>NC_067485.1:12724545-13927045 GCF_947179515.1 Apodemus sylvaticus
GCCACTAGAGACAATTGGACCAGGAGGGTAGAAACCAAGTCCATGGATTAATCCACTAGGGGAAGCAGGTCACTCGGCTGTGCCCTCAAAGTGCATGTCTTGTCTCTGGGCTCTCCTCTCTTCCCCTGCTCCTTGGATATCATAAAGTGAGCAGCTTCCTCTGTCAGTTGTGCCCACTGGCCGCATATTCCACCCCACCTCAGGTTGGCCACAATGGAACCAGGAGACTTTAGCGGAAAATCTCTGAAGCCACGAGCCAAGCAAGGTTTACTCCTCCGGCACAGCAACAGAGGGCTGCAAAAAGCCAGCCAACCAAACAACAACGACAACAAAATATCCCAGAACCTTTGAGAGTAAGCTGGGTATGGTGACATACACCTATGATTATAGCAAGAGGATCACAAGTTCCAGGCCAGCCTGGCTACACAGTAAGACTCTGTCTGGGTGAGAGAAGGGAAGGAAAGAGAGAGGGAAGGAGGGAGGGAGGGAGGGAGGGAGGGAGGGAGAGAGGGAGGGAGGGAGGGACGGAGGGAGGGAGGGAGGGAGGAAGAAAAGGAGAAGCAGACCAGGCATCAGAGGGGCATCAGTGGGATGTAGCATCACAGGTGACCAGGTGAGACCTTGGAGTGTCAGCATTCTGTGAGAGCAGGGGACAGTTGCTTCGATCCTTCCATATGAGAGCTTCTCCCTGGGTGCCCCGCACTTGCTCACAATGGGTCTGAGGCATCCTTAGCCCCACAGGAACGGCATACAGCTTGGGTGTTCAACAGCAAAATCAGTGCATATGGCAAAAATCAAGAGAACAGTCAACATTACCCTTAAAATCACTTAAATTGCCCATAAAAAACATACGTGGGTTTTATGTCTGAGATCCTGAAAGAATTCTAGAACGCGCCTGCCTATCTGCCAGGCTGGCTGCACCCGGCTCCAGTGCGAGGCTTTATTGCGCCTCTTTAACACACATTATAGGCATCCTGACTGTCGGGAGCATTGCCTGAGCTGTGCTCACAAGTCAGCAAGAGGCTGGACAGGGCAGGGAGCCTGTGCTGTGCGTGTCCCCAAGCTGACTTCTATGAGGCAGCAGAGAAGACTCCTTTTTACCTCTAAAGTTGGCTAAGGGTAGCCCTCTAAAGTTGGCTGAGGCTAGCCCTGTAAAGTTGGCTGAGGCTAGCCCTCTAAAGTTGTCTGAGGCTAGCCCAAATGCCCCCGAGTGTCTCTTCCTCACCACCAAAGACACAGTGACAGTTTAGGGGTGCTAAGATCCTTGTTGGGGGGATAGATGCTGGGAAGGGCACACAGTCTCCTAAGCCTGACTTCCCTGGGGTTTTCAAGCCCAGCTGACCCATATGACATCTTCTGCCTTTGTGACTGGCCAGCATCGCATCAGGCCTGGCAGCTGGGCACTTGGTCTTGATCATGGATGCCCTTGCTTTATTTCAACCAGTTTTTGGCCTTATATCTTCCTTTGGTCATAGTGCGCGCGCGCGCGCGCGCACACACACACACACACACACACACACACACACACCTTCTGTTCTCTCAAATGGGCCCAGCCCCTCACTACCTCAGGCCTGTCTTCTTTGTCTGAAATGTTTCCCGGTCATCATTCAGGTCTCAGCACATGCACACCCCTCCCAAGTCCCTTTTAAGTAGTGTCCATTACCAAGCCAAAGGGTCTTCTGAATATTCACTCCTATATTTCTCCTCGACCAGAGAATGATCTTGCCTACCTCATACATGCCATCGCCTGGCACAATTCCCGGCTCACTGTGAGCACTTAATAAATAACTTGTTGAGAGCCAAGCGGCAGCACAGTCCTTTAATCCCAAGCACTCATGAGACAGAGGCAGGCAGATCTTTGTGAGTTCGAGGCCAGCCTGGTCTACAAAGAGAGTTGCAGGACAGCCAAGGCTACACAGAGAAGCCCTGCCTTGAGAAACCTAAATAGACAAACAAATGCTTGTCAACTGACTAAACAAGAGAATCTTGTAGTAGATCCTTGTCTCATGTCTGCCCTATGGCTGTACTATTCTGGGGATCCCCACTGTGAGAAACTAGAGACACTGCCTGTACTGGCTGGCTTTGTGTGTCAACTTGACAGAAACTGCAGTTGTCACAGAGAACGGAGCCTCCCTTGAGGAAATGCCTCCATGAGATCCAGCTGTAAGGCATTTTCTCAATTAGTGATCAAGGTGGGAGGGCCCAGCCCATTGTGGGTGGGGCCATCCCTGGGCTGGTGGTCCTGGGTTCTATAAGAAAGCAAGCTGAGCAAGCCAGGGGGAGCAAGCCAGTAAGCAGCACCCCTCCATGGCCTCTGAATCAGCTCCTGCCTCCCTCCAGGTTCCTGCCCTGTGTGAGTTCCAGTCCTGACTTCCTTTGGTGATGAACAGCAGTGTGGAAGTGTCAGCTGAATAAACCCTTTTCCTCCCCAACTTGCTTCTTGGTTGTGATGTTTTATGCAGGAATACAAACCCTGACTAAGACACTGCCTGACTAACCTTGAGTCTCCATGCTCCTTGCCTCCCCAATGCTTTTCCTGAACTGGAGTCTAACATCCAGACTGGCTTCTGTCCCTGGGGCAGCTGAATTCCACGATCACTCTGTCCACTGGAAACTTGTCCTACCGCAGGACCAGGGTGACGGCAGGGTGGGCAGAGGCCGCCCTGGGCACTTTCAGATCAGATCAGCATCTCCATCTCCCGCCTGCCTCCCCACCCTGTGTGGGCCTCCAAGTCATCATCCCTGCGGCGCCTCCCGCCCCATTCATCCCCATTAGCCGATGTCCACACTGGACCGGAGGGAGATCAATTACCAGGCTGGCCACTGAACCGTGTTAATGAGGATGTACGCTTGTTCGCTCGCTCGGGCTGGCCTGGCGGAGAAGGTGGGAGGAGCGAGGAAGGTCAAGGGAGGCAGAGAGGAGACCCAGGCTTCCTCACTGGAGGCTTCGGGTAGGATCCCTCTACAAAAGGCCTTCTTTGAGGTGCGGGAACGCCCTTTCTGCCTAGCTGTTGCGCGGGCTGTGAGGCAGCAAAGAGGAAACAGCTTGGCTGGGGCTGGATGGCGGGGACTCAGGCAATCGCTGGGAAGAAGACATCCAGCAACGCTATCTCCCATCCCCGCCCGCCTGCGAGCCTTTGTCCAGGCTTGTCCCATTGCCAGCGGCAGTCCCCTGCCTCTCTTCTCTGATACAACAGGGAACCTCTGCACTCCTCAACCTTCTGCCAGACAGAAGCACCACTGCCTTGTTCGGCTCTCCTGCTTGTCCCCCCACCCCCACCCCGGGGCTTCCCACCGAATCACTCTGGCTGCACGGTATTCTACAGATCTGTATGAAAAGAAGCTCAGCCACGCTTACAGGAAAGCCACGAGGAAGACGGCTGCCCCCAAGACGGAAAGGACAGATAAAGGCCACTAGCAACAGAGCAAGGTGTCACCTTGCCTTATCTGTGGGGCTGTAAAGGACCGTGACTTCCCCAGATTGTAAGGCAGGAACATGCATAAATAAAAAGTACCCATATCCTTTCACCCAGCAGTTCCCTTTCAAATGTTCATTCTGTAGGCACAGGAGCGTTACAAGGATGGTGGCTGCCTGTAACTTGCCCTAAGGACGAACACTACCTGAAGGAAGAGGTAAGCAGCCCGCCTGCCTGTGTGGACACCTTCCTCACAGGCAGACAGAACTACCTCCTCGTGTTGTTGGCTTGTGCCGAATGCATCAGTAAATATAAAGAGAGTGCTGTGAGGGCTGGCTGGCGCATATACCGTCCTCACTTTGCTGTTGCAGAGGGATCAGGAACATCTCCACCAGTTATTTCCCGGGCTCCTGGGCAGTGCAAAAGCAGCTTCCTTTCTTAAGATCTCCCTTCTAGTAAATGCACCCTCTTGGGCATGTGAGGAGCCTGTGACAGTAGCCCCACCCACAGGAAGATGAGAAGAAAGCAGGCTGCCTTCAGTGCAGCTTTTGGTTTGGGCCACCTGACCACCACTTATTTGAATGTGTCAACCATAAATCACTCCTAAAGACCAGTGACAAGTCTATGTCCCATTTGAGTATGTCCCTGAGGACGGGGGTGGGGTGGGAGGTGGGGGTGAGGAACCACACCTGAGTTCCGGGTCCATCATGATTCCTGTGCACTTCCTCTGAGGGATCAGAGGAAGATAGGTGTGCAGGCATAGGCTGTGAGGTACATGTCTTCCTTCCGCCAGGTACATGTAGACCTGGGCAGCTGATCCACGCACAGCACAAGCACTGCATGCAGAACCCAGGTATTCAGACGTACCCAAGGCTCTGGGCATCTAAGGAAGCCTCTGGGGACACTTGGGCCATGGCATAGGTCCCGCTGCCCCCCACCTCTATGTATCTACAGAGAAGACAGGAGGCATTACTGTGGTCTTTGGTTAATGGTGTGACTTCTGTGCATCCTTCAGGACTCAGATCTAACAGTGCTGGGCAGACATCAGAGCGAGAAGCAGAAACAAGACCCTGGCTGACCTTTGCTGGAATCACCTCTGCCATTAGCAAAGACTTGGGGACACCACTCTCCCCTGTCCCCCTACCTGGTGAAGCAGTCACTGCTCCAGTCCAGGACCCCGGATGAGAAAGGTCAACCACAGCTCTCTCCAGACTAACTTAGTGAAGGGGGCCCCAGCTGGAAGAGCCCAACTCTGTTACTGGCTGACAAAGCCTGCAGACCGGTCACCAACTGCCTGCCTCACCCATGTGGGGACGGGGATGGGGGGGGAGTAGAAAGCAGGTGGCAGAGAGTAGGGGACAGTGTTCTGGCATTTATAACATGCAGAAGTAATAGTAAACATTCTCTACGGGTGTGGGAAATGAATGCAAAGTTCAAAGCATGTAAAAGGCCTGACAGGATGTACAGCTGGCCCCGTGCGCCTCTGTCCATAGGTTACATTTCAGGGTTCAGCCAATCACAGGTCAGACTGCTACTACTCTGCTGCCAGATGGGCTCCGAAGTCAGGCCTGTGGCAGCTGCATCTGCCCTAAGGCACTTTTCTCTCTTTTAAAATGTTTATTTATTGGAGGTCAGAGTACGATCTGCAGGAATCAGTTTTCCCCTCTTACCCTGTGGGCTCCAGGAATCGAACTCGGGTCATCAACCTCAATGGCAGACGCCTTACCCACTGAGCCATTTGACAGCCCCATGCAGACTTTTTTCCTTCTCATTTTTCCTCAAGCAAAGCAGCCATTTGCATAGCATCTGCATCTACTTTATATCATAAGTAATGTAGAGACGATGATTTAAAATGTAAGGGAGGAGCTGGAGAGGGCTCAGTGATTACGAGCACTGGCTGCTTCTGCAGAGGACCCAGGCTTCATACCCAGCACCCACACCGTGGCTCACACTGTCTGTAACTCCAGGTCCAGGAAATCCAGCGCCCTCTTCTGGCCTCCATGGGTACTGCATGCACACAGCTCACATACCTTCACACAGGCAAAACACCAGTACATATAAAAGAAAGTAAACATATCTTTTCAAAGAATGAAATTTTGGGGGGGGGTAAAGAGCTGAGTCAGCACTGGTCGCTCAGCCAGAGTACCCAGGTTCAATTCCCAGCACCCATATGGCTGTTCACAACTATCTATAACTCCTGCTCCAGGGGATCTGACACCCTCGCACAGACATACATTCAGGCAAACCACCAATGCACATGAAATAAAAATAAGTAAGTAAGTAAATAAATAATAAATAAATAAATTTAGAGTATTACTGGAAATAATGGGGAAAAAGAATGGAATCCTGTATTTGCAGCAACATGAACGAAGCAGCGGCTGTTGCTACGTTAAGTGAAATCAGCCAGAAGTAGAGACAAACACCATCTGATCTTACCCGGTGGGGAAGTTTAAAAAGCACATGTCCTAGGTGTTGAAAGTAGATTGGCGATTCCCAGAGCCTGGGAGAGTCAGGGTGGGGTGATGGGGAAGGGTTGCTCAAAGCTGCAAGTTACAGTTGTTCTGGAGTCCTACACAGCAAGGTCATGAGAACCGATCAGGACGTGTGTTTCAGAAGCCATGGGAGGGGCTGGAGACACTGCACGCTGCTTATGCCGGTTAGTTTTTTGTCAGTTTGACACAAATTTAAACATTCCCAAGAGGAGGGAACCTCAATTGGGAGAGTTTCTCCATTAGATTGTCCTGTGGGCATTTTCCTGATTAATAATTGACATGGGAGGGCCCCATGCCTGCCCACTGTTAGTGATGTCTTTCCTGGGCAGGTGGTCCTGGACTGAACTAAGAAATAAGCCGCCAGGCAGTGATAGCGCACTCCTTTAATCACAGCACAGGGGAGCAGAGGCAGGTGGAGCTCTTAGTTCGAAGCCAGCCTGGTCTACAGAATGAGTCCCAGCTAGGTCTACACAAAGAAACCTTGTCTCAAAAGAGAAAAGAAAGGGGGAAGGGAAGGAAAGTGGGGGGGGAGAGAGGGAAGGAGGAAAGAGGGAGGGGGAGGGGGAGGGGGGAGGGGGAGGGGGAGGGGCAGGGGGGAGGGGTAGGGGGAGGGGGAGGGGAGAGGGAGAGAAGGGTAACAATGGCTGAGCGAGCTGTTACAATTAAGTCGAGAAGCAGCTTTCTCTGTGGTCTCTGTCATCAGGTTCCCGCATTGGCTTCCCTGAGTGATGGCGTGTGCCCTGCAAGCCAAAGAAACCCTTTCTTCCCCCGAGTTGTTTTGTTCATAGTTTTATACCAATAACAGAAAGTTCTCCAGCACTCTGCTTTTCCAGAGGACCGGAGTTCAGGTCCCACCATCTGCACTGGGCTCACAACCTATGATCCCAACTCCCCAACATCTGCTACTCTCTTCTGGCTCTTGTGGGCACTCAGAGGCACACACACACCACACACACACAGCACACACACACATACACCACACATATACACACACACACACCACACATACACCACACACACACACCACACACACACACCACACACACACACACATACACACCACACACACACCACACACACACATAGCACACACACACATACACCACACATATACACACACACCACACACACAGCACACACACACACATACACACACACCACACACACATACACACACATACCACACACAGCACACAGCACAATACACACACACCACACATATACACACACACCACACACACCACACACACACATACACACCATACACACACACACACACGATAATGAATCTTTTTAAGCTTAGCAAAAAGGGCTTTGAAATTCTCAGCATAATGAAATGACAAGCATTTAAAGAAATAAGCATGCTAATCCTTAATTATTCAGTGTCATGCACACACGGTAACACACTGTGGAGGCTGAGAGATGGCGGAGTGGGCTGAGATCACTTGTTGCTCTTGCTGAGGACCCAGCACCCACCTGGTGGTTCACAACTCTCTGTAACTGCAGTTCCAGGAGATGCAGTGCTCTCCTCTGGCTGACACAGACAGCAAGCACACACACGGAGCACACACATGGAGCACAGACACAGACACACATACACACACACACACACACACACGGAGCACACACACAGAGCACAGACACACACAGAGGCAAAATAGTCACACATAAAAAAAAAAATTGAGCCGGGCGTGGTGGCACACGCCTGTAATCCCAGCACTTGGGAGGCAGAGGCAGGCAGATTTTCTGAGTTCGAGGCCAGCCTGGTCTACAGAGTGAGTTCCAGGACAGCCAGGGCTACACAGAGAAACCCTGTCTTAAAAAAAACAAAAACAAAAAAAAATTGAAAATCTAATAAAAAATGTTAGGGCTGGAGAGATGGCTCAGTGGTTAAGAGCACTGACTGCTCTTCCAGAGGTCATGAGTTCAATTCCCAGCAAGCACATGGTGGCTCACAAACATCTGTAATGAGATCTGACGCCCTCTTCTGCTGTGTCTGAAGACAGCAACAGTATACTCACATATATGCAATAAATAAAAGAAAAAACATTCCATAGTATTACACTAATGTGTGAAATTTTATGCCCTTATATATTAGTTAAACTAAACTAAACTAAGAACCCTGGCTGCTCTTGTAGGGACCTAGGTTCAATTCCCAGCACTCATGTGGTGACTTATGACCCGCTGCAACGCCAGTCCCAGAGGGATCTGGCACCCTCTTCTGGCCTCTGCAGGTACTACATGCATACATACACTCATGCGAAACACCCAGACACATTTACAAAGAAAATATCAAAGAGAACACCTGTTGGGTCTACACAGACACCACCATTGTATACCGGGGTCTTGAACACTGTGGTTATTTCGAGATTGCTGAGGAAGGAATTCCCAGCCTCAGGATGTGGGGGTGGAGAACAGAGGGGGACCTAAAGAGACTTTAGTTTCGTCAGTTTGTTTGTTGTTGTTTTAGCTAAAATGAGTCCCTGTATTACTGGTGCTATCAAAAATTAAGTCTTCGCTTTATCTTGCCTTTATGCTGAGGTTGGCTCTGTCCACTCCGTGCCTTTATTGGTGCTGGGGAGGAAACCCAAGGCTTCATGCATGCTCTGCAAGTACCGAGGCTAGCCCCTGCACTCCCATTTACTGAGGCTAGCCCCTGCCCTCCCGCCCACCAGCTGCATCTGTGGCTCCCACAGTTTGGTTCCTGGTGGTGATGCTTTGTCTGCACCCTCAGACCAAGGGACAGAAAAATCCCAGAAAAATCGGGAGGCAAATCCGATCTGTCGCCTGTTTTGACCAAGCTCCAGTGCTAAAGATAATTTTCTGTTTTAATGGGGAAGAAATCAAAAGAAAGCCAGAGATTTATGACAGCTGAAACTTAGATCAAATTCCAGTTTCTGTACCGGCAGATCATGTCCCTGGAACCCGGCCATGGGCACTTGTCTACACCCCGTCACGAGCTGCTTTCTGTCATGAAAACAGAAGGGAGCCCCTGTGTGGCTCTGAATCTGGCTCAGGTTGTTTGGCTCCTTGCAGACGAAGTCAGCTGACCTCAAGTCTGGACATCCCCTCGAGATTCTGCTGAGAACACTGCCTGAACAGACGGAGGTGTATATAAAGCCTGTTGCTTCAGCTTAGTAAAAAAATGTGAAACACACACACACACACACACACACACACCATTACTGTCACATTCTCCAGCTCTATCTGGCAGATATCACTATACAGTCTTTCTGCGCACTGGCAGAGACGTCCCTGGAGGAGATAATGAAGAGGGTGGCAAAGCCTGAACTTGGCACCAGTAAAGTGAGCCTTTATGTCTCTGAAATAATGAAACTCTGAAACTCTGAAACCTGGCTTATTCGAAGGGATCCTTGTCCACCTGCTCCTGGTTGATGGGCTCTGCTGCATGTGTTGCACTTTGCTGCCCTCTGGTGGTCATTTGCAGAGACTGCCACCAAGGAACGTAAGATTTAGTTGCCTAAGACACCTTCATTCAATCCTCGTTGATTAACTTACCAGAAATGCAGGAGCTTATCAGCTTGGGCACGGCCCCTCACATCCTCCGCCGGGATAATCAGGAGTCACAGCAAGATACTAGCTACCTGCCCCAGGTCTGCAGGACATCCAGCTTGGCACACTGACAAGTAGGAAGGTGGCCTTGCTCCTTGTAGACCGGGAACCCACCTAGAGGGGTGCACACGCAAGCCCTGCCCGTTCCCTTGTGTTAATCAGTGGATTAACCCACTGATGACTGCATAACTTGATGAGAGGTGATGGTAAGGGAGTGGGTAGCCAGAGGGAGTGGGTCCTGGACCACGCCTCTGACAGTTATGCCTTGCCCCAAGCCCCTCCCCTTATGCTGTCCGGCTACCACGCCCCCCTAGCACCGTGTTCCGCTTCACTACAGGCCCACAGGATGGAGCCCAGCATCAGTGAACCAGATCCCGTGAAACCGTGAGCCAAAAGAAACCTTTCGTTTTTCCAAGGCATCTTGTCAGAGCGAGATGTTGACAGTGATAATCGCGCGCCTCTCGGCAACATCCTCACAATACCGTTGACTGCTCCCTGCCTGCCTCTGCCTTAGAAACCCCAGTCTCTGGCTCCGGCCTCCATGTGGGCGGTGCTGTGTTTGCGATAGGCAGCGGGCGGGTAGGCGGTGCGTGGAAGGCGGATGAGCAGATGGAGGGATGACACGAAGGAGTGGGTGGGAAACTGGAGGACTTGTAGCAGGGTGAGCTTTGGAGAACTCTGGGTCTGGCCCAGGTCCCCACTTCTAAATCCTATCAATCTCGGGGCACCTTCATGGCCTATGCCCATGCCCCCCACCCTTCACCCACTCCCACCTGTGCAGCCGTCCCAGTCCCCCCACACCAAGCCCACCAGGGCTTTGGAGACCCTGCTGAAGCTGATGCCAAAACCTAGATCCTCGTCCCTCGGGAGATGGCGCCTTCCCAACCCTCTTCCCAGGCTCTCCAGATGTCACTCACCCTCTCTGTAGCACATCTTACCCACGGAAATGCCTGCCTCCTCGCCATCTGTCCCCACCATGAGGAGGCAGCGCGGGGCGGGGACTCGGTCTTTCTCTCTCCTGTGTCACTAGCACCCAAGAAGATTCTGATCTCACTTTAGGGGATGACAATGGCTTGACACCCTCCATTGGGTGCTGGTTCAGTATACAGGTTCCACCATCGAGAAGACGTGCACAGCGCGTCACCAAACTCCAGCACAAGGGGGTGGTGGGATCTATGTGCCTGTGTGCTTCAGACAGCCTCCCCTCCCTTCTCTGAATCTGTTTCCTCGTCAGAAAAAAGAAACTGTAACTCACAAGGGTATTGTGAGCAAAAGTAACACTTTCTGAGCTGTATTTATTGCAGTGTACAAACCACCCTGGCTGGGCCATCAGGAGCTCTGCCCAGCCTGTGCTCGGGGGCAAAGCTATCAGGTGCCCGCCCACCTGGCAGCAGCTTGCACGCCCTCACACAGCTGAGTAGTCGGGGGACCACTGGGAGCTGTGCTAACATGGGGGCTGAAGCTGGACCCAGGGGTCTTTGAGCTGCCTGCAGGTTTGAGTTAAAATCTGGCTGTCTCCCAGCAGCCTGCAGACTCCCCGCTTCTCTAAGATTTCTGGTGTCAGCCCTGCGTTCCTGCACCACTGCAATCAGCTACAACTGAACAGCAGTCAGCACCCTTGGCCGAGGACCTGTCTCAACAGCTCCCACCATGCTCCCCTGTCCTCCCAAGGAGGCCATTATCCTCACCCGATTGCACAGATATCTCATCACAGAGCCCGTGTCTTCTGTCTGGTCTCCAGTACCGGTGGAGACCAAAGC
This sequence comes from Apodemus sylvaticus, assembly GCF_947179515.1. NCBI lineage: Eukaryota > Metazoa > Chordata > Mammalia > Rodentia > Muridae > Apodemus > Apodemus sylvaticus. The sequence goes on from NC_067485.1 coordinate 12,735,787, forward strand.
AAAACAGGTCTCACTACTCTTTGAGAAAACAGAACGCACCAGAGCAGCGACCTTTGAACCAGCCCACGCCTCCATCTGCCCAGCGCAGGGAAGGGTCATTTGACCCACACCACCCTTTGGGGGCAGCTAGATTGTCCAAGCCTGAGCTGCTTTGCTTCTTTAGAAGTTAGCAAGCCACGCCAGGTGAGCTGGAAGGTACTGAGAAGTCACAAGGAAAATCAGCAGTAGAGAATGTGGTACCCATGTGCCCTCTGGTGGCCACAAGGCAGAACTGCAAGCATGGAAGTTTTTCTGAACCAACCATTGACAGACCTCAAAACAGCTTCCCCTGCTGGATACCAGGCATTCCCTGAGTACCGTCCTCTCGCCCCCTTCCCAGCTCTCAGCCACTCTCATGTGCATTCTGACACCCACCTCAGACCCCAGCATAGCTAGGACCCACAGCTGTACCCTCTTAGGGGTGATCTCCAGAACTCCATTCTTTAGATCTGTATGCTTTTCTTGAGGCAGAGACATAACAGCCTTGAGGAATAACCCACAGGGGTTGGAAAGGTCAACTCTCAGACACTAGCGGTCAGGTACATAGACCAGGTGAGGTGCCTCTGTGTCCCGTTGTAGATGACCCCAACGCAGCCACTACCCAGGAGGAGCAGGAGATGTGACCTTTAAGGCAATATACCCATTCAAAAGGCTGTCTCAAGTGCATTGTCCACCCAGACCTGGGAGGCCTTGGTTGGAGTCAGGCCAGGGTCCACCTCACTGGACAGCTCTGGAGAGGCCGTGCTGCCAACAGAACCTTCGAAGATGGTGAACATAAGCCACTGTTTTTCAAAGTGTTGTTTATTGAGCCGTTTGTAGCCATCACCATGTGTGATCCTGAGAGGCAAGCGAGAGAGAGAATTCTTGGACCCATTTCAGAGGCTGTGACACTGAGGCCAAGGCGAGCTCCGGGCAGGCTCAAGGTCATGGCGAGTATGGAGAGGTCTGAGACAGCAGGCTCCTAAGCCACACACAGATACACCCCACAGTAGACCAGGAACACAGGTGCATACCCAACCCTCCCTCTCCCCTAGAGCTCTGGACAGGCCACCACCTCACGGCAGCGGGGTGGAGACTCCAGGTGCACTTACGAGTGTGCATGCACACACACGCACGCACGCACACACACACACACACAGGTACACACCCCACACACAGAGCTCTGTGGCAAACAGCCCCAGTCCAGCCCCAATGGCTTCCTCGGGGGTAAGGAGCACCAGGCTCACAAAAGTCATAACTGAGGCCCCACAGGCCTTGCTATTGGGAGTGAGGCGGAGTGTCCCAGGAGGCCCCCACTAGAGCCCCTCGGGCCTGGCATGTGGCCGTCACCCCTGGCAGCCTCACCAGTTGGCCTTCACTGCCTTGATGTCACTCATGAGGTTCTGGGCCAAGCAGATGCCAAATATCTGTAAGACAGACAGCAGGTGAGGAAGAGCAGAGATCTTCAGGCAGGAGGCGGGTGGGCGAGCCAAGGCTGTACCTGGAGGAGGGCGATGCCCACCAACACCCCGGCCACCACCATCAGGTTATCTTGCAGCCACTTCTCAAACTGGCCCACACAGCCTTTGGTGTGGATGGAGCCCTGCTGTTCCAGCTCCTGAGGAGACACAGGACCAGGCTCAGCCCGACTGCCTCAGCCCAGCTCTACACCTCAATGCTCTTCTACCTTGCCAAGCCCATCCCTAGTCCAGTGTCCTCCCCAACAATGTCTGCTCCCTGGAATTCTGTCACAGGGCCTTTGCACAGATGGCTCCTCCTCTGGGTCTTAGTCTGGCTGTCTGCTCTGAAGAGGCTTTCTCTGACTCAGACTCTACCTATCAGCCTTCTAAGTTCTCAGCTGAGCTGTCTCAGGACTGTCCAGTTAATGTGCCTACAATTTCACATTTTCCTCCTTCTACTCCCTGTGTGTAGAATCAATGCCTTAGCTCTGGACCAACCAAGGTCTAGAGCGATGCCAACCACAGCAGGTGTCCCACAGAGGTGGAATGAGCAATCCGATACTTCAAACCCACCCAGGGCCAGTTCCACCCTGCAGAAGCCCTTAGACCTTCCACAGGAGCTTATGAGAGGCCCCCGTGTCACCCCCCTAAATTCCAGGCTACCCTCAACCCTGTCCCCACCCCTCTCACCAGCTTGAGTCGGATGTCATAGCCACACTGGGTATTGAGGACATCTTCCTGAGGAGAGACAGACCATTAGCAATATCCCGAGGAAACACCCAAGAGCTCACCTGGGTCCTCAACTATAATGCCCTCCTTCACAGAAAAGCAAATGGAAGCTTGGGTTTTACCTTCCCCGCTCGTCTGCAGTGAAATTCCAGAGCACACTGGCACGCACCTCCCACTGCTAAGGGATCCTGCCTCCTCCCGGGGCCCCACTCACCGCAGGATCCCTAACACAGCAGGAAAAGGGCACCCCGCAGCGCTCGCGGCTTGGGTTCAAGTCAGTGCAGTTGAAGTAGATATTGAGGTTCCAGTCATTGGGCCCTCGGGCTCCACAGCAAGACCACTAGGGGGAGAGGAGTCCTGAGTGAACAGCCGGCCAGGGCCCAGGCCTAGAGCCTCACCCAAAGGAGAAGGCTGGCTGGCTGGGAGGCCCAACTTCCGTCACCCCCATCCCCAGCAAATAGGCCTGAGCTCATAGGAATCAGAGTAGGCAGGGAGACCCTGAGACAACTGAGTTGCAGGCTGTGGCTTCCTCGTGGACTTCCCTGAGGGGTAGGAGCAAGGTCAAGCCCCAAGGGGGCAGAGTATTCCAGACTCACTGCTTGGACAGGAAAGGAAGCCCAGCCAGATGTCCCTCCCTGTCCCTTTCCATCCCAGACCGCTCCACAAACACCTGCTGGCATCATGGTGGAGCCCCGGTTCCCCTCCCCAGGATATGCCTGCTAGTCTTGCCAGATGTGGCCGTGGCAAGACCGAGTCTGTGGCGCAAGAGCCTGTGACAGCGCGGAGTCCTGAGGGAGCTACACCCACCGCTGAAAAGCCGGCTGTGAGGCTGCAACAGCCCCAGGACGAGACAGCTCTAGTCAGACACAGACCCTGTGAGCACAGCCAGGGGCTTGATGCCTGGCATTGTGGCTTGAGTGTGCAGGTCTCAGACACAGCTGAACCAGCACCTGCCCTGCCACCTGCGAAGTGCCTGCTGTCCCTGCTGGGGAGCCAGGGAGCCCCTGTTCGTTACACCCCTCGCCCATTCCTTCCCCTCCTCAGCAAGGTCATCGTTCAGAGGCTGCCCCTCCCCCAGTGTGTTCCCTCCTCCTGCCTCCCTGCTGCCCCTCCCCCAGCATCCTCTCCCCAGCACACTGCCATCACGAAAGGAACAGACTGCACATTTTAAAAACACTGACTTTCCCCGCACCTGGCTCAGGGCCTGGCGTATGCCAGGCCTGTCCCAGTTCCATACTGAACAGAGAAAGGAGGCACGCCGGAGCTGCAGGCTACAGGGCTGCCTCTGCCCTGCGCAGCCTCAGGGCACTGCTGAGCCCCAGAGCCAAAGCTTGGTGAAGGTGACTGGGTGTGACAGGGCGTGGCCCTGAGGGATCGTGAGGACCGGAATGGGCAGGTGACGAGGGTTTCCGTGGCTCTAAGTACAGAGCGTGCAGTTATGGATGGTGCACGATACTTGAAGAAAATAAGGTAGGCTGGGCCTGGAGAGATGGATTAGTCGTTGAGAGCACTGGCTGCTCTTCCTGAAGACCCAGGTTCAATTCCCAGCACCAACATGGCAGCTCACAACTGTCTAACTCCAATTCCAGGGATCCAGTGCCCTCTTCTGGCTTCTTTGGGCACTAGGCAAATACTTGGTATTCACACACACACACACACACACACACACACACACACACACGCACACGCACACACAGGTAACACACCCATACACATAAATAAAGTTGAAAAAATAAGAGAAACAAGTGTTGCTTTTGCTTTGATATCTGCACAAGGACAAAATCCTCCAGCAATGCACTCCTTGCCTGCCACCAAACCTAAGTGGCGATGCTCAAAATGAAAGAAGAGGGGCTGGCGAGATGGCTCAGTGGTTAAGAGCACTGACTGTTCTTCCGAAGGTCCTGAGTTCAAATCCCAGCAACCACAGGGTGGCTCACAACCATCCGTAATGAGATCTGATGCCCTCTTCTGGTGTGTCTGAAGATAGCTACAGTGTGCTCACATGTAATAATAAATAAATTTTAAAGAAAATAAAAGAAGAGGGCTGATGGGTTAAGATTATACAAAATCTGGGGCACAGGCAAGGAGCATCAGCCGTGTAGCCCGAGCAGATACTCTGGTGCAGACTGAATAGAGAGAGAGACCTGTCCTGGGTCAGGGGCTCTCAAAGTTTCCTTCCCTGACATCTGCTGGCCTGGGCGGGTTAGGAAATGGCCCGGGCACACACAGGACTCGCTCCCTCTCTCGTGCACCCCTCAGGCCTCACTCGCGTGAGGCCGTGATGGACACCACACTCACGTATTCCTGAGCAAAGTCGATAAGGTTCTGGAGGTCAATGTCATCCCGGTAGGCTTTGACGTTGTTGTTGATGAAGAGGTTGAGTTGGTCTCGGATCCAGTCCTTGAAGACGAAGGCCAGGACCCCCGCCGCCAGCTCCAGGAAGAAGATGAGGCCGAGGAACACAGAGAACTGGATTGGGGGCACACAGATGGCGGGCATTGAAGAGGCATGGCATCTGTGGACAGGGCACAGCTCCCACGACCTCTGCCAAGAGGGAGCCTCAGTCTCCAGGCTCCACCCTCTATTACTTAAGTGCTGCCCCCTCCCGGCCCTGCTGTGTGTGCCAGGTAAATGTTCTACCTCTGAGTTTGCTCCTTGCCCCCTAGTACCGTGGTAGGTTGGTAAAAGACAGCGTGGTCTGTGGTTTTACCTGTTCCTTGTCTGGTGCCCCTGACTAGGCAAGAACTAAATGGAAAGAGGTTAGGAGTCTCTGGTGGGTCCAGGGGAGAGAGAGAGGCTTAGAGAGAGACTCACAAACTTGAGCAGGAAGGTGTTTTCCCGGAGGGCCCCGATGCAGCCAGCAAAGCCCAGCACGGACATGACTCCCCCAACCACCACAAACAGCCACACGGGGTCCAGACCGCCCAGATCTGTCAGCGCTGAGATGTTGGAGAGAACGCCCTGCACAGGGGTGGGTGGGGGGGGTGGTAGACAAGCATGAGGGAGTGACTCCCCTCCCCCCTCGCCCCTGGCCCCCGGGTAGCCCTGGGGGCTCTCTTACCTTCTCACCCCAGGCCCAGAGGCCGATGGCCAGGAACAGGGCTCCCAGCACCTACAACAGCAGGGAGAGTTCAGGGCTGGCCCCAGCACCAGGGCTCTTGAGCACCCTTGACCCATCCCTGACCATCAGGAAGCTGAGAGACATGCCCATCCCATTCCCCAAGTGGAACTTCGCAGTGCCTCTGCCAAGGACACCATTCAGGGAGTCTTTCCCGCAGGCTGGCTAGAGGAGCAGGAACTCCCTCGAGCCTCAGGCTGGACATCAGCCTCTTCTTGGAGTCTCTGGGGACTCTGTCAACACGGAGCAGAGTCCTGAGCGGCCCCAGCCTGGCTCACAAAACATCTGGCCTCAGGCATACTTGTACCTTTGCTTTGGCTTTTTTTTTTTCCTTTCAAGATTCATTTATTTATTTTATGTACTGTTGCTATCCCACACCAGAAGAGGGCATCGGATCTCATGACAGACGGTTGTGAGCCTCGATGTGGTTGCTGGGAATTAAGCTCAGGACCTCTGGAAAAGCAGTCAGTGCTCTTAACCCCCGAGCCATCTCTCCAGCCTGGTTTTGAGACAGTCTTTTTTGTTTGTTTGTTTTTGTTTTTTGAGACAGGGTTTCTCTGTATAGCCCTGGCTGTCCTGGAACTCATTCTGTAGACCAGGCTGGCCTGGAACTCAGAAATCTGCCTGCTTCTGCCTCCCAAGTGCTAGAAGACAGTCTTATCAAAGTCATCAAGGCTGGCCTCCGACTCACTAGGCAGCAAATGATGGCCGCGGGATCGTTGCCTTTTCTTTTCTGGATTCTCTGCCTGGAACTCTTCTCCCTCGGTCCCCCTTGCCACGCAAACCCCATCGGCCCACCGCCCTCAACAGACACGCAGGTGTCTGGTTAATCGCTTAGTATTTCCTCTATACAGGAGCAGAGAGCAGGGCTGGCCTGTCCTCTGGTGTGCTCGCGAGGCTAACAGTGCTGGGGCACCGAGGTGCCTGAAACAGAAGGTGAGGGTGGGGTGTGGACGCGCGTGACTGGAGTCAGGGAGATGTCAGGGTCCCAGCAAGCTGAAATGACTGTGGAGAGGAGGAGTTAGGTAAGAGGCTAAGGCCCAGGGTGAAGAGCAAAGACGGGGCAGAGGGAGGCTGGGACATTTGGCAAAGCAGGAGAAGGAATGGGGTTGGGTTGGACAGGGAGGGGTTTGGGCTGCTCTCTTGCTCAGAGAGGCAGCTGACATGCTTGGCTGCAAGCCCCCAGAGCCAGCACAGAGAAGGCATTTCCAGGGAGGATACAGCAGTGGACAGAACCCAGCAGCAGGGAAGGAAAGGGTGGGTGGAGGTGGGGTGGGTCTGTTTCTACTGCTCCGCCTTCCCTCCACCCACTGACAATCACCTGTTTCTCTAGACAAATGATTTAACTCTTACCGTCTATTCATTCAGTCCCCTATCTGTAACTACAGATAATAATAAGGTAGTAGGGAGAACGTGCCCCATTAGAACTCATTTGCTATTAAGCTGGGTGTGATGGCTCACACCTGTAATCCCAGCTCTCAAGAAGCTCAGACAGGAAAACTGCAGCAAATTCCAAGCCAGGATGGGCTAGAGTGAGACCCTCTAATTTAATCTAACAAAAACTCTCATTTAATCTAACAATCCAGAAGGATAAATTCTAATACCGGGTCCCTCACAGGCTGAAAAGCTAAAGCCGAGAGAGTAAAGTGGTTTGCCCGAAAGCCTCTGGACAAGGCCTGCTACACTCGGGCCCTTTGACTTCCAGGCCAGCGCTCCCTGTAGCTGCCCAAACCCTTCTGAACAGAAGGCAGCTGAAATCCAAGGACACCCACCACAGGGCAAACCCAACAGCTCGTGGGTGGAGAACAGGGCCGCTGAATCTTGCTGAATGCAAGTTGGAAAGGCCTGGCGTAAAGGACAACATGCACAGCCCGCTTTGAAGACAGGATGGGGGAGGGTGAGGAGAAAGATGACTTGGCAGGACCAGGACACAGATGCCACACAGAAGGAAGCCTCTTTTGTTTGGTCAGCTATGGAATGCTGAATTCTGTTCCCAAGGGACAGCTCCCGTTCTCAACTGGAGCTCCTCCCCTGCAGAGGCAGAGGCCTTGGCTTTTGTCACTCCAGGTTCACAGGCTTCTGAGCGTCTGTAGGGTAGACTCGAGCTAGGACCCAACCTCGAGAGCCTCACCGCACCACGCTGGGAGGTGGAGCGGCCAGGAGGCGGGGCAGGGCTAGTCCGCAACTACCGCGCCCCTGCAGTCTTTCAGCAAACGCCGCCCCCTTTTTCGCCCAAACTTGGGGCTGCATAGAGAGACTCCCAACACCTCCTGCTGGGACTGGGTCCCGCCCCCCAGCTATCCCAGTAGTTTCCCAGAGTAGTTGGAGTCAGGGCATCGGGGTGGAGGGGGTGGGGAACAGTCCCTGGTCGCAAGCTCCTGAGAAGTGTCTCCCCCGCCAGCAACTGAGACTCCCTAACCCCTATCCTCGGCGCAGAGCGAGGAGCGGACCCGCGCTCACCCAGAAGACAATGTTGAAGCCAAACAGGAAGTATTTCCCGCAGCAGCCGACCTCAGGGTCCTGGAATTGCTGGTGCTTGCCGGGCATGATGAGCGGCCACCTGCCACCCCGGGAACCCGAGCCGGGGACCGGCCCAGCCCTCTGAGGGCTGCCCAGGCCTGGAGCAGCCCCGGGCCTAGCCCGGTGGCTGCGGCTTCATGGTCAAAGCCACACAGCTCACCGGCTGCCCCGCCCGCTGTGGCACCGCCCCCCAGCGCTCCGACCGCCACACCCGGAGTGCGGTGCCCTCCTCCGACCCCGCCCTCCAACAGTGCTTCGGCCCCACCCACAGTGTCAGTCCACACCCCGCCCCAGCACGGCTAGATCTTCTTGGAGCTCCGCCCACGCCCCATCCCAGTCAGGTTCAGTCCTCACGGAACCCCGCCCATAATCACGACTCCGCCCCCAGCTGGACTTTATCCTCCCAGGCTCCGCCCATGCCTAGCCCCTATCCTCCCGCAGTCCCGCCTACGCCCCACCCAAGACTCTGCCCTAGCCAACCTCTGTTCTCGAGCCCCACCTCTGATCCGCCCCAGACCCCGCCTCCAACCGGCCTCAGTCCGTCTGGAGCTCCGCCCTGCTCAGCCTCACTTCTGAACCAAGGTCCACCTCCTGGGAGCCACGCCCAAGAAATCTTTTTTTTCTAGTCCACAGGCCTCATTCCTCCCCAAGACCCTACCCAGGCTTTGGCTACACTCCAGCCAAACTTAACTCCTTGCAACCCCCACCTCTGAGGAGTCCCCATCTCTTCTCCACATGCAGCTGTCTTAGTAAGCTCTCCAAGGCCCCCAGATGAGCCAACTGGCAAAGCTGGTGAGCTAAGTATGAGTGAAGACCGTGGGTCTCCAGTCTAAGGCTCAAGAGCCAGAGGAGTCCCTTCTCCCGGGATAAGCCGTTGGGGATAGTGGGACCAATGAACAGTGCCACACATCCACACACAGTGGAGTTGAATACAAACAGGATGGAGTACCACGCCTGTTCCGTTTGGCCTATTCCTACGGTATAGCCCGTGCCATACCAACTTGGACTTTCTCTGGTTTCCTTGGTACCTGGGATTCATTGGAGTCCTTTTGACAAACAAGACAGGGCAGACTCAGGTTTAGGTATGCCTGATCTTAAATATTTAGATTCCAAGTTTGTTCCAAAAGTGTTTAGATACAAAAAGGGCCTTAAGTGTCATTAGTGTCAAGTGAGACCCTTCTAACAAAACCATGGTGAAGCCCAACTACCACTGTAATCTCTTCACGGCATTAAGGTTTGTCCATCCATCACTTCCGCAGGAGGAGACACACAGAGCCCTCAGGACTGTCTTCAGATGAGGAGGCTATGCAGGGCAGTCTCAGTCCCAGGGGCCCACCTGTCTTTACACAAATACCCATGTTTCCTCTCTAACCTACTCCATACTTGAGGGGAGGGAGGGGAGGAGCCAATCACAACTGGTCTAAGGAAGGGCACCCAAGCTACAGATCTGATGAAGGTGACCCCATAAGAAGCCCTTAAGTTCACGGAGAACTGAACCCCTACCCTCGATATCGGTGGCCTGGAACCCTTCTCCCAAGACAGAAGAGCCTGCCTCAGGCCACGCAGGACTCTGCTGCCCTTGTTTGGCAGGGTCGACCAGGACTTTGCTTCACCCTGCATCTGGCAAGCATGCAGGGCTAGCAATAGAGCGCAGTTTATAAGTATTGGCCAGCTGCCGCAAGGCCGGAGCCCAAAAAATGTTGAAGGAATTCTTCTGGACGCAGGTACATGGTGAGCTCCGGCAATCCCAGGTGTGTAGGCTTAAGCCCACAAATACAAGGCCAACCTGGGCAATAGGAGAGACCTTATCTAAGGAGAGGTGCTTATACACATTCCAAAAGACGGAAAGAAGCAGGCTGTCTGCCCCGCAAGCCTTGCCCTGGAATCCACAGTGCAGTCTTCCCTGTCCATCAGACAGCAGGAGGAGGGCGCCCAGTGAGTGGTGGCTGAAGCCAGTCTCACACCACAAACTTGTTCTTGGCTAAGGAGTTGCTCTTGGCAGCAGTGTCTGCATGGGCCTGGTACCCAATGATGGTCTTCGGAGAGAGGCCCAGACGCTCTTTGTATATTTGCCTAGTGTGGGAGACAGGGTAAGATGGCAGACATAACCCACACCCCGTTCTTTTGTTCAGATCTCCCTGGTTCCAGCTCCAGCCTCCCGTTTTTGCATGTCTTACTCATAGACCAATAGCCGTAGTGGAATCCCCTCAGTGAAACTGAAGACTTTCATTAAAAATAGTTTGGGTCTAAATTTCTACTTCTTGTATACAAGCGGGCGAGGAAGAAGGGAGAGCCAGTTTGACCGGTTCTGGAGGTTTCCCTTGCAGCCCCCCCTCCCCACCATGAGGAGAGGACCCTCACCCGATGTGCATCACGCCGGCCTTGTCCTCTGCTTCGCTGGTCCACACGGCAATCTTGTCCCCCTTGGTGCGAATGTTCACAACAGCTCCACACACTTCCCCACTGTATACCTCAAAACATTCCCCGAGCAGGCACAGCAACTGGGCCCGAAAGAGCAATGGTTAAGTCCCAGCTTGGACTACAGGGTCCGCCCCACCTGCTTTGAGACCACTGCCCTCCCTAAGGCCCACACCTGCATCTCTTCCCCTTCCCAGCACTCACCGTCTCCAGCCACAGACGGTCCAGTTCAAGGTGGCGCTGCTGTTTGGCAATGCTGAGCAGCCAGCGGCCACCCCTCTTGTTTCTGTTGTCTTCCCACATGGGTTGGATGCCTTCCTGTGGGGGAGGGGCAGGGCAAGCTCCCCCTGCACAGAGCCTAACCCAGGCCTTAGTTAAGCATGCTTTTCTTACCTACCTCCACTCTGCACCACGCAGGCCCCTCCGACCCCGCACCCTCTGAGGCCCGCCCCCCTGAGCCCTGCACCCCCGAGCGTCACACCCCCGACCCCCACACCCTCCCGAGCTCCACAACCCCCAGAGCCCCAACCCCCCCGCAGTCCCACACCCTTGAGCCCCGATGTTGCCACCTTTGGCACCCTCATCCGTGTGCTTGTCACCTTTACTGAACAGGATTAAGGTGCCTCTGGGTCGGGATTTCCCAGGGTGGACTAGGGTAGAGATCCCAGTTTGGCTGTGTGGTCTGCAAACCTTGTTAAGCAGAAGACACCTAGAGCAATCTCTAAATGCCGAGGGTAGTATGCCTCCAAGGTGAGGCTGGCATGGACGGGGAATGCCCCCCAGCCGTCATGGCTCATGCGGTTTTGATATCCATGCTAGTTTAGAAGCCAGGCCAAAAACCTGGGGGGCTCCATCCTTGAGGCCCTCTCCTCTCCAGACTCACACATCCTCCGAAGCTGCCCATGTCCCAGTCATCCCTGAGGGAAAAGCCCTGGATCAGTCCCTGGAGCAGAGCCTACCTTAAACAGAGCGTAGTCACAGCCGGAAGAGAGCTTGCTGGCCAGCTTGACATGGCTGTACATCCTGGAAAGACCCCGCCCCACACGGGGGTTTCAAGGCTTCGAAGCACATGGTTCACCTGACTCTGTCTTTCCAGCTCCTCTCTAGACCATCCAGTTCCTTCCTCCCGGGACCCCCCCCCCACCCTACACACCCTACACGCGTACACGCATGCACACGCGCATGCGCGCGCACGGGCCCTGCCACCTGGAGTTCCTCCTCTGGGAACTTGTCGGAACTAAAAAGGCCTGGTGAAGTCTACAGCATTAGGGCGTTCCAGCTGGGCCTCCTTCCTGGGTGAGTGTGACCTTTCTCAGCTCTCTTTGGCACGCACACCAAGGCAGAGGCCTAATAATCCTTACTATAGGAGCTGGTGAGATGGCTCGGGAGTTAAGAGCACTGACAGTTCTTTTGCAGGTCATGAGTTCAAATCCCAGCAACCACATGGTAGCTCACAATGAGAAACAGCAGCAACAAAAACCTATGGGCTGGAGTGAGGGGGCTGGAGCAAGAGGGAGAAAAGGAAGGAGGGAAAAGCAGGAAAAAAAATCCTTACTATAGCTGAGCTAAATTTCTAGAGAGGAAGAAACCTGGTTAGAGCCACAAGGCCACAGAGCAGCAAGCCTCGCTCCTGCTTCTTTCACACCCCAGGGTCTCCTTAGGCCCTGAGAAGCCTCCCAGCAAATGTTGACCAGGTCCTGAGAAGGTGACATGGTATGATGCCTTTGACCCCCAACTCAGAGTTCCTGAAGGCAGACACTCACGCCCAGAATTCCTCCACAGTGTTAAACTTGGTGACCATCTGCAGGTTGTCCTGCCACGCCCGGTTTCGGTCATTCTTGAAGAACCACAGAACCCACCTGGGGAACAGGAGAGAGAGGGTCAAGACTCCACATGCCCAAGCCCTGCAGTGCCTGGGCTGCCAAGTTTGTAAAGGGGACACACAGTCCCCACGAGGCGTGGGAAGTCAGCCGTCCCCACAGGCGGGGTGAGCAGGTAGTAAACCTCCAGTCTCCACGGGAGTAAGTCCACGAGGCAGAAGGCAGGATCCAAGGTCACAGAGGCTGGTCTCTCAGCAGGACAGTGTCCCTGTGGCCTCCCTACCTGTACTGCAGGGGGTGTAGCTTGCTCAGGACCTCAGATGGATGGTCTCTGTGGGCCTTCCTCCTCAGAGTCTTAAGGGAGCCGGGAAGGTCTCTGCCTTCTCCTCCTTGGACTCCCTCCGCAGTCGCTTCTGATGGCTTTTCTTTCACTACCTCCTCTTCTTTAGCCACCTCCTCCTCGTGCCCTCCACCCTCAGCTTTGTTCATCTGACCAGAGGAAGAAATAAGAGTGAGCTATAGCCAGACAGTGGTGGCGCACCCGCCTTTGGTCTCAGCACTCAGGAGGCAGAGGCAGGCGGATCTGAGTTCCAGACCACCCTTGTCTACAGAGTGAGTCCCAGGACAGCCAGGGCTACACAGAGAAACCCTGTCTCGAACAACAACAACAACAACAAAAGTGACTTGTAAGTTCTGGTTCCGGCTGACCCCTGACCCCCACATTTTCACCCCAGGTACTCATTTGCTCTGGAAAAGGCAGGTGGGTAAACTTACAACCTCGGAGGTGGCCATGACACGGCTCAAGGCTCCACCAGCAACTAAGAGGCCCACAGCTCTGTGCTTTTAACCCACCAGAGAACCCAGTCCCACCTGAGCAGGCAGGTGAGTGGGGGAGATGGTGGGAAGTGGGGAGGGTGGGGAGAGGGATAGAGAGTTACCAGTTGGAAGGTAATCAATCGTTCATCACCCTGGGTCAAGAAAAACCTGCCCTCAGGCAGAGGATGAGACTCCGAGAATTACAAGGGTTAACATATGGGGTCTGCACTTGGGGTATTTGGGACCTATTAAGGAAAGGCTGAATTTGAAGCAGACTGTTCTAGGATGACAGAGGTAGCAACACACACACACACACACACACACACACACACGTACGTGTGCCCTGTCCTGTTTACACCCTCAGTCTGTGCCCTCGATATTCTCCAGTGGTATTTATCTGGCTCTAGAAGCAGCTGAGATTGTAAAGTAGCAACTAGTGAGCAGGCCTGCGATCCTAGCTTCTGGGAGGTAGAAGCGGGGCATCAGGAGTTCAGGGCCAGTACCAACTACTGAGGGAGTTACGGCCAGCCAGAGCTGTAAGAGAGCTTATCTCCAGGAAACAAGGGGGTAACCATTTGCTAATGTTTAGGGACTGGGAGACATTTTTATTAAAAGCCTCTTTCCTGATTTTCCTGAGAATTAAAGAGTTTTAGGACCCTGAGGCCTTCTGTCTCATAATGGAAGGGGCCTTCTGAGTCCCCATCCATTAAGTGATTTTGCCCTCTGTACTGGCTGGTTTTGTGTGTCAACTTGACACAGGCTGGAGTTATCACAGAGAAAGGAGCTTCCCTTGAGGAAATACCTCCATGAGATCCAGCTGTGGGGCATTTTCTCAATTAGTGATCCAGGGGGGGAGGGCCCATTGTAGGTGGTGCCATCCCTGGGCTGGTGGTCTTGGGTTCTATAAGAAAGCAAGCTGAGCAAGCCAGGGGAAGCAAGCCAGTAAGTAACATCCCTCCATGGCCTCTGCATCAGCTCCTGCTTCCTGACCTGCTTGAGTTCCAGTCCCGACTTCCTTTAGTGATGAACAGCAATGAATGTGGAAGTGTAAGCTAAAGAAACCCTTTCCTCCCCAACTTGCTTCTTGGTCATGGTGTTTGTGCAGGAATAGGAACTCTGACTAAGACAGCCTCCTTGCCTCTTGCAGAAAAACAAACAAACAAACAAAACAAAAAACAAAAAAAAAAACATTTCCCTGAGTGTTCTTCACCTGGTGGCTGTGGGGTTTGTAAACTGAGATGCTGGGGGCTGACACCATAGCTCAGCAGGTAAAGGCACTTGCCACCAATCCTGAGGATCTGAGTTCAATACCTGCAGTGTACATGGTAGGAAAAAATCAGCTTCCTTGAGGTTCCGTCTGATCTCCCAATGATCGCCACACACACACACACACACACACACACACACAGAGCTAGCTCCCAAGTTTCTGGTTTCTTGGGTCTGGGCTCAGCCTGAAGACTTGTGTTTCTGAATAGTCCCTTTGGCTCACACTTCACAGGATCAGTCTTTTGTGTCTGGGAAGGCACTGCCCACATTTTCATGGACCAGAAAGCAGAGAAAGAGAAACATACTCAGCTGGCTTTCTTCTCCCCTTTTCTTCAGCCCTGACCCTCGCCCACATAATGGTGCTTCCCATGTGCAGACAGCCTTTCACCCTCAGCCAGTCCTCTCTGGAAATGAGTTCACAAACACACCCAAAGGTGTATCTCACTGAAGCCCTGGGCATAGATGTTTTTATTCAAGCTAAATAAACAAACACAATTAACTACCACAAGCTGGGCATGATGGCGCATGCCTTTAACCCCAGCACTTGGGAGGCAAAGAAAGGAGAATTTCTGTAAGTTCGAGGCCAGGCCAGTCTACAGAGGGTCTGCTGGACAACCAGGGCTGCACAGAGAAAGTCTTGGGGTGGGGGTGGACTGGGTTTGATCACTGCAGTCAGGTTCCAGGCTACTGCTGGAGACTGTAACCATGAAAATAATTGAGGACACGCACCAGGACGTTAATATGTGTCAGCGGTCAGGAGCGCAAAGAGGATGGAGAGATGCTAAGTCCAGAAGTACTGGAAGAGGAGTAGGGCAAGCCACTTAGCTGTTGCCGTGTAGCACGGCCAGTCTTACTGGCCTACAACAATCGTTTATTGCGCTTGCAGATCGGCAGTTTGGATAGTGTCTGTGGACTCAGCCATTCTCTGCTCCAAAGCAAGATAGGCCAGGCTGACTCACAGCTCGGGGCTGAGGGCATCTGTCGCTCACATGGGGTGGCTAGTTCAGCTGTCTGCAGAAACCTCAGTTCCGTGTGACTGCTCAGCTTTCACAGTGTGGTGGCTGGGTTCCCAGGGCAGACATCCCCAGAGACAGGAAGTAGATGCTGCCTGACCCTTAGAGCTCAGGTCTGAAACCTGGCTCAACCCCAGACCTGCTGTGTTCCCCTCAACTACCAGGACCCATATTCAAGGCCCCTAGGGAAAGAGCCCTTCAATGGCACTGTGGAATGCCTCTGCACAGGCAGCCCTGGAGGAGGCCAGGCAGGGCAACGCTGTGGATCTATAGGGTAAGGGAGCAGCTCTCTCCAGGATCTGTAGGGTAAGGGAGCAGCTCTCTCCAGGGCTGGGCATGGTCTCAGCTGCATCAGAGCCGTGGCCCTTTCCTGGCACAGGGTGGCATCCAGGCATAACACCACCTTCTACATTGACCAGCCGGGAGCAGCCCCCGGATTGTGGTGACTAGGGAGAGGCACTACAAGCAAGTCGCTGGGCCTGCTGGGAATCCGGCTCTTAGCCAAGGTCAGCCGGGCCTATCTTCCCAGAGCAGTGAGGCTGAGGCGCTTGAATCCCAGCCCTGCTCTGAAATTTCTTTCTTTCCCTTTAAAACTTTTACTTTGTTTCTATTTGTGCTTTTGGTCAATCAGTATCAGACTATGCGCCTTTTGTTTAGGAAGCCTGAGCTATTCAGTATTCTGGTCCCTCTATGATAACCATACCCCTCAGAGTTTATTATCCTTTTGTCAGTTTGCCTTAGTCATCGTTTATAAATGAGGACCGTTGAGGTGGGGGCAGTGTGTCCTAAAACCAAGGTTCTGTCGGGAAGTGCACAAGCCAGCAGGAAGAGGCAGGTAAACCTAGATTAAAGTCCTGTATCCAATGGGGGACACTGACCCACCCTTACAAGGAGAATCAGGTGTCTCGCTGAGGGTGAGAGAGGGGAGTCTTCCCGATTGTGAGCAATGTGGTAAGGGGGGGGGTGGAATGAGACATTCGTGAATTAGGGGATTAGAGAGATGGCTCAGTGGTTAAACACACTTGCAGCAGAGAGCCAAGGTTTGGTTCCCAGTACTCACACAGCTAACAGCCATCTGCAGCTCTAGTGCCAAGGGATCCAATACCCTCTTCTGGTATCCACAGGCACCACTGCATGCATGCAGTGCACATACAAACACATAGGCAAAACACTATCATACACTTAAGATACAATAAGCAAATCTTTGTACAAAGGCATGTCAAGAGCTGAGCGGTCAGTGGTGGTACACACCTTTAATCCCAGCACTCCAGAAGGAGAGGCGGGCAGATCTCTGAGTTCAAGGTCAACCTGGTCTACAGAATGAGTTATAGGACAGCCAAGGGCTACACAAAGAAACCCTGTCTTGATATGCTGCTTCCCCCCAAAAAAAGTCAAGTATATTTTTAAGCATACATTAATGAACACCCAGCTAGTTGCTTTCTTCAAATAGCCTGAGTCTTTAGAAAAAAATATTAAAGTTCTAAGTTTTTCAATTTACTTAAGACTTATTTTTTAATTTATTTATGTGTCTGCATCTGTGTACCTGTATATGGGTACCCAATGAGGCCAGAAGGGGGCATCAGGTCCCCTGGAGCTAGAGTTATAGATAGCAAGTGCTCTTAACTACTGAACCATCTCTCCAGACCCAAGTTGCTTTATTATTATTATTATTATAAATTATATTACAGTTATTTTCAATTTTTACCATTTATTATTAATTGGTTTTTTGTGTGTGTGTGTGTGTTTTAGTTACTTTTTATATTACTATGAAGAGACACCATGACCAAGGCAACTTTAATAAAGAAGCATTTAATGGGGGTTTATTGTTTCAGAGGTTGACTCCATGATAACCAGAGCAGGAGCATGGCAGCAGGTCAGCAGGCATGGTGCTGGGGCAGCAGCTGAGAGTTTACACCTAATCCACAAGCAAGACGTGAGAGAGAGCTATCTGGAATAAGCTGGACTTTTGAAACCTCGAAGTCTGCTCTCAGCGTCACACTTCTTCCAATAAGGCCACACCCTCCTTCCTAACAGGCCACACCCCCTAATCCTTCCCAAACAGTTCCACCAACTGGGGACCAAACATTCAACTATATGAGCCTATGGAAACCATTTTCACTCAAACCACCAGTGTGTGTGTGTGTGTGTGTGTGTGTGTGTGAGAGAGAGAGAGAGAGAGAGAGAGAGAGATGCAAAAAAGCACCTCTTCACTGAGACATCTTCCTGATCCTACATTAATTCATTTGTAGTGGAGGTTAGTGTAAGCGGGTAAGCATACCATAGCACACATGCAGGGGTCAGAGGACAACTCGTGGCAGTCAGCTAGCTCTTTCCACCAGGGAGGTCCTAGGGATCAAACTCAAGCCATCAGGCTTGGCAGCAAGCACCTTTACCTGCTAAGCTATCCGTGGTCCCTCTGTCAAGCTTTGAAGTATAAGTAAGTTCAGAATATCCAGTAAAACTCACAAACTCCACAAAAAACTGATCAAATAAAATCATTCTGAACAACTCTCCACTACATTTTGACATCAAGGTCAGACAGTCCCTTGGAAGAGTTTTGTGATGCACACCAAGGGGATTTCTGTAGCAGTGCCTGGAACTGACACTGCATTGTGGGACTATTTTACCTCTCACTTAGAGGAGGACCCTGTGCTTAGAAGCTTAAGAAAATCACTAGATCGGCTAAGACAGAGGGGAAGAGCTTGCAAGCCCTTCACAGATGTCTGTGCTCTCGGCAGCATCTCACGCAGTATCTTCCAGACAGTTCTTCAGGTTTATCAGAATGGTTACAAAGTATCTCTGTTCCCAGAGCCAAGATACAAGGAGGTTGAGAGGTCTTCTGTTTGGGTGTCAATGTCTCCCCCATGCTGAAGTAACAAAGACTCCTCAGTTTTCTTCCACACTTGCTGTGCAGAAGTGTTTCTACAAGACCCCTACTCCCCACGGCAAGTCCAGCTCACGGACAGTGGCTAAGCATCCACTCTGGTTAATCCATGTAGAGGACAATGTTCATCTTCACCCTTAGTGTTTTTGTGGGTGGTCCTCTCAGACAGTAGCCTCCTCTGTCCTGAAGCCAGATAATTCTTTCCAGTGGACCAAAGACATTATCTGCTTGGATCTTCCTGTGTTAGTTTCCTTGAAACTAAAGCCAGATTCTTTTTATCTCATCCTTCGTCCTGGTCAGAAACAGCCAATGAAGTCTCTGCACCTGGATTTCCATCATCCATTCTTTTGCTTTTCTTTTGTTTTTACTTCTATTATAGACCAAAGCACCCCAGTTCTAGGGAATCGTCTTTCTGGAGATGGGCCATCTACCTTATTTTATCCATTCAGATCTCACACAGAGAGAAGGTCTTCTGTGAACCCCACTTCCTGCTCTGAAACTTGCCTGTCCACGTATTCCTTTCCCTGTGCTATCCCAGATAAGCCCTGCCGGCTCTGGCCTGGGCCGAGGCTTGAGTCCTGAACACTCTCCCTGCTTTCCACCCCCCCTCCTTATAGAACATTCTTTGTGTGTCTCAGAGAGGTTGTCTGATATTGATCTGATCGTTTAATTTTTTTTTTTTTTTTTGTTTAATGCCTTCCTGGACAACCAGAATGTGAGCCAAAGTTCAGGCTCGAGGCCAGCATGATCCCATCTCATAGGGTCCATGAGCAGGTGTCTCCAGCAGGCCATGGTCGGTCTGCCCCGCCTTTGCTTTGGAAGTTACTTCTCTTTCTCTTCCTCCCTCTCTCCCTCCCTCCCTCCCTCCCTCTCCATTCTTTCCTCCCCTCCTTTTCCCCTCCCTCTTTAATGGCTCATGCTGGCCAAGAATTCAGACTTGCTCTGTAGCTAAAAACATCCCAAATTCTGATCTTCCTGCCTCCACCTGTGTGCTGGGATTGCAGGTATTTGCCACCACCCCTTATTTATAGGGTGCTGGAGATGAACCCCAGTACCCCATTTATGCTAAGCCAGCCCTCTATCCCCTGAACTACAACCTACAACCCCGAATTTCTCTAGACAGTTGATTTTCCCTCTGTCCTCCAGAGCTTGGTTCAAGTGTCAGCTCCTGCCCACCCTGTCTAAAGAGGCTTGCTGTCCCCAGCGAGCTTTTTTTTTTTTTTTTTTTTTTTTTTTGGTTTTTTGGTTTTTTCAGACAGGGTTTCTCTGAATAGCTGTGGCCATCCTGGAACTCACTCTTTAGACCAGGCTGGCCTCGAACTCAGAAATCTGCCTGCCTCTGCCTCCCAGAGTGCTGGGATTACAGGCGTGCGCCACCACGGCTCCCAGCGAGCTTTTAAAGCCACCCCTCCTTTTACATCCTTCTTAGCCTTGAAAACTACTCATTGATCTATTCATCAGCAAATAGAGTACACACTTGAGCACGACAGACAGATCACCAATGACAGACCAAAGACAACTCCACCGTGTCCAGCTCATGAGCTGATGGGTTTACTGGGCTTATCTACAGGAGGGTGGGCAGCCCCCAAACAGCCATGTTATAGAAGAGTCCCACCACAGCATGGGTGACAAGCCCCAAACCAACTTTCCACCTACTATTCCTGTAGGGCTCCAGAGACAACAAGAAGACCATGTACAGCTGGGGACACGGCAGGGAGAGAGTCACTATGTTGGTGACCTCCCATCTGCCCTTACACAAGAAAATGTTAGGAGGCCCAGGCTTGGGAGGGTCTTGTGAGTACTGCTCTGATTTTGAGATGTCAGTGGTCAGGTCTTGCTAAGAAAGCTGTGCCCCACACCACAACCTACCAGCTCTGCTGTGTAGGCTCTCTGATGAACACAGCCTCCTCTTTGCTCTGGGGTGTTCCTTAAGTACTGTCTTAGTTGGTTTTCACTGCTGTGAAGAGACACCATGGCCAAGGCAACTCATTTTTTTTGTTTGTTTTGTTTTCAGGTTTATTGAAAATATGGCATAACAGATTAAACAGCTCCATGTGGCGTTTTGAAATTCATCCCAACCGTAGGCTGAGTGACCTGAAGGTTGGAGAAACTGCCAAAGTCCAGAAGCTTCAGCTTCTGGTGTCAGGATCTACCTCAATGATCTCCTGATCTAGAGCTGAGACCTCAGGAACATAATTATCTCTCCCCTCTCTCTCTTCTTCCTGCAACTTGATAGCGATACCTCTCACAGGACCTCTCTGAATCCGCTTCATCAGATGCACGACATTGCCCGCTATCTTGTTCTGAAGTTTCTTGTTGGGGATGATGGCGATCTTGCACCCACGCTTGTGGAAGTCATTACCCAGGCACATGTAGTACTTCTCGATGATGACCCAGGCTGCCCTCATCACAGTCTTGGTGCGAGCGTGGCCCATATGAGCGGGTCTCCGTAAAAGAGGCCAAGGCAACTCTTATAAAGGACAACATTTAATTGGAGCAGGTTCAGGGGTTCAGTCCATTATCATCAAAGTGGGAGTGTGGCAGTATCCAGGTACAACCAGGTAGACATGGTGCTAGAGAAAGAACTGAGAGTTCTGCATCCTAATCGGAAGGTAGCCAGGAGAAGACTGTCTTCCAGGCAGCTAGACAGGGGGTCTGAAAGCCCACCGTCACCGTGATATGCTCCCTCCAACAAGGCCACACCTACTCTGACAAGGCCATACCTCCTAATAGTGCCACTCCCTGGGCCGAGCGTTCAAACCACCACAGGTTCTTTCTACTGTCTCCACTTATCTCTTCACACCCTCCCCCAGCCTGAGCATCACTGTGATACAAATGGTGATCTCTCTAGCTGGGACCTAAAAATCCAGAAAAGCATATCCAACCGCCTGTGTGAGGAGTCCTTAGGTGTCTCCTGGTGACTCTGAGCCAGACCCCAGCTGCCACCCACGCCCAAGAGCGGCTTTCTCCCAACACAGCCGCAGTTACAGAGTGAAAGTGAAGATCCACCGCGCTGGTCCAGACCTGCGATCCCAGCACTCGGATGTAGATGGGCAGGAAGGTCACTAGGCTCAGAAAAGTACGGACTGCAGCAAGATCCCATCGCAAAGAAGGAGCAAAGAACAGAAGGCAGCGAGAGAGAGGAGTGAGCCCCATCTCCTGTGGCCACACCGTGCTCCCACATGTTTCTGGCCCTCCTCCTGCATCCTCTGGTGACATGCCCTTCGCTCTGGATGCTGTGTGACCAGCGGCCTCCAGCTCTCATTGTCGTCCCACACCATGAGGGACTGTACCCTTAAACTAACTTAAACAGTAGAAATTTAGTCAAGCCTCCCTTTAACCCCAGCACTCGGGAGGCAGAGGCAGGCAAACCTCTGCAAGTTTGATCTAGCCTGGGCTATATTGTGAGACCTTATATAAAAACAAATGAAAAAAACAACAAAACCACAAACTCCCCCAAATCACCCCACATCTTGCCATTTCCTGCTCTGAGGCACAAACAGAGGTCCATCTCCGTCCCCTCCCTCCCCTGTCTTGTCCACTTTCCTGCACTCTTCATCTTACCGGCATTCAGAATTCTGCATGCAGGCCACAGAAACACTGACCAGCTCATCTAATATCTAAGGCATCTACGACCAAACACCGAGCGGCTCCCTCTCTGGGAAGACAGAAAGCTCCACAGCGACCATACGGCCTGGAGTGACACTGCCCCCACGGCCTAGCAGGCTACAAGGGCTTCCCAGACACCAGGGCTGTGGTCAGTGGCTTGCTCTGTCGGTGCTGGACACTCCAGGAAGAGTGGCATTGCTGCCCATGGTCACTGGCAAGAGCTGTCACCATCACCTCTACCCCCTGCATTCCCTGCCGAAAGCAGTCTCCAGCTACATGTGCCAGCCGTGTCTCCTCATGTGAGGAAGCTGAAGTAGCAATGTTGGCATTGTGGGTTTGTAGAGGGGGAGGGGGAGGCTCTGCCTCAGAAGGCAGTGAGTCCCCAGTCACAGGAACGGACAGTTGCAATGCTGTGCAGCCACGCGTCTCCTGAACTAGAGAAAATAACTAAGCAGCACAAAGACAGATGAAGAAGGAGAACTGTCCATCGTGGCTTTACCCCTTTCTGCCCACTTCTGAGGCAATTCAGCTACAGTTTTGTGGCTGTCATTACAGAGTTCTGTCTTTCTCTGATGATGGATGTATACAGACGTCCCTTCCCTGGTTATCCCCAGTGATGAATTCCAGGACCCACGGCAGGCACCAAAATCAGTGGCTGCTCAAGGCCCTCATGTATAATGGCGTGACAATGTATATAAGCCGCACCCCACTTTCTGCGGACTCTAATCACGCTGGAGGACTTCTAAGACCCGATACAGTGCAGTGCTAGGTAACTATTACTTAAAAGATAATGACAAAAAAAGTGTGTTCACCATAGATAGTGTTTGTTTACACATTTTCCTCCTTATTTAAAATTTAGTAGTTTTTTCAAATTATGTATATATGTATGGTCTGCACACATGAGTACACTCCACAGGCCTGTGGAGACCTGAAGAGTCCCTGGAGCTGGAGGTGAGCAGCCTCATGAGGGTGCTGGGAATTGAACTCTGATCCTCAGGAAAAAAAGTCACTGGGCCATCTCTCCAGCTGGTCTTCTTGATTCGGTTGTTGGGTCGCATCTAAGGTTGCAGAACCCTTTGATAGTGAAGGTCGACTATACGTGTATATTTGTATGGAACATGTCTGTATATAATACACATAGTCTATGATAAATACATATAGTGTACATATATACACTTATATATCTAAAATATACTAATATATAATAAATATTGATATACATAAAACTATATTCTTAGATATAACTTGTTAAACATGTAATTTTCTATGTATCAAAATTAGCTTGCTCAACACCTCCAATCTCTGCATCGGCCTTTCACTAACACCATCTTGATTCTGCCATCTTGATTCATTAGTGTGTTGGTCCATGGGGGGGGGGGTCTGACTCATGGCCCCTAACCACATCATCACCCTGTGCCACTGGGCGGATGTACTATAAGGAAGTACCCAGACCTCTAAGAGGACATCTAGCACATTGTCAGTGTTTCCTACAATGACCATCCCTGCCCACACGTCAACTGGAGATCCACCGGGTGAGTTCCTGGAAGGGGCTCTGCCAGTCCAAAAGTCCTAGGAAACACTGCCAAGCTGGCCTTCCTAAAGCCTCTGCCAACTTACAGCCCTACCATAGCCATGAGCTTTTCCCGTCTATGCCCTACTGTCTGCTGCTGACGCACATCTCTGAAACGCCCAGCCCAGCGCTTCCATCCCCGCTGCCTTCGCCTGTGTTATATCCGCAGCTTAAAATGCTCTTCTGATCTTGTTCCCGAGGGAAAACCTTACCCGTGCCATGAGCCCCAAGCTAAGTGCCACCTCCTTTTTACTTCTTTCCCTGACTCCCTGAGCTCCCAGAGTCCCTTTCATCTGGGATCCTGCACCTGCGTGGGTTTAATTCTTCCATAGAGCTGACTGAGGTCTGGCTGTGTATCTGGAATCCCGTCCCATAACCATAAGCCATTGTCTTCTCGTCTGGGTCTTCTTCAGCACCTGTTCTAGGTTGTATTGCCTCCTGGTTACCCCTCAGGGCCTCGGGGCCTTTGCTCTTGAGGGTCTGGTTCGGTGGATCTTACCCTCGCCTGTCTAGACCTACCTTGTTGCTTCTCCCGAATCTCTACTCCAAGTTCCTTGAAAAAGGCCTTTGCTGTCTACCTACCCTGCCTCGATTCCATTCCTTTTTTTTTTTTTTTTTTTTTTTGGTTTTTTTGGTTTTTTGGATTTTTTTTTTTTCCAGACAGGGTTTCTCTGTATAGTCCTGGCTGTCCTGGAACTCACTCTGTAGACCAGGCTGGCCTTGAACTCAGAAATCCGCCTGCCTCTGCCTCCCAGAGTGCTGGGATTACAGGTGTGTGCCACCACTGCCCGGCTCAATTCCATTTCTTACATCAGCATTTCTGTCTTCCTAACTCATCTCACAGGCTGTAGTAACCCTGTGTGGTTCAAGTATGGATACATTTATTTTGTTTCCTGCCTCTTCTCTCTGCGTGGCCATGAGCACATACACGCGGCATCTCCCTGAGATATAAACCCTGCTTTTCTTTAGCACTGTTTCCCCCCTCGACCTGCGCCACCCATGCAAGCGCTGCCTAGACAGGCATTGACCTCCTCCTCCGTTCTACAGAAGAGAACCTGGCGTTTCAAAAGGTGAGGTAGGCAATTCAAGATCCCACAATGACTAACAAACCTAGCTAGGATTGGAATCTCTCTGAACTCCCAGGCCAACCGCATCATTTCTTCCCCAGTCCACGCTCACCGCATTGCCCCCTCCCACCCTCCTCAAAGACTACTGGTTTCCAGCACTAGGGTCCCGGGCTGCATGTCATAGGCCCTCCCCTGGAGGCTCGCCTGCTCTGGGGAGATGTCACATCCCCGCCCCCTGTCAGTCAGGCGAAGGGGGCGGCGCGGCCACCAGGGGGGAGTGCTGAGCTCAGAGCTGCCGCAGCGCCGGAGCAGGAGCCGGAGCGGAGCCGGAGCGCGCGAGTAGCATCCTTGGTAGCAGAGCACCCAAGGCCGGAGCACTGCTGCGCTCCAGCTCAGAGACGGTGACTCAAGAGCCTGACCACAGCAGGACCCCACTGGCCCAGAGCCCACCCGTACCTGGCGTAACCCAGCCCCGCGCGTCTGCTCGCAGTAGCCGCCGCTGCCGCCACCACAGCTCCATCCCCTAGCCCGGCCCCGAAACCCAGGTGAGACTCCGGAAAGGGGATCCAGAAAGATCTAGGGTAAGGTGAGGAGCGGGATGGAGATTGCCCTGGGAGAAACGTGGGCACAGAGATGGAAAGCGCTGAGCCGGCGCGGGCAGGTGCACTGCAGGATGCGCGTCTGTCCCCTCTGATTGCTACAGTCTGGGTGGACATGCGGACGTGCGTCCGTGCCCGTGTGCCGGAGTGTCCACGCGCTTCTAAACGCCCCGTGTTCTGTGTGTGCACGTGAGCATGTCCGTGGTGTGTGTTTGTATGCAGACCGTGTGACTGTTGTGTGTACAGACAGGCCCTGGTGTTCGCGCCGAGCCTAGCTTCCGGTTCTGCGGGCCTGCAGGTTGCAGCTCTCCGGATAACTGAGGTGCTGGCCCCTCCCGCGTCCCGGGGTTTCAAGGACGCTAGGACTCACCGCAGCATAGCTCTGAGGCCTAGAGCTGGGGAGTGGAGAGGGTAGGAGGGGGCTCCCGACCCAGAAGCGCGCCAAGTCTGAGGAAGGGAGGGAGGGGGCACCGGGTCCCCTGGGAGGACCCGAGTGAGGGTGCAGAGCCAGCGCCCTGGCACTTGTGTGTTCGCCCTCCCCAGGCCGCCAGGATGGACGTGTTCATGAAGGGCCTGTCCATGGCCAAGGAGGGCGTTGTGGCTGCAGCTGAGAAAACCAAGCAGGGGGTCACCGAGGCAGCAGAAAAGACCAAGGAAGGCGTCCTCTATGTCGGTGGGCAAGGGGCCGCGGGGCTGGGTGTCTTTTGAGGGGTCTGGGCATGAGAATATGAGTCAGCAGATGGGCGAGGTCAGTAGGGGTCACTGGGGACACAGCCGGTCCGTGGAATTGGGAGGTGGGGATGTGGTGGGTGCTGGTGGAGATGATGTTCAAATGCAAGACCAGGACCCAAGCTCGCCACAGTTTCCTTTTCCTTATCCCCGTCATCACTATTAATAGTGACCTGGTGGGGAACCTTTCCTTGAGGCCAAGTGCAGTGAAATGCCATTACATGTAACATTCCCGGGCTATTGTACAGATCAGTGACTCTGGGGCCCTCGGTTAACCGCTATCCCCAAGGTCACACAGCTGGTAAAGCCCAAAGCCCGGGTATGAATCCTGCTGGAGATCCCCCACCTTTCCTGGCTATTGGCGGGCTCTCTTCAGCTATCAGCACCCCCCATACGCACACACACACACACACACACACACACAGCCTGTGGTTTTACCTTGGCAATCTCTCCAGTTCATCCTCCCAGCAGCTGGCAGCTGGTATCAGGACAAAGGTCAGGAGGTTAATATCTCTCACCCAAAGTGTGAAAGGGGAGTTTGTAGGGTTATTTGCATAACTAGAGAAAAAGGCTGGGAATGGAAGTCCACTGACTTGTTTAGGAGCTCAGATCATAAGCCGGGGCTTGCTCTTATGGAAAAGAGCTGGACATTTTGCCCAAGGTCATTTGCAGGCTTGGATTGTGACCATTAAAAGCATACTGTGTGTCAATCGCTGTGTGTGTGGATGCTGAGAGGTCACAAGGCCGTGCTCTCCTCACAGCATAGCGCAGCGTTTGTTTCAGGGGCAGGACCTGACACGGAGCAGCAAGTGTGGGCATCCTTTGGGGCAAGAGAGTAAGAAGGGAGCTACTGGCAGGTAGAGCACGGGTTCAGCCCTCGACACTCAGGAGCCTGGAAAGGCAGAGAGGCAGGATGCAAAGCCCATAGAATGGACTGAAAGGCAGAGGGTATGACTCTCGCCGGAAGGAGAGCTCAGAGGGGCAGTCAGGAACCCATCCATAAGAAGACCACATGGGCCAGGCTGGGGCATTCGTGTGGTTCCCGTTAGAGGCTACGCGTGAGAGATTGATGCGATCTGACTAGTTCAGAATAGTTCCTCGGACCTTCGGGGACAGAGCAGATTGCAGGGAGGCCAGGGGACTTTGCCACCTGAGACAGGACTAGTAATAATTAAGTCCAGCAGAAGAGTGTCTTGAGTCTGCATCAACCTTGCCAAGGCCCTGGCCTCCCTTCTTTACCCCTCCCTCCTTCTTTTTCCTCCTTAAGCCCCTGGGACCACATTATGGGCTCTCTGCTAATAGGCTCTGCCTCTCCCAGCCGTGGTGTCTGTCCCCCTGGGAGGTGCTTCCTACCTTCCCCACCCCCTGCTCGGGGACCTCTGTGTGACGGCCTTAGCTCCTATAACCTGGCATGAGGTACCCATCATGCCCACATCAACCTACATTCCCAGCACGGCTTTCGCCATACGTACCTGGTGCCCTAGTCCTCAAGTGGAATCTTACCTGCCTGCTTTTGGGTTCCTCCTCCAAAATCTCCTTTTAAAATACTTACATGTTCCCCATTTCTCAAGGTCCAGGCAGTGTCCCCATCGCTTGCAGTCCCTGGAGTCTAAATATTCTTTCCCCACTAACCAAGGACAGAGAGTGAACCACTGGTCCGGGCCTTGCACGTAAAACGTGCAGACTATTTGCTGGCGAGTCAATGAATAGTGAGCATGCAGGGGGACTCCTGTCCCTTGTGCCTCCGGATTCCTGCTGCCTTAGCTTTGTGCACACGTCATCCCACTCTTTCCCCTCGCTAGCCTAGTCCCATCCCCTCTGTGAAGGCCTTAGCCCAAGCTTGCCAGTCTTTGGTTGCTACACCTTCACATGACAGATTCCCCAGGCCCTGGAGGATACATACCCTGTGGTCAGAACTTCTCGCCTCTTCCAATGCTTCTCCGCCATCCTGGTGAAGACCCAGCCAGGGGCATGGGTGCCTTCTGCGATCTGAACATCACCTTCAGACTCACCTGCACCTAACACTCTCCACTTTAGCCAGAGGAGGAGCTTGTTTGGAGGAGACAGATTAGCAGAAATGCAGCAGGGGCCAGGGCATGGGGCAAAGAGCATGGCTGGTCCTCCCAGCCTCCCATCCTGGGCTACACCATAGCTGGGAACTGATTCAATTAGGCCTTGAATGCTCACCCAGCCACTAACTGCAGGGCTCTTACTGCACTTCTGTTTTCCAACTATGAAGAAAGAACAACGCTCCACCACCATCACAGCCCTAATGGTAAACCAGGAGGCGCTAAGAGCTTTGCCCTGATACTCAGCCAGCCACCACAGGGAGGGTGTGGATACTGGGACAGGGAACCAGAGGCCTGAGGAAGTATGTGTTGGGACTGAGTGTAGTTAGCATGGAGGGGAGGGTGAGCGTTGTGGGGTATAGGGGTTCATTGAGGAGTTCAGGGGACTCATTGCTACCTGGGTCCTCTGCTCCCCGCATAGCCCCAGTGTTGGATTGGGATCTCTGTTCCCTGTGTTCAGACTCTTTAACTACGTTCCTCTTTCTTCCTATAGGAAGCAAGACCAAAGAGGGAGTGGTACAAGGTGTGGCCTCAGGTACCAAAGCAGTCCTAATGCTTTATGGGGGTGAGGGGCATGGGGACTCCGGAGGCTTCTGTGTGGATTGCCCCTGGAGAGGGAAGGCTCTGGGACACGATGTGGGGGGTGGGGCTGACATTGAACCTTTCCCCAAACCCCTCCCTGCTCCAGTGGCTGAGAAAACCAAGGAGCAGGCATCCCATCTGGGAGGAGCTGTGTTCTCTGGGGCTGGGAACATTGCGGCAGCCACCGGCCTGGTGAAGAAGGAGGAGTTCCCCACAGACCTGAAGGCAAGTGCCCCGCCCCACACACACACACCCGTCACACATACCGGGCACACATGCCTGCCGCCATCCTGGCTAGCTTGCCTCCCTTCCCACAAGTCTGATTACGCTGGTTAAAAATGAGGCTGCGGGGAGATGTGTGTAGGTCCTGTGATGGGACCCAGAAGGGACTGCCGGTGCATAGACCACTTAGCAGCATGACCCCAGATGTTCCCCATCACGTCTGCACATGCCACTGCTTGTTCCTTTCATTGACTGGATGCCTGTATCAGTGAGGATTTGTCCCTAATGGCTCCACAGTGGGCTCCATGCATGCTACCAAGGCAGTGGGAGCCCAGAGCGAAGCCAGCTAGTGCATATGATGATGTCAGACAGGGCATGTGTGTGCGGTGAAGAAGAGAACACTGGGGAGGGGGGTGCAAACACTGTAACGGGTCTACTTGAGCCAGGAGAGGTTTCCTGGGAGGTGCCATTTGAGGTGACATCTAAAGGATGAAGGAGAAACGTCCCTAAGATGTCCCAGAATGATATGCCAAGCAGTTTTGAGCAGGATACACAAAGGTCCTGAGTCAGAAACAAGAGGCTAAAGTACACAGGGGGCCTTGGTGCCGCAGTTCCAGAGACCGCACTCCAAGAGCTCCTGAGACAGAAAGTCCGGCCTACAAGCAGTGAATGCTACTTGATCAGGTCGGCAGCAAACACAGGGCCTGCCAGGGCTGTGCGAGACTCGGTCTTATGGGCCTGGAGAGACGGCTCAGCAGTTAAACGCACTTGTTGCTCTTATAGAGGACCTGAGTAAGGCTCCCATCATCCACACTGAGGCTCACAGCCATCTCTAACTCAAGATCCAAAGAATCTAGGGTCCTCTTCTTTCCTCTTTAGGCACCAGGCATGAATGTGGTACACAGACAGACAGACAGACAGACACGTGTCACACACAGACACACATGAATGACAAGCACTCACACACGTAAAATAAAAATATATCTTTTTTTAATAGTATAGAATAGAGTTTATTCAAGGCATGGGGAGGGAAGTCGAGAGGCAGAGGAAGAGAGAGAGAGAGAGCAGAGGCTGGCCATGAGCCTGTGGAAAGAGAAGAAGCGAAATGGAGAGGGGTAGCAGGAGGAAGAGGAGAGAGCAGGAGCACAGAATATATCTGTTTTTAGAGGCTGTTTTAACTCCCTCCATCCCCCAAAAGAAAGACACTTTAGGAAGCAATCTCCCAGTGAAGCCATCCAGCAGCCAGTTCAAGACACAAAACACCCCCAGAATTCCTGCACCATGCCGCCTTTAAAGACCCTTATCCTAGCCAGGCCTGCATGAGGCAGTGGAGCAGGCCTGGTTCTGGAGGGAGTGTCTCACAAGCATTTGCATCTGTGTGCTCACTTAGCTTCCTTCTGCGGTGGGGGGGAGGGGGACTGCCTACCCCACCCACCCACCACGGTCCGCGGGTACCTGCTTCCTGACTCCCATCACTGCAAACTGGTTGGGTGCTCATTAATCTCACACACATGTCATCAGGAGGAGTGCATGCTCTTCTGGGTTCCGTTTTTCCTACTCTACAGCGTGGCTGCTAAGACTGCCACTGTTGGAGAATGGTGATTCTCCATGTCCTCTGGGCCGTGCTCCACAGTGGTTAGGCCACATGCTCAGAGCATTCTACTGTCCTGCAGTGTTCATTTTCAAACAGGGGCTCCAGTTGGGGTTTATTTGTGGACAAGGATGCTGCAGATTGAGCCCTAGGCCTTTAGCACGCCAGACACACATTCTAGCGTGAAACTATACCTTCAAGGCCTGGAGCTGGGGCTTTGAACACCATGTCTTTCCTGGGTTGCGATCATAGCTGGGTAACTTGGGACAAAGTAGCATTTGTCATTGCTTTAGTCATCTCTACCATCCTCATTTACAGAAGATGTAAAACTCTGTACCCACGGAAGCTTAGACAATACTCCAAGGGGCTAAAGCAGCTGGAAGTGCCAACTTCTCTGTACCACAGCTCCAGGGTCCTCCTAGTCACATGCCAGCCCACTTGTGGTCTTCCATAGCCATGCAAACACCCAAGCTATCATGTGTTTACATATATGTGCTGATTTGCAGGCGGCCAGCCATGTGCCTAGCAGACCTCCACATGCGTGCCCATTGGTCTGTGCCCATCTGGGCAGCAGATGCAGGGGGGAGGGAGAGTCTTAGCTCACACATCCAAGCAACACCATGAGCTGTTGCTTCCAGCTTATCTTAAAATAGCTACAGTGAAGAAATCAGGCCAAGCTCAGCCCTGGGGGAGGGAGGGAGGGGTGGAGCCAGTGGAGAGAACCGCACAGAACCCCTTTCCAGCCCCATACCTGAGTCTCCAGTTCCCTTCTGCCCTGGAGGGGAGCTTCTAGAGTTCTCTCCTGGGTCCTATAGCCAGTCCAGTAGTTTGAGCCTAAACGGGAGAGCTGTGCCCCGTCTCCCCATCTATTCAGTCTCAGGGATGGGGTAGAGACTGGCTGTCAGGTGGGGGACTGAGTGGCTCAGAGCACTTGGGCTCTCTCTCTCTCTCTCTCTCTCTCTCTCTCTCTCTCTCTCTCTCTCTCCCTTCCCACTCCAGCTTCCCCTGATGATTGATTGGGAATCGGGCACAGGTCCATCTCACATCTCCACGTCTCACTTCTAAGACCTCCAAATCCACAACTCATCTAACTGTTCCTGGCACTCCCAGGACACCCTAGACTATCCCACTCTTCCAAGCAACCCGTAGCACACCATCATGGGATTTTTTAAGGGCTGTTAAGCTGCCCAACCAGCCCTGCCTTTCTCTGTTCACAGCCAGAGGAGGTGGCCCAAGAAGCCGCAGAGGAGCCCTTGATTGAGCCTCTGATGGAACCTGAAGGGGAAAGTTATGAGGACTCACCCCAGGTGAGGGGGCTGTAGGGCTGGGAGAGGGGCGTCCCGGAAGACTGGAGCCACCCCTAGCTAAGTAGGTGATCCCTAGCATAATAAAGCTGGGGGGATGGGATGGGGATGTAGGGGTGGGTGGGAGGGAGCTTCAATAACCCAGGGTCTAGGAGGCAGAAGTAGGGAGCAGAGAACAGATGGTGCCTAATGCCACGCCCCCAGGGCTTGCAATATCTCAACTGGCCCTAAACTACATGTTTCTCCCTGCCCAGGGGGCGGGACAAACATTGTTCCTCGTTGAAGGGGAGGGATGTGGGCAGGCTGCATTTGGCCGCTCGGTCTCCAACCTTTCCTTTGTGCTCTTCTCTGCTTCGCCTCTCCCTCTGATGCAGGAGGAATATCAGGAATACGAGCCAGAGGCGTAAGGGTCCAGGAGGGCCCCGCACCAGCAGCACAATTCCTTCCCTTTCCTTGCCCCACTCCTCACCCCCCAGAGCCAGGGCTGTCCTTCTACCTTTTCCCCCCAAACACGAGATCTTCCTTCGGCTCCGAGGCACTTCCTCAGGGCCTGTGTTAGTGTCTGCCCTGCCCTTCCGTCTGTCCTACCTGCCCGCGTTCATCCCTGAGACGTGAACTGGAGTCGGGCAGAGAGGTCCTGCCGGGAGCCCCGCCCTACCAGTGTTGCCCCCCACCCTCCATCTGGTCCAGTGTCTGCTCGGATGTAGCATGTTCTATGTATTTTTAAACCAAGATGGGAAAACTATGGCTCCTTCCCCATCCTAACAGAGGTTCTCCAAGGGGCCCCCGGGCAGCCCCACTTCGACCCCCAAATTGTTTTTTTTTAACCCAAACCAGGAGCCAGGTCGTGCCATGTCCCCTCCCTCAGCCCGCTCGGTCCGAGCGCGGGCGTCATATGTTGTGATTGTGGCATGGAGAGTCCCCCCACCCACCGTGTGAGCGTATCCCGGGTGGGCGGCCAAGCCGCTCCCCAGTGTGTCCATGAATAAAGCCAATCTGTCTGTAGCTGGCGCCGCCTAGGCAGGACTGGGCTTCTGGCTCCCAGACTGCCCCTTCGCTCCTTGAACTCTGACGCACTAAATCCAGGTACATCGCTGTTGCCTGAGATCTCAGCTTATCCATCTCCACGCTGGCCCACGACCCGGAGGGTGATTGCCCCCTCCGCCACCCACACTGAGATTGAAGTTGACTGGGAGGTGGGAAGTTAAGCATCAGGCGCCACCTCCTGGCAGGAAAGGGAGTGCAGGACCAAAAGAAGCAAGGACCGCACCGGCATCATGAGTACGCATGCACGCGCGTGAACGCGCTCCAGTCTCTACGCTCGAGAACCCGAGTGTCAGCACCAAGGCCAGAGCGCACATGCTGACCTGCGCTCTTTGGCCCAGTCCCAGATGCGCCACCTAAAGACGCCATTAGCCATTGGCAGACCCCTCCTACTCCAGTCCTGTCCACACACATTTACGCACACCCGCCCAACGCAAACAAAACCGATGGAGGCCTTGACCCAGGAGAGGGCAGAGATCCCGACAGGCGGTACTCTCCTCTCACTGAAAGTTTGAGATTTCAGCTAGAGTAGGAGAGGGTCTGCAGATTACTGGGAAGCCCGCCAGACACCGGGAGCACACCACGGTCAGCACTAGGGGGCTCCCGCCGACTCAGAGTTAAGATGGGAACCTCGGTTAGGTCTGCAGTGCGTGGAGGCTCCGCCTCTGCGAGTAGGAAAACGCCTTTATTGACACAGGCTCCGCCCCAGTCTGTGCGGCGTTTCCAATTGCAGTAGAAACTCGGTCAGGTCTGCGTTCGCCGCGCAAGAGCCATAGTCTGGTTTCCTGCAGAGAAGCCCCCTCAACGTCGTGTGGAATCAGCTTCCTCTATTCAGTCATCCTCTTTCCCGAGAGTCGTTGAAGGGACAATGGCAAGTCTGGGGAAAGCCGTTAACCCTACAGGAGACCAGTGTATTCTGGTCACCTGAGCCTTCATGCTGGAAGCAGAAAGCAGCTAGCAGGTGACGGTGTGAAACAAACCGGTGGGCTTGAATGAGTGAGAGAGCCGAGGCAGAAGCCCCTTTCGGCTCAATTACCACACTACCTACAACCAGCTGTCTTCTGGAGAGACTACAAGTGCATGGCTGAATTTTGCCTTAGATACGGTTCATTTCCCAGCACGAAATAATTTTCTAAGTTTGAATACCCTTGATTTGTGCACACCTTTTCCACTTGGTCACCAGTTCTGACTGTCCTGATTTTATTACACTCAGCGTGCGCGTGTGAATGTGTGTGTGGGTGAGAGAGAGAGAGCTGTTATCTGTAAACCAGCACCTGAACCCCTTATTTATTTATTGGTTCTACTGTTATCTTCAGTCCCTGATCCCCATTTTTAGATGTCAAAACTAGATTTACCATCTGGCCTGTGAAAAGATTTATTTCCTCCTTCCTACGTGCCAAATCCTACACCTGGCCCCACTGAGAATGATTCTGCTTAGAGACCAACATTCTCACCTGCCAGAGTCACTTTAAATGCATTCCGGGCACAAGTCCAGAAGTGTCAGCAGAAGATGCCAGCCGATGTCTAATGACCCTGTGTGTGCGCGTGAGTGTGTGTCTCCAGCTCATGGGGTCTGAGCCATTTCCCAAGCTCTGGGCGTATCCCAAGCATGTGGTACTTACCTTCACTAATTTCGCCTAAAACCAACTCTCTATACTTCATTGCTACAACCTCGACTCCAGCGGGAGAATAGGAGTTGGAGAGGCAGGCTATGTAGCCAAACCTGATTGCTGAGAAATGTCAAAAGCCACATTGAGCCCTCTGCCTGACTACAAAGGCCAAGACCTTTGGAATTTCCAAAACCTGTTTTCTCCGGCTTCAAAAAGAGACAAATGGAAAAATATGGATGACAGACAAAGGTGGAAACAGAAGTGTGGCCCTGGACAAATGATAAACACTGTTCAGTGTGGCAGACTGTAGTGACACTGTGTACCTGTTGAGCCATGTGTGACTTACCTGGTGGTATGGACGTGTGTGGTGTGTGTGTGTGTGTGTGTGTGTGTGTGTGTGTGTGTGTGCTACGCTTGTGTGTAGGCTCATGGTATTGTCCAGATGTGTCTCGCGCATGCACTGGTCTTACAGCTGAGGGCTTTCAGGAAAGCCCCGTATTCTGACAGTTCAAATCCCAGGGGTCACCAAGCGGTCAGGAATGCCAGGTGGGTCGAGCCAGGAGGATTGTGAATTTGAGGCCAGCCTGTGCTACATAGGAAGACCCTGACCATGTCAAAAAGAAAAGAAAGAGAAAGAGGATAAAGATAAATCCAAGCTTTAGGGGAAACAGGAAAGGGTAGTATGACAGAAGTCTGCTGGCGGCGAGCAACATTAGAAGGTAGTCACCAAGCAGTGAGAAAAGTGCCAAGCCTGGTGACCTGAATTAGATCCCTGGAACTCACGGTAGGAGAAAACTAACTTCAGAAAACTGTTTTCTGGCCTCCTTGCTTACACATTAATAAATGTAAAAAAACAAAAACAAAAACAGTCATACAATTCGGCCACGTCAAGTGTCTGAGGTGGAGCTGAAACCTGAGAAGGGGACCGCCAGGAGGCTATCGGGAGAGTGGATCTTAAAGGCAGGGTGTGCGGGTCCGGGTGCTGAGACCCGCCAGGCCTCCCAAGCTCCCCTGAAATATCCAGCCGCTCCAACCCCCGCTGACCCTGGCTTTTTCTCCCCCTAAGCATCCGCTCTCAGCTCCACTGTGGAAATGAAACCCTCCTCTCTCTCCTGAGATTTCCCATCCATCGCTCTGAAGCCATTTCTTCTCGCTGCTTCCCGATGTCTGTCCACAGCAGCACTCTGCAGACTCCTGCTGAGCCCGCTAGCTGAAAAACAGCCTCGTTCCCCTAATGAAGGGCTAGGGGCTGTCCCCAAGTCCTTATGCCATGTGTCTGTCTCCCCACCCCCAGCCCCAGTGATGTGGCCTCAGGGATTTCTCTGGAACTTTATTTTTGTTTTCTCCCTTTCCCTATTTTTAGCTCTCTCCCCTCCGAACCATCTCTGCATCCATCCGGTTGCCTAGAAACAGGCTCCTGGGCTGAGGGTGGGGGAAGGCCAGACACAGCCCAGGCAGGGGGAGAGGAAGAGATGCCACCCACTCCCTGCTCAGCGCCTCCCCCAGACTTCCAGAAGCCCACTCTGCCCAGCACCCACAGATGTTAGTTAAATGGCAAAGCAAAGTGTGAAAAAGAGTAGCAGGCCTTTGTGGAGTCCCTCGCAGCTCTGAAAGGGCAGGGCGGTGATTTCACTCAAGCCTCCCAGTAGCTTACTTTAACAGAAGCCTGGGGTTATTTATTTTTTCAATATAAACTGAGGTTTCCGGAAGCAAAGGCTCCAAGACCAAGCATTTTCCAGGGAAACACCATGCTCTGGATTTGTCGGTCTTAGAGTATTGATCTTTGACCATGAAAGATTTGAAGGCACAGATAATTCCATAATCTATTAATTATAAGGAAATTAAAATTTAACAATCTTGCACATGCCATTCTCCACAAGCCTTGCCTCTTAGTACCCTGGCCCTGGCCCAACTATACCACACCCTGGTATGTCTTTAATACCTCTTTGTACGCTCCAGGGCCGCACCCCATGCCTTTCCCACAGCTACACATCACCTCACACACCCCACCCACCGCATTTCCACCAGGTCCTTTCCTTGTCAGCTGCTCAGTGCTTCCCTTCACGGGCCTGGACTTTTGCCCTGTGTCTGTCATATCACCAACAGTGTGATATTGGCCAGCTCATCCAAGCTCTCTAAACGTTGGTTTTCCCCTGTTTCAGTGTGAGGGTGTCCGTTTCCACCCCCAGATTAAAGGGTGCTTTATAAACTACAAAGAGAGAGCAGTTAACTGGGAGTGATCAATTAGAATACTTAATGTTGGCGGCGTTATTTTATTAGAGCTATGGGGTGGGGGAAGGGAGCCAAAATGAGCTCTGGGATTAGCCAGTGAGCTCCTGGCCTATTTCCAAACAAAAGGAGCCACATTTCCTGGGTAAGGAGTATGGCTTCCAGGGAGGCTCTGTCACACTGCGTCTACTTCTTAAGGACTCTGTCCCCTACCACCCACAACCTGCTCCCTGCTCCCCACACCACCAAGGCCCACCCCTGCCTTCCAAATAGACTCTCTGGGCAGAAGTGGGAGGGGTTATCAAGGAGCAGCTGGGCCATGATTCAGCCTGAGTCACCCATCCAAATCCTGGGCCACCCCAGCCTTCAGCTGCTGGGGGTGGAGAACTGCAGAAAGGTAGGGAAGGGGTCTGTGTGGGCATCAGATTGTGATCTCTCTCCTTTCAGTCCTGGACACCAAACCCAGGACCTCGCATATGCTGACCAAATATTCTACAACTGCATTACGGTCTCAGCTCGGTTTTATGTTTAGACGACCAGGATCTTGGGTCAATTGCTGATATCCTAGTCCAGGCTAGCCTCAATCCTCCTCAATCCCACAGTTCAGGAGCTCTCCACCCTCCACCCCCACCCCCACTCTCCACCCCCACCCCCACCCTCACCTCCTGACTAGCTGGGACTGTGTGCCTGTACCACCATGGCCAGCTAGTTGTCTCATGACCCTTGTGAGGGCCTGGGAACAGTGCATGTGAAGGGGTCAGGGGTCTTGTCATGTGTGAGTTATCTGGGCTAAGTTGGGGGGCTGCACAAACATGGGGTGCTGCATGTGTCCATGTAAAGCCACACTAACTCCCAGCTCTGTCCCTTGCTAACTGTGTGACCGTGGTGAGTTTACTTTCCTCATCTGTCTAGTGGGTCTAATACTCCTCCATCTCCATTGACTTTCCTTAAGAATTGAATAAGGCAAGGTGACAACCATGAAACACCCAGTGAGCACCACCATTGTGAGGGTGGGGAGCACGGTGTGCAGCAGGAGAGGCATGGAGCCTGAAGGAAGCTGGTCTGGGTGACTCGATGAGCTTGTGGACATGAGCTGCGCATGTCTCCCCGAAGCACTGAACTGCATGCAAGAATGGTGCCCAAAGAAGGGTCTGGGAGCTACTACCCACCACAATTCTAACTCCAACACATAACACATATCACATACACACACATGTACACACACACATGCATGTGTAACAATACATACCACACACACAATGCCACACACACACATGTATACATTCACATATATACACGAATACACATGCACACACACACACACACACACACACACACATACACACACACCATCCCTCGAGGTTTTGATTTGCTAAAAGCTGATCTTTAGCATAGGTGACAGTCAGTGCACAGGCCAAGGGGACAGGAATCACAGGTGTTATTAATTGCCCACCTCAAAGCTTTCCCAAAGCCTTTAACTCCAAACAAAACCAGAATGGGGTTACCTGGCTACAGCCCAGGAGGGGGTGGCCTTGGGTGTGAAACACATGTGTGTTTGAAATAGACATGAACGTGATATGGACATGACAGAGAAGAACATGAGACACACATCGTGTCGCTTCTAAGCACAGGCACACAGGCACTGGGTGGCACCAGGGCCGGCTGCTGCCTCTGCTCTGATACAGTCTGCTTGTCTCCATGGCGCCGGTTGCCACACACGCTCTCTTCTCAGAAAGTCGCTGAGATTGTTTATTCCACCCCTGGCCTGGGCACCCGCCAAGGAGCTGCAGGTGCTTGTTTATCTTCTGGTGCATACGAGCGTGTGTGTGGCTCCCCCGAGGCAGTCCAACCTGAGGTATAAGTCTGGGGGGCCATGTAGTTTTAATACAAGGAGCCCACCTCCAAGGCTTTGGCAGACTCTCCATAAAGGGGCACAAATAACTTTCCAAGAGGCTCCAGGTAGGCAGGTCAGCAATCGACACCTAAAATTGCAGAAGCTATGAGAGTCGCCTGTCCTGGGTTTGGTCCCCTGCTTTTACCCCTTCCAAGAATGAATTACTGGATAGTTGTTGGGCAGATCTGGGTCACTCCACACTCCACAGATGCATGCAGAAGTAGCCCCTGAGGGAAAATGGGGGTGTCACATGGAAAAGGACATCCACATTAAGCTTGCTATTAACAAAGGCATTCTCTACAAGAGCTATACTATGCTGGGCATTTGCAGACCCCTGGAAGCTTAGCATTATATACAATGGCCTGAAGTTCAGAGACCTTGCAGTGCCAGCACAGAGCACGGGGGGTGGGGCACTGCTGCATCTGCTCCAGCAAGTGTTGGTTGTCCAGAAATTTCAAAATAGGTTCTTATTATCAAGTCTCTTTGGAACAGAAGCAGTCAGAGGACCCAGTAGAGGACACAGAAAGACCTTGACCATGACCTCACAGAAGACCCTATCTCAGACACACCCACAAAGAGGACTCTCAACCATTCACCACCTAAGTCTTTGTCAAAGAGAAGTACTCGTTCTGCTGGAACCATTTTGCCCAGGATGCCTGAGAAGGTACCACAGCAGCACGAGTGCCTCTAAGCAGAAGGATTCGGGAGTAGACACTGGCTCCATTTTCTAAGACCTCCCCACAGAGCTCAGCTCCACTCCCCTGTGGCAGCTGGCTTAGTAACCTCTCATTGGCTGCACCCCCTCCTCGGGCCACCCTCTCACTCCCCTGCCGGTGTCCTAACACCTCACAAATGAGCTGCATGCCCTTCGAAGTCACCACGGGCTCTCAGAGGCACCCCAAGGGTCGGAGACTCACTCCTCTCTCCAGAGGCCTGCTCTCCCTTGCCGGCCTTCTGTTGCTCCCTTCTGCTCTCTCCCCTCCTGTCTCAGTCTCCTCTGCCTCCATGGAAGCTGCTGCCACATTCATTTTTGTCCTTCCATTCTTTTTTCCCCTTCTCTTTTTACAACAAGGACTTATGTATGACCATAACCTCCCCATAGTGATGGAATTACAGGTGCGTACCACCACACCTCTTTTCTCTCTTGGGGTCCAGACTTCTTGGGAAAGATGTCTCCTTTCTCACTGTCCTTCCTTCTTCCCATTTTCACAGCAGCCTCGTGGTCCTCGGGTGGTGCTAAGGCCCCCATGCTTGCCTGTTGATTTAATACCTTTCCCACCGTGTGTCGATTCCCTCCCTGCCACCTGTGACTCCACCATCAACTCTCAGTCGATGGATGGGTTTCCTGGCGTGCCTCCAGCTGCCAAACACAGAGCTCAACTGTGAGCTGGTATATCAGGCTAATCATCCTACAGGCACCTCCTTTCCCCAACATCCAATATGTGTCCTTCATCCACAAGGTGGGACCTCAGAGAACCAGCAGGAGCCTCTCTCAACATGCAAGACCAAGCAAGACCACTTGATTTCCACCCCAATAGGTAAAAGTCGCCTCTGCTCCATCTTATCAAAGGCTTCTGGCTTCGTTTATAACCAGTCCTCACCTGAACCACTGCCACAGACTTCGCAATATACTTGGCTCTGCTGCAGAGCCACTCTGCCTCTGGGGAGACTGCTGTAAATCAAAGCTGGTTCTTGCCGCTTGCACGTGTCTCATGGACCTCCTAAGCCTCGGTTGTCTCCTGGATGCCAGAGAACCAATAATACTCACCTTGAGAGGGCAGCTGGCGAGCGGCGAAATGATAAATGTGGACCAGGGTTTGTAAATTCTGACGCTAACTAAGCGCCCTCTTGGGCCATCAGAAGAACCAGTTTCAGCACCAACAATATAAGAGAGCGACTCTGGTTGTGAGCTGTCCCTGGTCCTGAAAACGGGTCTGCGCTCTCTGCCATAAATTCCACCATGTTGAGATGTTTGGAAACAATCTTGCTTGTTTTACTATATCCATGTTGTCCAGGATGATCTAGTACTCACTATGTAGCTCAGGCTGTCTCAGAGCTGCTCTAGACCCCTGAGTGCTGGGGTCACAGTGTC
This sequence comes from Apodemus sylvaticus, assembly GCF_947179515.1. Taxonomy (NCBI): domain Eukaryota; kingdom Metazoa; phylum Chordata; class Mammalia; order Rodentia; family Muridae; genus Apodemus; species Apodemus sylvaticus. Next base: position 12,776,060 of record NC_067485.1, read on the forward strand.
CCTACTCTTGGCTTTTCCTCTAGATTTTATCTTGCAATCTAGATTTTCTTATTATTATTAAGGTAAGATGATGAGATAAGCAATGGTTCCTAAGACATAAGCCCAAGTGTGGGGCTTCAGGAAGTGACACACTTGTATAAGTGTGCAATCCCAATCCGACCTACTAAGGAACGGTGTTGTCACAAACAAGAAACTTACCCGTATTTGGAAAATGTGCATAGAATATTCACTTGATTGGACAGAGAAGCCATCGACGCCTATAAATCAAATTTTAGCTCTGTGTCCCTGCCTAAGACTTTCATTTGCCTTAGTAATCAATCTAGCAGGTGGCTTCACAGTCCAGGCACAAGGATCTTTTATCACTTCCAAGATATCACAGAGTTCTCATCTGAGAGGTACAAAGGGAAAGTCCCACTCCTCTGTTCAAATGTAGAGAGAAATGGGCAGTGAGTCCTCACGCCTTCAGCAGTTCACTCAAGTGGACTCCCTAAACATCTGCTTCAAGAACCTTCTTTTTTTAAGACCGCTGTGAGGCGATTTAATACTAGTTACAGACCTAAAAACTGAGGCTCAAGGAGGCGAGATGACTTTTTGGAGCTGATCCAGGAGGAGGAGGACCGGGCATACCCTGACCAGAGGGTGGGCGGACTCCCGGTCGGACGCAGAGCGCCTCCCAGCCCAGGGCCACCACTCGCGTGGGCAGCAGCGAGACAAAGGGCCGGGGGCGGGGCGGGGCGGAGGGGGCAGAGGCCGGAAGTGCGGCCGAGAGGGACGCGGGAAATTTCCTCGCAGAGGCATCGGGCAGATCGGTGCCACCCGGGTTCCGGTGCGGCCGCCGCCCGTGCTCCCGCGGTGCTCCCAGCTGAGCGCCAGGCAGGCGCGCGGCCCCCAGGGCCGGGCGGCGTCTGCCGGCCCTCGCGCGCCCCCGCGGCGCCCCCTCCCGGCTCCCGAGTGCGCCCAGCGCGCATGCCCGGGGCGGGGCGCCCAGCCGACCAGGGACGGCGCGGAGTCGGGTCCGCCCGCCAGCGCGCCCGGGAGCACCGGGGTGGTCTGTGCGGCGGGAGCCGGAGCTGCGAAGAGCCGGCGCGGGTAAGCGGAGGGCGCGCGTGGGGCCGCAGGGCGCGCGGGCCGGGGCCGCTGTCCAGGGTCCTGGGCCGTGCTGGCTCGGGCTGCGGGGCGGGGGCGGCGGGGCGGGGCGCGGTGGGGCGGGGCGGGGCCCCGGTGAACGGCCCCGGCCTGTGGTGTGGGCCGGCCGCCCCGCGTCCAGCCCCGCTGCCCGCCGCTTTGTTCCGCACCGAGGTGCGGGAGGGGGCGATTCCCGCCACCGGGGGGAGGGGCCGCTCTCATTGATTCATCCCACCCAGTGTGGCACACATACCGCGTTCATGCCTGGGGACCTCTATTTTGGATGAGACCACAGGTACACACACACACACACACACACACACACACAAAACCATGGGCTTTGGTCATTCCATCAGATTCATACATCCGGCCACCTGTGCAACCCACCTAGGGCGCCCAGTTGGGGCTACGCACTCATAGCATCAATCCTGGATCCAAGTCAGCAATACTCTAACCGCCATCCAGCCCCCCTGCTCCAGCTCCTGTTCCTGCCCCTCCTGTACCCTCCACCCTGGAGCAGGCTGTGACCCTGTGCACACCCTTGCTTTGTCTCTTAGCTTGCTGCTCTTCTTCAACCCACACTAGCACAAGTCCGCACACCCTTGGACATCCATCCTTGCCCTTCTGTGGACTGGTGGATAGACAAATGGGCAGATGGTCTGGGGAATGTTGCTCGAGGAAGGCCTTTTGTTACAGACTCCGTCACCTGAGGCAGCTGTCAGGGAGAGGGATGGTCGCCGTGGGGGCACCAGGAGATGAGGGGACGAGTGGCAGAAGACTGGGATTTTTCAGTCACACTCACAGGCATACACAAGCCTTTGTCAGTCTTGTTACCATAGCAGGAGATGTTTGCAGGTGCCTGGCAGCTCTGGCCCTGGCTGGGGGTGTAGAGATGACTCCAGACTGGGAAGAGATCCGAGAGGGAAAGGAAAAGCCAGGCTAGCCTCATACCTCTGCACTCACAGGATTGCCCTGTGCCTGAGCTGAACACAAGGACCTATGCACACAAGCTATCTCCCCCAGGGTGACACTGTAAGACACAGGATCCCAGTGATCCCCACAAGGCACACATGCACAGACCATTCTATACACACTGGGAATACAAAAGGCACACCAAGGTCTTCCTGATTAGGACACAGGAGCCAGGTCCTGGGCCCAGACTGGCCTCAGCTGGTGTCTTCCACCAACAGTTCACTCACTCATTTGCATACCAGGTGAGCTGGCCCATTCACCTACACAGTTATTTCAGCCTGCTACCCACACTGGATCACACAGTCCAACAGTGGGGGGGGGGGGGGAGGAGAATCCCTAGGAACTGAAGGGCCAGTTAGCCCAGTGTGGAACAAGAAGACCTTGGGAGACAAGGGCTGACACTTGAGGTTACCTGCTGACTTCCACACGTGCATGAGAATGCCCACATTCACACATACACACAAAGATTAAAGAAAAAGAGCTGGGCATTAGAGTGGAGATGTTGATTCATAAACTGGGGAGAATCCAGGCTTTGAGATCAGACTCAATTAAGTTTGAACCCCAGTCTTCCTCCTGTCAGCTTCATGCCCTTAGCGGCCTTTCTTCCTGACTTCTGGGTCCTCGTCTGTGGTACAGAGTGATAAGGGCCCCCTTTGAGAAATTCCTGTGGCTAGAGTCTAGATGATAAAGTGACCCTGAGAGCGCTGGGTCCAAGGCTAAGCCTGCAGGGCTAAGGGAGCTGTGGTCCAGAGGTCGCATGGAGGGCGAGGGTGTGGGGCTCCTGGACTGGGCTGCCCAGGGACTGGAAGCTACTGAGATCCACTCCAGGAAGGATCCAGCAGACCCTTTGAAATTTGTCTCTGGGCCACTGGAATAGGAGACAGAGGCTCCCAGAGAGGAAAACCCACACAACGTCACAGGACAGGTTACTGACCAAATTGGGGCTTTACCCACATCTAGCTGAGCTGTCTCCCCTGTACTGGACCCGATCCCATCTCAGAAGTCGAGAACCTGGAGTGGGAAGTGGGACAGCAACCTCTTCTGAGGAGGTTTTGCAAAAGGGGCACGCTAACACGTGGCCATGCCCGCCTGACAGACTTTCTGATTCCTTCTTAGAAAATAGGAGCATGTCACCTGCCTGGCAGGTGTATGGGCTGTGCATGTGGTAAGCACTGGGGCAAAGCCACTTCCTGCTTTTATTGAGGGAAGTGTCGAAACTTGGGGGCTACAGAGCATACATGAGAGGCCGGTGACAAGAAAAGAACCATACGGTCTCAGAGATGGTGTCGATGTGCAGTTAGCGTGAGTGTCCGGGACGCCAGAGGGCGGGTGGGAATCGCTGCTGCTCGCCTCCTCAGGCCTTTCTATCCATCTCCAGCCGGCCCTCTGCAGGAGACACGCTCAGCTTTCCAAACCTTAGTTTGCCAGCATAACCTGGACATCAGATTTCCACATGAACTCTACCCGTGTTTAGATGTTGATGAGTTTGCTCCTTTATTTAAAATTGACTTAAAGGGACTAGAGAGAGTTGATGCCCTCCACCCACCCGTGTGTGTGTGTGTGTGTGTGTGTGTGTGTGTATGTGTGTGTGTGTGTAAGGCTGTAAACAAGGTGCACAGCTACTGAGGAACAACATCCAAGACTGACCTTTACTGAGTGCAAACACACACACACACACACACACACACACACACACACACACACACACACACACGATTTTAAAAATAATTTGTTAGCACTGTGGGGCAAACAAGCATGTCCTAAAGGCATATTTTGCTGAGTTTTGTCTCTGCTGCAACCATTTCAGACTCAGCCCCCCACCCCCAACCCCTCCTGGGAGCACAGCTGGGCTCTGACAGGCTGACTAGATAAAAACAGGCTTTCCACGTAACAGCCCGGCCCTAGCGTGAGCAGAACCATGCGCACCCTTCCTCGGCTTGAATTCTCACAAGAAGCCTGGTGGGGAAGGAGGTGTTGAGCGGGGTGGGGGCTGGGGGCCGCAAGAAGGGCCCTGCCTGGAGTCTCATTAGCTGCTGAACTGCCAACTGTTTGCTCTCTCTGTCCAGGCCACAGGCGGTGTAGGGAGACACCTGGGGCTGGCTGGGTTACCTGTGTGAAAGGGGGAGTGGCCACCCAAGGCACCCCCTCCTTTAGCCTCTTCTGACCCTTCCAGACTGTACCTGCCTCCCTGAGTAATTGCTGGGCCATCAAGTTCCAGAGGAGGAAGCAAGGAAACATGGCAAACAGACCTTGGTCTTCACTGGTTTCTGGACACTTTCTCTTGCCCATCTGTCCAGCCACTCTGACTTGCAACATCCTTTTCCACAGCCCCAAGGACAAGATAGGTCACGAAATCCACCTGTACAATTGTTTTATTTGGCCTTCATTGTATGCAAAAAAAAATGAGCCAATATTTAAAATATATTTTTAAAAAAATCCATACTTGAGACTTTACTCAGTGAATTAAGGGACCTGGTCACAGAACACCACACACACTTCCTGCTAAAAACTCAGCAGTGTTTACTCAACACCTTAGGACGAGCCCCCACTGCTCCCCCAGGGCCTTACATGGTTGGCCACTACTGCCTCTTCCCCCATGTCCTCACTGTCTGATTCCAGCTCTGCTCCAGCCTCTCTGGCCTTCTCATGGGTGGTTCAGAAGTTAGGGGCCTTACTTGACCACGTGTCCAGACCAGCTGTCCAGTCCTTCATTCTTCTCTCTATCTGGAGTTCAGGGGCCACCCGTTCTATGTCTCTTTTGCGTTAGACCCGCGTCCCACTTGACTCTTGCATACCCCGCCCCCACAAACATAGAGGTACCCAGTCCAGCTCTCCAAAACCTAAGGCCTTAGAGTCCTCAGCAAGATGCCCTCTGTATGTCCATCTTTCTGATGACGGCTGTCCTCCCAAGCCACAGACATGAGATTTGGGGGAGACCCAGGGATGAACAGCATCATTTGAGACACATTGAAATTCCTGTCAGGAACGCAGGTTAAATGGTCACACCCAGAGAAACAGAAATATGGCAAAGGGTCTGGGAAGAGGGCATGGAACCTCAGAGAAAGCTGGTAGGCACAGAAGGCTTCCTGGAGGAAGGAACATCTAAGCTGAGAACTGAAACTCTGATAAGATGCCAACAGCAGAGGGTGAGTGTGGGCTGAGATAGGAGGGAACTCCAAGCCATGGTTGTGCACAAAGCAGTCACATTGTGTGTGTGTGTGTGCACGAGTGTGTGTGCATGCATGGGTGTGTGCACTGGTGTGAGTGTGTGTTTGTATGTGTGTACATGCATTGGGCATAAAGGGGATAATAAAAGATAAATACCAACACAGGAAGGAAGTGATATATGGGACTTAGAAGCACATTAAGGAGATGGACTGGCCCTCACAGAGAATCATTTCACTTTCCTGTTTTTCAAAAAAAAAAAAAAAAAAGGCGCAGCCATGCAAAACAGTGAGAGCCCCGCCACCTCCTAAAGTCTCATCACCTGTCTGTGATAACGCTAATAGGACGCAGTCTACTGTGCTTCCAGGCCTATAGACACAGAAAGGATGACGCACCAGGATGTCACCTGACAGTGACCACAAATGGCGGGGATCCTGATTTAGGGATCCACAGGCTGCCGCTGCTGTTTCGTTGTTCTCCTATAGCACCGCCGCTGCCGGACCCAGGATGCACACACACACACACACACACACACACACACACACACACACGCCATCCTTCTACCACTGAGCGCTGTGCTCTTCGTTATAGTTATTGCAGAGTGAGCTCCTTCTGTTTGTTTCTAAAAAGGTGATGTACTGTTGGAGAGATGGCTTATCAGTTAAGAATACTTATTGCTCTTGCAGCTCCCAGCATCCATTGTTACAACACCTGTAATTCCAGCTTCAAGGGGATCACCTATGCACATACCTTTATGAAAACAAACATCTACATGTAATTTAGAATAAGCATTTTTAAAATTGACTACAGACCGTGTGCTGCATTACCAATAGCGTTTCAAGTGTACTGAGACTCCTGATTGCACCAAGAGGCCACGGGAAGTTGCTGGCCCATACTGTTTAGGGCTGTACTAAATATACCTCGTGATATTGAAGCAACCACAAGGCCACCAGCAGCACATGCTTCTCAGGACACACAGCCACCGTTACAGCACATGTGCTATGTTCACCTGCGACCCAGATGCAGACACCACAAAGGGGCGCAGGAAGAGAAGGCTCTTCCACACTCGCATCCCTGGTCTTGCTCTGAAGAGGCCGTCATAATGAGTCTCGTGAGATTTTATCTTGGAATTGTCTGGCTATAGATAATCCCATGAACTCGTGCGTGGTTCCTGGTTTTCTCACCACCAGGTGCTCTCATGTTTCCTGATGGACCACCTCAGTGCGTCTGCAGGAACATCCCTGGAAGGGGAAGTGTGTATCTCCGTGTGTCTGTGTGTGTGTGTGTGTCTGTGTATCTCTGTATGTCAGTGTTTGTCTCTGTGTGTGTTTGTGTATCTCTGTGTGTGTATATCTGTATGTCAGTGTGTGTGTACGTGTGTATGTGTATGTGTGTGTCAGTTTGCTGGCTAAAACCTATGTGTCTTGTGCCTATGTGTAGAGATGGACAGGTACCCTCCCCAAAAGATCACAACGGATTTAATGTCCCAGCAAGAATAAGAAGGGTCTGGGTCGAGGAGCAACTTGTCTAGTGTTAGAAGGGCGGTTCAGTCCTCCACAGAGCTGATGTGGGCCAGGAATTGACTTCCATGTGTGTGCTGGTGATTCTTGACTCTGATGAGTGGCTGAGAACAACAAAGTGTGTGTGTGTGGGGGGGGGGTTATGATTTGTTTTGAGACCAAGTCTTGTTCTAGAGCCCAGGTTAGCCTTACACGCCAGCTCCTGCTTTTGTTGTACACCGGGAGCACAGGTGTACCCCACCATGGGGCTAGCATTCTGTGAACACATGTCTCTGACTATCAGGCAGTAAGCATTCTGGGTTTTGGTTTTTTTTGTTTGGTTGGTTGTTTGTTTGGTTGGTTTTTTGGATTTGGCTTTTTGGATTTGGGTTTTTGAAGACAGGGTTTCTCTGTATAGCCCTGGCTGTCCTGGAACTCACTCTGTAGACCAGGCTGGTCTCGAACTCAGAAATCTGCCTGCCTCTGCCTCCCAAAGTGCTGGGATTACAGGCGTACACCAACATCGCCCGGCACATTCTGGGTTTTAAAGTCAGTAAAGCAAAGCTGGGCGTGGTGTCCTTAATCCCAGCACTGAGGAGGGAAAGGCAGGGTGATCTCTGAGAATTTGAGGGCAGCTTGGTCTACATGGAGTCCCAAGCCAGTCACACAGTCTACACAGTGAGGCCTTGTCTCAAAAAAAAAAAAAATAATAAGCAAGGTGGATGGAGGGAGAGAGCCCGAGTCAGAGATGGCTATTGTAGAAGGGCTGAGCCGAGGGTAGACCATGCAGATACCTGGAGGAAAATGGTCAAGGGACCACGAGATAGCCCACCGAGCTAAAATAACATGGGAAGAAGGGAGGATAGTGGGGGAAGGGTCACCAGAGCCAGCAAAGAGAGAGGGATCTTATAGCTGGGTTCTAGATGTGGTTTGAAGGCAGACTTATTCTGTTTTGCTGATGGTTGGTTCACGGTGTCTGAAAGCCAAGAGAGATTCAGGAGCAGCGGTTCTCAGCCTTCCTAGTGCTCTGACCTTTCAATACAGTTCCTCATGCTGGGGTGGCCACCAACCACAACATTATGACCACTGCTACCTCATAACTGTAATCTTGCTACCGTTATGAATCGCAGTGTAAATATCTGATATGCAGGATGTCTGATATGTGACATTAAGGGGATGGCATGAACACCTCTGCTCTAAGATTCTGGCCTGGTCATGGGTGAGAGGGTCTGGATGCAGGAAAGGGGCCATCACCAGCTCTGCTCACTGGGGTTGCTGTGTGTGTAATGACAGTCTCCCTAGGTCCATCTGCCTCCTGGACCCTCTTCCCAAATGCACTCCAGGCACCATGAATTCATCTCATCCTAAACAGAGCCCCCTCTCTCCTCAGATCTCCAGCCCAGCACTGTTGCCCAACAATCCCCACCTACCCAGCATTCTGCAGATGCCCCCTCCCACCTAGATTACTCAAGGTATCCGCCCAGGGCCCATTGTATAGAAAGGGCTCTGAGAAGGAGTGAGGCCTCACACCACCTTCACACCATCTTCACAGCATCTGACTGGCCTCCTGCTGGGTCTTGGCCAGCTTCTCTCTCCTTTCAGCCCTGATTACCACACTACCTCAGAGCAGTCTTTGAAAGCACACAGCTCCTATGTCCTCTCCCTGACAGACCATTCACAGCTCCCCAAGGCCCACACAGACATAAACTGGTGGCCTACAGACATGTTTTCTTTGGCTCACACAGTGTTTGGGGTTTTTATTTAAGTCTTGAATTAGTTAGCATATTTTACATCAAAGTCCAGTTTTCTCACTCTTTCTAAGACACTAGAAAAGCTCCTACAGTTCCCAGGTTTCATTGCTCTAGGGCGGTACTTTGCCCTCTTGGAAAAGCCATGTCCTCCACCATTTGCCATAGTTACACTACTCCCTCTGTTTCCCTCACTCAAATGACCCATCTGACCCAGTGACATTAGAAGTTTGCAGTCACTGGGCTTGAAGACAAATACATCACTTTTGGAAGCATGAACTGAGGCTGATGGAGTAGGGAAATGACAGTGAAGCGAAAAAGTCAGATTAGCCTGGCAGTGGTGGCGCATGCCTTTAATCCCAGCACTTGGGAGGCAGAGGCAGGCGGATTTCTGAGTTCGAGGCCAGCCTGGTCTACAGAGTGAGTTCTAGGACAGCCAGGGCTACACAGAGAAACCTTGTCTTGGAAAAAAAAAATGTCGGATCATAGCCATGTTGTGAAGGGTCAGTTTGTCTGACTGTCTGTCTGTCTGTTGTGGTTTTGGTCTTGCTTGGCCTCAACCTAGAAAACCTCCTGCCTCAGTATCCCAAGTGCTGTGAGCATTGGCTTCCTGGATAGCTATAAGGTATTATGAAGCAGGGAAGTGATAGGATTGGGCTTATGTTTTTAGCTGAGACCTTCTTGACAAGGGGACCAGATGGGGACAAAGAATCCAGTGAGGAGCCTGGACAGACTGGGTTGTTCCCCCCTGGAACGTCTCCTAAGCCTGAGTCTGTTCTCTCTGTTTCAGAACCAGACAGCTGTCTTGAGCTCAAACATGGCGGTGAGGGTAGAGGGTCAGTCCTAAAGACCCAGCCTGACTCCACCCATTTCAGAAGGACTCCAGCCCCCCAAGATCCCTCTGCTCCCCACAGGATGGGAGCCTGGGCACTGGAGGCCCGGTCATGAGGAACTGCTGCTCCTCTCCACAGGTCATCCCTGCACCCGCAAGGCACACCCTGGACCAAAGCCTCAGCATGGACTCCAGACACGGCAGTTCCAGTGGGGCTGGGGAAGGGGCATCCTGTTCTGAGAACCCTGCTGGGAGCTCAGCCTGCCCACCTCCTACCCGCAGCCCTCTCCCAGAGACAGTGAGGGCACATGGAGCCTTGACCCCAGAAGCCTCTGAACCGACTTTGTTTGGGAAACCAGAGCTCATGTCCTCAGCAGAGGCTGCTCCCACAGCCTCAGAGATCAGAAACCCTGTGTTCTCACAGAAGATGGATTCCAACTCCTTGAAGCAGGCAGATTCTACTTCCACACGACAGGAAGAGGCTGGGTCCTTGAGGAAGGAAGAGTCCATGCTGAAGGGAAAGGCAGAGCCTGGGATCTGTGGAAAGGGGGAGCCTGGGGTGGTGGGAAGAGTGGACTGTACAGCTCCAAGGGAGGAGGATTCTGGGTCCTTGGGAAGAGGAGACACAGCATGTTCTGGCAAAATGGATGTAGTGTCCCCAGGAGGGGAAAGTGTTGGATCGTTAAGAAAGGTAGAGACTATATCCTCAGGCAAAATGGATCCTGGCAAGGAGAACCCTGTGCATTCCAGGAGCGAGCACTCTGGGTCCACACAAGAGGGAGAGCCTGTGTCTTTGGAGGGAAATGATGTGAAACCCTCAGAAAAGGTAGATCCTGCATCCACAAAAAAGACAGATCCCGGGTTCTCTGGAAAGCTAACTCCAGGATCATCAGGCAAGACAGAGCTTGTATCCTCAGTCACTGTCGTTCCTGTGACCTCCGAAAGGGTGAATCCAGTATGCTCGGGAATAGCAGATCCTGCAGCTGTGGGGAATGCAGAAATTTTGTCCTCAGCTAAAGAGGACCCTCAGGTTCTTGGAAAGAAAGAGCCTGTCTCCTCAAGAGAGGGCAGGCTTGAGTCTGTGAGAATGGCAGAAACAGTGTCTGCCAGACAGCCAGAAGGTATGTTGCCAGCAAAGACAGATCCTTCATCTTCAAACAGTACAGGACCTTCAGGCAGAGCGGACCCTGTTTCCTTAAGAGATTCGGAACTTGTGTCCCCAGTGAAACCAGAACACTTGTCTTCTGGGCAAGCAGAACGCGTGTCCTTGGTAAAAACAGAAACCTTATCCTCAGGAAAAGAAGATCCAAGGTCCTCTAGAAGGGTGGATCACACGACTCCCACAGGAAACATAAAAACATCTCAAAAGGGGAACCCCGAGTCTTCAAGAAAGACAGACCCCGTGTCTTCAAGTTCAGGAGATACCAGGTCTCTGGGGACTTGGGGGTCCCTGTCTGTTGCAAAAGCTGAGGTGACTGAAGGGAAAGGAGACCCACAGTCCTTGGAGAAGGCAAGCCTCCCAGTCCCAGAGAAGGCTGGTCCCCTGGCTTTAAGCACGGCAGGCTCTGCTAGCCAGGGAAAAGCAGAAACTCTCCCCTCTGGAGAAGTGGGCTCCATGACTTTAGGAAAAACAGTGCCAGCAAGTTCAGGCAAAACAGCTTTGGTGTCCCCAGGGAAGGTGGATCTCGAGGCCTCAGAAAGAGCAGAAGGCATTCCAGAGCTGAAGGCTCCAGAGAAAGGGAATCCTGGGAACTCCACACGGGTGGACACCAGGGCCTCAGGGAGTACTGAGCCCAAATCTGGGGTCAAAGTGGCAACCCAGCCTCCAGGTGCCACATCCCCGGGAAAGGCAGAAGCCCCGTCTTTGCAAAAAGAGCAGCCACAGCTGTCTGAGAAGAAGGAGCCCTCCAGAAAAGTCGATCCCACGGCATCTGTGGAGCCTGTGTCCCTGGGGAAGACTGACTCTGCATCTCCATCTCCTAGAAAAGCAGAGTCTCAGACTTCTGCAAAGATTTCCCCTCAGGCTCCAGACAAGGCCACGTCCTCTTTCAGGCAATCGGATGGTACACCCCACAGCTCAGCACAGCCCCGGAGAGATAGCAGGAGCATCGGGACCCTGCCAGAGCCCGAGCCCTCTGCCAGCACCAGCCAGAAAGACCTAGCGGCAGCGGTGGCTCATAAGAGCCCCGGCGCGGAGGGTGCAGCGCTCCCGCCAGGGCCACGGACTCGCGACAACTTCACCAAGGCGCCGTCGTGGGACGCCGGAGCGCCACCGCCGCGCGAGGACGCGGGCACGCAGGCTGGCACCCAGGCCTGCGTTTCGGTGGCGGTGAGCCCCATGTCCCCCCAGGACGGCGCGGGCGGCCCGGCCTTCAGCTTCCAGGCGGCGCCGCGCGCGCCCAGCCCCGCGCCCGGGCCACCATCGCGCCGGGACGCGGGACTGCAGGTGTCGCTGGGAGCCGCTGAGACGCGCTCGGTGGCCACGGGGCCCATGACGCCGCAGGCCGCCGCGCCGCCCGCCGCGCCGCCCGTCTTCCCCGAGGTGCGGGTGCGGCCAGGCTCGGTGTTGGCGGCCGCCATGGCGCCCCAGGAGGCGGCCGAGCCAGTGCGCGAAGTGAGCTGGGACGAGAAGGGCATGACCTGGGAAGTGTACGGTGCCTCCATGGAGGTGGAGGTGCTGGGCATGGCCATCCAGAAGCATTTGGAGCGTCAGATCGAGGAGCACGGCCGCCAAGGGGCGCCGGCGCCGCCGCCCGCCGTCCGCGCGGGCCCAGGCCGTGCAGGCTCGGTGCGCACCGCGCCGGCGGAGGGCGCCCCCAAGCGCCCGCCCGGCCTCTTCCGCGCGCTGCTGCAGAGCGTGCGCCGGCCGCGGTGCTGCTCGCGGGCGGGACCCACCGCCGAGTGATCTGTCCCTGTTTTGTAGGCCCGGGTTTCCAACCTTCTCAGGCTCCTTCTCGAAGGCTAGCCCTTGAAAGCTATGCCCCAGCCCCAAGTGCGCCACGCCTCGGAGGAGTGAGCAGCCTTGGGGGCTTCTTTCCAGTCCCTCCCTTCCCAAACACTGATAAACCCCCCTTATCCAGTCCCTTTGTGGCCAGGAGCCCACACACCCACCCCTGACAACTCCACCCTAGTGCCCTCACAGCCTTTTGCTCCACTCCCGCGGGAACTAAGGGAAGAGCACAGGGACATGCTCCCACCTTTCCACCCTAGAGCTGAGGCAGGCTCCTGAGACGGCCAGACTGGTGCTGTGAGGCTTCCGGTGGGCCAGGTCCCCAGAATGGGGAAAGACTGCATGCAGATCTTTAAGTGTTCTTTTACGTGTGCCAGGATTGATGCAAGGCCACCAGAAAAGCGGACTCTGAATGGGAGTCTGGGGGGAGGGGGGAGGCGGTGAGTCTCTGAGCAGTAGGGGTCTCCACATGGTGCTGGCCCCATGGCCAGGGCATCTGTTGCATGCTGTTGGTAATCCTACCCCTGTCCCCGTCTCTCCCCACCTAGCCCAGTACCCTAGCCCTATTTCCTCCCCGACTCAGTTACTATGCACAGTTCCCATAGAGGCCAAAGGCTAGGAGTGCCCTGGGGTTCAACTGAGCAGAGTCAGTTAGAGGTTAGAGGGACTTAGACAAGACGGGAAGGCTCCTAGGCCTCACACCATCAGCCACATGGGTGACAGCGGGTCTTGGGTACTGGGAACAGAATGGAGGGCTCATTTGACATCCACAGCTGTCTTTAAAGGGCCCCCTCTTACCCCTCTCCCCACACACACAATGCTGTGAGCTCCAAGTTCCCTGTGATCACCGAGTGCCCTGCTCCCTTCAGCCTCCATTTTTTGGCTACTAACTGTCACAGTATACATTGGTAATAAAACCTTTCCCCGACTCTTGTCTGTGACTGAGACTAAGGAGCAATGCAAGGCCATATATTATATTTTAGGGGAGGGCAAATGTGTGATTTGAGCTTGGAGAAGGAAGGGCTCTGTCACAGATCTGTGGTGTCCAGGCCGGGGTTGGTGAAGGCCAGCTTCTCCTTCTGCTTCCCACTGGTGCCTGCTGTCCTTCCTGAGAGCACTGCAGTCAGGGGCTCTGGATCAGGCTCAGGAGAGCTGTGTGGAAGATCCTTCCTCTGGAGAGACAAGGAGGGAAGGGTAAAGATAAGGCTCTCACTCCAGACCCTAGGACAGCCGATGGCTCCTCAGCTGAGGTTTCTCTGAAGCTCACTCTGTTGGGCCTCTGTCACCTTGCTGTGTCCCAGAGGTGGTGGTGGCCAGGGGTGGTACAGGTGGGGTGGCCCTAGGGGGTCATCTGTGGCCTTTGCCTAAGCCCAGCAGAGCAGCATTCTGGCACTCAGACCAATCATACAACTTTGTCACAATCAGAGCAACTTTGTCACAGTTCCTGCCACCTGTACCCTAGAGTAGGTCACGTGTTGGGCAAGGCCCCTCGATTCCCTGACATAGCCATAGATTCCCCTGCTGAGAGAGGTGGAAACCGCTCAACCATTCTTGTGGATGTCCATGGTGCAACACAGATTCTGCTTGAATTTGGCATCTCCCAAATGTTCTAGAAATGTCACTGAGGATTACACCTGTACCTTATCACAGCACTCACACATCTCTGTTGTCCTTCCTCTTGCCCTTCCCTTGTGACATTAGACACACAGCCCACAGATTCCTCCTCACAGGAACAATACCTTCCTGGGAGAGAGCCAGGCCCTGAGCTAGGTTGGTCGCTGCCCCCTTCTCCACAGGGCCAGAGTCCCAAGCCACCCCCACCTTCCTCCCTACCTGCTATACTATAAAGGACTTTTCCAACCTGGGGCTGTTACTATCCCTGGTAAACAATGGCGCATCTAAGAGCCCTGAGGGTTAGTCATTCTATGGTACAGACCCTAAGCCCAAAGCAACTGGTACAGCACTAGATAATGTAATCTGGTGCCTAAACCCAGAGACCCGACTCTGCATTTGCCCTGCAGGCTGCCTCAAACCTTAGACCAGACTGCAGCCTCTGAGTGTCTGCGCCCATGCTCCTTGCTTGGCAAGAGGGCTTGGGTGGTCTACCGGGCGCTCACACCTGTACACAAGGTTAACAGAGCCTCTATAGAGCACAGCACTCAGGGATGGCTAGAAAAACCTCTTTCTGTCCCCCAGCCAGCCTGTCACAACTCCTCTCTAGACTCCTTGCTATGAAGCCCTGTTCCTTCCACGGGGCAATCGGGAACCTCGAACTCTACTCTTAGGCAGCAGGCCTACATTGCCCTTCTCTGAGCCCTGAAATTTTTGCATCAGTTGTACCAAAGAAGTTTACTAGAGGTTTGGGGTTTTTGATTTTGTTTTGTTTTGTTTGGGGGTTTTGAGGGGTTGTTTTTGTTTATTGTTGTTGGGAGGGTTTTTTGCTGTTGTTTTGTTTTCTGGTTTTGTTGTTTGTTTTTTTGCCTCCAACCACCTTCACACAGAGATGAGCCACACAGGGGCTGACTAGCTTGCTCTCCACGACCCCCATTCCTGGGAGCCTTCTAGAGATCTCTATGTCAGACTTTGTATCATGATACATCTGGGCCCTTTTACAAGCCCAAGAGAAGCTTTGATTAGCCCGATCAATCCAAGAGATGAGTCCTCTATTGGATGGCAATGGTGGTGCACGCCCTTGATCCTAGTAGTTGGGAGGCAGAGGCAGACAGATCTCTGAGTTCCAGGCCAGCCTGGTCTACAGAGAGAGTTCCAGGACAGCCAGGGCCACACAGAGAAACTCTGTCTGGAAAAAATATATATATTAGAAAGAAAGAAAGAAAGAAAGAAAGAAAGAAAGAAAGAAAGAAAGAAAGAAAGAAAGAAAGAAAGAAAGAAAGAAAGAAAGAAAAAGAAAGAAAAGATTCCTTAAGGAAAAATAAGGATTGAGAGCTGGCGGGTCCTGTTGGGGAAGGGCCCAAAGAAAAGGGTTCTGTGACAGGGCAAATACCACTTCTTTACAAGAAAGGAATTATTGCAGCTGATGGACCCCAAAACTGTCTGCTCTTGTGGGAGGAAGGTGAGCACTCTAGTGAGACCCTCCAACGTCACTGGGCAGTATCCATGATTCTCCATTCCACCTAAGTATGAAGTTTCCGGGAGAGTCGGGCAAGGCAGCACACCTGTAACCCCACCGCTCAAGAGGCCGAAACAGGAGCTGAAAGCTCGAGGCTGGGCTACAGAGTAAGACCCCATCACAAAACAGAACCCAAAACAAATCAAAAGCCCAATCAGGGAGTGCCCTGGGGAGCTTTGACAGCCAGCATGTCCTTCCCTGGTCTACTCCAGGCCATCAAGATCAGGGTCTCCGAGTGTGAGCTCGGAGCCATTCCCTCTTTCACAATTCTTCGGGCAGTTCTTTGTTTTGTTTTGTTTTTCGAGACAGGGTTTCTCTGTGTAGTCCTGGCTGTCCTGGAACTCACTCTGTAGACCAGGCTGGCCTCGAACTCAGAAATCTGCCTGCCTCTGCCTCCCAAGTGCTGGGATTAAAGGCGTGCGCCACCACTGCCCAGGCGTTGGGCAGTTCTAAAAAAAGGGCTCAAGCTGTAAGCCTGTGACTCATCTATCAACCATCTAACCAACTAGTGGAGTTAATAAGCAGCGGCGTCACCGTTTGGTCATTTACTGAGCATCCTTTCTCTCCTTGGCTATCTTTCTTACATCCAGACTTCTTCCTCACCAACTCCACCAGTATTTGTACAGAGGTCAAAAACAGGCTGGACCAGTTTCTGGCTGCATACTTTGGGCCAGGGCTTTTCCTTCTCTGGTTGGTTTGGGTTTTGTTGGTTTGTTTGGTGGTGGTGCTGGTGCCTGCCCTGCCATTGCCCTGCACACTTGCTCTGGCTTAGTCCCCACACCAGTCTCGCAGAGCCTGCGTTTTGATTGCCACTTACAGATGAAAAGAACTGAGCGCCCAAAGCAAGAAGCAGCCCACCAAGGGTCACATTAGGGAGGAACGGTGTTGGGCCTTATTCATCTTGAATTTCACCCGTCTGAGAAGAGTCTCCAGTCAGATGCCCCAGGAACCGACTCCTCCCACATCTTGCCTCGACCCCTCCCACATCTTCCCTTGGCCCCTTCCCACACCTTGTCTTGACCCCTCCCCACATCTTACCTTGTCCACTCCCACATCTTGCCTTGACCCCTCCCACATCTTCCCTTGACCCTTCCCATACCTTGTCTTGACCCCTCCCACATCTTACCTTGTCCACTCCCACATCTTGCCTTGACCCCTCCCACATCTTGCCTTGACCCCCTCCCACATCTTACCTTGAATTCTTTACTGTCCATGTCCAAGTCCACAGAGTTCTCGTCTAGGGAATTGAGGCTATGGGAGGAATGATTGAATTTAGATTGTTAGCAGGTGACCCAGTATGCCACCACCACCACCACCACCATCACCATGACTACCAACATTATCATCAGTGTCAACACCACCACCACACCATCACTACCAACATTATCACCATCACCATCAGCAGCATCACCACCATCACCATCACCATCACCACCACCTCTGTCCCCCTCTACAAACAGGTAGTCTGGTAGTGAGAGATACTATTCACCTGTGATAGTCCAAGTCACTGGAGGAGTGGCACTCCAATCCCAGATCCTTGGTAGGGAGGTCCAGCACGGGGTTGGCCCTGAGGAGAAAGTTTGGTCAAGCAGCCATGGCCCTCAGCCATCTTACAAGGTCCCTTGCTCCCCTTCGACCCTGCTTACCTGTCAGTGTTGTACATGTTGGTCCCCGGGATTGCAGCAGTTGGAGTCGTCGTCTCTATCGGTGTCTTCCGGGCCTCCTTGCCAGCCTTCATAGCTCGAAGCTTCCGGTGGTAGCTGTTGAGTCAGGAGGAAGTCACATTTACAACATACTGGCCCGGTGCCTAGTGGGAGCCCTTCAACTGTGGCTTCACAAGGATCCTAGCTGGGGATCATTTTAGCTTCATCTCATAAGGGGTGGAAACCAACAGCCAAAGGAATGTAGCTGCCCAAAGCCACACATGCGGCCAGAAGTAGTACCAGAGTAAAACTCGGGAGGCTGCCGCCCGTGCTCTAGCAAGAGGAAATGGTAACCGTTTGGGGTGCTCAGCATTTCTACCCTAAATCCATGGAGGACTCTGGAGCAAAGCCCATTCTGCAGGTGAAGAGATGGGGCTTGACCCCCAAGTTCTTTCTCCCCACCCACCACACACTGGGCATCAGGCCAGGAGAGAGCTGGAGACATGGGGAGAAATACAAGCCGTACCTCTTCCGCATACACACAAGGGCCGTAATCATAATCACAAGGACCAGCACCAAGGACACCACCAGTCCTATGATGACACTGGTGAACACTTGTGACTGATCAGACTCCTGACTCTCCTGGTAGCTCTGGAGAAGAGAGAGAGTGAGGAGGCTGTGGGAGCCGTACCCCTCCCCCACCTGTGACCTCTCGCGGGGGTGGGGGGGTCGCCACACTCACCACCACCACCAGCCCCAGTTGCAGCAGCTGCCTCAGTGCGTCCTGGTCTCTCCGGATCATCCTGCCACAGAGCCCTGCTTAGACCCAAGGGTCACTGACCTCCCCAGAGGCCTCTTGTTCTGATTTCCCCTGCCCACTCTCCCAGACGCCGCCCACCCCAACACACACACTCACACATTCAGCTCAGTAAGTGTCAGGGCTGTCCCATTGGAGAAAACAAAGTAGGCGTCCATGTAGGAGACGACTCGGGCCCTGGAATAGACAAATAGCAGCTCAGGAACACCACAAGCCTCTCTAACTACTATTGCTTCCCTCAACCCAGCCACTAGGGCTGGGGACACTCACCGAGCCATAGAGTCTATGTTCTGGATTGTCACAACGTAGACAGAGGTCATGGTCGCCTGGATAAGAGCCCTACAAAGAATGCAGGTATTGCAGATGCTTGGAGTAAAGGCCTTAGCCCAGGATTGTGACCAGGGCTGTGCAGTGGACGCAGGAGTTGCATGGATGGAAAGGGTGTGCTCGCTAAGTGGCTAACACCTCTGCACTAATCAGAAATGGCAATTCGTTCTCCGGGCCCCTGACTCTTCTCTGGTGCCTGGATTCACAACCACAATGGCAGTTGTGTTCACGTCTCATTCTGCCTTCTTGGGGAATGGGCACAGGATCAAAGGTGGGAACAAGGTCAAGGGTGGGGCAGGGACAGGGGCAGGGGCCGGGTAGAGAGGTATCATCTAGTTCTTTGAGAGCAGTCCCTTAGGCCCTGTTCTTCCAACAACCCCATCTTGAACTTCCCAGACCTACTCCTTGATCTCCTCCACATTGGCTCCAACTTCCTCCTTGTCGGTGGAGAACTGCAGCCTCACACGGTAGCTCTGGTCCACAGTGAAGAGCTAGGGTAGGAGGGGCGGGCAGGGGAGACAGCAGGGGAGACGTCAAAAATGCGGGGCAACCACAAGGCCACCAGCAGCACATGCTTCTCAGGACACACAGCCACCGTTACAGCACATGTGCTATGTTCACCTGCGACCCAGATGCAGACACCACAAAGGGGCGCAGGAAGAGAAGGCTCTTCCACTCTCACATCCCTGGTCTTGCTCTGAAGAGGCCGTCATAATGACAGTCTCGTGAGATTTTATCTTGGAATTGTCTGGCTATAGATAATCCCATGAACTCGTGCGTGGTTTTCCTTGGCCACACGCTTAGAATCCTGGGCTATGTTGCCCTTACGTGTCTTTGCTCGCTCACTTGATCGTGGGCATCTCTTCTCATCTCTCTACATGATCTATGTCTGTGGTGGTCCGTGTGAGTGTCTCACACACCCTCACCTCTTCCTGGTTTTCTCACCACCAGGTGCTCTCATGTTTCCTGATGGACCACCTCAGTGGGTCTGCAGGAACATCCCTGGAAGGGGAAGTGTGTATCTCCGTGTGTCTGTGTGTGTCTGTGTATCAGTGCGTGTCTGTGTGTCAGTGTGTGTGTTTGTGTATCTGTGTGTGTGTGTGTATATCTGTATGTCAGTGTGTGTGTGTGTCTGTCTCTGTGTGTTAGTGTTTGTCTCTGTGTTTGTGTATCTCTGTATGTGTATATCTGTATGTCAGTGTGTGTGTGTGTGTGTGTGTGTGTGTGTGTCTGTCTGTGTTTGCTGGCTAAAACCCTATGTGTCTTGTGCGTATGTGTAGAGATGGACAGGTACCCTCCCCAAAAGATCACAACAGATTTAATGTCCCAGCAAGAATAAGAAGGGTCTGGGTCGAGGATCAGCATGTCTAGTGTTAGAAGGGCGGGTTCAGTCCTCCACAGGGCTGATGTGGGCCAGGAATTGACTTCCATGTGTGTGCCGGTGATTCTTGAGTGTGTCTGTGTGTCTGTGGACGGATGTAGGTATGGGGGTGTCTGTGTGTCTATGTGTGTGTTTATGTGTATATGTCTGTGTGTATGTGTGTGTGTGTCTGTGTCTTTGTGTATGTTTATGTGTATTTCTGTGTGTCTATGTCAGTGTGTGTGTGTCTGTGTGTATGTTTGCATATCTCTCTGTGTGTTTCTGTGTGTCTGTGTGTCTGTGTCTGTGTGTATGTTTGCACATCTCTCTGTATGTCTCTGTGTGTCTGTGTGTCTGTGTGTATGTTTGCATATCTCTCTATGTATCTCTGTGTGTCTGTGTGTCTGTGTGTCTGTGTGTCTGTGTGTCTGTGTCTGTGTGTATGTTTTCATATCTCTCTGTGTGTCTCTGTGTGTCTGTGTTTGTGTCTGTGTATGTCTCTGCCTGTGTTTTTGTGTCTATGTGTGTGTGTGCACACGTGCACATGCATGTGTGTGCATGTATGTGCATGTGTGTGTGGTCTGTGATTTGTCTTAAGGCCAGGTCTGGCTATTGAGCCCAGGCTGGCCTCAGATTCAAGCTGTTCCTGCTTTTGTCCCCAAAGGACAGGGTTACAGGTCCATCTGACTATGACAAGTATTCTGGATACAAATTCAGTAAAGCATGCTTTCAATCCCAGCATTTGGTAGACAGAGACAACTGGATCTATGTGAGTTCAAGGCCAGCATTGTCTACATAGGGCCTCCAGGCCAGCCAGAGCTGCACAGTGAGAACCTGTCTTAAAACAACAAAATATAAAAAACAAACAAACAAGAAACAGGGGCTAGCTGGGCACAGCAGGGGCAGGAGGCAGGGAAGTCACTCACATGGGCACAGCAGGGGCAGTAGGCAGGGGGAAGTCACTCACATGCAGAGTGGTCTGTGTCTCTAGGGCAGGACCCACAGCAGGCTGGTCTTGGGCCTGGACTGTCACCTGGTATGTGCCTTGGATAGTAGAATCAAGGCTGGTCACCAGCCTAGGACAGAAGGAAAGACATAACTATTCTGTAAGCTAATCTGGGTTCTTACAGTCCTAGTGAAAAACCACCTGTACTACATCCTTCCAGGATGGAGACCCTGCCTCAGGCTTGGGTTTCCCACCCCACCGCACCCCACCCACCCAGACGCGCCCATCACCACATTACTCAATGCTGCCAGTGAACAGGCCAGCTTCCACTGATTGGGTAATCCGGAAGACCTGGACAGAGTTGGTAGTCCCATCCTCACGGACAAAATCTGCTTTCAGAATGGAGAACTTGATGATCGCGTTGTCTCCTGAGTCCTCGTCTCTGGCCTGGAGCAAGAGTGGATGTCTGAGGAGAGGCCAGGAAAGGCCTCCCATTCCCACCATGATCAGAAGCTACAGTGGTCGCTACAGATCTACTTTTTGATAGGTCTCACTATATAGTCCTGGCTGGTCTGGAACTCACTATTAGGCCAGAATGGCCTTGAACTTTCTCTGATCCTCCTGCCCCTGCCTCAGAAGACTACAGGAATGTACACCACACCTGGCTTGGGCTTTTTAAAAATCGAGTTCATTGTACATCCATATTTGCCTACAGTTTTTTTTCTCATGTACCCCAAAAAATTAGATTAACACCCAAAGCCCTCCTGTAATGAAACCTGCCTCACTCTACTCAACTGCCAAGCCCACAAACACACACACATACACACATACACACACACACACACACACACACACACACACACACACACACACGGAAGCACTCCCAGTCAGAGCCTGGCTCAGCTCACCTACAGTGGGCATCCTCTCTGCAAAACCCTCCCTTGAGGGCTGACTAATGTGGTTCTACATTCCCTAGTGGACCAGAAATGGACGAGAAGGAGGGACAAACATCTGGATATATTCCAGTGTCTTCAAAAAGAATGGAATGGGTACACAAGGCTTCAAGCTCAGGGTGAACGGCTGAGCTTCCAGTTGTAAAAAGGAATTTAAAAAAGGGGGGGGGGCAGTGGTGGCCTGTAATCCCAGCACTCTGGGAGGCAGAGGCAGGCGGATTACTGAATTCGAGGCCAGCCTGGTCTACAGAGTGAGTTCTAGGATAGCCAGGGCTATACAGAGAAACCCTGTCTCGAAAAAACCAAATCCAAAAAACAAACCAAAAAAAGCACTAGTTCAGAAACCAGGCAGTGGTGGCACACACCTTTAATCCCAGCACTTGGGTTGCAGAGGCAGGCAGACCTCTGTGAGCTCAAGAACAGAGTAAGTTCTGGGAAGCCAGAGAAACTCAGTCTCAAAAAACAAAACAAAACTAAACAAACAAAAACACCAGTCTGGCAAAATGAATGCTTAGTCAATAAAGTGCTTACCCTGCAGGCACAAGGGCCTGGCCTCCTTTGGCTTTCAGAGCCCATGTTAAAGACCAGGAACTGTGGGATGTGTTTGTAATCCCAGCAATGGGGAGGTGGGGACAGGGGTATCCCTGGGGCCTGTCAGCCTAATAGGCAAGTTCCAGGCTACTGAGAGACCCTGTCTCCATTTAGGGGGATGAGAGGGACTGGAGAGATGGCTCAGTGGTCAAGAGAACCAACTGTTCTTCCAGAAGTCCTGAGTTCAATTCCCAGCAACCACATAGTGGCTCACAACCATCTGTAATGGGGTCTGATGCCCTCTTCTGGTGTGTCTGAGGAGAGCAATGGTGATGTACTCATATGCATAAAATAAATTAAAAAAAATCTTGAGGGATAGCTCCTAAGGAACAATACCCTACACTGTTTTTGGCACACACACACACCACACACACACAAATATACAAATATACACACATACACACATATACATGCAATCACACACACACAGGAGCATGTGAACCCACCTACACATGTGTTCCAGTGCACTCATACAAAAGAAAACAATTCAAAGCCATGACTAAATTAGGACATTGGCACATGGTTGGCTAAGGAATGGAAATTAACTGGGTGAAGTCTTGAAAGAATCTAGAAAGGGAAGATTGCTGTCCCCAGGAGAATTCCTATGGACACCTTCATCCCTATAAAGGGATGGCCAGGCCTTTCCGAGCCTCGTGCAGGAGCCACCAGCCTCTTGTCAGAGGCAGGCTGAGCTGGGTGCAGTGACCCAGGCCTTTCATCGCAGCATTGCAGAAGCAGAGGCAGGTGGATTCCAGGCAAACCTGGTGTGCATAGTGAGTTCCAAAATAGCCAAGGCTACATGGTCAGAACCTGTCTCAAAATACACGTAGAAAGGAAGGGCAACTTAATCCCAGGGAAACGTGTTGGCTCCAGCCTGGGGTTCACCCTACGTGGCCTGGCCACCTTCTGGGCACACACCCACATCCATCACCATAACAAATCGAAAGCACTGCTATAATTGAGCTCGAAAAGCTATTTACATAGAAGAAAGCCTTTTAATTTACAACTGGCTATGGGTTCCTGATCACACTCAAGAATTCTGGCATCATCAGGAAAACATAGCCTGCAAGTAGTACTTCTGGTCATGAAATTTTTATAAATACTAAATTGAACAATTAGCAGGACGGGAACTCATCGATTGGACAAGTGCTGCCCCAGCCCAGGCTTTGTGTGAGCCCACACCACACGGAGCCCGTCGGACCTAAGGTTAAGGCATGTTTAAGGCAGTTGAAAGGCTGAAGCCTTTAGTTCTGTTCCCTGGAGCTACTGTGACAGATAATGGCTGGAGCTGAGGACTCACCTGGACAGAAGCCACCTGCTGGTTGGGCAGCACGAGCTCTGGGATGATCACTACGAACAGAAGTACGGCAGGGAGAGGTCAGTTCAGCCGGGACAGTGCCCGCCTGGCTATAAGCGCAGCCGGGACAGTGCCCACCACTGCCGATAAGCTGAGTCCACTCCACAAGCCCATCCCCAATCCCTCTACAAAACCAACTCCATCCCAGCTGTTCCTGGGGCCAGAGTTGGCGAGGTGCCCACCTCTCATTGTACAGATGGGGAAATCGAGGCCCAAATAGGAAGACCTGCCTTAGAGTCAGCCATCCGCTGATAATGAAAAGTTGGATGCCCCCTCAAGCTGCAACAGGGGCAGAGGTGGGCTGGATCCCTCTGCCGCCTAGGGAGGCTTTACGGAGGTGAGAGGAGGGATCTGAGGGTAATCTCATGTTACGGGGTGTGTGTGGATACACGATGAAGACAGGTTGCCACACTCACTCACCGAAGGTCTTGTTGTCAGGCAGAAAATAGGGGGTGTTGTCATTCTTGTCCTCGATGTTGATGGCAAGGCTTCCTGGGTAAATAAGGTCCTGTGGGTCAAAGCTCTGAGCCAAGTTCTCATAAGACAAACCTGAGCCGGAGCCGGAGCCGGAGCCGGAGCCGGAGCCGGAGCCGGAGCCGGAGCCTCAGCAGGCTTCCTGCTGTCTGTCCCTGCTCTGCCTGCCCTGTGTGTTCCTTCTCCTCACCCAGGGGTCTTCACTGTCTCCTCTAGATGTTCTGGCTGTTAGTATTGTTCCCTCCTTCACAAAGGGCAAACAGCTAGCCAGAGCCACTCGAGTGAGGCGATCCAGGAGTGGGCCTGGCTCTGCCCCAACTGACCAGGCAGGTTAGGCTTGAATGGGTCAGTCAGTGGCAGCACACTTGGTTGGCACAAGCAAGATACGGGGATTTCTTAACACACCTAAAAGTGTATGTATGTATATAAAGAAAGATTATATATGTCTATCTATATTGATATGTGTGATGTATACATTTTATGTCAGTTGGTCATTTGAACACTCACTCTGAGCCAGGAGTACTGACTGACACACAACTGTAAATTTCAGCACATGGAAGGCTGAGGCAGGAGGATTATAAATATGAGGCCAGCCAGGGTGACAGAACGAGACCCTGTTTCAATAAAACAAACTAAAAACCTCGTCCCCAGCCTGTGCCTAGGCTTTCTCGGCTATGAGTTGGATGGGTACCGCTAGCCCCTGAGCTATGCGGGAGTAAGCTAAGCAAACGCTTTAAGGTGCCTGGCACGGTCCCGAGCTGTGCTCGCTGCTGAGGTGGCCCTTGCCCGCCTGTGTGGAATGGATGAGGATGCGACTAGCTCCTCGCAGCCCTCAGTAGGCGCCTCAGGCAATCCACTAAACACCACATCCGAGTGCTTGCGCTCTCTCCACAGCCCGCCCCCTCCAGAGGACATGGCCAGAGAAATGGTTGACAAGGGCTGACGTGGGTTCCCCCAGACCTGCAGACCCTCTCACCATTGCTGCTGTAAGGGTCAAAGCGGGGATCCGTGTTGAGATCCTGTGCCCGCACGATCAGCGTGACCAGGTGGCAAGCCTCATAGTCGATGGCCTCACTCTGATTGATGTACACAGAGCCGTTGGCATCCACCGAGAACCAGCCGTGGCACACGCTGCCCACATCGACGCCGGCCTTGGTGCAGATGACGTTCACTAGCTCTATCATCAGCGAGGCATTCGTATCCACATCCTGGGCAATCACCTGAGCCACCTGGCCGTGCTCAGAGCCGTTCTCAGCCACTGAGATGCTCTGGAGTGAGGCTGCATCCAGGGTGGGCGGCTGGTCATTCACATCCAGCACAGCCACGATGACATTTGCTGTAGAACTGAGGCCCTGGGGGCCTGGGTTCTCAGCACTCACTGTCAGGTTGAAGAGCTTCTGGGTCTCATAATCCAGGCTCACATCCGGGAGCAGCCAGAGGCTGCCCTCTGCCCAGCCTTGCTCTAGCACATTGCCTTGGAGTACAAAGTTGTTGGCGCCACTCCCAGACAGGCTGAAGCTGACACGGTTGTTGGCTGCTGTCTGGTCAGCATCCCGGGCCTTCACTGTGCCCACTGACGCTCCTGTGGACCAAGGGCAGAGTTTGGAGGGGCACCTGTGCAGGCCACAGGCACTTCAGGCTGGTCCTATCGTGGAGTTCTTAGCTCAGGCCTTACTGTTGGTGTCAGAGATGGGAGGTAAACATGCCTCTCCTACAAGGTGCCCTTCCCCTAAGTTCTGCCTCACCAAAGGACGACACCTGCAGGAGCATCCTGCACGTAGCTGAGGTGCTAGGATATATATTCCCCTCCCATCCGCACAGCTAGCCCAGGTGTGGGCCCAACCAGCCAGAGGACACATACCTGGGTCTCTCTCCATCACATAGAACTCATAAGAAGACTGGTTGAATATAGGCAGGTTGTCATTAATGTCCTAAAGGGAAAGGCAGGTCTGAGTCCTAGAGACACTAGCAGCCCCAGGTTCACCCTCCCCAGAGCCATCTGAGAACCCAGAAATAGCTCTACAGATAGAGCCATCGACCCCGCGTCCCTCAGACAGCACTACCCAGTCTCCAGATGTGCAGACAACCTTCCAAAAGAAGCCAGGAAGTGGTCCTTCTGTTAGTCTGGTCTCAGCTTAGAACTACTCTGGGTCCATTTTCCAGAACTATTTCTGGGTCCCTGTCTGTGTCCCCATCTGGCTTAGCCTGAGGTTCCCCGTCTCTCAGACCTGTGACACCAGCTCTGTGCTCAGTCTGGGCTGGACTCTGATGCTTTCTGTCCTTGCCCACGAGCACAGCTGGAGCCCTGTCTTCCACGCTCTCCTCAGTACTGCCTGTGTGCCTGGGGGGTGCCCTGAATAACCCAGCCCTTCCTTATCTATGGGCACACACACATGCTTTGGTGATCGACTTTGTCTATGTAACCATGGGATGGAGACGGGGAACAGAATCCCAGGCCTTCAGTGGGTGTGCCCTCCTCCCTCCTCTTCCTTCCTTTTCTTTTGTCTTTCTTCTCTCTCCCCACTCTCTCCTCCCTTGTCTTTTTCCGGGGATAGAGGTCACATTGTGTAACTTATCTCCTGAGCTCCTGACAATGACTCCCTAGGCAGACGCCACTGGATCCCTGCACAAGGCTGCTGAATTCTCAGGGTCATCCTGCCTCGCAGGAGAATGTCTAAGAATGTCTAAGATGCCTGCTCTGGCCTCTCTGGGCTTCAGTGTTCTTATTTAAAAACAGGGTGGCCTCCGACACAGCAAGAGTATGAAGCTCAGAGGGCACAGGGACCCCTCTAAGCCAGTGAGTGTAGTTCTTCCTTTTTCCTTTAGTATTCTACCTTGTTCCCAGGAAGCCAACAAATCCTAAATCTGCTTCAATGTCTCAATCATCCCCCCAGGTCACAAGGTCTGCTCTATAGCCCAGGATGGGCTAAAACTCTCAACCACCCTGCCTCAGTTTCCCAAGTATCAAGATTATGGGTGGGCGCCACATGCTTGGGCCCTGATTTCCACCTCTTGGTGTGCAGGAAACTTAATTGGAACCAGGTTCACCTGGCCCTGGCCTTTGCTTCCTGCCAGTCAGGATAAGACTCCGTGCCTGGCAATCAGAGCTAAGGCACTGAGAGTCCCCCCAGGTGACCCCCTCTTCAGAACCCCTCCATTCATTCCTGCTGATTTTGCCCCCAGTCTTCCTGACTTCAGGACAAGGATCACCAAAGACCTCGCAGCTGAGTTCTCAACCTCATGATGTACGAGGCAGGAAGTGAAACTTGGGCCGGAACCGGGAGCTAGTCTATGTGGCAGTACTCTGCTTACCTCCACCGTGATGGTGACATTGACATCAGTGCTTAGGGAAGGCTCGCCGCAGTCAGACACGCGCACAGTTAGCACGATACGGCCCTCCAGGGCAGGGTCAATGGCCTCTCGGTCCAGGGGCCCAAGATTCCTGAGGAGCCCTGTAGTGGGGTCTAAGGAGAAGTTGTGGCTATAGGGCCCAGGAAGCAGGCTGAAGAGCAGGCGGCTGTTGTTAGTGTCTGGTTGGTCATCATCATAGGCCTGTGGACAAAGTTGTCCTCCAGTCAGGTAGATAGGCCTCAGGCCTAAGCCCTCCCCTTAGCACTGGCCTAAGTGGCCGCAGGCCTTAGCTTCCTGCTGAGGTGCAGGACACAGCCAGCAGAACCTCTTGGTCTCCATCTTGAGCTTGTCTGTCTCCCAGATAAGTGTGGGATGAATCCTGCAAATGTGGACCTGAGATAGACCCTCAGAGAAGACCTGAGGTGGGGGTCCCCATAATGCTGACGTAGAGGAGGGTACAGGAGCGTACATACAGAGACTCACGGGGTGGGGTTTTTGTTGTTTTTTGTTTTTGTTTCTAAAGATTTATTTATTTATTATATGTAAGTACGCTGTAGCTGTCTTCAGACACCCCAGAAGAGGGCATCAGATCCCCTTATGGATGACTGTGAGCCACCATGTGGTTGCTGGGATTTGAACTCAGGACCTCTGGAAGAACAGTCAGTGCTCTGAACCACTGAGCCATCTCTCCAGCCGGGTGTTTTGTTTTGCTTTTGAATGTAAAAGTGTGAAATCCAAAAAAATATTCTGATTTTACCACAATTGCTACAGCCAGCATGATCTCTCTGTCTGTCTCTGTTACTACACACTACACACACACACACACCATACACACACAGTAGGCTATTTATTTATATATGTATGTATTTATATATTTATGTATTTATGTGTTTATTTGTTTATTTATTTTTGAGACATGGTCTTATGGAGCCCAAGCTGGCCTCAAACTCACTATGTAGCCAAGGATGCCTTTTTTTTTTTTTTTTTTTTTTTTGGTCTTTCGAGACAGGGTTTCTCTGTGTAGCCCTGGCTGTCCTGGAACTCACTCTGTAGACCAGGCTGGCCTCGAACTCAGAAATCCACCTGCCTCTGCCTCCCAAGTGCTGGGATTAAAGGCGGGTGCCACCACTGCCTGGCCCAAGAATGCCTTTAAACGTCTGGTCCTCCTGCCTCTATCTCCAGAGGGCTAAGATCACAGACATGCACAGACACCCCAGACAGACACCCCGTTTATGTGGTGTTCGGAATGGAACCCAGTGCTTTTTATACATACTAGGCAAGCCCTCTACCAACAGAATTACACCCCCAGCCCAGTACTATATATTTTCATGTTTAAAATTTTAAAGTTTTTTTCGTTTCATATATCTGAGTGTTTTGCCTGCGTGAATGTAAGCATTCCCTG
This sequence comes from Apodemus sylvaticus, assembly GCF_947179515.1. Taxonomy (NCBI): domain Eukaryota; kingdom Metazoa; phylum Chordata; class Mammalia; order Rodentia; family Muridae; genus Apodemus; species Apodemus sylvaticus. The sequence continues at coordinate 12,804,702 of NC_067485.1, forward strand.
TGTGTGCAGTGCCCGTGGAAGCCAGAGGAGGGCAGCAGATCCCCTGGAACTGGAGTCACAGACCTTTGTGAGCCATGTGAGCCACTCCGGGTGCTGGGAATCAACTCTACAAGAGCAGACAGTGCTCCAAACCACTGAGCCATCCCTCCAGCTCCTCACCCAACGTACTTTGAGGCAGAGTCTCGCTATGCAGCTCTGGCTGGCTTGTCATCCCCAGAGATCTGCCTGCCTCTGCCTTTCAAAGGTGAAATCAAAGGTACCCACCGCCACATCTGGCTATTGTCCCATACTTTTTAAACAGCTCGTTCTTCATATAAAGGGTGCATGAATGTAGACAAATACACTCTTGTCTTGTCAGGGCCCAGACATGCTGGATTGTACTGGAGTGAGCCAGCACAAAGAATACATGTTCTTCCGCTCCACTAGCCTCACCTGGGCCCTTCCGCTGCCTCCCAACCGTGTTATGGTCTCTGCAGCTCCCTGCTACTTCTGATAGCACACGTGATACCATCAGTAAAGGTCTGCAACTTGCTTTAGTGGGAGCCCCAGGAACAGGAGTCAGAGTGGCCTCACCTCTGAGCACCGGGGTTCAGCAGAGGACCTGGTGGGAAGCCAGTGCTGGGCCAAGGGTTGAGATGGAAGCTTTTCTTGTCTTTCCTCCCCACTCACCCCACCATCATTGCCTTCTCTTCAGTTCTGTTGGATCTCGCTTGGGAAATGAGCCCTTCATAAGCAACCAGAGAGGGCTCTTCCAAAGGCAACACTAATCCACTCCCGCGAAGGCACTCTGTACTTGGCCAGCTAATTCCCCAGCACTTCTGTGGATCTATAAGGATGCCACAGATCTGGCAGATCAAAAATGACTCTTCCAGGAGGCCCTTAAAGACCAGGCCCAGGGGGCTGGAGAGATTACCCAGAAGATGAGAGTCCTGGCTGCTCTGACAAAGGTCATGGGTTCAACTCCCATCTTCTACACTGCAACTCACAACTGCCTATAACTCTAGTTCCAGAGAATCTGGCACCCTCACACAGACAAATGCAGACAAAACACCATTGTGTGTGTGTGTGTGTGTGTGTGTGTGTGTGTGTGTGCGCGCACACACACAGGGCCAGGGTCAGAAGAAGCATGTCCACTGAGATCTGGACTACAGCCCTGCCACTGCCAGAAAAGCGTTGGAAGCCTCAGCCCCTGAGGGACAGAGCAACAGCCTGTGAGAACCCACAAGCCCCTTCTCACAAGATGTCCATCTGGGTCAGCCTGAAGGAGAGAGTCTCAGCCTCATGCTCTATGTTCTTCGCATTCTGGACTCTAATGCTACTGCTGGCCCTTTAATAACGCCACCCATTTCTTGTTACCTGTCCTCTGTTTCGGTCTTGTTTTTTGTTTGTTTGCTTGCTCTTTTGTTTTGTTTTTCTCAAAACAGGTTTTCTCTGCCTAGCCTTGGCAGTCTTGGAAATAGCTCTATACACCAGGCTGGCCTTAAACTCAGAGATCCCTCTGCCTGTGCCTCCCGGAGTGCTGGGATTACAGGCGCGCACCGCCATGCCTTGCCTGGATCTTGCTTTTTAAGTAAGCCACATCAGATCTTTTCTGAACGAGTTGGGAATGTGTATATTAAAGAGAGACTTGTTTGTGAAGGCCTGTTCCACACCAGACCTGCGCAGGGCACGATAGATCCTTTATCTCATGATGCCCTGCTGACCCAGTGATTAGGGAGCACAACTCTTGGTCTTCTAAGAGGAAACAGATGCCCAGGGAAACTGAAAAACTTCCTCAGGGTCACAATGTAGAGCTGAGACCTCATGCAAGGGCAGCATGGTCCCCTCTCCAGCATCCCCTACTGGGTCCCGTGTGGCTCTCACCTGGATGGTCACAGAGACATTGCCATCCTCCTCCTGCACAAAGACATTGTAGGAGCCTTGGATCACGGGTGCGTTGTCATTGACATCTAGCAGAGTGATCTCCAGGGTGGTGGTGGTAGATAGGTTCCCACCGTCAGTGGCCTGCAGCGTGAGGTAGTACACAGCCTGCTTCTCCCGGTCCAGCAGCGAGCCGTTTTTCACCGTCACTGTCCCCGAGTTTGGATCTACTTCAAACAGGTCCACTCTGCTCGGAGTGGCCAGATTGAGTCAATAAAAGGACTTACATTTGAATTTCAGACCAATGATCACACAGACATAAATGAACCTTGTGCAGTATTTCCAACGTGTTTAGGATGCTGGACTGGAGGAGCAGTGAGTGTCCTCGAGCCTCCAGGTGTTGGACACTTGGTCCACAGTGTGTGATGATGTCACAGTGTGTGGTGATGTCACAGTGTGATGATGTCACAGTGTGATGATGTCACAGTGTGTGGTGATGTCACAGTGTGATGATGTCACAGTGTGTGGTGATGTCACAGTGTGATGATGTCACAGTGTGTGGTGATGTCAGGGGTTGCAGCGGCCTCTGAGAGGTAGGACCTTTTGGGAAGTCATCCCTCACCCCTTCCCTTCCTCTGGTTTCCTATCCTGTCATGTGATTTCTCCATCTCATACAGGACCCCGTCGTGTGATTCAATATACTATCAAGTCCTCACAGGGCACAGTGGATGGCACCCCATGCCTCTGAGCCTCCAGATCTAAATAAACATTTCCCTTTATAGAATAACCTGCCTTGGGTATTTTATTATAGTCACAGAAAACCAATAGTTTTTTTTTCAGATTGTTTTTCTGGAATGGGCACACAACTGAGCACTTTGTATTTTTGCAGGGCACTCTGCTGTGCCCCCCCCAGCCCCACGGCAAAGCGGAGAAGATTCCCATCCTCCACCCCCACCCACCTTCTTACCCATTTCCTGGAAGCAGACTGTAGGTGATAGGACCCCATTCATCCCCGTCCAGGTCTGTAGCCTGTGAGGCAAAGATGGCAGAAACACTGGAAACGTGGCCGTCTGTGTTCCTATGCAAGCGCGGGGGTGCGTGTGCAAGCACGACCCATCTGACACAGCTGCTGTGCGTCCTGACTCGAAAGCTCACCACATCAGCATTCACACCTGGACACTCTAAGCACCCAGATATGTTGTTGCACGCACGCACGCACACACGCACGCACACACGCATGCACACACACACACACACACACGCACGCTCGCAGAGACCCAGTGAATGACTCAAAGTCTGGGCCAGTGTGAGATGGACGGCCCCGCTCAGCTTTCTCCCAGTGCGATCCAGCCAGCATCACTCACCTGGATGGTGTTGTTGGGGGCCAGAGAAGCTGTTGTACAGTTCTCCCACACAGTAAGTTCATACAGACTCTGAGAGAACACGGGCCTGTGGTCATTGATGTTTCTAAGGTGGATGGTCACAGTGGCGACAGAGTAGTCATTGCTGACCGAGTCAGTGGCCACAACCTGCGGACAAAAGAGCACGCGGCCTTACAGCTGCCCACGGCGTCTCTTTCCCTCAGCGTCCATATCCCTCAGCATCTCAGCACACCCACCGTACCTCCACAATCATCTCCGTCTTCTTCTCGTAGTCCACCATCTCTGAGTTTTTCACCACCACCTGCACGCTGACAGACCCTGCCGCTCGCTCTGGGGACACACTGAAGGCTTCAGCATCTGAGCCATTCAGGGACAGCAGGAAGGTACCATTGTCACCCTGTAAAAAGGGTGATATAATAGGGACTGACCCGCTGTTATCGCCTTCCGTAGAAGCCCTGCCCAGCGAGACGCACAGAGGGCGTCCCAGAAAAGACGGAGACAATCAATGGTCCAGGCCTAGGAAGTTGGGCTGACTGCTCAGCGCTACCAACGTTACCAACGCAGCCTCAGTTGAGGACTGCCCTCAGCCCTGCGGGTCTCCAGGTCTGGAGAGACAGGGCCACACTCACCTCACTCCCATAAAATGTTCCCATTAGCCTTCCTTCCTGCGCTCACGCCACCCCACCCTGTTCCCTCAAAGCCACCCTTCACCACTGCCAGCTTAGCACACCCGCCAGCCTCCAGTCACCACTAAGCAGCCTCCGCTCAACCCCACATCACCTCAATAAACTGTGGCCTTGCCCGACACTTACTACCGTCCATCGGTGGCGATCGATTCCTTCCCAGTTGACTCAGATCATCTTGAACGGAACACCGGCCACCTTTCTCTGAGGCTCCTTTACTTCCCCAAAGCACAGGCCACCCAGAGCCAACAGCACCAGAATCACCACCCACTGTTGCCTAGCACCTAATATCAACCCTCACTCCACATGGCCTCTGCCCAACACCACCCAGGATGCCCCTGAACATCACCAAACAGCAGACAACAACCTCCTCTTTGCAGATTGGTTACCCTACGACCCCACATCGTCCTGCCTTGTGCTCTATAATCCACTGCCAACATCAGCCTCAACCACCATCACTCTTTCCCCGACTTCCCTCCCCCTTTAGTGCCCCCTCCCCCACCCTGTGACCTTCCCCCTACCCCATCTGGGACCTTCCCCTCCCCCAACCCCCCTCCATCAGGGCCCCTCCCCTCTCCCCTGCACCTGCCTGGTCTGGGTCGTAGGCCACCATGGTCAGGCCATCGATGGAGATTCGGGCAGAGGCGTGCTCATCCACTTCGCCTGTGAAGTCGACTTGGGCCTCCTGGGGGCTGAAGGAACAGCCTGGGAGACTGCAGTTGTAAAATTCCGGCTTGTGGTCGTTGACATCGGTCACCCTGATTGTCACCCACGTGCTCACCTTGGCCTCTTGCCCATAGATGTTAGGATGCTCCTCAGTGGCCTGGGGTACAGAGCAGAGGGCAGAGGGCAGAGGGCAGAGCTCAGAGGGCAGAGCTCAGAGAGAGTGAGAGCGAAGGTCAAGGGTTAGGGAAGGCAGTGGCACTCACCGTGACCTGTATCTGCACTTCTTCATTAGCCTGAAGCAGCTGTTCTCTGTCCAGGGAGCCACTGACAAAGATGACCCCGTTTTTCGTGATGTCGAACCACCCAGACATCGTGGAGTCTGAGAAAGAGAGGCACTTGCAGCAGCTGTTTGCAGGGGCTCTGACTGCCCACCCCACCCCAGCCTTACCCGAGCCCTCTCCAGGGCACAACCAGGTTCTCACTGGAGATGCTGTAGGTCACGTTGTCATTGATGCCTTTGTCACCGTCCACGGCCTCCACGGTCAGCACGGACGTCCCCTGGGAGGCGGCTTGGTGAGTGCGTCTGACCTTCCTCTCAGGCAGTCGTGACCACCCAGCACCCTCACCTCCCCAACACATACCAAGGCAGCATCCTCAGCCACAGAGGCTGAGTAAAACTCCCTGACAAACTGAGGGTCCAGGTCCGGCTCATCAATCACCGTAATGGACACGAAGACCGGCTGGGAGCATTGTTGGACATTAGGGTCATTATTCAACATTCCCCCTGAGTCCTGTGGGGAGAGAAGGCCTCTGTAAGCCAGTGCCACAACACTGAGGCCCCCCATTCTGCTTACACCCCCACTCACACAGGCCTTCAGCTCTAGCTGGTAGAAGGGACTCTTGCTGTTGTAGTTGAGGTTCTCATTGAGCACAATGGAGCCGTTTACCAGGATGCGGAAGAGGTTGATGCTGTTGTCTGTGCTGGGGATGACCTGTGACACAGAGGACACTTGGGTGAGGTCCCAGGGACAGCAGTGCTCCCCCTACTCTGAGAGAGACATAGGGTCAAATCCTGGCTCTACCTTTGGCCAGAAATGCAAATGTCTCCGAGCCACGTAATCTCTCGGAACCCTAGGCTGGTATCAACGGTTGAAGCTAAGTTTTTAGTTGACGATCAAAAGGTTCAGAAAACACACACATGCCTCAGTTGTCTGGGTGAGCTTGGGCAAGACCCAGGTCCTCTCTGAGCCTTGAGCTCTGCTGGGAGCTATAGGTGTTTTAGCTTACAGGAGGCCTTAACAGTGCTGGTGAAGGGGTGGGACAAGGATTGGCTCCTCCTTCAGCAACTGGGCAAAGTGCGACTTTTCTGTGTTGGGAGCTGGGGAGGAAGGGGTGATCAGAGAAAGGCTGGGGAAGCAGGGTAGTGGTTGTCTGTGGAGATGCTGCCCCCTGGTGGACGTAAGACGCAGTGACGCCGGCTCCCACCTGGGGCTGTAGGACCCCTTCCACTCACCTTCTCTATGAAATATTGCACTACACCGGCTGTCCCCGTGTCCTTGTCCTCAGCCCGCACAGAGAACACCACGGAGCCGACTGGCAGGGTCTGTAAGAAGGGACTTTTCACCTGTGTGTCCCTCCCACCCCGACCCTGGGCTGGGCCTTCAGGGGAGGCATCCGATGGTTTTGAGGGGAGCGCCCAGTAGGATGCCCCCACCCAACGAGCCTGACATGTCCAGTCAAGGCCATAAATGAGAGAGCATTCTGGAACCCAGCCTGGATACACGTCTCCCCTGCTCAGGTATTCCTGAAGGCTCCCTGTAGCCCTGTGGCCCACAGCCACACTTCTCACACTTGGCTTCTGAAAGTTTCCCATTCTTCCCAGAACATGGTTCGAACAGTTTCGGTGGCCCTCAGAAATCAGGCTGCTGCCTGTCTCTACCCTCCTCCTCCTCTACCCTCTAGCCTCTGAGGCTAGCCTCATCACTGCCTGAGGTCCCCTGTACACACACACTGTTCCCCAGTATGGACCGTCCCTTCCCTGAAGATCCCCTGGCAGGCTCCTTGCTGTTCAGGTCTCTTTGGATGTCACCTACTCAGAGAGGGCAGAAGCAGCCCGTTCATAGGCACTGTCTTCCTCTCTTCCTTATCTTGTCATCTTTATAGCCTTTCACATCTCTGAAGCATCCCTCACAGCCTGTTTTTCTGGGTACCGCTTGTGTCCTAGACTGTGAGACCTGAAGCGTTATACCCAGAGGAGTCTTGACCACCGATGACGTGAGGAGCCAGGGCAATGCCCACACATGGGTGCTGGGTAGGGCCTGTCTGGTTGATTTTACGCCTGAACCCACTTCAAAGGTGTTCACAACCACATGGTCTGGAGATCTGCGGGCCATGTTCTATTTGTTACTAAAGCACAGCACTGGGAGAGCCTCTTCCTACCCAGTTAAAGCCATTAAAGTCGAGGTGCCATCCAGCTAAGGAAAGGGCCACAGCCCAGACCAGCCACTCCAGACCTCTAAATTGTCTCTAGGTGGGACTCATGGGCCAAAGTGACTGGAACCACACAGAAATGCCCAGTCTTTCTGCTCAAGCTGCAGAGGCAGTGAGACAGCTCAGAGCCAGCACCGCTGGGCTCCACACTGCAGGACAGAGGCAGCAAGAGACACAGAAATGAAGTGACATAGAGAGACTGCAGTGACAGAGAGAAAGCAGTCACATGGGGCCAGCAATGACAGAGAGACAGCAGTGACAGAGAGATGGCAGAGACACAGAGAGACAGCAATCAAGTCACGCAGAGATGGCAGACGACAAAGACACAGAGATGGCAGAGACACAGAGGGCAGTGACATAGCGATGACAATGACAGAGAGATGGCAGTGACAGAGAGATGGCAGTGACAGAGAGATGGCAGTGACAGAGAGATGGCAAAGACAGAGACAGCAGTGACAGAGAGATGGCAGTTAAGTCACACAGAGATGGCAGGCACAGGGTAAGATTGTCACCACCGACTCTGTCTAATTCAGCGTACCTCCACTCTTCAGAAACATGGGATAATCACCTTTCTCTGCATACTTTTCCTACAACTGAGAGATTTCTGATCTGAGGTGCTTGCCTGTCAAAGCGACCCTGTCGTTGTGTCCTTGCACCTCCCAGACAAAGGCTTCCTGGTTACGCTCTGCTGAGTGGTTTCTCGGATGCCCTCCCCGTGCCCTGCCCCATTAAGACCTGGGGATACCTCATTGATGCTGGTGGAGAATTCAGTGTTCAGGAAAACAGGTGCATTATCATTTCTGTCCTCCACAATCACCTGCATATTCTTTGTTCTCTGCAGATGAGAAAGCCCAGGTGAGGTCAGAAAATGTGACTTAAGACTCCAGGAGAGCTTCAGGGGCACTATACAAAATGCTGCTACTTTTCTTCTAGAAGTATGCCCTCCTCCTTCCTCCCTCTCCATCCTTCATGGGTATACATATATGTGCACTAGTGTGTGTGTGTGTGTATGTGTGTGTGTGGTGTTGTTGTTGTATATTAGTTAAATGTGAAGTTGCAAATGTGAAGTTGCTGAATTAAAAAATTCAGTTTTTTAACATCTAAAACATGTTTGCTCCATACGTCCATAACAGGGCATAGTTTAGCTATTTTCCCCCACAGTATAATCTGTGATCAACCTTAAGTACCCAGTGAAGGAGACCAACCAAAGTACCCTGAAAGGTTCCCACGTGGGTGAAATGGACGTTACAACGATGAACAGAAGTCCCTGTCCTGTGCGTGTGTGCGTGCGTGCGTGCAAAGTCCTGCCAGCAGGAAGCTCTTCGCCAGATGCAGCCCCTTGGCACTGAGCCTGAACTGTGACCCTAATGAATCTGCTCTTAGCTGCCTTTATTTGATTAAACAGAGCCTCCCTAGCCGAGGCTGGCCTGAAACGCACAGTGTGGTTAAGATGGGCTTGACCTATGGATCCTCCTGCCTTCAGCTCCCACCCACTGAGATCGCTCGCACGCATGTGCAACCATACCACCATGACTTTAACAAGAGGATCGAGGAGGAGGAGGGGGACTGGGGGAGCTAGCTACTCAGTGAAAGAAAGAAAAAATGGGGCCCATTCAGAGACTTAGAAACAACATTAGGCCAGTCATTGAGTAGACACAGTAACTTTGAGCTAACAGACACAGTTAAGGCCACCTTGTTGCTCTTCTAGAGGACTAACACCCACATGGTGACTAAGGACTCATGCAGCTCCAGTTCCAGAGGGCCCAGCACCCTCTTCTGGCCTCTGTAGACATCAGACATGCATATAATGCAGGGCAAAGCATTCTCACACACATAAGATGACAAGGTAAATTATTTTCAAAATCATTATTTATATTAGTACAAGCCAACACTGTAATTTTATAAACCAAGTGCAAGCAAACTCCTGGTCATATTGCATGACAAGGTAAACACATCATTTTGAAAATAACTTTGACGCACTATCAACTGGTGTACTACTCTCTGCTTGCCTGAAACAGACACATGACCAGAAATGGACACTTGGCCCCGTTTGTCCCAGCCCTGATCTCCCTCCCCTCTCTTCTTTCACTTACTTGGATGTTACCGTCACTCACGGAGATGGTGATCCCAAAGTAAGGAAGTGTCTGTAGCAGCAGAAAGAACAAATCCCTGTTCAGTGCAGGATCCCAACCATGCTCCCAGAACTCTGGCTCCTCGGGCTACCCTCCCCTGTTCCCTCTCCCCACCTTTCCCCACCCTCTCCCTCCCTTTCCCCACCCCACCATCCTTTACCTCATAGTCCAAAGGGCTGACGAGCGTCACTTCCCCAGTGTCTGGGTTGACGGAGAAGTAGCTGGCATATAGGCCACTAATCCCATAGGTCAGTTTGTCATTATCATTGTCTGAAGCCACTAACCAGAAGGCCACGTCACCTACAGATGAACAGGCACAACCCAGGTCCATGGTTACCTCTTTTAGGGTGGTCTGATCCAGCTGCTCACAGGGCAGAGGTGCAGATGCGACTTGAGAGCTGGGATTCTGGTCCCCCCATCCCCCAACCACCACCCTGCCTCTGGGCACTGTGCTTCAGTAAGACTAGAAATGACTGTACAGTGTTCTGTGGAAGAAACACTCTTGGCTGGAAGGTACACTGGCTGTTTAATGGCTGTTTTTATGTTTTTCTGTAGCTTAAAAAAAAAAGAACTGTGTTAAATGACTGGGTCAAGATAAGAGAGACCCTTTCTGATTAGAAAATGCTAAGACATAGGAAGACAAGCTTCTGGTGCCTGAAGAAACATGGGAGGGAAGCTGGTGAGTGGGAGTCTAAGCTAAGGTCTTCTGTCTTAGCAAGAGCCCTGACTGAGGTCCCATCTTATACAACCTCAGAATCAACCAACTTCAAGTAGATTAGCACAAAGATTTGGTATCCAGAGAGGCTGATGCTGAAATCAGTGGGTACCCAGGACCCTCATAGAAAGGGGTGGAGCTTTTGTGTAGAACCCAAGCCTGTCTTCCTTGATTTCAAATCCCCTCTAGATGACCGTAACACCGAATATGGTGGAAATAGTTGGTTTATGAAGTAAGGACAAGAATAAAAGTTATTACACCCCCCCCCCCAGTATTTTAGCCCCTGGAGGCTGAACCTGCGATGTAAAACCGTAGATAGAGAGGGCTGACCGCACACACAATCATTCAGGAGCTGTTCCTTAGACACGGGCAGGGAGTATGTGGGGATCTCAGGATAAACGCTGGGCTCTGTTGCGGCATAAGGACCACTACTCACCCACTGGTAAGTCCTCTGGCAGAGTCACTACTGACATATTGTCCCCGAACTCTGGTGGCGAGTTGGCTGTCACTGTAGGGACACACAGCAGAGGAGGTCTGGACACCCTGCACCTCACCTTTGGATGTCTCCCCCTTACATCCAACCTTCATCCCAGACCACCCAAGTATGCCAAGACTCTTCTGTAGTCCTCCCAGGGCCTACCTAGGGTAGGTCATTTAGTCTGGGCATTTGCTAGTTAGACCCGAGTCCCACCAGGTCTTGCTGGGGGTCTCCAGTTTAACACTGCTCTTGTAGGGGAGGGAGGCACTCACCAGATACCATGAAGGCAGGAAGCAGTGCACAGAGCAGCCACAGCCAGGCCATCTCGAAGAGACCTAAAAACCAAAGTGTCACGGAAAGGCAGCTGGGCACAGCCCTCCCTCCTGGCAAAGCCCACTTGCCTAGGTCTAGCCCTAAGCTATCAGTGTCCTTTACTCTGTAGCCAGGGCCTCTACCACCTTCTGTCCATCCTCCACAGGGAAGTCAGAGAGTAAGAAGGATGCCGGAATCTATACTTAACCCCAGAAGTCAGCACCCACTGAGCGCTGGGTGCTGCTCTAAGTGCCTTGGGTGTATGGCAGAGCAGGCGTTAAGCACTGAGGAGAGTCTGTGGTATACCTGAGGCCACACAGAAAAGTGACAGGACTGGCTTTGAAAGCAGGTCTTTTGACTCCAGAATTCACACCCTCAGCCGCCACTCCACCTCCCCTGTCTTACACACAACCTCGGTACCGTTCAGAATCAAGGGTCCAGAGGGTCAGTGGATGGGGGTGGGGGGAGAGAAGCTTTATAGCCGTGAAGCACGCAATGACTCTGTCACACGCTCAGAGGCTCACCCCTTCACCTCTGCTCTAGAAGTGCCGCATCCAATTTATTCCCCTCTAGAAGTGTCACATCCAATTTGTTCCCCCTCCGTTCCACCCCACCATGCCATATCGGCCACCTTCCCCATGCCCCATGCTTAATATCATTGGTCACCCCAAGGACTCTCTCCAACTCAAGCCCACTCCCTGCTCTCAAGAAATCTCATCCTAGGACTGGAGAGATGGCTCAGTGGTTAAGCACACTGACTGCTCTTCCAGAGGTCCTGAGTTCAACTCCCTTGTCTCCTGCTTAAAGCCCTGTGATAGCTCCTAAACATAGCTTCCCAAGATGCCCAGTGACCTCCCCAGTCTTGTGGCTAATGCTCCCACATGCCACTCTGACCTACCCTTTCCAGCAAGATCTCTGCACACACACCTTCCCCTACCCCAGAAAGCTGACCCCCTGGAGAAGGCCACTTCCTGTCCACACACCTCAGTGCTTTCCAGAAGGACCCCACTCCTCCTTCCCCATCCCTACTGAAACGAGCAGAGGATACCATGAATCCCAAGCTGCCTAAGGCTAACATGAGACACCTAGAGATTCAGCACAGCAGTATGTACAGCCCAGAGCCTGTGGATAACCCCTCTGGCCCTGGCTTCCCTGTGAGGAAGACACACTGGCCTCTGCAGTACAGTGCCAGCTCCCAGTAAGTACAGGAAAAGGTCAATGATTGTTACCGTGGAAAGGAATGTATCTCTTGCCCCTTTGCTACTGGTATCCCCACTCCTGGTCCCTCTTGTCCCCAAACTCGGCCATGGCTGGCTCCCTTACACACAATGTCCCTTCAACAGTCATCTGGCCACCACCCTTTTGTTGTCCACCAGCTCTGAAGATTTAGATCGATCTTGCCTCAGTACGACGGTTTGAGTAAGAATGTCCCCTCACAGACTTGGATACTTGAATGCTTGGTCACCAGGGAGTGGAACTATTTGAAAGGATTAGAAGGATTAGGAGGTGTGGCCTTGTGGGAGGAAGTGTGTCACTGGGGGTGGGTTTTGTGGTTTCAAAGCCCCGGGCCAGGCCCAGTGTCATCTTCTGCTGACTTCGGATCAGAATGTAGAACTCTTAGCTACTGCTCCGGCTGCGCCATGTCTCCCTATGCGCCACTATGCTCCCCACCGAGATAATGGCCTAAGCCTCTGAAACTGTCAGCCAACCCAAATTAAATGCTTCCTTATATAAGATTTGCCGCGGTCATGGTGTCTCTTTCACAGCCACAGAACGCTGACCAAGACACTCAGTTTTCCCCAACCTGACAGAAGAAAGACACTGAGGGGTTGGGGTTGGGGGAACGGTCATTTAAATGTCTGCTGCCATGTCCTGAGTGTCCACTTCATGATGAGTGTCCCGACCTATGCCCTCAACAGATACTGACTGCCACCTACCATCCACCCTCTGCTAGACCTGTTCCAACCCTGGCAATACACAGTGAGTGGACAAGCGAGGGATTGGCCTTGCTCAGTCAGTGGCTGACTAAACATGTGCTGTTCACCCATCGTGAAGAAAGAGAGTGTGTGTGCGTGCGTGCGTGCGTGCGTGTGTGTGTGTGTGTGTGTGTGTGCATGAATCAAGAACATAAAGGAGATAAATTATTTTAGGAATTATGGCAGACAAGCACTTTCACTGTTTGGCGTTCCTCTCTGCACGAAATGCAGACTATATTTGGTTTCCCATCGCCCTAGCTGGCCTAGAACTTAGCCTGTAGAGCAGGCTGCCTGTGAACTTGTAGCAATCGTCCTGCCTCTGCCTCCTGAGTGCTGGCTGAACCAGGTGTGCTAGTCATGGCTTTTTACTTCCTGTATTTTATGATGCTCTCTCTGTGTGGGGCTGTGGCTGGCCGGAGAGTTAGTGGAGCTAGTTCCAGAGATAGCAAACAAAGCCTCCAGACACGCCTTTCTTGTATAAATGGAGCAATTCACAGCCAGAGTGCCAACCGCGCTTTGGTGTCTCTCACTCCAAATCCAGGGGCAAATACTAAACAGGTGGGTGATTGCCACTCCTGCCCGCAGCACCCCAAGATTATCGGCACACCCAGTCCTGACTGGTTACGCTCTGGCTTCCTGTCCCTGTCTTCCCAAGAAAACACAAGAAGCCTTGGTTTCTCCCCTTCCCTGTTTTCTGGCCCCCTGGGCTGCCTTAGCTGGCTCCTCCCTCTTGAAGTGGTGAGCGGCCACATTTGCATCCAATGCTCCTTGTGTCTGTGTCACCACTCGGTCACCTCTTTCACTGAGCCATTAACATCTTGTACTGCATAGTTTGGTGTCAACTTGACACAGGCTCAAGTCATCTGAGAGGAGGGAGCCTCAACTGAGAAAATGCCTCCGTAAGATTGGGCTGTAGGCAAGTCTGTGGGCAGGGCATTTTCTTAATTATCGATTAATGGGGGAGGCCCAGCCCATTGTGGGTGGTGCCACCCCTGGGCTGGTGGCCCTGGGTGCTATAAGAAAGCAGGCTGAGGGAGCCGCAGGGAGCAAGCCAGTAAGCAGCAGCCCCCTCCAGGTTCCTGCCCTATTTGAGTTCCTGTCCCGACTTCCTTCAGTGATGAACAGTGACACGGAAATGTCAGCCCAATAAACCCTTTCCTCCCCGATTTGATTTTGGTCATGGTACTTCATCACAGCAACAGCGACCCTGACTGGGACACACCCACAGGAACAACGACGACATCAGACAGGAGTGGTCATCAGAAGGTGACCCCAGAGATGCCCTCTGCCAAGGCCACAGCACTTCTTGTTTTTTGAGCCAGGAACGCAGGGCTGTGCTGGAAGGAAGTCTGAGCTGCCCCTGAATGGGTGGACTTGGATGAGAGCCAACCTCTGTGGCGTTCCCGTGGAGCAGAGGGGCTGGCCAGCCACTCGGAGCTCCTGTCCATAGTCAATCCTCAGTGGCCACAGGCGTGAGGAAACCATATCGAACCAAAGTCTATGCCTGGAAACACATATCTACCCAGAGCCCTGCCCAGACTCAAGTTTTCTAGACAGGATGGTGGGGGTGGGGGGTTATTGTATTTGTTTCTAGCTCTGGATGGCTACGTAGACCAGGCTAGCCTAAATTCAGATCTGCTTTCTTTTGCCCAAGTGTTGAAAATTGAAAGTTGTTTTGGAGGGTTTTGTTTGGTTGGTTTTTGGTTGTTGCTATTTTCACCCAGGGGCTTTCTGTGTAGTTCTGGCTGTTCTGGAACTCTCTATGTAGTCCAGGGTGGCCTCAGGCTCACAGAAATCATCTACCTTTGCCTGCCAAGTCCTGGGATTAAAGGTGTGTGCCATGATGCCTAGACGGCTCCTGTGTGTGTGTGTGTGTGTGTGTGTGTGTGTGTGCATGTGTGCATGTGTGTGTCTGTCTGTGTCTCTGTGTGTGTGCATGTGTGTATGTCTGTCTGTGTCTGTGACTGTGTCTGTCTGTGTCTGTCTGTCTGTATCTCTCTGTGTGTCTGTCTGTCTGTGTCTCTGTGTGTGTGTGCATGTGTATGTGTCTGTCTGTGTCTGTGACTGTGTCTGTGTGTGTCTGTGTGCATGTGTCTGTCTGTATCTCTGTGTGTGTGTGTCTGTGTCTGTGTATGTCTGTGTGTCTCTGTGTGTTTCTATGTATCTATGTGTGTGTGTGTCTGTCTGTGTCTCTGTGTGTGTGTGTGTGTGTGTATCTGTATGTGTCTGTCTGTCTGTGTGTATCTGTGTGTGTGTGTGTGTGTTTAGTGGGAGTCTCACTATACTCCTAAGCCTTCCAAGTGCTGGGATTAGAGGCCTGTAGTAGCATGTGGTAGCATGTGGTAGCATGTGGCCTCATTGCTATTGTTCTTTGCCAGTAACCTTTGTGGGGATAAGTCTTACAGCCACAGATAACTAGAGACTGCCATACAGGCCTGCTCTCACAGAGACTCAGCAGTACAGGAGTGGGGGGATGGGGCGTTAAGCCCTTGTGGCTGCCCAGCTGTGAGATGCCCGCCCAGTCCTAAATCCTAGCTGAAGCCTAAAATACCATGAACCAAGCTAAGCAGTCCTTGCTATATCTAATCTAAATTCCTACAGAATCATGAACATTAATAATAGATTGTTGATTAAGCCACTGTGCTCTGGAATGTCTTATGATGCGGCAGTGAGTGGTCAGGACACCTTTTGCAAAACGCTGAAAAGAAGGTATTTCCAGCCTAGGAGTCTGTCCATACCGTCCAAAACTATTGGTCATACAGTCTCAGACAGACAGAACCCACATTTTTACCTCTTACGAATCTTTCCTCAGGAAGCCAATATAGGAGTAAGACGGAGACAGGAGACTGGACCGCACAGAAGTGGGGAAGTAGTGGACCCTGAAGCCTAGGGGCTCCCCCATCCTGAGGGAGGTTTGCATCCCTGGCAGAGTAAGTGGATAGACTTGTGATAATGAGCAGCAGACCAAGCAAGGAAAACCAGTGCTGGGCTGGAGAGATGGCTCAGCGGTTAGAGCACTGCCTGCTCTTCCAGAGATCCTGAGTTCAATTCCCAGCAATCACATGGTGGCTCACAACCATCTGTAATGGGATCCGAGGCCCTCTTCTGGTGTGTCTGAGGACAGCTACAGTGTGCTCATATATAGAATAATAAAAATAAATCTTTAGAAGACAAGTGACGGCAGACATGGAAGTCAAACCTCGGGGTGACTCTCAGTGAGCCTGTGCTCGTCTCTGCCCTGCCTTGCCCCACTCTGCGGATGGCGTCATGCCGGCCCACGTGCCTGTGGCTCTCAGGGACTCTGCAGTCACTGGACCCCTCCCTTTTGTGCTGGAGCTTGCACCTTCGCCTTTCTTTGCAATGTCACTAGGGTCACTGAGGAGCCTGCTCTTTCCTGGGACTCCGTCCCCATGCTCTGAGAGTGGGTGTAGAGGTCATAGTATACCAACCAGGGAGGGTCTAGGTGGAGCTGGAGTCAGGGGTGCCAGGGTGAGAGTGGGGGGGGGGGCAGAGTGCTGATGTATGTGCAGAAAGTTCTAGGGTTTCCTTGCTGGCTGGGCTGGCACATGAGTGCCTGGCATCTCCTCGGGACTCTTGCTTTGAGCCTACCTCCTTTATCTCTTTCTTGTGATCATTTTCCGTCTATTGCCCATGTAAAGCAACAGCCGCAGGCTGATCAGTTGCTGATGTGTGCACAATTCATCTTGTCACATCACAAAGTTCGCCTCAGCTCGTCTCCCGGGAAGGAAGTGTCTCCACCCAGCTCACCATGGGGAAGGGAGTTAATGATGAAGGGTAGAGCTGGGCTGACCCTTTGCACCTGTTATCACCTTGTTAGCAGAGCTTGGAAGGAACCCATCATAGGACTCCATCCAGTTGGGGATGGTGGTGTGTGCCTGTAACCCCAGCTATTTGGAAAGTGAGGTAGGAAGGCTGAGAGTTCAAAGCAAGCCCGGGAACTTGGAAAGAATATATCTCAAAATAATTTTTTTCGAGGCTGGGTTTCTCTGTGCAGCCCTGGCTGTCCTGGAACTCATTCTATAAACCAGCCTGGCCTTGAACTCAGAGACCCACCTGCCTCTGGCTCTCAAGTGATGGTATTAAAGAGGTGTACCACCACCGCCCAGCTAAAAATAAACCTTTAAAGGCTTAGGGATATATGTCAGTGGCAGAATGCCAGCCTGGCGTGTTCAGGGCCCTGGGTTCCATCCCCAGCACTGGACAAACTCTGTTCTCCCTTTTCAGGGCCTTCTGTCTTCTTCCTCCTCTCTCCTCTTCTTCCTCCTCTCCTTCCCTCCCCTCTCTCTCTCTCTCTCTCTCTCTCTCTCTCTCTCTCTCTCTCTCTCTCTCTCTCACACACACACACACACACACACACACACATGCATTTCTCCCCCAGGTTACACAGAACCCCCAGAGAGGTGCAGCTGAGGAAAAAGAAACCAAACTGGGACCTTCATTCCCCATGGCCCCTTGGGGGCTCCACTCAAGCCCCCTTCTCTGTTCCCTTCCATTTCCCCTCCTGCCCTCATGGTGTACCTCAGATGATAGTGCCCCATACCTGCACACTCACATGCTACACACACACACACACACACACACTGTCAAGTCACTATCTCCTGTAAAAGAGAGATGGCTTACACACTCCTTTTTGCCTATGGGGACCCCAACAGGAAGTTAGATTCCCTGTCCAGCAGTCATGGGGTCATGCCTGACTCATACCTAGAACTCCTTTTGATCCTCCTTCCTATACTGTATGAATTGACCCTAAGTTTCACAGTCTTGTCCCCTTTGTCACTGTGACTTTTCACAAACATACTCATTGATTATAATGAGGCCAAAGTTCTGCACTTGGCAGAAGCATCTCCTAGACTCCATCAATGAAGAAAAATGTGTTGTGAGATAGGAAAGCACCAGGTGACCTGCCTCACCTGGGCACAGGCACTCCAAGACCAGGCCTGGGCAAGACTCGCATCCTTGGCAAGACAAATCCTTGGGGGACCTGGATCTCACCTGCCAAGAGTGCCTCCCTTTCCCTCTTGTGGTTTCCTATCCTCAGTCCACACACACACATACACACACACACACACACACACACACCCTGAATTCTCTTTACTCTAGATTTGCATGTGTCTCTTCTGCCTCAAAGATGCTCTTGTGTGCCCTGCCCAAGTGCAAATTCTCTCTCTCCTTCACGGCTAGAGCCTCTGAGTGCCAGTCAGAGAACATATGCTACAGGCCATACGGGAGAAGAGAGGGGATGTGCCCAGGTCCTGGAGATGGTGTCCTTCTCTGCCATGGAGGACCACAAGTCAAACATAGGCTCACGTGAGACACCACTGATACCAGCCCCCAACCACTCTGTGCCTGATACCGTTTGCTTCTTTCAGAGATGGGAAGCTGGGTCCGGAGCACAGCCGGTAGTATCCCCATACTCAGGAGAGAGGAGGCTCTCTAGGTCTATAAGAGCCTGAGCTGTATTAAGAGACATATAAAAGGAGAGAGAAGCAAGGAGGGAGGGAGGGAGGGAGGGAGGGAGGGAGGGAGGGAGGGAGGGAGGGAGGGAGGGAGGGAGGGAGAAGAAAATAGAGATGGTGGAGCAAGAGGAAAGAAAGAAAGAACAGATCTAGAACCTAGAAATCCCAGGTCCTTGCTCCCAAGCTCCCAGACCACTTGTTTGGGGCTGGGCAGGAGGCTCTCTACCACAGCGGGGTAGCTGTGAAGGACACACTGTGGAATTTGGAGATGTTCTTCCGTGCTCTATCAATATGTTCAATTACTTTGTATCCGTTAAAAACAAAACAAAACAAACCCACTGCTATTCATGCTACAAAGTATCTGAAGAAGTCTGGAGCATTAGGGGCTCCAGATCACTCTATTAGACACCCCCTACCCACCCCACCCCACCCCATCCCACCCTCGCCCGGACTCAGGCCATCCTCTGCCAGGCCCAACACAGCAAAGGGACTCCTCCCTCTTGTCTCAGAGGACACATTGACCAAAGCTCAATAAGACTCCAGGAAACCAAAGACTCTACAATTCAATCCACTGGGTGCGAGGACCCCAGGACATCTTGGAAGGCCACAGAGGAAGGGAGCCCTCTCCTGCTAATGGCCCAGCCAAGGGCTCCCTAACCCCACAGCCACCCCACCCTGCCACAGCCTCCACAGCTCCCTGACACCTTCCTTTCACTTCTGCTTCCGTTTACTCCGTCCACAGCTGCCTCTCAGGAAGCAGCTCTCCTACGGTTTACTGCCCATCGCCCTAAGAAAACTGCGGTTCGGAGGGACAGCCAACAACAACGATAGAGGGTTAGTGACCAGCTGCAGGCAAGGCTGGACCCGGGTACCACTCTGGAGGTCTCTCCTAGAGAGGTCTCTCCTGATTCCACCGGCCCAGCCAAGTGATCCAGCCGCAAAGATACGGACCCAGGGACCTTGAAGCATCCATGTCCCAGGGATACCAGGCTTCCTGGAGCCAGAGGTGATGCCCGCCCTCCTGGCTGCTCTTTCTGGGAGACAGGTGTGGATCAGGACCCAGGTCTGGATTTCAGCATTTCACATACTGGTTGTCCAGCACCAGGTGACCCTCCCTCGTCCTCAGTTCAGTTTTCCTCTGAGGAGTAAGGTGAGTGCCGGCTATGGCTGTTCAGGAGAATGTCATTATTCTCTGAAACGCTACCTGGGACCAACCAGCAAGTAAGTCCTCTCTGAAGATGTGAGCTGGCCTGCCTGAGTCTGTCCCCTGTGACCAGGACAAGGACTAAGTTAGGGTTAGGACCAGCACGGTTAGTCCTCGCTGAGGTGACCTAGCATTTGTTCTCTGAGTCTGTGAGAGACAGCCTCCACACCCTGCCTTGTCTGTTTCATGAGCCCCCTCCAAGGGCTACTAGTACTGTGCCCACTCCACAGATGCAAAGACTGAGGCCCCAAAGCAGTCAGCAGCTCACTCAGAGTCTGCATGGAGCAGAATGAAGATCTGAGCCCAGCAGAGTGGAGCCAGCCTTTCCTCCTCAGGCTCAGGGCCGGATTCAACCATCTTCCTCATCTTCTCCTTTTAGGTAACAGGTGAGGTAGTCAATTCACTTCTCAGGGACGTAAGAAGGCAAACAGGAGGTTGCCACTGCCTGGAGAGGAGGCCTTACCCTACATTCTAGAAGAAACAGGCTTCCCAGGTAGCCTCATCAATCCAAGCTGTCCTAGTGGCCGGTAGCTAATGCCACAGCTAGCTCTTCCCCCTGGTGTCCCCTCCACCCTCCAGATGCCAGGAAACAACTCTGAAAGGCCTCAAAGTTTGCCTCAATCCCAAGGACCCCCCAGCTTACCTCTGGGCCCAGAGCCCCTGAAGCGGCTGATCTGGACAGCCCCTGGAAGGGGCCCAGAGGCAGTGATGTGCGGCAGTCGCAGGTGGGCACTGTCTGGGGCCAGCAGAATAGTCGCAGACTTTGGCACCATCTCCACCTCTTCTGAGCAATCATTAACCATGCAGAGACCACACCTCCGCAGAAGGCACTGGCCTCGGCCAGTGAAGGCAAGGCCCTAGGGCTGTCGTACTGGAGGAATAGGCAGGCCCACTGCCAGAGAAGGGGCTAGGCAGACGCCCAGCCCAGGGTCCCACTGCAAGCCAGGGATGGTGACAGTCACAAGACATGTCAGGACCTTCTCTCCTCTCCTGGCTCATCTTCAGTAGCGGGGACCTGTGGAGAAAGTAGGGTGTGGAGATCTGTTGGGCTGAGGAGACTTGACAGCTATCAAGCACTAAGCCTTCAGGCCAAGCCCTGACTCTGGCATGAAGGAGCACCTGCAGCTCCAACAAGGCTCTGTCAGCCCCATCTTTGTCCCTCTGAGCAGGACATCAAAGGGCAGGGCCAGTACAGGGAATTGTAATCCCAGCACTCAGAGGACAGAGACAGGTGGATCCCTGGGAGTACCAGGCCTGGTTGATCTATATAACAAGACCAGACATAGTAAACTGTTACCTCAAAGAAACAAAACCAAGCTGGGCAGTAGTGGTACCTTTGATCCCAGGACTCAGGAAGCAAAAGCAGGCAGATCTCTTGAGTTTGAGGCCAGCCTTGTCTACAAAGTGAGTTCCAGGGCAGCCAGAGTGACCCTGTCTCAAAAAACAAACAAACAAACAAAAACAAAAAGAGAAAATAAAGAAAATCAAAAGGCAGGGTCACACACTACCTACCCCAGGGGCTCCACACACTCTCAGTGGGGGAATGGGGAGGACATTTGATTTCATCCTACCTTAGAGTAGGAAGGAGGCCCGTGTTGCATGCAGAGCACCAGCCTTGCGCCTCTTCCTGCCTGGGGAAGCAACTGCTCCCTTGGGATACTGATGCATCCCTTTGAGATTCTGGTATGCTGTTGCAAGTTTGGAGAGCACCAAAGCCACCCAAAGAGCTCATGGTTCTTCAAGGTCCTAGTGAAGGCTGGCCTCGTGTCTCTGGAAAGGGGCTAGAATATGTATTTATTGAGCACCTAGTATAGGCATATATTTTTCACAGCCTAGTTTAATAAGGTTCAATCTCCCCTCTAGCCCACCACCCACCAGGGGTAGAAGAAGAAAAGAAAGTGTATTAGGATATGGGGAAGTGGACCTGTTTAGAAATAGTTCTTTGGGGTCTTCCAATCTTCTTTCTTCTTAGTTCAGTCCACAAGTAAACACCAGACACGAATCAGCAGCTACAGTCCAGTCCACCTAACAGACACCACACATGAATGAGAAGAAACCGCGAGTCTCACCAACTGGCTGGAGTCCGCTGACGCTGCAAGAAACCGCAAGAAGCCGCAGGAACCTCAGGAGTTCTTAGCTGAGTTTCTCTCTACCACAAGCGAAGCTCGGAAGGCCAACCAATACTCAAAGGCTAGAGAGCAAGGTGGAGAGAGTTGAACCAACCAATGCTCGAGTCCCACTGTCTGCAGGGGTCATGTTTACAATCTTTCTAAACATCATGCATCTTTTCTTTTGTGTCTGCTTTTTCAAAACATCCTTTCACCTGCGTGCCCGGCAAACCATCATTTGACATGACTGACTTTCCAAAGAAACCAAAAGTTTCCACTTCACTCTATGGTGTGCTTTTACACTGTGTCTCATGGGTGCTGGATATCACCAGAATTAAGGACTATGTTTGCAGGGTCCACCCCCCCAAGGAACCGAGCCTAAATTCAGGCTTGCCTCCCTTGACGGCTAGTGGCTGAGAGGAGCCCACTCTCAGAGAGAAAACGCTGCCCTGTCCCTGATCATTATTCCTCCTAGGGGTGTCCTCTGTGCTTCTCCCACAAAGCATTCCCCAGCCCTGACCCCCATTATGGGTAGCAATGTCCAAATAGCCCAGGAGCCCTTATCTAGGGAATGGTCCTCTAATTTCTTCTAGGAACCCCAGAATCATGGCTCCTCAACTTCGTGCTGGGCATGTGGCTGAGGCCTAGCCTGTCAGACTTAGGTAGGTTTGGTTATAAGAATGGGAAGCGAGCCTTGTTGGCCTGTGCTTCTAATCCCAGCAGGAAGGGACAGGCCGGAGAATGATGAGTCCAAGATCTACCTGGGTGACATGGTATCTTAAAAGAAAAGGAAAACAGAAAGAGAGAGAGAAAAAGAAAGAAAGAAAGAAAGAAAGAAAGAAAGAAAGAAAGAAAGAAAGAAAGAAAGAAACAAGCAATCAAAGAAACAAAGAAGGAAACAAAGAAAGGGAGAAAGAAAGACAAGTAAATTTAATAATTAGTCTCAAATAAACGGCTTCATTTGGAACAGTTGAAAGCATGGATTTCTTCCCTGTTTGGAGTCTAAACTGTAAAAAAGTGTCTATGGCATCACGCAACTGTTTTAATGCCATGAGGGCAAATAAGTGAGATACCCCAAGACTAAGTAAAACAGAGCAAAGAAACAGAAGCATGGGGGTGGGGGTGGCAGAGGCCTTTAATCCACTGCTCTGGAGGCAGACCCTGTCTAAAAACAAACAAAAAGAAAATAGAAACAATATCTTCTTAGTGACTTTCCTTAGCTCCTGAACAACCATGTTTGAAACCATCTACTGTGGGAGTCTTCATCTTTCTCTTTGACTTTGTTTATTTCATTTCTGCTCTGATATTTCTTAGCAGTTAGAGTCCCCGGTCCTTCATCAACACTCCACCAGATGCAAGGACAGGGGTAAGAGGCCAGAACTTGACTGTGGTTCCACCATCTCTCAACTGCTAAGCCTCTGTCTGGGAGACCTAGTCCTCCTGAGCCCCTTAGCAGATGTGAAACTGGGAGAGAAGTCATCTCCCTCTCTTCTCTCTTTTTTTTAAAAAAAGATTTATTCATTTATTATATGTAAGTACACTGTAAATGGCTTCAGACATACCAGAAGAGGGCATCAAATCTCATTACAGATGGTTGTGAGCCAAAATGTGGTTGCTGATATTTGAACTCAGGACCTCTGGAAGAGCAGTCAGTGCTCTTAACCGCTGAGCCATCTCTCCAGCCCCTCCCTCTCTTCTTTTATTGTTGTTTGTTTGCTTTTCAAGACAGAGTTTGTACAGCCCTGGCTGTCCTGGCGCTATCTCTACAGACCAGGCTGGCTTCGAACTCACAGAGATCCGCCTGCCTCTGCCTCCCAAGTCCTGGGACTAAATGCAGTCATACACCACCAGGCTTTATGGGATTCTTGTGAAGACTGGAGAAACCTAGCCAGGGAGATGACTCAGCAGGTAAGGGAGTCTGCCACCAAGCCTGACAACCTGAACTGACCCCTAAGGCCTACTTGGAAGAAGAGAGCCCACTCTGACCCCCACATATGAGCTGTGGCACATGTGTGCCCTTCCCCCCAGATGTAATAAAAATGTTTAAAAGACCAAAGAACTAAGACATCCCTACTGGAGTGCGCCCTACTGGAGGACAGCAGAGACCCGCCCCCCACTGCTGCTACTCACTTGGGCTCCCCCAGAGCAAGCTGAGCTTCCCTCAGATGCATGTTCTCTCCTTACTACTGTTAGGCTGCCTGCTAGGCCTGAGCAGAGCCATATCTGGTTCACACTCAGGACATCTGTGTCATGTGTTTGACACAGATGGACATTTTGTCAGAGTAGCTTGACTCCCCAAACCCTCTCAAATTTAAAACAAATGACTAAGATATACGTAGCTGGCTGTGCTGGCACACAACCTTTAATGACAGGATTTGGAAGAGGCAGGTGGATCTCTGAGTTCAAGGCTAGCATGATCTACATAGTGAGTTCCAGGATAGCCAGGTTGACAAAAACTCAGTCTTGAAAACAAAGAAAAAAAAATACATATACATATGTGTGTGTGTGTGTATTAGATAGACAGAGAGAGAGAGAGAGAGAGAGAGAGAGAGAGAGAGAGAGAGATGAGGGAAGGGGAATCTATAACTGAATGTGTCCACAAAATATGTCCTGGTGTTCTGAGTGAAGGAAGAAGTCGATGAAAAATGTCTCGGAGAGTCCTGGTCGCCAAGACACAAAAAGGAAAGAGGACCCATGTATTTAAACACATACCTCAGGCCAGGCATGGCGGCATATGCCTTTAATCCCAGCACTGAGGGAAGGGAGCAGAGGCAGGGCAGATCTCTGAGTCCCAGGTCAGCCTGGTCTACATAAGGAGTTCCAAGCCAGCCAACGCTACACAGTGAGAAGTGAGAGCATCTCACAAACAGTAGTAATGCAGTAGGACTCAGGAGACACAGACAGGAGTCGGGAGTTCAGGATTAGCCCTACCTACATACAGTCTGCTCTACAGCGTGCGGATGCACAGATGAGCACTGAAGCCTCACTGTGACTCTGAGGTTCAATCCCCAGTTTTCTCTCTGAGGTGTTCCTGAAGACACTGTGCAGGGCTGCACATCCCTGACAAGATTACTCCATGTAACAGTCTAGATATTGGACTCCGGCACCAGGCTGTGGGAGTCCATTTGGGTGGGGGAAGCTAAATAATTTAGTCTGAACTGTGGTAATGTCTGACACCTGCCTAGGCAGGCCACAGTAGCGTATCAAGGCCAAGGTCTCAATGAGGTTGGATTTTGTTGTGGTGTACAGCTGATTGTTGTGATATTGTCACAAATGTAATTTCTTCCCCACGACTCTAGAATAATAACCCTTTCTTTTATTACGGATGGAAAACTGAGATCCAGGGCCAGGCTATCAGCTGAAGGTCACCCATGCATGCTAACACTATCTGGGCAACTGTTGTTGCCTGATTCTCTGGCCACTGCTGTGATTCCGCTCTGGGAATGAGATACTAATCACGGGCTGTGGCTTGGGTCGTGGGAGGAGAGGCAGGTGACCTCATTAGAGGCTTCAGCTGTGCCTTAGACCTTGGGTCCAAGTACTCGCTGGCCTCCGTGCCCAACCCAGCAAAGCGGGTGGACCCAGGACTTCTTCCTCGCTCTATGGCATGGTCAGCAGCTCTGAGTCACTGCTCTGGCTGCCAGAATGTGGGCAAAGGCTAGACCATTACACAACATCTGCAGAAACCTGATAAAGCTGGACTGTCTGCCCACAGCATCCTGCCCATTTGCTACCAACGCAGCCTGGGGATTTCTCTGGGCTTTGGGCTGTGATGATCCAGGTCTGGATAAGACTCATGTCCAGTGTCAGTTTCAGGAGAAGTAGAAAGCGGAGTGAAGAACTAGAGATGACCAGGGACCTAAGGCCTGCCCACAGCCTACCAACCACCTTAGGTTCTCAGGCTGTCTCAAGCCCTCGCCTGGAAACTGCACATGAGGACAGCCTCCAGTTCATAGCAATGTTAGAAATGTGGTCGTCTCGGGACATTTGAGAGCACCAAGCACGGCGAGTCACAGAGCAAAGTTCGCATGAGTAACAATGAGTACACCAAAGTCCTGCGTAGTGTGTCCTTGCATTAGTGTGTGCTGTGAAAAAGTCTTTGGGCAAGACTTTAATTGTTCACAACTTTAATCCCGGCGTAAGAAGGTAGAACAGACTTATTATCTATTAAGTTCTTGGCCAACCTGGTCTACACAGTGAGTTCCAGGACAGACAAGGCTATAAAGAGACCCTGTCTTAAAACAAACAAAACAAAACCAGAGAAGTTTCCTGTGGCCTTGACTGTTTGGTGTACCCGAGAAACCTGTCAAGGTAAAATCTAGTTGTAGTTTATTTCTGACACTGCCTTAGGGGTGACCGGTAGAGTCACGGCCGAAGGTGGTGGAATTTCTTCACGCCTTCACTCCCAAGCTCCAAGATCGCTGCACTTGGCAGGTACAAAGTCTCTTCAGTGCCTGTACAGTATGGGTACCAGCTTGGGAACAGGTCACCCTTAGAAACAACTTTCCAACCCACACCTGGCCTCAGACCCTAGGCCCCATCTAGGGAACAGATCCCCTTTAAAGCGTTCTTGTCAGGAGGAAGCCAACAAAAGGAGGCTTTAAAAGCCAAGTTAACGCTGAGGACAACGAACCACCAAGGAGTCAACCAAATCTTGGGCTGAGATCCTGGAGCCCTTTGGGGCAACCCCAGGGCAGGGTCTGCAGGAACCACAACTTCCGCCATGCTCGGCAGCACGGCCCTCTGGGAGCTGTAGTCCTCACCGATGCGCTTCCCTTGCGGTTAAGACACTGACCATACGGGATCTACCCCCTCCTCTCGTATTTGGGGTCTATGCCCTCTGAAGTGTCCTTGAAAGGCCACAGAATCACATCTAACATATTTTACAGAAGTAGACCCCGCCCTCACGCCGGGTCATAGAGGAACCGAGGGCGCCACGGTTCCTACGCGTTCGGTCCGCGCCTCTGGAGTCGCGCCAAGGGGAAGTGTGCGGACGCCCCGCCCCACCCTCCCCGGGTCTGCGATGGTGCAGCCCGATAGGCCCATTGTGCGCCGCGGGGGGAGACGACGTTCAGCTCCTGGGTTTCGCCTGCGATAAGGGGGCGTGTCCAGATTCCCCGTTCCCGGCTTCCCCTGCTCCGGGTTGGTGAGGCCCGCCCCGCCCATTGTGCGCACCAAACGGGGAGTGCACTGAGGGGGCGTGTCCGGACGCCCCGCCCAGGTCCTCCCCCGGACAGTGATGGTACGGCCCGACCGGCCCATTGCATGCTGTGAGGCG
Organism: Apodemus sylvaticus; assembly: GCF_947179515.1. NCBI lineage: Eukaryota > Metazoa > Chordata > Mammalia > Rodentia > Muridae > Apodemus > Apodemus sylvaticus. Next base: position 12,831,463 of record NC_067485.1, read on the forward strand.
GGGTGTAACGTTCAGCCCAGGCGCGTCGTCCCGGCGGTCCCCGGAAGGTAGTGTGACCCAACTCTCCACGATGGTCCCCCCCTCCACGATGGTGCGGCCCGACTAACCCATAGCGAGCACTGGGGATGGGGGAGGCGACGTGCAGTGTCGTTCCACTGGGAGGTTCCACTGCGGGCGCAGGGGGAGGGCCGCGGCCGGCGGCTTGCTAGCCGCAGCCGGAGCCGGACCGGGCTGCCCCGGGAGCAACGCGCTGCTGCCTAATCGGGGTGGAGCCTAGCCGTGGCCCCAGGTAACGCCCGGGCGCGGGCCGCTGTAGACGCGGCGGGAGGTGCGGGAGCTTCGGTGAGGCCTCGCCGGCCTTAGTCGTCACTTCGGCCGGTCCGCTCGGTCCAAGTGCTAGGGCGCCGAGCTGGACGAGTTCCTGCGAGCTCTGCGCTCGGATGGTGGGACTCCAGCGAGGATCCTGTGCCCTGTGGCCCCATAAGGGTCCCTAATATTTCACCCTTTGGCAGCCAGAGTGGCTGGAGGTCCAGGGAACAGAACAGCACTGACAAACAGGGCCATCACTGCATTCGCGACGTCCGAACCCCGAGGGGTCGGATAGGTTTGCATCTTGCCCAATCGCAAAGCTTTTGCTGAACCCCAGCTTGAGTGGAACCGGTGTTGGAGAGCAGGGAAGAAAAAAATTGGGGGTGGTACGTAAAATACAAGGAAGTGGGGTGTTGGGCCTTATAAGCACTGCACTCCTGTAGCCCCCAATTTTCTCAGTGGTGTAGTGCTTCCCTCTCTGACTACAGACAGAACGATCCCAGTGGTGAGGTGCATGCAGTGTAGGGGTGAATGAGAAAAAAGCCTCCCCCCTCCCCAGCATACACACAAGGTTCACACATCCCACTGCAGACACTGACTGGGAATCACACCCAGACACGGCCATCTGCATATCCGTTGAAAGCCACCTAAGGAGGTAGGTACAGGTACTCACATCCAGTGCTACCCCTGGACAAACAGCCTCTGGGAGATTAGGGAAGACTTCAAGGTCACAGAGCCCCTGAGAGCCCAAGCAGCCTCCATAAGCCCTGTCTTAGTAACATTTCAGCAGGTGAATGGTACTTCAGTTACTAGTGTTGTCATTGTCCCCATTTTACAGATGAGAGCTTGAGGTGAAGGGAAGATAATCGACCCAGCTGAGCCCAGATTGATGCTCTCAATGAGCAAGACCCAGAACATATCTACACGTACCCACACTTCTGCCTCTTGCCCCGCTGCACAAATGGTTGAGTATTTGGAGAGGCAAAGCTTGGGGTTTATCCTTGCCCAAAGCAGAGAGGATGCAGAACAGGGCCTTTTAACCCTCTCCCTGGTATCTGGGGCTCTGGGACGCCTGAGTCCCAAGGTGTGTGCTGTGTCCTAACATCCCAGTTGTATGTTTTCTTAGTTTGGGGAAGGTTACTGTGTCCCACCTCTGTGGAGGAAGATCTGAGGGGCCAAGGGAGAAGGAACTGAATACTTCCTGACTCAAAGAAGAGGAGGCAGCCAGTTTGCAGGCTGTATGGTAGGCGGGAACCCTGGCTGGGCAGGGCCCACTAGGAAGAGAGTGCTGGTACCTTCAGGAGGAGGCTGGAACACTGCAGCAAGTGCTTTGCACTAGGAGCCAGTTCTCATCTGTGTCACCTCAAACCACTTGCTAGGTCCTATGCCTCTCTGTGATCCTCTTTCGCCTGAGGGACATGTGTACTTTTGGTCTTTCCAGTCTCAGAGATGTATATGGGCTATCTGTCACCTCAGTGGTCTCTTCTGTGAAGTGGGGCAAATACTAGTATCTAGCTCACCATGAGATGATCAGGGTGTGTGACCTGAGGACAGTCTACAAACCCTCTTAGCTCTTGCAGGAACAGAGGCAGCTAGTCCATTTGTGCTTCTGCAATCCACTGCGCTCCCTTTAGGGTTCTGTGGTGAGGGCACTTACTTCCTCTCTGAGAGTAAACAGTACCTGCCAACTGGGGGATGGGCTGTCAGAAGCACACAGTAGGTGTAAGGACTACACCTCACAGGGGATGGGTTGTGATGAGGAAGAGGCATACAGAGGACCACACTGGGATTCCAGAGCATAGGAGTTTAAAGAGTAGTTCAGATCTCTGGCTTCCGTTGAAAACTTAGGAAACTTGATAAAATTCTCCTCCCTTATGCCCATAAAATTTTGCATGTGGCCAGGAGAGCTCTTCAGATTTGGAGGAGGTGGGTATGGCATCTGCTCTTGGAGAGAGGCTGACTGAAGGCTTCCAAGGCCAGGCCCAGGAAGATAGAAGAGAAAAGATGAAGGGACTAGGCAGGTAGGGACAACCGAGAGCTTCTTTGGATATTTGTGGCCCAGTGGGATGAGCACATGGAGATAGCCCCACCTGTTGAGACGCAGTGTGATCGTGGCTCCTTGGGTCTGCGAAGCGAAAGTAAACCTAACAGACCAGAAAAGGTACAAGGGAGATAGCTGGCTTAATCCAGAGCTTGACCAGGAATCTGCCAGAGGTGGGTATGTGGTAGTGAAGACATACTGGACCAAGGAAATTATACACAGGCTAGGTGTAGGCTTAAAAGCCCATAACTAAACTGAACGGAGGGTGAGTTGCTTTGTGAGTGCACATGTGTGCTGATATGTGCAGGCAGGAAGTCAACCCTGGATGTCATTAGTCAGTGTCCATCCTTTTCAAAGATGGATGTGGAACTAACCAATTAGTCTAGGCTGGCTGGCCGGCTAGCCAACCCAACCTGTCTCCACATTTATTTTTATGTGTGTTGTAGGGATTGAACTCAGGCCCTCAAGCTTGCTTGGCAAGCACTATCTCCCTAAGTGTCCAGAGGGTGGTTGTCTGGGGAAAGAAATGAGCAATGTGTGCTTGGGCATGTCACTTCACTCCTGCAGTTCCTAGCTCTCACCCATACACTGGGTTAGCCTGGGACACCACACTTCTAGGGAAGGCTGATTTCAGTGCACCTAGAAGGTGAACCCCTTCATCCAGGAGATTACTGAGGGAAACAGTGACTGGGGCAGGGTTTTGTGTGATTAGTTCACACAAAGTGAAGGTCAGGGTCCCATCAGCCCTTGTAGAAACACTTGGGATAGGAACCTTGAAGGAAGGAAGAATTAATTGATCTGTAGACTAGGAAAGGCTTCTCCAACAGAAAAGGCCAGGCTCAGCTGCCCGAAGGAGCGCCATCATGGTGCAAGAGGCACGCAGAAGAGGTGAGCATGTCACACGCACCTTCAGGGCCAGAGCACACTTGCAGCAGTGAGGAGCTCCTGCAGGCTCCTCCCGTAGGAGGAGTGGGAAATAGAGTGCTATTCCAAGGACCATCTGTGCTGCTGCATCATTACCTTGATGCCCTGTTACTCAGAGATGTGCAAATTGCTCCCAGGTACCACCTTGACATCAGCACCTGGCTGGCTGTACATCCACAGTGCAATTAGTCGACTAAGGGGGGGGGTGCTCTAAGCCAAAGGCCGGACCCCCAGTTTTCTTCTGGACTCTTTCCATTGGCTACTTTTCCTGAGGAGAGATCTTTATTGTAAAACAAAGTTTTTATGCCTTAAAATTGGGCTTAGAGGACTGAGGAGGTACTTCAGCAGTTAAGGGGACTTGCTGCTCTTCCAGAGGGCCAGGGTCCAATTCCCAGTACCTGTATCTTTAACTCCAGGTCTCAGAGCCCTACAGGCACTGCATGCATGCTGTACAAACATATAGGCAGACACACACTCATACATAAAATGATAAACATCTTTTTAAAATAGGCCTAAGATACATTGTTTTATAGCTTTTGGCAATTTCCTTCAGTGGATTATACTGTCTAGAACTTGTTTGTATTTTGAGACAAGATTCCTGTGTAGCCCTAGCTGTCCTGGAATTCAGTCTGTAGATCAGGCTGCCCTCCAGCTCACAGGCCACCTGTCTGATTCCCAATTTCTGGGATTAAATGGGCCACTACACCCAGCTCTGTCTAGATTTTTTTTATATGTATTAGTGTTTTGCCTGCATGTATGTCTATGTGAAGGTGTCAGATCCCCTGGAGTTACAGACAGTTGTGAACTGCTGTGTAGGTGCTGGGAAATGAACCCTGGTCTCTGGAAGAGTAACTAGTGCTCTTAATAGCTGGGCCATCTCTCCAGCCCTCTTCCTAGAATTTTTAAAAGCAAATACACAGTTACCAAATTTAAAAATCTAAGCTAGGAGTGGCGGTATATTCCTGTAATCTCAGCATTTAGGAAGAGGATCAAGAGTTGAGGCCACCTGAGATAAAGGAGACTATGTTTATAAACAAAAACAATAGTAAACAAATACAAAGAAAATAAAAATCTGCCCTCCTGAACAGGTGCACCCTAATGACAATTCTTGTATCATTTCCCAAATCATTTTCCACTGTATGCAGATACAATATCCAGTTGAAATTGATAATACTGTTACATCTTGTTAGCAAATTGGTTTAATTTTTTAAAAATATTTGAGATTATGGGATATATCCCCAAAGTACAGAGTGTCACCCATCTGTAGCCACAAAGGTTTAACAAATGTTGCAATTTTCTACTGACATCTTGTTCTGGGTTGGTGGGCGCTGGAATCCAGTTACTACAGACCATCCTAGTAGACAGGAGTGCTTTAGGTAATGGTGATGTTCTGCTTATATAATCGGTACAGACACTATACCCCGCTTTGTATGTTTACCTGGGGGACTTCCGAAGGGGAGGACATCTGCTCCCTCTCGCCTCAGCTGTGTTACTACCTGGGTGTGTGATACTTGTCTCTTGAAGACAAGGTCTCTGTAGCTATGTAGACCAGGCTATTCTCGAACCCATATTGATCCACCTGTCCTGGGGGAGTGGCTCTTCCCCCCCCCCCCCCAGTGTACTGCTTATCATAATCCCTAGGCTCGCAGGTGTTGAGAGGCATTGAGAACTAAAGTGCAGAAACTTCCCTGGGCTTGGTTCAGGAGATTCCAGCACTTCCCACTTCAGCTGAACTGGAGCCTCTCCACGCCTTGGCCCCCCCCCCCCCCCCCCCCGCCTTGCTGGGGGGCGGGGTGGCGAAATGTTTGTGACGACAGCATGCGCAGGGCCAATCCCCCTGCCTGGGAGACGTTGAATCATTTGCATGGGTCCTCAGTCATTGGTCTCTTCAGCCATCTGGGTTGTCCCAGCTTTTTAAAGGCGCCGCGTAACGGAACAGAAAGCTAGAGAGTCGAGAGGCGAGGTGAGCTATGAGGTCATCGCTGGCTGGCAGGGCTTGGGAGTGACGTCATCTCCGGGAAGTGCTTGCCGGGCTGAGAGCGGTCCTCTCACCTCGGCTGCGTGAGAGGCTGCGGGCCCCACAAAGGCCGCGGCCCTAAGAAGGTAACCATGATCTGTTAGTGCGTGCCACGGCCCCCGCACTCGGAGTCGCAACGCTCTTCACCTGCGACCTGGCCTTGTGGGCTTTGAAGTATGAGGTGGGGGCGAAGAGGCTTTTTTAACCAGCCTTTCAAGATGGCGACCCGCTAGTCACGTGCCGCCCACAGGACGCGATTGGCCGACGCGCGGCGCTGGGCGGGGCCTGCGGGGCGGGGCGGGTGCCGGCTCCTGCCGCTACTGTTTGCTTGAGCGTCCTGGCGCGCCCCCGTGAGCCGCCTCCCGCGCTGCGCGCCCCCGCCGCTCCGAATGTTGTGAATCAAAACGTGGGGCTGGTTCCATCCGGCCGCCGCGGACAGTTCTTAAAGGGCCAGCCCACCGGAGAGCACAGCTGCGTCCTGCGCCGCCCTTCTCTCGGGCCCGGGCTGGGGAGGCGGAAGACAGAGCAGGCTCGCGAAGGAGCGGGCGCTTCACCGTCCGCACCCCGCATCGCGAACAAAGGAGCCCGCGTGTGGTCGGACGGCTGCCGGTGAGTCGGGCCAGGCCTCTTAACTTCGGACCCGCACCCCGGAACTACGGCTCTCCCGGGGACGCGTTGTTGTTTGCCGGCCTCGTAGGCGTCGATCCTGAGCTGCGGGAGTGGTGGGGGACGGCGGCGGGGCCCCTGGGCCAGGTGCTGTCTGCGGCTACCCAGTCCGGGCCGCTCCTCTGCCTTGCGGAGCGCTGCGGTGGAGGGGAAGGAGCCACCCCCTCCCCCTGCAGCCGCCACTTCCTTTGTTGTTGCTTTTGTCTCACGCCGAGCACATGGTCTGGGATCCTCCGCTCTTAAAGCCACAGCACTCTAGCCACAGCGCTGCTGCCTGGCTTTTTCCCTCAGTGTTTCTCCGAGTGCGGCATTACGGAGTAAGAGGGAAACCACGGAGGCCCCTCCTGGGACAGGTGTGCTAGCTTCAGCCCCGTCCCCGGGGAAGGGGTGGCTTTGGAAGACTGCTGGAGCCCCACTGCCTGCGTCTGGCCTGCTTTGGGGAGGAGCCTTATCTTCTGGGACTTTGTTTTCCTCCCCCATACACCTGGTTTCTTGTCTCTGACTTTTTAGGGGCGCCCTGGGGAGATTTCAGTCCCTGCTTTAATTTATTGTAAATAAGACTTAGCCAAAACTAAAGTTCTTTAACCAAGGTCACCCGGGGAGTCTAAGCTGGCCAAGGTGTGGTGGTTCCACCCTAAATCGCCTCCACAGTTTTTGTGGGAGTTGGGAAGCTCCTGTTAAGAAGGAGGTATAGCTAGCAAGTAGGGAGGGGGAGCCTGTATTCCCGCCTAAGCCTGATCTTGCTCGTCTGCCAGAGGGAGCCAATCTTTCTGCAAATAGTACTCTGCTTGCAACTCTACTTGGCTGGCAGTCTTGTGGACCCATGGGACAAGATCAGACTTAGGGGAGTTTACACCAACTTCATAGAGAGGACAGTGAAAGAGAAGTGTGCAAAAGCAATGTTGCTGGTTGACCTTGAGTGTGATGATTGGTCCAGCTCAGTCGTTTGTGAGTCCCCTGGACGCTACTCACACCTAAAGATACTCCATCTCCCACGTGGCTTTTGAGCTACTCTGTTTTTTCCTCCCACCGCTGTCATTGAGAGGACTGGGGCTTTGATGAGTCTGGGCCTAGAGAACCAGCCAGGAGGACCGATTGTGCTCCCCGTGGTCTGGAACAAGTCCTTGGGGCTTCAGTAACTGAAATGGCTGTGTCCCCTCTTTATCACTTTAGTTTCTAGCCCGAGGCACAGAGCCACCTTTCCTTCCTTGGGTACACTGTTAGGGCAGCAGGCTTCTGCCTCCTTCAGCACTTAGGGACTTGTATCTGCCTGGGGTTGGGGTCCAGGAGGAGGGCAGTCCACACTGCAGCCGGCATTCACTTAAGGTTGCCTCTTCTCTTACCTTTAGAGTGGCCTTTGATGGTTCTCTATATCATTCTTAGGTTCCTATTTTTACAGAGAAGGAATCAGAGGTCCAGGAAAGGAAGTGAGGTGTTGTTAGGGGTGATGATGTTGGTACCTTGGGCCCCACTAGATGCCCTTCTATCTGCTGGTTTGGGGTACGCCAGGCAACTTGTTTCATATATTTGAGTCTTCCCTGACTGTGTGTGTGTGTCCGTCCCTGTATGCTTAGCCTCATTTCAGAGACTAGGATTTGGGGGAGGGATTCATTTATAATCTCCCACTGTTTACTCTGACAACTCTTGTCATTGATGCCAGACTGTGTGCCTTTACATACAGTGATGGGCTTCTTCAGTGAATCCCACCCCTACTGAGTGCCTGAACAGGTCAATAACAGAAATGAATCCAGTTGGTGTACCTTAGGCTGGTGGCCTTGGCCAGGCACTGTTGGGGATTGTGGAGAAAGCACTCTTCTGTGCAGACTTGGAGAACTGGGGTACAAACTTGGCGAGTCCTGGGTAGAGGAAATGGTTCTTCTGACCTTTGCAGGAACAACTGAGGTGCTTAACTGGCACAGCACTCCCTTGCTGTGGCAGCAGGTGGCAGCACTTGGAACTGGACGTCAGATGGCCATAGGATTGTTGGCTGAGAGAGTGGAAAGACCACCTTGTGGCAGAGAGTCGACTGGCTGGTCCAGTGTGAGACCTCTTCAGTGCCGCAGGGCCTAGCGGGTTTCAGCACACCCTTGCCAAGGGTTCTCCCAACTGAGTTAGTTGCAGAAGCCTGAGGTTGGAGACCTACCTGGATCCTCACTCTAATCCTAAAGAGGAGACCCTGCTCTGACCTACTCTGGGATCTGCCTGGGGTTACAAGACATGGGCATATACCAGGCCCGGCATGCTGCCAGCCAAGAGCTTCTCTCCTGGTCCCTGTGAAGCCTTGGGTGACCTTCCTATGAGCGCCAGGGTGTGGAGACAGGCTTGAAGTCAGCCGTTCAGCTGTGACATATAGAACCTAGGACAGTGAATCTCTTCTGCCAAGCTTGCTAAAAGCGTTCCTTAATTAGTGGGCTCACACCTGAGTGGCCACTCGAGGGAAGGGTTCAGGAGAGAGGACAGCATCTGGCCTTAGACCAAGTTCCAAGACTGGGAAGCAGATCAGACTGTCTTATATAGCACGTTAGAGGGGAGTTAAGTCCCAGGTCTCTTTGGAGTTCCTCTTCAGCCAGCCACATGGAAGGGGAACCTGAAGCTCCCCAAAAGTCCCAGCTGCCTGGGGCTCAAGATTTAGCCCCTGTCATGAGGCAGAGGAGGCGCCGCCTCAGGCCAGCTGACCCTGGAGCATACTGCTCTGGTTTCAGAGTTTACCACATCTAAGGAGATTTGGTCCCATATCACAGAATAGGAAACCAAGACTAGCCTGTCCAAGTTTATCAGTTTCTCAGGCTCTAAATCTACAGGCAACTGCCTTTTTCTATCCCTCCGCATCTGTCTCTAATTGCCTCCTAGGGTTGTGAGCCCCGGCCCTCCACCTCCCTGCCCTCCTGATGAGACCATGGACTCTGGCAGTGACTAAGTGGCCACCCTCTGCCCCTGTGGGTCACTGGCGAGTCTCTACAAGACCTAGCAGCAGTCCAGGCCAGCTCTGGGGAAGGTAGGAAGACGTCTCCATCAGTACTTCAAGGGCAGCCATCTTGGCTCGGGTTCAAGGGCAGGGGGGTGGACCCCAGGGCCCTGAGCCACTTGGCTTCCTAGTGTGGGTTAGTGCCTTACAACCTGGCTTCCCTCCGTGAATTATAAATGAGTGGTGCCCCTCTGTCCTATTGGGGCTCCTCTGTGTGGTACAGCCTTGGCCACGAGGGGCCCCTGGCCAGCCCACCTGCCCAGGATGAGCACTTACCCTCCCAGCAGCTGCTGCCCCGACCACCAAACCTCTCTGTAGAGGAGCACCGAGCCTCAGCTCCTGCCGGCAGGAGCCCCCGAATGCTGCACCCAGCCACCCAGCAGAGCCCGTTCATGGTTGATCTCCACGAGCAGGTAAGCAGACCAGCTCCTCCCACCCCTGCCCCCGGCTGACCTCTACCAGACTGGTCCGAGGAGTAGGGGCGCAGAAGTGATTCTGTCTTGCTGTACTTAGCATGTTATCCCATGATGTGGATGGAGAAATTGGGTTCCAGAAAGGGGAAGGGTCTTCTCCCCAGTTTTCCTCCCTACAGTTCTTTTCTGCTCTCTCCACAGGTGCACCAGGGACCTGTCCCTCTGTCCTACACAGTCACCACGGTGACGACCCAAGGCTTCCCTTTGCCTACAAGCCAACACATCCCTGGCTGCAGTGCCCAGCAGCTCCCAGCATGCTCCGTGATGTTCAGTGGGCAGCACTACCCCGTCTGCTGCCTCCCACCTCCGGTGAGTGCTTTCCTCTGCCCAGGTACAAGCCACGCTGTGCACGCCAGCAGACGTGTTCACAAGCACCCTTAGGAACTGAGCTAGACGCCCATGCAGTATACCAGCCTGGCCCTGGTCCTGGCCCTTTACAGAGGTGGGTGTGTGGGGGTGTGTGGGGGTGTATGTGCGCGCGTCCACACAGGTTTAAGGCAGTTTGGAGTTTGGGACTGTCTATAACATAGTGCCTGCTGCATACAGTGCAGAGGTGCTGCAGTGCTGGGCGGTGTGGCTAAGCGGCTAGAGCCCCTGGGCTGTGGGCACAGAGAGCCTTTAGCTGGATGGTGGTCCCTGGCCTTGATGGGAGCATAGGCCCAGCTGCCCTGCCTCTCTCAGCAGCTGATCCAGGCGTGTACCATGCAGCAGCTCCCTGTACCCTACCACACCTACCCCCACCTCATCTCCAGTGACCACTACATCCTCCACCCGCCACCGCCAGCCCCACCGCCCCAACCTACCCACATGGCACCGCTTGGGCAGTTTGTATCCCTGCAGACCCAGCACCCACGGATGGTAAGTGTGGGAACTAGAGGGGAGTGCAGAGTGGGGAAGACTCAGACTTGTTAAGATTAGTCGACTGACCCAGCCCCTCCTTGCTCAGCCCCTGCAGCGGCTGGACAATGATGTGGACCTTCGAGGGGACCAGCACCCCCTGGGGAGCTTCACTTACTCCACCTCTGCCACTGGCCCAGCCTTGTCGCCCTCAGTGCCCCTTCACTACCTACCCCATGATCCACTGCACCAGGAGCTGTCCTTTGGTGTGGTGAGCGACTGTCCCATCCTCAGGCCAGGCTCGGGCAGTGGGAAGTGGGAGGCAGGCCTGCCAATTGACCTGCACTTGGTCCCTGTCTGCAGCCATATTCCCACATGATGCCACGAAGACTGAGCACACAAAGATACCGCCTGCAACAGCCGCTGCCCCCGCCCCCGCTGCCACCGCCACCGTCCTACTACCCAAGCTTCCTGCCCTACTTCCTGTAAGTGCCAGCAGAACTGCCCCAGAGCCATCAGGCCTTGGTTTCTAGGGCTCCACAGCTCTGGTAGCCCGAGGCCCGTGGGCCGGCCAGTGTCCTCTCCATAGCACACAGCAGTCATTTTTGCCTTTCGGCCAGGGCCCTGGAACAGAGCCCAGGCTGCTGAGTTTGAACTGTGCAGAGTGCAGTGCACACAGGAGCTCCCTATGCTCGGCCTCTGCTGACTGCACTCTGCGCCTCCCTCCCTCCCTGTCTAGTTCAATGCTGCCTATGTCACCAACCACCGTGGGCCCCACCATCAGCCTGGATCTGGATGTGGATGATGTGGAGATGGAGAACTATGAGGTCTGTGGAGCCAGGGCTGGGGTTGGGCGACCCCTAGCTTCAGGTACTGCTGACCTCCTTTGTCTGACTCTAGGCTCTTCTGAACCTGGCTGAGAGGCTGGGAGATGCCAAGCCCCGAGGCCTCACCAAAGCAGACATAGAACAACTGCCGTCATACCGCTTTAATCCTGACAGCCATCAGTCTGAGCAGACTCTGTAAGTGTCGCCTGGGGAGCCCTGGGGGGTCCTCCGTGGTCAGTGGGTGACACTGTACTCCTCCTGGGGGGGGTCCTCTCCTGTCAGTGGGTGACACTGCTCCTCTCCAGGTGCGTGGTCTGCTTCAGTGACTTCGAGGTTCGGCAGCTGCTCCGAGTCCTCCCCTGCAACCATGAATTCCACGCCAAGTGTGTTGACAAGTGGTTGAAGGTAAGGCCACCTGAGCCCGGCCTGGGTGGCTCCAGGGGGCAGGGGTGGAGATTTTATCCCAGTCAAGTTGGTGGGGACAAGTCATGTGAGAATGGGGTCTGACGTGTGGCTGTTCCTCCCAGGCCAACCGGACCTGTCCCATCTGCCGGGCGGATGCCTCCGAGGTGCCCAGGGAGGCTGAGTGAGGCTCCACAGCCACCCACAAGAACCCTGCCCAAAGCTCCGGAGACGGGTGGGGGGAGCAGGGAGTGGCCCAGGGAGAACTGTAAGGGAGGGGCCAGGCCTGTCAGCATTCCCACCGCAACTCCAGAGCTGGTGCCAGGGTCAGTCCTGGAGAAGCCCCTGCAATAAGCCCCTGCATTTGCCAAGCTCCAAAGACTCCTTCCCCAATCTGCCTGCCTGCCTGCCTGCCCGCCACGGAGCTGCCTGAGTGTCCCCAACTCAGTCTGCCTCGTATTTGCCCCCGGGTCCTTCTTCCTGCTGGCTCTGGGGGGCAGGAGTCCATTCCCCAAGTGTGGTGGCTGCTGTGATTCCCCAGGCCCCAGAATGGGCAAAGGAATAGCCACCCTGGGTCAACTGGTCTCCTGTACTGACATGACGTGTCCTTCCCTGTCCTAGTGGGACTGCCAGGTGTGTGGGCAGGTAGTAGCCAGAGACCATTTCCTGAGTCCTGTTTGGTCCAGACAGACGCAGGCAGTCAGCCCTGCCTCCGCTACTGTATGGTGTGGGCCTGACTCCCAGGACCCTTACCCCAGGCACACGCTCCAGCCCACCCCCAGGCTGGAGGATCCCAGCCAGGCTCCATGAGCAAATGGGCCAGGGCTCCAAGCTGGATCCATTGTGTTCTGCAGCAGCAGGGCCGCGATCCGGGCATGTCCTTGTGTTTCTGGTGGCCGCCCCTCTACCAGTGACAATGTCAGACCCGTGCTCGATCTTCCCCCTCTGTCGTTTTGCATGAATGTGAGGAACAGCAGTTTTTGTTTATTCATTTGGCCCAAAATTGCGTGTAGGGGGTGTGGATATTTAAGAGGTGTTTGGTTTTTTATTATCTTATTTTCCCTTTGGTTTAGTAGGAGTGGGGGCATAGGGACCAACCGGGACCAAATGCCCAGGGGGCAGAGTAGGGTCAGGTGGTGCCACACCAGGCCTCCACGCATGTGCACTGGGACTGCGCTGGTGGCTGCGAGTCACAGGGCAGAGTTGGGGTGTGCTCAGCTGATAACTGCCATGCACTGCACTGCACATGTCCCTAGAGCCCACCGGGCATGTCTGCTTTTCAGGGCACCTCCTCTCCAGCCAGGGCCTGTGGGCCACCTGCCTGGGTGAGTCTCCTAGCAATCCTGTGAGGACAGGGGTCAGGGAGGGCGTGAACCTCCACCTCAGGGGGCCCCTCCCGGCCGATTCCTGTCCTCTGAGGTCTGGAGGAGGCTGTGTTCCTTACCCTCCTTTCAGGTTCCACTCCTTTCCTCTCCTACCGCCAACTGGGGCTGCTGCGCTGCCTGGAGTGAGCGAACCGCGTGTGGGGCCGGCACATCCTAGCAGGCAGCCGATGGCGCCTGCTGCCTCAGGGATGCTCCAACCACCCTCGTTCTCGCCGCAGCCCTGCCCCACCCCAGCCTACCAGGCCCCATTGGCCTGGTCCCACCCCACAAGAGCCCAAAGTCTTACTGTATATAACTCCAGGTGATGTTTCTATATTTATAGCAGTGTTGAAAATCCACGTGTTTTACACAAAGAACCACCTTCTCCAACCCCCACCCCTTCCTCACCCCAAAAAAGGTTTTTAAACCCTTGTGGTTCCTGGGGCAGCGGGATTGGCTCATGGATTGTGTCGACTGCAGTGAGGATTCCAACAAGCAGCTACTAGGGGGAAATACACCTTTTTTTTTTTTAATCATTTAAAAACGATTTATGAAACAATTACTTAGGATGTTTGTGATTTGCCGACCTTGCTGTAGATGCCACGCTACCAATGATTTCCTGTGGTGGGGGCTTGGCATTGTTTACTCTTTATTTACCAACTTCTGGCCTAGGCATGACAGTGGGCACCTTCCCCCAGCACTGCTGGGCCCAGCCTGTGTTCTGTGTTAGAAAAGTTTATATATATATATATAACTAAACACACACACACATATATATATATATATAAACACACGTGATGGGGGCCCTGTTCCTTGCACATCTTACAGTTACCTCATTTTTCCCATGTATGTATTTGAGAAAATGCTAATATATAGACAAATGGTTCTTAAAGCTTAAATGTGTGGTTTTTTTCCATCCCATTGGACTCACATTGGTTTGTAGCATTTAACATAACTAGTATGTTGTATTATATATGTGTATACTGATTGAAATTTTTAACAGATTTGTACTTTTTTTAAAATGAAAGTTGCTAGTTCTGCTTGACCAAGTAGTGCAATCATTATTTTTTTTAATATTGTTGCTGATTTCAGAGGGATATTCACTAATAAATGTATGACGTATACAAGTGCTACCCAAGCCGCCTCCGACTCTCTTTGTTCTGTCCGTGAGAAGTGAGGGATGGGGACCGCATGGACCTGGGGGTCGTGCTCAGTGGGGTAGTGGGACCGTGGACTGATCAGCATGGGCCGGAAGCAGCTGCCTCTCGTGGCATCAGATTCTGTTGGCAATTACAAGATTCCATCTAACTGTGAGGACGGATACCTTTGGTGGTCCTAACTTCTAAATTCTTCTTGGTGGTTTGTTTGTTTTCGAGACAGGGTTTCTCTGTGTAGCCCTGGCTGTCCTGGAACTCACTTTGTAGACCAGGCTGCCTTCGAACTCAGAAATCTGCCTGCCTCTGCCTCCCAAGTGCTGGGATTACAGGCGTGCGCCACCACGCCCGGCCTCTTCTTGGTGTTTTGAGGTGATCTCAGGGAGCCCAGGCTCGCCTCAGGTTCGTGTGTAGTTGAGGATGAGCTTGAAACACCTGAACCTTCTGCTTGTCTCCCAGATGCTGGAATTACAGGCATGTCCCCTCACACAGGCCCTGACACTGAGCTTCCTAGGAAGTGGGCTGATGCAGCACGGTGGTAGTACTACCCTAGCGTGTGCTGAGCTTCGTTTATCTCCATGGTGGCTTTGGGTTCAGGGCTTCAGGAGTGAGCATGCCAAGTGAACGTGATTCTGCAGAGCAGTAACTCGTGTGATGCTGCTAGCCAGAGCTCCGTCAGGTACTTCCCATGTAGTCTGGATTGTTTCAAGTGGGGGCCAGGGGCATGGTAGCTGAGGTGTTTCCACATTGAAGAAGTCCATCAGGAAGTATCAAGGTTCATACGGATGAGGGCTCTGTTAGTCTAACTGGGCTTTGCACTGTAAACCTCCAGAGTTGACTCCTAAGGCTGTGTGCTCTGTATTTGCTTTGGTTGCAGCTGCGGACCCTTGCAGCATGCCAGGACATGGTAGGTTATGTACTGGAGCCGCTGAGTTCTCAGGCTCTAGAGCAATAAAAATCCAAAACGAGGGGGAAATGGGTTTTTAGAAGTTAGCAATAAATACATGAAAAAAATATTGAGCAGCATAGCATGTATCCTAAGTCAGCCAGCAACTTGACAGCAGAGGTTGATCTTTCTGCCTTCCCCTCCCAAGTGTTCCAGTTATAGGCATGGCCAGTGCCATGGTTCGATCACGCTGGACACTGACTGACTGACATGCTAACGTTAACCTAGACACGTGAGAATATAAAAGCAATCTTATTTCTAGGACTTGAAGAGATGGCTCAGCCATTAAGAGCACTCACTGCTTGTTCAAAGGTCCTGAGTTCAATTCCCAGCACCCACATGGTGGCTCACAACCATCTGTGATGGGATCCGATGCCCTCTTCTGTCATGCAGGCCTATATGCAAATAGAGCTTTCATATAAACAAACACTGCCATATCTAACTAGTTAGCTCTCATATAAACAAACACTGCCATATCTAACTAGTTAGTCAGTAAAAATTTGGGCCTGCAAAGATGGCTCAGCAGGTAAAAGTTTAGTAGATTTTTATTTATTTATTTATTTATTTATTTTTTAGTTTTTTTGGATTTTTTTTTTTTCCGAGACAGAGTTTCTTTGTATAGCCCTGGCTTTCCTGGAACTCACTCTGTAGACCAGGCTAACCTTGAACTCAGAAATCCGCCTGCCTCTGCCTTCCTGAGTGCGCCACCACCGCCTGGCTAAAAGTTTAGTAGATTTAGAGTTTGATTCCCAGCTCCAAATCAGGTGGCTCAAAGACTGCCTGTAAGCCTAGCTCCAGAGGATCCTATGCCTCTGACCTCTGACCTCCGACCTCTACAGGCACCCACACATGGTGTACAATCAACACAAACACACGTAAACTTTTTTTTTTTTTTTGGATTTGATTTTTTTTTCAAGACAGGGTTTCTCTGTATAGCCCTGGCTGTCCTGGAACTCACTCTGTAGACCAGGCTGGCCTTGAACTCAGAAATCCACCTGCCTCTGCCTCCCAGAGTGCTGGGATTACAGGCGTGCGCCACCACTGCCCGGCCACAGGCCAGCAGGCCACGCGTAAACTTTTAATCTTAAAGGAAAATCCAAGAAATGCTGGGAATTGTAAAACCTAAGGCACAAGCAAGTATAGCTGCACACAAGAATAAACTCACGTACGGATGAGCGAAAGGGGTGCTGGGATCAACTTACCCAGACTCCTGCAAAGTTCTTAGCCTTTTCCAAAATAGATATGAAAATATCAGATCCATGTAATTGGCTGTGTCACCAGTGACACTTGCTCCATGTGTGCTTAGTCCTTAGTGGGAGAGGAGAACTTCCTGTGAGTTGTCATCTCCACATTGTGCCATGGGGCACAACACACACACACACACACACAAATGTAAAAAGGCAGAGAGAATCCAGAAGTTGGGTTAAGAGTACAGACTGCTTTTACAGAAGACCCAGGTTTGAGTCCCAGCAACCACGTGACTCAGTGGAGCTCCATTCAGGGGCTGAGGGATAGAAAGGATAGAAGGCTCTCCTTTGGCCTGGCACAGGTACATGGTGTATAGACATATGCACGGTCAGAAACACAAATTTTGTCTTTAGTCTCACTGTGTAGTGTGGCTGTCATGGAACTCAATATGTAGACTAGTCTAGCCTTGAATTAAGTCTCTGCCTCTGGAGTACTGGGATCAGAGGTGTGAGCCACCTTGCTCAGCTTAAAAAACTGTTTTTAAAAGCCCAGAAGTCAGCCGGGCGTGGTGGTGCACGCCTGTAATCCCAGCACTTGGGAGGCAGGGGCAGGCGGATTTCTGAGTTCAAGGCCAGCCTGGTCTACAGAGTGAGTTCCAGGACAGCCAGGGCTACACAGAGAAACCCTGTCTCAAAAAACCAAAAATAAATAAATAAATAAATAAAAATTTAAAAGCCCAGAAGTCAGTCTACACAATTATAATTGGCTTTACTCACAGAGACATTCCACAGTTTAGGCTACAGTCAACACAGATTTAAAGGTCAACATAGAACTTGAAAACTTAGAAGATAGGTAGAAATTGCCCAATCAAGGGCTAAGCAAATTAGTTTTAACTATTATATCAAACTCTTTATGATATAAGCTAGTAATCTGATAGCAAAATGAGAACCTACAAACCACATACCCAACAAAGGGCCCCTTTCTCAGACACATAAAGACAAAAGTTCAATATACAATTTACCAAAAGCTGTTTTGCTGCTTATGAAACAATGTTCAAGTCCATTGGCCATATGGAAATCCAGATGAAACAACACATTTACAAAGCCAATGGAAATGAAAGGCTCCTGTCGCAGGCCCATCCCCTAGGACAAGCGGTGTCTGCAGCCAGGAAACCCATTTTGCCTCAGCCCCCAAGACTATACAGTTCTGCTGTAGACAGGTATTTGCAGCCCTCAGGCCCACTGCCCACAGACCTGCTACTCTGGAAAGACCTGAAACAACCTGACAGTTCGGCTCACTTCCCGTGCTACCCAGAGTTCAAATCTGTCTTGTCGGAGTTGACATTAGCTTGTATGGACCAGTTTTTCCTGTTTATCCTGTTTAAGATCAGTAACCCCACGTTAATAAAGTGTCCTGTTGCTTGTCTGCCGGCTTCATTCTTGGAGAAGGCAAAACAACCTGGGTGGGGAAAAGGAGACTGGTTTCCACAGACTACGGCAGCCAATCAATCACAAGAGTTAGGCTGGATTCTATTCGCTACCGCTACCAAAATGAGAACCTCAGAGACAAGTGAGTGCGAATGAACATTGGGGTTAGGAATAGGGAACAAGGAGCTGGGGACTTGGTTCATTTGTTCTTGCAAAGGATATGGGTTCCAGCTTCAGCGTCTACATTGAGGCTCAGTGCTTCCTGAGATATCAGGCATGCATATGGTGAGCAGACATACATGCAGGCAAAGCACTCCTACATACATACATACATACATACATATATATACACAAAATAATATAAATCTTTTTTAAAAAAAGAATAGAATAGAACTATAAGGGGGCTGGGGAGATGGCTCAGAGGTTAAAAGCACTGACTACTCTTCTGAAGGTTCTGAGTTCAACTACCAGCAACCACATGGTGGCTCACAACCATCCCTAATGAGATCCGACTGAAGACAGATCTGAAGGCAGTGTACTCATATAAATAAATCTTTAAAAAAAAAAAAAAGACTAGAATAGAACTAATAAGGGGGCTGGGGAGATGGCTCAGAGGTTAAAAGCACTGACTGCTCTTCCAAAAGTCCTGAGTTGAAATCCCAGCAACCACATGGTGGCTCACAACCATCTGTAAAGAGATCTGACGCCCTCTTCTGGTGTGTCTAGAGACAGAGACAGTGTACTTACATAAAAAAATAAATAAATCTAAAAAAAAGTTTAAAAAACAAATAGTGATAAGGGATGGGCAGTGAGGGCAGCAGGAAGTTCTTTGTGGTGGCAGAGCGTATCTCATTGGGTGGATCTGCATGTGACAGGGAGGAATCACACAAACACACGCATGTGGGCAGGGTTTATGTAGAAACCTTTCAAAGTTACAGGTTGTACCAATGTTGATTTTCCTGCATGGTTTGGTTTGGGTTTCTCCTGCTAGGACGCAAACATGAGGCTTCTTGCATTTTCACACTTCCCCAACCGACAAGCTGCAGTGCCCCTGGCCTCTCTGCCTACCAGGGTCCACCGAGGAGGAACAGAGGGCCGCACAAGATCCTATTGAAACATGTTTGCACTCGCTATCATTCTAAAGCTATTTTGAAATATACAGTTTAGGAAAGCAGGGTCTCTCCCGCAGTCACACCTGGAAAGGTAAGGAGGGAGGCCTGTGGTGGGTTTGAGGCCAGGCTGGGCAGCATAATGAGTTTGGTCTCAAAACCAAATAGCTTGTGGAACGTTATAAAGGCCCACCGTAACAGGATAAAGTTGGATTAAGGACCAGTTTGTCTTTGGACCGGGTTTACCACTTTAAGATATGACACGACACATGGGGCAGGGTCAGAAGGTTCTCAGTTGTTCCCTCTCAGAAACTCTGACTACTTGCTAGCAACTCCAATTGTGGCTGGGCATGTAAGCACCCTGTGTCCGGGCTATTCTGCTTCTACCTTGGCAGGAAGAACATTCGCAGCCCTAGGGCTGCAATGATCAAGTAAGAAGCCTAGGCATTCTATAGAGGAAATTCGATTTCGCTCACTCCGGGGGGAAGGCTGAGTGCTTGGCATATCATTTGTGTCAAATAAATGTATTCAATAAAATTAGCTGACCTCTGCTTCATGCCACTCCAGAAGCGGAGGTTAAAATACACAGCTGTTCCAAACGCTCACTCGGTCTTGAAGGATAGGCACCTGAGTGAAGAGGGAGGCTCTGTGGAGCTAGAGACTCTTCTGCTCCTCCACAACGAAGAAATGTCTTTTTTCCACCTGGAGAAACTGGGGACTAGATAGTTTCTAGTTCCCACCGGTTCTAGGACTGACCAGGAGTGAGGGAATCCCTGTTCTCCAGGCTTGTATGAACAGAAGCCTTGGTTTGGTCTGCCTCTTTTCAAGCTATGCTGTCAGCCGGACTGTTCCACACAGGGAGAAAGCCTCGGCCCTTTGGGCAGCCTGGGGTGAGTCAGTTTTTTTCTTTTTCTTTTTTTTCTTTTTCTTTTCCTTTCCTTTCCTTTCTTTTCTTTTCTTTCTTATTTATTTATTTATTTATTTATTTATTTATTTATTTATTTGAGACATGGTTTCTCTGTATAGCCCTGGCTGTCCTGGAACTCACTCTGTAGACCAGGCTAACCTCGAACAGGAAGAAATCTGCCTGCCTTTGCCTCCCAGAGTGTGGGATTACAGGCATGCACCACCACCACCCCACAAGTCAGTTTTTTCTTGAATGAGGAGACAATGATTTCAACTAATTTCAGAGGAAGGCAGAGGTGAGGAATAGTGTGGGGCGCTGGCACCTCCCCTGCAGCAACTCTGCATGGCTGCAGGCCTGGACGGCCAGCACCACAACCCCTCTCATCCTTTCTCAGTCCCCAGTTCCCTCCTCTCCCGAAGCAAATCCTCCCCCAAATCCTTCTCATGTCCCCTGGCAGTGTGTGCTGTGC
Organism: Apodemus sylvaticus; assembly: GCF_947179515.1. Taxonomy (NCBI): domain Eukaryota; kingdom Metazoa; phylum Chordata; class Mammalia; order Rodentia; family Muridae; genus Apodemus; species Apodemus sylvaticus. The sequence continues at coordinate 12,851,488 of NC_067485.1, forward strand.
TGAGGATGGCACACACCTGTGAAAGCCTGTGGCACTGCCAGCATACCCATCACGGGACCTTCCTCTGTTTGGATTTTGTTTTCTCTAAAGCAAGGCCTTGCTGCATGCGTCCTGACTGCCTTGGATACTAGCTGAGTTGCTAGACTGGCCTCCAGTTCTCAGGAATCCTGCCCTGCCCTCCAGAGTGCTGAAATTACAGATACGTGCCACCACTTCCATCCCATCTCTTCTCGACTGCAAAACAAGCCTTCCTAATTCCTGGCCAGGGATTATGGGGCATGTGATAGCTCTAGGTCTAACACAGGCACTAGCTGTCAGCAGGAGCTGTAGTGACAGGAGAATCCTCTGCAAGGTGTGTTGTGAGAGCCAATTGATTTAGTTGGGGGAAGAGGCCAGGGGAGCTGGACTTGGGAAGTATGTGCGCACGGGGAGGCGGGGCATCAACAATTTCTGAGTGAAAGACCTGGGGCAGAATCCCAGCAAAAAGGAAATGTAGACACTTTCAGAATACAAGCATTGAATAAACAAGCACGTTAAATGAGTGAACTGCTCGATGAGAAAGCATCTGGGAAGTTGACCCAGGCCCAGGGCACCACTGCCTTTAACACAGCCCCTGCCCTCCTTGGTGGTCCAGGCAAGAGGCACGTTTATTTTTTTTTGGGGGGGGGGTGAGGACCAAAAATAAACTGAGTCTTTATTGGTCTTGGCTACTTGAGGGGGATGAACCGGGAGAAGTGGGTGGCACCGATACCCAGCCTGCTGTGCCTCACGGGCTTGTAGGTGATGGAGAACGCGCCCAGGTAATGGCCAATCATCTCCGGTTTGATCTCCACCTGGTTGAAGGTCTTGCCATTGTACATGCCCACCATGCTGCCAACCATCTCAGGCAGGATGATCATGTCCCACAGGTGTGTCTTCACCACAAGAGGCGCAGGTATTATTAACCCATGGGCAGTTATTATGGTTGTTTGGTATATGAAAATGAGGCAAACTGGGATAAATCTCTGGTCTCTGCTGTTTCTCTCCCAGATAAAGGCTCTGATAGAACAGTGCATTCTGGGAAAGACCCTCAAACAAGACAGACAGCTCATCCCTGGCCAGCGCTCAGTAGTACTCTGACACCCCCCACATAGAGCTTGGCTTCATGCTACCTACAACTGCTGAGCAAAAATATATTTACTTTTGCACATGAATAAACGCTTTCTGTGATATTTAGACACTATTTAGCCACAGCCTATTCAGGACATCCAGGATGTAAGCCTGAAAGTCAGGAAGGGCTGCACTCAGTTGGTAGGGTGCTTACCTGACTTGCAGAGAATCCTGGGTTCAATTCACACACGAGGTTTTTTTTTTTTTTAAAAACAACAAACAAAAAAAAAAAAAAAAAAAAACACCCGAGAATAAGCCAGTAAGCAGCACTCCACCAAGGTCTCTGGAGTGTCCGCCTCCGGGTTCCTGTCTGAGTTCTTTCAATAAGGGATTGTGACCCAGAAGCCTGACCTTTCATCCCCAAGTTCCTCTTTAAAAAAAAAAAAAGAAAGAAAAAGAAAAAAGAAAAGAAAAGAAAAAGAGACAGGGTTTCTTTGTCTTGGAACTTGCTCTGTAGACCAGGCTGGCCTCTGACTGACCCACAGACCTGCCTGCCTCTGTCTCCCTAGCCCTGAGAACTAGAGCCAAAGGTATGCACCACCATGCCTGGCATTCCTGAATTGCAACAGAGATCAAACTGGAACAAACAGGAATGCTGGACAGGTTCAGGTTCCAGGGTTGCCGATGGAGGATGTGAGCTTTGGGCACACGCTGACAGTGCTGAGGACACAACTCTCGGGACTACAATTTGGAGACAACACACTTTCTTTGAAAATAGTTATTTTTGTTTGCTGTGTGGTTATGGTCTGAGGAAAGTGTTGTGGAGCTGGGGCTTCCCTTCCACCCCCACACAGTGACGGGGCTTGAACTTCGCAGAAAGTGCCCTTACCACAGACACACCAGAAGAGGGCATCAGATCCCACTACATATGGTGGTGAGTCACCATGCGGTTGTGGGATTTGAACTCAGACCTCTGGAAGAGCAGTCCGAACTCTTCACCGCTGAGCCAGCTGTCTCTCCAGCCCCACTTTCTGTCCTTTTATACCTCGGGAACTTCTAGGGGTTTTGCTTTGCTTTCCAGTGCTAGGCACCAAATCTAGGACCGCATGCACGCCGGGCAGGCATTCTCCCACTGACTGAGCTACATCAGTCCCTGTGTTGCCTTCTTTAGTCTCCAGAGGAAACCAGCACGGACATACACAGTTGCAGGGATGTTTGTCAATCTGCTTCTTTTTATTATTATTTATTTATTTAATGTACTTTGATGTCTTCAGACACACCAGAAGAGGGCATCAGATCCCATTATAGATGGTTGTGAGCCACCATGTGGTTGCTGGGAATTGAACTCAGGACCTCTGGAAGAGCTGTCAGTGCTCTTAACCACTGAGCCATCTCTCCAGCCCTATCAACCTGCATCTTAAAGAAATAAAAGACCCATGGCTCCAGCTACATATATAGCAAAGATGCCTTTTCAGACATCAGTGAGAGGAGAGGCCATTGGTCCTGTGAAGGCTCCATGCCTCAGTGTAGGGGAATGTCAGGTCAGAAAAGTGTGGAGGGGGTGTGGTGTGGTAAGCAGGGAGAGGGGGGATGGATAGGTTTTCAGAGGGGTAACAAGGAAAGGGGATAACATTTGAAATGTAAATAAAGCAAATATCTAATAAAAAAATAAAAAAAGAGGGTTGGGCTGGAGATATGGCTCAGCATGTGTGTGTGCGCGCGCGCACACAACACACACACACACACACACACACACACACACACACACACACGAGTAAATGCTGGGGGAGCTCAGTGCTAGAGAGCACTTAGAGGAGCTATGGTCGATACCCAGCATTTAGGAACGGTTTTTGCTTGCTCACTTGTTTCTCCAGAGTTTCTCTGTGTCGCCCTGGCTGTCCTGGAACTAATAATGGTTTTGTCTTGTTTTTTTTTAAGTTCTCTTTCTCTCTCTTTCTCTCTCTCTCTCTCTCTCTCTCTCTCACACACACACACACACACACAGAGCGAAAGCCTAAGCCTTCTTTGGAAAGTGTCGGGTGGTGTTTTGCTGGGGCAAACACGTGAAGGAGGGTTTTCCAGAAGCAGACACAGGTGAAAGGACGCATGGTGAAGGGTTCTTCATTACGGACACACATATATATTGGTCCACCTTATATTGTGTAGTTGAGCTCCATTTGTTGGGACACCATAGAGAGAAACGCACCAAACAACTTGCGCTGGTATGTTGAGGCTTCTTGTCGTTTCTACGGACTCAGGCTGATGACAGAGTGATGTCAGCTGAGAGACTCTTGTACTGAAGGCACACTGAGACAAGGCCTGAGGACGACATGTAATGTTTAGACAGTGATGGCGGCTAAGCCCAGCTGGCGGTGTACACTTGTGGGTCTCCTGTCTCCGCTCATCTTCGCTTCCCCTAGCGAGGCACAGCCCAGAACTTCTGCCCTTCCTGTTGGTCTCTCCTGCTGATTTGAGCCGAGGCTGAGGCCTGGCTGTCTCTGCTAGGTCATGCCCCCACTGTTGACTCGTTTGCTAGCTTGACTCTATCAAATTGCTGGTGTATCCATGAAGTGTTTGAGTGGACGGAGCTGCCGCTGCCTGGCGACCTGTGAACTGAACTGCTGATTTCCAGACAACATGGATGGAGTTGCTCCAAAGAACCTTTCTAAACAGATCCACTCCTCAGCTTCTACATCCTTTCTTTTCCACTACCTCTGGTGGGTGATGGACTAGAAAGAAGGCTAACATGTTTAAGAACCATCATTAAATGTAGGTTATAAAAAATTTAAAGTTGCACATACACACCAAACAAAAATGCAAACTCAAAAGCAAACAAAAACCCCAGTTAAAGGCACAGGGTAGTCCTAGGGAGAAGCAAAGCATGGTCCCGGCTCCTGTGGAGCTGCACTCTAGGAGATGTGTGTTTTGAGGAGACCGAAGATCTATAAATCTCCAGTTTGGTGTATGTATCAACTTTTATGCAGACTTAAAAATTTGGACATTTATGTAAAGTATATCTCATTTAAAACATAGGCATGGGCTGCTCAACAGTTAAGGGGTGCTTACTGCTCTGGCATAAGGTCTGAGTTTGATTCCTGACAGCCACATAGTAGTGGCTCACAACTACCTACAATGCCATTAACTCCAGTCCCAGATGATCTGGTGTCCTCCTCTGATATCCACAGGCTCCTTCATGCAATCATTATACACTAAAAAAAATCATACGCACATACATAAACGTATAATAACTTAAAAACCCATAGCTGCCGGGCGGTGGGGGCGCACGCCAGTAATCCCAGCACTCTGGGAGACAGAGGCAGGTGGATTTCTGAGTTCGAGGCCAGCCTGGTCTACAGAGTGAGTTCCAGGACAGCCAGGGCTACACAGAGAAACCCTGTCTCGAAAAAAACAAATCCAAACAAACAAACAAACAAACAAAAAACCATAGCAGTCATGCATGCATGGTGGTACACACCCCTCAGTCTCAGTACCTGGGAGACTGAGGCAGGAGATCTCGGGTGAGGCCAGCCTAATCTACATAGAGAGCGCCAGGACAGCCAGAGCTACTTAATAGGAAGATTTTGTCTCAAATAAAACAACAAAAACCCCATATCTAGAAGGTCTACAATGCCTACTTAGGTTTAATCCCTGACACCACAGCAAAAAAAAAAAAAAAAAGCAAAGGTTACAGGGCTAAGACGCTGGATCAATGTTTAAGCGCACGGCTGCTCTAGCAGAGGACCCAAGAGCGCCCTCAGTCCCATCCACATGCTGGGTTAGAACTTTGCAAGTCTAGTTGCAGGGCACCAGGCACAGAAGTGGTGGACTGAGACATGCAGGCAAGCAAACACACACACACACACACACACACACACACACACACACACACAGGATCTTAAAAAGACAATAGCAACAGCAAAGTTTTAGGGACTCCACCTTTGTAGACATGGGAATCATCTGGTGAGTGTATGGGCTGTAGGATCTGGAGAATGGCTGGCAGCAGTCAGATGGGGACAGAGCAGTCTAATGCGTGGCATGTGCCTCTACACTCAACTTCAGGGTCACCCATCAGAGTGACATAGAAGAGATCCTGCTTCCTGGTGACAAGTCACAGGAAACCAAGTGGCTTCTACTGACAGACTTTGTTTCTTATAGGCTAGATGGGCTTAACTACGTCTTCCTGCCTCAGCCTTAGAGGAGCCGGTACTGGAGAGATGGCCAGGCCCAGCTGAACAGGGCCTGTCTTACAGGGAACTTGAGTCCTGATTCAAAGAGGAGAAACCTAGGAGTTTCAGGGCATCATCCTGAGCGTTGAGGGACACAGAGGCAGTACCAGGGCTGTAAAGGCCTACCAAGCATGGCGGCTGAGGAACGGGAGAGGGCTCTCGCAGGGGCAAATACTGCGGGAGGGCCAGGGGCTTGGCTCAGCAGGTAGACGTGCTAGCTGCCAACCTGATCGAGGATCAGAGTTCAAACTCGGGATCCACGTGGTGGAAGGAGAGAACTGACAACTTCATGTTGTCCTTTTAGCCCCTTTAGTCTCAAAATAGATATGTGACTTTTTTTTTCTGTAAAGCACACAGAAGTTCCAGAAGTACTACAAATGAGGTATGTCAGAGGGGAGGCACTATCTGCCAATAAGCAGAGCCTGCGCCTTTTACCCTAACCCTTTATTCATACCTGGATTAAGTTTTGCTGTTTTGACAATTTTGGGAGGAGAACTCACACTCGCACACAATACTTCTACTGAAGCCTCCAGCCCACTCAGGCAAACCTTCACTGAACAAACTACACATATCTGCAAACACGATCACCCGTATTTAGCAAAGAATTCACTCAGTCATGCTAAAATGCTACAACCAGGCCAGACGAGGAGGCAATGCCTTTAATACAGGCACTTACTGATCTGAGTTCAAGGCCAGCCTGGTCTACACGGCAAGTTCCCTACCAACCAGAGCTACACAGAGATGGATATATTTGCTGAAATCTCAGCCTAGAACAGATGTCACGTGGCCAAAATCAACACCAAGCCTTGGGGCTGGCACCACCAGTTTCCGTCATCCTTGTCTCTGCTATTGCCACAATCTTTATAGGTAAGTGTTCAATACACTGTGAAATACCCATTTTTATGCTTCTGACCTCAGGTGAGTGAGTCTTGCAGATGGTCTGGGCAGACGTTAGTTATTAGTTACACTTTCCATGTACTTTAGAGCTGGAGCTGTGCACACAGGCGAGGCGGATGTGAATGCAGGTACAACACCCATACACACTAATGAGGGTTAAGGAGAGTAGCACCCCTCCCCCAGCCCTTGGAGATGCAGCAGAGTAGGCTGAGGGTGACGAGGAGCCACCGAATTCTCTGAATGAGTTCTCTGTACCAGGAAAGAGCCGGGAAGACAAAGGCTGGAGGCTGGAGAGCCGTCCCTGGAGAGGATTCTCCCACGGCCTTTGCTAGCTCTGCAGGAGCACAGCTCTGCTGTACCGGGACAGACAGCCACTCTTCCGTAACAATGCTCCTGCCACGTACACCCTGGGGGACAGGGTGCAAACATGCGGTGTGTCTGTGGGTGTTCCATACCGCTTAATTTCATTTACTCTTCAAACTTCTAAGAGGCAAGAAGGTTAGCTTCGTTTACAATTGGGGCAACTAAACTCGGCTGAAGCACAAAGCCGATAAACGACAGCTGAGAACTGATGCCACAGCAGGCCCCTCTGCCTACACACACCAGCGGGGTAGCTGCTTCGCACAGGACGCAGCAGGTCTGGGGACGGCCTGTTTAAATCATTGAGCCGATGGATGCTCCCTGATTCTTCTCCACAGTGGCTTTTCCCTTCCCTCCAAATGGGAAAGCTTCCAGACACAGAGACCCACAGCTGGTTTTGTAATTTTTTGTTATAAAACGTTTAATGTTAACCTACAATACAATGTAAACCTTTATGAAAAAATTTGAAGTACACTAGATTTCTTCAGGAAATTATCAACTACACAGGTGCAGTACAGGTGGGCACTGCATCTCTCGTGGATGCATTTTTTTGTTGCTTCGTTCTTCACGGAGTTAAAACCTCCCCCCAGACAAACAGAAAAGCCAACCAGCTGTACGGTGGGTCCCTGTTGAGCGCCAGGCGACACCTCGGATTCTGTGCTCTGGGGTCACTGCTCCTTCTCAGTCACCTTCTGACATTCTTTCGTTGGCCTTGGCACCATTAGCAATTTTCATAATAACTGATCAGCTGGAAATTCTAGTTTGTTTGTTTGTTTTTTTAGTTTTAAAAGAAACAGGAATTCTCTTGCCTTCCCTTCTCTGCATCTCACAGTGGAAGCAACCAAGGAGAGAACCAGAACCAGAAACAAAACCTATCTGCCGCAGACAATTCTGCAGAGGGAGAAAAGACCAGACTGAGGCACTGTTGCTTGGTCATCCCCACGGTCAGTCAGCTGAGGCCACTTCAAAGGGGATTGAGGGGCAGAACTGGAAACGACTTGACTTTGGAACAATTAGTGGAATATTTTGGAAGCAATTTAAACAACAGCAAATGGTCGCAGGTCTCTTCAAGCTCAAGGGTCTTAGGGAGTCACAGACTGAACTGGCCTGAGGGACAAAATGTGAAGTCCACGCTCACCCATGGAGAGAAATGGACAACAAGAAAATGGAAGTGTTTCACAACTCCTGGAGAGCCTGATGCAGTGGCACACAGCCAGGCCCCACCCCAGGAGTGGGGGGCAGGAGGGTTGTTCAAGGCCAGCCTTGGGTATGGAGTTTGGGGCCACTCTGGGCCATCAGAACATATCTTAAAAGTAAGGGAGGGGTCAGATGACAAGAGCTGGGTAGGAACTTCAGCAGAAGCCTCCAGGACATGGGCAGGCTGCTCTCAGAGCTGTGGCAACAGAGGACGCTAGTGTTATTAGTCCAGCATCTAGTATCTTTTTGCAGTTATCTGAAGGCAAAAGGTATAAAATTAAAATGTACACATTACAGAAAGAGATTAAGAGGGAAAAGTCAGAATTTCCCCAAGCAGCTGTGAACAAGACACTACTTCCAGTCCTATGGCCATATGCCAGGCAGAGACAGGGACTAGAAGCTCCAAGCGGGAAAAGCCCTCTGCATCGGTGGGTGCCAGCAAGGCAGATCGCATCTGAGGGTCCTCACTGTAGGGCCAGCAGACTTAGCAGCGCTAACATTTCCCAAGGTAGAGTTCAGAGCCCTACACTAAGGCCTTGGAGATGTCCTCCCCAGGCTCCCTCTAACACTGGAGAGCAGCAGCTCTAGAGGGCTCTCGGAGGTGACCAACACAAGCTATGCTCTCTCGACTGGAATGCCCAGAGGGCTGCAGTGTGTCAAGCCTGTGCCAGCCTAGCCAGTCACACTGGAATACTTGTCAGTGCACACTGGCATGCGCCAACACATGGCTCAACCACATACCCACTACCAAAAATTCAATCACAGATGAGACATTTCGAGGGGGAAAGCTCCTGCTGCTGAACCCAGGCAAGAGGGAGACTGCAAACTCTCTGGTGCCATGAAATGTGCTTTCCAACATCACACAGAGGTTGGGAGTCCAATTTCCCTTTCAAAGTTTCTGGTTCAAAACTTACTTTGAGATAGGGTCTCACTCTGTAGACCAGGCTGGCCTGGAATTCAAAGATCTGCTGCCTCTGCCTCCCAGCGCACCACCATGCCTGCGATGGGTCTATCCTTAAACACCATTATCACACTGCACTGAACCATGCGAGCAGCCACAGGTGGAATGGTGGGCCCGGGGCCTGAGGCGGGGCTGCTGGTCCTCTGGACAGGCACCAAGCCTGGCAAGTTAGGGACGCTGGAAAGAGCAGCACGAGCAGTCAGAGGGGAACCAGGGGCTGCTAGCCTTTGGTTCAGACCCCTTCACCACCGGGTACAGATGCCAGGGAAAGCTGTGCTTGTGTGTAAAGGTGAGTGCACCCCACATGGCCTCGTGTGGGTCACAATCCTCAGTGCTCCAAATGGGACACACAAGTGGCAGAACTGTACCAAACCAAATGACCTCTCTGAACCGAGGGACCGTGGCAGAAGGAAGCGCAGAGGAGCCCAGGGCACCTTTACCACACCGCCTGGGCAGAGGAGCCCAGGGCATTGGCTTTTTATCAAATCTAAGGAAAAAAAATACACCTAAGTCAGCCTCATTCCTTTGGTCATTATCATTACAAAGCAAACAGAAACAAAGTTATTCATAAACTGTGGGCAGTCTGTTCCGTCTCTCCCCTCCTCCTCCAGAAGTGGGAGGAGCAGGTCTCAGGAGCTGCTGCTGTCGCTGATGGGAGGGTTTCATTTGTATTTTCTACAAAAGCAAGAATGACTGAGAAACAGTGGGAATGTCTCCTTCCTTCCCCACGTGGGCCGCTGGCTGGGTTGGAGGTGATGTCTCTTCACTGTGGGAAGGCAGAGCAGGTGTGCTCACCGCTGGCTTTGCACACGCACGCAGGTTGTGGCTCTTGCAGGCAGCGTGGTTTCTGATCCTTCCATAGGATGCAGCAGTTTTTTTAAAAAAAATATTGTATTATAATAATAATAATATGAATTTATCTCTTGTTCTCTGTTTTTGTTTTTCCATTTCTTTTAGGGATTGGGGTGGGAAAAAAGAGGCAGAAAAGTGTCATTCGTCTGTCAGGTCCTGAACAAAGAGAACTTCTGTGTGGCTGAGTCCCGCCTCCTGCAGCGTGGGGGGGCTGGGCCACTCCTCAGAGGGGACACAGGGGAGTACCCGCCTTGGAAAGTTGGCCTCAATCTGAAACTTTTCAGGGCTCTCCTTCAATGAGAATAAGAAGTCATGGATGACCTGTAGGAGCCAGAGAACAGGCAGTGAGGAGAGACCCACTGTGAAGTCACAGCCCACCTCCCCGAAGACCCAAGCAGACAGCAGTCACACCAACAGAAATCTACCTCCAGCGTTTCTAGTTCCCTGGGAAATACTGTTGTTGCTCTTTTAAAGAATTCACAAGGACAGAGTGGCTGCACATGCCTTTAAGAGACTGAAGAGCCTCACCCTCGTACATACGTACGCACATCAGAGTGTGTCCTACAACCTCCCCCCGCACCCCCACCACCCCCGTAGAGAAGGCCTACAGTGGGAGACACGAGCTGCGTCATCGGTGAGCCTCATCATGAAATGTGCGCAGTGCTCTCAGTTCCCTGGTGAGAACCTGGAACTGTTTAAAGGAGACTGCGTGAGCCCAGCACTTTTGGAGGCAGAACCAAGGGAGCTGGCCAGCCTGGTCTACACAGTGAGTTCCAGGACAGCCTGAGCTCTGCCTTTTTTCCCCCCCTTAGACAGAGTTTCTCTGTGTAGCCCTGGCTGTCCTGGAACTCACATTTGTATACCAGACTGGCCTCGAACTCAGAAATCTACCTGCCTCTGCCTCCCAAGTACTGGGACTAAAGGTGTGTGCCACTATGACAGCAAAGGCTGTGTCTTAGAAAGAAAAACAATTCACACAAGCTAGTCCTCTGAATTACTTTTTTTTCCCTTTGATAACCTGTCCTTAGGTAAAGCTAAACAATTTAAATTTTTTTTGCTTATTTGAGGGTCTCACAATGTCGCTCACAGTGGTCTTAAGCTCACAGATCACCTGTCCTCTTCTGCCTCTCCCAGTGCTGAGATCAAAGGCATGCACCAGCACGGGGAAATTACAACCACAAAGCTGAACAATACTTACTCAGAAGTAACCACAGTTTCAGAAAAGCTGGAAGTGTAGTATACAGAATATTTTCCTTTGAGTTAATTTTAAGTGGTCTGCCAACCTGGTATCCCATTACCTCAGAAGACTAAATAACCTCAAAATCAGAAAATTTAACTGACACATTACAAAATTGAATACACCTGTCCATCAATACCATGGAGGTTTCTGGATCCCTCCCCCAAGTCAAAATCCTCAGACATTCAGCTATAACTCATGCAGTCTCCTGTTTCCTGGTTTAAAGTACTCACACTAGTGAACTGACAGTAGTGTGCACATGTAATTATGGTGCGCACCAATGATGTGTGTTCTCTCAGGGCTAAAATTCAGCTTTCAGCACTGTTGAACAACTCTCTCTCTCTCTCTCTCTCTCACACACACACACACACACACACAAACTAGCGAGGAGGTCCGTGCTGAGCGCACTCATTGCCCTTCCTGAGGACCTGGACTGCTCTCAGGACCCACACGGCAGCTCACAACTGTCTGTAAGCCCTGTGCCAGGGGCTCCAACGACCTCTTCTGGAGCCTGAAAGCACTATAAGCATGTAGTATACAGACATACATGCAGGCAAAACCCTCATAGACCGAGAAGTAAAAATAAAAAGTCTTTAAAAAAAGAAAGAGGGGCTTGACGGACAGTTTAGAAGAGCGCTTGCTGCTCTTGCAGAAAATGTGGGTTCAGTTTGTCAGCCAACTGAATAACGACAAGGAACCCGCATGACATGTTACAACTCTCTTCTGGCCTCCACAGGATGAAGACACACATGTGGAGGATATATGAGCAGGCACACAAAACACTCATGCCTGTGAAATACAATAAGGGAGTGCTGGGGAGACCAGACAGGAAGATCCTAGGACCTGAGAGCAAGTTAGTACAGACAGCAGGCCCAGGTCCCAGGACAGACTGTCTCAGAAAATAAGGAATGGCTCCTGAGGAAAAACATCTGAGGTTGACCTCTGACTTCCTTATGCAACACACACACACACACACACACACACACACACACACACACACAAATGAAAAGCCTACGGGTTCTTGTTGGGTTCCACATACAGAAACTTTTCCTCTGAGTATTGATGGGGTAGAACCTTCAGGGAACTGCACAGAGGAAATGATGAGTGAATGAATCTGTAAGTTAAGATTTATGTGTCCCAGCTCCCCAGGCAGAGGCAGGTGATCTCTTGAGTTCAAGGCCAGCCTGGTTTGCAGAGCAAGTTCCAGAACTGCCAGGGATACACAGGTAAAGTTATCTTTAGTTAGGGAACAAGGAGAATCAACATCTGGTGACCATATATTACATAGCAGGCACTCTGAGCAGCACAGTTATGCTACCCAATTAAAAAGTCCAGGGTAGCCGGGGGGGGGGGGGGGGGGGGGGGGGTGGGGGTGGCGCACTCCTGTAATCCCAGCACTTGGGAGGCAAGGCAGAGGCAGGTGGATTTCTGAGTTCAGGCCAGCCTGGTCTACAGAATGAGTTCCAGGAAACCAGGGCTATACAGAGAAACCCTGTCTTGAAAAGACCAAAAAAAAAAAAAAAAAAAAAAAGGCCAGGGTAGAGATAGCTCAGTGATTAAAAAAAACTGGCTGCTCTTCCTAAGGTTTTGAGTTCAACTGTCAGCACCCCCTGGTGGCTCATTAACACCCATGACAGTAGTTTCATTTAACTCTCATGGAATGTGGTGCCCTCCTCTGGTATGCAGATGTACATGTAGATAAAACTTACACACACAAAATAAAAAAATCTTTTAAAAAATTAAAAAAATTTTTTTAAAAAAATCCAGGGCTGGAGATAGAGCTTAATAAGAGACCTAGATTTCCATCCATCCTAAGCACTGGAAATTAAAACCCAAAAAAGCAGGTGTGAGCACTGCTCTCAATGTGAACACACAGAGCCGTCTGATCTGCTGCCACGGCATAGCACGGCAGGCACGGCAGGCACGGCACGGCACGGCACACCACGCCACGCCACGCCACGCCACGCCACGCCTCCTCTTCATTCTGTGCTGTCTGCACCTTATCTTGTGCTGCCTGCACATGGTGTAGCTCAGACAAAGAGGGGTGGGCAGGAGTCCTTCCAGAGGGCTCAGCACGGAAAGGTCCTCTCTGTCAAGTCTGAAGGCTCCATCCCAGGGACCCACACATGGGAAGGAGACCAACGGCTTCCCAGGGTTTGTCCCCCATCCCCACCACCCCACCCCACCCTGCATGCTCACAGCTACAGCCCAAACCACAGCCCCATGTGCCTTAGGTGATCCTTACTGTTAGAGACTGAGAAAAATGGAATCGTCTCTCTACTCTGGAATCGTTGGGTAACTTGAAAATGATCTTGACACTCTCAGGGTCATCAGGCGAGGGCTCTGGGGGCAGGCACTCCAACTTCCTCTCCTTCTCCTCCTGCAAGTTCTAGAGAGACACAAAGTAGGGGTAAGGATGTGGCTCAGACAGGGAACCAAGAAACCCAGACTACAAAGGCCATGAATGTTTACTGAAAATTCATGAACAATTATTGAAAAGAAATCCTCCCGAGGGCCAGCAGGATAGCTCAGCAGGTAATGGTGTGTGGGCCCTGAAGGTACAAGCTGACACAGCCTGAGCTCCATTCTCGGAAACACAGTAACAGTGGAAGGAGAGAAACGAGCCCCTGGACCCCCTGAAGTTGCCTTGTGACCTTCGCAGAGCACAGAGCGTGTGTGGGCCCATGCTCTCACATCACATACATGTAGAGTGGGTGAACAAACTCTCCTTTATCCACTGGTTAAGGCAGGGTCTCATTATGTTGCCCTGGCTGGCCTAAAACTTGATCAGGCTGCCCTCAAACTGACAAACTGGCCTCAATCCTGCCTCTGCCTTCTGAGTGATAGGATTAAAGGCCTGCATCTGGCTGGACCAAAATTTAAAAACAATAACCCCTCAAAAACAAAAACAAAACCCCAAAACCCTCTTGGTGAGAAACAAGGAGCAAGCCCAGCGCGCAGCGAGCACTGCACTGCTGCTCTGCGCAGGCACTGAGTACTGGGGACAGACAGGGACAGCGGTGGCTCACCTGCCGCCTGCGCTCCTCCGCCAGCTTCTGCTGCTGCACCTCCTCCTCCTTCCGGCGCTTCCGCTCTCTTTCCTCCCTCTTCTTCCTCTCTTTCTCCTGGTCCGCCCTGAGAGAAGCCAGGTAGGCCTCATCCTGCTGTTGTCTCAGCACCTGGGTTTGGTTCCTTTCTTCCCTGTGGACGGATTGAAAGCGTTCAAACAAACCACTCAGCTCACAGACCTGTTCTCCTGGCCGGCTCCCTTTCTAGGATAGGACCTAGGGCTAGGTAAGAGCATTTCCTGCCTGTGTTTCTCCCACCTCCCTCGTCTTGAAGGTCAGTCCCTAGCTTGAGATCCTCCTGCTTCATCCTTTCAAGTACCGAGATTAGAGAAATGTCTGCCATGCCCGGTTCCTGGCTTCTATTTTATTAAACAATCTATTTCTTAATGAGAGTGTCCTGGATGTTGCTATTTACTGGTGAATTTGACACAAGTGGACACAACTAGTTACCTGAGAAGAGAGAACCACAGCTGAGAGAATCCCTGGCCTATGTGGAAGCCTGTAGGGCATGGTCTTAATTGGTGATTCATGTGGGAGGACTCAGTCTACTGTGGGCAGAGCTACCCCCTAGGCAGGTGGTCTGGGATGGTATTAAAAAAAACAGGCTGAGCTACCCAGTTAGCAGCAAATGTCTTCTGCTTCATTTAGTTCATGTCCTGACTTCTCTCAGGACTGTCCTGACTAGTTTTTATGTCAATTTGACACAAGGTAGAGTCCTCTGACAGGAAGGACCCTGTATCAGAAAATGCCTCCAGAAGCTCAAGCTGTGAGCAAGCATGTAGGGCATTCTTTTAATTAGTGATTGATGTGGGAGGGCCCAGCTCATTGTAGGTGGGGCCATCCCTGGCCTGGTGGGCTTGGGTTCTATAAGCAAGCAGGCTGAGCAAGCCATAGGCAGCACTCCTCCAAAGCCTCTACATCAGCTCCTGCCTCCAGATTCCTGCCCTGTTTGAGTTCCTGTCCTGACTTCCTTAAATGATGAACTACAATGTGGAAATGTAAGCCAAATAAACCCTTTCCTCCCCAACTTGCTTTTTGTTGTGGTGTCTTATCCCAACAATAGAATCCTTGACTAGGACACAGGGTCTTCTATATCTCACAGTGGTCTCGAAACTAAGCATTCAAGGATGACCTTGAACTTCTGATCCCTTCCCCAAGTGTTAGGAACTCTAGTGCATTCCTTGTCTATTTTTTCTTCTACTAAAGACTGGGGAGCAGGGTAGAAATGCTGATACACGAAGGCATTTCTAAAGCAGAGCAGAGCAAACTCATGTGGAATTGTCAAAGCTGGAGGCCCCTGCTCTTCCCGCTCTGCCCAGTGCTGCAGTGCTGCAGATCTAGGCTTAGGTCTAGCTAGCAGAGAAAGCCCCTGATGGACGGCCATCTCCTCACTCCCTTGGAGTGAGGCTTATGTTTGCAGCATGTTCATGCAGTCAAGGCTGGACTAGATCTGAGAAGGACAGAAGTGAAATGCCTTCCAGGAAGTTGAAATAAGTGAAGCCAAGTGCCTCCCCAAGTTTGCTAAACTGCTTGAGTCCATTCATCAGAGTAACAGCTGCTTTGGGAGACCTGGTCTGTGGCTCTAAACACACATGAGAAGCAGTGCAGGGTGCACCTGGCACCCAAAGTGCAAACGGTGAAGGCGACAGTTTTGAGCAGGAGCTCCCACCAGAGGGATCTGATGCCACCGCAGGGGCAGAGGGTCAGAAGAGAACTACTGATGAAGTAGACACCAGCTGTTGTCCACCGCTCCACAAATGACTCACTTGGTGTGTGGAAAAATAAACCCTACACACCTGGTGCCAAAAGTGATCTGTGTTGAGTATGGCAAGGTAAGTGGGCCTGTGGCTTGTTTTCTATTATTATCTTCAGAGTAAGCAGAGAGAGACAGCACAAGTGTCTCAAAGTTAAAGGCACCCTAGAATTATAAATTATTTTAAATTTCTTCTTTGGCTTTCCCATTTCAAATTTTCTGTAACTACTGTACATAACTCATAGAATGGGAGAAAAGTTACAATCAGTCCACCAGTTTCACATTAAGTTTTGTCTATGATGTTCAGCATTTGAAACTATTCTTCAACATGAAGCAAAGGCTTTTAAAGTGCCCGAGACCAGGGAAAGAAGTTTGCAGAGCCCCGATCAGTCAGTCTCCCAAGCACTTCACCTGTCTCTTTTCAGAAAGGACCCCCAGTACCTTTCGAGGCGCTCTGACACCAGGTAAGTCTGGTTTGCATCCATGATGAATGTTAGTTGGTTGATGAGGTCATCGGGTTGAATGAGGCCTTCTAGCCTTCCCACCACAGTCATTCGCCGATCCTTCAACATAATCATAGCCAGGAATGGATAGGTGTTCTCTCGTAAGGCCTGGGAGACTGACACAAGAGACCCGAGAGATTGAGAGACTTGGGATGAAACAGGTCAATTCTCAGACTTTGCATTTTGACAAACGCTTTAATCTTGGCTGGGGAAAAAGGAAGGTGTCATTTCTTTTTTTCTACTGCTTGCTTTCTTTTTTAATAAGAAACTGATGGCCTGGCGGTGGTGGCGCACACCTTTAATCCCAGCACTTGGGAGGCAGAGGCAGGCGGATTTCTGAGTTTGAAGCCAGCGTGGTCTACAGAGTGAGTTCCAGGAGAGCCAGGGCTACACAGAGAAACCCTGTCTCAAAAAAACAAAACCAAAAAACCAAAAAAAAAAAAAAAACCCAACTCCCCCCACCAAAGTAACTGATGGAAATACCCTTAAAGATTTATTTCTGTGCTATGTGTATCAGTACTTGTCTCCACGTGCACCTGTGCACCACATGCATGCATAGTGCCTGTGAAGGCTGGAGGAAGGGCGCAGATTCCCTGGAACTTGAGTTACAGACAGTTGTGAGCTGCCATGTGTATCTTCTGGAAAGGCAGTTCATGCTCTTAACCTACTGAGCCCCTCTACCCCTCTACTTTTTTTTCTCCTCTACAGATGTGTGAAGAGATTAGGAGATAGCTTTCTGGAGTTGGTTCTCTCCTTCCACTGTGTTGGATAACCAAACTCAGATTGCCAGCTCATCAGACCCGCCTGGTCTCTTCATTTTTTGTCACATGTTTGTATTTCTAAACTGAGGTGAGTACTTAGACTTGGGTGAGGCTTCTTGGTAAGTTGCTGTCATGATGGAAAGGTCTCAAGGTTCTAGGATAATGTCTACTGAACGGAAGGCGCTATAGAGACCCATGTTCCCCTTAGGTATAATTCCTCCAGTGCCAGAGTCAAAGCGATGCAGTCCTCAGCTGCACGCTGGTGGCCATGACTTTACAGCACATCCGCTCCCTGCCCTTTCCTCCTCATCCAATCCCTTCCTTCCCTCATTTTCCTTTTCCTCTGTCTTCCCTTAACAAGGTTAGCTTTCTGCTCCAAGTAAAGTAAGAAAGTTAGTTGGTAAAGAACCACAATCCTACTATGATGCAATTGCACCCGTGTCCTGGGTTTTTTGGGGTTTTTTTGGATTTGTTTTTTTCGAGACAGGGTTTCTCTGTGTAGCCCTGGCTGTCCTGGAACTCACTCTGTAGACCAGGCTGGCCTCGAACTCAGAAATCCGCCTGCCTCTGCCTTCCAGAGTGCTGGGATTATAGGCGTGCGCCACCACCGGCCTGTTTTTAAGGTTTACTTATTCATTTTCTGTCTTTGAGCACACTGCTGTCTGAGGATTTCTGAGAAAACTGATCTCTGAGGCTGCCAGCACTCTATCACTCAGCAGCAGGACCATCACCCAGGGGTCTTCTGACAGCCTGGACAGACAAGTGAATGCCTAGCTAAAGCCTGTTAAAACTACAATTGAGCTGCTGGGCTGGACCAACTGAAAACCAGAGTCTCTGGCAATGGTTAGCTGTAAAGAAGGGGCCTTAACCTGTCTGCCCTGATCAAACTCCCAACGTATGCTAACTGTAAGCTCTTGGATCTGCCTTAATGTCTCTGAGATTGTTTCATTAATCTCAAAGAAGAAATAATACAACCTTCATCTCTCAGACTGCTGACAAAATTAAATGATATAAATAAAAACCCCAACTAGCATTATGTCTATCACAGAACAACGACCTGAGAAATGGCTTAGCATGTTTTCCCAGACTTCCCCAAGGATTCTGTGACCTTCTCAATGAGGTAGAGGAACACAACTTACCCCTGTACCCCTCAGGTTTGTTTGTAGAACAAGCCCAAAAAAGCATCCTGCTGTTTATCAGCGAGATGACCTCAGGTGCGCAGAGAGCATTGCTATGGAACAAGATAAGACAGCATGAGAACAACTGCCAACTATAAACCATCAGCAAACACATCAGAGAAGAAAGAAAAGACTCATCCACTTACCGGCAGAACTCATCAGAGTCCTGGTGGTCATCTCCATGAAGATAAACCAAAAGAAATCGGAGTTCCCGCTTGGCGTCATTAAGTGCCTTAGAGAGACAAAAGATCACAACTTACTATTAAAGTCTTGAACTCCTAGTTAGACTAAGGGTCCAGATGAACAGAACTATTAATCAACATTAGCAACTAGAAAGAGGGGAGGTAAGTGGGGTTGAAAGGGAAGCAAGAAACTAAGTACTTCCCAGGGTTCTACCTTTACATCCACCCCTGGCATCTTTCTCCTTATAAAGCCCAAGCCAGGAGCTTTAGTGAAAAGCCTTTCATGCTGTTAAACTTACACTGCATCAGGCACATGAGGGTATAAGAAGTGACACATGTAACTCCTGACAGTCACAGAAAGTTGGCTGTTCTCATGTTTAAAGGTAAAACAAAACAGTGTAACTATGTAGAAGCAATTTTGCAGCTTCAAAATTCTTGCCAATAAAAAATTAGCTGCAAAGATGAGTTGGATCCAGCAAGAACACAAGCGAGCAGGAAGGGCGGGGTACCCAAAGGTGTTCTACAGAGCACAGGCTTCAGAAGATCCTGTGAGGTAAAGCAAGTGTCCAGGAATCTTGTCATGTCCGAATGGAATGCGCCTAACTAATGGTATGCCCCTCACTCACTGCCTGGAACTTCCTGCACGGCTAATGGAGTCTATTGTCAAGATCATGCTCAGAACTGCTGCGGCCCTCCCTCAGCCTGCTCTCTGCAGCCCCGAGGAGTGTCTAACTGTCCAGCAGGTATGCAATGTTTGTTGAGTGGGGAGCAGCAGCCAGCATGAAGATCAACTGTGAGAAAAAGCAGATGTGGGTAAAAGCAGAAGCAAGAGTGAGCTGCCCCCTCTCCAGATAAGAATCAGGAATTCCAGACACTCCACAACAGAGCCACCTTTTAATACATGTCTGTGTTGTTCTTTATTGTTCGCTGATAAACTATATATGCCTCAAATCCAGTTTTCCTCCCTGAAAGGAGAAAATGAAAGGTCTTTGTGGCTTAGTTTGAATCAAACAAGCTACTTTGAGCCCATGGTCTAAGTCCTATTCAGTTCTGTAAGAGATCAAAACAAATTCTGGTTTTGCCTTGAAGGTGTGTACATTCGGATAACACAGCAAAGACGTGAACACAAATCATGTAAGGAGGAATGTAAAACTGCTATAAATTTAAATCAGAAGGCTGGAAAACAAAACGGAAGAAGGCAGGGCGAAACAGGGAAGGAACAGAGTGGTCAGGGGACGGACGGCATGAGCCGGTGGGTGTGGAGAATGGGCAAGGCACCCATTAGGCAAAGTGTTAAAAAGACATTCCTGGTGGGAGGAACAGCAGCAGCAACAGGCACTGAGGCGAGGCAGGTGCACCTGAGCAGGCACAGGGAAGGGTGCAGTGGGAACCTGGGGAATGAGGAACAAGCTGTGCAGAAAGGACATCACAAGATGGAGCTAGACCAGGAGGCTAGAGGAAAGGCCTGGTCCTGCCTCTGTTTACATTTCTCTAACCAATGAAGAACTGATTAAGGCTTTTGTGAGTGTAAGAGCAACATGATCACAGCTAAGCTACACTTTCCTAGAGGACAGAATCATATTGGTAAGTTGGCATCTATTTGGTTTGTGGCACTGACCTGGCTGTACGTTCCCTGGTAGAAGACAGGGTGTGCCCTCCCATATTTCTCTTCAAAAGAGTGCATAAATGAAACAATGTCCCCAACAGGGTCAGTGACCCGGCTGCGAGGGTCAGGCCGTATAAAACGAAGAGCAAACCTGGGGAAGAAGGAATAAATATCACATGAATTGGCTTACTGTAGCGCAGAAGGAGTGGGCCAGTTTGTACAGACTTTTCTAACAGAGCCAGAGGGTGGTAACAGAGGAAATGAGTGGCCGTTAGCCCTCAAGGTAGAGCCAGGCTCAAAAGCCACAGCTGCCAAGTGTCCGCTCTCTGCTCAAGAAGACTGCACACCACTAGGACAGCAATGTTCCAGTACTGGCTTGACCAAGGAAGCTCCAAATCCCACACTGTCTAACGGGGCAGCCACTAACTATTTACGGCTGATTAAATGCATTAAAATTAAATACAATTACAATTCAATGCCTCAGTCACACCTACCATGTCTCAAGTGCTCAGCAGATACGTGGCCAGTGAGTTGCACAACAAATAATGCAGACAAAGAATGTGTCTTAATCAAAAAAAAGAAATAAAAAAAAAAGAGAGAGAGAGAGAGAAAGTGCCATGGACAAACCCTGCTGTGGAATAGGCCCTTTCTAGAGCTCCTCCTTTCAGCCCCCTCTTCTTCATGTTCTTCTGGGATTCTGATTTCTCAGCTCTTACTCTCAAGTTACTCAAGTTTTCAATAGGGACTTCAAACCTGAGCTTAGTCACGACTTATTTGTTCTTCAAAGGGCATGTAATTTGCTTGATGTACTTAGCTGATGGCATCCATGGAAGGAGTCACAAGACTGACCCAGAAGTGGATGCTGGTGGCTACCTTAGCTCTAAGGATGCAAAGCCTCACGGGCCCACACATTCTCCCTGAAGAGCCCATGCCGCCACCCTGTGCCAGAGCCTTCCCTCCCTTATGCTCTGGGCTTCCACACAAGGTTACGGGGCGAGGATGATGCGCTGCATTTCACATTAAGTTGCCTAGATGACAACATTGCATTAAAATTAGTAAAACAAGCCATGCACATTTTCCCAAGGAAAACAAACAATATTTACTTGGATTTTTAGTAAGAGAAAAAGTAAACTCTGATAACTTTCCTTACCAATTCTTAAGCCTATTCTTCCCCCGCCCTCCCTGTTTTAGGTTTTTGAGACAGGGTTTCATTGTAATAGCCCTGGCTGTCCTGGAACTCTCTGTAGACCAGGCTGGCCTCAAACTCACAGAGATCCGCCTGCCTCTGCCTCCCTAGTAATGGAATTAAAAGTGTGTGCCGCCAGGCAGTGGTGGTGCACGCCTGTAATTCCAGCACTCTGGGAGGCAGAGGCAGGCAGATTTCTGAGTTCGAGGCCAGCCTGATCTACAGAGTGAGCTCCAGGACAGCCAGGGCTATACAGAGAAACCCTGTCTCGAAAAAACCAAATCCAAAAAAACAAAAACAAAAACAAAAATGAACAAACAAAAAAAGTGTGTGCCATGAAGCCTTAATTTGAAGCCAGTCTGGTTTACAGAGCAAGCTGCAGTTACAGCAAGGGCTACACAAAACAAACTGTGTCTCAAGAAACTGAACCAAGCAAACAAATTTCCCATGAGTATTTGTCCTGAGTCATCAAACCAAATTCATCAATATGAACAATCCAAGAACATTCACGACACAAAACACGATGAGTCTCACGCAGGGACTAGGAAGGGGCAAAAGCTTGAAATCCACTGTTTCTTACTACAATGTATCTCAACAGCCAACATAGTCTAAGCCATACATGTGAACTCAGTTATCATTGTGATTTTCAAAAATTTTATGGTTCCACATGCCCATTCCTGAATAAAACAGAAATGGAAAAACTACAAATCAGCGTCTTAGACATTAAGAAGTTTGAAATGGCCAAGTGGTGGTGGTGGTGGCAGTGCACACCTCTAATCCCAGCATTGCAGAGGCAAGGCAGGTGGATTTCTGAGTTTGAGGCTAGCCTAGCCTACAGAGTGAGTTTCAGAGCAGTCAGAGCTACACAGAGAAAAATAAAACATCAACAAAACCCCCATCAACCAAATAAACAAACCAAACTCAAACAAAAACAACTAATTTTGCTACAGCAAGGATGCCACTGAGCAGGAGATCAAGGAGAAGCTATTACCCAGTCCCTGAATAGCTGGTCCCTATTCCAGCATATGAATCTGGAAGGGCACTTAGTACACGGTATACTTCTAGCTCACTGAGTGGATTATAGACTGATGCTACCATACCCAACCTCCAATCAACACTTCAGCTTTTAGCAAAGCCCGGGCACGCATTGCTCTAGATCATATTCTGTGCTAAGCCTCATCTGCCAGCAAGTCAGGTTACTCAACATCTCCTAGCTCTGGACACTGTAGCTTGCAAAGGTTAAGTTATTTGAATGGTACACAAAGAAAACTAGACGGTGAGGGTATGAAACAAGGGGGTATATATATGAAAGGGTTCCGGAGTTGGTAACCTAAGCATCGTCAGGGCAGATGCCAACACTGCCTAGAAAGATGCCAACAATCTATGGCTAAGTGAGCAGTCTTGGAGCAAGAGAATCTACTGGGATTGGGACTAGTCAGAGAAGTGGTTTGGGCAAAAGTTCCTGAAGTGTGAAATCAGGAGACAGATACGGTGGTTAGAAAGGAAAGGGCATGAGGATTGCATTGGAAACGTAGCAGTGACGAACATGGTGGGGCGGGAGGCGAAGACCAATAAATAAACACACGCAGATCCATGTGGTTCTTACACACAACAGCCAGGACCAATGTGAAGCCAATCATAACACCTTCCACTAGGCAACAATTGATAACATTTTCACTACAGTAAAGGAAAGTGCAGGAAGAGCACTTAACCCAACAGTAGGCTAGTCAAATGATTAAGCATCAAGCTTACTCTAATCGGAGTCTCAGCCTCAAAGCCTACCTTGTTATTAGGATCATATAAACACAGAAGTACATACCTAAATATGTCAAGTATCGTGTAATAGGTGAACCGGAATGGAAGCATTATCAAGTAATAACCCCATCCAAGCAGGCCCTGGAATTCCAAAAACAAAGTTAGAGACCCCATTCTCTAAATGTTCAATACTTACAGAAAATGGCTAGTTCAATTTTCATGCCCCCACCCCACTATGTTGATTCCTCTCTCTATTTATAATGCTCTTCCTGGCAGTCTCATTGTTAAATGCTACTGCTTTGGTATCTATCATATCATATAAGACTATTGTTTTTCACAGAATTTTTGCTTTAAATCTTCATGACATTCTCAAGCAACTTAGATTCATGGTCAACAATTTCCCCACATAACAACTATTCATTCTTTACGTCATATATTTAGACTCATTATATGGCATACAGGCAAGAGAAATAATTACTATTGCTGTGGACACTTGTATACAGCCATAAGACTACCACAAGGACGTCCTCATAGATCCACTAATCTTGGTTATAATACTAATCAACCTATCTTATTGCTCTTACATACAAACAGCTTAATGTCAGACATTGTCACATGTCCTGTGTAGTCGTCTCAGTGAGCTCTAAAGCTAGACAGGGATCCAGGTCTCCAGCATAAAGTGAGGTCCAGTCCAAGCTGAAGAGACGTGGGGAATAAGGGAATTACTCCCTGAGTTGTGTATTGCTCTAGAAATCTGGTTTATTTAGTCTGCCTGTTTGTTTTTGTTTGGTTTGTTTGTTTCCTTTTGTTTTTGAAACGGGGTCTCTCTTTGTAGTCCTGGTTGTTCCAGAACTCACTATAGCACAGGCTGGCCGCCTCAGCCAGCTAATGTAGGAAATCCAGACAGGTACTCTTACTTGGCCAATCTGCACTCATCTACTTCAGTCTTTTCTCCCTTTATTTATGGTTTTGTTTTCTGTAGTTTCAGTTACCCTCAGTCAACTGGGGTCTGAAAATATTAAATGGAAAATTTAAACCCTAAACACTTTCTAAGTTTTAAACTGCAAATTGAGCAATGTGGTAGTCCGCTCAGGAAGACTTCATCCAGCCTCTACCTGGGACAGCTGCCTACCAGTCTCTGAGCAGCAGTCCTGGTTAGCAGGTGTCTCGGGGTATTGCCTCTATAGAAAAGGAGGCCAGCTGCACTATGTTGCTCAGGCTGACCTCAAACTTGTGATCCTCCTGCCTCAGCGCTCTTTGTTTGTTCGCTTGCTTTTAATTTTAGGTGTATGGGTGTGTGGACAGCATGATATCTGCGTCCTTATGTGTATGCTTGGTGCTAGTGGAGGCTGGAAGAGGGCATTGGATCTCCTGGGACTGGAGTTACAGACAGTTGTGAGCTGCCATGTGGGTGCTGGGAACCCAGGTCCTCTGCAGGAGCAGCCAGTGCTCTTGACTGCTAAGCCATCTCTATAGCTGGTCTTTTCTCCCCGAGACAGTGTCTCATGACAGAGCCGAGGCAATCATTGAACTAGAGATCCTCCCATTTCAGCCTCCCAACCACTAGGACCACAGGCACACACTACTGTGTTTAAAGGAAATTTTTAAACATTAAGCACTCCATATACACATATGAAAAATACGATAATGAGGTCTTTGTAATTGCTCTAGGATTGCAATTGCTCTAGATTGGATTGAATCCAGTCTAGGATGAAGTGCTTTTAAAAAAATATTCTAGCTGGGCGGTGGTGGCGCACGCCTGTAATCCCAGCACTCTGGGAGGCAGAGGCAGGCGGATCTCTGAGTTCGAGGCCAGCCTGGTCTACAGAGTGAGTTCCAGGACAGTCAGAGCTACACAGAGAAACCCTGTCTCGAAAAAAAACCAAATCCCCCCCCCCAAAAAAAAAATTTCTAAATGCCTGTGTAAGAGGCTGAGTGTCATCACTCAAAGAAAAGAAAGGAAAGCCCCACCACGTTCTTTGGTGTTCACAGTCAGTCAGGAATCTAACCCCTTACCTAGCTCTGAGAGAGCAGACCACACATAGGAAGGCTAAGAAGAAAAGACCCAGAGTTTGGTGACAGCTGGGGCTACACGGTGAGATCCTGCCTCAAAAAGAACCAAAGCGGGGCTCGCAGAGTGGACCAACAGGCAGAGGCGCCTGCTGCCAGGCTGCTGACTTGAATTTGACCTCTGTGACCCACATGGAAGAAGGATAGAAGTGACTCTTCAAGTTGCCCTCTGACCTCCATGCACACACAATAAATAAAATGCAGTGGAAGATGGTTCTAAGGAAGGAGGGGAAGGCAGAGAGGGAGGAGAAAAGGAGGGAGGAGGGAGAGAAGGAAGAGACGGGGAAAGACAATGAATGGAGGGGTTGAGGAAAGGAGAAACTGAGGAGCGAATGAGCTCTTCACCTGTACACACAAAGCAGCAGTTACCTAGTCCACTCGAGAATGCCCTAGAATATAAGTGAGCCACATCTTTTCTACCAGCCCTTCAGGACCAATTTCAAAACAGTGGCACAGAGCTCCCACAGATTCTAAGCACTTTCTTAAAAATAGCTAAAGTCAAGAGAACTTAGGTCACAAAGAACGTATCAGATTTTAATTTAATGGTGGGAGGTTGCCAGCTATGGTGGGTAGTTCATGCAGCAACGCTGCAAAGGATGAGACAGGAGGAATGCCCAAGGTTTGAGGCAGCCTGTCCTACACAGTGAGCTCTAGTCCAGCCTGGGCTATAGTGAGTTGCCAGCCATTCTGGGCTACAGAGTAAGATCATGTCTCCAAACAAAACAAAACAAAACACACACACAAGGGGAGGGAGGCTGGAGAGTGCTCGGCAGTCAAGAGCACTTACTGCTCTTACAAAGGACCCAGGTTGGGTTCCCAGCACCCTCATGGTTGCTCACAGCAGCCTATGTCCGGTTCCCAGGGATGCAGTGCCCTCTTCAGGCTTCCGTGGATCATGTACGCATGTGGGTCACAGACATGCTCAGAAGAAGCTCTATTCAGCCTGCAGTAGACATTTCAAAAGCAAGCTGCTCAAAATGAGGTACAGAAAACACTTCCTCAGTAAAGAACAGAAAAATAGTTCCTATAGCACTTCATTAAAAAAAAAAGTGAAATGGATGAACCCATGAAGTCTTCCACGCCCACAGCTGTCATGGTAATACTGTGAAACTTTCTGTTGCTCCATCATACAGATAATAAAACCAAATGGGTGAGATCATTAAAAAGAGGGTATTCTAGCTACAAAACTTGCCCTTGGTTGTGGTCTTGAGACAACATAGCTGTAGATCCTGTGGTCAGCTGTATTAACCTGTAGGGGTCGAGCTGGAGGCGGATTGAAAACACTTGGTACGCCCTCTTGCTCATTCAATCTGTCCTGGACAGCAGCCTGTGGGGGAGAAAAAAAATCACAACAGCAGAACTTCAGTGATAAACCCACGAGGAAACTACTGCATGCCTCAAACAGATGAGCATTACACAATGTACATGAGGAGCCCACACCCAGGGACCTCTCTCCTGCTACACTGTGGGGCAATGGGAAGTCTCACACAGTAGAAGAGAAGGGGGAGTTTGTCTTGAAACCACATTTACAGAGCAAGCACACTGTTAACATTAGTATATGTTATTCAGAATAGCTAAAATATAATGTGCTTTACCACACAATCCCAGGGAAAGCAGTGCACAGAATGCAGTATGACCAGCACATGCACTGCTGTGCAGGGGGCAGTATGACAGTATTGATTGTTTGTATTGGATAGACAATTCTGGCAAAGAGGATGGAATCTAAATCCAGCTCCACAGCCCAGAAAGGGCCTAACTTAACAAGCCTCAGACTCGACTCTTTATGTGCAAAAATGAAGGAAACTTAGCACTTAGAATTAATGCGGAAAAAAATGTAAATAAAGATACAGATTTGTTAAGAAAAAGTGAGAAAAAAACTCTTCAAAGTGGGAGGAGTGCGAGGGAGGGTGGGCCAACTTAATCTGATCTGAATATCCAGGGCTGGAATGGCTCAGCTGAGTGGCTGAATGTCCGTGGCAAACAGACAGACCACTGCTTTAACCCCAGAGCTCAGAATGCAGAGGCAGGAGGATCAAAAGTCTGTGGTCAGCCAGGCGGTGCTGGTGCACGCCTTTAATCCCAGCACTTGGGAGGCAGAGGCAGGTGGGATTTCTGAGTTTGAGGCCAGCCTGGTCTACAGAGTGAGTTCCAGGACAGCCAGGACTATACAGAGAAACCCTGTCTCAAGAAAAGAAAAAAGTCTGTGGTCATCTTGAGCTACACAGGGAGTCTGAGTTTAGCCTTGGCTTGAAACTATTTCAAAAACATAATGAAACAAAAATCACTAGGAAAAAATCTGAATATTCATGTTTTTTAAAAAAAACACCTTCACTGTCTCTCTAAATTCTAATTTCTGTCCCAGTTTTGTGACAAAATTGGCCATGTCCAAAGAGACACCTGGCTTTCCCTTCTCCATGATCCACTTATAGTGTTAGGGGAATGTGAGAATGTCAGAAAGACCAGGATGTAGCTTATGGTGGAGACAGGCCACAGTATCTGTCAACTGGAGACTGAGGTCAACCATATGGGCAGTCAACCAAATCAGCTATGCCTAATGATGATGACCGACCAACCAATCAACCAACCAACAAAAACAACAACAAAACCCAAAACCCCAAGTCACTCTGGACACCAGTTCAGCTGTGCTTGGTTCAGTAGTCTGTGCACATGGTCACTTATGTGCACTCTGACCCGGCAGAAGACAGGTGTACAAATATTTGGGAGCTTTGGATACCCTGTCAAGTCTCTTAGCTGGTTTTAACTTATAGCAGTATTCTATCAAAATCTAACTGTTCTCAGTGTGTTGCTAGACTAGAACTATTGAGCCTGAGGTGGGTGATATACTTTGTTTGAACTTGCTGTTGATGTCAGAAGAGTTTCTGGGAGGGCTGGATGTCTTCTAAACCTAGTAACTAGACCTAACCTTATTTATGGTATGCTAATTCCAGGTAGTCAAATCATACTCAGTGGGAAAAGAGTAACCTTTCAGGGCTGGCATGCTGTTTCAGTGGGTGTTCTAATTAGATTTTTGTCTTCTTGATTCAAGCTAGGGTCATCTGGAAGGAGGGAACCTTGACTGACAAAATGCCCACGTGAGACTGGCCTGAAGGTGTATTTTCTTGATTCATGATTGACATGGGAGGGCCTAGCTCACTGTGGGTAATGCCAGCCCTGGGCAGGTGGTCATGGTCTTGGTATTTTATTGCAACAATAGAAACTCTAACTAAGCCCGTAGGTAAAAGAGCTTGCTGCCAACCCCAGGACCCATGTGGTAGAAGGCGAAACAGTTACATATGGAAGAAAGTCTGGAAGGACACATACTAAAGCAACTGTGCTTATCTCTGGAAAGTATAAGAACTTTCTTGTGTTATATAGGCATATTTTGTTTCTATAATTGGGAAAACACAAGACATTACGTCGGGAAATAAATCTTTCTAGCCACATTTATCCTATGCAAAGTAGTCTTACCAAATAAGGAGGACTAAAAACAATGGATATAGATATGTAGCTCACAAAATATAAATATCCAGTGTTTGGTAAACACATACCTGTCAATAGCGGGTCACCCTAGGAAAGAAGGAAAACTGGAGCAAGAGAGGACAAGCAAGCACCTCAGAGAGCCTGTCCTCTTTGTCTGTATCAGCTGAGCAAACACTTGAAACTATTATCGAGCATTTCAAGGTTAGGAGCTGATAGGCAGGCCCTCGGCTGTCCTACTCCCCTACACCCCCCCCTTCCCGAAACAGGACCTTGCCTGGACTCCCACTCTTCCTGCCTTGGCCTTCCGAGGCTGGGATGACAGGCGTGTGTGCGTTGCCACAGCCCAGCTAACAGAAAATTATTAAAGAGCCAAACAGATACTGAAATGAAGTAAAATGAAAAGATTAATATTAAAAAAGAATAGCCAGGCAGTGGTGGCACACTGCCTTTAGTCCCAACACTCGAGAGGCAGAGGCAGGAAGATTTCTGAGTTGAGGCCAGCCTGGTCTACAGAGCGAGTTCCAGGACAGCCAGGGCTACACTGAGAGACCCTGTCTCAGACAAAAACAACAAAAAAGGATAAACAAACTGAATTATCATGCTAAAGAAAAAAATAAACATTTTAAGTGTATGTGTGTATCTGTGCTAGTTCTAGACAGTCACTGCTATACACACACACACACACACATACTTGAAAACACCACCACCAAAAACAACAACAACAAAAAACAATCTAAATATATAAGTTTTATCTGAGAGCAATTAACAAAACTAAAGTGAGAATTCTGCATTCAAGGGGCTTCCACTCTAGTTGCACTCTAGACCTAGCTCAGGGCATTGACCTGGGAAGCATGGCAGCAGGAGCACTCCATGCTGGAAATCCATAAGGAGGGGAGCTCCGTCAACACAATTCTTTCATAGTTCACATACTTCTAACCTTGTATTGAAACACAAAGACGTCATAATTCTGAAATCAATAAACAAAAGCAGACACCCCCCCCCACCGTGTGTATGCTCGAGCATGTACATGTGTGCATAAAAGTGTGCATGTGCGTGCGTGTGTGCATGCGTGTGGGGGGGGGTCTATGGCGGCAGGACGTTAGGTGTAGTAGGAGTGGGTGCTCATACCTCCATGTTCCAGTTATGCTGCTCCAAGGCCAGGCGACACTGCTCCATGGATTCTATACCAGTCAGATCCTGAAAGGAAGTGAAGCATCGCGTTACCACAGGGCTGGGGCTGGAGTTCAGCAGCTAAGTGCTTGTCTAGTTTAGCGTGCATAGAGCCTTGGGTTCCATCTCCTGCACCACACAGACTAGGTATGGCAGCACTTGCAAATATTAGCAACTGGGAGGGGTAGGAAGAAGGGTCATCGTGGGCTGCATGAAAAGCTGGTGACAACTCACTAAAGTGCCTGCCTTGACAAGGCCTGACGTTAACCCCCAGAATCTATATAAACATGAAGTGCTATGCAGTACCTCTCTACAATGAACATAACTGGCTTTCTAGGTTCCTTTCTCACTATTTCCCTTCAGGTGTCCAATACCCATCAAATCTAACAGTTCATATACATATTACATGTCTAAAAATTCCTCACAATCCTTGGCCCTTCAACAAGGTACAAAAGTTGCATCCCTCTCCCCTACCATTCATGAACCTTTCATTCTACAGATGCTTATGTCTGTATATGCTTATGCTCATTATACGAAGATGAGCTCAGGTCATCTCTACTGTCAAGTCTCACTGGCAACCACAGGGACAGAGTGATTACCTCAAACAGACTGATAAGTCAAAACACAGTTTCTTACCTTGATTGTATACTCTATACTCAAGGACAAGATGTTCAACTCTGGAATTTAGTTTTCTTTATGTACAATGTTTAATCTGGATTTAATCTGGACTAGATATCCTTTCCAAATCTTTTGTAATGTGTGTGTGTTGCCTTGCCTGCATTTTGTGCAACACATATGTAACTGTGTCCTCAAAGGCCAGAAGAGGGTGTTGGGTCCCATAAACTGGAGTCATCACGTGGGTGCTGGGAGTTTAACTTGGGTTCTCCTTTTTTAAAAAAAAGATTTATTTATTTTATGTATATGAGTACACTGTAGCTGTCTTCAGACACACCAGAAGAGGGCATCAGATCCCATTACAGATGGTTGTGAGCCACCATGTGGTTGCTGGGAATTGAACTCAGGACCTCTGGAAGAGCAGTCAGTGCTCTTAACTGCTGAGCCATCTCTCCAGCCCAACTCAGGTCCTTTTAGAGATAACGAAGTTCTTTTAACCTCTTAGCCACCTCTCAGTCACCTCTCCAGTCCCTTCCACCTTACTGGTTTTGGGTTTTTCAAGATAGGTTTCTCTGTGTAGCCTTGCCTATCCTAGAACTACCTCTGTAGACCAGGCTGGCTTTGAACTCAAGAGATCTGCCTGCCTCTGCCTCCTGAGATTAAAGGTGTGTAAGCAGTAGCACTGAGCAAATATGTACTGCTGAGCCGTTCACTCACTCACTCACTCACTCACTCACTCACTCACTCACTCACTCACTCACTCAGACTGGGTCTCACTTTGAAGCCTTGGGTGTTCTGGAAATTGCTATGTCAACAGGACTAGGCTTAAACTCCCAGAGACCCACAAGTCTCTGCCTCCCCAGTTTTTTTGAGATAAGTTTCTGAACGTGAGCTCATCTACTGTGCGAGGCTACACCTGTGCTTCGGTTACAGGTCCAACACCCTCCAGTTTTTAATGTGGATTCTGGGGACCCGAACTCAGACCCTCATGCTTATGTCAGAGGCACGTTAACCAACCGAGTCATCTCCTCCTCACCACTACTAATAAACGTTTAAATGTATGAAATGCTATAACACAGTTTCACTGGCCTGGGAGGTTATGTCTGTTATCCCAGCACTCTGACAGAGGAAGATTTCAAGTCTGAGGACAGCCTGGGCTATAAAATGAGAGCCCACATACTTTCCCCCTTCGGCTGAAGCAATAGCTCAATGGTTAGAAGCACTGCTCTTGCAAAGGACAGGAGTTCAGTTTCCAGCACCCACCTAAGGCGGCAATCACCTGTAACCACAGCTTCCAGGAGATTCAGTGCCTCTGTCCTCCATGGACACCTACACTGCATATACACATAATTAAAACCAAAAATAATTTTTAAAACAAGCCAAAAATAGTAGTGCACACCTTTAATCCCAGCACTCTGAAAGCAGAGAGGCAGGTGGACCTGAGGTCAAGGCCAGCATGGTCTACACAGTAAAGTCTTTTTTCAGAAAAGGAAACGATAGCCGGGCAGTGGTGGCGAATGCCTATAGCCCCAGCACTCTGGGGGGCATAAGAAGGCGGGATTTCTGAGTTCGAGGCCAGCCTGGTCTACAGAGTGAGTTCCAAGACAGCCAGGGCTGTACAGAGAAACCCTGTCTCCAAAAAAAAAAAAAAAAAAAAAATCCAAAAAAAAACCCCAAAAAACCAAAAAAGAAAAAAGAAAAGGAAATGATGATGATAATGACGATAAATATTTTATATACATTGTATGTGAGACAGGGTTTTCTGGCCTGGAGAGATGGCTCAGTGGTTAAGAGCACTGACTGCTCTTCCAGAGGTCCTGAGTTCAATTCCCAGCAACCACATGGTGGCTCACAACCATCTGTAATGGGATCCTTAATGGGATCTGATACCTTCTTCTGGTGTGTCTGGAGACAGCTACATATAAAATAAATCTTTTTAAAAGAAAAAAAGAGAGAGACGGGGTTTTCTCTGTGTTGTCCTTCTGATTTCCATAGGACTTTTCTGGTATGTTCTTTCCTGGCTTAGAAAACAACTTTCTTATTCTCTCTCAAACATTCTTAAGTTTTTCTCTGTGAGATCCTCTCCTAAATATGCTTTTGCACCTCTTATACCACATATCTTACTTTTGAAAATAGCCCTAACAAAAAATGTATATAGATTTTGTGAGTGTTTCCAATTCTTAAATATCAAAACAATGCTAGGGTATAGGGATTAGTGGCCCATGCCTTCATCCCAGCACTCATGAGGCAAAGGCAGGCAGATCTCTGAGCCTGTTCTACAAAGGACAGTTTTAGCTACACTTTGAAACCTTGTCACAAATGAATCATCTTTCACAGGGGCTGCCTAAGGCAGTCAGAAAACAGACATTTATTTGTTTATTTATTTTTAGATTTATTTATTTATTATATGTAAGTACACTGTAGCCACTCCAGAAGAGGGCCTCAGATCTCATTACAGATGGTTGTGAGCCACCATGTGGTTGCTGGGATTTGAACTTGGGACCTCTGGAAGAGCAATCAGTGCTCTTAACTTCTGAGCCATCTCTCCAGCCCCGAAAACAGACATTTATATTATAAATGTACAATTTACAATGTAGCAAGTTTACAGTTATGAAGTAAGAAGGGAAACAATTTTATGGTTGGGGTCACTATGAGCAGCTATTCTAAAAGATCAAGGAAGGCTGAGAACCACTGACCTAGATGGACTTCTCGCTTTTCCCCCTCTTTATGAATATGCACATTTTAAAACCTTGCTAGCTACTGCCAAAGGCAGTTTGGAGTCTTCATAAAAACAGTCCCGGTTAACATTGGCTAAAGCTGGCTCCAGGGCAGGTCAAAAGCTACCTTGTTCCCATTCAGAGCCAACATGTACTTTCCAATACCAGGGGGGTGGAGTTCTAGAACAGAGCCCACTGGCTTTGATGCCGCCCGTGTTATCTCAGCAGAAACATGTTTACTACCATGCAACTTAAGAAAAACATGCTGGCTCCCAGTTAAGGGAGCAGTCTGCCGTGGCAGGGACATCACACTGCATCCTTCACTCCTGAACCATTTCTCCAACCCCAGACTATCATTTTTTGTTTTTTAAAGCAATTTTTTTTAGTGTGTGTGGGGTTGAATCCAGGCCCTCACCCAGGCTCCACACATCCCCAGCTTTGCCCGCCAGTGTACCACCTTAGTGTATATTAGGAAATGAATGACTCAGCCTCATGGTGGTGGCATACACCTGTAATCCCAGTACTGCAGAGACAGGTAGATCTCTGAGTCCAAGGCCAGCCTGGTCTACACTGAATTCCTGGACAGCTACGGCTAAACAGAGAGCCTATCTCAAAAAACTAAAAAAGCTAAATTAAACTAAACACTAATCAAAAAACTAAACAACTAGAAAATTAATGACTTTTCCTTTTTCTTATTCTCATTCTCTCTCTGCTCACATATATGTAGGTGTGCATGCCTGCACATGGGTGCATGCATGTGCACTTGCATGCCTGTGGAGCAGGTCACGAGACAACCTCAAGAACCTTTTGTTTTTGAGACATCTCTTACTGGCCTCAAACTTGCCAAGTAGGCTAGGCTGGCTGGCCAGTGAGACTCCACAATGCTGAGATTAGAAGTGTTTCCCCATGCTCAGCTGATTTTTCTTTCTGGGTATGGAACTAAGTTCTTTACCAACCAAGTTATCTTTCCAGCCTCTTCCTCGTTTCTTAGCATTATTCTTTTTCTAAAAGAATTATTTACTTTATGTATGTGAATACTGTTACTCTCTTCAGACACACCAGAAGAGGGCACTGGATCCCATTACAGATGGTTGTGAGCCACCATGTGGTTGCTGGGAATTGAACTCAGGACCTCTGAAGAGCAGTCAGCGATCTAACTGCTAAGCCATCTCTCCAGCCCCTTAGCATTATTTTTTTTTATTAGTTTTATTTCTATTGTGGAAAGTATTTTGGCTATCTTCATTATGTTGAGAAATTTTATGATAAAAATAATACCATCGCCAGGCGGTGGTGACGCACGCCTGTAATCCCAGCACTCTGGGAGGCAGAGGCAGGCGGATTTCTGAGTTCTGAGGCCAGCCAGGGCTATACAGAGAAACCCTGTCTCAAAAAACCCAAATCCACCCCCCGCCCCAAAAAATTACCGTCATGCCCACCACGAGTTAAAAAGACACACTGATTGGAGTACAAAATCAGTGAATGATAAAAGCAAAACCTGCAATTTCCTAGCTGCTTTGCTCTTCAGAGTAACTTGGCTTATAGGCAGAACCACTGACACCTGATGTGACTTGAGACAATGCTGTAGAAACAGCTGCAACTTGAGTCCAGGTGTTTTAACAAATTCCTTGGCTATGGATTGGGAAAGCAGGGCATACTCAGCTGACTTTCCTAAGTGTCTCTCTTTCCACATCTCAAGTGTTTCTATACTAACATACTCAGTAGATAGCTAAGTGCTTTGTGCTCCAATTGGCTTGCTGAGGCTTATATTTTAAGTTATTCCCAGAGTAAAAGTTGGCAAAAAACCAGATAACCTTTGTTCTCCTTTTTTGCTGAGAAAGCAAAACAAAAGAGCTTTGCTTACTCAGGAGAAAATGAAATTTAAAGTTTGTTCAGAAAGTGATGACTTATAACTAGGCCTTGACCTATAACTAAAGCTCTTAGAGAAAACCTTTGTTGTTTACATTTATATCCTGATATCCCAAATTAAATAGCAGCAATTCCCACTTCCTAAGCACCTACACTAGGTAACCAGCACTGTGTGTGTAAAGTCCTCATTTTCAACAATGAGAAACCAAGGAGCCAAAGGTTATCTTGTTTGGCCAATAGCACTTGATAACAGGGAGGCAGGGCTAAGAGTGAAAGCTAGAACAACTTCCAATGTCCAGGCTCTCTTATGAAGCAACTCCTCCTATTATTTAATAAACTCGTGTTCAAAAACAAGCTCCCAATTCTTTTTTTTTTTTTAAAGAAATATTTATTTTATTTGTATGATTACACCGTAGCTGTCTTCAGACACACAAGAAGAGGGCATCAGATCCCATTACAGATAGTTGTGAGTCACCATGTTGTTGCTGGGAACTGAACTCAGGCCCTTAACCGCTGAGCCATCTCTCCAGCCCCCAAGCTCCCAATTCTTAATTCAGAAAATTTAAACATTTACTGAAAATATGGTAATCTGGCTGGGTGGTACTGACATAAGCCTTTAATTCCAGCACAGGCAGAAGCAGGTGGATCTCTGAGTACAAGGCCAGCCATAGCTATATATTAAGATTGTGCCTCAAAAACTAACAACAAAACCACTGTTAATACCACCTCCCATGAAGTTTTATTTATAATCAGAATGGAAATCACTGGTTAGCCCTTTACATGTTAAACTAAGAGCCTTATGCCAACCAAGAGATGGCCATATGTATTTACATTGTGGCTTCTAAAACACTTAGTATTTTACAGAACCCAAAAGTTTCATAGGCAGATATTTTCACCTCCTTTAAGTACTACTTTAAGTACTACTGCAGGCATAGCTCAGAGTATTTGCTTAGCAAGTATGGCATTTCCCCACAAATGAACCCATACCAGTATCTTATCAAGCAATTAAGTAGGTAGACAGTGGGTGACGAACTCTGGTCAGGAGTAAGGGGCACTGGCGTCCTCAGTACTCCCAACCCGGCTTTTCACTCCATTCACTGCGAGCCCTCTTTCTTAGGTTCAGCTTTCTCACTGGTGATGTCCACGAAAAGTGCCTAACATCTTTGGTGCAGAACTTCATGTCGTCTTAGTAGTAGTCTTAACAATGACGAAGAAGATATAAAGCTATCTGTGAAGTGCTGGGAAACGAGCCCGAGTCTGCTTACAGCGTGAAGTACTAAGGTGTACTCTAGCGTCCTGCCATTGCAGGCATTGCGAAAGTGAAAAGCAGACGCACTGTGTCCCCGGCCAGCCTCTAAAGGTGACTCTTCGGCTCAGAATCAACCCAAGAGGCCACCTCACCCCACCCCCGCCTTTCAGCCTCTCCCCTCTGTGAAAATTTGCTTCTATGTTTCAAAATAAGGTTTTAAATAATTAAGTGAAAAAACAAACCATGAATTGGAAAAAGAAACTTTTAAGCTTAACATTAAGTACGCATGTGTTTTGTATGCATGTCTCTCTGTGCACCACTGTCTACATGATGCCCACAAGGGCAGGAAGAGGGTTCCAGATCCCCAGGGACTAGGGTTGTGAACTTATGGAAATTAAACCTGGGGTCTCTGGAAAGCAACAGTGGGTATCAAGCACACCTTCTTGTTGCTGTGAACAAACACCAAGGGAGGACCAAGTGGCTCAGGGTTTTAGGAGACACAGTCCATCATGGCAAAGAAGTCACCCTGCATCTGCGGGCAGGGGCAGGAGAGGAGCTCAGATGCTCAGCTCATCTTCTCTTTACTCAGTCTGGGAGCCCTCTTTCCTTCTTAGTTAAATCTCTCTGGAAAGGGCCTCAAAGACACTGTAACGGCCTGTTTCCTAGGTGACTCCAAATCTAGTTAAAGTGATAATAAAGAACAACATTCACAAGTCCGTTCCTGTCAACTTGATACCCAAACACATTATTTTAAATAACATTCCACCTCAGTCCCCAAAGTTTCATGTTCACCCCTAATGCAAAATGCAGGTGGGGGGCTGGAGAGATGGCAGGGCAGTTAAAACCTTTGACTGCTCTTGTGGAGGCCCAGCACCCACATGGCAGCCCTCAGTCATGTAACTGCAGTTTCAGAGGCTCCACTGCCTGCCTTCTTCTGTCCTCCAAGGACATATCACAGACGGTACACAGGCTACACACAGGCACACACAGGCCACATTGCAGGCACACACAGGCCACACTGCAGGCACAGCCCATACACACAAAGCAGTGTTAGATTACAAAATGAATTTAATTCATGTGTAAAAAGTCCTCCAAATCAGCCAGGAATAGTGGTCCATGCCTTTAATCCAGTACTCGGAAGGCAGAGGCAGGTGGATCTCTGTGAGTTCAAGGCTACCCTGGTCTACAGAGTTCTAGAACAGATGGGGTTATACTGATGGAGAAACCCTGTCTCGAAAAACAAAACAGGTTTCCAAATCTTAGCAGTTTTAACACTGCTCAAAAACCAAGTGTCTAAATTCTATTGTGAGACACTAGGCAATCTCTTAATGTCTATATAATAAAAAGAAAATAAGTAAAAATAAGTTACAAAATTCCAATATTCAATGACACAGGCCAAACACAAGATCCAAACAAATCTGCATCTCTGTGTCTGGGATCTGGGTCTCTTGGTGTGGGCTCCAGGGGGCATAGACATCCTCCCTCTAGTTCTGCAGCTGCAACACACAAAGCAAAGCCCCTCCTGGGCCAGCCCCACTCTTCCTGCAGCCTTCCTTGGCAGATGCCCATGGTACTGCCATCTCTAACATCCTGGGGTCTCTACTGTATCCTCAAAGCTGACTAGGTCTTTAAGTAGTCCAGGCTGTCCTCAAACTTGCTAAGTAGAA
Source organism: Apodemus sylvaticus (assembly GCF_947179515.1). Taxonomy (NCBI): domain Eukaryota; kingdom Metazoa; phylum Chordata; class Mammalia; order Rodentia; family Muridae; genus Apodemus; species Apodemus sylvaticus. Next base: position 12,889,133 of record NC_067485.1, read on the forward strand.
GAGGCTGTCCTCATCTTCTTGCCTTGTCTCCCAAGTATGGGGCTCACAGGTATGTGCTTTTCTTTCATTTTTTTTCTTACCCTTTCATCCTATGCCATAGAATAACACAGTATACAGTTTCTTTTTGTTGTTCTTTGCTTTGAGAAAGAATTTCTCTGTGTAGCCTTGGCTGTCCTGGAACCTGCAGAAGCAGACTAGCCTAACTTACTGCTTCCCTTGTGCTGGGATTAAAGGCATGAGACACCACTGCCAGTCTAGTGTCTAGGCCTTTCAAACTCAGACTTCTGGGCCCCCAGAACTGTAAGAAACAAATCTTTGTTCTTTATAAATTTCCCAGCCTTGGGTACTCTGTTGTAGAAGAACACAATGTACCAACAGTGAGGTTGGTCCACAAAGAGACCATGTCACAGAGACAAATGAAAGGATAGCTTGCCCAGAGCAGAAAGTTAGTAACTGGAAAGGGCAGACCTGGCATCTGGGCAGCCTTAGTCCAGAACCAGTCTTCACAGGCACTCACACACTAATGATGTTCAAGTACACACATGCCCCTGTGAGATGTGAGAGAAAGACCCTCTCTTGCTCAATGAGAATGGGAACTATGGCCAAGCTGATCAGCTCAGAGTCCACCAAGGGAGTCGAGTTGCATCACCTTAACAAGCAGACATCCAGGCAGCGGTCCCAGATAAACAGGAACAAGCCCACTGACATTCTTGGATTTTTCTAGCAAAAGCATATTGGGTTTCTTTTTAAGGACAATGCAGCCTTAAACATCTGCCAAACAGGAAGCATATCATCCCTTACCTCAGTTACTTTCCTCAAGGTCAGTTAGTTACCTTGCCTACAACTAACTCAATACCAATTTTCCCCCAGTGACTTGTCCCTCTACAACCTTTTCTTTTTTTTTTTTTTTTTTTTTTTTGGTTTTTTGGTTTTTTGAGACAGGGTTTCTCTGTTTAGCCCTGGCTGTCCTGGAACTCACTCTGTAGACCAGACAGGTCTCAAACTCAGAAATCCGCCTGCCTCTGCCTCCCAAGTGCTGGGATTAAAGGCGTGTGCCAACACTGTCCGGCTGTACAGCCTTTTCAAAGCAGTTAATTTCATATAGACAAACAGATTTCAATATTTTACTCATTCATAATGTTTAATGAGACCACTGCTAGGCTGTACAGCCTTTTCAAAGCAGCACCCACCTCAGGCAGCTCACGACTGCCTGAACTCCAGTTCCAGAGGACCCAACACCCTCCGTGGTTATCTGCACTCATGTTCACATAGCCATGCAAGCATGCAAATCTATACATATTTAGAAATTTTTACAAATTAAGAAAAAGGGTAGTTTGAACACAGGAATTCTGTGAATGAACAATGTCTTCCCTAGAAGGCAGATTAGTTATTCAGTGAACACCATAGGTGCTGAAGAGAGATGGCTCAGTGGTTAAGAGCACTGCCTGTTCTCTCAGAGGACCTGGGTTAGATTCCCAGTACCTACACTGCCACTCCTGTTCCAGGAGACCTGCTGCCCTCTTCTAGCTTCCTTGGGTACCACTCAGGAGGCAGACATGGGATCTCTGAGTTTGTGGCCAGTCAGTGTGACATAGAGACCATGTCTCAAAAACAAAAAACAAAAACAACAACAACAACAACAAAAAAAGGCACACTGTATAAATATATAAAATTTCCAAAGAAAACAATTGTTTTTGTTTTTTATTTTGGAGACATTTGGGCAGTGGTGGTGAACGCCTTTAATCCCAGCACTTGGGAGGTAGAGGCAAGCAGATTTCTGAGTTCCAGGCCAGCCTGGTCTACAGAGTGAGGACAGCCAGGACTATACAGAGAAACCCTGTCTCCAAAAACTAAAAACCAAAAACCAAAAAAAAAAGTAGCAGTATTTTGTGTAGCCCTGACTGTCCTGAAACTCACTCAACAGACCAGACTGGCCTTGAACTCAGATCCGCCTACCTCTGCCTCCCAAATGCTGGGATCAAAGGTATGAGCCACCGCTGCCCAGCTATAGGATTTTTGTTTTTATTTTTGTAAAGGATAATTTAAAAAAAACGAATACTGTCAACCAGACAATACACGGTTCCCATTACACACACACGCACACAATGTAAGAACTCACCCAAAACTATAAAATTCACTAGTAGCTTTCTTATCCAGGATGAGGTGAAGAGAGAAATCAGAAATCAAATAGATCACTGTGGTGTTAAATGGACGAATGAGAATTATCATGTACTCACAACCCCAAACCCCAAAATAACATGACTTTGCTTCTATAGCTCAGAATCCAGGCTAGACCTTAAAGAGAATGGGAGTCATGCCCTACTTGCCACATAAACTTGTTTTCAACCAGAAGGTGCACACTGTCATCTCTATCCCCGAGTGCTAGCTGAGGTGAGTCTGGGCTACTTGGGCTGCCCAGTGAAACCCTGTCATCAACAGACAGGAATGACAAGATGGCTCCGAGGGTGAAGGCGCTTTCTCAGGAGCCCCACAACTCAAGCTCAACGCTCAGAAGGATCAGACCTCCTCTCACAAGCAGGCTTTGACTTTGACGTCTGTGTCATGCCATGTGTGCCCCATACCCTCACACTTTAAGTAATACAACACAACAAATTATTTTATTTTAATTAAATAAGCAGCAGGGGAAACGTCTTATTTCTGTGCAGGCAGAAAGAGATCATTTCCTCCTACGGGGCATGGGCCATCCATTCCTTTCTCTCTGACCATGCCATTCCTGCCATGCTGTTAAACTACCAGCCCAGAGGCAGTGAACCAAAGCATTGGAGAAATCTACATATTTGGACATGTGGGGACACTGATTCTTCTTCCTCTTTAAATCTATATACCTATTATTTTCCAAGAAAATAGCTCAAACAAAATGTCTACATTACTCTACTCAGCTGGTTCCAAAGCAAGCCAGAGCCACGAGAGTTACACACACACATACAAAAGAAGCTTGGAAACATCAAATGGACTGAAACATGCTAAGTATGCCTTGGAGAATTCTAACCCAAAACATGTCACATAAAGAAGCAAACCTCAGATTTCCTCAAACATTTTACTTTTACCAATAGATTTATTTAGATTTTTCAGACAGGGTCTCACCCTGTAACTAGGGTAACCTGGAACTCACCATGCAGCCTAGGCTGTCCTTGAACCTACAGCAATCCTCGGAATTAAACCTCAAGTGCTGACACTGGGATTATAGGCATGACCCACCTTGCCTAGCTCAACTGTAATACATAAGATGTGGACACACACTGAGAACTGACTGGTCACTTTATTCTGACACCCACACAGATTCTAAACACATACCCCATATTGCTGGAGAAAGCCTGGTGTTGCTACTCTGCTGACTGTCTGTGCTTACAGGAGACATCACGGTATTGACAGGTCTCTGGAATCTGGCTTGTTTACCCTCTCACTCCCAGGTCTCTATTTATTACAACAGGCACAGCCACACCCCCTTTCCCATCTCCATATGTGAGCAACTCATTTTCTCAACTTTGAATATTCTCCTGCCCACCATCTGCTGCAATCCTATTCCTCCTTCAAAGCTGCAAGGCATTGTGCTAAGAGCTCAGCCTTTCAGGCCAGAGCTAGACCCACTAGAATTCCACTAATAGTTTCAGAGCCTTAGCAAGCAAGCCAACAAATCTGCTTCCTCACCAGACATCACAGCAGACAAAAAGATCGACCACCATCTGTACTTAAGACAGAGTAGGTAACAAACAGTAACTTCTAAACCATCTTTCTTCCCCCTCAACAGCAACAAGATTTCTCTTCCCTAAACTCCAATAGAAAAGGCAAAGGACGGACAGACACACAGACACAGACAGACATATACACAAAGCTTTCTGGCACTCCCATTATTCATGTTACCTACTCTGGCTTCAACATTAGGATACAAACAAGATGCTTACAAATGAGGATTTGTAAATGTGTGTAAAGCAGTATTTGTGTGAATTATCTGACCTCTCATATCTGTTTTCTTCAGTATAAAAGAATGGCAGTTGGGCGGTGGTGGTGGTGGTGGTGGTGGTGGTGGTGGTGGTGGTGGCTGCAGGCAGTGGCACTCGCCTTTAATCTCAGCACTCGGGAGGCTGAGGCAGGTGGATTTCTGAGTTCAAGGCCAGCCTGGTCTACAGAGTGAGTTCCAGGACAGCCAGGGCTACACAGAGAAACCCTGTCTTGAAAAACAAAACAAAAAAATCAAAATCAAGAATGGCAGTTAACTCTAGTCCCCTACGGAAGTGTAAGGCTATCCTACTTGACAACTGTACGTCAAACAAGGTCCAACAGCAGTCTGATGTTGGCCCCAGGCTTGTTCACAGAACAGAAAAACACAAAATGAGTTTTCTTAATATATTCAACTTTGTAAAACTTGACACAAAGCTAATTCATTTTACTACAGTGTTCTAATCTGCTAGCCACTCTTCTTCTGATGTCCATGGAAAACAAGACCCTTAAGCACTTTATCGAACAAAAACTCCCAGTTACACTATCTCCTCTCACATGTGGCTTACAACTAAGGGGTACAAAGTATAGTCTGACCAAGTTATGCAAAACCCTGAAAGTAACGCTCTACAAAACAGTGAAAGCTGTCTGTTTATTCATTCTTTAATGCTCATCTGCTGTCATCAATTTCTCTATTACCAGCTCTACTCAAATGCCAGCTATGCTTATAATAGTATTTCACCACTCACACGCATCCAACACATTGATTAAACACACACGCACACACAAATGAACTTCTCAGCAGTGACACCCGACTCTTCGGACAGTACAGCAGAGGCAGGGAAGGCTCCGGGAAGCCTATGCTTTAAATGCACACCTCCAACTTACTAGCTGTGCAACCTAAGCAAGCCTTTTTGTTTGGAAAAGGCTGGCCTCAAACTCAGAATCCTCCTGAGTCCCCTGAGATTAGTCTCAGGCCACACCCACTGATGCTACTTCTTACAATTCATACCCATCTATAAGACAGGGCCTGTCACGGTTTGAACGCTATAGGGCTGTGCGTTCAAAAAGCTAACATGCTAAGGGTCCCATCCTCAGGACATCATAAATATTTAGCGGGCGTCACTCTACCTAGCAGTGTCTGGCACTAAGGCTTTTCACAAAACTGCTGAAAAAAATCAATAATTAGCACATTTCCTATTAGGAAATGAGCTCTACTAACTTCAATTTTAAAAAAAGATTATTATTCGCCACAACTGCTTAGGCGCATTTTATTGTTTACAAAGTCTTTTTAAGCCAGGCAGTGGTGGCGCATGCCTGTAATCCCAGCAGTCTGGGAGGCAGAGGCAGGTGGATTTCTGAGTTCGAGGCCAGCCTGGTCTACAGAGTGAGTTCCAGGACAGCCAGGGCTACACAGAGAAACCCTGTCTCGAAAAAACCAAATCCAAAAAACAAAGTCTTTTTAATACCGTGTAACATCCTCAAGGGATAGACATTTTGAAGTTATACATTTAAGAACTAAGGATTTGGCTAATGCCATGGTTACAACCCCGGTGGCATCCTCCAACCAGACCCTCCATCTGGTTAAGTGCTTAGAGCCTTCTCTTTTAAAAACAAAAACAGAAACATCCACTAACAGGCCGAGTCCTGCAAGTTGCCACCCTCCTCAAGCATAGTCAGCAGTTCAGGAGAAAGCCGAAGGTAACAAATCCAGTCAGAAGCCTTCGATGATACTTAATGTTTGTTGCATTGTTTCCTCCTGTGGCGTCCTCCCACTTTTCTAGGGCAGGTGCCAGGGCTGTGTGTGGGCGCTTCCTTTCCCCACTACAACCCCTAACACGAGACCTAGTAACCAAGAGACCCTCAGCAAATGTCTGTGAATAGCACGGGATGGTGGTCGGCGGTCCAAGACCCGCGAGCTGACGCCAACTCTGCGATGGGGATTTTAGTATCACTAGCACATCAACAGTCGCTGGGCGGAGAGGGTCTGGCGGGTTAATCAGGCTGGCAAGGGTTGCGGACAGGCGCCGCTAAGGGAAATTAAGGCAGCTGACCCACTGTGGTCGAGCCTGGCTGGCAGAGGTGGCTGGAAGGCTGCGTACCGACCGAGGCTGGGCGCCGGGGAAATCCGGGCAGTTGGCGTCTGGGGGGGAGGGGGCCGCCTGCGGGTCTGAAAATGGTCCCAACCCCAACCTGAGGATGATTTTGCGCTCCTCTAGGGTCCCACTCCCCATCCCGCGGCGGCCGCTGCTGCACCGAGAACTCGCTGCTACCTGAAACTGCAGCAGCTTCTCGGTCTGCTCCTGAGTTAGATCCTGCTCCTCAGGCGCCGCCATTTTGCCGCCGCCTCTACGCTCCTGACCCGTCCGCACCGTCACCCGCCGGAAGTGATCTCAGGTGTAACCACTTCCGGTCTGAACCGCCGCCAGTAATCAACTGCGTCTGCGCGCGCTAGCTCACGGCCAACCTCCCCGCCCCCTTCCGAATCCCGCCGCCAGAGGGCGACGTTCTCGAGTCTGTGCCGAACAACTCCGGAAACTGCCGATGTAAGTATCTACCAAATATCTAAAATTGATGAAAAGATGACAGATCCCAGGGCGTCAGTGTACCTCCAGTAGCTCGGAAAAGTCCTGCAATTGGCTGCTCCTTGTCCGTTTTTAAATTATCTACGATATTCTTGAAGATTTCTCAGGAAACTAATGCTTTGACGAAATAGCGCCAGTATGATACTTAATCCTTTCGTAAAGTTGGCTGCCTTACTAGGGGAAACAGTGGCAAGGTTTTGTTGTCGCTTGCTGGGAGTGTCTGTAACCCGGTTAATGGTGCTCCCAGACACTCAGCTCTGTACCTGGATGGGATCCTCATCCAACCTTATGCCTAGACCATTAGACCTTCATCCCTTTCACAGATCAAAGATGGATAGTTGGACTAAATCGAGAAGACTTGACTTTAAGTGTATATGATACTGTGCATACGAAAGGTATCCTGGGGCAAGCCACCTAGACTCTGTTACTTTTTGTTGAATGCAATTAACTTCTAACCTGCCCATTCCTCCCTTGCCTTTTCCAGGGCCATAAAGGCACACTTTGGAGGCCAAGGCTTGAAGATCTTGAACTCAAGACCTACCTGCACTACATAATGAGATTGTCTATCAAAACGACAACAATCAAAAGAACAACATCCCCACCTCTGCGTGCAATTTTTTCTTAACCTTTAGAGCCTTCTTAGCCTAATACGGTCCAATAAAAATGCGAGCCACACAAGCAATTTTTAATAGCAGTCACACTAGGGAGAAGTAATGGGAATCTAAATTATTAATTCATTCATTATAGAAATCAGAATAAAGAGTCCTCTCAAAATTAAAATGAGAAATACTATACAATCCAGCTACACCAGACATACCTGTAGTCACATATTTACTGATGCACAATAAATTATAGAATCAGACTAAGGGTCTACCAGTAGATGAGTGGACAAAAATAAAATTCTGTATATACCATGGCATGGTAGCACATACCTTTAATCCCAGTACTCGGTTGGCAAACTCAGGTAGATCCTTGAGTTCCAGGCCAGCCTGGTCTACAGAGCAAGTTTCCAGACAGCCAGGGCTACACAGAGAAACCCAATCTTTTTTTTTTTTTTTTTTTTTTTGAGACAGGGTTTCTCTATGTAGCCCTAACTGTCCTGGAGCTCACTCTGTAGACCAGGCTGGTCCTGAACTCAGAAATCCGCCTGCCTCTGCCTCCCAGAGATCTGGGATTACAGGCGTGCACCACCACCACACAGCTGAAACCCAATCTCAAAAACAAAACAAGGGGGCTGGAGAGATGGCTCAGCAGTTAAGAGCACTGAGTGCTCTTCCAGAGGTCCTGAGTTCAATTCCCAGCAATCACATGGTAGCTCACAAACATCTGTAATGGGATCTGAAGTCCTCTTCTGAAGACAGCTACAGTACACTCATATACATAAAATAAATAAATCATTAAAAAACAAAACAAAAAACAAAATTCTGGCATTGGAGAGATGGCTCAGTCATTCAGAGCACTGTCTGATCTTCCAGAGGACCTGTGTTCAATTCCCAGCACCAACATGGCTGCTCAAAGCCTTAACTCCCATAGCAGGCATATATACATGCAGGGAAAATACCAATGCACATAAAATAAAACAGTTTAAATCCTGTATATCTACACAATAGAATTTTATTCAGCTATAAAGAAGAATGCAGTTGGGCTGGAGAGATGGCTCAGCGGTTAAGAGCACTGACTGCTCTTCCGAAGGTCCTGAGTTCAATTCCCAGCAACCACATGGTTGCTCACAACTATATGTAATGAGATCTGATGCCCTCTTCTGATGTGTTTGAAGACATCTACAGTGTACTTAACTATAATAAATAAATAAATATTATTTTTAAAAGAAGAATGCAGTTATGCTATTTACAAGGAGATGGATGGGTCTGAAGACTATTAGGTTAGGTGAAGTAAGCCATTTTTGCCAAGTGTCACATGTTTTCTGACATACATAGAGTCTAAAGCTGGAAGGAAAGCGAGGATTATCAGGGATGAAGAGCAAAGTGGGGTAAGGAAAGGCAAAAGGAAGGATAATGAGATGATCAAGCTCTACTTATATACATAGGTGGAAATATTCTTTACTTTGTGTAATTAATACAGTGCTAATAACAACCCCAAGGGAAGGGCTAGGAAGATGGCTCAGTTGCTTAACTGTGTACCAGGCTCACACAAGGACCCGAGTTCAGGTCTCCAGCACACACTCAAAGCCTGGCCCTGCAGTACTGACCTACAAGCCCCACAGTGAGAGGCAGAGACGAATGAATGCCTGGAACTCATGGTCCAGCTGCTCTAGCGAAGCTGATAAGCTCCAGATTCAGGGAAAGGATCTCGCCCCAGAATGAGGCGGTGGAAGGGCACTCGCCACTCCTGCGGAGGACCTGCCTGGTTCTCGGCTCTTACATCAGACGACTCATAAAGCCTGTAACTCCAGTCTCAGGAGACCGGCTGCCCTCTGGCCTGCTGCTGCTTGCTGCCTTTCCTCCCCGCCCTGCCCTGACAGACTCTTAACTCTCTGAAGACAGAAGCCAAAAATTCAACTCTCCCTCCTGTAAGTTCTCTTGGTCACGGTGTCTCATCTCAGCAGTGAGAAAGTAACCAGTGCTTACTTGTTAATTGTGGTCTTCTATAGCTATTAGGAATTCACCCAAGAAATACTTATTCAATGTTTGCTTCGAGGACAGATGTCATCAAAGGTAAACAGTCTATAGCCATTTTTCCTCTAAAAATACACACGTTACAAAGAAAATGCTCCCACAGGACTGTGACAGGGCTCATATCAGAAGGTGTCTGAAAGTTCAGAATAACCTCTACGGTACTGGTGAGTGGATTCGCAGATACCAGGCCGTATTGCCATGACTACACATGTCACCCTTGTAGGGGTTGACCCTGGGCCAACCCATAAAGAGGCTCTGTCAAAAGGCCTTCATTCCAACGCATACCTGCATAACCTGCATACGTTGTTTCTATGGTTACTGAGGTGGACCAGCCAATGTGGCCCACTTTTCCTTCATAGGCAGAAATCACCAGTCTAGTGTTAGCCTTCTTTGTGCCTGAGACTGAAACCATTTGCTCAAAGTTATTTCTGCGGTGACCACCAGCTGCAGCCTTCTGAGCTTCAGATGACTTCTAACATGAAGAAGATACTGGGCTGATACGGCACACGACTGTTTAGCTCACTCCACAAGGAAGAGAAGCCCCATGATTTCCTTTGACTCAGTTCTACACAGCACACTCTTTATCAAGTTACACAGAGAATGGACAACTAGGCCAGGCAGGGTATAAAAACCCTGATATCCAGAGGATACCTAAGAGTACTAGTAACTCCTTTACCCTTACAGGCACAGACTTTTGTACAAAGTTTTCAACACCATTGTTGGGTATTATACAGTCTTAGCAGACCATAATACTCTCGAGAATGTTACAGCTGTGCTGCCTTTCCCCTCATTCTTTAGGTGCACCAGTGTCTTCTAGATGCTTCTCTGAACGTGTGAAGCAGGGTTAGTTAGCATGATCGTCTATGCAATGAAATCTCTTTACAGAAGTGAACAGAGGGAGAAAGCATGGTCCTGAACCACCGTCCATGACACACAGAGAGCCTGTCAGGTGAGCTTAGAGGAGCTCTGCGAACCACTGGGGACAGTTAGTAACTGTTAGTGCAGAACTGGAGAGATGGCTCAGCAGTTAAGAGCACTGACTTAACCAGCAACCATATGGTGGCTCACAACCATCTGTAATGGGATCCAACGCCCTCTTCTGGTGTGTCTGAGGACTTACATACATATAATAAATAAATCTTTAAAGAAAATGAATGCAATTGGTTCTAGGATGGAGGAGCTATGTAAATACTAACTTGCTTTGTGGTTAAAAGGACATATACTCTTGCAGAGGACCTGAATTTCTTTCTTTCTTTCTTTCTTTCTTTTTTTTTTTTTTTGAGGACCTGAGTTTCATTCCTGGAACCTGCATGGTAGCTCACAATCAGGGACCTGACATCCACGTCTGGCATCTGTGGCTGCCAGACGCACATGTGGTGCACATATATACTTGCAGGCAAATACTCATGCATGTAAAAAAAATAGTAAATAAAATCTATTAAAAGAAAAAAATTAAAAGGCCTGGAGGTAGGGGCACACACTTTTACTCCCAGCACTCGGGAGGCAGAGGCAGGTGGATCTCTAAGCTTGAGGCCAGCCTGGTCTATGAATTGAGAACCAGGACAGCCAGGGCTAAACAAAGAAATCTGTCTCAAAATTAATAATAATAATAATAATAATAATAAACAACCGAAAAATGGGCCAGGAAGGTCTAATGAAGATAAAGACTCCATCACTTATAACAGCCATTTGTATCAGAAGCGTGACAGTGAGCACAGCAGGTTGTGGGATTGCCTTATTTAGAGCTCTCAGATCCACAGTCATTCTCTAGGTCTGGGCTGTGACAATAATACCCACCCTTTCTGAGTCATTTATGGTGACTATTGTTCTGTCATAGCCCCGGGCAGTACTGTTTCACGTGCATGAAGTAAACCAAGGGGAAGGAGACCAGGAAAGCCTCAAGTTCCAGACCATTTTGCCCTTTTATACTGTGCAATTCTTGGAATTCTTGGAATTGCACAGTATAAAAGGGGCAAAAGAATACCCAATCACCTCTGGTTTTGTACTTTGCTTCCATTGTCAATTTGACACAGCCCAGAGTCACTTAAAAAAAAAAACAAAAAACTGGTATCTCTACTGAGGGATTGCCCAGATCAGATTGGCCTGTGGTTAAGTCCAGGGGAAACAGTATTTATTTATTTATTTATTTATTTATTTATTTATTTATTTATTATATGTAAGTACACTGTAGCTGTCTTCAGACATACCAGAAGGAGGTGTCAGATCTCAGTACAGATGGTTGTGAGCCACCATGTGGGTGCTGGGATTTGAACTCAGGACCTTTGGAAGAGCAATCAGTGCTCTTAACCACTGAGCCATCTCTCCAACTCAAACAGTCTTGGTAGGTGTATTAGTCCAGGTTCTCTAGAGTCACAGAACTATGGGCAGTTTCTATATAGTAAGGGAATTTGTCGATGACTTACAGCCTATAGTCCAACTCTCCAACAATGGTCAGCAGCAGCTGTGGATGGAAGTCCAAGGATCTAGCAGTTGCTCAGTCCCACGAGGCAAGCAGGCAAGGAAGAGTGAGTGAGTTTTCCTTCTTCCAATGTCCTTATGTAGGTCTCAGGCAGAGGGTGTGGCCCAGATTAAAGGCGTAGATTAAAGGCGTGTGCCACCTCGCCTTTAATCCCAGGTGGTCTTGAACCCGGAGATCTCCCTGCCTTAATCTTCTGGAATTCATAGCCACTATGCTTCAAGATCTCCATGCCAAGATCCAGGTCAGAAACTTACATCTCTGAGCCTCCAGATTAGGATCATAGGTGAGCCTTCCAATTCTTGATTGTAGTTCATTCCAGATATAGTCAAGTTGACAACTAGGAACAGCCACTACAGTAGGTAAAGGATATAAGAGGGCCCAGCCCACTGTGGTCAGTCATGAGCTGTATAAGAAAGCCAACCAGCCAGCAGTGTTCGTCCTTCAAGATCCCCCTCAAATTCCTGCCCAGACTTCCCTGAATCATGGATCAGAACCTGTGAGCTGAAGGAAATCCGTTTGACAGAAGCCATCCAGAGAAAGCTAAGGCAAGCAAGTGGGTTTTCTGGAGATGGCCCGCCACTTTACAAGACTGGGATGGGTGAGCTCTCAGATACAAGGTCACCAGAGACTTCCTCCTTTTTACTCCTTGCTGCTGATATGCCTTTTCTGTAACTATTACATAGCCTAATGATTCCTAGGCATCTGACCACCCTATTGAACACATTTCCTGCAGGTCTACAAGAAGATGTAAGCTCATGTGGTAATGCTGGATGGACAAATTGATGGTTTCACAATTTCTGATAATGATTTTATAGAACTCTTAAATTGATACAAATGATCTCAAGCCCCCTATAGAACAAAGCTACAAACAGAGCTCTATAAACCTTCACACGTCACAGGCTAATTGTACTAGGATAAGAAAGCAGACTTGGGCTGGACAGGGTAGCTCACATCTTTAATCCTAGCACTTGGGAGGCAGAGGTAGGCAGATTTCTGAATACCAGGACAGCCTGGTCTACAGAGTGAGTTCCAGGACGGCTAGAACTAGAGAAACCCTGTCTTGAAAAAACAAACAAATAAACAAACAAACAAACAACAGGCTTGGTCCCCGTTTGTGATAAGGGAAAACACTCTTCTAGGTCAGGCAAGCCACAGGTGTGCACTGTGACAAAGCGAGGCCATAGGAGACACTGCTTTGAACTTACCATGGACATCCTTCTGTAACTCTCGCTTGGTGTAACATCTTATCTGTGAGAAATTTTATAAAGAGAAGGAATAAATTGCCAGAGAGAAAAAAATACAGTGTAGCTTTTGGGGGCTCTGCTACATCCACGGAAGGTATGTATGTATATGTCTGTCTATATGTATGTGCATACATACATATATAGGCATATGTGTATGTATATAAGCATGCATGAACACTTGTTAAATTGGTGAGATAGGAGGTCAGGCCCGGCCAAAGTGTGTGTGCTTGAATTTTCTCCCCTCCCACCTTTTTCTTTTCTTTCTGGCTCATGAAGAGTTCAAGTCTCTCACCTGGCCAGCGAGGGGCCCTTGATCCAGAGAGAAACTAAGCCTTTTTCTTAAATTCCTTGATGCCACCAGTGGGAATCAAAGTACCAGAAGCCAGGGGCTTTTGGTCAAGGAATAGCAAAGAGTTAAAATCAGAATTGCCAAAGATGACCACCCACTCATGGATGCCTGCCTCAGTCTACTTTGATGCTGGGCTGGTCACCGGAACCCTTTCCACCTCTAAGTTGCTTTCGGCCATGGTGTTTGTTACAGCGTCTACTGTCTAGTCATCCTGGATATAAACCTTTTATCTGCAAGTTATTCACGTCCTTAACCACTAGGAGGCGTTCACCTACACTGTGTGGGATGAATTAGTTTATGTCGGATGTTTGCTCTCAGTGGAATCACTCCATTCACAGGCTTTGGGCATAGCTTCTTTCACTCACCGTGATGCCTTTAAAACTCTATTATGTTGAAGCACATGTCATACTTTTTGTATGACTGAAGAGAGTTGTACTTTACAGAGTGACAGCAGTTTTCACTCATCAATCAGCTAACGGACATTTGAATTGTTCATATCTAGATTATCTTGTTGTATTGTGTTTGTTTGGCTTTTTTTTCTTTTCTGAGACAGGGTCTTTGCTATTATAAACTAACCTACCTCCAAGCTCCTGATCCTGCTGCCTCAGACCTCAAAGATTCAGATACTACCATGCCTTGCTTATTGTCGACTGTCATTAATAACTGTGCTGTGTTTAATCCCAGCACTTGGGAGGCAGAGGCAGGCGGATTTCTGAGTTCGAGGCCAGCCTGGTCTACAGAGTGAGTTCCAAGATAGCCAGGGCTATACAGAGAAACCCTGTCTCAAAAAAAACAAAAACAAAACCAAAAAAAAAAAAACAACAAATCCAAAAAACCAAATAATAATAATAATAAGATAACCCCACTGTGAATATTTGTATAGAAACTTTGTTTTGAATAGCTGTTTTGATTCTTATGTATACAGACCCAGGATTCAAGTTGCTGGGTCATCCTGTAATTCTATTTTTAACTTTTTGAAGAAACAGCAGCTACATTTTTACATTCTACAGTCTGTAGTGGATCCAAGTTTTCAGTGACCTTGTTAACACTTCTCCCTTTGAGAAAAAAAAGTATGTGCTATCTTGAGAGTGTGAAGTGAGGCTTGGATTTGCATTTCTGTGGTGACTAATGTTGCCCTTCATGTGACTATTAGCCATTGGTACATTTTCATTTGTTTTTAAGAACAAAGTCACACAATACAGTCCAAGGTGATCTTCAATTTGTTCCCACACTGCCTTTGATCTTGGTGCTGGGATTATAGCTGTGGACTATTTTTTTTTTTTTGAGACAGGGTTTTTCTGTGTAGCCCTGGCTGTCCTGGAACTCACTCTGTAGACCAGGCTGGCTTCAAACTCAGAAATCCACCTGCCTCTGCCTCCCGAGTGCTGGGATTACAGGCGTGTGCCACCACCGCCCGGCTAGCTATGGACTTCTATACCCACCTCATTTTTTTTTCCAGACAGAATCTTGATATGTTAGATGCTCTTGTCCTCGTACAATCAAACAATCCTCCTGCTTCAGACTTTTGGGTCACAGGCACTATAGATTATGACAGCTCACTTAGATGCTTACTTATTACTATTTTGTATTTTGGTGATAGTGGGAATCAAATTCAGGGTCTTGAACAAACAAGTGTTGACTATTGAACTATACTCCTAACATTTCCCTCAAACCTCTCACAAAACTGAGGAATAAAGAACATCCCTACAGCCGGAGAGATGGCTCAGTGGTTAAGAACACTGACTGCTCTTCCAGAGGTCCTGAGTTCATTTCCCAGCAACCACATGGTGGCTCACAACCATCTGTAATGGGGTCTGATGCCTTCTTCTGGTGTGTCTGAAGACAGTAACAGTGTATTCATATATATATATAATAAGTCAAATCTTAATTAAAAAAAAAGAACATTCCCTACTTAACTCACTCCATGTGCTCAGTAGTGCGAGGATATAAAAACCAAATACAGAGCAAAAAATAATAAAACTGAGCCCAGTGTGGCAGGCGGCACACATCTTTAATCCCAGCACCCTGGAGGCAAAGGAAGGCAGATCTCTGTGAGTTTAGGGTCTGGTCTACAAAGTTTCAGAACAGTCAGGGATACATGGAGAAACCTGTCTCAAAAAGAAAAAAAAAAAACACCCAAAAAAGTAAACCAACTAACCAAATTCAGCAGTACAACAAACGGATTATACACAGGAAACAGGTGGGTATTATTCCTGGTCAAGGATGGCCCAACATAAAAAAAAATCAATCAAGACAGTGGGTGAAGCGGTGCAGTCAGAAGCCTGAGGCAGGAGGAGCTGAAGCCAGGCTGGACCTCATGGTGAACACCAGCCGTGTGTGTGTGTGTGTGTGTGTGTGTGTGTGTGTGTGTGTGTGTGAGAGAGAGAGAGAGAGAGAGAGAGAGAGAGAGAGAGAGAGAGGCAGGCAATGAGGGTTGGAGGATTTGAGGATATGTCTTGTCCTGACCTGGATGCTCCTCTCTGTCCCTCCGCCTCCTGACCACCACCCTGACGTGACCTTCTGCCTGATGCTCTGCCTACTATGCACAGGCCGGAAAGCAGTGGAGTCCTGGACTGAAACCACAAGCCAAAGCATCTTTTTAAGTTGTTTTCTGAGTGTTTTGTCACAGTGACAAAAAGTGGTAGTGGGGGGCGGAGAGAGAGAGAGAGAGAGAGAGAGAGAGAGAGAGAGAAAGAGAAAGAGAGAGAGGTGAAGATTTATACAGCGACAACCAGAAATAACTGTTGAGGAAAAACTCAGTGAGTGACCCTGCTTCAAAGGTTAGATGACAAGTGACTTAGGACACTGGCCTCTTCTGGCCTGTGAACACACACACACAAATGATAGGTTAAAATTTGGGGGGGGGGGCACGCTGGAAAGATGGCTCAGTGGCTAAGAGCACTGACTGCTCTTCAGAAGGTCCTGAATTCAATTCCCAGCAACCACATGGTGGCTCACAACCATCCGTAAGGAGATCTGACTCCCTCTTCTGGAGTGTCTGAAGACTGTTACAGTGAACTTATATATAATAAATAAATCTTTAAAAAATTTTTGGCAGGGGAGGTCTGGAGAGATGGCTCAGTGGTTAAGAGCACCAACGGCTTCCAGAGGTCCTGAGTTCACTTTCCAGCAACCACATGGTAACTCACAACCATCTGTAATGGGATCCGATGCCCTCTTCTGGTGTGTCTGAAGAAAGCAACGGTGTACTCATATTCATAAAATAAATAAAATAAATAAATAAATCTTTTAAAAATGTTAAAATTTGTGGGGGGGGATGGACTTCACAGCTGTCAGTAACTCCAATTCCAGGGTATCTGGCACCTTCACACACACACACATCCATGAGGCAAAACACTAATGCACATACAACAAATCTTTAAATTAAGATTTATTAATCTTAATTAATAAATCTAAGAAATTATTTATGTGTGTGTGTGCTGGTCTATATGTGTACCATATGCATGCAATGCCCACGGAGACCAGAGAAATGACATTAGATCTCCTGAAATTAGAGCCGTGAGCCACCTGATGCGGATGCTGGGAGCTGATCCTGGGTCATCTGAGAAAGCAGTGAGTGCTCTTAACTGCTGAGCCATCTCTCCAGCCCAAAGACAGGGGGCTCTTTTAAAAATGAAAATGGCAGGGATGAGCTGTTGAAGAAAGCACTCCCCAGTAACAGAAAGCAGAGCACTGGTGTCCTGGGAGTGGGCTGAAGCAGAAGCCCACTGAGAAAGGGCACAAGCAGTCTTCCAGGCGATGGTGCGCCTCCTTTCCTCACTGAGCTAGTCGTTATGCTCAGGGCACAGAGCTTCTGTGGTGCTAGAAGGTGCTGCTCAGGCTGTTGCGGTGGAAAAGACAACAGTCTCCCTGTAGGCATCTTTCATGCTATAATGTCAACCTTCCAGGCATCCCACTGTGGCTGGAAAGATAGTAGTTAAGAGAGCATGCTAGGCTTGCAGGAGCCCTGAGGTCAGTTCTCAGCATCCTGTTGACAGCTCGCACCCTCCTGTAACTCTAGCTACAATGTATCTTACATAGTATCTTATACCTCTGGCCCCTGTAGGTACTTGCACATATATGCACTTACCCACACAAACACATAATTTAAAAATAATTTAAAATAAATTAAAAGCATGCATGAAGCAGAATCAGATGACTCTCTGTGAGTTTGAGGCCAACCTGGTCTACACAGCAGGCTCAAGTCCAGCCAGCGCTGAGTGAGACCCTTCTGACTTAAGTTCTCACTGGTGAAGTTGTGGCATGAACATTATAGGAGTAAACAATTGATTCTGGATTGGACTTGAGGCTGCACCACAGTCCAGGAGTCACTGTATGATAATTCTAGAACGTTGTTTTCTTTAAAAAAAAATACACATTTTTTTTTAGATTATTCTGGTTGTTAGTATTCTTTTTTTTTTTTAAAGATTTATTTATTTATTATATGTAAGTACACTGTAGCTGTTTTCAGACACCGGAAGAGGGCCTCAGATCTCTTTTCGGGTGGTTGGGAGCCACCATGTGGTTGCTGGGACCCGAACTCATGACCTTTGGAAGAGCAGTCGGTGCTCTTACCCACTGAGCCATCTCTCCAGCCCAAATATACATATTTTAAGAATATGTTTTCATTTTAATCCCAGGTGTGGGGATATGGGTCTGCTTCGGACTGTCCACCGTAGCTGACTATGATTTGCCTGGTGCTCTAGCAGAGGCATGGTTTTGCCAGCTGCAGATAGTTTGCACAGTCGTGTGATGTTGGGAGTCCTGGGACCTTTTCAGAGATTATATAAATGCAAGCGCCCCAATACTGGTTGGTTAGGTAGGTTGGTTGCAGTTTGTGCTCAAAGAAGAAACAAGAACAAAGAGATTAAATTCAGATCTCCTTCCCGCTTCCTCTATAAGGGCTCGATATAGGGGCTGAAGCAAGGATGGGGGATAAAGGGTGGAAGAAGAAGAACCCACAAAGTAGCAAAGACCAGCCATACTTCATTCCCTGTAGTATAAACTAGACACCTGACCAGAGAGGGATTTTACTACTGTTGCCTTCTAAATATTTATATTTATAACCATGAGTTAGTGTTGCTCTAACCTTTGGCCAGAGAATCTTCCCTCTGCAGTGGTTAGCTGTTGGTGCAGACTTATAACTACTCAAAGTGCTGAGAATTTTAAGTGGCTGTTAAGTGACTTGCCCCAATGGGATGCCTGTGTCAACATCACCAGCCAAGGGCCAGGGAACAATGCGGAAGAGGAGGAGGGAGGAGTGTAAGACCCAGAGGATAAGGGTGCATGCTGGGAAGTGCTGTTCATCAACTGAGCCAACCAGGAACTCACTGCGAACTCATTGCGGCTATGAGGGCCTGCACATGATCATCCCTTCAGGCAGTGTTAATTGAGCTCAGGTGGTTATTAACATAAAAACGGAGAGAATATAAGGGGCAGGGAGTGGAACTGTTGGGGAGGGAATATCTGGAAATCGTGAAATATGCAATGGGGCAGCATATGATCAAAATGCATTACTTGTATGTATAAAATTGTCAATGAATAAAGAGAAGTACGTGCCTGGCCTTGGTGGTGCATGCTTTTAATCCCAGCACCCCAGAGACAGAGGCACAGGGATCTCCATGAATTTGAGGCCGACCTTATCTACAGAATGAGCTCCAGGAATAGCCAGGGGTACATGCAGAAACCCTGTCTTGAAAAACAAAGACACGGGGCTCAGTGGTTAAGAGCACTGACTGCTCTTCCAGAAACCCTGAGTTCAATTCACAGCACGCACCCACATGGTGGCTCACAACCATCTGTAATGGGATCCGATGTCCTCTCCTGGTCTGAAGACAGCTACAGTGTACTCATATACACAAAACAAATAAATCTTAAAAAGAAAAAAAAGACACAACTAATAAAAGATACTCCATTTTTGAAAAAAGGTCACTAGTTTGAAGCCGGCCTCACCTATACAAGAATTCGAGGTCAGATAGGCTAAATTAAAAAGAAAAAAAAAGCGAAAATGATTGCAATGAGTTTGAGGAATGGCATACAATCTGCTGTCTCAATACATATATTAATTACCAAAGAAAACGACAACTTTACTGTGGAGAAAGACGGTCCAACTGTACTGAGTATAAACGTGAATAATCAATATGGGACACATTGACCTCCTGTTCTAAGAATTCCGCGTCGCTTTAATCTGAATAACTAAGGAAAGAGCTCAAATCGAGAGGCAACACAATCGGCCAGTTGCTTTCATGAACATCAATGTCACCAGACACAGAGAAAGAGGAACCGTCTCTGATTTCAGGGGATCGTCACACAGATAGGGCGGCGGGATGCTGGGTGCAGTCCTGGGCCGAGAGAACAAGGCTCTGCTGCGCGCACGGTGAGGGCGCTCAAGCCTTTCCCAGCCTCAACGCCCTTCTCCCACGCAGGAAGAAGACGCTCGTATCACGCAGCCCATAAAATCGGCTTTGGGAGAAACTTTTAGGCGAATGGACCCGGCGCCAGGCCCGCGCGGCTTGCACGCTCAGGAGCTGAAGGTGGGCTGCGGGGGCTCGAACCGAGGGCGGGGCGACCACCGGGCCCCGTGGGCCCCGCCCTCGGCCGCTGACGTCACCACATTCCCGCCGCGACTCCTCCCGCCGCCGCTGCAGCCGCAGTGACAGGCAAGCCGGGCGGGTGACGGGAAGTGCGGGCCGCGGGCGCGGGCGGGAGGTGACAGCAGCCACGCGGGGAAGATGGCTGAGGACTTCGGCTTCTTCTCGTCGTCGGAGAGCGGGGCCCCCGAGGCCGCCGAGGAGGACCCGGCGGCCGCCTTCCTGGCCCAGCAGGAGAGCGAGATTGCTGGCATCGAGAATGACCAGGGTTTCGGGGCACCTGCCGCCAGCCAGGTGGCCTCTGCGCAGCCGGGACTCGCGAGCGGGGGTGAGTCAGCGCAGCGGCCTGGAACGGGGGCGCTGAGGCCACCACCGGGGACGGGAGGCCCAGGCTCGGTTAGACCCGGCCTGGGTCCGTGCAGGAGTCTGAGCCCGGCTGTCCAGGGTGACCGAGGGTACCCCGAGGGGCTGCGTGTATCCGGGAGGCCTGGGAAAAGAGGGAGGAGCCGGAGAATGAGCTGGAGTCTGCGCTGAGACTGGGTCTGCTGACTCTGGGGACAGGAATTTAGTCGTGACATTTCATCCCCAGGCCAGCTCCTCCACCGTCTGGCTCGGGAACCCTCCCCCTGCTCAGTTTCTGCGACTGTCCCAGTGTCCTAGCTAAGTGGTACAGGTGTGGGGCGGATACAGTCCTCCTGACCCAGGGCTTGGGTTTCCATCCTGCAGGGAAGCAGGGGGCGCTGGGAGAACTCGCAGCTCATCCTTGGGGACCACCTGCCGTCCTGCAGCAGTGCGGGAGACAATGTTAATTACCTATAATAATTTCATACACGATACTGAGCCCATTTCACAACTGGCCTCAAAGGGTACATTATTAAAACAACTAGGAAGTAGCAATCAAGAATTAAACCCCTTCTGTCGGATGCTAAGTCTTTCCTGTCCAGACCGCACAGTCTCTCATGGGCCCGACAGTAAGTCTGGACAGGGATACAAATGGTCATGAGCTGTGCCCTTCCTGTTTGTAACTGTTTGTTTAGTGGATTTACAAAGGTGGCCCAGGACCACTGCGGGTGGCTTCAGACATAAGGGTTCAGGGCCTGTTTTCTGCTTTGTTATCATTGATACTTCTGCCCCAAGGAACAATTTCTTATAAACACATTTAAATATTTAGTAAAAATATGGGCCTTCCTGGTGATCCTCCTGATAGATCTTGTTTCTTTTTTTTCGGTGTGATGTTAAAGAGGTTTAGTGGTCCTGTTGGAAATAAATATTGTATGTATATGTTTATCTTTCTTTCAATCAACATTTGCTGGGTTGCCATCCCCACTGGGAACACAGAAGGAAGAAACTGTATCTATGGCCGAGAGGTTGAATGAACTCTGACATAAGAGTATAATCAGCCTTTAGTAACATACAAGACACTGGAGTTTGGGGGGTTATCAGGACTGTGTGTTGAGTAAATGTAAATCAACCCAACCTGATGACACCTGAGCTCGGTTCCCGGAACCATGTGGTAGAGAGAATTCACTCTCACAAATTGTCCTCTGACCTCACATACGTGTGTGTGTGTGTGTGTGTGTGTGTGTGTGTGGTGTGTGTGTGTACACAAGTAAATGCAATGTAAATAATAATAATTAAAAAGAAAAAAACTGGAGTATTAATGTCTTGTCCAGGGCCACACAGCCATGAGTGATAGGTCTGGGGCATTGATTTCAGGCCTCCTCGTTAAGTTCTTCCAAAGGGCAGCTGTGCTAGTCTCCTCAGGGGATGATTGGATACAGTAAGGAGAAGCAGGGGCCTACCCAAGCCAGCCGTGCAGGTCTGAAATAGCAGCTCTCGGTTCCTCAGCGCGGGCCCTTCATTGTCCAAGGGAAGGCGCCTGGGTTCCTGCGTGGAACTCACTTGGCTACCCTGCCTCGTTAGGAGGTTCCAAGTTGTTAGCTGCTCAGGAGAAAGACAGATGCAGGTCGGGCTGAGGAGAGCCATAAGAGCGTGGGAGTTTGCAAGTTTGCAAGTAGTCTGGTGGGTAGGGCACTGACCGGCCCTAGGTATGAGATAACCGGGAGGGAGACAGTGGTGATAATCCTTAGGGGAGCTGCCAGGGGCACGGCCCTGTGAGAGTCTCCCGGATGATGCAGGTGCCCCGCTGCCGTTCTGAGTGGCAGTTTGGGGAACAAGGAGGTACTTCGGGAGGGGAGCTCGGCGGGTGTTCAGGCATAAATAGAACGGACCTGATTCTCCTAAGCCTAGACAGTGGGAAGCACCTATCTCCCTCTGCGTTGCAGGGAATGTTAGGAACCTGGGTGGTCTGAGGTGAACCATCTGGGCCTCCTGGGAGCTGGAAAGAAGCTGGTTCTAACAGCAGCCATCAATGCACACCTCTGAGTCACCTCCCGGAGACAAAGAGGTCTTCTGATAGCAGCTCTCCTGCTAAGTTCAATGCAGTTTCACTGTGGCTGGCTCGGCTGGCTCTCAGGGGGGCCTGGGGGAAAGCTGTGTCTGGTATGGGCCTGAACCGGAACCCCACTGAGCCTTCTCCTCTGGGCGGGCGGATCCGCAGCCGGCCTGGGCCCTGGACACTTTGTTTCCATTCATCAGCCTTGGGCAGTGCCCTAATGCGCTACGCTTTCACACCAGTTCTCTGGGCTCCTGGCCCGACTGTGACTTATGGGCAGCTCTGTGTAATCCTACTGCCCCTGCTGGCCTCAGTAAGCTCACAGGAATGTTCTGGATCCTTTGCCCTTATTCCCGAGGAGGCCACCAAAAACCTTATCCTGGGGACTCACTATTTGCCCTGATGTATTTTTTTCTGTGGGCTCTGTTGTAGACTTGGAATCAATCAGCCTGTGGGATACAGGTAATTCGAGAGTGGGCGTGTATGCAGTCCCAGAGAGGCTAACAGTGCACCATTTTTCTGGAGGCCTAGAGGAAATCCATGTGGCTTTGGCAAAGAGGGGTCTGCTGGAGGCAGATCAGGTTAGAGAGAGAGAGTGCAATGTCCCCAAAAGGCTGTTCCCATAGACACATACATAGGGTCTGGAATGGACCCTGGAGAGGTAAGACTAGGTAGACAAGATGTCCTAGAAGAAGCCCCTCTGACGGAGATGCTCATACCCTTTTGAGGTATGAGCAAGCCACCCGTACTGTAGAAACCCTACCAGAGGGGGTGAGGTGAGCGCTGTCATAGTGGATCAGGATTAATCACTCCTTGGAGGTAAATAAGTTATAATTTAAATCAGTGACAGATGATTGACACGAGGCTGGGTGGCCCCCGTTGAATCCTGTCAGGCTGAGGCCAGAAGGACTGCTGTTCCTCAGAGGTCAGTCTATCCCATACAGGGTTGATGGTCTGTCTGTGGCTCACAGCTAGGAGGATGACAGTTTCAGAGAGGCCTTGCCAATTGCAATGAGCCCCAAAGAACAACTGAACTCCATTTGGCCAACTGTCTCTGCTCATCTGTTCTATGCAGGAGCCTTTAGCTGGGGAAAAAATATGCATGCAGAGTCGGGTAAGGAGTACATGCCCTGGGGCATGCCAAGTCACTGTAGGAGAGTGGGACACCCGTGCAGTGCTCCGGTGTATCCCAGAGACGAGACTTTCTCTTAGTGCCTAGGGAAGTAGAGGAAGCCGGCAAAGGCCCTGTAGGAGGTAACTTACACACCAATAAAAATGCATTTATTTATTCAGCATCTAATGACTGAACTGTAGCAAGGCCCAGGCCCCATGCATGGGCGTGGCTCCAAGCCACAGAGCTCTCTCCTTTGCCACTAGCACCACAGACAACCAAAGCAGGAGTGTAGGTCTGAGATGGCCAGTGCACAGGCTGCCTGGGCCTCATCAGAGTGACGGGAAGTCAACCGTGAGGGTCGCCATTGCAGCTGAAGCTACAGGTCGCTTGTGGCTAACTGGATATCGGGCAAAGGGATGACAAGGAGCCACTGTGAAGTCAACGTGGAACCCTGGGAGGGGCACAGGGAGGAAAAATAGGCCAAGCATTGCCCAGGGGGAGCTGTGAGTCTTGCTCGCCCAGGCAGAGCGGTTGCTCAAGGTTCCAGCAGGACATGCAGAGACACAGACCCCTCTCTTCCTCATCCCCGGTGGCCTCTCCCTAAACTCACAGTGCCCCTGCTGCCTCACGAGGTCCCAGCTCCACGCTTGACTTCAGGTGGGTGAGGGATCACGGTAGCCTTCTGAGCCTCCACTTGAGAATCTGTAAAATGGGTCACTAGCAGCTTCATCACAGGGCTGTGGCAAATATTAGGGATGACAGTAAGTGCACATCGGAACAGTCGCAGCCTGAGCGTCATTGTTTATATATTCATTATATCTCAGGGGCACAGGGGATATCAGTGTACCCGTGGGCGTGTGCACAGGTTGGCTTGAGAAGCAAAATAGGACCCTTGTGTGTTTGTAAGCTGGACTGTGAGTGATACTGTCTCTTTGCTCTTTCCAGCAGGTTCAGAGGACATGGGGACTACAGTCAATGGAGATGTGTTTCAGGTAAGCAGAGGTGGGCTGGACCGTCCCAGGCTCAGTCAGTTTCTCCATTGGAGGTCATTTGGGGCTCACCACGCTTGCTACACTGACTGTTTTCTTCTTGTGTGCGGGGACAGGGACTGATGAGGAGCTGCTCAGGTTGTCCTCAGGTGTCTAGCGTCAGGAAGGAGTGGCCTGGGGTGGAGGGAAGGAAGCGTAGCTGTGCCTGGGCAGGTGCCTCAGGTGGGAGGCTGACTGGGCCGTCTCCCCCACCCGTGGGTACTTTAACTGGGTAGCCTCTCTGATTGGGAGATGACATGTGAAATTTCCCCTACGCACGTGATTGGAAAAGGATACCCAGATTCTCTGCAGGATGATTTGCCACAGCCAATGAACTAGAAATGACCTCCATGTCCAGAATCAGGGGTCTAGGCCGACTGTTCCAAAGGGCTGTCAGAGCTTCCTGTCCCTGTAGGCATGCCTTTATTAAAGCAACTTGCAGAATGAATGATGTGCCATTATATATATTTTTAAGTGTTTGCACAAAGTATTTGGAAAAGGCATTCCAATTGTTAGCAGTGGTTGGACCCGAGAGTATGAGGAGGCCCCGCTTCCTCTTTCTGTCACAGGGGCTGGAACCCTGTGGATAGGAGAGGAGAGGGTGTAAAGGCCATCAGGGGATGGGGGTGCAGTGGAGAAACTCTGAGTTAAATCCTTAGGACCACAGCAACAGAACAAAACAAAACACCCAGACAAGAGAATGCACACGCCAGTGGTATCCCCAAAGCCACCCCGGATGTCTAGGTGGGGCTGAGCTTCAATTCTCAACTTGGGCAGGTAAGAGCTGATGTTGGGGCCTGCAGCTTCCGGATCTCCTGAGCCCCACCCTGTGGAGGCGTTGGCCTCTTGGATCCTGGGAGAATAAACAATACTTCTTATGTAAGTGGGATGGGCTCGTCCTAACACAGGAAAACTGGCCTAGCCCCATTTCTGGAAAATGACTCAACAGACAATGAAAAGTCTCTCCCTAGGACCCTGGCCGCTTTGTGTCCAGCTGAGTATGGCAGAGCTAAGGAGTAAGTGTTGTTCTTCTGCTCTTAGGACTTTGGTCAGGCTGTTTCTGGGCTCCAGGAACACCCACAAAGACCTTAATGGCTCAAAAGGTCTCTGTTCTGCAGTGGATATGCTGGGGCAGCATTTGGAACTGCACAAGTATCTAGAACTTTCTGAGTCACATACTCTCACTCTTCAGTGGAGGGGAAGCTTGAGATTTCAGCAGATATTGAAGAAATTCACAGATGGAGTTTTCCTCACCTGAGCAATTTGGCTCTCCTGGCCCTGGCTCTCCCGGCTCTGGCTCTCTCTCCTGGCCATTTGCTGCCTCCTTCAGCATCACTGTCCATTAAGAGATGTGGACACTGCAGTCTCAGGAGTAACTCTTACTCTCTTGCTATCACAATGCCCTGAGGCATGTTGATCTTAGAATCTCGCCACGCCCTCGCTGCCCTAGAATTCTCCTGGGCAAGGGAAGGTTACAGAAGAGATAGTTTATTTGGCTTAGCAGCCAAGCTCCTTCCTGCCTGCCCTGCATACACTCTGAACAGTGCTTTGCTCTGCTGCTGGACCCAGGAAACTATCTGTAGGATAAGCACAGTGAGCAGTGTGTGGCATGCACTTTCAAGAATAAAAGCCTTGGCCTGTGCAAGCTCCGCACATCCACCACCGTGGGTAGAGCCTCGTGTCTCAGTCTTTTCTAGTAGACTAGGTCAGTGACCAACTACAAACCTCATCCCCAGCAAGGCCTGAGGGTAAGCCAAATAACACCCATTCCAGCTCCTTTGGCTACTCGGGGACAGGGACAGGCCTGGAGGACCCCGCAGAAGTGGTCTCCTTTCCCCCCCTCCTCCCCTCAGCCCCACCCCCTTTCTATCTCTTCTCCTCCTGTGAGCTACTTAGAGGAATCAACTGCTCAGCCCAGCTTAGCTTGAGCCGCTCAATCCTGAAGGCGGATATGCCAGCCATGAAGTTAGTTTTAGCATGCACTTGGCCAACATGAAAGCCCAGCTTTCAAAGTTGGGCCCAACAGAGACATCCCTCAAAAGAGGGGGCCAGGAGGCTGGGTGGTCAGCTGGCCTGCCTGTGGCCTCTTGTTCTTTTGCTTCTGGCCATATCTGGCCCTCTCCTCCTCGATAATACTTTGGAGGAGTTCTGTGTTTTCTTTGGCTACTAGTATGGCCACTACAGCCCCGGGCTGCTAAACCTTCTGGAGGTGACCCCATCTCTTCCCTCGAAGGCTCAGAGAGGCATGGATGAGCCTTGGTGTGGCCCCTGATGCTCACTGGAACAGGCAGGAAAATCAACCCAAAGCAACCTGGAGAGAAGTCAGTGAGGTACTTTTCAGGGCCTGCCTGCCGGCAACCCTGCTATGCTCTCGCTGTCTGGTAGTGAGGGCCCTAAGTACCTGGTGACAGTAAGCCACAGTAGTCCTGCTTTTTAACACGAGTGGCCTGTGGGGAGATCTCATGGCTCTTGCATTCATTATGAGCCTTATTAGATGCCTTGAGCAGCGAGCGTGCTGCCATTTCACAGGCTTGAACTCAGGGTTGCCCAGGGAAAGGGTTTTCTCAACAGTCACCACCCGGTTGGTGCATGGCAGGACAGGCACTGTAAGCCAGGCCTCTCTGATACAGCGTCCAGCGCCTTTCCTGGGCCCTCCTCTAGCTTTATAACCAGCCGTTTGTTCATTCATTTCTCAGCTCGCATTCTTCAGGGGCCAGGCCTGCGCTGTGGTGGTGGATGTGAAGGCAAAGCCGATGGACAGTTTGTCCCCAGAGTTTACTTCTAATGCAGTTCTGGGAAGGCCCAGGAACCCTGGAAAGAAATCAGAATATAGCTCAGGAGCTTGGATTCGAGACAGGAGGGTCATAAGTTCAAGGCTAGTGTGGGGCACATTTTCATTTTGAGGCCCTTATTAAAAAAGAAAGAAAGAAAGAAAAAAAAAAAAAAACAAATCCAAACAGCTTGAGTTCTTTTTGTGTCTGAAAACAACTGAAGGCTTTACGGGGATTAACCTACTTAATCCTCCCAACACCCAGTACGCAGTTTCTTTTATTATCCCCGTTTTGCTCAAGGAGATTTAATAGCTGTTCTAGTTACACAGGAGCTGGAAGTCCAAGGAGGGGGAGTGAGGGGGGAAGTCACAGGGAAGTGGATTTCAAAGCTGCTCTCGGAAGCATGGCTGGCCCTGGCTGAGGGGGAACCGCATGTGTAAAGGCACAGGAGCTAAGACAGTTGCTTCACGGTTCATCCTGGGAGCCTATGGAGTCTGCTGCAAAGAGGCATGTGTCAGGAAAGCCCCACGAGGCCAGAGACACAGGGCTGGATAGGATTGTGTGCTAGGATTACCATGGCGTATCAGTGGCCTCTCCTGTTGTGTAGGAGGTAGTCCCAGCTTAGGTAGACGGCATACCCTGGACCTGGAACAGGCCATGTCTACTTCCAGGCATGGGAGGTGCTGTAGAACCCTGAGCCTCGTGCCCTGGGTGTGTACTGGCACTGCTTCAAGGGCTGCCGGGGCTTCATACCCAGACCTCAGGCAGCAGAGGAAGTAGACTTCATTTTCTGGCTTTTCCCTGCTGGATGATCTTGAATTACTAACTTAACCTTTCTGAGCTTGGTTTCTCATTTGCAAAATGGAGATTCAAGGCCCTGCCCTGTTGTTGGGAAAAAGCACTCTGTAACAAAGACAACTTTATACATTATTGATGTGTGTACTAAGTGGGTTTAGGAGTGGCCTGGAGGCAGGAGAGAGGTGTATGGGGGTGTAGTAGGGGAGATAGGGTCCCTGAAGGGACAACGCCTTTTTTTTTTAAAGATTTATTTATTATATATATATAAGTACACTGTAGCTGTCTGCAGACACCCCAGAAGAGGGTGTCAGATCTCATTATAGATGGTTCTCATTATATGTGGTTGCTGGGATTTGAACTCAGGACCTCCGGAAGAGCAGATGGCTCTTAACCACTGAGCCATCTCTCCAGCCCTGGACAAAGTCTTCAATCTTGAGGACACTTAGCAGCAGCCAGGCTGGGGCCTGGGAGAGTGGCTGGGTGGTAGTGTTTGTTGAGCATGCCCAAGGCCCTGCATTCAGACCCCAGCACAGGGGTGATAGGGGGCAAGAGAACCCATAGAGAAGACAAGGGCGGTGCAGGAATCATGCAGTGTTCCTGTTATCTGTTCTGTGGCAGGGACGTTCACACCCAGCTATTCAGTCTGAACCTGGCTCTGTCAGTGGCTTGCCAAGGCTGACTGTGGCACTTTGGAACTAGAGTCCCCTTACCTACAAAACAAGGGCAATAAATAAAACCTTCCAAGTGGAATTGTAAAGATCAAAGACATCCGTTCCCTAGCCAGTGCTGTGGAATCCTAACTTGTTAGGCGTAGGTCTCAGGTGCCTGCCCAGGGATGCTTCTCCAGGCCTCTTCACTCCCCTCCTTCTGCCTGCGTTACCTCCTCTGTACCTAAGAGCTTCCCGAAGGCGCCTGCCCTGTTTGGTCCTTTAGCTTGCTGGCTCTTGTCATAAAATGCCTTTCTCTCATCCTTTGCTGCTCTTTGCTCCTAGGCAAGAATAGCCATGCCATTTTTGTCTGGCCTCTTACATGCCCTGTACTACAGTATACCCATCAGCTATGGTCCTCATCTCTGAGAGACTCCCCATCTCAAGCAATCAGAAGACAGGCTGTCTTGTCCATCCCTGTACATGACCTCCATGCATATGGATTTAATAAATTATCTCTTCCTCTCACTCTTCTTCCTCTCCTACTCCTCTGGTTTGTACTTGAACCCAGGGTCTTCTGACAGGTAGGGATACCCTCTCCCATGGAGTTACATCTCTAGCCTCCCTCGTCTCGGCCTTCATGCTCTGGATGCTGTGTGGCGGCAGTCAGTCTCTAGGTCTATGGGGCATACTTTCTTAGGTGGCTAGAGGGCTGGGAATAGGGGACAGAAAGTAACCATGTAAACAGGCAAGCCATTTCAGACAGCAACAAGCACTCTGAGGACAATAAATTGTGGTCTCTGCTGGGATCCAGATGGGGTCAGTTCCAGCACCCTAGAAGATATAAAAGCCCAAGAATTCAAGTGACTTTAATGAAATGGTCAAGTGTTCAGGCTGTGATGTGGCTCGGCAGTAAGATTTTCCAAGGTCCATATACAGTGAAGATTTCAGTGGCTGGAGGAAGGACGCGGGGTGCACGGCAGCAGAAGCCCTATGGGGTCTGTGCCCATAGGAATGTGGAGGGCAGAGTGGAGGTGCCAGGCATGGTGGCAGGGCCTGTGTGCCCATCCTTCAGAGAGAAAGGGTCTCTCAGACCAGAGGTGTCCCATCCACAGTGACCCAAGTGCACAACCCCCAACATTTCTATCCCAAGCTCTATCACCTCTGTCACCAGAGCTGAACCCTGTCCACTACGTCTGTCCATCTTTCTTGGTCTCAGTGTTCCTTCTATACAAAGGGAATGAGAACTGATGGTAATGGGCTGGGGAGATGGAAAAGCAGTAGATGCTTGTTGCTAAGCCTGAAGACCTGAGTTCAGCCCCAGAACCTGCAGAGGGAAGGAGAGAACCCACGCCTTCAAGTTGTCCTCTGACCTCCAGTCAGGTCCTCTCTGGCAAACACAAGTTGAGAAATATAATTAAAGAGAAAGAATGGTAATGTGATCCCACCCACTGAGCTGTCAGTCATCCTATGGCAGACAGAGTTGAGAATGTAGCTCAGTTGGGACAGTGGCTTGCTAGGCATGCACGTTGGATTTCATGCAATGGGACACAACAGGACACAACCCCGGTGTGGTGGCCCACACCTGGTGGCTGCATTCTGGAGGCAGGGGCAGGTTAATCAGAAGTTCAAGGTTACCTTAGGATATGAAGCAAGTTCTGGGCCATCTTGGGCTCCATGAAGCCCTGTCTCTACACAAAAAATAAATACCTTACAAATTCTGTTGCATCAAATCCCAGCATCAGGTCTGAGATTTGAGGTCATCTTACTATGACTATTTTCAGTGAGGAAAACATACACACATCTTGCAGCTTCAGCAATGGGTTTTAGAGTCCAAGTTTACCACAGCAAAGTTTTATTATTTTATGTGTAAGAGTATTTTGCCTGTGTCTTAAATTACTTTCTATTGCTGTGATTAAGACACCATGACCAAGTCAGCTTAGAGAAGAAGATTTTATTTGGGGCTTACAGTTTCAAAGGGTCAGAGTCCATGACCATCATGGCGGTCAGCAGGTAGAGGGCAGGCAGGCATGGTGCTAGAGCAGTAGCAGAGAGCTACTTGATTAGCTAGCATGAGACAGACAGAGCTAACTAGCACTGGAGAGGGCTTCTGAAACCTCCAAGACAACACCCACCCCCCAAGAGACACAGCTCCTCCTATAAAGCCACACCTCCTAATCCTTTCCAAACAGTTCCACCAACTGGGGACCAGGCATTTAAATATATTCAAATATGGGAGCTGTACTCATTCAAAACACCACTGCAAGGTGTGTGCCTAGAGCCTGCATTCCAGATCCTGTGGAACTGGAGCTAGAGATCATTGTGGGCTGCCCTGTGGGTGCCAGGAAGCAAATTTGGGTCCTCTGGAAGAGCAGCCATGTTCTTTCCTGGTGAGCCTTCTCTCCAACTGTTGCATGCCTCACTGTCATAGCAAAGTCTGACTTTGTTTTGTTATTTCAAGTCAGGGTTTCTCTGCATAGCCGTGGCTGTCCTGGATCCTTGATCTGTAGACCAGGCTGGCCTTGAACTCACAGAGATCTGTCTGCCTCTGCCTCCTGAGTGCTGTGTGTTTCTACTACCTGGCCATGGCAGAATTTTAGTCATGGTTGTTTTGCCTGTTGCTGGGCTGCATGTTCATTTGGGGAAAGTCTATTGTCTGTTGGGGAAACACCGGACAAGTGTCACAAAGGTGACACTCTGATGGACTAATGAGCAGAAACGAGGCCCTATTGGACTGTAAGTTTTATCATGTGACAGAACTATAACAGATAGATTTTAATGATGGCAGCACAAGGCACGCAAGCATTGTGTGCAAGACATGGCATTTACAGTTTCTTTTTAGGTTTGTTTTATGTGTATGAGTGTCTTGCTTGCACAGATGTATGCATACCACCTGCATGCAAATGCTTTCGGAGGCCAGAAGCGGGCAGACAATTGTGAGATGCTATGATGGTGCTCGGAACTGAACTAGGGTCCTCTGCAAGAGCAGCAAGTGGTCTTAATCATGACGCCATCTCTTCAGTCCTCAGTTTAGTTTTAAGACTCATCTCGTTATTGTATCAATCCTATGGGAGTGTTATAATTTATCCTGTTTCTCAGTGAATGAGTGGGAGTGTCAAGGAGTTGGAAGGGATGATGGTCAGGCCCTGAGAGGTGGAGCGGGCTGAGGCCACACAGGGAGCAGTGTCTCTGGCAGAGGGGAACAGAGTGTAAAGGTAGGATGTAGTTTTCAGGGACTGGGTGCTAGTGTGGGTCGAGGTTGCCGGCTGCTGTCTGGGTGTCCCGGTTTGAGGGCTATCTTGGTACCAGTCAGAACAGCATAACAACAGGGCAGGCATGATGGGCCAGGAACACTGTGATTTTGTTGTAGGAGGCTAACGGGCCTGCCGATGGCTATGCTGCGATTGCCCAGGCTGACAGGTTGACTCAGGAGCCCGAGAGCATCCGGAAGTGGAGAGAGGAGCAGAAGAAAAGGCTGCAGGAGTTGGGTGAGGGCACACCTGGGGGAGAGTGACTCTAGCAGGGCTGGCTGCTGGTGGAGTGAGGCAGCCTTGGAATCCTGACTAGGCAGTCAAGGCAGGCCCGTGTGGCTAAGGGTGGGTCCTGGGGGTGCTGTCCAGGGGTGGAGCAGCCAGGGTGGCGGCGGCGGCGGTGGCTGTTCTCTACAGAAAACTTGTTACACCATTCTCCTGTGGGACTCACAGATGCTGCCTCGAAGGTGACTGAACAGGAGTGGCGGGAGAAGGCCAAAAAAGACCTGGAGGAGTGGAACCAACGCCAAAGTGAACAGGTTGAGAAGAACAAGATCAACAACAGGTGAGTGAAGGCCAGGGGACCTAAGGGGGGCCAAGGAGGCCGGGGGAAGCCATGGGGATATAGTGAGAACATGAAGGGAATCATAGAACACGAGGGCATCTCTGAGAAGGTGGAGGGCACCATGGGGGTGATGGATGGGGCTGGGGACTGCCTTGAATGGGTGATGCAGTGAGGAGTGGGGCTGCTGGCACCCCAGGGTTCCTGATAGCACACCCACTCCTAAGCCTTTCCCCTTCTCCATGACAGAGAGGAAGCAGAATGGTTACTGGGGCCTGGAGTAACTAGACTCTTTAGGGACCTCAGTCCTCTGTGGGCAACTCAGAGAGGCCACGGGCCTGGCAGGGAGGGAAGAGTCAGCCTCAGTATTTCATGTCAAATGACAGTACTTCAACCCAGTTGTGACTAAGGGATGAAGGGAAGACTAGTGGCCTGTGTGGATGAAAAGGCCAGGACGGTGGCACTGGGACCTAAGTGACGTCAGTCAGTGTTCATCTTTCTGCCACCAGCTCTCTTCCTTCGGTTCTGGCTCTTCCATTGGTCTCATGTCCCTGTGTGGGAACAGCAGCGTCGGGCCTCTGCCCTACGATCCGGGCAAGCCCTGTGAAAATAGCAAGTGCCTAGTGGCTCTTGCCAGAGTTGCCTTGGGCTGTGTGACCCTACCAGTAGACAGGAGCAGGGTTGCTCCCAAAGGACCCAGCCAGGGTGAAAGTCCCATTCCCTGGGTTGCTATGGGGGCTGGGCCAGTCCTAGCGAAACCGCAGGGACTGCCGTGGGAGCAGCTGATCCTGCAAAATACAAGCAAGGTAGAGCATGGGTGCGAGCTAGAGAACACATCTGTAGAAACGGATGTTCTCCTGCTTTGGATGCTGTGCTCTTCAAGGTACAAGATCTTCCCCGAAGGGAAAGGGAATTAAACTGCTGCGTGCTAAGCCAGGCTTTGGGTGTCAGGCGAGGACCCTTCTGTATCCTCAGAGTTCAGAGAGAATCACACACACAGAGCCCAGCCTGCATCCAGTGGGCCCTGTGCCTGAGGACCACAGAAGCGATGGATGTGCATGCTGGAGAAGCGCCACTGCCCGGAGCGGCGGCTCTCAACCTGCGGGCTGCGACCCCAGGGCCCACATCAGATAATTCCGCATTACAGTTCCTAACAGTAGAAAAAGTGCAGTTATAAAGTAGCAATGAAAATAATTTTATGTCTGGGGGTCACCATAACATGAGGAACTGTATTAAGGAATGATAACATTGGGAAGGTCAGAACCACTCGGTTAAAGACTTACTTGTCTTTGAGGGGTGACCATGGTTCTACAGGGAGTCACAGTATAGAGGGAATGGTTTTGGGAAGAGACTTCAGTGAGCAGCTGGGGCCTCCCCACTCTTAGGGGTAACTTAGTTTTAAATTGTACTTCCTAACCCGTCTCCTCTTGGAGGTGCTAACCCACTGTTTCTCTTTCTCTTTAACCCTGTGCCTGCCTGTTGTTGTCTGTCTTTCCCCACTTAACTCCTTCTCCTAATGGTTTTCCTCAAGGATCGCTGACAAAGCGTTTTACCAGCAGCCAGATGCCGACACCATTGGCTATGTGTACGTGCGTCCTTTGCTGCCTGCGGGGCCGCGGGCGGGGGAGGGCAGCCCGGCAGTGGCTCTGCAGTCTCTTGTCTGTGTGGTATAAATGAATGTGGTTGAGCTCAGAGCGATGGCTGGGGCAGGAGACGAGCTCCAGGGCTGGTGTGGGCACCAGCTCTTGCCTTCCAGCCTGCCATCTCTGTCCTGCCAGCAAGCTGAAGGGAACTTTACCCATTAGAGTTCCCAAGTCGGGGCGAAGGAAGGAATGCACTAGCCAGCTTCCCATGGGAGGGGTTCCCTGAGAAGCCTCCTGGGGAGGGGTAGGTGAGATAAAAGGCTCTTTTTTGGGGGGGGGGACACCAAGCACAATATGCTGAAGGTGTAAACAAGGAGTCTTTATAAGTCTGCCCTTGCCCCACCCCTAAGTGCACTGACTTGGGCACGAGCCCCTGCCCACTGCACAGCTGCTCCTCTCCCATGTCTGGGTTTGGAGTCTGGCTCCAGATTTGGAATGTCAGTTAGGTTTCTTCTCACACCAGCCCCAGATGACAGGCAGTGTGTTATGGACAGAGGTACTGGGGGAGAAGACACAGTGATTCCTGAGTATAAGTTTCCTTACTTCACACCTTCTACCTTCTACCGATCCTGCTGGACCAGGCCTTGCTGAACCACACCACAGCTGCCTCTATTGCCCTCTGCCCTCTTAACACACCCAGGGCATGGCAGGATGCGGCAGCTTCTCCTCCCGCCCACCCCCTCTTCCTCCCATCTGACCCAAACCTGCTGGTACTCAACCTATCCCTGTCACTGGTCAGACATAGAGAAGAGACAGGCAGCCCTCTCCCTGCAAGTTGCTCATGGGATGGAATACATCACAAATGTTGGAAGCCACATTCTCTGCTGGGAACCCAGTGTATGCTTCAGAGACTCATGACCCTCAGTTACACCTTTAAGAGTTAAAAATGAATTTACCGGGTAGCAAGGGTTGGCAAGGACACTATATGAGAGAAGCAGTGCGGGCAGAGGCCTGGGGAGGACTGACTGGCTGGGTTTGTGGGGATGAATGGAAGCCAATGCCCGGTGGCCTCCACTAGGGGGCTGGATTCTCTATGCCAAGCTGAGGAGCTTAGGTTTGACCCTCAAGACAGCCAGCAGCCATGGAGACAGACATCAGGCTAATGTCCCAGAGTAGGCTGCACACCACAGAGTGGGAGCAAGACATTAGTGACTCCAGAGAAGACAAACCACAAAAGCCTGTCCTTTCTCTACCCTCAGGGCATCTGAAGAGGCTTTTGTGAAAGAATCCAAGGAGGAGACCCCAGGCACAGAGTGGGAGAAGGTAGCCCAGCTGTGTGACTTCAATCCCAAGAGCAGCAAGCAGTGCAAAGACGTGTCCCGACTGCGCTCGGTGCTCATGTCCCTGAAGCAGACACCACTGTCCCGCTAGGTGCCTGTCATGAGAATGGCCGCGAAGCACATGGGCCTTGCTGGGGCAGAGGAATGGCTGCTTCAGCCAGGGCGGAACTTCCTCCGGCAGCCGCCATTCGCAGCCTGTTCTGTTCCTCAGTCTCTGGGAGCTGGGAAGTGTACCCTTACCCCCTTCACCCCCCCTCCTTCCGACTCCTGTCAGCCCACTCCATTGTGACTGTCCCTCCTGATGTATTTTTCTTGGCTTAAAGGGTGTGTTAACTCTTTTTACATTTATTTATTAGTATCCTCATTTCTTTGGAAGCCTCGAGTGGTGTCAGGGCTCAGTTTGTGCTTTTGAACTTTCCTAGCTCCATGTCCTTAAAAAGTTGAGGATGTACTCTTGGAAACCTAGAAGCTCGCAGCTGGAAGCAGGAACCCCAACCTACCTGTGTCTGCTGTCTGCCCGCCAAGAAGAAAGGCAAACTTTCACAGGAAAGGTCTGCAACCTTGCTTTCTGTGACGCTCTTAAACAAATCTGAAGATGAGGACTCGGCTGTCCTCATATATAGCTAAGAAAACTAAGGCTCCCCAAACAGAATTAATTGGCTTTTGTGTAGAAAGGAGGTGAGGCCAGCCAGCATGCTCTAAGACCTGAGTAAGGACGGCAAATATAGCATCTGCCCAAGCTCGCAGGCCTGCTGCAGTACAGGTGTGCTTCCCTCTTCGGCTATTCAGTTGAAGCAACAGTGGCCACACCATCATCCCCCTCAGCAGAGGCCGTAAACCAGGACATTTAAGCCATTATGATCTATATGATGTTGTAACTGCCGACAGTATTAGTTCCCTAAGATTGCCATTAAAGAGCCCAGAAACCTGGCTGCCTTAGAGCAGCAGAAACATGTCTCAGTTCTGGAGGCTCAAGTCCTGAATCTGGGAACGACCTAGCCACGCCCCCACCACACCTCAGAAGCTAAGGCTGAAGCCTCTTGTAGCTTCTAGTAGCTCAGGCATTCCTTGGTTTGCAGATACAGCTCTCCAGTTTTGTCTACTCCCTCACATGGTTGTCTGCCTTCACCATCTTTCCACATATGACTTTTGTGTCCAATTTTTTTCTTTCAAATATGGATAAGAGGGGCCGGATAGATGGTTCAGTAGTTAAGAACACTGACTGCTCTTCCAGAGATCCTGAGTTTAATTCCCAGCAACCACATGGTGGCTCACCACCACCTGTAAAGGGATCTGATGCCCTCTTCTGGATACCAGTCTTACTGGATTAAAGCCCACCTTAAAGACTGTATTTTAACTATTGATGGTCATGGCTGTAAAGTCTCTACTGCCAAATAAGGCCTAAAGAATTAAGAGTTGGAATTCAACTCTTAAATGTGGGGTGGGTATAATCACACTAACAGTGGACATTACTTTTAAATATGGGGCCATCTTCAGCTCTTTATCCTATTCTTGCATCCGGTGGGCTTCACAATGCAGTGCTCCACACTGGCAATATGCCTCATGGTTAAGATCATGATAGAGCTGCAAACATCTGACTCTAGTCACAGACTTCCCACTCAGAGATCTAAAACATGTCAGGGCCCATAAAATGATTCTTTCCTTTCTTCCCTTCTCCCTTTGGGTGTTCAGAGGGGCAGGGTGACCCATGGGAGGAGTCAGCTCCTCAAGCAGCACAGTGACCACAGATCACAAATGCCTTTGAGACTTTTGTGCCAAAAGCTGGAGTAGTAAATAGATCAGCGGAGTGGAGGGTCTCCAAGGAGGCTGCAATGGAGTAAGAGAAGTGGTCAAAGAATGGTGGTGGTGTGGGTTTGAACGACCTGACTCAACAACAGGACCATGACAGGGCTCATCTAAAGGCTACAGAAACTTGGGAATTGCTGGCAAGCCCCTCCTCCCCTTATGTCAAACAGCTCACTGAACTAGGATCCAAGAATGAGCATTTGGGAATCTGTACTTTTAATTAGTACCCCAAGTAACTTGACAGTGACAAGGAAAGTTTGGATGGCACTAGGCTCTATGTTCCTCGCTCACAACTGGAGAATAAATCGAATAAATCTAGGGCCTCACAAAGACCAGGTATTGTTCAGTTCAGCTGTGGCCTCATGCCATGTTAAATGATACAGAATCTAACTTACTCTGAGTGATCTTGACCTCTTGAAGTCATGCGCAAGCAAGATTCTTCTTCCTCAGTTCAGAATAGTTGAGGCTATAGGCATGCACTATCAGGCCTAGCTGATTTTTAAAGGCCAATCCTACCAACAGCCTGTTCCCTCCTAAAAACTTAGTGGAAAAATCATAGTTTTGATCGTAGGAATGAGATTAAGAAATAATTCATCACATACAAGTGTAATAAGCGTTTATTATGTAATTAAGGGGACTCATCACAAGTAGAAGCATGCAATCCAACTGAAACGAACCTGGGATTTTGGGATGGGAGTGCGGGTGGAGGCGCAAATCAGTCACAAAATCGACCACTTCCTCACCCAAATAACAATAAGGCCCTGTCAGAATCGTTGGGAGCAAGTTTGACAGGACTGTTTGTTGTTCCTGGGTTTTGAAATGATTTCCAAGGAGCTTTCAAGACCCGGCCATACACTCAGGGTCGAGACTTCATAGCGGATGCCGCTAACCCCAACAAGATGGCTACGACCGTGAAACCTTGGGCAGCGATCCGAGTGCGCATCATTAGTTGGGATCGGTGGCTCTGGCCGCGGTGGAAGCAGTAAAGGCCATAGGTGAGGGCAGCCGCCGTCCCCAGACAGCCTGGGGAGAGGACAACACACACGGGAAGCAACAGGTTGGGTCCCCATTCTTGCTTTCCCAGAGCCACAACAGGAGGGCGGGAATGGGTTGTTCTAGAGTCCGCTTCACCGGCCCCAAGCCCCGCAACGCGTTCCGATTCGTTTCAGTCATCCCCGCACCGTCCTTCCGTCAGACCTCTGGTCCGCTCCCCTCCCATACCCAAGATGTATTTGGTCCTCCCCTATTTCCTTCCCCTGCGAAACCTCTGTCCCCTCGGTCTTCCGTTCCTACAGCACACTTACCTATAGGCACCATTGGGTTCTCACGGGTCTTGCGAATAAACTTTTCCTTGAAGCCTTCTGGATTGGTGTAGACCGTGGGGCTGAAGCCCTCGATTACCGGGGCCTTGGACGGATCAAAAGGCGTCTCCGGACTCACAGGACGAGGAGCCGCCATACCCGCCAGCACAGAAACAGCTACGACTAAAAATCCGGACGCCGGACCCCGCCTTCTGATGAGGTCACCACGGGGCGGGAAATAGCCTGCTGAGTGAAGTACGCAGGCGCTATTTCCCGGTGCTTTCTGGGAGTTATATTAAATTAATGTGGAGGCGCTAATACTAAAACTACATTTCCCAAGAATCCCTGCGTGCACTGGGGGTAGGGGACGAGCCAGACTTTTAACACGCGGCTCTGAGAGCGTGATTCGGAGTTTGAGCTGCAGTTTCAGAGTTTGAGGCGCAGTTGCGGCAGTTTGCGAGATGCCCAAAGCTAAGGGAAAGACGCGGAGGCAGAAGTTCGGTTACAATGTCAACCGAAAGCGTCTGAACCGGAATGCTCGTCGGAAGGCAGCGCCACGGATCGAGTGGTGAGGGGCCAGTTCGGAGGCGGGGTGCTCTCGGCTGGGATAGCCGGTGAGGTGACAGAATCTCTCTCTCTCTCTCTCTCTCTCTCTCTGCCGTTAGCTCCCACATCCGACATGCCTGGGACCACACCAAATCCGTGCGACAGAACCTGGCGGAGATGGGCTTGGCCATGGACCCGAACAAGGCGGTTCCCCTCCGTAAGAGGAAGGTACTGATAAAGCAAGGTCCAGGCACTTTCCTCATCTCCACATTAGCCCTTCCCTACCTGACCTTCTTTCACTGAGCAGAATTTCAGAATTTCATCTCTCACACACACACTCTTCCCGTATTTGTGATAAAGTCGTTTTGCTTGCACTAATTCTGGTCAAATCCCTTTAACGACCTCCTTAACACCTCCTCCTCTGTTTACCATTTCTTCTCGGGTCGGTGGAATTTCCTAGAATGTCCTTGACTCCCCAGGCCTTGAGGTTTTTGTTTTCTATACTGCCTTTGGTTACCTTTCACTTGAGACATCCAGTTACTTCCCAACAAACCGTTCTGGACCACCCCTTGAAGCTTTCAAAAGTAGCACCCGCGTCAACCACTAGCTTTATTTCCTGCTTTATTTTTAATTCACAGTAGCTCACAGTAGTTATAACTACATGATGATATATTATTTATTTGCACATCTGAATATTGAATGTGCCTCTTAGTCCCGTCATGTGATCTTGCGTTTTGTTCTCTTACTAAACTCTCAGGATTCTAGGATGCTAGTTAACCTAATGAATGGGCTTGCTGAGTGAGTTTGCTCCATTGACCTTAGGCAAGTTTCTCTCTATTCCCCATGCCTGAGGAAAATGGCCCAAGAGTTTTTAAAGCAAACGTAAAACCATAAGTATTGTCAGGTAAGTCCTCCCCAACGAGAAGATATTGGACATGGCTCTCTGTAACTTATAAAGCACTCTTTATGCACATGGTTTTGCAGTGTTACTACCCAGCAGAGTAAGTGAGGCATAGATAGTCGAAGAAAGATGGATTGCTTGTTAAAAATAATATTGTGGGTGTGATACGTGAATGTGGGCATGAACATACCGTTTGTGGTGTGTGACATGTGAGTAATTTGTGTGTGGTGTGATATATGTGAGTATGAACATACCATGTGTGGTGTGACATATGAGTGTGGGCATGAGCATACCGTATGTGGTGTGATACATGAGTGTGGGCATGAGCATACCGTGTGTGGTGTGACATGTGAGTGTGGGCATGAGCATACTGTGTGGTGTGACATGTAAGTGTGGGCATGAGCATACTGTGTGTGGTGTGATGTGAGTGTGGTGTGACATGTGAATGTGGGCATGAGCATACCCTGTGTGGTGTGAGTGTGGTGTGATGTGAATGTGGTGTGATATGAGTGTGATGTGACATGTGAGTGTGGTGTGACATGTGAGTGTGGTGTGACATGTGAGTGTGGTGTGATGTGAGTGTGGGCATGAACATACCATGTGTGGTGTGGTCTAGTTCTAGTTGACCTTGGGCAGGGATTTTCTGATACTAAACAGTTGTGTTTTGATGGGGAATGATGTTTTTCCTTAACACTGGTCAAACTCTGCTCAAAGGTGTCGTCTATTGGTCTCAAACCTATTCTTTACAGATAAAGGCCATGGAGGTAGACACCGAGGAGAGACCCAGAGATCTTGTACGGAAACCCTATGTGGTAAATGGTAAGTGTGGGCAGTGTTCTTCTAGGCGACAGTCCTGTCCTCTCACAGGTAGAAAGGACACTCAGTCTCTTCACTCTACAGCCAGAGACCAAGATTCAGAGAGAAAAACAAATGGTTCAGGACTCACAAGTAGTGCTATGTCCTGGCTGAGATGTTTTCCAGCTAATATTGATGAGATTTAAATGTATGAACCAAGGTAGAAGAGAGATGCTCATAACAGCTAGAGCCTGGGGTCTGGAAGGGTGGAGAAGAAAGCACTAAGTCTTGGTTTGTGCCCAGGTCCTCATGGTT
The DNA here is from genome assembly GCF_947179515.1 of Apodemus sylvaticus. NCBI lineage: Eukaryota > Metazoa > Chordata > Mammalia > Rodentia > Muridae > Apodemus > Apodemus sylvaticus. The sequence goes on from NC_067485.1 coordinate 12,930,126, forward strand.
TGCGAGCCTGTCCTGTCATTTAGTTTGTCCAGTGATCATTTATTCCCCGTGTGCCCCTGCTGTGGACCCTGCAGGGAAGAGAGCGTTCTCCAGCTCTTACCCACCCTTTCCCTACCTGTTGTAGGTTTGTTGTTATTTTTTTATTTGTGTGTTGGGAATTGAGCCCTGGGCCTGCCTCTTGACTGCTGAGTGTACACTCAGCCTTTTAGCCACCCCTCCATTCAGGTGATGTTATGTTTTCACATCTCCTGATTTGAGGAGACAGACAAAATTACTTGAGTCCTGCGTTTGGCTGATTCCCCTTTAGAATTTTCGACAGCTCAGTGTGGGGAGAGAAGAATTCCTACACCCTTCTGTAGCTATACAAAGCCACAATGCTTAAGTGGTAAGATAATGGTGCTTTTTTTGTTTGTTTGTTTTTGTTTTTTCTGGATGTAGTCTATGTTGCTGTGGCTGTCCTTGAGCTCACAAAGATCCACCTACCTTGGTGTTAAAGGCACAGCTCTGGCAGTGGCACCGCACGCCTTTAATCCGAGCACTTGGGAGGCAGAGGCAGGCAGATCTCTGCGTTCCAGGTCTACAGAGCAAGTTCCAGGACAGCCAGGGCTACACTGAGAAACCCTGTCTTAAAAAAAAAAGTACAGCTGGGCAGTGGTGGCGCACGCCTGTAATCCCAGCACTTGGGAAGCAGAGGCAAGTGGATTTCTGAGTTCGAGGCTAGCCTGGTCTACAGAGTGAGTTCCAGGATAGCCAGGGCTACACAGAGAAACCCTGTCTTGAAGAAAAAAAAAAAAAGTACAAGTGTGTTGGGTGCATGTATTCACACTGCTCCATATACAACCCCTGAACTTTGTTTTTGCAAAGCTGAGACTGTCTAACCACCAGGTCAGAGATGACTTTGGCTGTAAGAAGTTTCAGTTCCTCACACTTAGCCCACGTCATTTCTGTGTTTTGCCCATTTGCCTAGTATTTCTTTTCCTTGCTGCGCTTGAGACTGAACTCAGGGTCTTGTTCATGTTAGTAAAGCATGCTCTGCTCCTGAACTGTACTCATTCTGTCTGGCTTTTATTTATTTATTTATTTTTATTTGTGGGTTTTGTTTGAACAGCCTCTTGTAATGTAGCTGAGGCTAACCATGAACTTGAGATCATCTTGCTTTTAGCCTCCAAAGTGCTGGTATTTGGTACTTCCTACCTGTTTTAAATACACACACACACACACACACACACAATTTTTTTTTTTTTAAATCAGGGTTTCTCTGTATATCCCTGGCTGTCCTGGAACTCACTCTGTAGACCAGGCTGACCTCAAACTCAGAAATCCGCCTGCCTCTGCCTCCCAAGTGCTGGGATTAAAGGTGTGCGCCACTACCGCCCGGGTGCTTAAATATACTTTTAAAGACTTTATTTATGTATGTGAGTACACTGTCACTGTCTTTTGAAACACCAGAAAGTGTTGGTTGTGAGCCACCATGTGGTTGCTGGGAATTGAACCCAGGACCTCTGGAAGAGCAGTCAAGTGTTTTTAACCACTGAGCCATCTCTTCAGCCCCCTCCTACCTGTTTTAAAAGTATAACAATGATTGGGTCCATGGTCAGGATTCTCCCCTCACATGTAGCAGTGCTGTACCTGGGTCTAACCACGTAGTGCTAAGACCTTCCCATTTCAAATGCTTCCATAATACACCAAGAAGAGACTTTCTGTTGGTAGAGGAGCTGGGCAGGAATCCCACTTTCCATCTTGCTGCCCCTGGGGCCTGGCACTAATTAAAATTGGTAAGCTTAGTGTTTTTCATTTTAAATCACAACTTGAGAATTGGTTTTCAGGAGTTGCCATGCTGATGGGTAGAAGGCCGAATTTGGATTCTAGGGCCTGAGACCGTGAGTTCTGGCTTTGGATCTGGGAAAGTGCTGCTGTACACCAGCTCTTGTGTCCTGGAATTGGATGGATAGATGCTTGGGCAGTGCAAACAGTGCAAACCGGAAAGCCTTATTCCGTTTCCCTGGCTCCTTTTCCCCCAGACCTGGAGGCAGAAGCCAGCCTCCCAGAGAAGAAAGGAAATACCCTGTCTCGGGACCTCATTGACTATGTTCAGTACATGGTGGAGAATCATGGGGAGAACTATAAGGTGAGTTCTGCCTGCCGGGAAGAACGTGGGCTTGTTGGGGAAACTCACTGGAGTGTCTCAGCCTGATCTGCAGCTGAACAGAAAAAAGAAGAAAAAGTCTAGGAAAGAATCACATTGCTTAAAGATGTCTTTATGTTTGTTTTGCCTGTGTGTATGTGTATGTGCGCTACATGTGTGCCTGGTACACATGTGCAGGTCAGAAGAGGATATTGGATTCCTTAGGACTGGAGTTATAGACAGCCATGAACTTCTGCCTGTGTAGCCCTCTACATGTTGCCCTTTCTTTATAGGCCATGGCCCGGGATGAGAAGAATTACTATCAAGACACCCCAAAACAGATTCGGAATAAGATTAATGTCTACAAGCGCTTTTACCCAACGGAATGGCAAGCCTTCATTGACTCTTTGCAGAGTAAGAAGATGGAGGTAGACTGAGTGGTGCATCCCCTCAGACCCAGGTCTACTGGACCAAAGAAACCAGACCCAGGCTGTAAGGCAAGGGCTGTGTAGCTTCAGATGATGCTGGCTAAGTCCTATGGAATCAGGTTTTACATGCACGCTGTCTGTCTCTTCGCTGTCCCCCTCCTTCCTTCTGGAGAAGGAACTCTTGTTTTGTTTTATTTGAGAAAAAGCATCTCTCTAATAGCCTTAGCTGTCCTAGAACTTTCTCTGTAGACCAGGCTGACCTTGAAGTCAGAAATCCACCTGCTTCTGCCAAGTGCAGGGATTAAAGGCGTGCGCCACCACCGTCGTCGGGATGAGAAGGAACTCTTTCAAGGCCATGGCTTATGTTCTGCTGGGAGCTTACACAGAAAGCCAGGGCCTTCTGGTCTGTGTTCAGAAGGGATGCTCTATTTCAGTGTGTTCTGTACATGATAACATGATAAAGGAATATTTTACTTGTGTAACATGATTAGGTGTTTTTGTTTTGTTTGAGACTGGGCTTCTCTGTGTAGCCCTGGGTGGGATTAAAGGCACACTTGTGTAATATTCTTGTGTTTCCTATGCCCAGCTAAGCTCTGGAGTTGTCCCAGGGAAAGCTAAGCTTATTAGTGGAGTTGGATCATTAGCTCAACAGTAAGTTCTTCAGCTGTGGGCTTTTGTAGGCACTGCCTTACGGACTTCCTCTTCAGTGCTCCAGGCCTTGCTTTCCTCTAGAGACTTTCCGTGAAGCCTGGGCTGACAGTAGAAGGGTAAGGAACCAGGTCTGCTCACTTTGGATTGCTTTTGGTGGCTGTAGCTTAAATCAAACATCAGGAACCCAAACCTGCTGTCTGGAACTGGCAGATTGCCAGGTACCACTCTGTGTGCCACTAGTGGGCTTTCCATAGCGTGGCCATCCTCCATGGCAGGCCTCTTGCAAGCAGGGGCTTGAGAATGTGATGCCTGCTCTGCAATAGGAACATAGGCACGGGGTGAGCTGGGCATTTTAAAGCCTAACCAACCCCAACTGTGAATGGTGGGAAAACCTCCTGCGCTCTTGAAAGACGTGTTTTATACATTGCCTATGACATTTGGGAAGATGCACTTTTATTCTTGATATAGGGAACCAGGTCAGAGGTGTCCAAAGTAGGTGTGGGATGTGACATCAAGTCTGTTCTGAAGGTAGTCCGTCCTTCCTACAGTATCAGGAAGGCCCTAGAGTCTCCTAGGTACCTAGAACAGTCCTTAGGATCCAGTAGGTACTGAAGGCCTGTCATTTGGCTTTGTACCCTTCTGCCCTCTACAGAATCCAAGTTCTTGTCATTTGCTAGAAGGTCCCTCAACTTGTTTACAGAATTTGGTTGCCAGCTTCTAGAAGCCATCCCTGCCATCTTCCTTGCTCCCAGGGCTTGTAAACATCATGGCCTGTAAACATCATGGCCAGAGCTGTCTGATTTTGCAGTTGCTGGAGATAAAACCCCTGTGCAAGCCTTCTTGTCACTCTCATCAACGGTGCCTTTAATTTGCCTGATGTCTTTGCCCAGCTGAGCTCTGGACAAGGGATTCTAGTGTCTGGCACAAGGCATGTGTTTGGCCTGCCTCCAAGGCCTGAGTATGGAGGCAGAAGACATTTTTTTGGAGATGGTCTATGTAGCTTTGGCTGTCCTGAAACTCTTTGTGTAGACCAGGCTAGCCTCCAACTCAACTCAGGGGTCCACCTGCCTGAGTGCTTTGATTAAAGACTGGTCCATTCTGCCCAGCTGGCAGAAGACTTTTGAGCTGGTTTTTGAGCCCATCAGTTAGATCCCTTTCTGAGTGTTAGAAGGCTTTGAGTCACTGTCTGTCCCAAAGGTCAAAGGGTAAGGGACTGGAACTCGCTGTGTGAGAACTATCGCTTTCCAGAACTGGCACTATAAGCACCAGACGTCCTCAAGATGAAGAGGCTGCCCTGAACATACCCATTCTGGCGTTTATTGTTATTTCACCATAGGGAGTTGGTGACACTCCACTTTACCAGTTGTCGGTGGTGGCCCCTTGCTGCTGGTTCCTGGGCTGGAGTCGGTCATCTTACAGGTGTAAGAGCAGGGGAAAGTTGATTGCCAGAAAGGACTTTGGCCTCTGAGGTTGTGGGGTAAAGTATCTTCGGAGACCTGAATCTAGTCTGAGGTCCAGCCCTGTGGCTGGGGCGTGGGTGCCACTGTCCTACAGCTGGCTTGTGTGGGTAGTTCCTCCTAAAATAGTGTAGGCACAGTGCCCAGAGAGTGCTAATTTGTTTGTTTGTTTTCTAGTACTGGGTTGAGCCCAGTGCATGCTGGGTAAGCATCTGTCACTGGACTCCATCCCAGACCTGCTCTGAGGGCTCAGCTCACTCCATCCACGTTTCCATGGTTTCTGAGGACCAGACTCCTCCATCAGGCTTTACCTCCTGACCCAGCCTGATTGTCCAGGCTGTCTTTGAACTCACTTTGTAAACCAGGTAGACCTCAACTGTGCCTTCTCCAGAGTAGCTGGGATCACAGACCACTAGGTCTAGCTAGCCTCAAGTAAAGTTACTTCAGGAGACACAGTGAAATTCTTTATTCTTAAATCCCCCCCAACCTTGGACAATATGACAATTGTACATGATGCAACTCATTAGACAAAGGTTGTTCAGTTAGGAAAAAGAAATCCTCTCAACAAGTCTGGTTGTAAGGTAACTTTAGCACTGAAGAGTGAGGTGGAATCTTCAGAGCAGACATACAGTGTCCAACAAAATTTTAAATACTCTAAAATCCTAGTCGTTCTTTAAATATTTAATACAAAAGCAGAAAAATCACTTCTAATGAGAGTGATCAGTTTGTAGTAATTTCACTCTTGTGGGATGGGGTCCCAGGGCATAGCATAACCCCCCACCCATGATTGTGCTCACTTCACCTCGGAAGCTTCCCGCTTCCTGGGCTGTCTGCTGGGCAGTCGGCAAACAGCACACACAGTGCATCCTCAAACAGCACGCCAAAAGCCCGGCGTGATGACCCAATGCTTTCCATAATCCTAGCACAGGGGAGGCTGAGGAAGGACAAGTGACATGAATTCAAGGCCAGCCTGAACTACAGAGTGACACTGTCCCAAAACGGCAGTCCACTGAGTGTTGCTCTCATTCAGTGTCCCTGGCCCACCAAAGGCTCCTCTGCCTGCACCAGGGTCGCCATGGGGCCCAGCTCTGCATTGGCTAATCTCCAGGCATGGAATGTTCGCTTCAGAGAATACAGAAAGAAGTTCAGTCTCTGTTTTTGGCTGGCGAATAAATGATCCCAGAAGTCTTGGTGATGTGCCCTCTGTGGGTACAGGAAGAGTCATTTTGTTGGCTCTTCTAGTCCTGTGTCCTGGGCCATGAGTACTAGGTTTCCTTGAGGTACTTGCTTCCAGTCATGGTCTCAAGGCCAGTTTGGGGGAGGGGAAAGCTACAGTTCTGTGTCTCCGCTGGCACATAGGTTGCCTAATCTCAATTATGATTCTAGACAGTTCTCAAAGCCTCAAATTTTCTATGACAGTCTCCTAGGGTTTTCATTACAGCACCTAGAAACAGAACCTAGAACTTTGGCCCATTCCTTTGATAAATACATAAATAAATAAATAAAATGCCATTCTGAGGCTGCCACCCCCGTCCCCAGCTCCAGTCTTGTTCCAGAACTCAGGCTCCTTCCTTCTCTAGACTTATGTAAACATGGGCGTTGGCACAGTTAGTACAAAAGCAGCAGGTTGTCTCCGGGCCTGGGCAAAACCACCCTTCACCCTATTCAGTGAACTGCACTTTGTGGTCAGTAAAGGCTGGCAAGGCCAGGCCTGCGCAGCAGGGAGGTGTTCAGAAGACTCTGCTAAGGTTTTCAGGTTTGCCATTTAGAAGAAAACCATGGAAATCACCTTTAAAAATAATGGCCTGGGGGCTAGGAAGGCAGAAACAAGGCCACAGACAGAGCAGGGGCTGGGGGATGATGAGGGACTAGGAGCAAGGACTTGCTGTGTTCTGCCCAGAACCTTCCCACATGGACAGTGCATGACGTCACCAGGAGTGAACCGGGAGATGGGGGACAAAGGCTCAGAAGTACCTGTGACATCCACACTGCTTCAACCAGTGGGACCTGCAGGGAGGAGGCACTGAGCCTGCTGATCATCACCCTGCAGGAAGGCAAGGAAGCTGGAGCTACACTGTGGCCTGTAAGTGAGGCTGTCACTGTCCTCCCCACCTCAGCCCCACCAGGAAGGTTTCTGCATGGATCTGGCCTTGCTCTTGAGGGAGAGAAGAAGCGCTGCTATGATGCTCCTGCCCAAGGCCTAGGTTAGCAACAACGATGCAGGAGAAGGCAGAACTGTGGTCTCCAAGGCTGGGCAGCAGGTGGGTGGGTCCATCTTAGGACAGAAGCTCCAGGAGCAACTTCCAGATGCGCACAGTGCCGGGCTCCTCAAAGCCAGATCCCGCAGGGGCAATGCTGGCTGCTAAGAGGAAAACCTCCCTCTGGTTGTCACTGGCAAGGAGGCCCAGCTCCTGCTGCAGCTCCACCATGCTCATGGCCCCGCTCAGGTCCTGCAGTGAACACAAGCCAGCACGGCATGGCTGTCAGACCCGTGTTCCCAGTGTGACACCGCCCTTGTCAGTCATGACAGACATACATGTTCAGCTACTACTCTGGACCCCAAATCCCAGGAGGTGCCTCCAGATCCTCTAGAAACTCATCCTCCTTCCTTCTGACTGTCCTTTGTGGATCCACTTTTCATGGAGCTATCTACCAGTGTCACATGAATCGGAGCCCTTCCTGCTTGTTAGGCACCAAGATGGCGCCTGCCTACCAAGTCCTTGATTCTCACAGTCCACCTAACTGAAGAGGAAGCTGCTTCAGTGAAGTCATTTAGCTCCCAGCAGTGATAAAAGGAGATTTAGGTTCCAAGTTCATACTAACGACCACGCTTTGGAACCTTTTGGAATCCCTACTCTGTCTTACGCCCACAATGTAAGAGCATACAGTGGGGTAACTCCCAGGCAGTTTGGGGTTGGGGAAAGGGAAAAGGCTATTACCGATGTAGCTGGTCCCTTTAATTCATCATTGGTTCAGGATTCTTGGAGCAATCCTTACATGGGAGGACCCCCTCGTTGCCTCTTGTACTGGTTTGAATGAAAATGGCCCCCACAGGCTCACAGTTCTGAATGCTTGATCCAAGGTCAGCAGAACGGTTTGGGTGGGTTAGGAAGTGCGGGTATGTAGGGGAAGTGTAGAAGTGTCTTCAAGGTTTCAAAATAAAACTGTAAGCGAGCCAGCAATACACTCTTCTATCAGTTGCCTAAATCATGGTGTCTCTTCACAACAAATATCTGAGATCATTCAGGTAAGTAACTGAGACACCTCCTGTTGGTTCAAAATGCCCTAAAATAACAGCTATAAATGAGAACAGTAACAATATCCAGTGCCCTGGGTATTTCTGAGGCTCCAAGGAAACACCACTAATAGTGGCACCGAGGTTGGACTTGATGGCACAAGCCTCTAATCCCAGCACTTGGTGAATCTCTTTATGTTTGAGACCAGCCTGGTCTACATATTGAGTCCCAAGACAGCCTGGTCTACATTATCAAGACCCTGTCACAAATAAATAAGTTAGAGTAGAACAGGCTTAATTGGGTACTGTCCCAGGTAGACCAGGACAAACAGCAGCCATATTTATAAATAATTATCATGTCTCCTGACAGGGCAAATCTGGGGTCAAAGAGATAGGTTAGAAATAGGGGCCTGAGCCCAAGAAGCTCCTAGTGCTCTGTTCTGTGGTGGCTGTCCTGGAGTTGAGGATCCACATGAAGTCTGTGATCTTGAGGGCCGCTGGGCCCAGAGTAGCCCTCTGGACTCACAGAAGGTATAGTGCCAAAGACAAATCTCTATTTGTTTTCAGGGGAAAGCTGTTTTTGTGGGAGCTGGGGATTGAGAACGCAGGGCCTCAAAAATACCAAACAAGCAACTTCCCGCACAGAGTTCCACTCCAGGCCAACAACACAAACTCTGGGGAAAGTCTGAATTCTCAACTCTGTGTTTGCTCCAGTAGTTAACTCCAGGCACATAGAAACAACAGCACTGGGGCTGGAGAGATGGCTCAGCGGATAAGAACACTGGTTGCTCTTCCAGAGGTCCTAAGTTCAATTCCCAGCAACCACATGGTGGCTCACAACCATCTGTAATGGGATCTGATGCCCTCTTCTGGGGTGTCTGAAGTCAGCTACAGTGTACTTACTTTTTTTATTTTTAAAAGAAACAACAGAGCTGTTGTGGGGTGTAGCAGGACTGAAGCTGGCGATGACTGTCAGCTGTCAGGTGTTCACGCTGTGCCTGGACACTGCTGATTCTATTAATGTACCCCACTTCTCACTTCTCAGCTCTGCAGATGCAGGCTGTTTCTGGAAGTGGGCAACCCAGCTCCACCCTCCTGTATGTCCCCATGGAGACTACAAACACCCTGAGCTGGAGCAGCCCCACCTATAAAGTGAACAGGGCTGTATACCTTGGATTAGGCCAATAATGTCACTCAAGCAAGGTGTGGTAGTCCACACCTACAGTGCCAGGACTTGGGGATGGAGTTATTTATGAGTTCCAGCCAGCCTGGGCTGCATAAAGCATTCAAGACAGATGTCTCAGAAAGTCCAGGAAAATAAAACATTGAAAACTGCGGCTGGCATACAGTAAGTACTTACATTTCTTATATCTCTAAAGGCCAACAGAAGACAGAGGAAGGGAAAAAAGACACAGGAGGGAAGGATACGAGGTGGAGAGGACAGAGAACAGAGAAGACGCAGGTTGGGAGGGAGGGCGGGGACTGTATGTCACACACTGTCTGGTAATTTTGCTCAGGCTCCCACCCTGTGCACCCTGTCACTGTGCCCAAGCATCTGTGAGAAGACCAGCTGGCTCAACTCCAAAGCACTCACCTGCTTGTTGGCCACTATAACAACAGGCAGGTCTGGGTCCTTGTCTAGCAGTTTCTGCAGCTCCTGCCGAGCCCAGGGCAGCCTTAGCCGGTCGGTCGAGTCCACCATGAACACCAGCACGTCCACCTCATTGACAAACTCCTTCCAGTAGAAGCGCAGGTTCTGGCTGCCACCAACTGAAGACAGAGAGGCCGGGCCAGCTCAGAGCCCAGAGCTCCCTGTAGCATGGTTCTGCCCACACCCCCAACCCACTTCCAGCTCCTAAGGTTCCACTATTCTGGGATAAAGACAGTGCCATAGTACAGGGCCAGTCAGAACTCTCGAGAGGGTGCTTACCCTTGTGTACCAGTCTCTTCTTACTGAACAAGGTGTCTGCAGATCCCAAAGAAACCGTCTGCCATGTTCCCTTCATAGGGCTGCAGCTGTCTGTTGGAATGCCTTGCCTCTTACCGGTTCCTAGCTTCCTCCCTGGTGAGTGGTAACTGATAAGAAGCCAGGGGTCCCTAAGTCTAGAAAAGCTAGAATCCCTTGCCTTGCCAGCGTGCCACCCCAGCTCTATCCCACTGAGGCTTGACAGCCCTTCCTCTTCCCTCGAGGCCACTGTACAGCGTCCTGCTGAGCAGCACTAGGCCCTCAGCTTGGGCTGCCTTTCTGTTCCTCTGCTGCTCTGCTCAGTTCCCCTTGGCTCCCCTGCATGCTGTTGTAGTTCTGCGTCTCTATCTCCTCTCTAAATCCCCCCAAAGCCTCAGCACAATGCCTTGGCACACAGGAGGTGCTCATCAGGTACCAAGCACTGATCTGGGTGCCAGGGATACGGAAACAAGCAGGCTGAAGTCCCGGCTCTCAAGGAACTCCCTCCCTAGCCAGAATGGACCAGGCAATCAGAAAAGACATTCTAGAAAGCACAGAATCAAAAACATGGAAAAAAAAAAAAACTAGGGGAAATGGCCGGAGTCTGTGGTTGGTCATGGGTTGAGTGGTCTAGAAGCGTCTCCTCACGGAGGCTGGATGTGAGCTGAGAGGAGGATGGGGAGCTAGCCACAGGGAGGAGCAAAAGCCAGCATTCCAGGCAGAGCAAAGAACAAGCTCCGGGCATGTGAGAGAGAAAGGGTGGAGAACAAGGCTCCTCCAGAGAAGGAGAAAAGGCGGAGGCTGGCCCTCAAGGGTCCAGACCGTGTTTCTGAAAGATGGCACACTGTGGGACGATCTGCAAGGGAGCAACTGTAGTTCTAGATGGCAGAGACGAAGGGGCTTGAACCAGGCCGCCGCGGACGGAGTAAGATGTCTGCGCAAGCGCCCAGCCTACAGCCCCAGTACGGCCGATTTCCTAGGTGGTGCGCTACGGAAGGTGTTACTAGCAGTATATCCGCTCCCTTGCCAGCTTTGCCACAGTGTGTATTCTCAGCTGGTCCCCAGGCCAGGATGCTGAGACCATGTGAAGGGACTGTCGTGGGTGAAGAAAGCTCTAGGACTTGATTGATAGCTTTCCTGCCACCGCCTCCTGAGGGCTGCGGATTCCAGGTGTGAACCACCATGCCTGAAAGCCATCTGGGTCTGACTCCTGATGTCTGTCAGAACATAGGCATGTGAGAAGAGCACCTCACCTGGGTGGGAAAGTGAACACTCCTTCTGTCAGTCCCTCACTGAACTCATGTCCTTGACCCAAGAAGAGACAAAGAAAGCTTGATGGGAGGGTCCAAAGTCCTAAGTAAAGATCGACATTTGCTACAACCATGGAGAAAAGGTATGGCCAGGCTGGGCCACACCACAACTGCCTAAGAACAGAAGGAAGAACATGAGGCCCATCCAGGCCAGGCGTGTGGTTCTCAAAGCTCAGTTCTATCCCTAGTGTTTAAACAAGCACATCCCGGCTTCATGGTTTTAGTCCTGTGCCTCGAAGTCCCCTCTAGTAACTCCTCAGAGACTGAGGCTAGACCCAGGTGGCCCCGTCCAAAATCCCAAGAGGCCAATGTCCGCAGGTAGGTCTCCTCGATCCTCTCTCAGACCACTCACTCAATAAGCCCCCTCAGATATGTACTGAAGGGCCTTTGGACCAGAAATGGATCATACACTCTGTGGCCAGGGTGCTCCTGGACTCATCAGGGACAGAGGGTGATGTGATGTGATAAATCCTGCAGCAGGAGGGGACCAGAGTGGGGCGGGGCAGAGTAAGCTTCAAAGGATGTCAGTCACAAACCACACTTGAAGACTGGTTGTGGCAGTGTGTACCTGTAACCCTAACACCCAGATGGTGGAGAAGAAAGGTTCAGGAGCTCAAGACCAGCCTCAATACCATGAAAGCATCCCAAATGAACGACAAAGCCCCGACTAAGGGAAGAAACACAATCCAGTTTAAAGAATGAGTGGTAGTAGCGTGTCGAGCGTTCCAAGCAGAGAAACAGTGCGTGCCCAGAACAGGTAAGAAACAAGTACCCTTCACAAGCGCACAGGGCTTCCTGCATTAGAACACTGAAACACTGGGGAACCTTTCGTGATCTAACTTGTCAGAAACCTGTTTGTGCAAGTATCTAACAAGCAGATTAACTGATGGTGGTTTTATGGAGTTGTCTGGGGGAGTTGGATAAACAATGCCTGTCAAATGCTTGGCATATGAGCCCATGGCTGTTAGCTGGCTAGTATAAGGCATGTGTGGCGAAGGGTAGGCGGACCAGTTGGAGACACAGGACAAGGAAGAACCCTAAGTGCCAGCATCTTCTGTATCTTGTGTCCTGAAGAGAAGCAGGAAGGATTTCATAAAGGGGAAATGTCCTGATTAAAACGCATTTTACGATTCCTCCAAATAATCTAGGCCCTGGGCCAGCTGTGATGATGGGGAGAAGGTAGGGGTGGGGGGAGGGGGGTCTCTTGCTCACTCTCTAACAGGTCCACCTCGAAATTCTTGGTAGGCAGCCGAACTGAGTTGAAGCCCCAGGTAGGGACGTGGCCTTCCACCGGTGGCTTCCCGGCCAGCAAGCGCAGGAACGTGCTTTTCCCTGAGCCATCCAAGCCCAGCACCAACACTTCGCGCTGTTCCAGCTCCTCCAATGCCGGCTCATCTTCCTCGTCCTCAGGCTGTGGGGCAGAGATGAATGCTGCAATCTCCAACCTCCCTCCTGACCCTTCCTTCCCTAGGGACAACGGAATGCGTGGCGGTGTCCGTGCACGTGCACGCCCTCCACGCGTCCCAGGGCAGGCACCTGTGGCCTGAAATCGCAGGGCAGGAGCTGCTTTTTGAGTCCTAAACTAAAAGCTTCACTTTTCTTTTTGACTCCTCGTGATCTCTGGCACATTTTTCCCCATCACAAATCCTTGGCTTCCACGAACTGAGAAGCCCAAGACAAACCCAAGATCTCACGGTCACACCGGGCCTAGGGCTCTTTACGCTGCATCCCCGGGGCGGCGCCACTGCGCTTACTGCACTGGTGCCTGGCTGGCTCCTGCCGCGCCCTCGGGGCTTCCGAGCCCGATGCCCCCTGTCCCAGCCCTCGCGCTTGCACTCCGCGCTTACAGCACGCGTAGGCTTCCCAGTCCCCGGCGGCTCGCACTCACCTCCCACTCGTCCCACTGAGGGAGGCGGGCAGTGTCCGCGCCCCACCAGGCCTCGCCCTGGTCCCAGCGCCGCTCCCGGCCGCGGCCGAAGTAAGCTTTCCAAAGGATAAAGAGCACCGAGCCCAGCACGGCTGCGGCGCCACCCAGGGCCAGCGCCAAGGGGCCCAGTGGCCGCGGCGCCATTTGGCCAGGGAGCAAGACAGAGCAGCCTGCAGTGGAAGATGGTGCTGTGGCCGCGCCCACCAGCCAGACCCCGCCACACTACAAGCCCCACAATGCACTGCTCGCTGCCAGCGAAGGCATCTTGCGGCATGGGAGGGGTACTAGGGTGGGATGGGCTTTCTGAGCAGGGGGCTCGGCCCTGGGTGGATCTTCCACTCCCTACGCGGTGTGGCAGAGGTGAGGCTGTGCGGACCTGTTGAGCCCCTTCAGTACTCCAGAGAAGGAAACACTGAGATTTAGCAGGCATTCAGTTGCTCAAGGTTGCACCATAGTCTAGATTTGCCTTTAAACCCAATCTATGTCACCTGGGTATCTCTCAGGACCACAAAGAGAAATCTCAAAATTAATTATATATGGGACCACACGTCAGTGGGATGGCAGAAGGAAGCAACTTCCAAAACTTCGTTGGTAGCCTCCTGGAGGCCAAGGCTTCTTGTGGTACTGTGAACAGCGAGGAAGAATGTCAGGTAAGGAAAGTTTAGAGCAATCACATTGTTAGCCGCTGCTAGAGACTGCAGGACTTCCAAGTACCCTGTCAGACAGAAGAGGAACAGGAAAAAATGGTACCTCAGGCTACACTACGGCAGTCCTATGGCCTTCACTGTGCCTTCGGGATAATGGGAGAGAGGCCATGACTCCCAGTGTCCAGCCATGCCTGCCTCTTTAAAGTAGCACACACTGCACACTCCTTAGAGAGCCAGTTTCTCTGTGCCCTAGCCTCTGTTCTTTTTGGGTCGCCTTACTTTTGGCTACGTATCTATGCTGCTTCTTCTATCTTGACTTCTTGTTTCTTAGTTTTAAAAAATATTTCTATAGGGGTTGTAGATATGGCTTACTGGTTCAGAGCACTGGGTGCTCTTCCAGAGGACTTGAGTTTGATTCCCAGCAAACACAGAGTTGCTCCCAACCTTTTGTAACTGCAGGTTTTTTTTTTTTTTTAAAGATTTATTTCATTTATATGAGTACACTATAGCTGTCTTCAGATACACCAGAAGAGGGCACTGGATCCCATTACAGAGGGTTGTGAGCCACCATGTGGTTGCTGGAAATTAAACTCAGGACCTCTGGAAGGGCAGTCAATGCTCTTAACGGCTGAGCCGTCTCATCTGGCTTCTACAAACACCATGTTCAGTCATGCCACAGTGCCAAGATATACAAGCAGGCAAAATACCTATACCAAAAAAAAAAAAAAAATCTTCATAGCAATACCTCTTTGGGGGAGCAACTCCTATTGCTTATTTGATAATCAAAGTCTGGAGGTAGCAGAAGGAAATAGAGCAGTATAAAAGGTTTTACTCGCAGTGGCTTACAACCACACTGCAACCCTTTAATACAGTTACTCATGCTGTGGTGTCCAGAGTTATAAGATTTTCTTTAAAAAAAAAAACAAACAAAAAGGGCGGGCGGTGGTGGCGCACGCCTTTTATCCCAGCACTTGGAAGGCAAAGGCAGACGGATTTCTGAGTTCTAGGCCATCCTGGTCTACAGAGCGAGTTCCAGGACAGCCAGGGCTACACAGAGAAACCCTGTCTCGAAAAAAACAAAATAAATAAATAAAATTAAATTTAAAAAAAATCTTTGTTTGCTCCTTGATGACTGTAACTTTGCTACCATTGCAAATTGCAGAATAAATACTGTGGGGGGTCGCGACCCACAGGTTGAGAACCTGGGCTTTACTGTTCCTGCCTCCCTAGCAAGAGAAAGATCCTTTTTCTGCCCTCCCCTCCCTTGCCTCCCCTCCCCTCCCCTCCCTTCCCTCCCCTCCCCTTCTCTTCTCTTCCCTGCCCTCCCCTTCCCTCCCCTCCCCTCTCCTTTTTTTTCTGTGCCTGCATATCACTGGAGTGCCTGGTGCCTCCCAAGGTCAAAAGAGGATTCTGTAGCCCCTAGAACTGGAGTTGCTGCATGATTTTGAGCAGACATACTGGAGTCTGGGAATTGAATCTGACTCCTCTGCAAAAGTGATGTGTTGTAAGGTGCTGAGCCAGTGCCCCTCTTGGAGGGAACATTTAAATACAGCCTTCGCTTTTGCTATCAGGCTATTGACTCAATGGACCCTGAGAAATTGAAATTTATCCCTGCCTGGGAATTGAAGGAGGAGCAAGAGAAAGTAGGTAAGATCTGCAGTAAGATCTGACTCTAACAGTTGCTCATAGGCTCCTGACTTGGATTGAAAGTAGCCCACGGATTAAAGCCCCTTTGCTTGATGACCTTTAGATAATTATAGTACTTCATGAGAGCTCTGGTGCTGGGGGAAAATCATTTTGCACACAAGGAAAACTCAAGTTATCTTTTCATCTTTTCATCTCCTACTCCATATTGCTTTGTTTTGTAGCTATTTTAAAACTGCCATCCCCCTCTCTCTCCTCTCTCTCTCTCTCTCTCTCTCTCTCTCTCTCTCTCTCATAAATGATATTAAAGCATCTGACTCCTGAACCATTCCTCCTCCACAGGCCATATCCTGGGTAGTCACGGCAGCTTCCAGCAGTAACCACTGCAAGCAGCCCTCGGCTGCCAGTACTCAGTCTCATGTTCGGAGAAAGAAAGGTTGAAACGGGTGCCAAAACCTTGCAACTTTTCAGAACCTCTCCCCCCACCACACACACCCCCAAAGGAGGAACTGTGGGCATTGGTTTTAAGGTCAGCCTCCAATACAGATGACGTCACCCCTAGGCACCGAAGACCCTCTAGTGTCTGTTGCCGTGGCAACCGCCACACTCACTCCCAACGCCTCATCTGTGCACCTCACCTGTGTGTGGTGGTGAGCTTGATTATCTGGCATCTACATCAAGGCCCAAATACAAAACAGAGTTCCTGACCCCTCGCCCCCCTTTCCCTCTTCTCTTCTTCACTTTCCCCCAATAAAACCTCTTTTTGTGGGGTCTGGTGTGATCTGTTGGGATCCATCCAAGCCGCTTTCTAACACAGCCGGTACTATAGCTAAAATGACAGTCTGTTGAGAGGTGGGCCTATCATTTGTCAGATTGCCTTGCCTTTTTAGCTTTGTTCTTTAGAGAATGGGTCTTTTTATTTTTTTAGCTTTGGTTGGCCTGGAGCTTGCTTTATAGACCAGGCTAGCTTCAAACTCAGAGAGATTTGCTAGATACTAAAACTAAAGGCAGGCACTGTCATGTTTGCCAGCTTGTCTGCTATCCAAACACAAACATCATTCCAGGACCCTGAAGATGTACCCCAGGGGGTCATTATGAAGCATAATAAGGTAGAAGAGATCAATTATTAGGTTTACTTAAAGCACTACTTGCACTGAGTTTTGCCAAACATGACTTCACTTTGTTACCAGCACCAGAATGAACTAAAGACGCTAAAACACAAAAGGTTGTTGCTCAGGGTAACCTGATAACAAACGTGTGTGTGTGTGTGTGTGTGTGTGTGTGTGTGTGTGTGAATGTAATACATGCCTTTAGAACCTAAAAGCTCCCAAAGCTAACTGCCAACGTTTGTGGGCTGTGGTTTAGAGTGTAAGAATGCAAACTGTGTTGGACCTGGAGAGATGCCTTAGCAGTTAAGAGCACTGACTGCTCTTCCAGAGGTTCTGAGTTCAAATCCCAGCAACCACATGGTGGCTCACAACTATCCATAACAAGATCTGACTCCCTCTTCTGGTGTGTCTGAAGACAGCTACAGTGTACTTACATATAATAAATAAATAAATCTTAAAAAAAACAACAACAAAGAATGCAAACTGTGGAGAGATGGCTCAATGGTTAAGAGCACTGACAGCTCTTCTGGAGGTCCTGAGTTCAATTTCTGACAACAACATGGTGGCTCACAACCATCTGTAATGAGGTCTGACGCCCTCTTCAGGTGTGCCTGAAGACAGCAATGGTGTACTCACATACATAAAGAATGCAAACTGAATCAGAAACTGAAGACTTACAGGAACTATCTTGGCTTCAGTTCACCAGTGATGTTGCTTCTCATTTTCTTTGACCTTGTCTCACTGACAAGACAGGCAAAAGGCCTCCAATGAGAAGGTCAGGGCTGGAGAGATGGCTCAGAGGTTGAGAGCACTAATTCTCTTCCAATTCCCAGCACCCACATGGCAAGCTCACAACTGTCTGTAACTCCAGATCCAGGGGTCCCAACACCCTAACACAGACATGCATGCAGTAAAAACACCAATGTAAATAAAATAAAAATAAATTATTAAAAATTTAGATCAGAGGCTGGAGCGATGGCTCAGTGGTTAAGAGCACCAATTGCTCTCCCAGAGGTCTGGAGATCAACTCCCAGCAACTACATGGTGGCTCATAACCATCCATAAAAAGACCTGAGGCCCTCTTCTGGAGTGTCTGAAGACAGCTACAGTGTACTTACATATAATTAATAAATGAATCTTAAAAAATAAAGAAAAAATTACAACAGTTAGATGGAAAGGATAAAATAAGAAAAAAAGAAAAGAAAGTCAGGATCAATGCCCAAAGAGGACAGAAAAGAGCACTGGGTTAGCACTGGATTCTCTGGAACTGGAGCTATGTGGCTTGTAAGTTACCATATGGGTGCTGGGAACCAGACCTAGACCCTCTGCAAGAACAGTCAGTGTTCTCCTGAGCTATCTTTCCAGTCCTCTCTTATACTGCTGTTAATAAATTAAACACACACACACACACACACACACTCACACTCACACACACTCATATATATACTCACAGAGTGCTTGTTTTTTTAAGACAAGGTTTGTTTATGTAGTCCTGGTGGGGAACTCATTATTGTAGATTAGACTAGCCTCAGATTCACAAAGATCTTTCTTCTCTGCTGGGATTACAGATCTGTGCAACCTCTAATGACCTTGTCTGGCCAAAAAGCCCTTATCATTTTGCTGGACGTGGTGGAGTACGTGTTTAATCCCAGCCTTGGGGAGGCAGAGATAGGCAAATTGCTCTAAATTGGAGGCCAAACGTAGAGAGACCCTGCCTCAAGATACAATTTATTTTTACATTTTATTTAGTTACTTTGTGTTCATGTGGGTGTCTATGTGGTCAGAGGATAACAGACACTAGTGGTTCTCTTTTTCTGTGATGTGTGTCCTGGTGATCAAACTCAAGGGCTTTACCAGGGTATCAAACCCAGGTCCTCTGCAAGATGACTGCTAAGTCATCTCCCCAGTGCCTCATCTACTACTTCCGTTGACAAGCATGGTAAACACTGAAGGAAACTAAATATAGAGTCAAGTTGTTCCCTTTCTTTCTTTTTTTTTTTTAATTACTTATTTTATATATGATGAGCACACTGTAGCTGTCTTCCAGAAGAGGGCATTAGCTACCTTTACAGATGGTTGTGAGCCACTATGTGGTTGCTGGAAATTGAACTCAGGACCTCTGGAAGAGCAGTCAGTGCTCTTAACTGTTGAGCTCTTAACTCTCTATCCCCTAAAAGTTGTTTTCTTAAATCTGCCTTCAGCCTAGATTCCAGGAACGCCCGACAGTCAGCACCCAAGACTGTCTCTTCTCACTCTACCAGGGTTTACAGGGTTTTGTGCCTCCTGCTTACAGGGCACAAAGTCAAGCAAAGACGGACCTGCCCGCTGGACTGGGGTTGCAAAAGCCAACACTTGTGTTTTGAAATTCCACTTACAGTGTGGACTAAAAAGAATCAAGGTTAATGGAGCATCTTCAATTTATGTGAGCCCTCACTTATAAACCAATTCGGTGTCATATACAGGGCATTGCATGTGTGTAGACACTCCATAAACACATATACACAGACAGGAAGCTAGACCAAAGGATTCTTTGTCTTTTCATTTGCTAATTTTAAGTTATTACTGTTTTGTTTTTGTTTTTTGGATTTGGTTTTTTCGAGACAGGGTTTCTCTGTATAGCCCTGGCTGTTCCGGAACTCACTCTGTAGACCAGGTTGGCCTCGAACTCAGAAATCCGCCTGCCTCTGCCTCCCCAAGTGCTGGGATTACAGGTATGAGCCACCACTGCCCAGCTCAAGTTATTACTGTCGATCTGATTAAGTAATACTTATTCTAAAATATGCATATCCAAATTTAAGGCCTGGGAACTGTGAGACTAAGAAGAACAGGCCAGGGACAAGAGTGGGGTCAAGGCATGTCCAAACTCCAAAAATCTCATCCTGAGATGGACAGGCATATGATGGAGCCTGTGTGTCCCAGCACATGTAGCCCTGCACCCCCACATTTGCCCCTTGCCCCCAGGAGGCTATTAGCCCGAGTAGCCATAGCCAGGCTATGCTTTCTCTGGTTATGACTGGTTTTGTCTGTCAACTTGACACAGGCTGGAGTTATCTCAGAGAAAGGAGCATCCCTTGAGGAAATGCCTCCATGAGATTCAGCTGTAAGGCATTTTCTCAATTAGTGATCAAGGGGGTAGGGCCCATTGTGAGTGGTGCCATCTCTGAATTGGTGGTCCTAGGTTCTGTAAGAAAACAAGCAGAGAGAGCCGGGGGAAGCAAGCCACCCCTCCATGGCCTCTGCATCAGTTCCTGCTTCCTGACCTGCTTGAGTTCCAGTTCTGACTTCCTTTAGTGATGAACAGCAATGTGGAAGTGTAAGCTGGATAAACCCTTTCCTCCCCAGCTTGCTTCTTGGTCATGATGTTTGTGCAGGAATAGAACAGACACCCCTTATAAGGTCATGTCCAACAGCGCTGCAGCTGCAGCACCTGTAATCCTTCCTCATGTTAATGAGGCATCCCCAGCAGCCTGGCCCTGGCCAATGATGTACACTCACCTCGAAAGCCTCTACTCACCCCGCAAAGGTTTAGAGAGCTTTTTTTTTCCTCCATTAAAAGAGCTGTCTCAGCCGGGCGGTGGTGAAGCACGCCTGTGGCGGATTTCTGAGTTCGAGGCCAGCCTGGTCTACACAGTGAGTTCCAGGACAGCCAGGGCTACACAGAGAAACCCTGTCTCAGAAAAAAAAAAAAAACCAAATCAAAATAAATAAATAAATAAATAAATAAAGAGCTGTCTCACTGAGGCTCTCCCCCAAGTCTGTTCTCTCTCTCTCTCTCTCTCTCTCTCTCTCTGTCTCTCTCTCTGTCTCTCTCTCTCTGTCTCTCTCTCTGTCTCTCTCTCTGTCTCTGTCTCTCTCTCTCTCTCTCTCTCTCTCGTTTTTTTGGATTTGTTTTTTTTTCGAGACAGAGTTTCTCTGTGCAGCCCTGGCTGTCCTGGAACTCACTTTGTAGATCAGGCTGGCCTCGAACTCAGAAATCCGCCTGCCTCTGCCTCCCAAGTGCTGGGATTACAGGCATGCGCCACCACCGCCTGGCTGTTTGTTTTTTGAGGTAGGAATTGTCTGTGTACCCCTGGCTGTCTAGAAACTTTCTTTGTAGATCAGGCTGGCCTTGAACTCACAGAGATCTGCCTTCCTCTGCCTCCCGAGTTGTTGGGATTAAAGTTGTTGGGATCAAAGCCCACCACACCGGGCTTTCTGTCTTTGTTTTCTAAAAGTTTAATTTTTCTTGTATTATGTGGGAATGTGCAAGCAAGTGCAGTGTCCTTGGGGGCCAGAAGAGGGCAGCAGACCCTGCGGGGCTGTATTTGCAAGAGGTTGTGAGATACTAAACGTGGGTGCTGGGAGCAAACCCAAGTCCTCTACAAGTGCAGTAGCTGCTGTTTTAACTGCTAAACCATCTCCAGCCCTCGATTTTCATTCTTTTCCCCTCTCTCCTCTCACCCCCAGCCCCTACCGCACACCTTGATCCATGCAAAACTCCTGTCTCAGCCTCCAAGTGCCACAATTCTGTAATCGTGTAAAAAGCTCAGAGGAAATGCTGGCAACGTGTGACTTCCTTTCTGGGAACCCGGTGGGATTTCCTTTTGAGAGCCCAACCTACAGGGCAGCTTGATGGTGTTAGGTGGTGGTGGTGGATCTGGGGGTAAACAATCTCATATCCCGGACTACAACTCCCAGAATGCCCCTTGCGCCCCCCCAGTGAAGTCTCGCGCGACTAGCGGTGGCATCTGGCTACTTTGCGGTTCGGCAGCCGGCCGGCGACAGTCCTCCGTCGGAGAGCGTTCGTCGCGCTCTCACGATGGCCCGGCTCTGCTCAGCCCCGCAGCCTCTTGGGCCATCTGGAGCCTCGGAACCTCTTTAGTGCGGAAAGTCGGGCCGCAGGTGGCGGGTGAGCAGGTAACCGACCGCGGCCTGGCGGTGCTGGGGGGCAGCCTGAGTTCCGGGGCGCCGCGCCCTCGGGACCGGGAGGGGGCCTTGTTCCACCCTAGCGGGACTCGAGGGACCCCAGAAAGATCCCCCGGTGAGCCTTGGAGCATCCGCTCGCCGCGAATCTGTGGGCTTCGCCGTGAGGGATGGGACCATGGGAAGGAAGGTCGGGACAGGCGTTACACATCCCAGAGGCTTTGTTTTGTTCCTCGAAGGAGAGTCGTGGGCTTGGGGTCGCCAAGGGAGAGGGGAAGGACGTGTGTCTGGCTTGCGGATGTCCTCTGGGCCGCAGCGAGTGGCCCCTGTGAACTTGGACAAAATTTGGACCAGTAATGCCTGCTGTGCAGTACAGCGCACCCTTGGCTTTAAAAACCTTGATTGTTTATTGTTACTAGATCTGGATTGGATGGACCCTTCCTCAGAAGCTTTGCTAACTTGCAGAAGCTGGGCAATGCTCCTCATTAACATCTGTCTGTCCGCATAGTCCCACATCATTTCACTGTGGTAAGGTGTCTTGTCTTCACTGCTGTCTGTCTTTATCCTCAGATGAGCCAGCCAGTGGATACTGGCCAGCTAGTGAACTTTATCCTTTTGGGGGTGTGTTTGTCGCTCATTGGTTCTAGTGTGTGTACGGGTTTTTTTTTTTTTTTTTTTTTAAACAGATCATAAATCCTTGCGTGTCTGTCAAAAGAACAGCACTGGAATGACCCTCTGCTGTTTCAGCATTAGAAATTGCCCTTTTGTTATTTTTATTAGGTGGAAGGGACTCAGCTTCAGCTCCGAATTCTGTATAGAAAAAACACCTGGATCTCAATCTTTCAATGGCTTCAAGACAACCAGAAGTGCCTGGTAAACTTAAGTTCTTATTGGTTAAGTCTGTTTTTTTTTCCCTCAGAGAACTTATTTTCTCTCAATCACTTAGTACTGGTTCCTAGTGATTTTCTTCGTTTAGTATTATGTCATCACCTTCTCAGCCATGGTATTAACCCAGATCTTAACTTAGGGCCTCTTCCCTTAAGTGTATGGCAAAGGTCTATTGTGAAGAGGAAACACTTTTTGTTTGTTAGATTTTTTTTGAGACAAATTTTCTCTGTGTGGTTCTGACTGTCCTGAAACTGTATTTAGACCAGGCTGGCCTTGGATTCCCAGAGCTCTTTCATCCTCTACTTTCGAAGTGCTGTCTTTAAAGGCACGAGCCACCATACCCAGCTTAAAAAAAGTTGTAAGTAAAGTTAAAAGTTGCTGCAAAATCCACATTTACTGTTCACAAAAGGGTTTGTCTTGAGACAGAGTCTTACTTTGTAGACTTGGCTGTTCTGGAACTCACAGATCCTCCTGCCCCTGCCTCCTGAGTGCTGGGATTAAATGCATGTATACTAACTACATCTGGCTCAAAAAAGCTTTTGATTGCCAGGTGGTGGTGGTGCACGCCTTTAATCCCAGCACTCTGGGAGGCAGAGGCAGGCGGAGGTCAGCCTGGTCTACAGAGTGAGTTCCAGGACAGCCAGAGCTACACAGAGAAACCCTGTCTTGAAAACAAACAAACAGCCGGGTGGTGGTGGCGCAGTCTGGGAGGTAGAGGCAGGCGGATTTCTGAGTTCGAGGCCAGCCTGGTCTACAGAGTGAGTTCCAGGACAGCCAGGGCTACACAGAGAAACCTTGTCTCAAAAAAACAACAACAACAACAAAAAAAACAAATAAAAAAAAACAAAAAGAAAGAAAACAAACAAACAACCCCCCCAAAAGTTTTTGATCTCTTTGTAGGAACACATTTTGTAGTAGATATCAGCTGACTTTATTGCTTTATTACTATTGTTTTTATGAAGCCATTGGGCAAGGTGTTAAACATGGTTTGAAATCGCTCCCCACTTAGGTGGGTTAATGGAAGCTTCCTTCATGTTCCCTAATACCATTTGTCTCTACCATCACGTGTGTCTTCCACTCATAAAGTCCTTGTCACCGTGCAGAGCTATGGTGTTGCGCTCATGAGGGTGAGGCTTTATAGCTGGAAGCATCTGCTAGTTGTGTGACTTTGCTTATGTTGTCTGAACTGGGAAATGGGAAAAGATTAGATACAAGGAGGGCTCTCAGTGCCAGGTAGTTTTTGTTTGCATGTCTTTTTTTTTTTCCTTTTGATAGCAATGTACATACTGTAAATTCACCTAGAGTGGGTGATTTTATGGTTGGTCTGTTCATAAGGTTATGCGTCCATCAAATTAATCTACTTACAAAGCATTTTCATGCCCCCAGAAATACTTTGTGCCCATTAGGAGATCCATCTCATTGCCTTCTCCCTAGCCCTTGGCAACCAGTAACTTCTTGGGCTTGTTAGTTATTAATCTTGGTGGTAGTCACGTGGTAGCTCTGCGTCCCCTTGCTGTGCTGTGTAAGTGAAACTTTCCGGGTCTTGGCACTTGCTGCCGGGCAGGTTGACACCTTGAAGAGTACGATTATGTAACAGGAAAGTCTCACCTTGAAGGCAGGTTCTGCATCAGTGACCAGACGAAGGAGCCCTGCTCTCTGCTCTGGCACAGCTGAGAGTACACTTGACCAATGGCGCCATTGTCACCCAGCTGGACACGCGCTCCAGCAGTCAGTTGTCCTGGACAGGAATGGCAGGCGCAAGATGTGGTGTTGGTGAGAGTGCCTGTCAGTAATGTCTGTGATGGAAGTGTTTAATCCTCTGAATGCTAGAAACTAGAGGCCGCTCCAGACCACAGACTAGGAGCTCTTTCCTGTTATTCTCTTTAGAGGGGAGACATAAGGCACATGTTCGTCATGAACTTGCTCAGATTCCCCATCATTTTGTCCTGTTTGAAATAGTGTGGAAAAACATAGATTTTTTTTTTCTTTTATATTTATGGATTGTTATCTAGCACTGAATGATGAAACCTGTTGAAGTTATAACTATTGGAAAATGATGCTTCTAATAAACTAATGTATATTAATGACAGTATTTAAGAGTTTAGTGTTTCTCTTAGAAGAGACCAGAATGCACCTGTCATTCCTCTAATTGAGGCTATAGCAAACAGACGGCAGTCTCTGGTCAGTAAGTTACTAATAAATAGTATTACACCATCAGGAGGCAACAGAAAATCTTTTATCAACCCTTTGATTTTGAACCTTAGCTTTTGAGCCTTAGCTAGCCATTTTCTCTATGAACTGAGGCAACTCCTTTCATCACTACGGTTTAGTTTCCTCATCAAATGATAGAAGACTGGCTACAGGGTGAGGGAAGAAAACAGAATGATATCTTCAGTCACTTTCATCCTCAGTCTTTTATGACTGAGAGTTTAGCATGCAAGTTTTGAAATGAGATAGGTTTGATTCTTTTACTGGAAATTGTGCTTTGAAGTCAGGACTTCGCATAGGTGAATTTAACTTTAGGTTAATTAAGGTTCTTTATTCTCTGAAACTTGATTAAGCTCTGGTGTGGTGATATGTGCTCATAGTCCTAGCACTTGGGTAGCCCTGAGGCAGGAAGACTGACAGAACTAAGGCTAGCTGTGCAAGCTATACAGTGAGGACCAGCTAGCCAGGACTACAGAGCAAGACTGTATGTCATAGCGTGTTGTGGATAAGGATGGTGAGGAGCGCTGTTGTTAGTGCTGTTACTGCTCCCTTGAATGGACCAGTTGTCCCCTAAGTTTTGCAAGTTTCTCATCTACAGATTAACTTAAAGCCAATAGTCTGTTCAGTTGATATCCCACATTGACAGGTGTCTCTGTTCTTAGCTCTTGCTCCCAGCGGGCCTCTAGGCAAGATGTCCCTGCCCATCGGGATGTGCCGCCGGGCATTCAGCTATGATGATGCCCTAGAGGACCCTGCGCCCATGACTCCTCCTCCATCGGACATGGGCAGCATCCCCTGGAAGCCAGTGATTCCAGAGCGCAAGTATCAGCATCTTGACAAGGTACCTTACCCTGCTGACGGCTTCTGGCAAACTCACCCCTTTTTCTCCTCCTGTCCTGGAAGCTTCGGTGGTTCTCAGTCCCTACAAAATCAGGCGCATTTGTTCCCTTTGTACATCTTCTGTACTTTTTTCGAATCCAAAACTTGAACAGTCGTGTTACCTAGAAGAGATTCTTCTAGACTCTGCTTCCCCAACTAAGAAGCCTAACTCCAGAACCTCCGTGTCTAAGTTGAGTCCTGTTTACCTCCTTGTAGCTTCTCTGTTATCCAGCCATAGCATCATTAGAATATTTGCATCGACACAGTGAGATAGTGGGGGAGAAGGACCCTAGTCTAAATATGAAATTAAATTATTATGTTGTATGCATAGCCTCTTCTCGCAGCCTTATTACTTTTATGTAGTCACATTTTTATGTACTAGATGGAGTTTTACCCTGGGAAGTTTTGCTGTCTCTTTGTCGTGGCAGTATGCACATTTCAGATTGGGGGACTTGAGAGCTCAGGCTTCTGAACGGTGATTCTCAGCCTGTATTGCATTGCAGTGTTAAGCTGAAGGTCTGCATAGAGTTCAGAAAACTTTTCAGAGGCTGTGTTGTGATTGGCATCAGCACAGGCTTCTGAACGCCTGCTGTGTTGCTTGTGAGTGTGTGCCTTTCCGTGCTGCCAGGTTGGCCTCCAGAGAGTGCTGGGCCTGCTGAGGGGCAGCACCGCACTCTGTTTATGTTCTCCTAGAGGTGGAGCCGAGGCTCATCTCTCCACAGCCCTGACCTACCACACAGCCTGAATTGTGTTTGGCCAGCACTCGGGGACTGAAGAGGGGCTGAGTCTGAGGGGAATTCTCTCAGCTGAATAAGACTTGGTTGTAGGAGGTGTCTGTTCCATTTTGTTTTTGCCCTTTTTGTCCTTTCTTCTCTATCCCTCATTAATGCTTCCTCGGTTTTGGTAGGTATTCCAGCCTTCTGGCCTTGAACTCACTATGTAGCCCAGGCTAGTCTTGAACTCACACCAGTTCTCCTGCCTCAGCTTCTCTGGCACTGGGATTATGTGCGTGCCATCAGACCGTGTTTCATCTGTAGTCTTGGGGGCAGACAGAAGCTGAAAGCTAGGCCTCAGGGCCCCAAAACTGCCTTTCCTCATGTGGTCCCAGGCTCTTCCATGAGTCCAGTCTCGTTGTCACCTTGGCGAGTAGAGGTGTCCGCTGTCCCCTTCAAATATTTCTTCACTCAGTGGACTACATATTCTTGTGACTTTCTCCAAAGATGTAAGTTTAGCTGTGTGGCTCCCCTGCCCTGCTCACGCGCCTCCTCTACTCTCCTCTCTTGAGCAGACAGAGGAAGGAGCGGCCAGTGTCTCTTCCATTGCTGCGACTCCATCAACAGCCACTGGCAGTACAGACAAGGCCCCTGTGGTGAAGGCTAAAGCTACCCATGTCCTCATGAATTCCCTGATCACAAGTAAGCAGAGTAAAGGGGGTGGGGAAGGAGCTGGGTCTCAGCTGCAGATGGGACCTCACATATGAGTGGCTGCTGAACCCCTCAGCAGAAGGAAGATTTGTTGACTATTAAGTTTCTCATTGGCTTAGGTATATTCCTAAGGCAATTGTTGCTTGATACAGTCTTCATTTTCCTGCTGTGACCAGTGTGGTCTTGGACAAATTACTTAATAGTAGATACTGTATCCCACTTTTCTGAAGTAGCGGTCTAGCTGGCAAGTTGATGGTGAGGTTGAATAGTTACTTCATTAGCAGGAGCTTGGATCTGCTGCCCTAGGTGTGCTGGAGACAATATGGCCTTCCACTAGTACATGCTTATTTGGCTTTGTTTTGAGACAGAGTTTTGCTGTGTACCCCTTTTGATTTAAACTCAAAATAGTCCTCCTGTCTTAGTGTTTTATTTTTTTAAATTATTATCTTTTAATGTAGGAGTGCTCTGTCTTCATGTATACACCTACATGCCAGAAGACAACATCAGATCCCTTTATAGGTGGTTGGGAACCACTGTGTAGTTGCTGAGACTCAGGACCTGGAAGTAGTGTTTTAACCTCTGAGCCACCTTGCCAGCAGTGCTTAAGAGCTGGGATTATAGTCGTGGACCACTGACTTTAAAAATTTTTTTACTTAGCATTTATAAATAAGTTATATATATTTTAACAAATGGATTTTTGGTAGTGCTGACCAAGACCTTATCCATGCCTGCCTACCAGGAAGTCCAAGTGCGGGGCTTCAGTTTCTTTAGAATGTGTCGTGATAGTCCTAATGAGACTTGATGTGACAGCCAGTTTTTTCTTTTTAAGTTTATTATTTTAAAAACAATTTGGCCGGACGGTGGTGGTGCACACCTTCGGTCCCAGCACTCTGGGAGGCAGAGGCAGGCAGATTTCTGAGTTCGAGGCCAGTCTGGTCTACAGAGTGAGTTCCAGGACAGCCAGGGCTACACAGAGAAACCCTGTCTCAACAAAACCAAATCCAAAAAAGTCAAAAAAAAAAAAAAAACCAACAACAACAACAACAACAAAAAACCAATTTGTGTTTATGTATATATTCTGTGTGCTTGAGTGTGTTTGAGTGTGGGGAAGTAGGTGTGTGCGCGCGTTTATGTGTGCACCTGAGGAGGCCTAAAGAAGTCACCAGATAGATCCCCTTAAGCCAGAGTGAGAATCGTGAGCCATTCAGTCTTGGTGACAGGATCTGAGTCCTCTGAAAGAGGAGCAAGTACTTCTAACCATTGAGCCATCTCTCCAGATCTTCACTTTAGACTTGTTACAAGTTACTACCTAAGCTTTTTCCTTCTCAAGGCCCATTCTGGCAAGTGCGGGAAGTTAATTATTCAGTCCGTAGCTCTGCAGTAATGCCCACACCAGCACTGAGGGGCACAGAGCTGCATCTTGGTCGGCTCTTCTGTCAGAGCTCCTTCTTTTCTCCAGGAGGGCAACTCTTTTTCTAGGTCAGTTCTGGAAAGTTTCCTCAAACAAAGTCCAGACCCACTTTGGTTTTCTGTCATTGACCTATTTGAAGCAGCAGCTCCTACTTGGATTTTGTAGCTTGACTGTTCTAGCTTCCGAGAGCACTGGGCATGAATGGGGTGCACATGAAAAAGGAAGTGGAGTGTCTAACCCAAAGTCCACCTGGTGTGGGGACAGCCCACAGCTGCCATGCTCATGTGTAGTGTGCAAAGTTTGTAGCTTAAGAAAAAAATCTCTTGTTCATTCTATAGTGAGCAACTTGTGACATATAAGGCAAGCTGAAAGGACATGGTTAGCTGGCCAGGGACAGTAACAGGTAGATCATATGTAAGAAACTTTAGTCTTTAGGCCTGGCCGGGTCAAGGCAGGTTGTTGTGCTGTGACTCTGGCTGGTACCTTCGTGCCAGCTGGCAGGAGTGCGTCCCTGTGGCCGAGTTTCTGTGTGGGCGGGAATTCTCTCAGGGAGCTTAGTGCCTTGGGGACTCTTACTCTGTCCATACCTCTGGTGCCTTCCACTTGTTCTTGCTGAATGCCGTGTCGAAGTCTGAGTGAGCGAGGTAAGGATGGATCCAGGATCCCTTCAAGCAGCTTGCTTTTTGGTGTGCTATGAGGGAAGGCTGGCTTCTGAGGGAGCCTTTGTGTCAGGGCATGTCTGGGGTACCCCTGACTCTCCAGTGCTCACTGTGGCCTCTTGCCTCTGGGGAGAACAAGAATTGTACTGACCTAGCTGGTTTTGGCTGGTTTGCCACTTGTGAGGGGTTGAGTGTGACTTGTCCTCTCTTTTCAGAGCAGACCCAGGAGAGCATCCAGCGTTTTGAACAACAGGCAGGACTGAGAGATGTTGGCTACACACCCCATAAGGGCCTTACCACTGAGGAGACCAAGTACCTTCGAGTGGCAGAAGCACTCCACGTAAGCAAGCAGGGCCATCATGGCAAGCTGTGATTGTGGTTTACGGGTTTCCAGCTTAATTGTCAACCACTGTGGAGAGTAACAGGAAGAGAACGGCAGGCAGACCTGGATTGCCCTCTAAGGTGGCTGTCCTGGCTGAAGGCCTGGACGCCTTAGCTGCAGATGTTTTGCTTCTGGTCTGGAAAGTAAGGCATGCCTTGCTTATGTATGGCGTGTATGAGAACTGTGGGCTGTGGGCTGTTTCTATGTCTGCCAGGGTGGCTGGCTCTGAGGGAAGGAGCATCCCACAGTTCCCAGAGTTTATAACTCAGCTGAGCAACATCACCATTATCTGCTTGTTTATTTAGAGACAGGGTCTTTGTCTATAAACTCAGGCTGGGATGGTGGCATACTCCCTTAATCACAGTGTGTATGGGAGCATGAGTGTTCCAGGCTACCCAGGGCTACATAGTGAGAACCTGTTTCAAAAAACAACAAAACCAAAGTCTAGGTCTGCTTTGAACTGTGATCCTCCTGCCTCTTTTTTCAAGTTCTAGGATTACAGGTATGCACCACCATTCCCAGAGAATACTTAACTTTCTAAAACTTTACTTCAGGAGCTGGGTGTGATAGTGCTCATCTTTAATCCCAGCTTTTGGGAGGCAGAGGCAGGTGAGGCTCTCTGTGGGTTCAAGGCCAGCCTGGTCAGCTTAGTGAGTTCCAGGACATTGAGGGGACCTGTCTTAGACTAGGGTTACATTATTTTGGTGAGAGTTTATTTAATGATGGATAGAATGTTCCTTGTGCTACCAGATAATCGAACCCAGGGCCCTGTGCCTACTGGGGAGCAGTCTGTTATTGAGCTACATCTCCAGCCTCCCTCTCACTGTGTTTGTCTTACGTATTTATTTTCTCTGCATGGTGTTTGCTCTCCAATTATTTCTATGCACTACTTTTATTCTTGGTCCCTGCAAAGGCTAGAACAGGGCATCCGATCTTCTGGAGATGTAGATGATTTTGAGCTGCATGTGGGTGCTGGGAACTGAACTGAGGTCCTCTGGAAGAGCAGCTACTGCTCTTAACTGCTGGGATGTAGCTTTCTGTGTAGTTAAGGCTGGCCTCAAAGTCATGGTTCTCCCTCCTCAGCCTCTGGTGCTGGGGTTACTGATAACATTTTAATGACTTTAAATACATTTTTCTTACATTTATTTATTTATTGTGTGTTAGTTCTTTCCTTCCACCCTAGATTGTCAGCCCAGTGGCAAGTGCCTTTCCCCATTAACCCATCTCTGGTGTTCACGTGATTCTTTTAGAGAGGCGGCTTTCTACTAAATGGTGCTCTGTGTCACATAATCTTGACATTGATCCTTGGAGTAGATATTTTATTCTGTTGTGTAAATAAAGATGATACTGGACCGGTAAGCCAGGCAGTTAGGTACAGAAGCATGAGGACTGCTCCCTAGAACCATGTATAAAGCCAGATCTGGTGGTGCTGGCCACCGCAGGGCTGGGGAGGCAGTGGTAGGTGCAGTCCCGGAGCTCGCTGGCCCCCAGCCTGTCTGATCAGCTCCAGGTCCGAGCAAGAGATGAGCTCAACAACCCCCCAAACAAAAAACCACAGTGGTCTCAGACACGGGGATGCAAACCTTTACTTCTTACACTTGGAGGTAGAGGCAAGCGGGTCTCTGTGTTTGAGGCCAGCCTAGTTTATATAGTGAGTTCCAGGGCAGATCTTACACAGTGAGACCCTGTCTCAGAAAGCCAAAACAAAAGAGAAAACTACCCAAAAGATGGATGGCTTTTGCTTAGTGCCAGGAGGTTGATCTTCACATGCACACCTTCCCCTCACAGTACATATACATACATACATAGAGGCAATCACTCGTGCACAGAAAAAAGTAAAAATACATCTTTAACAAAGAATGAAAATGATAAGAAAATTGAAGTAGCCCTTACAAGTTCCTTTGGGCATAGGGAGAACATCAAAAACACAGGTGATGGTGCACAGTGTGTATGTAGGGTAGGGGAAGGTAAAGGACACCGTGGATGGCCTGCATTGTGCGTGCATATTCCAGATGAATCTGCAGGTTAAGTTTAAAAGCCACTCCTGTGAGAAATCATGTTGAGCTGATACCATTTGAACCTTGACAAGACAGATGCTTTTGAAGGCAGGTACTCCATTTTTTGCCATTCATTTTTGTAACAGATTTTTTTTTTGTGTGTGTGTGTTTTGGATTTGGTGTTTTCGAGACAGGGTTTCCTCTGTGTAGCCCTGGCTGTCCTGGCACTCACTCTGTAGACCAGGCTGGCCTCAAACTCGTAGATCTGCCTGCCTTTGCCTCGGGATTACAGACGTGCACCTCCACAGCCTGGCTAACAGATTTTTTGTTTTTTTTTTCCGAGACAGGGTTTCTCTGTATATTCCTGGCTGTCCTGGAACTCACTCTGTAGACTCAGGCTGGCCCCGAACTCAGAAATCCTCCTGCCTCTGCCTCCCAAGTGCTGGGATCAAAGGCGTACGCCACCACCGCCTGGCCAGATTGTTAACTTACAAAAACTGCTGTGTTGAAAGTCAGCTGAGGTCCAGCAGAGGCGTGTCCCTTCTGGAGGGCAGACTAGTTCATACTACTGTGGAGCTTCAGCCTAGACCTAAGCAGCAGCTCTGACTCTCCTGCTAAGCCACCAATCTGTCAGCAGTAATTTGATAATGCTGTGGAGGTGGCTGATTATGGGAAAAAGCGGGCACAATGGGGTATGTTTCTCAGGAGAAGCATTTCACTAAAGAGGACAGCAAGCTTGCCTTGGCTTTGAACCTCTGAGGAGGGCAGAGACTGTACTGTGAGACAGGAACAGAATTGAAGGCTGGGCCTGAGGGTCAGCAGCCTGGTGGCTCTCTCCATAGACTATTTGGCTTTGTTGGCAACCTAAGTTCTAGTGTGCAGCTTGTAGTATAGGAGTGCTTAAGATGCTATAGAGTACAGTTCTTTAGAAACATGAAATCCGTGTGGTGTGGAAGGAACAGAATCGCTGCTGCCTCAAGTTAGAATGCGCATCATAGGGCTGATGCCCAGACTGATCCACTGTGCATCTGATCTCACTTTGAAAAGTCTCTTTTCACCCATTGGGACAGAAACTAAAGCTGCAGAGTGGAGAGACAACAAAAGAAGAGAAGCACCCTGCATCAGCCCAGTCCACCCCGAGCAACACCCCTCACTCATCCCCTAAGCAGAAATCCAGGTAAGTCTCCCCGGACCCTGTGTGCCGGCATCTCTGGGGAAGCCAGTGCTGAGACGATGCTGGCCTCCGGCCTATGGGTTCTTAGCATTGGTGTAAGACACTGTAGTGACAGGGGAAGATGGCATATAGGATATGTATTTACTTCTCTGTTCCAGGGGCTGGTTCTCGTCTGGCTCCTCCTCAGCCTTACCTGCTCCGAATCCTCACACCATGGATCCTGGGAGTGGAAATGATAGGAACTCAGCAGACAAATGGAGTCTCTTTGGACCACGACCTCTGCAGAAATCTGATCCTGGTAAGGTAGCTTCAGAGAGACCATCAAGGCTACCGGCTACTGTGTGGGCTGCGGTTATAATCTGTTGTTTTCCTTGGCAGGTTTTGCCATTCAGGCTTACAAAGGTGCTGCAAAACCCTCTCCTATGGAGTTGATGCGTTCCCAGGCCACACGAGTAGGTGAAGAACCAGCTACCTTTAAGCCGCCAAATATGGATATCCCAATGGTAGAAGGAAAGAAACAACAACCACTTCGAACCCATAATCTCAAACCCCGTGACCTGAATGTGCTCACACCCACTGGCTTCTAGAATCTTTGTGTCCAGGGTCTGTAACTTCCCTGGGCTCCTACACAGGAGTGATGGGGCTGAGGCCTGAGTGACTGTGCAGATTGTCCTTGGATGAGTGAGAAAAACCATTTTGCACTGCTTTCAGGTTGGTGGAAAATGTCAGTGGTGTGGAGTCAGGACCTCACTATTTTTTTAAATCATTTATTCTAGAGAAGGATTCTGATCCTTGCTTTCCTAGGTAAATTATGCTGGAGTGCTTCCAATACTAAGGCTTCTTGATTCTTTTCCCTTGATCACTATGAGCGCTGACAAATCATGGTAGAGGTGCCCACCAACCAGTTTGCACAGTGGAGGCCTCCTGATAATGCATTAGCCTGGACTCTGAGAGCTGGGCACAGCTCATGGCTACACTTGCAGGACCCTGTAAACTGAACTACAGGTTGTTCTCTCTCTCTCTTTCTAGGGTTTCTAGGTGTAGTCCTGGAAATAGCTCTGAAGACCAGGCTAGCTTTGAATTTACAGAGATCCATCTGCCTGCCTCCCGAGTGCTGTGATTAAAGGCATGCACCACCACTGCCCAGCTCAGGTTCTTTTTCTTGGCTAGTCCAGCACACCACTTTGTTCTCTTGGCCCCTGCAGTTGGAGGGCTGTGTATCTGCTGTGTCACAGGACATCACTAGGTCTTGGACAGCCCCTTTGCTCTTTCGTACTTTAATGTGAAATTAATTTACCATCTAATTCAGTATGCTGGTTTCATACTCAAAACAGTTCCTCACTCCCATTCTATTACTGAAGACTAAGCCCAGGCAGGGACTTGCTCATGCTAGGCAAGTGCTCTACCACTGAGCGCCACCCCTAGGTTCCTGGATATTACGCTATTTTAGTTGTGTGTATTTTGAGACAGCATCTCCCTTTGTAGCCGTGGTTAGCCTGGAACTCAATCAGTAGATGCACAGAGAAGATGTGCCCGCTTCTGCCTCCAAGTGCTGGGATTGGAGGTGGACACAGCTGTACCCAGCTTAAGCTTTTGTTAAAGAAGACGATAGGTACAAGTGGATTACAGTCTTCAGGGTCACATGAACTTGGTGCCACTGTATTCTAATAACATTGAGAGCATTTTCCACCAAGTCAGCCTCATATGTTCAGTAACACATCTTATGGAGGAAGGGAGGCAAGGAAGTGCCCTTCTGTGTCGTCTCGTTCACAGGTCTGTTGGTCTTGAACACTCACAATTGCGCGATCATTTTAGATAGTAGTCTGTTTACATAATGAGCTGACCTCATAGAGAAGCCCTGGAGTCTAAGATTGTTGTAAAAATTAATTTATTTGTGTTATCTTGTACTGACAAATAAAAATCTTTACTACTTTCTCAAGCCCATGTCTGTCTTGTCTATTCTGCCATAGCGGAGTCCAAGCATTGTAAACTTTTTATTCTATCTTATTAACAGCACATGTTTAACAGGCTCTAGTCTTGTTTCTTTGCCTGCCTTGTTATATTAGGTTTAATAAACTGGCCACAGAGTCATATTCATGGGCAATATAAAAAGTCTAGTATGGATTGTGGTCTATTCAGGAAAAACTACCTTTTTTTTCCAGAAATAGGCCGTCAGTACCTTGATGGATTGTTCAGAAGGGTTCTTTACATCTTGCATGGAAATGTTGGACATACAGTGCATATCACTGCCTGTTTCAAAAGCATAGATAAATAATTTAATAAAAAATATATACACCTTGTATATTTAAGCCAAATTTGAATAGGCTAGGATAAAGATTATAAAAAAAGATATATACTGAAGAGTTATAAGATTATTACAACCTACAGATAAATAAGATAGGTTTGGTCCTATGATATTCCTAACTAATGTTCATACTTCAGGGCTTCTGAGTAGCTGGCAACAGTCAGGAGGTATTTTTGGTGCTCAGTGCTTAGAAGTCTGGCTGCCTCAGTGCCCTGAAGCAGGCTCTGTGTCGGGGTTCAAGTCTGCAGCATAGAAGAGCAGCAGCTTCAACAAATGCACTTTGTCTTGGAGCTGGGGGACTAAAGGTTCTCCCAATATGTGGACCAGACGGCTGCGGAAGGCCTCAATCTGCTTCTCCACATCCACCACCGTGATGTCATCTCCTTGCTGTGGCTTGGGCTTAATTCTTTTAATGATTAAGTCTTTCCGGTCAATCACTGAGCTCCGTAAGTGCTCTGCAAGTGGGAAGGAATCAAACAATATCTGTTTTTAAAAGCTAAAGTCCAATTTTATAGGTAAGGACTGGTGCCTGGCTACTAGGAGACAAGACAAAAAGGCCATGTGTGTTACTGTGGGAGCCCCATTTCCAAAAGGTCTCTGTTCTTGCTTCACTGTCAAGAAAAACCGACTTTGCTGGGCATGGAGGTGAATGCTTTCAGTCCCGGCACTTGTAAGACAGGCAGGTGGATCTCTGAATTTCAGCCCAGCCTGGTGTACACCAAGAGTTCTAGGATAGCCAGAACGAAATAGACCTTGCCTCAAGAAAAATAAACTTCTTAAAGATATTTTAAAACTCATGTGTGTCTGTGTGCACCACGTGTGTGAGTGCCCAGAGGCCACCATTCAACGGAAGTAGGCAGGTGTGCTGCCTGATACAGGGTCTCCAAACTGACTGCAGTTCTCTGGAAGAGGAATATACTCTATTCTCTATTTGACTGAGAGCTGTTACGATGTTGTAGTCCATGAACGACTGATCCAACAAAGGTGTCATGAGAAGCCAGGGCTCTCACGGTTGGGGTCCTGCTTACCTATACAATCTAATGACCAGGAGGAACACTGTGTTATCATCATCTGTGACGAGACAGGAACGTTCCTGTCATCACAGTGATTCCAACTATGTTCTCTGTAGGTGTAGTCAAGGAACACTGCTTTAAAAGTTATTATTTAAAAAGTACTTATTTTTATTTGATGTATGGGTGCTTTAATGTGCTCTGTGTAATCACCACATTATATGCTGTACCCATGGAGGAGAAAAGAGGGCATTTGAGTCACTAATGTTCATTACTATGTGGATGCTGGGCCTCAAACCTGGGTTGTCTATAGGAGCAGGAAGTGTTCTTAATTACTAAGCCATCTTTCCAGCTCATATAATTTTTTTGAGACACACTATCACTATGTAAGCTTCAACTCCTCATCCTCCTGCCTCAGCTTCCTAGGTGCTAGGAATGGTCCTTTACTTACATGAGCAAGTGAGGGTTAGTTATCTGAGACGCTCTCCTTACCTCGAAGCACGTGCTGATAACTGGACAGCAGGAACTGCAGATGTTCAACCAGCTCATCCCATGTCTGCCACTGGGTTTTATCTGACTGCAGAGACAGGAAATGCAGTGGAAAATCAATGGTTTCCAAATCTCTCACATGATGGCCAAACAGCAGGATCAGGAGAAAGTGTTCTGAAGGAGGGATTACCTGACACTTGAGCAGGGACGTGGAGTTGTTCAGAAAATAGAGGGCCTGGGCCAGAGACAATGGGAGACGGGTGGGTGTCTCACAACTATGGAGGAATATGATCTCTAGCACTTTGCATCGCAGAAGGTGGCTTTCCATGGTAGTGAAGAACATCTCCCTGTGTGGAGAACAGGCAGTCAAGCAGAAGCACATTTAAAGAGACATTGCCCAGCAGTTGCTGAGTGTTCTAACGTAATGGAGTCTACAAAACCCGCAATTCTTGTAGACAGAAATGGATTTATTAATAAACCAGTAACATAGAATACTGGAACAATCTTTGGCATTTGAAAAAAAGCAAAGCCAGGTATCCTGGAATACACCCATAAGTCCTGTGCTAGGCAGGAGGGAGGATCATGAACTTGAGATCAGCTAGTTGGGGACTGAACCCAGGGCCCTGTGCTCTGTCACTGGGATGTACCCTTGACCTGAAATTTCTTTTTTTTTTTCTTTCTTTCTTCTTTCTTCTCTCTCTCTCTCTCTCTCTCTCTCTCTCTCTCCCTCCCTCCCTCCCTCCCTCCCTCCCTCCCTCCCTCCCTCCTTCCTTCCTTCCTTCCTTTCTTTCTTTTTTTTTGTTTGTGTGTGTGTTTTTTGAGACAGGGTTTCTCTGTGTAGCCCCAGCTGTCCCGGAACTCACTCGGTAGACCAGGCTGGCCTCGAACTCAGTAATCCACCTGCCTCTGCCTCCCAAGTGCTGGGATTAAAGGTGTGCACCACCACTGCCCGGCTGACCTGAAATTTCTAATGCATCATTACAGATGCTATACTCAAGGAAAATGGAACATCTTTAAAATACATCAATTACTTAGCAATCAGGAATTATATTCAGCAAAAAACCCTTCACAAATGAAGGTGAAATTAAAAAGAAATCAAGATAAATTAAACAATGTGGTAAGCCAGGTGTGGTGGCACACACCTTTAGTCCCATGCTTAGGAGGCAGAGGCAGGCAGATTTCTGAGTTTAGGGCCAGCCTGATCTAAAGAGTGAGTTTCAGGATAGTCTAGGCTATATAAGAGACCGTGTCTTGGGGGAAAAAAAAAAACACAAAAAAGGGAAATTAACACAACTCTCATCCAGAGAAAAAAGAGGAAAAATTATATTTATATCAACAGAGGCTGAAATCCTCATCTATTCTCATCCATCTAAATCCTTATCTATTCTTTAGAAAAATACCAAGTCAAGTAGAAATAGGCCTCGTCCTCATTCTGACAGGCTGATGGTTATGAGCCACCATCATCTCCAGGTCCCCTTATATGTGATGCTCAAGTCTGCATGGTTCCCTAGGACGGGAAAGGCAAGGATATCTACTTGCATGGTTTCTCTTAACATTCTACTTGAAAGTTCTGTTGTAGCAAGGTGAGAGAAACAGACAAAAGTCACACAGGTTGGAAAGGAGACTTTCACACTCCTTTTGTTCGTTACCATGTGGGTGCTGGGCCTCAAACCTGGGTTGTCTATAGGAGCAGGAAGTGTTCTTAATTACTAAGCCATCTTTCCAGCTCATAATTTTTTTGAAAACTACAAAAAAGGACAAAATATTCCTATTAGAATAGCTGAATTTATCAGGTTTGCAAGATTTTTTTTAAACAAGTAATCTATCTTCCATCTTGATTTTTTCTTTTCATTTTTTTATTATTAACTTTGTCTGTGCGAATGTCTGTTCATGCCAAGGTGTGTGGGTAGAAGCCACAGGGCAACCTGCAGGAATCAGTTCTTTCCTTCCACCATGTAACTGAACGCAGACCGTCACGCTTAGCAGTAGGCACCTTTACCTCCTGAGCCGTCCTGCTAAGCTTGTAAGACTATATGTACTACCAACAAGTCCCTGGAAAATGAATACTCTCTATGTAAACCTGCGTAATGCAACTGTAAGAAAGTAAAATTGCCAATTATACCTGAATTATTATTTTTAAAATATTTATTATATGTAAGTACACTGTAGCTGTCTTCAGACATTCTCATTACAGATGGTTATGAGCCACCATGTGGTTGCTGAACTCGGGACCTTCGGAAGAGCAGTCAGTGCTCTGAACTGCTGAGCCATCTCTCCAGCTCTATACTTGAATTAATAATGAATAAAAGTAAGGGTCACTATATGTATCTTCTAGTATAATTTGGATGGGTTACCAATTTGCCACTTATGAGAAAAATCTTAGTTCTTATTTATACTGTTTTTGTCTACTCCAAGTCTAAACTTGAAGGATGACTTGTTAATCAGGTTGACATGGTAGGGAGAGTTTGGATCTGATGGCGTCCCACTTCTTCCGAAGAAATTATGCCTCGACTACATATCAATTACCTGGGATCCTACCCCTTTCTTCCCTTTTTAATTAAAGTTTGTGTTTTTTTCTAACCATAGCCATCTAGGAAAGGCCATAGTATGCAACTGAGGTTCTTGGAGATGCCCCACTGTTTCCATGGCTTAGATGGGTGCACACTGGAGATGCACAGTCCCAGAGTCATCCCAGGACTGCTCTCTGCTGAGAAGCCTTTCCCACCTCTATCACATAGCCTAAGGGTTCCTGGGCATCTGACCACCCCACTGGGCACGTTTCCTACAGACCAACATGAAGATGACCTTTCATGAATTAATGCTGTTTAGATGAATTAATGAGTTCCTAATTTGATTCAAATAATTTTAGGAAGAAAGTTTAAGGAGATGGTTTTAGTTGTTTTCCCAGAGAGGTATAATAAAGTTAGGATCAAGAACAGAATGTGCCTCCTCCTCATAGGAGGGTAAGCAAAGGCTGCATAATAAGGAATACGATGAGCTTTCATAAGTTACACTAAGAAGAGACATAAGCTTGGGACAGATTTGTGATCAAGGAAAAGCATTCATTCTAGGTCAGGCCCAGGGATGAGGCCACAGGTGTGCACTATGGTAAAGCAAGGTCATGTGACACTGTGGCTTCGAACCTATGATGAGCTTACAGAAGGAAATGCTGCTTTGAGCTTACCATGGACATCCTTCTGAAACTCCCCTTGTGTGTGACGTCTTATCTATGAGGCAATTTTTTAAAGAACTTTTGTTTAAGAAGGTATGAAAAGGGGGCTGGTGAGATGGCTCAGTGGTTAAGAGCACTGGCTGCTCTTCCGAAGGCCCTGAGTTCAAATCCCAGCAAACACATGGTGGCTCACAACCATCTGTAATGGGATCTGATGCCCTCTTCTGGAGTATCTGAAGACAGCTACAGTGTACTTACATATAACAATAAATAAATCTTTAAAAAAAAAAGGTATGAAAAGGCTGAGATAAAAAAATAAAGTACAGCTGTTGGGGCTCTGCTCCACCCACTAAATGTATGTATATATGCATGTATATACATATACATGTGCACTTGTGAAACTGATGAAATAGTCTGGCCAGAGTGTGAGTGAGTGAGTGTGTGTGTGTGTGTGTGTGTGTGTGTGTGTGCGCGCGCGCGCGCGTGCACTTTCTTCCTTCCTTACCTCTCTGGCTCACGAAGTGGTAAGGAACTCTGAGCCTCTTCTCTTGCCTTGCTATCAAGGGGCACTTGAGTAAGAGAGAAACCAGCCCAGGTAACTTAAGCTTTTTTTCTTAATCCCCTGCTACTATCAGCAAGAGTTAAATTGTCAGAAGCCGGAAACTTCTAGCCCCAGAAGAGCAAAAAGTTATAAAGTGGGCAGCTTTGGGCTCTCATCACATCTCCACACCCCCTTTCACTTCCAGGATGCCGGTCTAGCACTTGGCTTTTTTTTTTTTTCCTTGAAATTCTGTTTCTAGCAGGCAGAGATGAAAAAGTTAATTTAAAAATGAATGACTTTCAGACAGGGCTCCTTTGTGTTGCCCTGGCAGTCCTGGAACCTACTCTGTAGACCAAGCTGGTTTCACACTCCCAGAGAGCTGCCTGCCTCTGCCTCCCCGAGTGCTGCATTAAAGGCGTGCATCACCACCTGGTGTAGTCCTCTTTTTAATGGAGAAACCAAAACCAAAACAAGTGGATGGAACTACACTCACCTCTGGCTCCGCTCAGGGATATCCAGCACAAAGCCAAACATCATCTCGGCTATTTTATTGGAGCTGCAGGTTGGAGTCCTGTCCACCTCTACAGCGATGGACAGCATCCTCTGAAGCTGACACACAATCCTGGATCCAGAACACAGAAGACAAGTGAGTGGGAGGACAGGAGAGAGGCTTCCTGAAGAGGAGAAGGTCCCCACCAGAGTACCGAGAACAGAGACAACAGGGTGTGCAGGGGCACACCTTTAATTCTGGCACTCAGAAGGCAGAGACGGGCAGGCTAGCCTGATCTACATAGTGAGTTTCAGGCCAGCTAGAGTTACCTGTTGAGACTTTATCTCAAAACAAAAAAGCAAGTGAACACCAACACCAACACCAACACCAACACCAGAACAGAGACTACCAGAAGATCCTCACAGCGCACAGCCGGAGAGCCACCCAGCCCTTAGCCTGCTCCCTTCAGCTATCTGTCCTTCTGAATTCTGCCAGCTCGTTTGTGAAACTTCTAGAATTTGAAGGTGAGCTATGTAAGCAAGATGCTTAAAGCAGGCACAATCCTAAGGGTCTAGAGAACAGTAAAGACCATTGATGCTGGAACTTCTCTATTTTGTAAATGAAAAAACAGGTCCAAGGTGACTAACATTATTTTAATTTCTTTGTTGTAGAAGACATGCATTGGTCATTTAATTTTTAATAATTTCAATTACTTATTTCACCTCTTAATTACTCCTATGTACCACGCACATGCCTGCTGCTGTCACAGACCAACAAAGGGCCCTAGACCTCCTGCAACTGGAGTGACAGATGGTTGGAGCAGCTGGGTGCTGGGAACCAAGTTCCTCTGGGAGAGCAGTAGGTGCTCTAACTGCTAGGCCATCTCTCCAGCCTCATTATGTATATTTTCTGTTAGTGGTTTCTTTACGACATGGCAGTTCTTACTAAGACTAGCCTCAGGATTTCCAGGGGTGGATCCTCACCCTCTCCCATCACACACAAATATGGGAGAGAGGCAGACACAGCACTGGGAGGTAAGCAACACTTCAGAAAGGTGAGCTTGGCTTGACAGAACTCACTTAAACACGTAGTATATGGTAGAAGAGCATTGCTTTCAGAGAAACTGCAGATAGTGACAAAAATAACAGAACAAGGCAGGCCAGCTTCTGACTCTGTGACAAGACACCTGTAAGCTGCTATACTGGCTCTGTCCAAATCTGATCAGGTGCTTTGATTTTTTTTTTAAAATAGGACAATTTCATTAGTATTTAAAAGAAAACAACAGAGCAGGTGAGCTGGAGGTCCCAGCGGCTAAGAGGCAGGAGATGGATCAGAGTTACAAGTCTCAAGGAGCAGGAGGGCAAGTCAGTAGAAGTCTGAACGGCTACGCAGGATGGGATGGGTGTCTTTAGAGGAAGCAGGGTCCAGCAGAGCGGGCTCAGGACTTGGGTTAGGATCCACAAAAGGGAGCTAGAAAGGGGAGATACTTTCTGAATCAGAACTCCAAGGAGAAGTTTCAGCAGTGAGAACCTGTAAGCACCTGGCCTACCTTTCTGTGGATGGAACCTAGGTCCTAGTGTATGCCGCACAAGAATTCTACATAATTACACTCCTAGACTAGTAGGACCAGTCCTATTTGTTAGACAACAAACCCTCCAAGCCTGGAGACAATTCTTTGCCTGCTCCTTACAGCTGATTGGTGTTCCTAGTCAGGTTAGGCCGGGGAGACAGATGGTCACTGCTAGTTTTCAAGACTCCTGATCCTGGAGAGGTCTGAGTCTCATCTTGAGGTGAAGTTAATTCGTTTTCAGTCACTGCTTTGACCAGCCACTTGATAACATCTCTAGAACAC
The DNA here is from genome assembly GCF_947179515.1 of Apodemus sylvaticus. Classification (NCBI taxonomy): domain Eukaryota; kingdom Metazoa; phylum Chordata; class Mammalia; order Rodentia; family Muridae; genus Apodemus; species Apodemus sylvaticus. The sequence continues at coordinate 12,972,387 of NC_067485.1, forward strand.
AGAAGAGATAAGAAAGAAAGGTATACACAGCTGTTGTGCCTACAGAGTTTAGACCTGGTCTCTGGCATACACTGGGTTCCCAGACCAGGGGATTCCTCCAAAGGTAACCAAGAGAACCTTGAGGTTACTTTCAGTATTTCGGCAAGTCTAACAAAGATCACACATTAAACTGAAGCATGGTTATAAAAGCTAACTGAAATATCAACATTTTTTTCCTTCTGTGGTACTGGGAACTGAGCCTATGACCTTGGGCATGCCTGTCTGTCACGCATTCTTCCAGTGAGCTGAACCTCATTTTCCAAAAGTTATATAATTAGTAACATTTTATCTTTGCTGTGGCAAACACCTGACAGAATACTTGGAGAGAGGAGGTAAGAGCTCAGTTTTAGTGGGTTCAGTCAGTGGCGGCCTGGACCGGTGCCGTCAGGCACAACATCCTGGCAGCATGTGGCAGAGGCTGTTTTTACTTCTTGGTGGATTAAAAACCCCAGAGAAATGGGGATGTAGGCAGTGTCCAGGGTGAGCTATGGGGATGCAGGTAGTGTCCAGGGTGAGCTATGGGGATGCAGGCAGTGTCCAGGGTGAGCTATGGGGAGGCAGGCAGTGTCCAGGGTGAGCTATGGGAATGCAGGCAGTGTCCAGGGTGAGCTATGGGGATGCAGGCAGTGTCCAGGGTGAGCTATGGGGATGCAGGCAGTGTCCAGGGTGAGCTATGGGAATGTAGGCAGTGTCCAGGGTGAGCTATGGGGATGCAGGCAGTGTCCAGGGTGAGCTATGGGGATGCAGGCAGTGTCCAGGGTGAGCTATGGGGATGTAGGCAGTGTCCAGGGTGAGCTATGGGGGATGTAGGCAGTGTCCAAGGTGAGCTATGGGGATGCAGGCAGTGTCCAGGGTGAGCTATGGGGATGCAGGCAGTGTCCAGGGTGAGCTATGGGGAATGCAGGCAGTGTCCAGGGTGAGCTATGGGAATGCAGGCAGTGTCCAGGGTGAGCTATGGGGATGCAGGCAGTGTCCAGGGTGAGCTATGGGGATGCAGGCAGTGTCCAGGGTGAGCTATGGGGATGCAGGCAGTGTCCAGGGTGAGCTATGGGGATGCAGGCAATGTCCAGGGTGAGCTATGGGGATGTGTAGGCAGTGTCCAGGGTGAGCTATGGGGATGCAGGCAGTGTCCAGGGTGAGCTACGGGGATTCAGGCAGTGTCCAGGGTGAGCTACGGGGATGCAGGCAGTGTCCAGGGTGAGCTATGGGGATGCAGGCAGTGTCCAGGATGAGCTAAGCTCTGGGTGACTACGCCGTCTATTAGGCCAACACCTCCAAATAATGTGGATTGTGAACTCATCACAGAATTGAGACATTCATCAGGGCAGAGCCCCCAAGGTCTGCCTGTCTCTGGAAACAACATCAAGTGCTTTACTAATCCAAATACTGGACAATCACAACTGGCTCCTATAAATTATAATATGGAAAGCACCTCAGGGAGGCAAAGATGACCTTTCAATCAGCGACACTTGCTAACTAGGTGGGAAGAAGGACTCGCTGACCATATCACCATGCATGATCTCTAAAGGTAAGAACGGGGCTCAGAGAATGTGTACTGCAGTCACCCTTTATCTAGGCCTTAGGCTCTATCAGGAAGGCAAAAACATCTCGTACAGTTAATATTTATTTTGACGATTACTAATTGCTTAAGAAACCAAGATTTGTTTTTTAAAGCGGCACTGAATATATACACTAAATTATTCCCCTCCTAAAACCACTGTTAACCCTAGAGAAAATCAAGTTGTAAAGAACTGCCCCTGGGTGGGTGCAGTGGCGCATGGCTTTAACTCCAGCAATCAGGAAGCAGAGGCTGGTAATCTTGTGAGTTTGATGCCAGCCTGGTCTACACAGTGAGTTCCTGGACAGCCAAGACTAAATAGAGAGACCATGTTTCAAAACCCAAAAACAAATAAAGAAATTAGAGACCCAAATAATCAAACCCCATGCCCCTGCAAAAGGCAACTAATGAAGAAAAATGGACAAAACTGGAGGACAATTAGAAAAGATAAGAGATGTGGGTATAGTAGCCTGGGCAAAACTCTCAATCATCAGAGATGGAGAATCCAAGATATTCCACGATAAAATCAAATTTACACAATATCTGTCCACAAATCCAGCCCTACAAAGGATAATAGATGGAAAATGCCAACACAAGGAGGGAAACTATACCCTAGAAAAAGCAAGAAAGTAATCTTCTTCCAACAAACCCAAAAGAAGATACTCACATAAACATAAGAATAACATCAAAAATAACAGGAAGTAACAATCACTATTCCTTAATATCTCTTAACAACAATAGACTCAACTCCCCAATAAAAAGACATAGACTAACAGAAATATTTCTCATGTAAATCTTCAATTTTATCAGAAAATGTTTGTAATTCCCCTTTTAATTTAGTAATTTTTTATATCTACCATTTTATCTGCATTATTTTTCATGATAATCTTCAATTTTAATATGTCTTTCTATATATTTCCTCTATCAAAAATGTTTTCAATGTAAATCTTTAATTTTATCACAATTTTTTTTTTTTTTTTTTTTTTTTTTTTTGGTTTTTCGAGATAGGGTTTCTCTGTGCAGCCCTGGCTGTCCTGGAACTCACTCTGTAGACCAGGCTGGCCTCAGAAATCCACCTACTTCTGCCTCCCAAGTGCTGGGATTACAGGCATGCGCCACCACTGCCCGGCACACAAATGTTTCTAATTCCACCTTCAATTAATTTAGAAAGAGTTTTTATATCTACCATTTTATATGTAAAAATTTCCAAAAATTGTCAATTTAAGAGAGAGAGAGAGAGAGAGAGAGAGAGAGAGAGAGAGAGAGAGAGAGAGAGAGAAATATGTTGGGTTCCAGCTTTAAAAACTGGAATATTATCTGCTAATTTTAAATAGAAACATATAGGGTGACCTCTTGGAAAATATATTTTACAGAAATTAAGGATCATTTTTCACTTTAAAATGGCCCACAGGATGCTGAGCACAGTGTATGACTGAAGACCTACAACAAGCAGAGTCCTTTCCAAATAGCTTACTCTCCTCCTCTTCTTTTTCAAGGTTTCAAGGCATAGTCTTAGCTGCCTTGGAACTCACTATGTAGACCAGGCTGGCCTCAAATTCAACCTCTGCCTCCCAAGTACTGAGATTAGAGGCATATGCCACTATGCTCAGCTTAAGACCCCTTTTTTAAAAAGTACATTTTTTATCTATTTTATACATATGGTTATTCGCTTGCATGCACTGCACAAATGTGTATGTGTGTGTGTATACCACATTTGCTAGGTGTCTACAGAAGCCAGAAGTGGGTGTTGGCTCCTCTGGAGCTGGAGTTATAGATGGATGTGTACCACCATACGGGTACTAGGGTTCAAACCCGGGTCCTCCTCAGCAAGTGCTCTAACCCTCTGAGCTACCTCTTCAGTCCCTTTTTTTGTTTACTTCTTGATTTGTTTAGTTTTATTGAGACAGGGTCTCTCTGTGTAACAGCCCTGGCTGCCCTGGAACTCACTTTGCAGACCAGGCTGGCTTGAATTCAGAGAGCCGCTTGTCTCTTCCCCCCGAGTGCTGGAATTAAAGGATAGTGCCACCACCATCCGACTTTTTTCTATATGTTATGACTGATGAAATTTAGGCAGCTCTTTATTTTTCATTTTATGTGTATACTTGTTTTGCCTACAAGTATGTCTGTGCATCATATGTGTGCCTGGTAACCAAGTAGCTAGAAGGCAGGGTCCTATTTCCTAGAACTGGGGTTACATATACTTGTGAGTTGCTGTGTGGATGCTGTGAATCAAACCCAGACTCTCTAGAAAGGCAGTCAATGTTCTTAACCACTGAGCCATCTCTCCAGCCTGCTTCTGATTTCTTAACAGCACCTATGGCAGCTAGAAGACAAGTCCCTTAAAGTTTTGCATAAAAGTTATTTTTAAATATGTAAACTAAACTAAAAATATTTAGCCTACTTACTAGTCAAAACATGAGAGAAAAAAGGTATTTTCAGACATATGAGCTCTCAAAACTTTTCCTTTCTATATATTCTTCAGAATAAGGAGTAATCCTTGTTATTGAGGAGTCAGCCTGGTCAATTTAGAGAAGTTTCTTCGGATTCTCCACAGTGGTGGTATTTATCCCATTTATGGTATTTAGTAATGAGGAAAATCTCACCCCCTTATAGTCTCTCTAGGTTTATCTTGAGCAACTGAGAAGCACCTAGCAGGCTAGTGTCTGTGAGAGGACCTCATAAGCATGAAACTTTTCTCTAAGGAATGCTCCAATCTACTGATGATACAAAATCTGAATAGGCAAATGTGATAGTGAGACAGCAGAAGGGCCTCTCTGGAGAAGTGGATCACGGGGCATGTGGCCCTGGGGCTGTTTGCTGCTTTGGCCCTTTCCTCTTAGCTCCTTTGCTTCCTGGCTGCTTCTGCCATGAAGATCCACGTCTCTGAATCTGTGGACTTAAACAAATCCTTTCTGTGTCGAGTGTCTTTCCACAGGTGTCCTGGCAACCATAGCTGACTGACACACTGTGCTTCACTTGTTACAACTGCAGTCTGTATTCTCCTCACACTAGAGTTCTAGCATCTGATTACCTGACATTGTGCGGCTGTTTGTCACATGACAGAACAGTGTTTGCGATGGACTGCTGCAGGTGCTGCCGCTGTCTCCTCAAGATCTGCTGGAAGTCGTCTTCCAGGGTCTGCACTACGTAGCGTAGAAAGAGAACTCGTCCAGGTAGCGTTTGTCCCTGAGGAAGAAGGAATGAGAAATCAGGCTTGCTTTTCAGTCTCTTGGATGGCAGGAAAGTGTGGGCTGCCATGAGTCAGCATGTTTATCTGCATCAGAGAAGAGTTCTGGGAGACAACAGGGATTCTGAGTCATGGCAATAGAAACTACCAACAGCTTCCTAAGGGGGCTGGACCATTTACAGTCTCACTAGCAATGATTCAGACTTATTTCTTCACATTCTTGCCTAAAAGTCTATGGTAAGATACATACTAGATTAAATTTCTATCTTAGTCGTTTTAAAATACTGTTAATAGTTTGGATGTATATCCTTCACATGTTTTGAAGGAGTCCTCAGCTGGTGTTATTTTAGAAGCTTTGAAGCTTTAAGGAGATGGGGTCTAGGCCCTGGGAGCGTGCCTGCTGAGGGAGGGGGCCTGCAGAGAAGTGAGCCTGCTGAGGGAGGGGGCTCTTACTTGTCCATGTCCCCCTTTCTCCCCTCCCCTTTTTTGTTTTTAGGGTTTCTCTGTGTAACCCTGGCTGTCCTGGAACTCATTCCGTAGACAAGGCTGGCCTCGAACTCAGAAATCCGCCTGCGTCTGCCTCCCAAGTACTGGGATCACAGGCGTGTGCCACCACTGCCCAGCTTTCCCTTTTTGAACATTATTAAGCAAGCCACTTTCCCTCACCGCCATGCTCTTCTGCTGGGATGCTTGCCTCACTACACTGTGCAACAGAACCAGCCAGCCATGGACTGAAATCTCTGAAACCAAGCGCTCAGATAAATCTGTCTTTTTACGTTCTTTCAAGTATTTGTCACCGTGAGGGCAGTCTGATATAGTTGGTATTTGTCACCGTGAGGGCAGTCTGATATACTTAGTATTTGTCACCGTGAGGGCAGTCTGATATAGTTAGTATTTGTCACCGTGAGGGCAGTCTGATATAGTTAGTATTTGTCACCGTGAGGGCAGTCTGATATAGTTAGTATTTGTCACCGTGAGGGCAGTCTGATATAGTTAGTATTTGTCACCGTGAGGGCAGTCTGATATAGTTGGTATTCAGCTTACTCATAGGCATGCACAAGGTTACAAAAGCTTCAGCCCGCAAAACTGACTAAACAATAGCTGTTCATTCCCCACTCTTCTCTGTCCCAGTCATGGCTACCTTCTTTCCTCTTGATTTTCTTCACTTTTAGTTCTTGGCAAGGAAGACACATCATGGCCAAAGGACCACCTCACAGTGGGATAAGATACATTCTTCCAAGGAATGTCCCAGAATGCTTCTTGCATCCAACATCCTCAAGCCAGTACCAACCTCCTCTAACACCATCAACCATAAACCAGCCAATGGACTAAAAGCCATCACTCCCTCACTTTGTTGTTGTTTTCAAGATAACCCTCAATGTCCTGAAACTCTTTATGTAGACCAGGGTGGCCTCAAATTCAGAGATCACCTCCCTCTGCCTCCAGAATGCTGGGATTAATGGTGTGTGCCACTATTGCCCTCTATTTAGTCACTATTTAGGGACCAAATCTACAAACTAGGAACAAAATCTCTTAGCAGGTCTTTGCTACTTTGTAGGTTCTTGTTCCTACCCGTTATGTCCTCACCTTCCCAACCCACACCCTCCTGACTTTACCTGCCTCACGAGATAAGATGTTGGTATTTTGTCTAAGCTCCACCCACACCTACCTGGCAATAGCTAGGTATGCCCCGCCCCAGAGATCTGGCCCACTATAAGAGAAGCTACGTGACAGTGACCCTCCTCTCCCTCTTTGCTCTCCGCTCTCCCATTCTCCCACCTCTCTGCCCCTTGGGCTCTCCCCCCACCCTCCATGTGGTCATGGCCAGCCTCCGCTCCAGTTTTCTACACACTCTCTCTCTCCACTCCACTTTTCTACTCTCTCTATTCTCTCTTCTCTCTCTCTCCCACTAACTCCCATCCCTACTCTGAATAAACTCTATTCTATACTATGCCTGTGTGTGTATGGTCTCTCAGGGGCAGAGATGCCCAGGCAAGGGCCCACCTGGACACCTTCCCCCACGCCACCGAGCCACACTCCCCTAACCCCCTATACTCTCCCTTTTTAAGCCCCCTTCATAAGAGAGAAAGGAGGATTGGGGGTAGGGGGATAGTCTTGAATCTAATTTCTTTCCTTTTGTTTCTTCTTTGAGCACTAACAAAAAGCAACCAACCCCTGCCCCCACTGACTGACAACCACCAATCCTGCCTCTAGGGGCCCTTGCATTTATGTACCCTCTGAAAAGTTGCCAGAATTCCAAATGTCACATAATCCCAAAAAGCTATCTGCAATTGGCAAAATAACACCTTTGACAGAGCACCAGGTAAATCATTGTCAGCTGCTGTACACAGCCCCATATCCCCACACCTGGGAGTAAAACAAAACACTTGCTTATATTTCTATGTTTTTTCACTACAAAGCCTTTAGTATGAGCATTTATAGGATCACAGGAGGTGGTAGTTATAGTTTATTCATGATTTACTTATAGGAAGATATATGTCTAGAAATTTATCCATTTCTCCTAGGATCATTTTTTTGGGGGGGGGACATACAGTTGTTCAAACTAATCTGTAATGAACTTCTATGCTTCCATGGCACCAACTGTGCTAGCTCCTTTTTCATCTCTTATTTAAGTATTTTGTACCTTTTTCTTAATCTAGCTAAGGGCTTTATTTTTATTTTTTAGAGAATGAACTCTTGGGCAGTAACCTTTCTTGAGAATTAGTTATTTGAAGAAAGTACCTTTTCTAGTATGTATAGATTGAATTTATTTAGGCTAAGGCATTTGGCAATCAGCGTGGCTTGAAATTGTTGCAGGATATTTGATCACACTGTGAACTCCAAGATTTTGTTATTTACTAAAAAAAAAAACAACAACAAACAAACAAAAAACAAAACAGCTGGGCAGGGGTGGCGCACACCTTTAATCCCAGCACTTGGGAGGCAGAGGCAGGCAGATTTCTGAGTTCAAGGTCAGCCTGGTCTACAGAGTGAGTTCCAGGACAGCCAGGGCTATACAAAGAAACCCTGTCTTGAAACCTCGCCCCCCTCCAACACACACAAAAAAACCAACCAAATAAAAAAAAACCCACCAAACCTGTTTCTAGTTGTGGTGTGGCTCAGCCCTTAGCACTCACTTTTAATCCCTCTGGCTGGAATATAGACACACCCTTAATCCAAAACAATGAGTGTAGTGTTGGTTTGTAGAAGGAAGCATCCAAGTTTGAAAGCAGACAAAGTGACTAATCAGAAATTTGACAGAATAGGATATTCCCAGCTCTCACAAGAACAGACAGGAAAAAGAGGCTACCTAAGGGAGCACCACAGAAAAGAGAGGCAAAAAAGTGAGGAAAAGAAGAGGCAGTTTTCCAGAACAGTCAGAGAGTGAACAAGCTAGACACTGGTGAAGACGGATGAGCCAGAGAATGGGAAGGAGCCAGAACATTAGAATAGACTGACAAAAGTTAGAACAAGGCTAAGCAGAGCAGCTCAGGGGCAACAAGAGAGTAGTTAGATTGAATCAGTCAGCTCAGAGTTTGAGCCAGAACAGCTGAGTTGAACCAGCCAGCTAGAATTCAGAAAGAACTAGAAATAGTGAGCCTATTCAGCAGTAAATTTCAGAGGCTGAAAACGTTCTAGACCTGGATTAGACTGTATGGAGGCTAGGAGTTTCTAGAACTAGGCTTAGGTTAGCAGTGGAGGCAGTAAGCTCAGAGGCGACTATTTCAACAGGAGAAGAAAAGTTACATTTATATAAAATTCTGGAACCGTCGCCCCTTTTCTAGTAAAACCCACTTTATGTGACAGTTAAATGTCAGAGAATAACTTCTGAGAGTCCTTTGCGTCCTTCTCCTTGACTCACCTGCCTTCGTGTTTATTCCCGTCTCCCTAACTCCCAATCTCAGGGGGACTCCTTGTCTCCATTCTCAACTGTGCTCACTACAGCAGTGCTGGGATGACAGACTGCAACACCAGGAGCAGTGTGACAAATGTCTGGGAATCGAACTCAGGATATCACATTTTTACCCAATGAACTCTCTTGCTAGCCTCTAAGTACTGTACTTTCTTTAATTCCCCCAAATGGCTTGTTCCTGTTTTTTCCCAAACCTCATAATCCGTTGCTTTCCCTGCTACCTGCGTATGGACCTGCATGCACTTTCAGTAGTTGTAACACAGTGAGACTATGCCTGTGCTCTGACACAGGCAGGGCAAAACTAATCTCAGCAATCCCCAGACAGATGTGGAGTATGGTAAACCTGCCTCTAGGACGGAACTGAGGAAGGAGTGGTTTTGCTCTAGGTCTAGCTTCCACACTGAGTGAGGGAAGTACCGGAGCATGGCACAAACTACCTCTGTAGATGGAGAACCTTTGTGGTCATGAGTTCGAGGCCAGCCTGGTCTACAGAGTGAGTTCCAGGACAGCCAGGGCTACACAGAGAAACCCTGTCTTTAAAACCAAAAAACACAAACACACACACACACACACACACACACACACACACACACACACACACACACGGCAGTAATAGGGGCTGGAGCAATGGCTCAGCAGTTAAGAACACTGACTGGTCTTCCAGAAGTCCTGAGCTCAAATCCCAGCAACCACATGGTGGCTCATGACCATCTGTAATGAAATTTGACGCCCTCTTCTGGGGTATCTGAAGATGGAAGACAGCTATAGTGTACTTACATATAATAAATAAATAAATCTTAAAAAAAAAAAAACAGTAATAGAAGCTGCTGCAAATGTGATTCAAGGGGATCAGCTTCATCCAAGCAAGCAGACAAACTTGGCATTATTGTCCATGGAGTTTTGGCTTTAGAGGCAAAAAGGATACACAGTACAGGGCTGTGAATCTTCCTCCACAGTTAAGGAGAGCTGCTGAGAGCAACCGTGTATCAAGGGAGCCCCTGAATGGAAGCCTGAGAGGTCACTACACAAGTTGTGAGCGTGAAGCCTGCACTACACGGAGATGCCAGGACTTGCATGCAAGCAATGGACGGGCTCAAGAGGAAGAGGCATGCTGCAGGCAGCGAAGTCGGAGAGGATGTGGAGTTTGCTCTGCTGTTTCCCTGTGGTCCAGCGTTTCCTCATTAGGCCCTCTTTCCTCTTTTGGAATGGTAATGTATATTCTGTGCCATTGTAAAGGGAAGTGTATAATGTGTGCTTTGAGATTATAGGCGCACGCCTGTAATCCCAGCACTCTGGGAGGCAGAGGCAGGCGGATTTCTGAGTTCGAGGCCAGCCTGGTCTACAGAGTGAGTTCCAGGATAGCCAGGGCTATAAAGAGAAACCCTGTCTCGAAAAAACCAAATCCAAAAAAAACCAAAAAAAAAAAAAAGAGAGAGATTATAGGGGCTTATACTTAAGAGACTGCCTTTAGTCTCAGAAGAGACTTTAGACTTTTAAATGGTGGTAAGACTGAAAGACTATGGGGTTTTTGAAGTTGGACAAAATGTCTTTTGCATTATGATATGGCCGTGAGACTGTGGCGGCCAGGAAATGAAAGGTGGTGGTCTGAATGAGGTTGGCCCCTGTAGGTTCATATACTTGAATACTTGGTCCCCAGTTAGTGGAACTGTTTGGGAAGTACTAGGAGGTGTGGTTTTGTTGAAGGATGTATCACGGAGGCGGGGTGCCCCCTTCCATTCCCAGGGGGCTCTCCTGATTCTTGTTTGTAGATCCAGATGAGAGATTTCAGCTGCTGCTCTAAGGGTGTGCCTGCCGCCATGTTCCCGCTGTAATGGTGATGGCTCTTACCCTCTGATGTTATATGTTGTTAATAAACCCTTCCTTCTAAGTTGCCCTTGGCCATGGCATTTCATCACAGCAACAGAAAAGTAAGATGTGTTGTTAACACAGTGTCTCTATTGGACAGCAAGGGCCTGGAGCTTCTTAGTTTGCCATCTTGCTGATGTCTCCCTCCTCCTTCTTAAGGCCTTGCCTGGGACCCCATATGTCCCCATTTTGGCACTCAACCTCCTGAGAAACAGTGTCTGAGCATATAGTTTCAATTTCCTGCATATCTGGATATCTGGAAATGTATTTGTTTATTTAGCATATATGAATATCTTTGCCTGCATGTATGTATGTGTACCACATGTGTTTTTGTTATTCACAGAGGTCAGAAGGAGTCAGATCCCTTGGAATTGGAGTTTCAGACTGTCCTAGAGTTTTACTGCTGTAAGCAGACACTGTGACTAAGGCAACTCTGGGAGTTCCACATCTAGATCCACAGGCAGCAGCAGGAGACTGTGTGCCACATTGCGTGTAGCTTGAGCACAGGAGACCTCAAAGCCCGCCTCCATAGCAATACACTTTCTCCAATAAGACCAAACTTACTCCACCAAGGCCACACCTCCTAATAGTGCCACTCCCTATGGCCAAGCATTCAATCATATGGGAGTCATTTGTATTCAAACCACCTCGCAGATGGATGTGAGCCACTATGTGGGTGCTGGGAATTGAACCTGGGTTCTCTGCAAGACCAACCAGTGTCCTTAATCACTGAGCCTTCTTTGCAGCCCACGTCTTTTATTTTATCCTCATACCTAAAACTCATAGTTTGATTGACAAGAAGTAGAAATTCCTTTGTTGAATTACCTTAGGATATACAGACAGAATGCTAACAGCTAAACTCGGAGGTCAGTAAAGACAGAAAGTACAATTTCTTTTCTGGATTGTTTTTGTCATGCCATTCCTTGAGACATTTTGCCTATCATGCTCCAGAGTGTAGTAGCTGACAATTTCACACAATGAGTTTCAGCAGAAACCTCCTCACCATCTATAGAACTCGTTCACACTGCTCTGCAGATAGATTGCCTTTCTGAGTAGCAAAGTTCTGTGGTGCTCTAATGTGAAGCGTCCCCTCCCTGGCTATGGCAGTCTCTTTCACCTGTGTGCTAGCTCATGGCTGTCTTATCACTAATCACTCTGATGGTTTCCTAAGATCTCTTGAATGTTATTCACAAGGATTGTTCATCCTTTCCATAGCTATGACTTAAAACTTTCTTTCTCCATTTATTTACTAGCATCTTAATGTTATGTATTTGGGATTAAACTCACAGACCTCATACATGGTAGGCATGTGCTCTACCACTGAGCTGTATCGCTAACCCTTTTAATAATATTTTTAGTTTGGGCTCTCAAGTAGAGAAAGCATGAATACGAGTTGGGAGACAGCATGGTTTAAAACCAATTTTTTGGTAGGGTAGGACTATCAAGAGGAAATAATGACAGAGACATTACTAACAGTTTTATTTTTGTTTTTTTGCTACTTTGTAGTTAAATTTTCCTCTGTGGACTAGTGAGATGGGTCAGTGGTAAAGGCGGAAGGAATTGTCTTCTGACTTCCATACACACCACAGTGCTCCTAAATACATCCCATACTCAAACCCACACACAAATGCAAATTTAAAATTCCTCTGCAAAAGGTATGTCTTTATAATTTATGTTACCTCTTCCTCCATGACATAGGTGAGCAGTTTCCAGTCCCACTCCACTGTCTTGGCATTGGCTGGATGCAGCCTGAAAGTCAAGTGATGTCAATTAGGATTCTGGAGACTTTAGTGACAGAAAGGATATAGAAGGTAATGGGGCAAAAAGCCTCTTCTTATCATAAGCGACCTAGCCTCCCCTCCAGGACCACAGCACGTTGGCAAGGCCAGCTCATTGCCAGAGAGTTTTTCCTACTAGGACTGCATGAAGCATGTGATTCGTTGAGCTAATTACAATACTTTCTAATTCACTATGAATGTCTCAAAAATGGACTCATGTCATGTTAACACAATTATAACACAACTCAGTTTGTATAATTACTGAAGTTGATTTTCTAACCTGAAATACTATAAAAATCTGAAGATAAACACTATAGAACCAAGGCAGGGTTGAAAACTGGGTCCCAGAAGCCATTTATAAAAACAGTATCAAATAACATTCCCGGGTTTCTAGTGAAAATAAGTCATTACGTCCTTTTACTAGCAATTGAAGCCAGTTTTGATTGGGTTTCCTGTCCCCTTGCAGTTAACATTAAGGAAGCTCCCAGGTCAGCTGAATAAAAGCTTAGACATGGGAAGTTGTGCCCTGAATCTGGGTTCCCTAGAAGACTTGGCCAACCAGCTGTAATGGTTCATACTGTTGAATTTTCATGAGAAGCATGTAGGCCTCCTTGAGGACATCCACAGTCTCAGAGCCACTGAGCAGGATTTTCTGGATGATGTGAGCCACAATTTCTCTGGGTGGGTAATGTTGGGGTGAAACAAAGTCCATTAAAAACTGCACAGTCCCCAAAGGGAAGTTTTCTTCAATAGTGTTTGTCACCATTCTTAGTCTTCGATGAGGGATGGGTTCTAATTTCTGACCCTTGCTCTGTAGAGACAAAGAGATAGATAGGCATCAGGACAGGTTCTACACTTCCTAAAAGCAAGAGGTTCTGCAATAGGTTGAAGACAGCAATGTTTTCTATGCATTTGAAATATTTTATTAAATAGAAACAAGAAAGCTCTACTTAAAAAAAGAAAACTTCTTAATGATGTGGGGAAATTAAAAGACAGAAATTCTAAATTCTAGAATTTAAAAGACAGGACATGACTTCATCCATATTCAAATGTAACAGAAAGGAAAAACACCAAAGAGCTAAGAGCAGGGGCTTTGCACTCCTGATCGCCCTGCCTCCACCTTCTACATGCTGGGATTATAGGCCAAGAGACTTAGGGGTAGGGGCAAAGATATACTACACACCTTAATACAGACAAGAAAGCTTTAGCATGCTGTCATGCTGGAAGAATGAGTACTACTTTCTTTCCCCTCCCTTCTTCCCTTTCTCTTTCCTTTTTGAGAGGGTATCACATGGCTCAGGATGAGATGGAATGTACTATGTTTGTAGTGGGGCTGGTCTTGAACTCTCCATCCTCTTGCCTCCAGCTCCTGAGCACTAAAATTACAGGCATGTACCTCCACCATGCATGGTTTTTAACCATTACATTCTATAAATGACAAAAACAATAACAAATACGTATGTTTAAAAAGAAATCCTAATTGCTAAAAAAAAAATTAAACAGTCATGTATAAAAAGGCAATTGGGAAGGGAATACATGGAATTATGCTGTCTGCTAGCATGATGGGTGACTTTAACACATTCGACCATCACTTTTTAAAAAGATTTATTTTTATTTTGTGTCTGCACATGTGTCTAGGTATAGAAATGTACATGTGAGGGGCTGGAGAGATGGCTCATCGGTTAAGAGCACTGACTGGTCTTCCAGAGACCCTGAATTCAATTCCCAGCAACCACATGGTGGCTCACAACCATCTGTACAGCTACAGTGTACTCATATACATAAAAAAATAAATCTTTAAAAAAAAAAAGAAAAGAAATATACATGTGAGTGTCACGCCTGCAGAGGAATACCTTCCTATTACATTTTACATATTTCCTTGTTATGTGTGTGTTTGAGGACACGTGCATACCACAATGCAGGGTCAGAGGACAGTTTATTGGAGTCAGTTCTCTACTCCCTTCATGTGGGTGTGGCCATGAATACAAGTTGTCAGGCTTGGCAGCAAGTGCCTTTACCTCCTGAGCCACTTGGCTGGCCCAGAACCACTTTAAACATATTTAAAGGTTGGGGTGAAGGTCTGGATAACAGAAAGGTTTCATGCTGTGAGATTATAACATTTTTGTCCATATGTAGTTAATTAAATTCTCAGAGGTCAATGAAGACAAATGGGAAATGGTAACCTCATTGAAGTTCTGAAACTAAATTTCTACTCCTAAATTCTAAGGAGTAATTTGAGGCATTAAAGAGACAAGAATCTTCTCTGTGTGATATGGGAATGTATGGAGCTCAGGAAGAGGAGGATAAAGGAATGGAAGACAAGAATTTGATAAAGGCCAATGACAAATCAGACACAAAATGCACTTCACACATATCACCTCATTTAGTGCCCTGAGTTGTGTTTTTACCTCTGCTTTCCAGACAGGGAGGCCAAGGCTTACAAAGAAAAGTGACTTGCACACTACTGGGTTTTAAGTGTGGGCTGCGATTTGAACACAGATCTACTTCCCCCCTCAAGTTTTTTTTTTTTTAAATTAAAAAAAAATGTTTATCTTTGGCCCATTCTCTAATGCATGGACTCTAATCATGGTAACATTATCAAAGACATAGTTACCAAGGCGGGGTGAGTATGTTAGCTTACCTCTCGTGTATCTTTATCTGGTATTAATGTCTGGAAGAAGAGATGATGTACTGGAGGCCGTAAGAAGTATTTCAGTCTATGCAGGCAAGGTCTATTGTATCCCCCAACTTGTGGTATTTGTCCTTGTATCTGGGCAGACCCAGGGTTTGTAAGCTGTGGCAGTGGTCTCTCTTTTCTGGATGAGCTATCTGTGATAGTGAGCCAAGGAACTTTTTCTAATTTAAATTCAGACTGTCGAGAATGTGGGTTAGCAGAGCAACTTGGAGAGGATGGAGCCGAGATATCCATAGGAGTATCACGATTCTGCACATCATTCGGGGAAGACTTCGGCCTATCTCTTGCTAAGTCCAGTAATGCTTGTGGTGAGTGTGACGCATCTCCTGATAAGTTTGGTGTATCTCCAAGTGACTCTGACATATTGCCTGGTGACTGCAATGGTTTGCTAGGTAACTGTGGCACACCTCTTGGTGATTGTATCACATCTCTCGATGATGGTGGCACACCTCCGGGTGACTGTATCGTATCTCCTGCTGACTGTGGCACACCTCCTGCTGACTGTATCAAATCTCCTGATGCCAGTGACACATCTCCTGGTGACTGTATTGCATCTCCAGATGATGGTGGCACACCTCCTGGTGACTGCATCTTATCTCTTGATGACTGTGGCACACCTGATGATGACTGTATCACATCTCCTGATGCCGATGGCACACCTCCTGGTAACTGTTTCACATCTCCAGATGATGGTGGCACACCTCCTGGTGACTGCATCTTATCTCTTGATGACCGCGGCACACCTGATAATGACTGTATCACATCTCCAGATGATGGTGGCACACCTCCTGGTAGCTGCATCGAATCTCCTGATGCCGATGACACACCTCCTGGTGATTGTATCATATCTCCAGATGCTGGTGGCATACCTCCTGGTGACTGCATCTTATCTCTTGATGACTGTGGCACACCTCCTTGTGACCGTATTGCATCTCCTGATGCTGATGGCACACGTCCTGGTGACTGTATCCTATCTCCTGATGCTGGTGACACACCTCCTGGTGATTGTATTGCATCTCCTGATGCTGATGGCACATGTCCTGGTGACTGCATCCTATCTCTTGATGACCGTGGCACACCTCCTTGTGACTGTATCGCATCTCCTGATGCCGGTGACATACCTCCTGGTGACTGTATCATATTTCCTGATGATGGTAGCACGTGTCCTGGTGACTGCATCCTATCTCTTGATGACCATGGCACACCTGATGATGACTGTATCACACCTCCTGGTGACTGCATCCTATCTCTTGATGACTGTGGTACATTTCTTAGTGACTGTGTCATACCTGGTGACTGCATCACGCCTCTTGGTGACTGCATCACACTTCTTAGTGACTGTGTCACACCTCCTGATGACTGCATCACACTTCTTAGTGACTGTGTCACACCTCCTGGTGACTGCATCATACATCCTGATGACTGCATCACACCTCCTGGTGACTGCATCACACATCTTGATGACTGCATCACACCTCCTGGTGACTGCATCACACTTCTTAGTGACTGTGTCACACCTCCTGGTGACTGCATCACACTTCTTAATGACTGTGTCACATTTCCTCTTGACTGCATCATACATCCTGATGACTGCACACCTCCTGATGACTGTATCACACCTGCTGGTGACTGAATCACATCTCTTGATGACTGTGTCACATACCCTGGTAACTGCATCACTTCTGGTGACCGTGGCACATCTCCCAGCAATGGTGGCACATCTTGCAGTGACTGTAGCACGTCTTGTAGTGAGAGTGGTATGTCTTGCAGTGACCATGGCATGTCTTGCAGTTGTGTCACATCTTGTGGATATGACACGTTTTGAGGTCGGCCTGGAACATCTTGAGGTAGGCCCAGAGTGTCTTGGGATGGGTATAGGGTGTGCCGAGGATGCCATGATAAGCCTTGAGGTGTGCTTGGCATATTCTGCTGAGAGCATGGTACATTTTGGGTAGAGCATGGCACTTCTTGGGGTGGTTGAGGCAAAGCTTGGAGTTGGCACTGCACAGTTTGTGATGGGCATGACAAGGTTTGTGATGGACATGACAAGGTTTGTGATGGACATGACAAAGCTTGTGGTGGGCATGACAGGGCTTGTGGTGGGCAAGAAGAAGCTCGTGGTGGACATGGTGAAGCTCTTTGTGGGCATGATAAGGCCTGTAGTGAGCATAGCAAGCCTTGTGATTGACAAGGCACATCTTGCTGTGGGCATGGCAAAGAGGCCCTCTGATTGCTTGTGGAGGAAAAGGAGTTAACGTCTGAAGAGAGCTGTAGGCGTGTCAAGAAGCTAAGGTCACCTTTATATGTGATTGAGCTACAGTTTGGTTCTGGTGGATAAATAGAGTCCTGGCTGATGGATGTAGGGCGCCGAGAACCTTCAAACAGGTTTTCATCCAACAAATCCAAATCTACAGGATCATTGCTAATGGTTCTCTGTGCTTCAGGCTGAGAGCCTCTATCTCCATGGGCCTCCATTACCTCTTTGCCAGAGAGACTGGTACATGTCTGAAGACTGGATGGCTCCTTCTGAGAGGAAGCCACAGGTTCTAAAGTCAAATCAAGAGTGGCAATAGGCCTATTTTCTTCTTCATTTCTTGTCAGATCAATCACACAGAGTCCATTTCTGTCTTTTGCCCTTGTTCGGGTTTCTCTCGTTAAGTCAATGAAGTCCTGTTAAAGATTGTGAGAAGAGAGGAAGAGTGAGAGGAGAGCCCAGTAACTTGTTTTGAGAAATCTAAGGTTTTAGCTTTTAACAGTGAACATCACTTTACTTTTTCATTTCATTGATATTTCTTCATATGTTTGCAGGGCTAGTGATTGAATCCAGGAACTTATGTATATTGGGTAAATGCTCTCTACACCTGAGCTATATCTCCAGACTTCTATGCATCATAAGTATTAGTTTATTTTCTTTAGTTAACATTTTGCTAGTGTCAAAGCTGGCAACTTCTATAGATTCATAAATCATCCAAATGCTAAAAGTGGGGAATGCAATGGAATTTTTCGCCCTCCAATTCAATAAAGACAGGTGAGTAGTAGAGAAAATTCCACCCTTAACAAATTGAAAGCAACCTTTGCTTGGAAAAGCAAATTTCCAGAATAATTTGCAACAGAAGCTAAGCAAGACTGTAAGTTAATATGAGGACCCAGATACTAAGAACACTCTGAGTGTTTGTCACTGAACTTGGGAGTCCCAAAGGTTCATGGTTTCATTAGAGAAGGCTCTCAAGGACAGACATAATTTACTAAGAAAACATTCAAAATTACACTTTTAAAAGGGAAAGAAAATAGGCAACTTAGCTTGATAGTTTTGTTTTTATGGGCCAAAGAAAAATTTTCCATTAGACTTATTCATATTTATGTGTGAATTTTTCCGGATATTGGGAGGGCAGTTTTGGGCCTCAGAGGAAAGGTTTGGCTAAACACAGGATGTTTAGAATCAAACTATTGATCTTAAAGGCAACATTGTGAAAATAAAGCTATATTGGAATGCTAAAGAAGTTGATGGGGCTTCTGGGTCTTGGAATCTCCTGTAGAACATAGCTAACTTCCATTACAGAACACAACCAACTAAGGTACAATCCTAAGATCTGCAGTCCAGATCCAGACTACAACACAATCCTAAGAATAGGATTTTGTGCAGTCCGGATCTGGGAAGAAGCCATAGCCATCAGGTTAAATGTACATCCAATGGGCTGGAGAGATGGCTCAGTAGTTAAGAGGACTGGGTTAGACTCCCAGCATCCTATGGATGCCTTACAAGTTTCTGTAATTCCAATACCAGGGGACTCAATGCCATTTTCTGGTCTCCATAGGCATAAGACACATATCTGGTACACAGATACAGTACAGGCAAAACACAGCCATACTTATAAAATAAATTTATATCCCATCATCTTGTCTCCTTGATTACACACGTCACTTTTCTATGACTTCTTAAATTTCACAACGATACTGCAGGATAGCATTGTCATCTCCATTATATACATGCAAAATCAAATTTGAGTGACCAGGTCATTTACCCAAGGACTATACAGCTAAGTAGTAGCGGCAGATATTCAAATCCACTCTTGTCTGCCTTTCCTATTAAGGGCCTAGGGATGTATAACTTTTTCCAGTATGTAATCAGCTTTATCGTCTTTGTTTTTTTGAAACAGGTTCTCACTATGAAGCTCTGGCTGGTCTGGGACTCTCTATGCACACCAGGCTGTGTTGTTTTTAAGAAAATCTTAATCATTTGATTTTTCCAATGAAGACTCAGGAGTCAGATGCTGGGGTGAAGGCCTGCTAGCTCAGAGAGGCAGAGAAAAGCACCCAGATGACCTTCTTCTACAGCTGATATCCCAAAAGAAAGTTCTCCTTTCCATGTCCAGTCAAAAACCCTCAAACTGAATGTCCCTTCCTTCTACTTACTGTGCATCTCTATATATCCTCCTGACTTCCTCTTACTCTGTCTTTAACCCCCATGTTCACTTCCTGTCAACTGGTTGGTTGTTCTACCTCTCAACCTATTTAATCTTGTGTACAATAAACAGAAAGCTCTTGGATTAAAGATGTGAGTTAGGGTTGAGCCACACCACAACTAGAAAAACTTTTTTCTAGTTAATAACACAATCTTGGGGGGGGGGGGCGTTCACAGTGTGTGTGATCAGCGACAGTGTACTCACATACATAAATAAAGCTTAAAAAAAATCTTTGCCTTATCCTAGGCCTGCAAACAAAGCAAAACCTTTGATCGCTTAAAAAAACAAATAAACCTACATTTCCCCCATTTTGTCTAAATAAAAAGGAAAGATTTTAATTCTAACAAAGTAAAACTTTACAATGATGAAGACATTTCTGCCAAGCTTTCCACAATGTCCAGCTTGATATTGTATTTGGCAGGCTTAGGATTAAGTAATTTGAGTTCAAAGTTCGGTAAAATGTTCCTGTCAGTCTCCTATGAACTCAGCAGTTTCAATGTCCTAAGCAGGTTGTAGTCCCAACCTGATGTGGGGTTGGTGTTTGTCACCTTAGTACCAATCCTGGCTAGGTAGAATGTAACAGTCAACCCAAAGGTGTCCACTGTTTGCACTGGACCTGGCGGCAGAAGGGGCATGGGGCAATTTTGTCCAGTGGCTGATGTTACCACAGTGCAGATAGATTTGCTGTTGCAGGGCCCTATCATCTTCACAGATACCTCAAAGGTTACTGTTATTGGATGATAGAAAACCTAAAATATTTTAAATGCCATATTCAGCACATCTCTGAAAGATGTATTAAGTACATGTGAAGCACACAAACTTTGATCCTAGTTAGCTGCTTCAGACTCAAACCTGGAAACAGTACAGGAAGCTAGGTGAAGCTTATTTCTAGAAATAGTATTCTGTATGACTACTAATATCACAACAGAAAGTTTAAGATATACATAATAATCTTATATATTTTGAAATAATATTTATACCTTAAGAAAAGTTTTAGAGAGTCAAATGTAAACCAAGATTATGAGATTAGTAGTAATAGAACAGTCCCTTATTTTTTGTTTTCCTCCGTCCTATACCAGGTGACTCTTCTGATTTGAGACAGACATTTGGGATTTCCAAGCTTGTGTGGGTTTAGAGGAGAGAGCCATGCTCCACTGCCAAAGTCAGCTTTAGTTTTTAATTGAATTGGGACCACATAAGGAGCACTTGCCACTAAGTCTGCAGAGGGCAGCAGAGGTGAGCTGGCGGTGGGCCACTCGGTCCATCTTTTTTTCTTGAAGATCAGTTCTCTTTCTTCAGATGTTTCACTTGTCCAGTGGTCTCTGGATTCCCTAGTTGGATGTTTTTATTCTCTTGGAATGATAAAAGCAAACTCTGCCCCAACATTAACTCTGGGGTTTTCTTTCTTTCTTTCTTTCTTTCTTTCTTTCTTTCTTTTTTTTTTTTTTTGCATGTTATATTTTTCCTAGGGCAAGATGTATTTTTCTGCAACAGTAAAAAATTCTTTTGAATTTAAATCACTATAATTTGTATGTGCCCGCTTCTGCCTCCCAAGTGTTAGAATTAACGGATTAAAACCAGTCACTACCTGGTTATGAATCACTTATAATAGTTATTCTCAGAGTTGTCCTGGCTTAATTTGGTTCCCCATTTCCCCTTATTTTTTAGTGTTAGGGGTAAACTTTCAAGGTTTTCAAATGTATAATTTATCATTCTTGCTAATTTATTCTGAATTTGTTCCCTGGCAAATTTTAATATTCTAGTCTTAAACATGCCATTTTTCATTATTTCATTATTTTCTGACGGTTTTGTTTGTATTGCCTGCATGAATTATATAGTATTTGATGTCTTTGCTAAGTTTTTCTATGTTTTTCCATGTCCATTCATGCCTCCTATGACCAAATATTTTTGCCATTTATCTGACAGTTAGTGGTCTTCCATTTGGATGATTATAGCTAAACCATTACACATGCACCATGAATTGGAGAAAATAGAGATTTTTCTTTTCCTTTCCTAGTTGTTTGCCTTATAGCCAATATATGCTGCACTGATTTTGTGGGTCCTTCCTCAGTGTTAGCCATTCCACCTCCCGATCTATAGGCTGCCACTTTCCATTAATTTTGGTTCCATCAGTGGTTGATGAACCATCAGTAAGCCATGCATTAGCCAAATGTTATGACCATTCTGGTGACTCTTTGCAGGGAGGGGTAAGAGGTTTAAGGATGGGGAATACAAGCAACTGAGCTATTTCTTCCATGTAAAAAGGCACAGACCCCTTTGCTACTACATCCTGGCCACAAAGGAATTCAGATAGGTACCAGTTCTACTATAATTAAAACCGTTTCTTCCATAACTAAGTCTGTGAAGGACTCTGCCTTCAGATAGATCCAATCCATCATTGGAAGGGGTGCCCTTCTGACTACAGGATCATTGACAATGACCGAGTGTAAGGTTCTCCTTGCCTCATTAAATGTCCAGGTTTGTTTCTCAAGGAAAGAATATATTTATCCTCCATATATAGAAAACATCTGCAATAGAAACTGACAGGCAAATATTAGTGAACTCCTTTTCAATTTGTCCCCAATTGACAATCTGCCAATAAATATGATATCCATAATTAGGTTATCATCTGGTTCAATATTGGTTAGGCTGCAGACACAGAGATGAGCTTACTTGTAGTCAAAAAAGCTGTTCTTTGTTCCTGTCCCCATTGGAAATTAGCTGCTTTTCTAGTAACCCTGTAGAGGGGTTTCTATAAGAATCTGTAAATATGGTATGTGATTTCTCTAGTGTGCAAACATAACAAACATACCAATTAGGAACTTATTTGGGTTTTGTCCCTGGGTGGTGGAATTAAATAAAGGAATGCATCACCACCGCCTTGTTTTCTGTAGCTCTAGAATTTAGAAAACAATTCGCTTATAGAGATCTCTCTTTGTTGAGTTAAAGGCATGGGCTACTACTGCTCAAATATTTTATCTTATCTCCAAACCACTCAAACTCTTGGAGATTTAGAAAACAATTGTAGTAACCCTTTGAGTTTACTTAAAGCATTTTGAATCTCATTTAAAAATTTAAACTGTAGTTTTAATACCAAACAACAAAAATCCCCTTCTTATTTAAGAAGAAAATTTAAAAGATGATGTCCAAAATGGTGTGGACCATGTAGCAATCTACAATCTAACCTACTAACATGGAATTAAGACATGTGATTTAAGAAAAACTATTTTTCATTTCATGCCAGTAAGGCAAGAGTGCCCCTTGTAAATTACTATTTGAAAATATTATTTCTCATGCCTGATCAAATAAAAGGGCATTTTTAGTCTTTTTAAGTTAGTTTAGACTGAGCGACCAAACTATCTGATGGACTATCAACTCTCCTTATTGACAAGATTTCTCCTGTTCAAATCTAATCTTTAATAAGTCTCAGTAGTATCCACAACTTTTCTTCTTCTGTGGAAACAAAGACAAACCCTCTTCCCCAACATAAGACATACCGGTTTCCATTCTGAAGTCAACACATCTTTGATATGTACAGACTAACTTGATTCAGTAGTTTTATCTACTATACAATGTCTCTCCACAGCTGTTGTTCCTTTTTCATTAGCATTTACAAATTTTAGAGTTAATAAAGCACTGTGTAATCTATCTCTGCAAGTCTTTATTACTCCTTTCTGTTTACTAAGTATATCTTTTAAAGGAAAATTAGATCTTTCTATAACGGCTTGTCCTATGCTCATAATATGCTTTATGTTGTAATATACAAAAAACAAAAAACAAAAAAAACCTGTTTAATTTTACTAGAGACATATGCTGGAGCATTTCTAGCCTTAACTTGGAAGGTATTCCCATAATAGCCATAACTTCTAATAAATGTGTAATTACATAATCAGTCTTTTCAGAACTTAAAGCAGTTGTCCACTGAAATCCCATTAACTCTGATACTGTGCACATAGCTTAATTTTCCAAACTCTTCAAAATGAAACACATTCATTTGTCATATTTCATTTCTTTGGGTATCTTTTGGGTTACTTCCTGCAGGTAATGGAGTTTGGTTACCATTATATTATACTTATTATAATAAGTATATATAATATACTTATTATATTAATTTCCTTGGATTGTCGCCAAAGTGATAGAAAAATCTTTATTTAACAGCTGAGCCATCTCTCTCCGACCCCACACATTTCCTATTAATAGTGGATCAATTTCTTCATTACCTGGTGCTTGAGGGTTTGATGGACCCAAATGGGATCTGATATGTGTTATATACAGTATGATTTCTATTTCTGATTACTTACTGTAGTTGAATCATCCAGAATATGTTTAGTAGTTTCAATATGTAAAACAAACTCTCTGCATATTGAGAATTAATAACTATATTTGATGCAAGATATTTCCTATCCATTCACATTGAGGCAGTGAGAGGCCAGTGATTAGAGGGGAGAGAGGAGGAGGAGCTAAGAGGAGGAGGGGTGGAGAGAGAGGGAGCCTGGGAGCTGCACGAGGGAGTGGAGGACTCACAGATCCAGATGGCGTCAGATGTGTTTCTGGTGTGCTGAGAGATTAGAAATATTGAGATAAAACTTTATCATTGTAAATTGGCATTATGTAATTGGGAGTTTCATATACATAAATATATTTGGTTAACTATTCAAGTTTAAGAGTCATGCTTTGCCGGATACTTGGAAGGAGTGGGTGCTGGGCAGGAGAGAGAGACCTGCCAGGACTTGGAGCTGAGGCCTGGCAGGGTGGAACTATATTTTAACCTTTTCCCACTACATATATTGAGTCAGGAAAACTTAATAATACCATAAGAATGGCATAACTCTGCTTTTGAAAATGAATCATAAGGGCCCTGAGTCAATTTACTTATTTTTCCTGACTTATAACCTACCTTTCCTGATTTATTTGCATCATTATAGATGGTAGGGGGTTCCAGAAATTTGTGTCTTTTACTGTACAAGGGAGAATCCAAAATTAGTTCTTTTAATAAACTGAAGTCTCCTGTTTGGGGCATATTTGTTGTTAATCTCTCCCAAAAAATTACTGCAAGCTCTTTACCAATGCTCATTTTTCTGCCCATAATGAGGCAATTTCAGCATTAATAAAAAGTACTACAATTTCTGTTGGGTCTATAATCTCATAATTGACAAAGTCTCATCTTTCCTTTCAGAATCAATTCAGAAACCTTTTCTACATAGGTCTTTAATTTTTTTACTGTTTGTGTGCTAAAAAATACCCATTTCTTCACTAGTATATAAGCTTTTATGGTATAAGCTGACCCTGGGATGGACCCCAACATAAGAGAAACATCTGCACCAATGTAAGAAACTATTTGGAATAAGACTTCCATTTTGAGTACTGGTTGAGTAAAGTTTAAGCTCTGAAGACCTCCTTGGGAACTGATATCCTGGTTGGCAAGTTAAGACATGAATGTTAGGCAAGACAAGTCCTATCCTGGTAGACTATACTCCCAACCGATGCCACAGCTGAATAACCCAACAATAAGTGTACCCCAGGATAAGTATACAACAAAGACAGGTTCCTAAGGAAACCCCATACTCCTAAATCCTGATTGGTGGAATAACTTGGCACAGATGTTTGTGAATTTTTGGGTTTAAAAACCCTGTAGGGGCATCAAGCCAGCAGCTGCCACTGGGATGGACATGTATCTCATGATCCGTCACCATAAAACCACCATCTTTACGGACACCAATGGGTCAAGCATCTGTTTTTTTTTTTGTTTTGTTTTTGTTTTGTTTTTTTTTTTTGTTTTGTTTTGTTTTTTGGATTTGTTTTTTTCCAGACAGGGTTTCTCTGTGTAGCCCTGGATATCCTGGAACTCACTCTGTAGACCAGGCTGGTCTCAAACTCAGAAATCTGCCTGTCTCTGCCTCCCAGAGTGCTGGGATTACAGGCGTGCGCCACCACCGCCTGGCTAAGCATCATGTTTTAACTGAAGTACATCGTCAAGGTCATCCTCAAGCAGCGGCCAGAGGAGCAGTGGCTGTATAAGGATGACCAGCTCCTTGATGATGTCTCTGGGTGAGTGTGACTTCACTAGTCAGACAGCATGGCCACAGACCCCAGCCACAATGGGCCTGACCTTCTGAGCAAATGATACCTTTGAAACTGCGCACAGAGCCCTTCTCTAGACCTCCAGAGCTTCCAGATATGATGAATCCACAGGATTCTGGAGGCAATGCCAATGAACAAGCTGTGCAGTGAGGGCCCCAGACCTAACCCCTAGCAACCCATTCCCCCAATTAAAAAAAAAAAAAAAAGATTTGGCTGTCAAAAAAAAAAAAAAGAAAAAGGAAAAAAAAGAAAAGAAGAGAAAAAAGAAAAGAAACCCTGTAGAATCTTAACTTGGGGTCATGGTTCAGTTCCTGAATCCCTGGTTGATCAGTCTGAGGGCATATGATCAATAAACTATCCCTATCTGACTGAGATTGGTGTTCAAGTGATTTGTGAGGTGATTCCTAGACCCAAATATGTCCTTATCACCTTCTAAGGTTTGAAATAAATTACTTAGCTCTTGAGTAGTTAATCCAATTGTGGGCAATAACCAGTTAATATCTGCTAACAAATTTTTAAAGAGTTATTTATTTATTTATTTATTTATTTGTTTGTTTGTTTATTTATTTATTTAATGTGAGTACAGTTATTGTCTTCAGACACACCAGAAGAGGGCATCAGATCCCATTAAAGATGGTTGTGAGCCATGTGGTTGCTGGGAAATGAACTCTGGACCTCTGGAAGAACAGTCAGTGCCCTTAACCACTAAACCATCTCTCCAGCCCTCTTCCAGCAATTTTTGGAAATTAAAAAGAGTCTGTAGTTGATCTCTTCTGATTTTTAATTTCTGCAGTTGAATTTTCTGTAAACCTATCTCATATCCTAGATAATTAATAGAATCTCCCTTTTTGAGGAACAATTTGTAATCCTCAGCAAGGCAAAATACTCTGTACTTCATGAAATATTTTTTCTAAGGTATCTGCATCTTAATCAGCCAGTAAGATATCATCTACATAATAGTAAATTTTAGATTGAGTAAAGTGCTTACTAATTATTTCTAATGGCTGCTGTGTGAAATATTGGCACAAGGTAGGACCGTTTAAAATTCCTTATGGTAAGACTTTGCAATATCTCTATTACACAGCTATTATAAGTTGGTACTGAAAAAACAGCCTTTCTCTATCATGTTCATGCAAAGGGACTGTGAAAAAGTAATCTTTTGAATCAATTATTATCAAAGGCCATGACTTAGAAGGCAATGGAATTCCAAGTTGTAAAACGCCCATTGGCTGAACCATCTTATTTATGTCTTGTAAATCTGTTAACATCCTCCATTTTCCTGATTTCTTTTTTATAACAAATGCAGGGGAATTACATAGGCTGGTAGATTCTTCAGTATGTTGAGCCTTCAGCTGCTCCTGTTCTAGTACCTGTAACTTTTTTTAAGTCAAAGGTTATTATTCCAACCACACACTTTTGTCAGCCATTTTAAAAGTAAAAGCAGTTGGTACCTTTGAAAGACCAACATCTGTCATGTCCTGCTTATGAACAAATGGACAGTCTATAACTGTTGTTGAAAATGCCTTTTAGCCGGGCAGTAGTGGCATATGCCTTTAATTCCAGCACTTGGGAGGCAGAGGCAGGTGGATTTCTGAGTTGAGGCCAGCCTAGTCTACAGAGTGAGTTCCAGTGCAGCCAGGGCTACACAGAGAAACTCTGTCTGGAGGGTGGGGGGAGGAAGAAAATACCTTTTAATATTTTTCTCAGAAGCATTCTTTATGGCTTGTTTCTGAGATTGGAGGAATGTTGATCTGTGCTTTGCATTGCTGCAACAAATCAGGGCCCCATAAATTTGTGGTCATATTAGCCACATATGGCTTTAATTTTCCTATTTGTCATTCTGGCACTATGAAATTGACTCATCTTGCACTTTGTTTTACCTAAAGTTCTAATCTCTAGAAGCTGAATATTTACCTCCTGAAGGGGTCAATCTGGATGCCAAAATTTTGGTGACATTATTGTTACATCTACTCCTGTATCTACTAAACCTTCAATTTCAATGCCATTTGTTTGTATTTTTAGCTTTGGTCTCTGATCATTTATAGCAGTTTGCTAAAATAACTGTTTTCTAGTCTCTCCAGAATTTTTCGTTTTATCTACTAAAGCTGTTCTGTCCTTATTATATCCAGAGCAGTGTTGTTTTTAATAACAGACCTAAAACTATGGACGAGTTTCTCCAATGCTGACAAGGAATGACTGAATCAAATTTGATATTGGGTCTGCACGCCCCTTGTAATTTCAAGGGTTGCCTTGCCTCTCTCTCCCTTGTTGATCTGCATTCATTAATGCAATGCCAGCCTTTGCCATACCTCCTGCATTCTCCAGAAAGGGGGGGGGGCTTTCTTTTTGTATTAGCTCTAGAAAAGACATTGAGAAAATGCTTTGCCTACCATCCTTTTTTTTTTTTTTTCTTTTTGTATTTTTGATGACACAGGGTTTCTCTGTATAGCCCTGGCTGTCCTGGAACTCACTCTGTAGACCAAGCTGGCCTTGAACTCAGAAATCTGCCTGCCTCTGCCTCCCAAGTGCTGGGATTAAAAGTGTGTGCCACCACTGCCCAGCTATCATCCCTTTTCAAATGACCTTTGAGACACAAGACATCTGACATTTTGATGTTTCTTAAAATTTTTAGAAATTATTTCTATCAGAGTAACACCATAAATCTGTGATCCAATATCAGCCATATTTCTAGTCTGATAATCTATTGGTGCTGACCTTGCCTTTAATGGTCTAATCACTCTTTTGTATTCTGAACTAGTTTTTCAAAAGCAAAAGATTTGATTAATATTTGTCTGGCTTCTGAATCTGATACTATTCTATTTACAGTTGCAGTCAATCTTTCCAAAAACTCAGTGAAGGCTTCTTTGAGTCTTGTAAAATTTTAGTAAACAACTCAGATCTCTTTCCTAATTATTCAACCTTGTCCCAAGCATTTAGAGCTGTAATAGGACAGTGCCAGGTTGTGGTTATCAAATACAAGTTGCCTTTGTCACAGCAAATTGCCCTTCACCTAGCAAGTGGTCTTGGGAAAAAGTAATCCCTCTAGCTCTGTTTTCTTGTTCTATGCTCCTAGCCTTCTCTTTTCCCCATGTTTGCCATTTTGACTGAGGACCAGTTCTGTTCTGAGGTGGCCATGAATATAGCATCTGCCTCACACAGGATAAGTACAGACCATATGAAACTACTGCTTTCCTAAATATTTTTAAATCTAATGTCTATAGAAATCCATTTAACTTCTTTATAACTTTAGGAGTGCCTATTATCTCCTGGTAGGTCTTGTACAGTTATTGGATAAAGTAAGGTTGAGTTTTTACACCCCTCTTTAGTTTTAATGTGGTGGTGTGGTAGGTCCTCGTCTACATTCTTCTGTTTATGTCTGAGTATTTTTCTTATGTTTCTAAGGCTTGCATTTTATTAACCCACTTTTCATATTTAATACAAAAAAACTATGGCTATTAAGGATAAATTACTAATTACCAGACTCTTAGTAATTATAATCCGCATTATGTCAATCTCAGTTAAGTCATTTATATTTCCATTTCCTGCTTCTATTTTTAAGCCATCTAAAGTCCACTACACAGGGCCCTACACCTTGTATTAAGTCTTGAGCACTTCCCAGGTAACTTACCCAATCTGACGGGTCTCATTTTGTCCACGACTGGTGTGATTTGTCCTTATGGTCGTGCCATGCATTGGAGTGCCAAATGTTTTTAACAAAATCTCAATCATTTGATTTTCCCAATGAAGACTCAGGAGCCTGATGCTGGGGTGAAGACCTGGTAGCTGAGCGGCAGGGAAAGCTCCAGATGACCTTCCTCCATAACCTATGTTCCAAAACAAAGCTCTCCCTCTTCATGCCCTTTCAAAATCTTCAAAAAAAAAAAAAAAAAAAAAAGCCTTCTCTCCCTTCTACTTCTTGTGAATCTCTATCTATTCTCCTGACTTCCTTTTACTCTATGCCCCTCCCCTCCCCTTCCCCACCCATCACTCTCTGACAACTGGTTGCCAACCAAGGATTGACTTTATTAATCTTGTTTACAATAAATCCAAAGTTCTTGTGTGTGCTAGGGTTGAGCCACAAAAGTAGAAAGTTTTTTTTTTCCCCTAATAAGTAACAGTCTCAGGGGTCACAGTGTGATTCGAGATTTGACTCTGCCTCCTAAATTCAGAAATGATAGGCATGTACCACTACACCTAGCCTATAATAAGCTTTAAAAAGAATTTGTTCTATAACAATGTTGGAGTCCAGGAGTCACCTCACAAACTACATGAACACTGGTCTCAGTCAGACAAGGATAATTTGTTGAGCCTTTGCCCCAGGCTGATCAATCAGGGCCATGGTCTAGACTTGGAAGCTGAACTGTAATAATGAGTTAAGATTCTACAGGGCTTTTAAGCCTAAAATCCACAAACATTGGTGCTAAGTTATTTCACCAATCAGGATATATGGATAGGGGATTTCCTTAGGAATATGTCCTTGTTGTACACTTATCCTGTCCCCATTGGTTGGGACATTCAACTGTAGCAGGAGACTTGCCACATTCATGTCTTAACTGTCACAACAAGGATTTGTTACATGTCTCTTTCTGATAATAGTTCCCAGGGAGGTCTTGGAGACTTAAACTTTACTTGACCACTACTCAAAATGGAAGCATTATTCTAAATAGGTACAGGTGTCTCTTATGTTCCATCCCAGGGGCAAAATACCATTTGTTGGGTGTATTGGTTCAGGTCCAAGCTTATTGTGGCTAACTCTAGAAAGTCGTTCTGACTTCTGTTGTGATTGCCTTCCAAGAACAGCAAAGCACAGAACATCCTAATAATAGTAGTAACAGCATGTGAGAAAGTTTCCTTATTAAATTAGTAACAGCACAAAGTGGCAGGCTACACACTTGGGGCACTGTTACCAACCTTTGTGCCATGAGCCTGGAATAACATTGTAGTGGTTTCTAGGTGTCTTCTCACCTGGCTGGGTACCATTACTATTGGTATGTTACAGTCTGGCAATGGTGTCCACCATAACCAGCATACCATTTCTCTCTCTCTCTCTTACATTTTATAACTGTTCTTTTAGTTAGCACGTTAAGTGTTTTGTTATACTTTTATACATATCTTTATACTTTGTTCTGGGTTGCAGTTGTCAGGAACTGCTTTCTTCATCTTCCCTGTTCCTTGTTGGTTACCCTTTTTTCCAAATAGTCCCCTCTGCTTCAGTGCTGTTTCTCTTAATAGGTGCCATGGTAACCACTGTCAACAGATTCAAACACGTGGAGTTCTGAATTGGTCAAGTAAAAATCTGGTATGTACCTAGTGCTAGAATAGGAACTGTTTGGCAAAATTGAAAGCCTCAGTTTCTAAGAAAGAGACAGACAACATCAGTCAGTGCCTTTGATGATACTCAACAGCAAGGTGAACATACAGAGTTGAAAGTCTACTCCAGAGCTTGAATTTAACTCATCCCACATAGCCAACTGCTAAAATGCTACATCACCAGATTGAAGGTATAGCTAAGTCATAGAGTAATTGTCTAGCTTACAAAAGGCACTGAATTCAATTCCTAGCCCCCCAATAAACATATACACCCATACATGTTGACACCATGTCAACCCTCATTTTCAACTATCATCAGTTTGACACAAACTCCAGAATTAAAGTCAAATGCCTTACCAAGATTCCTAAGGTTGTTCATTATAATCTTAGTACTTACTAGTCTATCACATGATGTGTCCCCAAATGTGCCAAACTTCTCAAGAATGTTTTATATTTGCTTCTGCTTTCTTTTACTTGCAGGGACTATGATCGCTTTTTGATTTTCTAACTTTTTCTTTTGAATTCCTCTTGCTTTTCTAGGCATACATCTTTTTTAAGAAACAAAAAACAAATCAAATCCTGTTGTTAAGAAGCTTTTTAAAAAAGATTTATTTGTTTTATGAATATATCATTGCTGTCTTCAGACATACACCAGAAGAGGGCATGGAATACCATTACAGATGGTTGTGAGCCACCATGTGGTTGCTGGGATTTGAACTCAGGACCTCTGGAAGAGCAGCCAGTGCTCTTAACTGCTGAGCCATCTCTCCAGGCTGTCGTACATCTTTTAATTATATTTTCAGTGATTGATCTTGGGATTAGTCTAGAAATTCAGTATGTGCTACTATGCTTAGGAAAAAAATGGATTACTTAGGGTAAAAGTAGAGGAACCCTAAAAATATTCTGTTTACCTTGTTCCTCACCCTTTGTTTTGTGATATTTTAAACACTAATAGGTAAACTTATTTAAATTATAAGTCTGTGTAGCCTTGGCTGTCCTGGAACTCACTTTGTAGATCAGGCTGGCCTCAAACTCAGAAATCCCCTTGCCTCTGCCTCGCAAGTGCTGGGATTACAGGCATGCGCCACCACTGCCCGGCTGCTCAACTTTTTACTCTGTAGTTGGCATGGAGGTCCTTATGCTCATAGATATGCAGTAGGGGAATCTGGAATGTTAAGCACAAAAGATTGTTCCTTCAAAGGAACAAAGGCAGAACCTGTTTTTCACCTAGAAGGCTGGAGTGGATGTGCTTTCTAGCCTGGTCACCTTTACCCGATCTGTTGGCCAAGGACTTTCCATCACTGGACCTTCCTCCTGATCCCTCTCATGAACTTGTTTCCTCAGTCAATCTATAGACTATCTTTATGGGAGGTATCACATGTGCTTTGTAGTTTTGATGTAGTCAGGTCTGATCTGTAGTTAGTTTACTTTGTTCCTCAAAGAGAATCAGAAATGCTTGGGTGCGCACTCAGGGTTCAGATAGTCTTCACAAGAGTGCTTTTCCCCAGTCTGTGCAGTGCTTAAATAAACCATGTGGTGGTCAGACTCTCAAAGTTTGAGTCAACACTGGCTACTGAGTCTTGTTACACTGAACTGCCTTCTTGCCTCCCACAGCTTGTCACTCTGCTGCCTGTGAAGGCCACAGAGACACCCCCACATTACTCTGCTTCTGTTCATTTTTGTTTTTGTTTTCTTTTTTCCTCTTTTTTTTTTTGAGACAGGTTTCATAGCCAAAGCTAGCCTTAAATTTGTGGCAATTCTGTCTTACCTCTCTTGCAATAAATACAGATATTTATTACTACATCTTTCAAGCAAGTTATTGTTAAAGGAACTATTTCTTTTTTCTTTCTAATGTGCATTGATGTTTTACTTGCATTTGTGTCTGTGTGATGGTGTCAAATCCCCTACAAATGGAGTTACAGAGAGCTGTGAGCTGCCATGTGGGTGCTGGGAATTTAACCTGGGTCACCTGAAAGAACAACCAGTGCTCTTAATTGCTAAGCCTTTCTCTTCAGTCCTTTTCTTTAAAAAAGTAAAACACACACACACACATTTAATGTGTGTGTGGGTGTTTTGTCAGTATGTGTGTCCTGGTATCCTCAGGTCCCCTGGGATTGGGGTTCCAGATGGTAGTAAGCTGCAATGTGGGTGCTAGAAATTAAACTCCAGTCCATTGATCCATCTCTCCAGCCCCTATTTCTTAAAGTGTTAGCTTTTCAGCATATATTTAGAATTTCTGGTGCTCTTCATTTCTTTGTGGAAATATGTATTTCCACTTGACATCATTTCTTTTCAGCATAATAATCTTATAGTGCAGGGGTACTAATGAAAAGTTTGGTCTATTTTTTAAGATGTCTTTACTGGCGATCTTCACCTCTCCTTCTCCTCCAAATCTACTGCCCCAGCCTCATCCCCAGTCATATACAGTGTTCTTTCGATTAAACACTGTTTTCTGTGTGTAACATCATTTTTCTCTGTATAGATACAAAATGAGTTTTCATTGTTTATTCTTCCATATGTCTTATTTTTTTCTTTATAGATCTGTAAATTAATCCCCACCAGTCAAATCTGATAAATTTTATCAGCTGTTTTTTTTTTTAAGTTGTCTAATCTATTCCTGTTCTTTTAAGACTCTATTTCAAATATTTTGGATTGCTTCACCCCACATAATTATGTAGTTATTGAGTTTTACTTAATCTTCCTGCTCATTGATGGTGAACTTGGTCATTTCTATTGATCTGACCTGAACTTCCCTGTCTTCTGTCACTGTTTTCCAATTTTCTGATAAGCTCATCTAGTATACTAAAAACAAAACAAAAGGCCAGGAAAAAAAATTTAGAGCCAGATGGTAGTGGTGCACACCTTTAGTCCAAGTACTCAGGAGGCAGAGGCAGGAGGATTTCTGTAAGTTTCATACCAGTCTAGTCTACAAGGTGAGTTCCACAGCAGCCGGGACTGTTATACAGAAAAACCTTGACTCACAAACAAAAAACTTTAGTTAATGGCAGATTTGCACTCTTCCTTCTCTGAATCCAGTCCTCCAGCCCATCCCCAGATGAGGTAGTTATACCTGTTGCGCCCCCTCGTCCTCCCCCATTTCCTGTGGATCACACAGATTTCCCCTTCCCACCACTCTTTGCTTTATCTGAGCCCCCAACCCCAGCAGGCATCCCCTGGAAACCTGCAGTCATCTCCATCCAGGGAAGCAGCCCCCAATTCCAGCAGATATTAGAAGGTATTAGAGGATAGAAAGATTTCCCATGCTCAAGGATCAGTAGGATTAATAGCAAAAGTAATCTACAGAGTCAATGCAATTCCCATCAACATCTTACACAATTCTTTTTTTTTCAAAAGATTTATTTATTTTAGCCAGGTGTAGAGGCACACGCCTGTAATCCCAGCACTCTGGGAGGCAGAGGCAGGTGGATTTCTGAGTTCGAGGCCAGCCTGGTCTACAGAGTGAGTTCCAGGACAGCCAGGACCACACAGAGAAACCCTGTCTCGGAAAAACCAAAAAAAAAAAAAAAAAAAAAAAAAAAAACCCCCAAAATTTTTATTTATTTTATTTATCTTCAGACACACCAGAAGAGGGCACCAGATCCCATTACAGATGGTTGTGATGGCTGAGCCATCTCTCTAACTCCTAACATAATTCTTGAAAGGCCAATCCTCAACTTCCTATGGAGAAAACAAAACAAAACAAAAAACAAAAACAAAACGGGATAGCTAAAACAATCCCAAACAAAAGAACTGCTGGAGATCTCACCATTCCTAATATCAAGTTGTGCTATAGAGCTATAGTAGACACTGGCACAAAAATAGACACATGTTGATCAATGGAATCGAACTGAAGACTCAGACATTAAGGCCACATACCTAAGGAACCTGACTTTTGATAAAGCTAGAAGTACATACTAGAAAAAGACATCAACACATGGTGCTGGTCAAACTGTACGACTACATGTAGAAGAATGCAAATAGATCCATTCCTACTTACCACCTTGCACAAAAGTCAACTCCGAATGGATCAAAGATTTCATCATAAAACCAGATATACTGAATATAATAGAAGAGAAAGTGGGGAACAGCCTTCAATTTCTTGGCATAGGACGAGACTTTTAGAACAGAACACTGGTAGTGCAGGCACTATGATCAGCAATTAATAACTGGGAAACCAAGAACCTTCTGAATGGCAAAGGACTCAGTCACTGAGGAAAAGATTTTTTTTTTTTTGAGACAGGGTTTCTCTGTGTATTCCTGGATGTCCTGGAATTCTTTCTGTACCACAGGGTTGCCTTGAACTTAGAGATCCAACTGCCTCTGCCTCCAAGTGCTGGAATAAAAGGTGTGTGGCAGGAAAAGATTTTTAACAACTACATATCTGATAGAAGTCTACTATCCACAATATATAAAGAACTCAAAAAAATAGTTATCAAGAAAACAACCCAATTAAAAACTGGGGTAGCACATATTCCATTATAAGGAACTTACTCTATAGACAGTCTCATCACAATCATCAATAGCAAGAGCAAAGAGGCTCAGTTGAATTAGTTTTTCTTTAATGTCAGAACATGAAATTGTTAAATTACCATGTATACATGGAACACCAATATCAACAAAACAATCTATAATCTAAATATGGTAGAGGTGTTTAATTTAAACACTTAAGTTATTAAGAGATTTTTAGAAGTTACTACAATCTCTTGGTTGGGGATTCATCTCAGTTTGTATCATGCCTGCCTAAGACTTGAGGCCCCAAGTTTGATCCCCAGCACCTCATAAACCAAGTACAACTGTAATCTCAATACTCAGGATGTGGAAGGAGGATCAAGGTCAGCCTCAGCTACACAACAAATTCGAGGCTAGCCTGAACTACAGAAGACCCTGCCTCAAAAAAATTTTAGTACAACCCCATTAAAAAAAGAGACACTTAAATACATTTGAGCATGTAGGGAAATTTTTCTATAGTAACACTAACACTAACACACACACAAACTGCAGCTCTCCAGACAATGGGAATGGTAAAGTTATTGCTTACAACCCTATTTTTTTTATCTCTACTTAAAATTATGTTTATAATTCAAGGTGGTAAAAAGTTTCCAAAGATGTTTGTGGACCTTAAGAATAAGACTTCCTTTCAGATGAAGCAAACGATTTATTAGCTACAATGGTTGTACAACCCATCATATTGTATGGATGAATCATACCACAATAAAGGTACTGTTAAAAGATAAACTAGCATAAAGGTATATTGACAAGCTAGATAATACAAAAATGCAAAATTAGGTTCCTCTCCTGAGAAAGAGAGAACACCTGCTAGTTTTACATCAACTTGAAACAAGCTACAGTGAGATGAGAGAAAGGAACCTCAATGAGAATGTATGTCCTAAGACCTAGCTGTAAACAAGCCTGTAGGGCATTTCCTTAACTGGTGACTG
This sequence comes from Apodemus sylvaticus, assembly GCF_947179515.1. NCBI lineage: Eukaryota > Metazoa > Chordata > Mammalia > Rodentia > Muridae > Apodemus > Apodemus sylvaticus. The sequence goes on from NC_067485.1 coordinate 13,008,715, forward strand.
CTGTGGGAAGAACCAGCCTATTGTGGGTGGGGCTACCCCTGGGCTAGAGGTCCTGGTTTCTGTGAGAAAGCAGGCTGAGCAAGCCAGAGGTAGCAAGACAGTAAGCATCACTTCTGTGGCCTCTGCATAGCCTCTGCTTCCAAGTTCCTGCCCTGCTTGAATTCTTGTCCTGACTTCTTTAGTATGAACAGCGAAGTGTAAATTAAATAAACCAATTTCCCTCCAAGTTGCTTTGGGTCATGGTGTTTCAGCACAGCAATGTAATCCTAAGACACCTACTTTTGGATGTAGGAAGACCCTCTAACTTCCCAAAGGCAACGTAGAATGAATGAGCGAGCACCCAAAAAGTGATTCACATGCTTATGGAGTAGCTGACCTTGATTTAGGACAAATATTAAGAAGAACAGAGACTGATCCCTGAACTAATTGAAGCCACAGCATCTGGATCATGGTAGGAGTTCACTAAATTTCTATGGAGAGTTCTAGAAAGGCAGAGACCACAGAAAATTTTATTCCATCACTCCAGGAACAAGGACAAAGATAAAGAACCTGGAGAAAAAACAAAGGTGCGAGTGCCCCGCCCCCGGGCTTTGTATTTGATTCGCATCTGCAATGCAAAATAAACCGTCCTTCTCCACGACTCAAAAATCGGGGCCCTGGCTCGGGAACTAGGCCCTGCAGCGCAGCCGCCACCGTGCCAAGGGCGGCGCTTCCCTCGCTCGCAGCCGGGGCTCCTGTTACCTCCTTGCACACATCTGTGCCCATCACAAGCCAAACAATTACGCGGTCCCGCGCGCCCGCCTCGAGGTCCGGGTGGCGGCTGCGGCCTGGCCAGGACCCCCACTCTTCCCGCTGCCAAAGCTCTGGGGCCAGCTCGGGCCGGAGGCCACCGCCGGCCACCGCTTGGCAGCTCGCACTGGTGCTCAGTGAGTCGCCCATGTGCTCGGCCGGCTCCGCGGCACAGCCCTGTAAGGCTCAGCGCTGGCCAACCCGAGGCCTGCCTTGCCAGCCGCGCCGCCGCGCTCCTCGAGGCCCGAGGCCGCCAAAGGCGGGAAGACACGGCGGCGGGGAGCCAGGGACGCAACGCCGAGGCCCCGAGGGGGCGACGCTCGACTACCGTCGGGCGTGGCGAACGGCAGTGGATTCACTCACCACGGTTCGGCGGGGCAGCGCGCCGGGGGTCCGGGACAGGGCCCGGCGCAGCCTCCGCGCCCTGCCCGAGCGGGGCCCGGCCGAGCTCTCGGAGCCACTGTCGTCGGAAATCACGATAAAGTCCTCCATGGCTACGGGCCCGGCTGAGCCACGCGCGAGCGGCGAGGGCCCCGGAGACCACGACTCCGGTCCCAGCTGCTGAAGCGACTGCAGCTACCGCGTCGCCGACACCGGGGTTAGTACCCCGCCAGCCCCGCCCCCTCCATTACCCCGCCCCCACCGCGCCCCGCCCCCAGAGGACCCGTCCCGCCCCGAGCCCCGCCCACCGCGGGGGCAGCCGCGCGCCCGGGTCAGGGCAGTGTCACAGAACCCTGGAGGAGCCGGACTCCCTTTCTCTCAGAGAAGGAGAGAGAAAGAAGGGAAGGGAAGGGAGGGATAGAACTGTGAGGCTGGGCTGTGTGATCGGCGGGCTTGAACAACGCTGAGGTTGAGAGGTTGTTCACCACTGCTCTCAACTGATCACAGTGGGCGGTGCTGGTGACCAGCCCCAGGCTACAGGTGTGAGGAGGTGTTGATTAGCCAACCAGCTTGATTCACAAGGAGAGGAGTGGGCTGATGGAGTCTCTGATAGAGCATTTAATTGACCCGGTAGTGGGGCCTGCACCTGGCAAAAGGAGCAATGACTCCTTCAGGTTAAAGAAACCCTTAGGGGCTGGGAAGGGTAACCAGAACCTAGGGTTTTATTGACTGGGGCTTCTGGGTGAGATAAGGGAGAGAGATAGATACCTATTCTTATGTGTGCAGTTAGATAAATTCCCAGAGGCAGGATTATTGGAGCAAATCTATATTTTATTGTTATTTTGGCAAATGGTACCAAATTATCCTAAGTTGTACCGATTTGCAGTTTCACCAACAATATGTGTCGCAGGAATTTAAACTGTCAAATGTAAGAGTTTGTTGAGTTCTTAGTTGACAGAAAACACTGAAAAGGCACATGCAGAGAGTTATAAGGTCCCAGGGTGCCTGTATACTCCAATGCTGTGAACAAGCAGAAGATATAAGGATAAAATTGGATCCCCATCAGAGGGAAATGTTGGTAAATAGTGAATTCTTTGGTTGCTTTGTTGTAAGGTAGGGACATTAAATCAAAATAAGGCCCATGGGTATTTTAAAAATGTGATATTTGAAAAAAAAATCCTGCTGCTTGTGTTCAAGTAACTTCAAAAAAATAGAATGATAAATTAAAATATCTTTAACAAAAAGGGGTTTCCTACAGGCATAGCTGTTGTGTGCTATTTAAGCAGTGTGTAATGCAGTGTTTTTTAATCTTTAGTGGAAGTCTGAATTAGCCAGAGGGTATATAATAAAGATTGCAGGACCACACACCAGTGTTTCTGACCAAGAAACTGAGTTTGGGGAGTGAGCCCCTAAATTGTCTGTTTCTTTTCAATCTTTGCTCCTGCGCTGGAGGACCTGTTGACTGAACTGGCTTGGTCACCCTTCATATAATCTCAACCATACTGAGGGTTCAGCAACCCTCTTTAATGCTCTCCATGCACAAAATGTTATCTCCAGCCCAGCCCTGTTCTTAAAGCTCCAAATGGATATTCATGTTTCTAGGCATCTATCTACAACTGAACTCAGCTCTCTTCTCCCCACCAAAAACTATCTTCTTTTGAAAAACAAAAACAAAAGCCAGGCTGCTCTCTCTTAGTATTTTCTAGTGTTAGTGAACTGTAATATCATCAGTCAGCAATTATTCAAATAAGCAAGCTTGATTTCTGCTTCAAGTCCCTTTTTACCTCCTGACTGTCTTTTGCACTTCTTTTATCTTCTGCTGCTGTGATTCTAGCTAAGTTACTGTCACCTCTGGCCCAGTCTTCTGAAACTACTTGTCTTCTCTCCTTTTTCCTTCACTAGCCAAAGTGGTCTTTAAGAAAGTATGTAATCGCAGCTAGTGTCACATTCTTGACGTTCCAGCCCTGGGGAAGTAGAGACAGAATCCAGATTTTGAGGCCTTTTTTTGTTTTTGAGACAGGGTTTCTCTGTATAGCCTTGGCTGTCCTGGAACTCACTCTGTAGACCAGGCTGGCCTCAAACTCAGAAATCTGCCTGCCTCTGCCTCCCAGAGTGCTGGGATTACAGGCGTGTGCCACCGCCATCCGGCTTTTGAGGCCATTTTAGGCCCTACAGCAAACAAACAAACAAAAATTATGAATGTATCTTTTTTCCTTAGGCCTCTTAACTTTGCTGTAGTCGGCTCCATTGGCTCCATCTGCCGGAATAAAACCCTGCAGATTGTGTGGCTTAAACAACAGACATGTATTTCTCCAAGTCTTAGAGGAAGGGTGGGTGCTGGTCCATTTGGTTCCTAGTGAGGATTTTCTCTCTTGTGCTACACACAGCTACCTCATTGCTATGTCCTTACATGGCCTATTTGGGTCACCTGAGATAGGAAAAATCTCCCCCTCTTCCTCTTACAAAGCCACCGATCCCACTAAGTCAGTTAATGTGGACCTCCTTGCTGCTTCGTTTTGACAACATGATACAAACCAGAGTCACCAAGGAAGAGGAAACCTCAGCAGAGGAATTGTATCTACTGTAGGCACATCTGTGGGGGGCATGCTCTTGTTTAATGATTGCTGTGGGAGGGCTCAGCTCACTGTGGATGGTGCTATCTATCCCTGGCCACGTGGTCCTGGGCTATATAAAAAAAGTGGGCTGAGAAAGCTGGGGAGAGCGAGCCAAGAGAGCCAGCCTCCTGGAGTAGTTCCCCTTCATGCTCATCCTTTAGTCCCTGCCTCCAGGTTGCTTCCTTTGAATTCCTGTCATGAACTCCCTCAGTGATGCACTGTTACCTGGGCGTTATAAGATAGAATAAACCCTTTCTTCCACCCAGGGTTGCTTTGGGTCATGGTATTTGCCAAAGCAGCAGAAAGCAAACTAGGCTTCATCCTAGGGGCTCCATCCCCAAAGACCAGCACCCTGAAGGTTAAGTATTCAGCGTATAGGTTTGAGGGGAATGCAAACTTTTGGTCCCCAAGCACATTGTGAACTAAATATAAAGACAGACATATCTTACTGTGTGTTTTTGGATCATATAGATATTTAGGTACATCTATATCTAGATCTAGAGTTATATTTACCCACTGAAAAGCTATGCCAGTGTAGGTAACTGCCTCCGCCCTGGTTTCTCCATGCTTGTCCTTTTAAGGGGAACAGACTAGAAAACCCTATATATCAGATGGCAAGCCATGACTTCCTCCCAGCTGAAGGAAATTAGGCTGTCCCGCCTCTTCCATTCACCTCTCGTGCTTCCACTTTAAAGGGAACAGACTAGATAATCCTGGTTGTCTACAGTCAGGGTGAGAGGTATCAACTTAAGAAGCTTAAATACAGAACAGTTTTATTTTTCTCCACCAATAATCACTACCACTCTCTCTAGAAATCCTCTTGCTTTCTGGGTAGTGATTTTCCCGAAGACAACCCACTGTAACCCCAGTCCAAGAGTCATTCATGTGGTTTCAGGTATTAAAGCTTGTGGTTTTATCTCAGGGGGGTTCCAGGTATTAATACTTCAGCATGACCCATTAAAATATTTCATCTTCTGTTTAATCCATAGCTTTTCCCGTCCTTTTAGTACAGGTGAGTTTGGGCCAACAATTGCTCTCAGGTGAAGGTGTATGATGTCTCTTCCCCCTCCTCCTCACCTTTCTCAAACACAGAAAACAAAGGAGAGGGAATGTTCCGGGCCCTTCTGTCCTTGAAGCCAGTCACCCTGCAGTCTCCAGCAACAGTTCTCCATTGTGTGGCGGCCTCTTTCACCTGCTCTGTGTGAACATTGTTGCTTTCTGGCTCCCGAGATGAGAGATTGCAGGCTCAGCCTCTTTCTCCTGGATACTCCCACCAGTGTCTTCCAGGGACAGCTAACAATCTTTGATTGTTGAGGAATTCAGAGGAACTTCTCGAGAAATGCCAGCCACCTTTTGAACTATACAGGGGACTCCCAAAGATGGAGAACCTAAAATAAGTCAAGGAGGAAGGGACAGGAGGGACAGCAGGAAGCTCCCATCTCAGCACCTCTCTTCATTGCCAGTCCTTTACTCCCATGAGTATCACAGACTCACCAGAGTCAATGGGTCAATAGGTCAGACAAATTCTTAGCTTGAGAAAAGGAGTGAGGAATACTTTGTTTAACCTTGCTCTGTGGGAAGTGAATGGAAAAGGCAGGACAGCCACAATTTCCTTCAGCTGGGAGGGAGTAATGGCTTCTCATCTGATATATAACAGTCACCCACGGACATATTAACTAATTGGAAAATTTTAAATGCCCACTGCTTTGCTAAAGAGTTTGTGATAAGATGACTAATATTGATGAATGACTTTCCAGCATGAAAATAGTCATATAATTGTAGGGGTACAGCAGTGTTCTGAGTGTGCATTTTGTTCTCCAGAGAAATCCTGTCTCAGAAAGAAAGAAAGAAAGAGATAAAGAAAGAAAAAAAAACAAAAAGAAAAGAGAAGAAAAACCATAGATTTTTTTTTTAAAAAGGTTAATTTATAAGTACACTGTAGCTGTCTTCAGACACACCAAAATAGGGAATCAGATCCCATTATAGATGGTTGTGAGCCACCATGTGGTTGCTGGGAATTGAACTCAGGACCTTTGGAAGAGCAGTCAGTGCTCTTAACTGCTGAGCCATCTCTCCAGCCCCCTAGATAGATCTTAATTAAGTTAAAAATTAGCCAGGCGGTGGTGGGGCACGCCTTTAATCCCAGCACTTGGGAGGCAGAGGCAGGCAGATTTCTGAGTTCGAGGCCAGCCTGGTCTACAGAGTGAGTTCCAGGACAGCCAGGGCTACACAGAGAAACCCTGTCTCAAAAAAAGGGGCGGGTGGATGGAGAGATGGCTCAGCAGTTAATAGCACTGACTGCTCTTCTGAAGGTCCTGAGTTCAAATCCCAGCAACCACATGGTGGCTCACAACCATTTGTAACGAGATCTGACACCCTCTTCTGGAGTGTCTGAAGGCAGCTACAGTGTACTTACATCGAATAATAAATAAATACTTAAAAAAAATTAAGTTAAAAATTAAACTTGGGAAAAAAACTTATAAAATCCAAAGCGAAGTCACAATTAAATACTACTTCATATCCTTTAAGATTCTTGTTTTTTGATTTGATAACAGCCGTAAGAAGTACTGATGTAGGAAGTACTGAAGTTCTGATGTATGCAACAACATGAGCGAACAAACTCTGAAGGCATCGTGCTAAGCAAAATAAGCCACATAAAAGGATCGTATTCTGCCCGGGCGGTGGTGGCAAATGCCTTTAATCCCAACACTTGGGAGGCAGAGGCAGGCAGATTTCTGAGTTTGAGGCCAGCCTGGTCTACAGAGTGAGTTCCAGGACAGCCAGGGCTACACAGAGAAACCTTGTCTGGGGGGGGGGGGGTGGCGGGGGAGGGAAGCATATTCCCTGATCCTCTGTATTTCCCTGATCCTCTGTATCTGAAATCGAACAGTGTTGTGGAACTCTGTTGTTTGTCTTGACATGAGGCTGATATGGCTGTTGATTTTTGACATCAGAGACCTTAGAAGACAGGTCTCTGGCCCACTAACATTCCCTCAAGGAAGACGGGGATGGGTGTACTAACAAAGCTGCAGACAGGCCTTGACACGTGTCTAGTCAGGGTTCTATTCCTGCACAAACATCATGACCAAAAAGCAAGCTGGGGAGGAAAGGGTTTATTCAGCTTACACGTCCACAGTGCTGGTCATCACCAAAGGAAATCAGGAGTGGAACTCAAGCGGGTCAGGAACTTTGAGGCAGGAGCTGATGCAGAGGCCATGATGCAGAGGGATGCTTCTTACTGGCTTGTTTCCCCTGGCTTGTTCAGCCTGCTCTCTTATAGAACCCAAGACTACCAGCCCAGTGATGGCACCACCCACAAGGGGCCCTCCCCACTTGATCACTAATTGGGAAAATGCCTTCCAGCTGGACCTCATGGAGGCATTTCCTCAAGGGAGGCTCCTTTCTCTGTGATAACTCCAGCTTGTGTCAAGTTGACACACAAAACCAGCCAATACACCCCTTTTCAGCATAGTTAAGCCCTTAACAGTTGCTGGGAGGGCAGTCTGTGTGTGTGTGTGTGTGTGTGTGTGTGTTTGTGATAGAGAGAGAGAGAGAGAGAGAGAAGAGAGAGAGAGAGACTTTTCAGTGATATAGTTGCTCTTCAGTTGCCCATATTCTTGTAGGTGACCCCAGTGGTCCTCACTGTTCACTCAAAGCTGGACTTGGTAGAACTGTTTCTTCTATCTGTTGGTTCCATACCTGGTGTGAAGTCACATATGTTCATGTCTCCTAGGGAGGGTCATGTGACAGCCATTAAAGTTAAAGAGAACATGTCTATGAGATCAGAAAAGATTGCTTCACAAAGTTACAAAATCGGAAGACTGATAGTAAAAAGTTGCAAATATTTAGTTGGCCATAGGAGATAATGAGTAGATATTTGCTGCCTGGTGACCTGAGTTCAACCCCCACACCCCCAAACAAACATGAGGAAAGAGAAAATCAGCTTCTATAGGTTGTCCCTGGGCTCTTCCACATGTTTATCTGTCTGTCTTGGTAAAAACACAAAGTGTACATATTATTCATTGTGTAATGTTTAAATTGAGCTATCTTTCTTTCTTTCTTTCTTTTTTTTTAATGACTACATTCAAAGGTTACTAATAAAGGATGTGTCTCAATTTATTTAAGCAGTTCCCTGTGGTAAGTACTTTGCTTGCTTCTGTGTTTTTGTTGGTTTACTTTTATATCTTTTACTATAGCCAATAATGTTTCAAGAACAGCTTTTCGTTTGTTTGTTTTGAGACTAGATGGTGAGGGAGGAAGTAAAGAAACCAAAACCAGTCGCACAGACAGGAGCCTCTTAGGAAAGCAGGTAGAGGGGAATCAATAGGCAATGCTATCTGGGCATGGCTACCTGGGAGAAAGGCAACCTGGGAGCTGCCCTGGGGGCTTTGAAATGTTTGAGGACTTGTGAGGAGGGACAAGGCAGCCTTTTGTCTAGCATCGACCTTGATATGCTGATGAGCACCGCGGTCACTTGTGGGTGGGAAAGCCATATGTCCCTTTTGCTAAAAAATGAGAAGAAGGATTCCTTTTGGCAAATGCACTGCTGGACTCAAGTCGTGAGCAGAGCTCTAATGAACCTGTGCATAAAAACAATACATTAGACCAAAAGCACACAGGACCAGATTTGGAGCAGGCTGGACTGCACACATTTCTTTGTGTCTAATAACCTGTCCACAGCAGTAAGTACAGGAGGAAATGCGCAGTGAGACAGTGTTGCACGTCTGATCTCAGTGGGAATTGGTGGGTTGCATTAGTGGCCATGAAGCCAACCTCTTTACCTCACGTGATTCATTGAGGATGACGCTGCATTCAACAACCTGTAGGGCAGTTTGAACCAGGCATGAGCTGTGCCTGAAGAACTGAATTTATTAACATCATCTCACAAACATAATCCCCCAAATAGGTGGCCTCTGCATCCACATCTCTGACAGGTAAAATGAAGTAGAGAAACATTCGGCAACTGGTTTGTTATATTTATAACAAACCATGTGAAGTGTCAATTGATTGTTTTTTTCTCCCAGAACAAAAATCTACCACACAAATGAAGGGGTTCTCTGTCCCTACTGTGTGCATATTAGATATAATAGATTGACAGCAACAGAATGGCTAGATGTTTGATGTATTCATATTCGTTACACTTTACAGATATTGTATTCTCTATTTAGCTTATCTGTTTCTGTTTTTATTTCCCATATGCTCTCACTTGTCCATTCTTCCTTGACCACCACCATGTAAGCCATGTCATTTGCTCAATGCTATAAACTCATACCCCCATCTCCATAATCAAGTAAACATTGGGAAAGATATGCATGTTCTTACACATAGGAATAAACAGATATTCAATATACAAAAAAGATTGTGAATTTGTCATTTGCTTTTACAGAAGGAAATATATATATTTCTTCTGTATACACATTTATATTACATATATATATAATATATATTACACATTTTAAAGTACATATATGTGTACACACATACACATATGGATATTACTCTCTCACCCCACAATGCCCTTTCTCATGTAATTTAATTGGTCAGGGCAACCACTAGCTCCTTCTACACTTTCTATAGACATGACTTCTCAGTACTGACATACTTACTTATATTTATTAACCCTTCCCCCACTGATAGATGTTATGGTTTGTATATGCTTAGCCCAGGGAGTAGCACTATTAGAAGGTGTGGTCTTGTTGGAGTAGGTGTGACCATGTTGGAGGAAATGTGTCACTCTGGGTGAGGGCTGGCTGTAAGACCCTCATCCTAACTGCCTGGAAGCCAGTATTCTGCTAGCAGCCTTCAGGTGAAGATGTAGAACTCTCAGCTCAGCCTGCACCATGCCTGCCTAAATGGTCCCTCCTTGATGACACTGGACTGAACCTCTGAACCTGAGCCAGCCTCAACTAAATATTGTCTTTATAAGAGTTGCCTTGGTTATGGTGTCTGTTCACAGCAGTAAAATCCTTACTAAGACAATAGGCAAACTTTATGATTTAGGGACCTGGCAAAATGGCTCAGTAGTTAGGATATTTGCTGATCTTGTGGAGGATCCAGGACTTAGTTCCTAGTACCCAGTGGGTAGCTCACTTCCATTTGTAACTACATTTACGGACATCATGCCCCTCCTCTCCTGGCTTCCACAGGCATCAGGACGTATTTGGTATATACTCGTAACATAAAATGATAAACAATTCTTTAAAAAGAGATGAGTACTGGAGGGAGAGAAGTGGATAGAACCATGGATGAGCCTGGCAGTGGCCGGAATTGCTATGATGGGATCTGCTGTTCCACTGTCTTTATGCTCTAAATTCCCTAGAACAAGAATAATTCTTCAGGGGCTCAGTGGTTAAGAGCACACACTGCTTTCCCAAAGGTCTTGAGTTCAAATCCCTGGAGTGTCTGAAAACAGCTACAGTGTACTTACATATAATAAATAAATACATCTTTAAAAAAAAAAAAAAGAGTAGCCGGGCGGTGGTGGCACACGCCTGTAATCCCAGCACTCTGGGAGGCAGAGGCAGGTGGATTTCTGAGTTCGAGGCCAGCCTGGTCTACAGAGTGAGCTCCAGGACAGCCAGGGCTATACAGGGAAACCCTGTCTCGAAAAAAAACAAATAAAAAAAAACAAAACAAACAAACAAAAAAAAAAGAGTAATTCTTCTTTGAAATGGCACATTTCCTGTCTCAACCTTGCAAGTAGTTGGGGTTGTAGGTGAGTGTTTCTATGCCTATTCTCTTAACAATCTATTTAAGAAGCTATCACAAGTCACCCTGTGTCTTTGGTGTACTTGAAGACCTGTTGTTCTATTACGTTCCCCTTAGCACAGGCTCTTTCTGCTCCTCTTTCCCCTCCTCCTTCTCCTTTGTGAGGTGGGGTCTCACTGCTAGCCCCAGTTATTCTGGAACTTACTCTGTAGACCCCAGCCAGCCTCAGACTCACATAGATCCTCCTGCCTCTGACTCCCGAGTGCTGGGATTAAAGGCGCGTGCCCCCCATTCTGGCTCTGTTTCTAAATTTTTGTCAATCTGATATTTAAGAGGCATTTTCTGTTGTCATTTGAAACCCACTGTTGAGAAAGGATATGGCCTCCCTTGTGACAGCCAGGCAGAAGTGCTTTCCACAGAGCAGAAGAAATATTTATAGAGTGTTGGGATATAAACAGTGTGTGACTCTGACTAGAAAGAAAGAACCACCAAACAAAACCATCTCCACTCGGGTCTGCTGTTTGAGTGACACAGATCTTTTACCAATGACAATTCTAGGCTTTCTGAAACCCTCTTGCTACATTAAAACTACAAAAATATCCAAACACTTAACTGCCCTAGTTTGACAACACTTTTAGTTTTTTTGAGACCAGCCCACCTCTGCATAGCGCATCTCTGTTTCCTGAGTATTGAGATTAAAGGCAGGCATGTGCCACCAAGCCCAGCTTTATTGACAACTCTTGATCCCCAGATAACCTCCCACTCTCTGGCTTCTCTTGGAAAAGTCCAGCACAAGGTCACATCCTATAGAAGCTGTTTCCAATTATTCCTTTGGGGAGGCCCTGACTCTTCCGTTCAGCGTGCTCTGAAACAGTCTTCTCAAAGTCAGCTCTCTTTCTTCTCTCTTCTGTGGGACATCTCCCCACTTACTTGAGTAGTTGTGTGACGACTCTCTTCTGCTGTATTGCCTCCCCGTTCTCCTCACACCTTTTGTGTTTCTTCAGCCAGTGTGCTGCTTTCTAGTCAGGGATAAAGGAACGGGAGCTGCCATACACTGTATCATACCAGCTTTGCCAGCATTAGCAAGAGGACTTGGTAACTTGCCAGCAAAGCCAGCCGAGGCTCCTGAGCACCGAGGTGGGGGCGGGGTGGTGGTGATGTTCGCTCTGTGTCTGAGCTAAGCTGGATCCACTTGCTTCAGAACCTTCACAGCTTTCCTGGTCACCAGTCTCGTCTGCTGATGATGAGAGAACACGCTCACGTGTGCATGCGTGTGTGTGTGTGTGTGTGTGTGTGTGGTGTATGTGCTGTGTATGGGGGTTGTGGTGTGGTGTGTGTGTGTGTGTGTGTGTGTGGTGTATGTGCTGTGTATGGGGGTTGTGGTGTGGTGTGTGTGTGTGTGTGTGTGTGTGTGTGTGTGGTGTGTGCTGTGTGTGTGTGTGTATGGTGTGTTTATCATTTATTGCTCATTTAGACAGACACCAAGGGAGGGAATCTCTTTGATGTACTTTCTAAGTTTTGTATTTCTTCTCTGCTGTGAAATATAAAAAAATTTCAATACTCCTTTGTCCATCATTTTTGTGATAAGTAAGTCTCTTTTAGTACTTATCACCCTGAATTCTCCTGATTACATTAATATTGTAAGGTAGGTAAAGAATCCTTTGTTTGATGGCTGGGAAAACATTCTAACTTTGAAGCCTGTGTGTGTGTGTGTGTGTGTTTCTGATATATTACTGTTTCTCCTATCAGAACAAAGCTCTAGGTCTTTCTTTGCCTTGAGATTATTGTAGCAGAATCAGAACACAAAGGAGGTAAAGTTTTGGGGGCTGAGGATTCTCCCTGACTCAGGTTCCAGAAGACTCAGTCATGGTGTGTGCCCTAGGGCCCCTTATCTTAGATGCTACTATTACCCTTCTGAGGGCTTGGGGCTTATCACTTTGATCACTAGAGATGTCCCAACAAGTCTTTTTGTTACTGTATCTGTGAGTGCTGGATTGTTTCCCACACAGGGTGGCCAGCGGTTTAGCAAGTTTGTGTCCAGGGCTGGATGAGATGTGCTATCTTCCGGACTGACGTGGGCCTCATTCTTACTATCGGCACTGCAATGGCTGCCTCTCCTGCCTTTCTCTGAAGGCAGGAACTTCTGCTGTCATGTTCTGGTTGAAGACAGGGAGGACTCCCCTGCTCACTGCTGCGGGTTCTCTTCCTTCCCTGTGTTGGCTGCTCTGGAGCTGGAGAACCCCAAGGTCGCCTCTCAGCTCCCAACCCAATGGTGTCTAGCTTCCAAGCCTGGGTAGTCGAGGGCATTGGTGGCTTCCGCCTCTGTCTTGGACTTCTTACTCTGGGGGAAAGCAGCCGTGACTGGTCATCTTCAGTCCTGTCAACCATTCTGAAGATGAGTATTGCCTGGCATCTTGTGAGACACTCTAAGCCAAAACCACAGGACTCCTAGGTTCCTTACTTTAAAAATTACACGACACACAAAAAAATAAATAAATAAAAAAAAATAAAAAAAATTACACGACACAATAATTGTTCATTGTTCTAGGTTGTTAACAGGTTAATAATTGAGACAGCATAGGCACGCATATGCACACTCGTGGAGGCCAGGGAGCATCTCATGGGAGCTGGGTATCTCCTTCCATGGTGAGTGCTTGTTCCAGGGATCAAATCCAGGGTTTGTGAGCTTGGCATGTGCTAGCTTGTGATAGATGCTCTGTCGTCAGTGTTCTCTGTCAAGGGGGATAATGGCTGTCTGTACTTTTCCTTGCAGGTTATTAAGCAGATTAACTAAGCTAATGTAGACAAGAACTTAATGAGTGGTCTAAAGAGAGTATTCACCAGTGACACCATTTAAGGTTCTTTTATACAGTACAATGATGGAGCCACGTGCCACCGTGTGATACTGTCATGTAAACATCACGGAGTGCACCTACCCTAGCCTGGTGCTACAGCCTCCTCCCTGTGGTCTGTGGTCCAGCATAGTCGTGTGAGGGCTCCTCCAGGGAAAGCAGTTTTGGTGTTTGTGAAGACAACCTGGAGAGATGCATGGTGAGTCCCCAACCTTAGCACGAGAGTTGTGACATCGGAAGACCTCTGTTGGTGCCTGCTTCTGCTGACCGAAATGGCAAATAAGATAATGACAGAAGCAGAACCGGTGAAGGTGTGGAGAGGTAGGCAGACCTAATGTAGGGAGAGGAGGCCCTGGCAGAAGCCCAGCTTCCTGTGAGCTGATGAGCCTCACAGACATTTATAAACTGACTGCTTGTCGGTGATTTCCAACATCAGGAAACCATACCCTTCCATACCCCCAGGGCTGAGGGAGTTCTGGTCCACCCCCCTCTACCCTGAACACACACACACACACACACACACACACACACACCGTAACAGCATAAATCTATTACAGCTTTAGCAATTGATTAGCTGGCCGCTTGAGGGCCTTTGAGGTTTGTTTGGTTTTTTGTTTGTTTGTTTTTTTTTTGCCCCAGGGCTCTGAGACTGGTTTTATTAGTTCCTCTAATCTCTTCCCACAGGAGTTTATGATCTGTATAAAGCTTTGTGGTTCCATCTGCTTTCCAGAGAGCCTGTATCACAACTGAAGCATTCCTGCCCACACGAGGGCTCTAAGCTGTGGGTAACACCAGTCACAGCTTTCTGCTAAGGGGTTTCTGATAAGCTTTGCTGGTCTTCCTGAGGCACTACCAAACTCCAGTGGAGTTGCTACAAAGGGCAGTGCTTTCTTATTAGTTTTTTTTTTTTTTATGTGTATGAGTGTTTTGCCTGCATTATTGTGCACCATGTGGTTGCTATGCTCACAAAGGCCAGAAGAGAGCATTAGATAGATACTCTGGAATTGAGGCGTGAACTGCGATGTGGGTGCTGGGGCTCTAACCTGGGTCTTCTGTAAGAGCAGCCAGAGCCTTTACTTAGCCTCTGGGGCATCTCTCCAGTCCCACGACTGTAGAGCTTTTATAGCTGTGTGGTGGGGTGTGTTGTATGTGCCTTTAATCTCAGCACTCAGGAGGCAGAGGCAGGAAGAGCTCTGTGAGTTTGAGGCTAGCCTGGTCTACACGGTGAGTTTCAGAATAGCCAGGGCTATGCAGAGAGACCCTATCTCAACAAACAAATACATAATTGTGATATGCTTGTGTGTGTGCACATGTGCACACACAGGAGGTGGGAGGGAGGAAGGAAGAAATAGAAAAAGAGAGTGACAGACAGACAGATGGACAGGGACACACACACACACACACACACACAGAGGAGATGCTCTTCCAAATCTTACCAGAATAATCCCACCTTACTGCAAACTACTGTTTATTTGTCTCATGAACCATTTATTTGCTGAGTCATGTTTGCAGTATTTTCCAGACCAGCATGAGCCCCAATAAGAGTAAAGGCCAGTTCTATCAGGTTACATCAAGTCCGTTGTAGATGTAGAGCCATGTAAGTAGGAGCTTGTGTTATGTGACAAACCTTTTCCTGGGGAGACTCAACACACATCTGCTCACCTCAGACAGGGACCCCTGGACAGACCAAAGCACAGATACCACCAAAGTTGGTGAACCAATGAGTTTTATTGGGGTTACTTACTGGAGTATGGGGAAGAGGTAACTTACAGGAGCAGAAATGACTCAGACTGGAGCATTACCAAGACCCACTCCAGCATCGGTGACAGCTCCCAAAGCCGGAGCGTGTTTTCTAAGTGACTTCTTCCAGGCAGTGAGTGTGACTGGCTTCTACTCCTTCCAGACTGCTGCTCTAAATGACTTCTTCCAGGCAGTGTGATTGCCTTCTACTTCGACTGCTGCTCTAGTCTCGGAGGCTTCCTTGCAACTCAGCTCTGCTCTCCTGAGAGGCATTCAGCTTTCCTGCTTACTCAGCAGGGTGGGTCCTGGTGAATCTGGTCAGTTTCAGGGACTTCCTGTAGCTCTCTTGAGTCATTATTTACCTTCCCCCTCAAAGTCTCAGAGTAAATTGTGATGGCCATTTTTGGTTGTCAACCTGACTACATCTGGAATTTACTAAAATCCAAATGATTGGACACACCTGTGAGAGGTTTTATTTATTTGTTTGTTATTAATTAAGTCATTTGAAGTGGGAAGACCCACTTCTAATCTGTATCTTTGAGGTGGGAAGATAGACCTTTAATCCTTATCTTTTGAGGTGGGAAGATCTCTCTTCAATCTGGACTGCATCTTCTGCTGGCAACCTACACAAAGGACATAAAAGAAGGAAGCTTGCTCTGTCTTTGCCTGCCTGCTCTTGCTTTACTAGAAAATCCATTCCTTCACTGGCATTAGAGCCTACTTCTTCAGGATTTTGGAGTATACTGAAAACCAGCTGAGTCATCCAGTCTCGTGGACTGAACAAAACTACTGGATCCTGGGATTTTCTGTTAGTAGACAGTCACTAGTGGTTTACACACATAAACCCACCCACATAGACACACACAGACACATACACATAAACACAGACACATATATACACAGAGACATACACACACAGATAAACAACACACAGACACAGACACACACACACAGACACACAACATACAGACACATACACACATACACACACACACACACACACACACACACTGTAACTTTTGTTCCTCTGGAGAACCCTGACTAATATAATGTTGCAAGATAGTTTGGTAGGTAGGAAGAAGGTCGGTGACTTTGGGAAAATTCAAGTGGCTGTAGTTGTCCAGCATCCATAAGTAAATCCATTTCACTCATCAAGATGAGCTAGGATGAGTTACTCTTTTTGCCATCGGTACCATCCCAGGAAGAAAGCTGATATTAAATTCACATATCCCACCCAACATTACATAATTTTATCTATCTATCTATCTATCTATCTATCTATTTATCTATCTCTACCTATCCACCCATCCATCTACCTATTTAATTACAAGGAGATATTGTAGTTTTGATTGGGAAAATATCTCAGCAATGTAGTTTAAAGACTATAATTCTACCATCCATGCAGTGATCAAGAGCTCTGTGAAATGCAGGGATCAAACACCAAGAAAAATAAATATATGTAAGCAAGACAAAAATCAAGGCGGGCTAGATATGAATTAGAATAGAGACTAAAAAATGGGAGCAGAAAAGAGCCGGAAGAGACCTTTGCAGGATGTAAGGCAAGGCTTAAACTGAACCCCTCTCGGTAGCAAAGTGAAGACAAGGCCAGTCAGCTATTTCTTGAAAAGAGAGACACAGGCTGGGGACTTAGCTCAGTGAGTGGGTAGGAGTGCTTGCTTGCGGCTTAGACGGAAGGATCCCTACTACCCACATGAAAGCTGAGCATGGCCAGGCAGTGGTGGTGCACACCTGCAATCCCAGCACTTGGGAGGCAGAGGCAGAGGCAGGTGGATTTCTGAATTCAAGGCCAGCTTGGTCTACAGAGTGAGTTCCAGGACAGCCAGGGTACACAGAAAAACCCTGTCTCGAAAATAAACAAAAAAAAAAAAAAAAAAAAAAAAAAGGAAAGAAAGGAAGGAAGAAAGGAAGGAAGAAAGCGGAGCGTGGCCAGGCATGCCGGCAACCTGTGCAGGGGAACAGGCACTAAGGGACAAGGACCATTGGGAAGTGCTGGCCAATCGGGCCCAGCGGAAAAAGACCAGGAAAAGGAGCTTTGAAGCTATGCCAGGGAAGTGACATGTAGCGATCGAGACTTACAACTTCATTGTTTGGTCAATTATTAATTTGTCAGTGCCAGCGTATCTGCATGCTGTCCTCCTTAACTGGCAATAAACAGGGCAGGGTAGTAAGGTCAGTTTACGGGCCAGTAACCGGGCTGGAATGGCCAAAGCCCAGGCAGTGCCAAGTTGCCCCACTGTGGATTATAGTGAGATCTCTATCAGCACATTTTCCGTGGCGATGATGAAATATTGACTTGAAAAGTAGCTCATAAAGAAGAGAGCCTTCAGCTCACACCTTGGGAAGCGGAGAGCCCAAGCTGTGGTGCACTAGCTCCTGCAACGTTGCATGGATGCATTGCACCGCTGCAGAGTCAGCATGAGGGGGAGCGACTGAAGGAAGGGCCATGTGACGAAGCAAGAAGCCCTGGAAGGATTCAGGCGCTGCCCCTGCGGTTTTGAGTCTAGGAAGAACCAACGGGTGCTACTTCAGCTTCCTCTGAGGGAGTGCCCTTTGACCACGCCCCACATTCCGTTTTTTTGTTTTGTTTTTTGTTTTTTCATCACCAGCTGGCTCTCCAGCCTAGGGGTAGCCTCTAATTCACAGACTTCTTTATTTTTTGCAGGGATTATTGTGGTCGCTCTGCCTAGCTTAAGGGCCCTTTTTTGGAAAAGAGGATTGAGACATATACCCCAGGTTGGCCTCAAACATTCTGTGTGGCACAGGATGACCTTGAATTTCTGACCCTCCTGCTTCTACCTCCTAAAGGCTGGGATTATAGGCTTGTGTCACCTCATTCATCTTTAGCGTCTACCCCATCTTAACACTGCCACGTGGGCACCAAGTTTTCTTTCTCTGCTTCTCCTTTCTCCTCCTCCTCCACCATGTTTTCAACACACAGACTGGGAAATAATATCCATACCAAGTACAAACCCTTCTGAAAAACAGTCAAGACAGTGGTGCAAGCCGAAGAACAGCACACCTGCGGGCTGAGCTGGTCCCTTTCCTTGTTGATCTTTGGCGAGGGCCTAAGTGTCTCTGGAGTCTGTGCAGCACAGTGAGAGGCGAGCGTGCAGGAGGCAGACGCGTGTGCCTTGTGGTGGCTATTCAGTCCCCAGCGTTCGTGTTAATAAAGCCGTGACCCTTGGGCCCCAGGTGGGACGCTGTGCTGGGGAGCAGGAGTGAGCAGGAGGAAGTCATGAGGACAGGTAGGCGGATTTGGGCTCTGTGCAGATTCAGCTCTCTTTACAGACCGAGGAGTGGTGCAGGAAGAGGAGGGGCCAACTCTAGGACGTGGGTATGTGGGAGTCTGTCGAGAGTTGGGAGATGGGGTGCTGTGAATGGATCTAGTTCAAACAGAGGAGTCAGGCAGTGGTGACACGCGTCCTTAATCCCAACGCTGAGGGGCAGAGGCAGGTGGAGCTCTGGGCGAGACTGGTCTAAAAAGTGAGTTCCAGGACAGCCAGGGCTACACAGAGAAAGCCTGTTTCAAAAATCCCAAAACCCAAAAAATAGCAATTTAAAAAGTTGTCTTTGAACCGGGTGTGGTGGCGCACGCCTGTAATCCCAGCATTCTGGGAGGCAGAGGCAGGGCAGATTTCTGAGTTCGAGGCTAGCCTGATCTACCGAGTGAGTTCCAGGACAGCCAGGGCTATACAGAGAGAAACCCTGTCTCAAAAGAAACAACAAAAAAAATGTCTTTGAGTTGCTTCACTGTCTGAAAGGCAAATTCTATTGTCAACAGCATATTAATTAATAAATTAATTTTATGTGTGAGTGCCCTGCTGCCTGTCCACCTGCATGCCAGAAGAGGGCATCAGATCCTTGTGGATGGTCATGAGTCACCATGTGGTTGCTGAGAACTGAGCCCAGGACCTCTGGAAGAGCAGCCAGTGCTCCCAACTGCTGAGCCCTCTCTTCAGCCCCCGCCAATGGTGTATTCTTTTATATGGAATATCAACCATCATCCCTAAAAGTAGGAATCAGAGCTGCCACCCACTGGAGGGCACTGCAGCCTCAGGTGCAGTGCAGGTGAGCTGCTGCCTTTTCTCCTGTCACTGGCACAGTCCAGGTGACACCTCTAACTCTGAACCTACCAGTAGTGACACACCAGACCCACTCCGATCAGTGAGCTCCCATGGGTCGTGAGGAGATGAAAGGGTCTCACACAGGAGTGATGCTTAGTAAATCCCTGGAGAGAGGTGGGACAACTCCCAGGGAGAGCACAGGGGCTGGCTGCAGAGGCCTGTCACTCACTTGTTCCTCTCCCTCAGCTGGTGGTCCTCCCACTCCTCAGCCCACAGAGGAATGAGCCACGCTCATCACTGCAGCAGGAGGTGCTGTGGAGAAGACTGAGCCACCACACCGGACACAGCCAGTGGCACGGAGAAATGTTGTTAGAGGTACTTTTTGCTCAAGGCCTGTTGGATCTGTAATGGGTTTGTGTGTGATGACCAAGGAGAGTGTAACTCAAAACTGCTGTGCCTCTTTAATCCCAGCACTCCGGAGGCAGATGTGGCTGGTGACATCGCAAATGAAGAACTCTGTGAGCTAGAGGCAGCTGTGACCTCTATAAAAGCAAAAATTAAGTTACATTCCTTCAATATACAATGTTACAGGATACACATTATTATTGCAAAATGTAGGGAAGGGAGCACAGTCAGGCCAGAGCTCGGCAGGGATCCTGGCGCTCTAGCCCAGTACCCGGGCTTAGCTGACTTCCTGTCTTTTCAGCTTTGCTCACTGCAGTGCACATCTCTCTCTTGGGCTGGCTCCACACCCGGTCTGAAGCTTTTCGTGGCAGATATCCCGCAGCTCTGGCATCTCTACCATCTTCCCATCGCCAAGAAAATCCAGACTTCACCATCACAACTTCCGTGGGCTGCCGTAGGCCATCTCACGAAAGCATTCTTAAGAAGAACTGTGAATGCCAACATTATCTTGGGTAAACTGTCATTCATTGGTCATAAATTTCTATACAATGTGTCCCTGACCTCAAGGTTAAGAGCAGGCTGACCCTTAACTGCTTTCTTTCTGCTTCTGTAAACAACACTCGCTGGCTTCCTGCAGATGTCCACAGCCATACATATGTGACACGATTACGGGTTTTGCTGTAGAAGCTCAAGCAAGTTTGGAGGCTGGGGCTGCTTCCCATGGCTCTGATCGGGACAGCCCTGCTGTGGAAAATGAAGGCTCTGCGTCACGTGGCTATGTCAGGGTTGTCTCATGTGGTCTCTCTTTAGGTGTCCCATAACATCTGGAGGTTCCATGGAGACCCCCAGAGGTGGGGCTCCTCCTAGGCCAGGGTAAAGCTTGTTGGCCCTAGGGAAGGCCACTGTGAGGATATTCCCCACCCCAGGAATCGGCTGACTATCCCTCACCAACTTATCCCCTAAACTTTTTTGAAGGGTCCACCTGTGTATCTGTATCTAGGACCTTTGGAGGAAAGAAAAACCTGTGTTTCTGGCCCGTCTGGGATGCCAATCAGGGGATCTCGTGGAAAAACTGGACACAGCATAAACATTCCCAAGTCTGGGATGTGGCATGGTATGCCACTGCACACCGCCAGGATGGGTCTGTCTTGTGGCCACTGATTTGTGCCCTGTGTCTGTTGGTTTCATTTTTGTCTCTGCCCTTATCTGTGTTTCTGTGACCCCAAAAATCTTTTCCAGTTATAGGCAGACATGGGGAACTGCACTTCATCAATGCTTACACACACACACACACACACACACACACACACACAGAGAGAGAGAGAGAGAGAGAGAGATTGCGAGATTGCATGTTATAAAATTTTAAATCAGGCTTCAAAACATGGGAATCTGAATTTGTAGTCCACTTCTCCAAGGTGTAACTGCCCGCAGTTACATCAAATGGGTTACCTGGAAAGGAAGCTGGGGATGTGTGGGAAGGTGGCAAAAAAGAGATGGAGACCAAGATAACACCTGCTATTCAAGGTCTCAACGTTTAATGAAGAACTCCCAGTATATATAGGCAGGGGGAAAGTCTGGAAGCTTCTCAGCAGAATCAGTCCAGTTGCTCCATAGGTAGCTAGTGTTTTTCAGGAGACTGCAGGTCCTTCAAGAACAATAGGCTTCACCTTTGTCTGAGTACTCCACCCTAGGTGGAGGGGGTTATGGCTGACACAGGAGTTCCCGCTCAAAGGCTGGGAAAGAAACTTCACATTGGTCCATGTCAAGTTCCTGCCAGGTAGCAAGGCACCTCAATAAGGCTCTATTCACCAAGGGAATCCCATCAGCCAGCTTTCAGTGTATGCTGGCCTGGTACCTGAGCTCAACACCCCCAGCTGAGCTGTTTTCCTGAGAGCAAAACATCCTGCAGCTTAGCTTGGTTCCCATTTTCTCTGTGTGGCAGGGACTTCCCAGTGCCTGACCTATGGCTATGATTGTTTTTTCGTGTTGGTTTCCTGGCCTCTAGTATATATTGCTGGTCCCTCAGTAAACCTTTGGCATTCTCCTTAGAGAATGACCCTAGTCTGTGTTTTCTGTCAGTTCCCCCCCCCCCTCCCGGCCTACGCCCGATACTTGGTACTGTGGCTGCACGGGCACTGTCAACCTGGTTACTCAAAATCAAAGTTGCTGCCAGGGTTAGGTCTATTGTTCTAGATACCTGGATCAGTTTCCCAATCCTGGGAACACAGTCTTCTTGGCTGCTGGAGTACCACAATTGCTGCTAAGACTCCAGAAGGTCTTAGCCATGAGGGAGAAAAGGCCTCCTGTACTGCTAGAAAACCCTGACCCTAGTTTCTGCTGTCACCCTCTCCCCTGCTGAAGCCTCCTGAACCTACTGCTCCCAACTGTACCCTTAGTCCGCACCCCAGGGGAGCCTTCTGTGTCCTGCCTCCTGCTCTCAGTTTATCCAAGGCTTCCTCCCCGCTGGCTTGTCCTTACAGGACCCATGTATAGCCTGACCTCCAGACCAGTTACCCTTTCAGCGCCTTGGTCACCTTCCCCAAAGAAAGCCTCAGGCAATGATGAATGATGACATTCGTCCTATAGCTCCATTTATGGTCTATGTTCCTATTTCCACCAGCGATTTTATAACCGGAAGAGTCAAACTTTCCTTCTCAAGGCAAACCTCAAGGTGTAACGTCTCTTCTCAAGACTGTTTTATCCTCACCAGCCTACCTGGGAGGACTGCCACAGCTCAAACAAATTCTCCTCACCTCAGAAGGGAAAAGGGATCGGTGGGAGTCAAGGAAGACCACAGTCTCTAAGGAAACCCCTCCCATCCTGGAAGCTAGTTTTCCTTTTATCAGACTTCTGTGGGACCCAGGCACTGAACCAGGAGAGGGAGCTCTTTTTAAAAAAAAAAAATTATTTATTTTATGTGAAGAGGGCATTGGATCCAATTACAGATAGTTGTGAGCCACCATGTAGTTGCTGGGAAGCAAACCCATGACCTCTGGAAGGGCAGCCAATGCTCCTTAAACCCTGAGCCATTGCTCCAGCCCCATTGAGGGAGCTCTTGATACTTATTGCCTGACTCTGATAATGGTCTCTGCAAGGCTGCTTGGCAGGCCACAGATTTGACTAAGGCTAGTGAACTGTTACATGGACCAGCAGGAACTCCTGTCGCACTTCTGGAAAGGCTGGTAGAAGCCTACTGGACCTATAACCCACTGAGATGGAAGCCCCAGAGAACAGACCGGATTAGCACAGCCGCTCTCACCTGGTCCGGTCAGCCCTGGATATTAAAAGAATTTCAACAAGCTAGAAGGCTTTGAGGGAAAGGTGTCAGAGTCCTCAGAATTGGCTTAGAGAGTCTTTAATAAACAGATTTAGCCAGGTGTGGTGCATGCCTTTAAGCACTCAGGAGGCAGAGGCAGCTGGATCTTTGAGTCCCATACCAGCCTGGTCTACAAAGAGTTTCAGGATAGCCTAGGCTACATACAGAGAAATCCTTTCTTGAGAAAACAAACAAACACAAAATAATAATAAAGAAATAGAGACCTGTCAGAAGATAGACAGGCAGAATGTATGGAAAGGCAACTGTGCTAACACTGGGAGGAACAGAAATGGAAGATCCACTAGAAGAAGGTAATGGACAAAGCCTCCAGAAGTGACCAAGGCATTAAGACCACTCAGAGCCCCTCTAGCCCAAGATCAGTGTGCACATTGTAAAGAAGACATTGGAAGAATGATGTTCAAATTAGCCCAAGGTAAAAGTCCTCCAATCAGAAACTGAAGCTGCCTGACAGGGTCAGAGCTTGACCATTAAGCCCAAGTCAACCCTGAAAGCGGTGGGCAGGCCAGTCAGTTTCCCAGTAGACACTGGGGCAACTTCCTAAAGAAACCTGATAGACCCCTGGCAAAAAGAGACCGAAGTCCGAGGTGCAATGGGGGAATCCAGTGACTGTTCCTGGACAACTGATCAGATTCTGGACAGTACAGTCATCTACATGTTCCTGATTATGCCAGCCTGCCTCTATCCCCTACTAGACTGAGACCTAAAACACAAACTACAGGCCACTATCACCTTCAAGGAAGATAAGACAGAATTCGCCTACAATTTCCTCACTAGTTACTTGTCTGATTGTGAGAGAATACCAGTTATTGTCTGAACCATGCCTGGTGTAGCTCTGATCCACCTCACATCTGGCTGAATTACAAGCAGAGATTCCAGGGGACAGAAACAAACCATTCAGACTGGCAAAGCTTTAAGCCCCAATAGTAGTTCAGCTGACTACTACTGTCACCCCAGTATTAGTGGAACAGTGACCTATGGGGACAGAAGCATAGAAAGGAGCTGCACATCCAGAGACTCGGAACCAGCCTTTAAGTTCCAATCGTCTTGGAACACCTGCGTCCTCTGAACCCTAAACCCAACCCTAATGATTACAGGCCAGTCTTAGTCTTGTGGGAGGAAAATAAATGGGTAGAGATTATTCATCCCTCCTCAGTCTCTTGTCCTGAGAAAAATAAGTCTACACTGTTCTGGACCTAAAGGAGGCTTCCTTTGGCCTGTGGCTGGCTAGGGTAAGCCGACCTAATTTTGCTTTTAAATGGATGGACCTGGAAGAGGGAGTTTAATGGAAAATGTACTGGGGCTAGATTGCCACAAGGATTTAAAAATTTGCCCACATTGTCTGACAAGGCTTTCAGTTTGGTCTTTAGGCAGAATTACTCAGAGATTACGCTCTTACAGTAGGTAGATGATCAACTACTGGCCTCTAACGTTGTGGCCAATTATAAACATGCCAAAGAAGGCCTATTGAGAAAGTTTCAAGGCTGTGGCTAAAAAGGCTCTGCCAAGAAAGTCCAATTATGTACCAAAGAACTTAGCTACTTGGGTTAACAGGTAGGAAACAGGAAAACACTCTGTCCAGAGATTCATTAGGAATCCTAGAAATCCCTCAGCTAGAGACCAAGAGGCAAACCTGAGAATTCTTCAGGATGGTGCGATGTTATTGACTAAGGATTCCAAGTTTTGCTGAAATTACAAAACCATTATCCTGTTTTGACTGAGAGGCTGTTTTCCTCTCATGGGGTGAAAAGGAACAAGAGGCCTTTGAGATCTTAAAATAGGTCTTCACCCCAGCACCGACTCTCTCTGACATAACCATATCATTGCATCCGCTCTTAAATGAGACCTCAGGAATAGCAAAGAGAGTCCTAACCCAAACTTTCGGACCCCAGTGATGACCTAACACTGACATATCCAACAGATTCAACTTGGTAGCTGCTGACTGGTACCCAAGGAGAGGGAGCAGCCCTTTTCAAGGAGGCTGACAAATGGACAATAGGCCAGAATCTCAGTCTGACTTCTCCACATGTGGTGGAGGCCCTCCTTTGTACCACCCCTGACCAATAGACACCCAGTACTAGACCTTTATCCTTGACCAGCCCCACATCCAGTTTGGGAAGACCACTGCTCTCATCCAAGTCACAATCCTCCCAGATGATGACCCTAATGGGTCACCCCCGTGACTGCCTTGAAGTGGCCCATGCCATCCAAGTGTCCTTTACATCATGTGAAGGCCTGTCTGTATTTTCAACTGCTAATTCTGTATGCAGAGAGCTAAGTGCTGGCAGGATTTTGATATTATCATTTCTATGGCCCATCACCGGATTTCCTACATAGTACGTGTTCATTCTTCCCCACCAGCCTAAGGGCAATCTGGAACAGTAATAAAGGTTGTCTCGATACTGACTGGTTGTCACGAAAAGGTGACAGCCAATAGCTTGGGCAGGAAGTAGAGGCCGGGACTTATGAGAAGGGAGAGTTCAGCAGGGAGAGGAAAGCAAAAGTGAGAGATTTGAGAGTGAACTTGTACGGAAACAGAGCAGAGCAAGGAGGTATAGAGCTGGCCATGTGGCAGGCTGTAGATAAGAAATATAGTTGGATTAAGTTAGGTGAGTGAGCTGGGAAACTGGCCAAGTAAAAGTCCACAACAGCTTCAAATGCCATCAGCAGTCTCTGTGTCACTATTTATACCACTGGGTTCTAGAAAGTCCCACTGTATCCAAAGGTTTTGACCAGGACTCTCCAACATCCCCTGGGCTTCAGCCCCATGAGGTACTGTACACTGATGGGGGTATCTGGTGAGATATGGGATGCTGGCATAGCCTGGCAAACCAATATAAGGTCATTTGGGCTCAGGCATTGTATCTGCTCAGAGGACTTTGACCCAGGCCATCCACTATGGGCAAGGAAAGACTGTAAACATTGTGAGGAGCTGTTTGCCGATTCTCTGAAGCAGAGGGAAAAGACAAAGAGAAAAGTCTGCCTGGCAGGCAGAGTTAAGGCAGGTCAGTGTCTGTTGGCAGATTCCCCAGCCTGCTGAGGCATGGAAGGATAAGAGGAGGTGCACTTGGGGTTTAAGACAAGAGGCTGAAGATTCTATTGACCTTGGTGGAAGGAACAGAGAGGCTTTTGGATGGCAACAAATGTCTTATGTGTAAATTTCAGCAAATTGTTTCTGTTAGCTTGTGGCTTTGCTTCTCACAGAACTGAAGTATAGAAAGGCCATGAGTAATACATTCGGGGCTGTGTAATGACCCACAGCCCTCCCATTATCTGTCTCTTGCATTGTGGAGAGCTCTTGGTGCTGCTTCAAGGATATTGACAAGAATATTTACTTTGGGCTCGGACAAGGGAGTAGGCCCAGGCAAGATTTTGATATTGGGCTAGGGCAAGTAACTACTTTGCTTATGTGTTGTTTGTTCCTTGACTACTTTGTCTTTGACCTAGAACTGACCGTATTCTTTTCATGTACCTAGATTGGTATAAAAGTAAACTGAAATAAATTAAACCCACATCAGCATTTGCTGTGGTCATATTATAATGCTAATTGTCTTTTCTTTCTTTAATCCTCACTCCCTCCCTTAAGACCCCGCTGGCTGACTGAGCTGTCTTGGTTATAGCATCTTTTTTCTGTTTTTGCTATAATCACCCTCACTGCCCCCTCAGAGGACTATTTGACTTCATACTGACTAGGCGAGCAGTACAAAACATCTGCATGGATAGCTGTTATGCTTTTACCACAGGCCATGTTCATGGAAATATCTGTAAGGAGAGACCAACTCCTCACATGATTATCACCAGACTGTCTCTGACCAACAGCTCTTGAATAATGACACAGATAATTGTTTATTATAGCTCAGGCCTTAGTTTAGGCTATTTCCCAACTGGCCCGTATAACCTAACTAACCCATCTATTCTATGTTCTTCCATGTGGCTTGTTACTTTTCCTTCCGTCTCTGCACATGCTTTTTCCTCTGTGTCTGACTGGCAAACTCCCCACCTCTAGCTCTTTCCCTGGGTTCCTATCTCTCTCTGCCCAGAAGTTCTGTCTATCGCCTCTTGCCTTCCTTTAAGCCAATCAGCAATCAGAAGGTGATGGAGAAGATGTTTACAAAACACTGATTCTGGTGATGCTTCAGAAAAATAACAATACCAAAGTCTGGCTTGTACTCCAATCTCTTCTGGTATAGAAATCAGCATTTGAATAATACAAAGACAACATTTACATAGTGAACAGGAGATTATCCTAACACATCAGGCGGAAAAGAAATAAAAAAAAAAAAATCCTAGAAATCCCAGAATTACTATTAGAGCCACCAGAAAAAAAAGTGGCTATAATACACCATAAAGGACTTTAAAAGGCTGATCCTCCCAAGGCCATAGGGTGCGGTTTTGCTGATTAGACAGCTAAGGATGTTTCCCTTAGAAGTAGGGACTCTGCAAATAATTGTGCCCATGCCTAAGTCTGATTTCCTTGGCCTACATATGCAGAAAAAGGAACAAGAGCCAGCTCCCCAGCACCAGGCCACTGAAGGTGAGGCCAGAAGGGAGCCCCTCCCAGGTGAATCCCTTTTCTTTCTCAAAATACTGGGAATTAACCTGTCACCAGCTCCATCATGAGAATCCTCTTGGGAAGCAGAATTAACAAATTTTTCATGCCACACGTAATGATGTAATGATGACCTGGGACATCATCAGGTGGTATACACGTTGTACCCACACAACCACTGAGCCACCATCCAAGGTACCCACAGGAATCAGGAAGTGAGGTGAGATTCCTGGAGAACACCGGGAGGTGGACTTCACAGAGGTGAAACCAGGTCAAAATGAGTCTAAGTACTTCCTGATATTTGTGGACCCCTGATCAGGCTGAGTAGAGGCTCTTCCTAGCAGCTTGCAAAGGGCACAGGTTACTGTGAAGAAGCCTGTACAGGAATTTGTTCCCTGATTTGACATCCTATTGGCAACGAGGTCCAGCAATGGCCTGGCTTTCATAGCTCACATCTCTCAATTACTGGCTAAGTTATTCTTAGGAATAACTTGCCTACAGACCTCAGAGCTTGGCACAGGTAGAAATGATGAATCGAACCCTAAAGGAACCTCTAACAAAATCAGCAATAGAGACCAGTGAAGGGTTGGTGGATGTCTCTTTCCCTTTGTCCTCTTATGGGCCCAACATACTTTTTTCCCTCTGTGTTGCTCTGGCTGTCCTGGGACTAGCTATATAGACCAGGCTAGTATCGAACTCACAGAGCTCTACCCACCTCTGCCTCTTGAGTGCTGGGATTAAAGGCATGTGCCACCACCACTTGGCTCACTTTTATCTTCTTTTCTGCCATGTACTTCTTATTGAAGGGTGTTTCTCCATTTTAAATTCATTTTGGCTGACCTCTTCCTCTTCTACCTAGAGCATAAAATGTACACTGAGCTGAAATTCCTAGCCATTCCCTTCTGCAGTCCCCCAAACTGTGAGAGAGCCTCAGCCAAGAGACTGGACTCCCCATCTTTACCAAGCCAATGATGCTTTGATGCTTGGGTTAGGAGACATCATCTAAAGACACCGAGCCTCCCTGGACCATATCCTGTGGCTCTCACCACACCCATTGCTATTAAGATTGTTGGGATCAACCCCTGGATTCATCACACTCAGCTCAAGTGGATAACAGACATTTCTGACCATCACTCATTCAGAGCACCCTTTAAAGGTTAAATTCACCTGGTAGGACTGCAGAGGGGCACCCAGGTCTACAACTTCCAGATAAAACATAAAAATTCCCAAGCACTATCAACCCTGGTTCCCCTTTCTACTATGTTTTTTTTTTTTTTTTCCTGCACTGACTACTGTCCTGGCTAGTTTTTTATTTTGTTTGTTTGTTTGTTTTGTTTTTTGGATCTGGTTTTTTTCAAGACAGGGTTTCTCTGTGTAGCCCTGGCTGTCCTGGAACTCACTCTGTAGACCAGGCTGGCCTCAAACTCAGAAACCGCCTGCCTCTGCCTCCCAGAGTGCTAGGATTACAGGCGTGTGCCACCACTGCCCCGCAGCAGTCCTGGCTAGTTTTATGTCAACTTGACACAGGCTAAAGTTACCCAAGAGGAGGGAACATAAGTTAAGAGAATGCCGCCATAAGATCAGGCCGTAGGCAAGGCCCATGGGGCATTTTTCTAACTAGGGATTGATGGGGGAGGGCTCAGCCTGTTGTGTCTGTGCCATCCCCGGGCGTGTCTGTAAGAAAACAGGTTGAACAAGCCAGTAAGCAGCTCCCCTTCATGGCCTCTGCATCAGTTCCTGCCTTCAGCTGTTTGCTCTGAGTTTCTGTGTAGATTGCTGTCCATAAGCAGGTGAAGGCAGGTGAGAGATAAGGCTAGAGCGCGTGATTGGGCAGTGGAAAAAGAAGGCGGGCTGGAGAGAGGGACAGAGAGACAGAGGGGGAGACAGAGAGGAGGAGATAGATGGAACCTATAGGAGAGGAAGAGAAGCCAGAACCACACAGTCCTGGGAGCCATAGTATTGGGGATTTCTTAGAACTATGATTAAATATTAAGAGGGGTGCGTTTGCCCCATCGAGGTGTGTACCTCCTGTTTGTATCAGTTGAGTTTTGAGTTCATCGGGTAGGCGTTTTGTGGGTTGAGAATTTACTAAAATAAACCTGACTGATAAATTATAAGCCTCAAGAATTTGGATTTTACCAAGAGACCCTCAAGATGGGCGGTTGCTGCCATGGGGCTAGCTATGGGGGCAGCAAGACCACTAGGGCTGGTGTAATTGTGGGAGGGTGCCTTTTTAAAAATATATATATATTTCCTGCAACATTTCTGTCCTGACTTCCTTTAGTGATAAATAGTGAGATGTAACCTTTCCTCTCCAACTTGATTTTTGGTCGTGGTGTTTCATTGCAGCCATAGAAATCCTAAGATGGGTTTCCCTAAGCCTATCAGTTATAAAGAATCTTACAATTGGGAATGGGCTTCTAATAACAAAGCGCCAGATGATTACTCCATAATTCTGTTATAGCACATCTTAATGATGTACTAAAATTACAAAACTGCACCCAGAAATGCCAACGCACCCCCAAAGGACAAATAAATTGTCCCCACACTGAGGGCATCCTCAATGGGACAGGCCACATTCCTTTGCCTGAAGGATGTTTTTTTTACCTTTTTTTTTTTTTTTTCTGAGACACGGTTTCTCTGTATAGCCCTAGCTGTCCTGGAACTCACTGTGTAGACCAGGCTGGCCTTGAACGTAGAAATCTGCCTGCCTCTGCCTCCCAAGTGCTGGGATTAAAGGTGTGCACCACCACTGCCTGGCAGGTTTTTTACTTTTAAACACTACATTTAGAATAACATTCCTGTTAATTTGTCTCATAATACTTATTGTTGTTTAAGCAGACTGGCTATAATTTTTCCTACAGTCCAGGACGAAAAAGTCCGATAAGACACCAGTGTCAGAGGCAGAGCAAGCCTCTACCTGGAGACTGTGATAACATAGCCCTCTTCTCAAGACCTGAGGCTGTGGCCATCACATTCTCTGCAATGGCTGTGTGCATTGATGATCAGCTTACCCGGAGGGCCTGTAACATTTAAAGGTTTACACTATCCCTCTGTGGCCATTGCATTATTAAATAAAAAGCAAAAAAACCTGACAGGCTATACCATATAACAGGGCCGCTATTGATTGCCTACGGTTACTGCATCATCAAGGATACCAACTTAGGGAACACGCTCTTTCTTTCTTTTTCTTTCTTTCTTTCTTTCTTTCTTTCTCTCTCTCTCTCTCTCTCTCTCTCTCTCTCTCTCTCTCTCTCTCTCTCTCTCTCTCTTTCTTTCTTTCTTTCTTTCTTTCTTTCTTTCTTTGGTTTTTCCGAGACAGGGTTTCTCTGTGGAGTCCTGGCTGTCCTGGAGCTCACTCTGTAGACCAGGCTGGCCTCGAACTCAGAAATCTGCCTGCCTCTGCCTCCCAAGTGCTGGGATCACAAGTGTGCACCACCACGTCTGGCGAACGTGTTGTTTCAATCTCTCTGACATCAGCAACTCAATTAATAGGAACAAAACATCAGAGTTACAAAAGCTTGCAGCCTCAAGGTGGGGCTGAGATTTGATTGGATAGCTCACTTCATGGTTAACAAATTTTACTTGGGTAGGGCCGGTGCTTATATTTTTCTCTGTCTTTTTGTTTTATGCATCCTGATGCTCACCTGTGGATGTCGGTGTCTACCCCTTTGTATCCCCCACCCCAATCAGAAAAATCCCAATCCCAACAGGATAAATGCAAAGGGCCCTAACATTAAATTCTCCAAACTATGATGTGTTCACATCTTGTGAATATTCATTGTGTATGGTACTGTTATATAAGGATTTCTTTCTTTCACTTTTTAAATTTTATTAGTAAATATTGGGTGCCTACTATGTGCAAAATACCAGTGGAGGGGGCCAAGACTGCTGGGCTATAAAAACCGATGGAATGACTGACTGATATCAAGGAATTATATTCAGGTAGGGAGATAGCCGTTAATGAAAGTAACAGAAGAGAATACTCAGGAAAAGTACAGAAGAATTCCAGTCCCAGGCTGAGTACAGAACATGGTATTCAGGGATAGAGCCATTTAAAATGATTTTATGTATACGCATGTGTGAGTACACGTCTGTATGTGGAGGCCAGAGGACTGGGCGTGGGTCAAGAGGAACCATTCCTTGTTTTGAGACAGGGTCGCTCATTAACTTGGGACTTGCCAAGGAAATTAGACATCTGGCCAGTGAGTCCTAGAGATCTGTCCGTCCATGTCCCCAGTGATGGGGTTATTATAAGCCAGCGACATCACAGCTGGCTTCATAAGGACATTTTCACACAAGTATATATGTTGAATATATTCCCCCGGTGTCCCCTGTCCCTGCACAGCTCTTCTCCAGTTCTTGGCTCATCCTGGCAGTGCACCATTGGCTTTTTTGTTTTTTGTTTTTGTTTTTTATCTATCTGGTTATCTTTTGGTTTAAGAGAGGCATAAGAAGTGGGAGGATCTGAGATGTGTGAGTGTCATACATAAATGGTCATTTTACTTCCCGCTATTTCTTTTAGTTTACTGTCATGCATATGCAATATCTTTTAGCAACCAAGATCAAAAGACAAAACGTCTCGGAAGGTAGAGGCAAGCAGATCTCTGTGTTTTCGAGGACAGCCTGGTCTATAGAGTGTGTTCCAGGGCAGCCAGGGATACACAGAGACTTTGTCTCGAAAAAACCAAAAGCCAGGAAAACCCAACCAAACAAAAATCAATCGGATGGTGGTGACCCTGGAGTTCCAGGACAGACAGGGCTACACTGAGAAACCCTGTCTTCAAAAACTAAAAACCAAAAAACCTACAAACAAATCAAATCTCAAACTAACCAAACAACCTTTCCCAACTCCAACCGACAAATCCACACTTGTTATCAATTCCTCCATTCCACAAACAACTAACCTTTCTTCTGGAGCGAGAACTTGCTATGGCCGTTTGCTTTAAGGGCCCCGATGAGGACCTTGCAGTGAAAAACAACTCTAAAAAAAGTATTTTACTTATAAGTAAACTGAAGGATCTATCTTGATTCTCTTTTTCGAATAAACAAGGCTACCAAAAAGCATGTAAGAAGACCACTAAAATAAAAGTTGAACTCTTAAAAAAATAAATAAAAAGAAAAATAAATAAATAAAAAAAGAAGAAGAAGCGAATTTAAGGAGGACTCATTCCAATTTCAAGATAAAGGTAGACGCGCTCTGCATGCCGGGATTTGTAGTCCGGGCGGGTGAGACGCGCCTGCGCGGAGCGACGCGGCACTTTTTCCGTGCCTGCGCGCGGCGACGGCGCCAGACTCAGAGTCTCCAGCTTCCGGCGCGCGGTCCTAGTGGAGGCAGGTATGGCGGCGCCCGCCGCGGTCCTGGGGCCCTCGGCCCTAGGCCAGAGTGGCCCCGGGTCGATGGCTCCCTGGTGCTCTGTGAGCAGCGGACCGTCTCGTTACGTGCTCGGGATGCAGGAGCTGTTCCGAGGCCACAGCAAGACGCGCGAGTTCCCGGCGCACAGTGCCAAGGTGCACTCGGTGGCCTGGAGCTGCGATGGCCGTCGCTTGGCCTCGGGGTCCTTCGACAAGACTGCCAGCGTGTTCTTGCTGGAGAAGGACCGGCTGGTGAGCTTGTAGTGCACGGGCCTGGCTGGGAAGAGGGCCCTGTGTGGAGGGAGAGAAAGCAGGAGGGGTGGAGGAATGGAGAGGGTCATGGCTTGTTGTTGGCAGTGATGAGGAAGGGGTTTGGGGTGCTGGAAAAGTTGGGGTGA
This sequence comes from Apodemus sylvaticus, assembly GCF_947179515.1. NCBI lineage: Eukaryota > Metazoa > Chordata > Mammalia > Rodentia > Muridae > Apodemus > Apodemus sylvaticus. Next base: position 13,041,926 of record NC_067485.1, read on the forward strand.
CAAATATGGTGAGATCGCCTGGCGGAGAGCAGAGAGTGAATTTAGTGGTAGTAAAGAGGTGTGGCGACGTGGCTGCCGTCCAGGGGACGTTTAAGTCAGGTGGTAGAGTGGTGAGGGTCTAGAAGAGCTCTGGGTAGGAATCCCCAGCGAGGAGTGGCTATAGGGACTGATGGGGTGGTAGAGTCCCTAGGGTGGAGAGGAGGGTTTTATTTGAAAATCATAGCTCATCTTTTGGAAGTGGACAGGTGGGTTGTAGTGGTGGTGGAAAAAGAAAGGAGGGAGGCCAGGAAGGGCCAATGTTGGAGTTCAGAGGAGTTCTCAGGAGTTGACCTTTTGGGGAAAGGGCTGGATTTCTGTTTTGAATTATCCAGATCTTTGCTGGTTTCAAGGCACCACTGTTTGGGTAAAAGTGCCATGTGGATTCTGTTCTTCCAAGGTCAAAGAAAACAATTACCGGGGCCATGGGGATAGCGTGGATCAGCTTTGCTGGCATCCAAGCAACCCTGACCTCTTCGTCACCGCATCCGGAGATAAAACCATTCGCATCTGGGACGTGAGGACTACAAAATGCATCGCCACTGTAAACACGAAAGGTAACTTCAGAGAGAGGGTGTTCAGGAAGAAAAGTTATGTGATTTGTTTTTTGTTTTATTTTGTTTTGTTTTTTGTTTTTGTTTTTTCCAGCAACCATTGTGTTGTCTGTAGCTAGTGCAGTTTATCAGGATGGGCTGTATATGTCTTCCTGGAGAAGACAAGAACAGAATTCAGGCACTTTTCTGACAGGCTATAGATGTATAGGTGAGCAGTAGAAGCCATACAGTAGTGTGTGCAGAGGCATGGAGAATTTGGGAGATTCCGGCAGGTTACAATGGCTAAGAAACCCTGGGTGATCTGGAAAGTTGTGTGGTTTTTTCTTTTTTTTTTTGATTTGGTTTTTTTAAGACAGGGTTTCTCTGTGTAGCCCTGGCTGTCTTGGAACTCACTCTGTAGACCAGGCTGGCCTCGAACTCAGAAATCCGCCTGCCTCTGCCTCCCAGAGTGCTGGGATTACAGGTGTGCGCCACCACCGCCCGGCTTAGTTGTGCGGTATATTTAAAGTCTGTGTTCAAAGAAGCAGCGTGGTAGTTTGAGTATGCTTGGCCCGGGGAGTGGCACTATTAGGAGATGTGGCCTTGTTGGAGGAAGTGTGTCACTGTGGACATGGGTTTTAAAACCCTCATCCTAGCTGCCTAGAAGCCAGTCTTCTACCTGCCTTTGGGTTAAGATGTAGAACTCTCAGCTCCTCCAGCCCCACATCTGCCTGGATGCTGCCATGTTCCTGCCTTGATGATAATGGACTGAACCTCTGAACCTGTAAGCCAGCCCCAATTAAATGTTGTCTTTATGAGAGTTGCCTCAGTCACGGTGTCTCTTCACAGCAGTAAGACCCTGACTAAGGGCAGGCAGTTTTGTTGATTTTAGATTTTTTTATTTTATTTGTGTGTGTGTATGTGTGTGTGTACCACATGTGTATAGGTGCCAGAAGAAGGTGTCTTACCCTCTATAAATGTAGTTATAGGTAATTGTGAATTGTGGATGCAGGGAATTGAACTTGGGTCTCCTGGGAAAAAACCCAAGTGCTCTTAACAACTGAGCCATCTTTAACCCAACAGCTAACAACAACAACAACAACAACAACAGCAACAATTTTTTATGAGAAGGAGACAGGGTTTCTTTGTGTGGCCCTGGCTATCCTAGAACTCACTCTGTCAACCATGGTAGACTTGTGAACTCAAGAGATCCACCTGCCTCTGCCTCCCAAGTGCTGGGTTTAAAGGTGTGTATTACCACCACCAAGCTCCCACAAAAGAATTCTTGATACACTTTCTGATAGATACAGACAGTAAAATGCAAAAAAAGAAAAAAAATTGGTGTTTTTGGTTTAATGAAGTTGAAAATTTAACTTCTGTGTTCAGTATGGACACTCGTGACTTTGATGAGACTGGTACCGTGGGTGGGAGGGTGGAATGGTGGGGTGCTTTTGACCAGTGTTTAGACTCACGGTTGCCTCCTGGTCCGTGGGAGCTTCCTTGCACTGACTTGGCGACGGATGCGTGCTGAAGGTCACTCTGATGTTCTTTCCAGGAGAGCAGAATAAGCTGTGGAGGCTGATGGGCAGAGGGGAACTTGCTGATGGATTATATCTGGGTTCCCAGGGGAGAACATCAACATCTGCTGGAGTCCCGATGGGCAGACCATCGCCGTGGGCAACAAGGACGATGTCGTGACCTTCATCGATGCCAAGACGCACCGCTCCAAAGCGGAGGAGCAGTTCAAGTTTGAGGTCAATGAGATCTCGTGGAACAACGACAACAACATGTTCTTCCTCACCAACGGCAACGGCTGCATCAACATCCTCAGGTGCGGGTGGGTGGGCCTCTGCACGACCTCTGTGTGACCCCTGCATGGGCTGCCCTGCCAAGTGCAGAGAGGAGTTGGCTGGGAGCCTCTCCCAAAAGGCTTGAAAGATAGAGAATATTAAAAACAAAACAAAAAAACCCCCCAAAAAACAAAGCTTACCTTCTCCTAGGCATTCTGGATTTTGAGTTTGTACTGATACTGATTACATTTTCCTGTTATCGAGGCTGTAAAGGTTCAGTTATCAAACAGCCCGCCCAGGGACTTGACGCACCTTGAACTGTGGCTAATTCACTGTTTTAAAGTTTCAGCTCAAATATCACTTTCCCTCTAGCAGAGTCACTCCATCCTCTACTCTCTTCTCCAAGACTAGAAGGTTTTAGTGTACCTTACGCCCTTCCTAGTTCTTCTTTTTTCTTTTTCTAAATTTATATGTATGGGTGTTTTGCCTGCCATGTATGACCATGCACCATTTGTGTGCTTGCTGACTGGTGGATAGGAGGGTCAGGTTTCCTGAAACTGGAGTTAGAGGTAGTTGTGAGCTGCCATGTGGTTGCTGGGAATTGAACCCAGGTTCTTTGGAAGAGCAAGCAGCCTGTGCTCTTAATAGCCAAGCCATCTCTCCAGCCCCAGGAAGCATTTCTTAATTCTGTTTTATAATGTGCACTTTATCTCTGTTTCTAGTTGCACTAGCAATTTCATGGTAGAGAGGACTGTGTTTGTATTGTTTTCCATTGAATTGCTAATGCCTAACCTAGTGCCGGTCTTAATAGTGGGATCTCAGTAAGTATTTGTTGTGTAAATAAATGAAAATGTAAAATTAAGATTGAGGGCCACGAGGCCATGCTTCCTGCTGTGCCAGTGAGTAGTGTGGGACAGATGGCCATTGCTTCTTTGGTGGAGAGGATGACGTTTGCTGTGAGTCCTGCAGCTTTTAATTTTTCAAAGCCTACTTTTAATGATGGTTCTTAAATGCTTTAGCCTCCCTTTAGCTACTACTCACCAGGGGTAGTGGAGAAGAAAGGGTACGGGGGAAGTGGACCTTTTTAGAAATTGTTCTTTGGAGTAAATCCCATCTGTGTGGTCAGGAAATCAGCCGTTCAGTTTACAGGTCAGCAGCAGCGGCAGCTCGATCCACTCGTTAATACTTCCTGAATATATCAGTAGTCTAGTTCAGTAGAATCGGGATAGCATGAATTAGCAGTGGTGGCACCACCTAGCAGAGACAGCTAGGCTAGCAGAACTGGCATGCTCTACAACTAGGCACCTCTCCTGTTGAGTCCTGTTTATACTCCCTCCAGACATCATGCGTCCTCCATGGGTCTTGCCTCAGCACGGGAGTCTGTTATCAACTGACATCATTCTGACAAAGGGCCCACGTCCTTGGAAGCCACAGCACACCACCAGAAGCTTTTTGGTGTGCTTCTCTATGGAGTCCTGACAAATGGAGCTCAACCAATACATGCACGTCATTAGTGAAGAATCCTTCATCACACATCCTTTCCTGTGTTTGCTTTTGTAAAACATTCTTTCAGCTGTGTCTGCTTCAGGAAAAAAACTCCATCATGTATTTGCCCCAGCAAAATACCATCCCACATAACTGACTTTCCAAAGAACCTTTAAGTTTCCATTCAGAATCCCAAATTAAACAAAACAAAACCAAAAACATATTGGCAGAGGATGTTGAAGGAATTATATATTTGTAGAGTTATAGATACTGCACTGTGTGCTATTTGTGTTAGTGTATTGGCTAGTTTTTCTAGGTATAATACTCCTGGATTTGCTTTTTTGCTTCTGTGTCTTAGGTGTGACGCTCTTACCTTTTTTTTCCCCAGAGTGATGCTCTCAGGAAGTCTAGGGATGGCTTAATTTTCTCTGAGGTCCAGTGACCTCGTTGGTTCATCTAGGTATTAGATGGTTTCTGCTTATGTATATGTAGGCCTGTGTTGTGCTTTTGTACTCAAGCTAACTTTTTGGTTTTTTCCTTTAGGGAAGTTTTGTTACTGTTTTGTCTCTTAGTGTTTTAGTGCACTGATCCCCTTCTGCACATTGATGGCTAGGTGTCTTGTTTCCCAGCTACCCAGAACTGAAGCCTGTGCAGTCCATTAATGCCCATCCTTCTAACTGCATCTGTATCAAGTTTGACCCCATGGGGAAATACTTTGCCACAGGAAGTGCAGATGCTTTGGTCAGCCTCTGGGACGTTGATGAGTTAGTGTGCGTGCGGTGCTTTTCCAGGTATGAAACTGACAGGCTTTTCCTGTGGGAAATCAACCTTTCCTCTCTCTTTTGGGGGTAACAGATGTTTTGGGGGTAACTGATGTTTCTCTCCATCCTGTTATAGACTAGATTGGCCTGTGAGGACTCTCAGTTTTAGCCACGATGGGAAAATGCTGGCGTCGGCTTCAGAGGATCATTTCATTGATATAGCTGAAGTAGAGACAGGTACCTTAATTTGAATCCTTTGTGAGTGACACCTGGCCTCAGGCCTTTGGTCACACTTTAGCTCTGCTCCTTCACCACTGGTGTGGGATGGGTTTGTTTTGCTGAGACATCCAGTTCAACGTAATGGTCTGACTGAAGGACAAGAACAGGTCGGAAGGGAGGTGGCTGCAGGAAAACACTTTGTATTATTTCTTCCATTATCTAAAAATACATTTGACTGACCTGAAACCCCTGATGTAGCTTTGAATTTACAGAGAGCATCTGTCCCTGCTTTTTGAGTGGTAGGATTAAAATAGGACGTCCTCGCTGGGCGGTGGTGGTGCACGCCTATAATCCCAGCACTGGGAGGCAGAGGCAGGTGGATTTTTGAGTTTGAGGCCAGCCTGGTCTACACAGTGAGTTCCAGGACAGCCAGGGCTATACAGAGAAACCCTGTCTCAAAAAAAAAAACAAAAAAAAAAATTAAAAAAAAAAAAGGATGTCCTCATGCCCAGCTAAAGCATTCTCAAATAAGACACAAAGAACAGGCATTTATGCTGCTCCTCCCAAACCTCACTGCCCCCTTTCTGACAGCTGTCAGTTTTCTGTGTTCCTTGGTCATTTGTAAGTGCATGATTTTATGTATCTGTAAGATTTGGGGCCCCCAAATGAGAGCAAACATGGAATATTTGTCTTTTTGATAAATTTTGTAGAATTCTCACCAGGTCACGATAATCTTTGTCTTGTTTTCTTTTCCTGTAGCTGTGATAAAGCGCCCTTAGGAAAGCAGCTTTGTGGGGAAAGGGCTCATTTGGCTCACACTTGAGTTACAGCTCATCATGCTTGTCGGGCTGGACGGGCAAGAGCAGAGCGCCGAGGATAAGTGCTTGTGCTCAGCTGCCCTGCTTTCATTCAGTCAGCGGGTCTTCCACCTCAAGGAGCTCAGTGCCTAATCTAGACACAAGCTCACCCAGACGCCCTTAGCACATTGTTGTCACTTCACACTGACCAACGCAGTCTTCCTTGAGCCAGCTCAGTGTGCGGTATACATCTCAGAGGCTGGTTCTTGATCTCTGGTGAGCACTGCCGGCCATTCATCAGCGCAGGGCCCTTAGGACAGGCTCCACTCACAACCCGAAGGGCTCAGGCACGAAGCGTGACACTGTTCATGCGGCCTTGGGTACACTGGAATGTGGAGCAGGGGTAACAGCCAGTTACTGACAACCAGCGCTGGGGGTGAGCTCAGGTCGCCAGGGATGCTTTGGCATGTGCACATGCCTTTACCCCACGAGCTCCTTTGCCAGCCTTGCCCCTTTCTGTGTCCATGCTTTACAGAGAACTATTACTAACTTTTTGTATGCTTCTTTTCAGTCTTTTTTTTCTTCTGTCTATGCGTTTTTTAATTGGAGTAAATAACATTAGGTATAATTCCTGAATATTTTTGGTAGTCTAAGTCTGAAAGAGGGTAAGAACGAATTTTGATTTTGATTGATAGTCTATAGAATAGAACTCCATTTTAACAGTTACTTTGGCTTTCATGTAACTCAGTTTGCAGTACTCTTGCAGTTTGGTTGCCTGGGATGGTGCTATGAGCCTCATACAATCAGCCCTGTGTCATTTAGTGATTAGCTTTGCAGCAAGTTATCAGGGCACTTATCCTAGTTAGTGTTGTTACTGCTGGATGAACACGATGACCAAAGTGACCTGGGGAGGAAAGTGCTTACTTGACTTAGACTTCTTATCACACTTTATCATCAAAGGAAGTCAGGACAGAAATTCAAGCAGGGCAGGAACCTGGAGGCAGAAGCTGACTGAGAGGCCGTGGAGGGGTGGGTGCTGCTTACTGCCTTGCTCCCCATGGCTTTCTCAGCCTGCTTTCTTACAGAACCAAGACCACCAGCCCAGGGATGGCACAGCTAGTCGTGTGTCGTTCCCCCGCCCCCATCATCACAGATTACAAAAACACCCTGCAGACTTGTCTACAATCTACTCTTTTTTGTTTTGTTTTGTTTTTCGAGACAGGGTTTCTCTGTATAGCCCTGGCTGTCCTGGAACTCACTGTAGATCAGGCTGGCCTCAAACTCATAAATCTGTCTGCCTCTGCCTCCCAAGTGCTGGGATTAAAGGCGTGGGCCACCACCGCCAGGCTCACAATCTACTCTTATGGAGACACTTTCTCAGTTGAGACTTCCAGTGACTAGCTTGTATCAAGTTGACATAAACTGGCTTACAGCACTCAGTTTGTAAAGCTTCATGGTCACCTGGAAACATTTCAGGGATTTGCATGATTGCTTTGGTTTTTGTGAGTTGTGTACATTTTTATCTTAACCAGATCCATAATAAATGATATAGAATTAAACACCTAAAGAAAAGTGAGAGTTGTGTGGTAGTGACACCAGGAACCACGGGGTGTGTCCACAGAGCCTGGGAGGAATTCAGACAAGCTGGAGACAGCTGTCCCTGACATAGAATTACTTTAAACACTTCATATATATACCAAAGATAGGTACTTATGCATATACATGCATAGATTTAATAGTGTATGATATGTGTAGACCATGTAGTTATGTAGTTGATCTACTAAATGTATGCCATTCAGCATATCTAGCATCTTTATGTTGGTACCACACTCTAAGTCTTTGTAAAGCTTTTTTTTTTTGGTGTTTTCAAGACAGGGTTTCTCTGTCCTGGCTGCCCTGGATCTCACTCTGTAGACCAGGCTGGCCTCGAACTCAGAAATCCGCCTGCCTCTGCCTCCCAGAGTGCTGGGATTGATTACAGGCGTGAGCCATCACTGCCCAGCATGTAAAACATTTTAAAAACCAAAACCATGTATTTGCGTTGGTGGCTGTTTTGCCTGCATGTCTGTGCATTACAGTGTACCTTTTGCTCATAGTGGCCAGAAGAGAGCATTGGATCCCTGGGTGCTGATCCCTATGGGTTAAACAGGTGGCTGTGAGCTGCCATGTAGGTGCTGGGATTTGAACCTGGGTCCCTTAGGAGGACAGCCAATGCTCTTAGCTACTAAGCCATTTCTCCAGCTCCCGTGTTGTCTTAACTCTTAGGTTAGGGAGAAAATTTGGAGCAGACCTGAAAGAAGTTAGAAGTGAACTTTTGGGAAGAAATTATTTGCAAGGCTTTGTGATATCTGAGGTGTGTGCCTTCATTTTCCTTAGGTGTTACTTTGTGAAGCCCTCCCTCCTTCTCATTTAAGAAATGTCTCTGCCTTACAGGTCTGGCACTGGCATTCAGTAAGGACAGGCTGTCTGTAAGGTGCTTAGCAAACCATAGCTGGAAATTGTTTTTCCAGGGAGTATAAAGTAGAGGCCTAGACTCATAAGTTAACCTGCCTGTCACCTATTTGTGTATGACATCTCTCTATGTCAAGTACTTAATGAATGTACTACTTAACAGCATTCTTTCTGTTGCTTTCTATAGGAGACAAGCTATGGGAGGTGCAGTGTGAGTCCCCGACTTTCACCGTGGCTTGGCACCCCAAGAGGCCTCTGCTGGCTTTTGCCTGTGATGACAAAGATGGCAAATACGACAGCAGTCGGGAGGCCGGAACTGTGAAGCTGTTTGGGCTTCCTAATGACTCCTGAGAGGCCGGCAGCAAGGGGACAGGAGGCCAGCAGATTACTTGGGCTTCCTAATGTGACTGGACCTGGCCTGGAGGAGGCCTGGACTTTTTAATGACTCCTGAGAGGACCTGGCGGGGAGAAGAGGCTGGCGCAGACCTTCCTTTTGTATATTCAATGTAGTCTGTTGGGCTTGTGGGCACCCTAATGTTTATAAATGTCATAAATTACAGAACCAAAAAACCCACAAAAAACGTTTGGTCGGGCTGTGCATACCTCAACTCTCTCTGTGGCACTGGAGAATTGAACCAGCCTTCCTTGTGGTAAGCAAGTGATTGCCCTATCTTGTCACTTAGCTCCAGCCCCAGCCCCAGCCCCAGCCCCAGCCCCAGCCCCACTGCCTGGATGTTGGTTTGGTGCATCTGTGTTAGCTGTTTCCATCCCTCCCCTGTTGACAGTTAGCTAATGAGGACTTTGCAAGTATAGGCCAGGGCCCGTTTTAGGGTTCTCTAAAGGAACAGAACTGGTAGAATATCTGTCTAAGTACAGAACTGATACGTCTGTCTACATAGATCTGTGTGTATGGAATTTTTTTTTTTTGATTTTTTTTTTTATTTGGTTTTTTTTTTCGAGACAGGGTTTCTCTGTATAGCCCTGGCTGTCCTGGAACTCACTCAGTAGACCAGGCTGGCCTCGAACTCAGAAGTCTGCCTGCCTCTGCCACCCAGACTGCTGGGATTACAGGCGTGCGCCACCACCGCCCGGCTGTGTATGGGATTTTATCAGAGTGGCTTACCTTATAGGCTGTGGTCTGGATAGTCAGTCCAACTACCCTGTCTCTGGATGACAAGGCCAAGGATCCAGTAGTTGTTCAGTTGTTCAGACTGGGTGTCTCAGCACTGATAATCCGGTGTTGGAGTCCTGAGGAATTCCAGAGAGCTGCTGGTCACTGGTCTGTTTTGGAACCCGAAGAAGTAGGTTCTGTGATTCCCAGCAGAGAGTGCCTCAGCAGCAGGGTAGATGAACCTGGCGATGAGAGTGAGGGCAAGCAGGCAAAAGCCAACGCTTGCTTTTTCTGTGTCTTTTTATATAGGCTGCCACCAGCATGTTTGTGTGTGTGTGTGTGGGTGTGTGTATGTGTGTTCCAAATTTAGGGTGGGCCTCTGCACCTCAGAGGACCAAGAAAATTTGTGCCCTGCTGTTTGGGTTTCAGTGATTTCCAGATGTTGCAGTCAAGTTGACAACCAAGATTTCCCACCACATGACTCGCAGAGCATGTGCTCTGGGAGGGCCCTGTTTTCTAAATTTTACTATTGCAGAGTTTGTTGGCAGAGTTTGTTGGATATGTTGCTTAGGCATAGGGATGGGGTTTTTAAAAACAATTTTGAGAACTGAGCATTCAATAAAACTGGCTTTCATTATGAGGTGTCTAAAGTTACTGTTACTATCTTTATTCCAGGAAGATTCTGCAGTTTTAAATTGTTTTGTTTTTAAATCTGAGACTTTATGATCCTGCCTAAAAGCTTTCTAATCAAGATCCCTGAACTGCACTACCAGGCTGCTGCGGTATTTTAAAGTCATGTTTACACAAGCAGGTGCACATCTGGCCTCGTTCTACCTGGTTCTATATTAGAGCAAATTAAGGCAAACAGAAACACTGTAAAACAGACATAAATACAAAGATTGAGATAAATTAGAATAAAGTCAAGGCTGAGGAGATGTGGAAGTGTGAGGAGTGAGGCCATGCACGGACGATCTGACTGACAGGAGTGAACACGGGTTGGAGGAAGCCAGCTGTCTGCTGACGCAAGTTCTCGGTGTGTAGCACAGGCTGGCACTTGTCAATGTAGCCTGAGTTGGCCTGGATTCACTGTGCTCCTGCCTCCGCTTTCAGAATGCTAGCATTCCAGACAGATGTCACCATTGTGGCTGGAATCTTCCTGGAATAAGCACTCTGACACCAGTGAGTGGGAAACCCGGGGTCACTGGCGAAGGCTCAAAGCCTCAGGCCCGCATCCAGTCTGCATTCTCAGTTTATCCTTATATAACCACAAGGTGGCGCAAAGGAGCCGTTAAGATCTCACAGCCGCATACTGCAGGTTGTTAAGGGCAACTGCCACTGAGCTTTTTCTCCGGGTCATTCTGTTTCAGGCATCAAGTGAAGTCGTGCTTGGCAAATAGGACAAGCAGTGCACTAAGTACTTCACTAAGTAAGTCAATAAATGAGCATCTAACAATTGGCCTTTTCTACCTTCTACTTCACCATGCCTTGCTGCTTAAGGGAAACTCTTGGCAGGGATGGTGAGGTGGGTAGAGACATCCGAGTCCAAACCTGACAGTCCGCGTTCAGTTCCCAGATCCACGTGGTAGAAGGGAGAGCGCATCAGCTCCACACTGCTGTCCTCTGGCCTCCATGCTGCTCTTTCCATGGGGAAGTAGACATTGCCAAACACCGGGTCGGACATACTATGAGCACGTAGAGAGTCCTTAACATTTTTTAATTTTTTTTTTCCTGCTTTGAGTCAGAGCCTTGCCGTGTGGAGGGTGTTTTGGCTTTGCAATCTTGGGGCTTATGGGCAACACTGCTAGTCATGTGATCACGTTCAGATCTAGGTTTACAGGACGGCCTGATGAGCCTTTGTGCCCGCAGATTACCGTTCGTTGTCTTTCACAGGAAGGAAGCTGGGTCCCTGGGTAGGGAGGGAGGTGATCTGTTATCTCAGTCAGCCTTAGGAATGTTTCTCCTGGCTTTCTAACAGCCCGCTGTGGACCTTCCTTGCCCCCCAGTAAGTCCAGCGGTGTTCTTGTCACTGCAGTAGGCTTGGACACGTTGTTCTTGGTTTTTAATTTCCGTGGTCACTACTGCACCTATCTGCTCCTCTTAGTGTTGGAGGAGGACTGGTTTCAAACTCAGCTAATTCTTTCCTCATCTGTGTGGAATTTTCCTCCTCCTGTTCACTCAGTTTGGGCAAAGAGGTGCACACTGCTTATCTAGGCTGCTGTCCTCTGGGGAAGGGCTTTCCTTAGTGGCAGTCTGCACAGTCACTCTCTCTCTGTCTGTCTGTCTGTCTCATAGAGACAGAGTTTTTGTGTGTGTGCTTGGCTGTTCTAGAACTCACTCTGTAGACCACACTGGTCTCAAACTCTGATCCACCTGCCTCTGCCTCCTGAGTGCTGGAACTCAGCTTGCCTAGGAAGTTTTGGGCCTGCAGTCCATCAGAAGAATGATTTTGTGTCCCCGGCCTGGGGCTTCCCATGCTTTGAGTGCATTGTGTAGTACAGAGCTGGCGGGAGGCTAAGGACTGGGTTTTGTTTGGCAGGGCAATCTATTTACTGTTCATTTGTTGGCCTGAAGGAAGAAAAATAAAGGATAGGAACTTTTTTCTGGGCATGGTGGCACACCTTTAATTCTAGCACATAGGACGCAGAGTTCATACAGCCACAACTGCAATGCCGAGACCCTCTCTCTCGGGGAGGTGGGGGATTGGGGTGGGGCACACACAGGCCTTTCAGGCTTTGAGTTTCCTGCCTCTTCCCCTCTACTTCCCGTTCCCCCCACCCCTCCCTGCAACCTCCCCGGGATAAATTATAGTTATGTTCTTGAGTCCCTTAACTCTGAAGTGTAGCTACCATCCCTGGAGGCTTAATCTTGGGAAGAGAGAACCATGAAAAGTCAGCCCTCAGTGGAGGACAAACCCCTCAGAGTTGAAAGGTCATCCCTAAGAGTGGGGAGCAGAGATGCCACCCACTGGAGGGCACTGCAGCCTCAGGTGCAGTGCAGGTGAGCTGCCGCCTTTTCGGTCCTGACACTGGCACAGTCCAGGTGACACCTCTAACTCTGAACCTACCAGTAGTGACACACCAGACGCACTCTGATCAGTGAGCTCCCGTGGGTCGTGAGGAGATGAAAGGGTCTCACACAGGAGTGATGCTTAGTAAATCCCTGGAGAGAGGTGGGCAACTCCCAGGGAGAGCACAGGGGCTGGCTGCAGAGGCCTGTCACTCACTTGTTCCTCTCCCTCAGCTGGTGGTCCTCCCACTCCCCACCCCACAGAGGAATGAGCCACGCTCATCACTGCAGGTGGGGGGAAGAGGGGGAGAGGGGAAGAGGAGAAAGAAGGAAGAGGGGGAGGAGGAGGGGAAGAAGAGGAGGAAGGGGAGGAGGGGGAAGAGGAAACAAAAGGAAGAGGGGGAGAAGGAGGAGGGGAAGGAGGGGGAAGAGGAGACAGAAGGACGAGGGGGAGGAGGAGGGGGACGAAAAGGGGGAGGGCAGGGGGAAGAAGAGGGGGAGGAGGGAGAGAAAGAAGAGGGGGGAGGAATAGGAGGGGAGATGAAGAGGAAGGGGAGGGGGAATAGAAGGGGGAGGACCTAGGTCTGAATTCCCTCTCTGGAAGAATCTGGATCAGTTACTGCATCCTTGTGATTTTTCTTTCTTTCGAACAACTTTTTGAATTTTGTTTTGGAGTGCTGGGATCAGACCCAGAGCCTCTCACACACTGGGCGATTGCTCTCCCACTGAGCCATGCGGCTTTCTTACAAATGTGGGCAATAACAGAGTGGCTTGGGGTAGAGCTTGGTGGGTGGACGTTGCTGGCACGTGACTGATGTCCTGCGGGTGCTGTGCTGACGCCGTGTCCACTCTGCCGCAGGAAGGGCTTTCACCGTTCTCGGGGCCTGTTGGTCACCTTCTGAACACGGGAGAGGCAAAGTGGTCTAGAGTAGGCTTTCCTAAAGATGGGGTGGGCAGGATTTGCAAATGAACATAATGCTTCTCAGTATTCCTTAACAACGTCTTAGTTACTTTTTATAGCTGTGATAAAATACCGTGACTGAAGGCAACTTTGGGGAGTGTTTTATTTTATTTTGGTTGATTGTTCCACAGGGAGGCTCCATAATGACTGGGGGAGGGAAATGGCTGCCCAAGCAGACATCGGGCGCAGCTCACATTCAAGGACAAACGCAAAGCAGAGGGAGGGCAGCTGGACAAGGGCAATGCTACAGCCTGCAAACGCAAAGCGCATCCCTGGTGATGGTTTTCCCCCAGCCACGCTGCACCTCCTAAACAGCGCCACCCAGTGGGGACCAAGTTCTCAAATACAGGAGCCCGTGGGGGACATTTTCACTGAATCCACAGTGTATTGAAAACTGTTGAGTTAGCAATTAAGATTTACCTTTGGTTTTTATGTTTGAAATTATTGCCAAATGGAGGTGTGATGCTTACTTTCTGTATTTTGGGGATGTTGGGTCTTCAATCCAGGACCCCACACCTTCCTCACACGGTAAGGAAGCGCTCTGCAACCGGGCTACACCCTTACCCCCAGGTTGTGAGTTTAAAGACATCTAATATCTTCACCTTTTATACGTTAGGGAAAGAGGGCTGGGTGTGAGGTGTCACTCAAATGACAATGCCGTAGTAACAGTCACCTGTGTATACTTGGTCGCCACTGGCTCAGAGGCCACCGTGAATGATTGGCCAGTTCCTGCTTTCCCTAACTCCACTGTTAATGACCCTGGTCAGGGAGTGGGGCCGATGGAGCAAGGGGTCAGCAGGACGGTGATGGCCGTGAGCGCCGGCAATTAGAATGTGGGAAAGCCAACCTGAAAGCTTTTCTCCTGGAATGAGATGTCGCTGTGAGGTTCATCTTGAAGGTGATGAGGACTGTGACTGTTTGGAAGAGATGTGTTTTTTTATTTTTATTTATTTATTTTTTACTGGACGTGTGTTTATTTATTTTTAGAAGATTTATTATTATATGTAAGTACCTGTAGTTGTTTTCAGACACACCAGAAGAGGGTGTCAGATCTCGTTGGTTGTGAGCCACCATGTGGTTGCTGGGATTCGAACTCAGGACCTCAGGAAGAGCAGTCAGTGCCCTTAAGCACTGAGCCATTTCTCCGGCCCCCAAACTTGCATTCTTTGTTTGCTTGTTCTTACTCTGTCAAGTTCATCTGTCCTGTCGCTAAAGTATCCCTTTGATGGCTTTTAGAACGTGCTTCGTTGTGGTTCCCAGACTAGACTGAAGGCAGCAGCTCTTTGGGAATTCCTCATGACTCCAGCACCAGATTGGCACTGCAGAAACACCCAGTGTTGTTCACTGAGCGACTGCCCCGTTCTTGGCCTTTGCATCAGGATACAGGCACTGTTGGACTCTTCTTTTAATAGAAAAATGTTCATTCTATCGGTTCTGTTCTTTAGAGAACTTTAGAGACTAGTACAGCGATTTCATAAAAGAACAGTGAGGATCTGGGGTGATTGATGTCTCATTGGGTAAAAGAGACAGTGATCTTATTTGATCTCAGAACCTAGGGATACGGTAGATATGGTAGTGATGAATCTGTGGCGAGAGAGAGGAGGTGGAGAGAGGAGGACAGGCCAGGGTTCCATGGCCAGCATCAGCCAAAACAGCAGACAGCATATCTCAAAACAAGCTGGAAGACGGCTGGGCATAAAAGTACACGCCTCTAACCCCAAAACTTGGGAGGCAGAGGAAGCAGATCTCTGTGAGTTCAAGAACATCTTGGTTAGTCTTCATAGTTCTAGAACAGGCAGAGGTACATAGTGAGGTACCCTGTCTCAGGAAAACAAAGCCAAAGAAAACAGTAAACAATCAAACAAGATGGAAGGAAAGAACAACTTCCGGGGAAGTCCCTTGACCTTCTGTTGGAGCGATGTTTTTATGTACTGTGTAAAGATTGTCTCTCTGTTATATAAATGCTGATTTCTGAAATGGCAGATATCTGGTTACAGGCTAGACTTTGGTATTGTTAAGCCAAACCTGTCTCAATATTTTGTGAACCCTCCCTCTCTGAGTTTCTGATCGATTTATTAAAAAGCTGATGGCCTATATAGCCTTGAACTCAGAAATCCGCCTGCCTCTGCCTCCCAGAGTGCTGGGATCACAGGCATGCGCCACCACCGCCTGACTCAAAGAATTTAAAGAATAAATTTCCTAGCTGCTTGTCATGACCCAGTGTTTGGGAGGCAGAGGTAGGCAGAGCTCTGTGAGTTCAAGGCCAGTTAGAACTACATAATAAAACGTTAAGTAAAATCTCTAAATAACAAAATGTATGTTTCATTTGTAGTAAGGGCTTGATTTATATTCCTGTTTTATATATTTACACGCCCATGGTTCTGTAAGAATTTTCTGGCCAAAAGAGCTGATAAAACCTATAAGCCCAGGTCTCACCCATCCTGTTCCTGGACCTCTCCCAGCCTCGTCTCCCTACGTGGGATCAGGAGGTCCAGAATGAGATTTGTGCATTGGCATCCTTTGATGAAGTCAGCTGGACACCAGAGCCTATCTATACCGGGAAACCTGTGTTCATTGCAACTCAGCATCCACAGATGTGCGACCCTGACTCCGCTTCTAATCCATTTGGCTTTTTTTTGAGGGGGGGGGGTAGGAAGTACCTGGACAGCAGCGTCATGTAGCCTCAGGCTTTTGGCTGCATGCAGGCGGATTTTTCAAAACTTCAACCTCCCCAAGTCGGGGCATTTCCACAGGTGAGAAGTGAGCGCGGTCGGGTGAGCTCCGCTCTGAGGGGGCTCTCACGCAGCACCGACGGCGCTCCTGCAGTTCGGCTCCGCGCCCAGAGAGCTGTTCAGAGAACGCCGCTCGTTTTTCGCTGAAGGGAGAGTGGTGGGGGGTGGAGAGCACTGCGGGGCTGGCTGCGGAGGGGCCGACTGTTGAGCTAAGGAGGCCAGCTTAAGTGCCTCGCCCGTCTTTAAGCAGTCGGAAGTTCTGTTTTAGAAAGGCCACCCGGGGCAGTGTGGAGCCTTGCAGATCAGAAGGGAGCAACGCTGGAGGCTGCGGCACAGCGTCGGCTCAGAGAAGCCGCAGAATCAGCCTCAGCTCCTGCTGTTAGGTCTGGCCCTTTAGCTCTTGCGTTGGCTCGGCATTGCTGCAACAATACTGGAACTTAAAAGGAAATGTTTATTTCAGTGGAGGGAGAAACAGGGAGCAGGAGATAGAAATCCCCTCTCTAAGGGATGCCCCAGTGAACTGAATGAACTGCTTCCTCCGACTAGGCCCTACCTCCTGAATTTCACCACCGTCTAATCTCTCCACCAGCCAGTAGTCAAGCCTCCAAGTTTAACGCCCAACACTGCTGCTGCTGGTGAATTCCTTGGGTACAAGGACACAGCTCGGCATGTAGACAGATTAAACTACAGATCGTCCACACATACAGTAGCCGTATGGCCTTGGCCTTTTGTGAGCCTCCGTTTCCTCTCCTGTCGACAAGATACTAACTACCTGATTCCAAAGAGAGGTGTGAGAATTCTGGGTGACTCGACAGACTGCTCAGCACAGTTCCCGAGAACAGCGTCCCACAGCAGGAGGCTGTTTGTTATCTTTTTTTTTTCTTTCTTTTTTTTTTTTTTTTTGGTTTTTCGAGACAGGGTTTCTCTGTGTAGCCCTGGCTGTCCTGGAACTCACTCTGCAGGCAGACCAGGCTGGCCTCGAACTCAGAAATCCGCCTGCCTCTGCCTCCCAGAGTGCTGGGATTACAGGCGTGCGCCACCACTGCCCGGCGCTGTTTGTTATCTTATTGGCACCACGAGGGAGGCTGTAGCAGAGTCCAGAGACCAAGGGACCCAGGCTAGCGGCTGAAGGAGGGAGAGTAACGGAGGTGGTTTTCAGGTTCTAAGCTCGGTGAGCCTCCCTCAGTGGTGCTAAGACCTGGGGGCCATTCCCTGTGTAGCCACTAGAGGGCAGCAGAGGCAAGGCTGCGGGCGGAAACCTGCTCCAGGGTGCAGTGCGGCTGTCTGTTTTCTGCCTTTAATCCCTGTTGTGGAACTGGACTGTGCCTCTCTCTCTTGAACAATCCCTCTTCTCCTCTGGCCACATGCTGATGTTTTTGAAAAAACACCCGAGGTTCCTTCGTGCTCCTTCTTGCCCTGGGTCTGGGGTCAGCAGAGATGTGTGTTTTAATTTTTAAAGACACAGACTGTACAGAACGTGGGGGTCCGCACCCCACAGCTCAGCTAGTTGCTTGAGGTCTGCTCCATCTCGCACCCTCCCTGCTTGCCAGCTCTTTCCTGCATTCTTTGATCTTGTGTGTAGAGTATTAAACCGAGCCTCAAATCCTTAATCCATTTTGAAGGCTGGCCGGGAGCAGCGTTTCTAGGGGCCTACTAAACAGCACTGGCTGGATCACTTTAGAGACAGGAGGGAGGTTTTTCTTCCAAGGTCATGCATGGAGTGTGAGGGGCGGGAGAGAGACAATAGAATCACCTTCGTAGCCTTCGGAGCTATGCCTCATGCCAAGCCTTGCACATTGATTTATCCCATAAACATCCTTAAGAAGTAGGCTGGGGAAGTAGGCTCAGTGGATAAAGTGCTTTTTGCTATGCAAACACAAAGACTCCACTTGGATCCCCAGAATACCTGTAAAGAAACCCAGTGTGGTTGTAGTTTAGCGCCCTGGAGGCAGAGGCAGGTCGATCCCTGGGTTTACCGACCAGCCGGTCTAGAATTGGCAAATTCTGGAAAAACAAAGTGGATATCTCACAAGGGACCATCCAGAGGGTTGACTTTTATACTGCATACCACAAACACACACCTTCACACAGAGGGTGCGCCCTGCCACAGAGATGTGGGTTCACCGTGAAACACCGACACGGTGTCCCTGTGAGCTTTATCTTTTCCAGCTGCCCATGAGGTATTTCAGTCCCAAAGAAAGTGCTCAAGGGAGGTCTGTTAGTTAATTTTCTCGTTGCTGAAACCAAATGCCCAGGAAAAAAAGGGCACAATTCAGAGATTTCTTACAGGTTTATTTTTGACTCATGGCTTGAGGGTATGGTCTCTGGCTGTGCAGCAGAATGTGTCAGCTGGTCACAATTCTTCTACAGCAGAGGGAGATGCCAGTGTGACCCCAGCCCATGGGATGGGTCCCCCATATTGAAGGTACATCTCACCGTCTCAGTCAAACCTGTCCGGAAACCCCTCACACAAGCCAGAGAGTGGCTTCACGGTGATTCTAAATGCTCACTGATTAAGGCTCTAGGGCTCAAAGATGGTCCTATCAGCTATTCCAACTGGGTGTGCCCGACTCCGCAGTTCAAGCCTTTTCCTTTTCAAAGTATCTGGGATGGTCCGTTTCACTTTCATCTAGGCTCTTTCCAGAGTGAGTATTAACCATTAACCATTACGAAGGAGAAATCCAGAACTCTAACAAATCACCCCAGGAACTCTGGATACCACAGCATGGGTGTCAGCTAAAAGCACAGATTCAGTGTTGGACTGTCTGGGTTTGAATTCTGGATCACCCACCAGAGACACTCTTCATTCCCCACTGTGTGTGTGTGTGTGTGTGTGTAAAGAGGTTTCACAGAGAAGGGAAGACCTCCCCCCACCCCGTTTTAAAGAAAGGGCCAGGACCCCCAAATCTTTTTTGAGGTCATACCACCAATGAGATAAGGACCTTTTATAAGACTCAGATCTATCTTTCTTACACACCAGAAGAGGGCATCAGATCCCATTTCAGATGGTTGTGAGTCACCACGTAGTTGCTGGGAATTGAACCCCTGGAAGAGCAGTCAGTTCTCCTAACATCTGAGCCATCTCTCCAGCCTGCGAAGACCCACTTTTAATGTGGGTGTGGCCACATTACAGTGGGCTAGGGCCACACCCTGACTCCAAAGGTGAAAGAGAAAGGTGAAAGTATCAGCACTCACCCCTCCGCTTCTGGCCTGTGATAGCCTGCGACCAGCTGCCTCCTACTCCAGCCACAGTGCCTGCACCGCCCTCTCTGTGAGGGCATAGCTGACGTTTTGATTCTGAGCCTTAGCTCCTGCTGGAGGGTGCTTGACACACAGATGACCTTCCATGACTATGCTGGCTGGTTGTGTGTGTCGTAGTGTATGTCGACTTGACACAGGCTGGAGTTATCACAGAGGAAGAAGTTTCAGGTGAGGAAGTGCCTCCATGAGATCCAGCTGTGGGCATGATCCTCAGTTGGTGACCAAGGGAAAGGGCCCCTTGTGGGTGGTGCCATCCTGGGGCTGAAGTCTTTGGTTCTATAAGAAAGCAAGCTGAGCAAGGCAGGGGAAGCAAGTCAGTAAGAAATGTGCCTCCATGGCCTCTGCATCAGCTCCTGCTTCCTGACCTGCTTGAATTCCAGTCCTGACCTCCTTTGGTGATGAACAGCAAGGTGGAAGTGTAAGCTGAATAAACCCTTTCCTCCCTAACTTGCTTCTTGGTCATGATGTTTGTGCAGGAATGAAACCCTAAGACAAGACCTTCCTTTAGCCCCTGATCTCAGGACCAGACTCTGATTAATTTGGCATTTCACATCTGGGTCAAATATGCGAACCAGTTTCAAGGAGGAAAGATTACTTTGGCTGATGGCTTCGGTGGTTTCTGTCCACAGACATGGTGAGTCCATTTCTGGGCCTGAGGTGAGGCAGACCACCACAGCAGAAGGGAATGGGCTAAATCATTCACTGGTGACCTGGAATGGCTCTACATCAGGCCTAACCTCCAAAAGCATGCCCAGTGACCTCTTCTGGCCAGGCTCTGCCTTCTAAGATCCCCACTCTCTCCCTTCACCTGCTGGGAGCCCTATGGGGACGTTTCCTATATGCATAACGGGCAAGGCCAGACCTGGGTACTGCTCCGTGTACACATAAGTCCCGTGTGCTACGCTGGTTAGTTTTTCTCAACATGACATAAACCCAGACATCATCTGAGAAGAGGGAAACTCATGCTTCCATCAGGTTGGCCTGAGGGCAAATCTGTGGGGCTTTTTCTTGACCAATGATTTTTTTGGGAGGTCCCAGTCCACAGTGAACAGTACTATCCCTGGGCCATTGGTTCTGGGTTCTATAAGGAAGCAGGCTGAGCAAGCCGGTAAACAGCACCCTCTGTGGTGTCTACTTCAGTTCATTCTTGCAGGCTCCTAGTCAAGTTTTCCTTCTGACCTCCCTTGAAGATAGACTATAAGCCATATGCTGAAATAAACTCTTTTCTCTCCAAGTTGTTTTTGGTCATAGTGTTCAAACATGTGGTAGACAGTAATGTGGTTAAGACCTGGGTGAGAGCACTGGGCTGGTTTCAGGCATGGTGGAATTTGGATAAAGGGAGGAGGAGGGGGGGGAGGAGGAGGGGGAGGAGAGGGTAGGAGGAGGGGGGAGGAGGGGGAAGGAGGAGGGGGCAGGGAGGAGGAGGGGGAGAAGGGGGAAGGAAGAGGGGGAGAAGGGGGAAGGAGGAGGGGAAGGAGGGGGGAGGAGGAGGAGGAAGGAGGAGGGAGGAGGAGGAGGAAGGAGGAGGGGGGAGGAGGAGGAAGGAGGGGGGAAGAGGGGGGAGGGAGGAGGAAGGAGGGGGGAGGAGGGGGGAGGGAGGAGGGGGGAGGAGGAGGAAACAAAGCATGGCCAGCCTGGAATTAAGTGTTCCCTTGGACCTAATGTACCTGCAACTTCACAAAGCATTGTTGAAACAAGTTGGGTCTTTATTCATCCAATATATTGAAGCCCTGAGACATAAAGTTGGATCTTGACTTAGTTCCTGTCCTGAGTGCCCTGGGTCTCATGGCATAGCACCCAAGGAAAAATGAGTCAATTACCTGTGATTAGAAGGAATCAAGTCAGACTTGAGTAGAAAAGAAAGTCACTGGCTGATGGATGTTGGACATATTGAACTGAGGCTGGACCCAGGGTCTCGACATAAATCCTTAGGAGACCGTCGTTCTTTCGTCTCTGATTTTCTCCCTGTTGGCTTTACCTGTTGTTAAGCTTCCCCTTGGTGGAGGCACAGGTGGCACATGGCTCCTGGATTCCATGGTAACAGTTTAGCCATCTTAACAGAAAAGTTGTACATCTTACATGTTAATTTCCTCTGCTATCATGGTGTTGAGTCTCATTGGGTGTTGTGCTAGCTGGTCTTGTGTCAGTCTGACACACAAACTAGTTATCTGAAAGGAGGGAACCGAGATTGAGAAAATGCCTCTTTAAGATCTGGCTGTAGGGCATTTTCTTAATCAGTGATTGATGGAAGGGCCCATTGTGGGTGGTGCCATCCCTGGACTGGTTGTCCTGCGGTTCTTTAAGAAAGCAAGCTGAGCAAGCCAGGGGAAGCAAGCCAGTAAGCAGCTCCCCTCCGTGGCCTCTGCATCAGCTCCTGCCTCCAGGTTCCCACCCTGTGTGAGTTCCAGCCCTGACTTCCTTCAGTGATGAACAGCAATGTGGAAGTGTAAGCTGAATAAACCCTTTCCTCCTCAACTTGCTTTTTAGCCATGGGGTTTTGTTGCATCAATAGAAACCCTAAGACAGAAGTTGTTGCTCATGCACACATTCACCAGGGTCAGGGCAAGCCCCTCACACCTGAGCTTGAAGGGGCACGGGGTAGGGCAAGAGCAATGTATTTCACCCACAGAAAAGTCAGATCTGTCACTTGAGGTCGAAGCAGTGAATGTCTTGGTTTTCTATAGCTGTCTACTACAGCTACAGAGGAACAGAATAAAGAGCTCTATGGATTGCGACTCAGTTTTATCATAGCAGCTGGGTCATGCCACCTGTCACCCGGAGTCTCAGAGTCCCAATCTAAACGTGAGAATACTCGAACACATTGTCACAGTAAGACAGCATCTCTCAACAGCAACCCTTCAACACAGTTCCTCATGTTGTGGTGACCCCCCCAACCATAACATTATCTTTAATTGAAACTTCATAACTTATTTTGCTATTGTTATGAAGTGTAATGTGTATATCTGGTTTGCAGGCTATCATATATGGTCGCCAATGCGGTTGTGACACACAGGTTGAGAACTACTGGCTTAAGACATCGTGAAAACACATTACAAAGAGCCAGTCTCTCTGGGAGGTGTCATTTCAGATTGTTGTGGCATGAACCTTGACACCCGTGAATCATTAACTGATCGGCTGCTACCCACAGCCATGGCCGCCAGGCACCCCACAGCCATGGCCGCCAGGCATTGCATGGAACCAGCTACACTTGGGTCAGACCCTAAGCTTGGCCTTTTAAGTCCCATTGTTTTTCCTCTCTGAAATGGAGATTATTGTTCCTGCCTCAAAGTGCTGTTAAGGAGATGGCTGAGAGGTGAGGTCTGTCTAGGAACTCCATGCCCACTAGCCCATGCTGGGCACATCCTGACTATAACTAGTGATAGCTTTTTAGCACAGTTTCTACTCCTGATCATGTCAGCATGCAGTAGGCATCTATCAGGACTGACACACACTCTCTGGGAACAAAAACTTAGTGCTTCTGGATAAAGGATACACTTGCCTGTTGGTCATGGACCTTGGGTGTGAGGGTGGGGGGCATTCTGTGCAGACTGATCCTTCTCTTTTTCCGTGGGACGGACAGACTTGTAACCGCACATCTCTCCTCAGTCCCCACAGGCTCCGTCATCAGCTTGTCTTTCATTGCCACCACACGGCTTCCAGCCAGCCAGTCATCTGGAGTGTGCTAATTCTTCTCCTCCGTTGCTGGCAGAGATCTGGGATCAGCTCTGCATTGGGACAACTTGTAAGTAAACATACATTACTCAGTGTGGCCCGTCTTCCTACCACTTTGTCTTTAATCAGACAGCTTTGAACCGAAGACTGATTGGGGAAAAAAAATCTGTATGTTGTCTAATTCAGACAATTCATTTTACACAGAGGAAATCGACAATGCTTTGTAGGACAGCTGACCACAGACTCGGTGCCTGGAGATCAGGCCTTCTGAGGCTTTGTCTGAAATGCCGATTGTCACCTGGAGTTCCAGTCAGGTGCTCACTCCAACATCTCTTCATGGAAGCTCAGGCTTTGTCCATTGGGAAATCAGAGTTGGAAAGGAGACAGTTTCTGTTCTTTAAGTCTCAGGAACTTTCCCTCCCTCCTTCCTCCCTCCTCCTCCTTCCCCTGCGGTGGCTTCCCCTTTCCCTCCTCTAAACCTTCCTTCCTTTGTCCATCCACCCACATTGCCCATCCACTCATTTTCCCAAGTGTCTTTTCAGTCATTGGTTTATCTGACCACACAGTATCTGTTCATATGTCCCCCGATCTATTTCTCTTTCCCTATTTCCACTAATGCATGTATCTATGGCTCTATCCACTTGTGGGGATCGGTGTATCTCACCCTGAGTCCTGAGCTGTGGAGACAATCACATTGAACAGCAATCCTTTCTCTTTAGGGTTTCACATCTCTCATGGGGGAGAAACCTGCATCTACGGATGTAGGCAGGGACCCTCAAACAAGAAAGGAGACCTGCTTACTGAGAAGGCCTCATTCAGAGGGTGGGGGCAGTCACCTCTTGGGTAGGAATTCCCAGCGGTGATAACCAGGAAGAAACTCTTAGGCTGAGGGAACAATGGTGAACCCAGAGTGGATAGATGGAGGGCTTGGGATGGGGAGGAAGGTGACGGCCTTTGATGGCTCTTTCAGGGAGTGACCTAGCTAGTTAATACTTGAGAGAGGTTGTCCAAGGAAGACCTTGAATATCAGACTTAGAGCCAGAATGCTGCCCTGTAGGTATCTGGAAACCATTGCCAGACTCACAGAGGGCTGGGACTTAGGTCAGTGAGCATTTAGAAAGATCACTCTTGGTGGTTGGATCGGAGGCGAGACTGGCAGTATTAAGAGTATTTAAAGCCTGTTCTAATAGCCCCAGTAGATTTGACATCATGACATCTTGGCAGTAGAGTTGGGGATTGGAGGTGGGACTTCAGAGACTGGAGAGGGAGCTTCAGCAGGTCTTGCAGAATGAGCCATGGTGATGTCCTTTCAGACCACGGAGGGAAGAGGACTTTTGTGGGTGGGAGTGATGAACATTCTTTAGTTTTAGGACTCCGTGGAAACACTGAGAGGAGAGCTGAGAGGATGTTAGTTTTAAGACCCGAAACTTCTGCAAGATGTGGGGATGTTATTGGCAAAGATGGAGAGGTGGAGTGGAGTAGAGTGGAGTAGAGAGTCAGTCACTGCACACAGAATGGCAGCTGGCATGGAGGCTGGAGCTTCTGGGGGTAGTTCTCTGGTCAGCAGTAGTCGGTCTAGAGAAAGACAGAAGGATAAAACAGTGAGGACTTTGATGAGTTACTATGGCTATGTCAGTTGTTACATTAGAGGAAGCTGGGTGAAGGATTTGTGAGATTCAGAGTTCTCTAGAGGAACACCACCAATAGGATGAATATAATGAATATATGTGGATATTTTTCTTAACCTAGAAACACTTCTACTAAAACTAAACTGTTAATACATGTTATGTAGCAATTTCCTAAGAGTTGAAACATTCATCCTGAAGGGGTACTGGTTGAGACTCAGGAAGTAAACAACTCAAAAGTCTCAGGAAGTCCCTGAAACTTACTAGATGCACAAGGTTCCCTATAGACTTTAAAGGTATATAAGCAGTCAGGACTGCTGAGGAGACTCTGATTTTGAGCTGCTTGCATATCATACAGAGAACCCGAAACAGGCAGTTTTCCTGACTATTGCCTGCACCAGGGTGAGCTTTCAGTGCTGTATCTGCCATTGAGTTACTCATGTCCATGTAACATTAGTAAACTCACTAGTTCACCAGGGTGGATGTCATTTTTGGAATTATCTAGGTCTGGAAAAGATATTTATTCATGTTTTCTCACAAAAGTATCACACAACATAAATGGCACCTGAGCAGGGGCAGTCAGATCAGAGAATGAGTTGGGGAGGAGTGGTTGCATGGCTCCTGCATGGGTACTGAGACATGCAATTGCGCATACAACAGCATGGATACTGAGATATGCAGCTGAGGCTAATCTGACTGAGAGTGTCTGCAGAGTGTTGGGGAGAGATGTCTGAGAAGAAAGCATTCATATAGCAGAATCCTTAGGTGGCCAGCTTCCTCTGCTTGGACAGGCCACCTTGATAAGTAGAGTCTACCTCTTGAGTACAGGGATGTCCTGTGAACATCTGCTAGATTAAAGAATGTGTTAACAATCCCCTTAGGAAACACACAGGAGACAGGGTTGTAGAGGAAGGATGGGTATTGCTGAGAGCCTTGAGCCTGAGAGAGGAAGCTCTCCATATTCAATTCACTGGGTCTGGTTTACAGGAGAATTGAAAAGTAGTCTGATCAGCAGAAACCTCAGGAATGCTTTAGGGCTAACCCGGTGGTGCACTATTGAGCACTGAGAGGCTTTGATCTAAATAGAAACAGGGCGCGTAACTGCATAAAGTGTAAAGACAAACTGAGAGGTTGGCCTATTCAAGCATTCAAAGGCAAATGTGGGAGGTCTGGATGGAGCTGGATTATCTTGAGAAAAAAAATCTCAACAGAGAGGCAAGGGCTATGTTGGAAGCTGGTAAACCCTGAGCAGGAGTTTATATTTAAAAAAAAAAAAAAAAAGGCCGGTCCAAGGGATGGGCAATTATTCCTCACAGTGTAAAGTATATGGCGTGGGTAGAGTTTGTTCACCCAGGCTGGGGCCCTTGAGGCACTAAGGCGTGGCTGATGGAGAGGTTGCCAGAACAAATGAGCCAGCTGGCCCCAGCCGCAGGTGTGGCAGGCCAGAGTGCAGCCCTTGCTTGGGCCTGAGCCACATCAAACAGGACAAGCTGGCCCTGCCAATGTCCTTAGAGGCAAAGAGGTACACAGCAACCCTGTGACAAGAACGGCACTGGCACCCGGGATGAGGCGGGCAGGAGGCCCAAGGAAACTGTCTGGAGATCACAGCTTGGGCGGGGCAGAGACTCGTATACTCTTCTGAACTCATGTCACTCTTTTGGCGAAAGAGTTGATGAAAGCGTGAGAAGTTTTCATGGTGTTGGGTCTTGCTAGCATTTGCTTCCGGGTGACCCCTTAGTGGAAGACTAACTTGTACTTACTTGGAATGGAAGATCATGGCCTTCAGAGATTCTGCCCACTCTCTGTTAAAAAAATGCTTCATTACATAATAGTAACCTTTGAGCAGCTTACAGATTTATACAAACATCTTTTTTTAAAAGACAGTTTAAAAAACCCAGTACAATTTTAAAAATGGTTATCCCACATGTTTGGGGAGGGTAGGGGAAGACACTCTCCAAAGCCTTAAGGCTGCCAAATATAAAAATCTCAGTGCCAGAGATGGCCTACGTCCTGTGGGTTGTCGGTTAGGGAGGTCCCAGAAGCGCCCAAAATGATAAGGCCATTGTCAATGCTATTGGTACCTTGTTAGAACCAGATAATAAAGCCTTATCACTGTAGATCTTTTTTTTTAAATATTTATTTATTTATTATATGTAAGTACACTGTAGCTGTCTTCAGATACCAGAATAGGGTGTCAGATCTCTTTACGGATGGTTGTGAGCCACCATGTGGATGGTGGGATTTGAACTCATGACCTTTGGAAGAACAGTCGGTGCTCTTACCCGCTGAGCCATCTCTCCAGCCCCAATCACTGTAGATCTTAAGCATGTCGCATTCATTCCATACATTCCATACATTAGTTACAAGGCACAGAGATCAGAGTGGGTCTGAACTGAGGCTTTCTCTCTGCCAGTGGCCTTCATAGTGCTGAGGTAATCTGTAGGGTTCTGGGGGAGAATTTTCAATCCTCCTTCTTGGCTATGGCTTCTGTTACCACTGAGGGTCGTGCAGATGTCCAGTCTTTGGTCTCTGCTGCACCAGCTGCTGAGCTGTCTATACTTACAATGTCTCCAAATCCTTTCCTCTAATCATTTCCCGTCTCAGCCTTGAAGTCTTTGGTCTGCTTGGAGTTGTGCAGATGGTGGTCTAGTTGCATTCTTCTGCACAGAGATACTCAGTTACCACACTATTAAAATGCCAAGCGGGATGTGACAACAGGTGCAGAAGTGACCTAGACAGTTTGGCATACAACCAACAGCCTACTGATTAAAGGCATCTCTGTAGACTGTGAACTCATTTCTGGCGCTATAGGTCAGGGGGTAAGAGTTACATCTGGGGAAGTCATGGGTACCAGTGGGAAAATGACTACTATTGTTTTTAATCGATGGACATAATGCACCTGTCCAACTGCCTTCTAAGAATTAATGTCTATGCCCATTGGTCATTGTTGTCAGCTGGTCCTGGAAGGAGAATTTTCAGTCCTCCTACTTGGCTGTGGCTTCTGTTACCACCGAGGGCCATGCAGATGCCCAGTCCTTTATAAGTGATGGTGGTACATCGTAGAGAGGCACAATTGCTTCAGAAATACTTCAGAGTAAATCTATGAGAGAAGCAATTGAACCCTTTAAAACACTCAAGATATGAATGAAGACACTGGAAGATAGAAAGGCCTTTTGTGCTCATGGTTTGGAAGGATTAATAGTGTGAAAATGGCTAACTTACCAAAACCAATTTATTCATTCAGTAAAATCCCCATCAAAATTCCAAGTGCCCTTCATATAGAAAAAAAACAACCCTAAAATTCACATGGAAGCACAAAATATCCCAGTCAGTGAGAGCAATGCTGAGCCAAAGAGAATAATCCCAGAGGCATGGCCACCCGTGGGTTAGTTAGATTATACTGTACTAGTGAATAGACAAAGCCAGACACATGGGTCTACATATAAGCCACACAGCTACAGACATCTGAATTTTGACAAAGACAATCAAAAATAAACACTGGAACAAAAGACAGCCTCTCCACAGGGGATTCTATGGCAACTGAGTATCTTCGTGTGGAAGAATGCAGCTAGACCACCATCTGCAGCTCTGAACAGATCGAGGGCTTTAAGACAGAGACAGGAGATGATTAGAGGGAAGGATTTGGAAACACTGTTTCTTTGAATGTCTCTCTTCTCCTCATCACTTTCTGACTTGGATTATATACATAACAGATGGCCTGACCCTTGTCTACAAGTCTGGGTGTGTGGGCACATATACATTTAAAGTATAGACAGCTCAGAAGCCAGTGTAGCACAGACCAAGGACGTCTGCATGACCCTCAGTGGTAACATAAGCCACAGCCATCATCCTGGTCTGGAGCAGGGCGTGGCTGGGTGGGGCACAGGTGGTTGCCCGCTCTTCTACCCCACCCTGCCTCTTGGGTATTTTGTTTTTAAGGGCTCCAAGGGATAAGGAGAAAAACCTTATATATTTACTGACATGTTTCCATTCTTTGGTGCTTTCTACTCCTTTGTGCAGTTCTGGACTTCTTTAAAAATATTATTCTGTTTTATGTAGGGGCGTTGGTTAACATTCAAAAATATTTATTTTATTTGTATGGGTCTTTTGCTCACATGTGTATGTTTGTTTGTGCACTATGGTGAGTGCCTTGTGCCCACAGAGGACAGAAAAGGGCACCAGATCTCCTGGGACTGGAGTTATAGATGGTTGTGAGCCACCATAGTGGGTGCTGGGAACTGAACCCAGGTCCTCTAGAAGAGCAACCAGTGCTCTAACCACTGAGCCATCTCTCCAGCCCTCTGCTAACGTCTCTTATGGTATGGGCTTGATGGGGACTATCTTCAACTCTTGTACACCTATGTCTTCACCGTGACTTTAAAAATATCCTCACTGTGTAGTAGATTTCCGCACTGACAGTTCCTTGATGAGGTGATTCTGCCATCTTCTCATGGGTTATTTCTGACATGGAGCCTGTGCCTTCATTATCTCTCCAGCTCACTGTGTCATGCGCCTTTTTTCTCCGGCTGCCTTTACGCTGTTTGCTAGTTTTGATAAAATTGGCTGCACTGTGTTGCTTTCTCATCATTAAAGTTTCTTATTGTTTCTTTGAATGTCTCCCTCATCCATTGCTTTATGACTTGGATTGTGGACGTGACAGTTGGCCTGACCCTTGTCTACATGTCAGTGCCTGTGGGCACATATTATTTTTGATAAAGTCTCAGTATAGTTTGTAGCGGTTCCCTTGGGGTGGACTTCATTTTTTAGCTCAGATAGCGGCTTAACTTTTTGAACTTGTGGATTAGAGTTATTTTAACCGTTTTAATAACCTCATGTTATTATAGCATCTCTGTTGGTTCTCAGTCCCAGCTTGTGGTTATCCTCTTTGTTGTGGTTTATTCTGTGTTTCTTGATAATCTTTGATCTATGCCAGCTGCTGTAAGTTTTTGCTGCTGTTGGATATATCTGTGTGCCTGTTAACCCCTTCTCTGGGATTAAGTTACTTGAAAACAGTTTGGGGCTGGAGAGATGGCTCAGTGGTTAGGAGCACTGAATGCTCTTCCAAAGGTCCTAAGTTCAATTCATGGCAACCACATGGTGGGTCACAGACATCTGCAATGGGATTCGATGCACTCTACTGGTGTGTCTGATGATATCTATAGTGTACTCATATAAATAAAATAAATCTTAAAAAAATAGAAAAAAGCTTGATTTCATTCCTCCTGTGATTTGTTGGGAAAGCTCATAACGGTATTTCCTCTCTGGGTAATGGCTTCATATGACTTTAGAGAGACCCTCAGGGTTCTCCATCGATGTGCTGTGAAGTTTTAGCTTTTACTCTCTGACTGGTGGCACTAAGTCTTGCTTATAGCCCCATGTGAATGCCAGATAGCAGTTCCTTCAGTTCTCTCAGTCTTTGCATAGCCTCAGGGCTCTCCCAGTCTTACCAGCTGATGGGGTCTGCCGATGATCTCAAAGATCTCGGCAGCTTTCTGCTCTCTGTTTTCTAACGTGGGAATTCTAGCTGACTCAGTCTAGTTCCCTGACTTCCGGTATCTGCTGTTGCTTCTTCTGCACCATCACAGATTTCGTGTCTCTCAGAGACCACTGCCCTCTGTCATCTGATGTTCAATGTTTTAGAAACTGTGTTTCACGTATTTTAATGGCTTTGGTGTTGCCAATGGGAAGATAAGCAAACACGACCATCTGTTGACTCCTGTTTGAAAGGGCTCTTGATGAACCAGTCTGCCGTCATCTTAGTACAGAAAGCCATGAACTGCACTCATTCCCGTTTGCGATTAAATCTCTCTTTCTCAGGAACTGGGCTATGCTGCACCTGTAACCTTAACTGCAAGTAGTTCTTCATTGCCTGTTACAGGAACTGGCAACCATAGGTTTGTCTCAAAAAGTTGTAATGACCATCTTGCAACTTGCTTCAGAAGGTCGTTATGCCCACCCTCGTATGTTCTGCTTCTGTAATTCCGACTCTTGCTCATTAAATGCTCCATTTGGAAACCCCCTACCCTGAGCTGTAAAACTTTTATCTTCCCCATGTCCAATGCTGACCTCTTTAAGGTTTTAGGGGGAGTCAGCTCATATATGTGAATAAAAAAGCTTGCTTTAATTAATGGCGTACTTTAATTTGGCCATGCTGATTAGGGTTGGTGGCCTTTCTCCTCCAGTCTTTGGAATTAACACTCTGTGGACTGGCTCTCATTCCTGAGTCAGGGTAGTGCTGCTTCTCCCCCCTCCCCCCCCCGCCACTATTTAAAAAAGGATTATTGAATATCCCACTGAAGAAATAATTTTAGGATTCATTGTAGAGATGTCAAATCAGATGAGATAAAGTTTAATTATCAGCACACAGCAGAATGAAGATTCAAAAACAGACCTGTCGATTCAGTCTTCATATTAGAACACAGGTATAGGGAATACCACTTTAAATAAAGAGAAACCATTTGTTGGCCATTTAAGCCTATCTCTGGTTAATATGAATTAATCTTGAGTTTCAAATGTTCCTTTTGAAATTTGTGGTTTTGGATGAGGGCCTCCCTGTCTCTCTGCCCTCCTCCTCCTCTTCCTCCTCCTCCTCATCTTCATTTTCCTGGAGCCTTACTTGTTAACATGGGAATGGGAGCACCTAAGCCTCAGAGGTTCCTCGTGGGTTACAGACTGTGATGCCCATAGAAGGGCTCCAAGCGGTACTTGCTAATGTAAACCAGGGCCTCTCTCCCGGGTCTATTGATTCCAGACTGTATGTGGGCAGAGGAGCAGAGTAAGATAGGACCTGTGGGGACTGTGGGAGCTGAGGGTGGTGGTGTTTGACATCAAGTAAATCGCCGTGTAAAGGAACAGGGCTCATTTGCAATTCTGGCTGTTCTAACACTCAGAAATTTGAACACTGGGTGTAGATCAAAGTTTCTAAGATAGGTCAAAAGCCTGTTTGCTTGTGGAGTCTCTTGATTTTTTCCTCCCCAAATGTCAGTCTGTAATTAAAACAGAAACTACGTGGGCCAAACAATTGTAGTTCTTGACTGCAGGTGAAAGGTATTCTGGGTAACAGAGCTCCCTTGGGACAGGGCTGGCTGGAGGACTAACCTGGACTGGCTTTTCCTAGAAGCCACAGTCCAGTAGAGGGAAAAAGCCTTACACACAGGGAGGAGACATTGTTATAGGATTGGCTATTGTGGGATTAGACCTGCATTATCCTTGACCTCCTTGGTGTACACTGTAGACTGGTTCCTGCTCCACCCCTTTCAATTTCTTTGGCTAAAATGCTGAAATTGATGTGGTAAACACTTTAGTGGCTCATGGAGGGGTGTTTCCTTAGGGAAGAAGGGCTTTCTCTCTCACTTGCTCTGTTCCTCCAAATGAGTACTAATCCCATATCCCTTGTAGAGCATCTAAGACTCAGATACTGAGCACCGATGAGTCCTTAGTGCTTTCAAGCCGTCTGAAGAGGCGCACGTTAGGTTTGCCGCCCATTCCGTTTGGCAGAGTATCCCAAACTCTCAGTGGATTCCCAAAGGGTCAGTGATTCCAGCGTGGCAAAGCACTGCTGATGTGAGCAGAGTCCTTTCTGACTCCAAAGCTCCTGTGGTTCGTCCTATACTGGCTCCTGGCTGAGAGAACACTTCTTAGAGTCAAACTCATAAGATCTTCTTCATAGGGGCGCGGCTCTATTGTATTCTAGCTTAGTTTCCCATCTATAATGTGGGACTCATTTATTTGACAAATGCCCTTTGGATTCCTGGTATATGATTCAGCTATTGTTCAAGGTGCTGAAGACATCGCAATGCCATAAACAAAGTCCTTGCTGTCGGTAACTTTTATTTTTGTGAAGTCATAAAGGCAGTAAATAGGTAAAGAATAGGCAAAGGTTTGACAAATGCTACGAAGGATTAGATAGGGGGAGGGATGTCCAGTGGATGTGGCGGACCGTGTATCACGTGGTCAGAGAGGCTTCTCTGGTGCTCATTTAACCAGAGTCCAGATGAAGAGACATAGCCACCTGGTTTCAGCAGGTAAGTGAAGATAAATGGCCCTCTTTATCTCCCATAGAAAAGAAATGTGTTGATATCAGGATAAAGCTCTACTCTAAGTGATTCTGTACTGAATAAAACTAGTTTTCCAGACCGCATACTACTGTCCCAGGAGACTCCATTTTACAAGCAGCTTTGACTCCTCCTTGAGGGAGAAGGATGACAGTAGCCCTGGGTAGACCCAGAAACCGCACCATCTGCTGGGCAGCACACTGTAAATGACTTCTTCCTGAGAACAGAAAGGGAGCCACCCTATCAATTTACTGGAGTGAATTCAAACCGTGTGGGTACATGGGTGCACTAAAATTATATCAGCGAGACCAGGGCAAGAACTCGGACGCACCAGACCAAGGAGAGATCGTAACGCCCTCACCTCAACCCCCTAAAGGGATGGCCATCTAAGTTGGGACTGCACGGCCCACGCCAGCCTATCAGCTAACAATTTTCTGCAGGTAAAAGGTTCTTTTTTCCCTCAAGGGATCATCTTATCCTTAGTTCCGTGTTTAACTGCATCCTTAAACTAAGAACCAATCGGAAGTTAACTTCTGTGTTTGTGAGCGGAGCGGGGGTGGGATGGGGTGGAGTGGGTGGAGTCAAAACGTAGATCTCTGACCCCAACAGCTCCTAAGCAGCTACAAACCGACCAGACTAGAGAAAAGGCCTATGGGAGAGAGGGGAACCCCCCAGGCCACGTTCCCTTCCCTCCGCTGGACTCCCAGCTCCGAGAGTCCCTACTCTATTCAAGGAGTCTGTACCACTTGCTAATCAACGTCACTTTGCTCTGCTCAAATTACCTGACTTTTTATTCTCTGGTCAATGGAGAAACCAATCCCACAGCCTGGCGGTTCTCACCTCATTCCCGCTGTCACCACCTTTCGTCTCCACAGAACTGTCTTTCTGCTCTGAGTCCCAGCCATTACTCCTGGGCATTTCCTGTCTCTATATGGTTATTAGCCTATTCTGGACATTTCATATGCGCGGGATCATATAATCTGCCGTCTCTTTGTGCCCGGAAGGTTCTTTATATATTAATATTCTATGATATGTAAATATTAAAAATCAGGCACCCTATGTTTTACAGATAGATCTCTCAAACCTGTGGCTGCTGCTTCTCTCATACTTAATAGCTTTTTATTCACATTGAAATTTTAATCCAAGCATTGTGCTTTCATGCAATGAGTTGTGGTAGTATCTGATTATATGGTCCTCCAAAACCCAAACCCAGAGTGGGTTTGATGATGAAAACTCTCTCTTCCCTTATAAGAAACCATTCAACACATGTCTTTTTTGAACTGGTGAAGTGCACACACTGCGCATTCCCATACTATAGGAACTTAAGAGAACCATCCTGCTTTAATTCTATTTAAACCTGTTGCTTTCAAAAATCCTTTTAACTGTGTTTTTTTTTTGTAGAGCAGAATTCTTGATTTTGATGAGGCACAGCTCATAATTTTAATTTTCCTCTCATGAGTCATTCTTTTAGAGTTGTAATGAAGACATCTTTGCCCTAATGTAGAAACAGGAACACGGGACAGAAGGCCATTATTAAGAAGAAAATCAAAGAAGTCACATTGGGGAGATTTTCACAAGCTAGGTCCAACAATCCCTAATGGAAAAACCTTGCCTCCAGCTAGGCCTGGGGCTGCAGAGCAGGGCAACCTGGCACCCGGGTCAGAGCGGGAGCCCAGGGCCAGCATCCTCCTCTGCTCAGGTCTGCACACTAAGAACCTGGGCCGTGCTTGAGCTGCATGGCTGGGATCACCTGTTTGGAAATTCCATGCACAGTGCACTCTCCCCTCCCAGAACTGAAGAGCCACCAGTGTGGACTACACCCCCCACCCCCACCCCCACTCCCCACCCCCTACCCACACACTGAGAGACTCACCCCAGTGTGAACCGCCCGCACACACAGGGAGAGACTCACATGCCAGGAAATGGTACACAAAATTGTCATAATTGGACAAATACTTTTCCAGGATGGACCCCTGCGTGCCCAGGCTGCTGCCTCCCACAGCAGGCATGACTCTGAGAACACTCTGATTCTGCTTTTGTTCAAAGGATGAATGAATTCATTGCCCGTGGGTGCCTTCCTGTGATGGCGGCAGCCAGTTGACCACGTTAATGATTTCTCTTATTTTTTTACCATCAAAGATTTTCTTTTTAAAGAAATACCAGAAATTAATTTTTAATAGTATGTAAAACACGTTTATAGGCCCTCAGTTTCTACCTATTAATTTATAGTGCAATAAATATTTGGCTATACTTGGTCCTTTTTGATCTATAAAATGAGATATTCATGTAGTTAAAGTTTGTGCTCCTTGCCTGTTACTAAATTATCAGCTGTCAGTCAAGCCACAGGTGTCTCTGGTATAGTTCATTCTTGGGACTAGTTGGTTTTGGTCAAGTCCTTGCATTTGTTAAACATTATCTGTCATAGATGAGAACACCAAGGCCCAAGAAATGCAATGACTTGCTTGGGGCAAGGGATGGGGTGGGGGGAATGTCTTGCAGGGCCCCTCTTAGTCTTAGGCATTGTAAGGCTCAGTGACAACCTGGCATTGTACTCTCTAAAGCCAAGACCTCTATGCACAAGTTCCTGGGACCCCACATTGTACATGTATGTTTAACTATTCAAACACTATAAAAAATTGCAGCAGATGATGTAGGAATGTCCCCCAAGGGCCCCTGTGTTAAAAGTTTTGTCCTCAGGGTGGTGCCAGTATTCCTTCCCTACTGGTTGGTCCCTGGTCACTAGGGTCATGCCCTTGAAGGGTTGGTGAGACCCCTGTCTCTTCCCCTTCCATTTCGTTTCCTGGGTCAGGCTCTTTGAGGTATTACCTCACCGCATGTCCCAAACCGGGGGGTCAATGTATCATGTACCGACACCCTTCTACTGTGAACCAGATATGTTAACACTTTAGTTGTTGCTATGACAGACACCTGAAATCAATTAAGGAGAAAGGGTTTATTTTTTGAAACATGAGTTCAGACTTTTCAGTCCCTTTGGAAGGAGTGTCTGGTGAAGGAGTGTGCAGAGCACATTGCTCTAGGAGAGAGAGAGAGAGAGAGAGAGAGAGAGAGAGAGAGAGAGAGAGAGAGAGAGAGAGAGAGAGAGAGAGAGAGACAGAGACAGAGACAGAGAGAGGCTGAGCTAGTCCAAAATACATCCTCCAAAGGCATGCTTCCAGTGACCCACTTTCCTTCATCCAGGCCCAACCTTCCATATGTAGCTCTACCACTTCAAAAGCTCGGATTTATCAACGCACACAATCGTTGATGAGGCACGAGTCCTCATTATCTAATTGTCTCTGGAACCATCTCCCTTTCAGTCATAACCTGCAAGTGGGCATTATTAATCTTCTAGAAGGCTCTCAGTCTAATTAAGTTAATAGTCAAGATGGAACATCACAGTTAACAATGTGGGGGTACTGTGTGACATCTGCCACCCCAGCGATTGCTGGGGTTGATTCGACTGATATGGTTGGTTAGGTGGATGTCTGACTCTTCTCTCATGTTTGCTCCTCCCAAAGGCCAGTGCTCAGTCAAAAAGGAAAACCTTTCCTGAACAGAGGAGGACTGCTTGTCTGTCAAGGGTATTCTAGTGGCTGTGCTGTTCTGCTGGAATCTTCAAATAAGCTCTTAAGCATCTCAGTTAATTAAAAAAAATGTTTTTGTATTTTTTTGAGATAGGTTTGTGTGTGTGTGTGTGTGTAGCTCTGACTGTTCTACTGTTCTAGATCTGTAGACCAGGCTAGCTTCAATTTCACAGAGATCTACCTGCCTCTGCCCCCTGTGTGCTGGGATTAAAGACGTTCACCACCACCACCAGGTTCATCATAGTTATGTCAAATAGTTTGTTATAGGATAGTGACAACAGGGAATGTAGCAAGAGCCATCGGACATGTTGTGTGCTGGTGCTGGACATCTTGGTGACAAACAGCACAGTTTCTTCACACTAAAGTTTCTCCTGCTAGATCTGCATAATTAAAGAGAATCCTGAAATTGCAAGCAAATCTAGCTTTTGAATACTCTTAGCATTCCTAATTCCTATTCTTTGGCAGACTGGAAGTTTTAAAAATGTTTGCATCCTAAACACACTTGAAAGTTTTGCAGCCTAAAAACATCGGCTCTGGACTGGCCGTGGTGTGACGAGCTATGACACATGTGCCACCCATGGCTGAGTTCTTCTTCTTTTTACCCATCACCCAATTCTCCTTGCACCCTGTAATTGACTCATGTTATGGTTTGGATCTTAAGTGTTTTCCCAGTCCTCCTACACATAAGGCTTGGCTTCCCGTCGTTGGCGCCACTAGGAAGTGGTAGGTTCTTTGGGAGATGACTCCTGCTGAAAGGAAATGTAGGTCACTGACATGTGCTCTTGAGATATGGGGATTCTGGTCTGCCCCCCCCCTCTCTCTCCTCTCTCTCTCTCTCTCTCTCTGATGAATGGATCCTATGAGATAACCTGACCCCCTTTCTGTGTGTCCCCACCATGAGCGTAAAGCAACAGGGCTAAGTGAGTTGGGCCGAAGCCTTCAAAGCTTTCCTTCCTAACAGTTTATTGCCAGGGGGACTCTGTCCCCATGGTGGGAAGCTGACTGACACGACCTATAAGAAGTCCATGTTGCCAACTGTGGTGGCTGTAATGTGCTTGGCTGATGGGAAGTGACACTATTGGGAGGTGTGGCCTTGGAGGAAGTGTTCCACTGTTGAGGTGGGCTATGGAGGTCTTTCCCCTTCTTTGGAGGTCTCCTCTTATCTTCAGGCTCCACCCAGGGCAGAAGAGGATCTCCTTCTGACTGCCTTTCGATCAAGATATAGAACTCTCTCCTCTTCCAGTACCAACTCTGCCCTGCTCTCCGCCATGATGACAGTGGACTGAACCTCTGAAACTGTAAGCCAACCCCAGTTAAATGTTTTCTTATTATAAGAGTTATCTTAGTCATGGTGTCTCTCTTCATAGCAATACAACCGAAACCAAGACTCCGACTTTATGGCTGAGCTACCAAAACCAGGGTGGTTTTTTTTTTTTTTTTTCATCAGGTGGTTATATTTACCAGGGTCCCTGGCGTGTGAACTGAGGCATGTGAGAGAGGCTGAGGTCCAACTGGGGTGTGGGCAATGACAGATGTTCTTTCTTTCCTTCCATAGAGGATAGGCCTTTACTATGGTTGAATGAAAATGATGTTGAGGGTGACTGACTGGGGATCTGGAGGAGAGCTCCTAAGAACAGTTCTCTGATCTGTACTGACCAGCGAGAAGCAAGAAGCCAGTCTTGGTTAAGATGCCGAGTTGTTGATGTGTGCATTACAGCATGCTATAATTATTCCTGGCTAATACTAGATTAAGCAAATATGATAAAATTTTTTAATAGAACAGAGTTTTTGTTTGTTTTGTATTGGGTTCCTTCCATTATTTATCGAAATCTAAAGCCTTCTTCTGCTTCTAGAAGGTTCCAGAACAGCTACTGACTTTAAGTTGGATTTTACAGAAGGGGGAACTTTGGGTCCCAAGAGAGGTGATTTGCCTGGGGCTTCTGAATGGCAGCAAAGCTAGACTCCGACTCTGATATCTATAGCTGGGCCCTTCCTATTGGTAGGGGCCATTGAATATTCCCATCAGCCTTCTAGGCACATGTGTTTCATGCAAGATTCATCTCTCTGCTCCACACCTGCCTATTTTGTACAATTTGTTACCTAGCTCCCAGCTCCGGGTGGTCATGTGACCCAGAACGATCAAAGCCCAGCCAATCCCAGCATCTTCGCTGTAACTCCTGGGCTGTTGAATCAACATGCCTCATCAGTTTCAGGGGCTCTTCCAGCTCATCTAGGTTAGAAATGGACCAGGAGTGGGAAGCAGAGTGGAAGCCGCCAGCAGGCAGAGGGGCGGAGTCAGTGTTCGAGTACCTGGATCCAGCCGTGCCCAAAGCCAGAACCAGCGTGTTTCTTTTTTTCCTTTTGTTTTGTTGTTGTTTTGATTGACATTTTCAATCCTTGAACCTGACTCATACATACCG
Organism: Apodemus sylvaticus; assembly: GCF_947179515.1. Taxonomy (NCBI): domain Eukaryota; kingdom Metazoa; phylum Chordata; class Mammalia; order Rodentia; family Muridae; genus Apodemus; species Apodemus sylvaticus. The sequence goes on from NC_067485.1 coordinate 13,080,424, forward strand.
CTGTCACTTTCTCATCAAAGGATAGGAGTCACGGACTTTTGTTTGGCATTGTTTTCTGGGGATACTAAGAAGGCTAGCTTGTGGCCAAGCACTTCCAGTCTTGGGAGATTCGAGGCCATGACTCCCTCAGGACTGGCCACACAGTAGCTCTATGCTGCCTTTAACCCTGCCAGAGTCCAGGTGCTCATGGAGTCCTGAACCCAGCAGTCACCAAAAGCTGAGTTGCTACTGAAGCATTGCTGAAAAGGAAAGAGATATTTCCACAAAAAAACGTGCCAAGTGTGATGAACAGGCTCTCAGAAATAGATGTACAGACAACGCACTAACAGATATTTAACGTCACTATGACGACCAGGAAAACAGATGCTGTCCTCGATGAGTGTAATAAAGGTTATCTGGGAGTGGGGAAACGTTCACGGGCTGCCGGAAATGGAAGAGTGATGTGGCCTTACGTTTCAGAGCATAACTTGGTAGTGACCATTCAACTGGAGAAGACATGTAAGCCTTCCTGCTTCCAACTTACTCTACAAATAAACGTCGATGACTCTGCAAAGATGAGCTAAGATGCAGAAGGGTAGGAAAGGATTTGTAATTGCAAAAATACTGGTCACAGTTACCCAGTGAAAGGGAACTGTTTTCATCAATCCCGGGACATCCAAACCAAGAATCAATTCCAGTTGCTAAAAGAATGAGGTCACTCAGGATGTATAGGGACGAGAAGGTGTTGAGGGTATCCAATGCTATTAATGTGGAGACGAAAATAAAATCTTCCCAAAGTTAAGATGAGGTTGGGAAGTAGGGCTAGGGAGCCAGGGGACTTTAATTTCTGACTAATTAATTTGCTTCCTGGACGGAGAGATGGCTCACTGGCTAAGAGCAAGGGCTGCTCCGGCACACAAGTTCCTCTGCCTGTGAAGTCAGTTCCAGAGGATCTGATGGCCTCTTTGGATTCTGCAGGTGCCTGTACTCAGTCATGAACCACACCCCCTCCATTAAATAATTAAAATAAAAACATCTTTACAATTTAATTTTTATAAATTATTATCTTCCATATTCATTTGAAATAATAATAATACATGAAGTGAAAACATTTAAAGACTCAAAGGGGATGTGCCAGTTATCCGTAACCAACTGATATGGAGTTAATTTATTCCTTTTGTATACTTATTGCTTTTAGGAGGAGGAAAAAGGATGGATAAGGAAGGCTAGAGGTAACTGGGGTTACCTCTCTGTCTTTCTCAGGGTCATTCTTTGTACATGGGCTGGCATGAGGCTGCCTGAGTCCCACTGAAGAATTTGCAAAGCCCTGGGGGTAGGGGGGAAGGTACTCTACCCACGGACCCGGCTGTGGTTCTCCTAGGTCTGGATCCTGAACTCAGGGGACTAGACAGTGAGGCCCTGGGTCCCCCCAGGACTGGCCCCCTTCCTGCCAGCTCCCTTGAGCCAGGCCTGTCTGGCAGATACTCAAACACTCATTAGGCAAGACAGATCTGTAGGCAAATATTTATCCCTGTGCAGCTGCGGGCTGCAGGTGCAGGGCAGAGTCCTGTTTACTTAGTGTGCAGCCAAGCAGGCTGCTGCCTGTTTGCTAAGTGCCCTTTCTGGCTCTGCATAGAGCCCCACCTGGGAGCAGGCTGGGGTAGGACAGTCCAGGGAGAAGCCAGGAGATGCTACCCTGGCAGGCAAGCCTTGCAAAGGCCTGGGTATCAGGTCCCGAGTGTGGATGGGGCTTATATGGTAAAGTGAGCTGTACGTCTTTCTCTTCTTGCAGTGGTCTCCCACGCTGTCTGCTAAGGCGGCTCACTGCCCTCCCTCCAGGATCTTTCTTGGGATTCAGCTCCCATACTCATCAGGGTTTTTATGAACACACTTCTACTCTAGAGCAGTTGGGACTACTCTCAACCACTGTTGCAACCTCAGATATTATCACACGATAATAATAATGGTCACATAGGGTTGTTTCTGGACTCCCTGCCAGTACCAAGGGATGATGCCCAGGCTCCTTCCATACTCTATTTTGTGAGGCCAGGGATCAAATCCAAGGCTTGAGGCAAAGGCTCTACTCCCGAGCCACAGTCCTCCCGGGCTCTCGATGCTTGGAATCGTCTCTAGATGACTTACAGGGTCTAGCCCAGGCTAAATGCTGTGTAAAAGTTTGACGTATCAACCAGCTCAGAGAACAACACCAAACACGACCGAATCTTTACCTGCTCAACATAGTTTCTGAACAGGGAAACCTAGAGATGTGAGGGGTGACCATGTTTTCTTAATGTATTTATTTTTATTTTACGTGCATGAGTGTTTTGCCCTGGTGTGTGTTTGTATACCGTATACATACCTGGCGCCCAAGGAGGCCGCACGATATGGTTGGATCCCCTGAAACTGGAGTTAACAGTCTTGTGAGCTGCCGTGTGGGTATTGGGAATCAAACGTGCTCGTAAGCGCCGAGACATCTCTGCTGCCTCCGCTCTTATTTTCCACACTTGGGTGGTTCCTGTTTGTCTGGTGAGATAATAGACTGTCGAGGACGGGGGCGGGGGGGGGGGGCTTTGCACCCGGCTCTCTCCCCAGCACCCCCCAGGGAGCCTAGGCAGCAGAAATCTGCTTAGGGTTCGCCTGAGCGAAGCTTTTCGAAAGGCTTTGAGTACTCCACCAGTGAGGTGGGGGTTTTTCTAGCCAGAGACAGGAAATGGTTGGGTAAGGAAGTGTAAATAATAGGAGCAGGACGATGATAAACCAGATGCGCCCAGGTGACTGATATGAATTCTGCAAGGCTCTGCTTCATCTGCTCTTCCAGCCACACCCCCTCCCCATCCCTTACCTCCGTCCATTGGCTGTTTGCTTTTTCTTTTTTTTTTTGTTTAAAGATTTATTTATTATTATATGTAAGTACGCTGTAGCTGTCTTCAGACACATCAGAAGAGGGCATTGGATCTCATTACGGATGGTTGTGAGCCACCATGTGGTTGCTGGGATTTGAACTCAGGACCTTCGGAAGAGCAGTCAGTGCTCTTGACCGCTGAGCCATCTCACCAGCCCTTGCTATTTCTTTATAAAAATGTTTAAAAGGATTTATTTTTATTTCATATATGTGGGTATTTTGCCTGCATGTACGTCTGCGCACCATTTGTGTGCATTGCCTGTCCAGGGCGGCAGAAGAAAGCATTGGATCTCACGGAGCTGGAGTTACAGCCAGCCATGAGCTACCTCGTCGGGTGCTGGGAGTCAAACAAGGGTCCTCCGGAAGAGCAGCCATGACTCTTGACCACCGAGCGCCACCTCTCCAGTTCCCTTTGCTGTTTCTTGAATAACCTGGAAATGCTCCAGCTTCGAGTCTGCCCATGCTGAGGTTTTCAGCATCTCCACCCTCTTCGGGCTGAGGACTAGTCTCCAAGGTGACAGTGTTAGGGGGCGGGGCCTTGGGAGGTAATAGGTTATAAGGAGCAGAGGTAGTGTCAACTGTACACATCTGTCTTTGTTTTTTGTTTTTGTTTGTTTGTTTGTTTTTCTCTGTGTAGTCCTGGCTGTCCTGGAACTCACTCTGTAGACCAGGCTGGCCTCGAACTCAGAAATCCGCCTGCCTCTGCCTCCCAAGTGCTGGGATTACAGGCGTGGGTCACCATGCCAGGCCACGTCTATCTTAGGTGCTATGTTTGAATGCACCTTCCGGGGTTTGTACCTGACACTCATTCCCCCTTGGCCCCCAGGGCAGCAGAGATGGGACATCTGAGAGGGGCCAGTTAGAAGGGCTCTGAATATTTTAATTGCTGCTTCAGGAGTGGGAACCTGATACAAGAATGAATTTTGTGCTCTTTCCAGTCAGCACCGAGTGATGGGCATCTCTCGGGACAACTGGCCCAAGCGCCGCAAGACCGGGGTAAGAGAAAACCCTACCACAAGAAACGGAAGGATGAGCTGCGACGGACGGCCTGCTGCCAACACCAAGACGCCCTCGCCGCATACACTCAGTCCGGGTTCGCAGCGGCGATAAGAAGCACCGTGCCCTGAGATTGGATGTGGGGAACTTTTCCTGGAGTGTTGTACTAGAAAAACAAGGATCATTGATGTTGTCTACCAAGCTTGTCCGCACCAAGGCCCGGGTGAAGAACAGCGTTGTGCATATTGACGGCACTCCAGACAGGCAGTGGTGCGGGTCCTACTACTACCCCTGGGCCGCAAGAAGGGGGCCAAGCTGACTCCTGAGGAGGAAGAGATTTTAAACAAAAAACGATCATCAAAGAAAATTCAGCAGAAGTACGACGAAAGGAAAAAGAATGCCCAAACCAGCCGTCTTCTGGAGGAGCAGTCCCAGCAGGGCAAGCTCAGGCCTGCACTGCCTCAAGACCAGGCCAGTGAGGCAGAGCGGACGGCTGTGCGCTCGAAGGCAAGGAGCTGAATATATCTGTGGAAGACCAAAGCCCTGAAAGGCAAATAAGCCATCCTTCATAGCTCCTGTAATAAAGGTGTTTGCTGTAATATATGGGAAGAAAGAAAGAAAGAAAGAAAGAAAGAAAGAAAGAAAGAAAGAAAGAAAGAAAGAAAGAATTTCGTGTTCTCTCTCCATCCTCCCTCCTATACTCTCTCGTCCTCACGTCTTCCTATACGATGGAGGTGGTACTGTTTTTAAAATAAATGACCCACCCTGTAGCATTTTGTTATAGTAACTTAAAATGGACTAAGTCAACAAGCCACCCATTGATGGCGTTACGTTATAAAGGCCCACACAGATGAGCTTGGGCCTTCAAACTCCCCGCTCTCTTGTCTAGAATTCCTTATCTGGAACATCATAGTGACTCTCCTTACTTGCTTGTATCTTACCCTCCACCATCACCTGACTGGAGAGCCTTTCTCATGCCACAGACAAAGGAGCCTCATCGCCCAGTGCCCCCCTCCCACTCGTTAACCTTTCTAACAGTTCTGCGAATCTGCGTGTTTGCTTGTTGTCTGCCGTGCCCCAGGGACAGGAAGTAGGAGTGACACACACCACACACACACACACACACACACACACACACACACACACACACGTCCTGCTGGAAGCCCAGAACACAGAGCTTTAGACCCGTCGACTGCCTGATGAATGAGTGTGTGTGAGATATGAAGCTAAGCTACCCACGCTCTGGAATGAGCTAACTGCTGCTCACATGGGCCATGGTGTTCCTGTGTGCTGACCCTTCAGTTTGTCCCTTCGCTCTGCATGTCAGCAGGAAGGGGATTAGGACAGGCGTCAGGAGTGATTAGTGATGGCCCAGGAGCTTCCAAAGCAACAGAACTGGGGCGGGATGCCTGCAGGCTCATGGTTGCAGCTAAATCGAATTTAAACATTTGATGTGTGGGAATTGCAGCAGCGTTGGAAGGGCCGGTGTTTTGGAGCAGGCATACCCTGTGTTCAGCTCCCAACTCGGCTGTGTGACCTGAGACCAAGCAAGCCCCCTCTGTGAGCCTTGGACAGGGGCAGTATAGAAGACATTTCAATAGGACCATTTCCTGGTCTGCACTGTTTGTTTTGCATCCTTTTAGGGACCTGGGTAAACTGAGTCATGTGCTTTGCTTAATCAGTTGGTCATTTCTGGATGCAGTAACATGACAGTATTTCCCATGTACTCATCATACTGGCAACTTAGCTAAGCCTTAAGCTGAAGCTACTCTACTTCATAACAGCTCCTCTACAACTTGTGTGTGTGTGTGTGTGTTGCAAACGATGTCCCATAACTCAGAACAATGGAAGGTCTGGGATTGGACGGCAAACTGATTCCCAAGGCTCTTTAACTTTTCGTGCTGTGGTACAATTCTGTTCCTTTAAAAAAAGATTTTAATTTATTAATTGTTTTAGACAAGGTTTCACTATGTAGCTCAGCCTGGCCTCAAACTCATGATCCTCCTGCCTCAGCCACCAGAGTGCTGGAATTCAGGTGTGTGCTATCACACCCTGGCCTGTTCTTGCTTTATAGGTTAGGGGAAAAGAGGCCTAGGGAGACCAGAGATTTGCCTTGGGCAAAATTGGGAAGAGCTGGGACCTAGATTTATTAGTTTCTGTCCTGTGCTCTCCTCTGGCCCATCTTTATCCTTTGGAGCATCAGCTAAGTGTCTCATTTCTCCTGGACGGTAAGTGACTGAAGGGGAGTGACTTTTTTCAAGTGTTTGCTCCATAACCAGCCTCAGGCTCCGTGGGCTAGGGGGTGAGTGAACAGAGGAAACCTATTTGAGTCTACAAATGGGATTTTCTTCCTTTCTGTCTGCATCTCTCTCCCCCTTCCCCCCTCTTGCCTCCCTGAGAACTCCACACTAATTAATCAGCAGACATTAGCTGTTCCAGCTGGGACCAAGTGGGGTAGACTCATTAGTACAGAATGACATTAATATAACATTTTTTTTGAGACAAATCAATGATTCAAGCCCATGGAGGGCTGCCTGCAGAACTGGCATGGGCAAAGAAATAGGTGTAAGATGCAGAGAGGAAACCGTGTGAATACAGAAGGAGGACCAGCAGGCCTGGTCTCCAAGGTGACTGGACAGAGGAGAGGGCCAGGACAGCTGTGTCTTAGGCAGGGATTTCGTCCTCCGGTGCTAACTGGTGTCGACTGGTTTAGTCCTCAGAAGCTTGTGGAAATCCAGAAGCTCTCTACTCTGTATTTTAGAAAGTCTCTCTCCCTGGGCTAGCTTCTCAGCAGACTAAGAACCTCTTCAGTGTGGGGCAGGGATTCCTATGGCTGACTGGTTGGTTCCTCTGGGGGGCCATGTGGAATAGCATTATGGAATTGAATCCAGAAAGTATAACTCCTTCACAGGTCTCCTTGGAATGGGCAGGTTGGAATAGCAGTGCTGTGCTTTAGCCTTGGGGCCTGGATGGTTTGGGACAGGTGCTGTGGAGGACCATGGGGTGACAGGCTTTGTGGTTTGTGGGACACGGACTAGAGGAGAGGGAGTGTCCTTCCTTCCTTTCTTCCTTCCTTCCTTCCTTCCTTCCTTCCTTCCTTCCTTCCTTCCTTCCTTCCTTCCTTCCTTCCTTCTTTCCTTCTTTCAGTTTTTACCCAGTAGAGTTAAACAACTCTTGGGTTTAAAACACTATTATTGTTGTGTATGTTTGTATGATGTGTGTATGATGTGTGTGTGTGTGACATGCGTGCCACGGTGCAGGTAAGGCAGTGAGAGGACACTTTCTTGGAGTCACTTCTCTCCTTCCACCTTTACGTGGGGTCCATGGGTTCTAGAGATCGCAGGTCACCTAGCTTGCCGCAAACACCAACTCTCTTTACCTACAGAGCCAAGAGACCCACACTAACCCTTTATGGTCTTCAGGAAATGGGGTTGATGATCGCAGACTCTGGAAAGGTGTCAATCAGGATAAGCGAGTGTACAGTTTCCATTTGAAGTGTCATGTACTGAAAATGGGGTCCCCAGCTCATGATGCTCTTGGGAGGTGGCGGTGGGATCTATAGTAGGCAGGGCCTAGATGGAGGTCAACATGTTTATCCCTTTGAAGGGCACACTGGGTCCTGGTGGCCCATCATCTACAGAGGGGAGCAGTCATGTACTTCTAGGAAGCTGGATCATATAGCAATTCTATTTCTGGCCTTTGAAGAGTGTCCACACTGAACCCCAGATCTACAGCAGCAGCATATAGGGGTTCTTCCTCCTCTCCACCCTCATCAGCATTTGTTGTCATTTGTTGTTTTAGAGGTGGCTCTTCTGACTCTCATTAATTTGCATTTCTCTGATGATTAAGGATGCTGAACATTTTCCCCATATGTTCGTTCGTCATCTGTACTTTATGTTTGGAGAACTGTCCGTTCACTCATTGGATCTTTTATTTATTGAAGTTTTTTTTCTTTTGGTATTTAGGTTTTTAAAAGTCTATTATGTATTCCAGATATTAATCACCTATCAGATGTATAGCTAGCAAGGACCTTTCTTCCTATTCTTTAGGCATCTCCTTATGCTTCTCTTTGTGTGTGTGTGTTTGTGTGTGTGTGTATGTGTGTGTGTGTGCCACGGGGTGTAGGTACTGACTGGAAAACAACTTTGTGGTGTTGGTTTCTTCTTCCAGCCCAGGTCTCCAGGCTTCTGAAGCAAGCACCTTTGTCCTCTGAGGTATCTCTCTCCTGCCCCTAGGCTGACTCATAATCCAATTAACTGTTAAACTGCTGTGTAAAAGCCTTTCATTTTGTGGAATCCTATTTTTCAGCTCATAGCAATATATCCTGAGCCACTGCAATCCTCTTCAGGAAGTCCTTGCCTGCGTTCACATTTTGGGGTGTTTCCTCCACCTTTCTAACAGTGTTTCAGTGTTTCCGGTCTTAGATGAATGCCTCTGTTCCATGCCTTGTGGATTTATGTAAATAGTGATAAATAGAGACCTAGTCTTATTCTTCTATAATGCACGAGTGCGGGGTGGTGTGTGTGTGTGTGTGTGTGTGTGTATGTGTGTATGTGTCCAGCTTTTGCAGAATCATTCCTTGAAGAGGCCGTCTTTCCTTCCAAATGTAGTCTTCATGTCTTTGAAAGGAAAAAAACTCAGGTGACTGTAGCTGAGTTGTTTAATTCTGGGCACACTGCTCTCTTTTGCTGATCAGTATGTCTGTTTCTCTTCCTGTGACTGTGGTATAACCTGGTACCAGACACAGTGATACTTACAGTTATGTTCTTTTGACCAGGATTGCCTTGGCCCTCTGGGTTGTTTTGTGTTACCCTATGGATTTTAGATTGTATTTTCTATCTCTATGAAGAATGGCATCATATAGGATGACAGTGGACTTTAGATGGGGATCACACCGAGTCTCTAGATCGCTTTAGGCAATGTAGCTATTTTCCCTATATCAATCTGTCCATCCATGAGCACAGATGCTCCCATATTCCAGTGTCATATTCAGCATTTAAAATGTTTCTTTGTTAATACTTCTTTGATTTTGTTTGCCTGGGAAAGGGTCTCACTATGTAGATCCGGCTGACCTGGAACTCACTATGTAGAACAGGCTGGCTTTGAACCCATGGAGATCCTCTGGAGAGCTGGGATTAAAAGCGTGCTCCCTCATGCATGGCCTTTCAGTTATTTTTATTCCCGGTTATTTTTGAAGTTCTTGTGAATGGGGTTGCTTGACTGATTTCTTTCTCAGCATGTTTGGTGTTGTATAGAAGCATACTACCTGCTATTGGGATTGACTCTTGCATGTTGATTTCATACGCTGACATTTTGCTGAATGTGTTTATCTGTTCTGAGAGTTTTCCGGTGGAGTCCTTAGGGTCTTGCATACACAGAATCATATCGCCTGCAAACATGATGGTTTTTACAGCTTTTACTATTCGTGTCTATTTAGTTTCTTTCTCTCATGTTATTGCTCAGACTCTGACTTCAAGAACTGTACGGAAGAGTGGACACTCATACTTATTTTATTTTTAATGGAAATTCTTTGAATCTGTGACAGCTAGTATTGTCAACTTGATACATGTGATAGTTTGTATAGGAATGGCCCCTATAGATTCAAGTGTTTGAATTCACTGCCTAGACGGAGCGGCACTATTAGGAGGTGTGGCCTTGTTGGAGTAGGCGTGGCCTTGTTAGAGGAAGTATGTTACGATGGAGGCGGGCTTTGAGGTCTCCTGTGCTCAAGCTCCACCCAGTGTGGCATGCAGTCTTCTGCTGCTGGCAGATCGAGATATAGAGAACTCTCAGATCCTTCTCCAGCACCGTGTCTGCCTGCATGCCGCCATGCTCCCCACTGTTGTGATAATGGATTAAACCTCTGAACCCATAAGCCAGCCTCAATGAAACGTTTTCCTTTATAAGAGCTGCCTTGGTCATGGCGTCTCTTCACAGCAATAAAACTCTAAGTAAGACAGTGCAATCTAGACTCACTTAGGAGACAAGCATGTCTGTGTAGGAGTTGAGTTGTATATATTGGGGTAATTAAAGTGGGAAGACCTCTCTCCACTTAAGTGTGGGCAGCACTACCCTATTGGTTGAGGTCTGAAGCTCAATAGAAAGGAGAAAGTGATCTGAGCCCGGCTTTCATCTCTTTCTGCTTCCTGATGATGTGTATGTGACCAGCTGGCGCAAGCGCTTGCAGCCATGATGGGCTACACCCTCAAACTGTGAGCCCACACTAACCCTTCCTTCCTTAGTTTGCTTTCTACTGGTATTTTGATAAACCTGACCTTGTGATCTTCTAGGCCTTTAGAACTGGTTTGTGCTAGAAGCTAAGAAGAGTTTGCAACCGCGTTCTTAGAAGAGCCCTGGAATGAATGGTCTCTGTCTTGGCTAATCAGGTGCAGAGTGGCTTTTCTGAGTTCTCTCTTTGTCTTAAGAGAGGTTCCAAGCATTAGCAATTGTCCTTACCCTGCCCGAGGTCCAGCCCCTGGGATGGCCTCTGGACCTCTTCTTCTTCTTCTTCTTCTTCTTCTTCTTCTTCTTCTTCTTCTTCTTCTTCTTCTTCTTCTTCTTCTTCTTCTTCTTCTTCTTCTTCTTCTTCTTCTTCTTCTTCTTCTCCTTCTCCTTCTTCTTCTTCTTCTTCTTCTTCTTCTTTTCTCGAGACAGGGTTTCTCTGTGTAGCTCTGGCTATCCTGGAACTCACTCTGTGGACCAGGCCAGCCTCAAACTCAGAAATCTGCCTGCATCTGCCTCCCAAGTGCTGGGATTAAAGGCATGAGCCACCACCGCCTGGCCCTCTGGACCCTTCTAAAGTTGTCTTTCTTTGTTTACTGCAACCCACAGGGTAGTTGCTCTTCAACTAACCCCTACCACAGAGATTCTAGTGGCCCACGTGTGTGTGCTCACCACCATTGTCTTTATGTGGGGAACATTTAAAAATAGACTCTTAGTGATGTCACAGTATACATCATATTGCTAGTAACTGTAGCCACCATTATTGACCAACATCTCCTCAGTCCTCCTGCCCACCCTAGCCCCTGGTAATATTTTTTGTTATTTTTATATTCAAGACAGGGTTTCCCTGTGTAGCCCTGGCAGTCCTGGAATTTGCTCTGTAGATCAGGCTGGTCTAGAGATTCACCTGCCTTTGTCTCTGAGTGGTAGGATTAAGGGAATGCGTTACCATATTGGGCTTACCCCTGATAAATTCTAAGATTTTATTGTTTCTCTTCCTTCCTTCCTTCCTTCCTTCCTTCCTTCCTTCCTTCCTTCCTTCCTTCCTTCCTTCCTGACATTTTCAGAATCCACATATAAATGTGACATTTGCCTTCCTGTGTCAGCTCATTTCTCCTTACATAAATTTAAGTGGGCATCCTGATATTTAGCTTCAAGACTTTGGCTTTGCTCCAAAACAGAAGCCCCTGAAAGGAATGAGACTGGGTGGAAGGGACGTGATCAGTTTCACAGATACCCTCTGGGAACTTGTCATGTACAGGTCCGCGAGCACAGACAGAAGCCTGCTTTGTAACTTTGCAGGTCAGGAATGGAAGGAGCCACCATCAGGAAAGGAAGCGCTGTGGAAATGCTGAAGAGACTTGGCATGTTTCCAAGACAGAGCTGAGCCCGTGTGGTAACAGGTCAGCCGTGGGTTGGGAGAGAAAAAGTGTTAAAGCAAGACTCCAGAGCGCTGGGCTTGAGCAGCTGGGAAAGCCTGCAAGGAGAAACTCCTGTATACGTGCCAATGCTAAGAGATGCTTGTGAGACAGCGGGACGGCACACGGAGTGGATAGCCGTTGTCTTAGTCAGGGTCTCCATGGCTGTGAAGAGACACCATAGCCAAGGCGACTCTTATAAGGATAACATTTAATTGGGGCTGACTTACAGGTTCAGTCCATTGTCATCGTGGCTGGAAGCATGGTGGCGTGCAGGCAGGCATGGTGCTGGGAAAAGCCCCATGAAAAGAGAGTTCTACATCTTATTCAGAAGGCAACTGGAAGATAAACTCTTCCACACTGGGCAGAGCTTGAGCTCTAGGAGCCCTCAAAGTCCCTCCCCTCCATGATGCACTTCCTCCAACAAGGCCACACCTCCAAATAGTAGCACTTTCCATGGGCCAGGCATATTCAAACCACCACAGCTGAGATCACGGTCCTGGCTAGAGTTGGTCATTAGGACAAATGTCATCAAGAGCTGAGAACCTGGCTGAGGACACCGTGGAGGTACACAGACAGACGTGTGGCTCTCACAGATTTCAAGAGTCTGGTGTCCTAAGCCTCCCCGGGACACCGAGGAGGGCTGGTTCTTCCAATGTGCTATGCAAAGTGAGATTGGTCTCGCTTTAAGAATTGGGAGCCGTGGGGTTTTTGAGTGGGGAACTGACACAGTAGATTTCTGTTATAAAGGTCCTGTGTAGGAGAGAGGGTTTGAAGAGCTGTGAGGGAATTAATTGATGGTGACAGCCCTGGCACCACATGAGGAGCCTTGGCTCAGGACAGTGGCTGTGGTTCAGGGATAGGAAGACATAAGGGAAGATGGGTTTGTGTGTAGTGCTGATGGGACTGGGTACCAGATGGATGCAGGAAGCAGGAAGATGGATACTAGAGCCTTTGAGAGCTCTCACAGGGTTGTGGATGCAAGAGGAGGGGTCCTCATGTTTGCCTCAGAGAAGTGCAGACTGTCCTCGCCCCATCCCCCGGCACCCTATGGCCGCTGTGCTTGTTAACAAGGAACACTCCTCAGAGGGAACATATGTGCTGTTATTTTTAGGTGATTAGCTGCATGTCGTGGACTGTTTGACAGTCATGGGTAAACAAAAGCCATTTGTCAAAATGAGATGTTCCAGCCTTGTCCCCTTCAGCAGGCCAGTTGCTGCACTGTGAATTTCTGTTACATCCGCAGCGAGGCTAATTAGCACCACAGCTCCTGAATAATGACGCCTGTGTCCGCTCAGGCTCCGGGGCGGAGCAGTGCCTTCTTCCGGAAGCAAAAGTCACAGGTGCATCTCTTTGCTGCCATTTTTAGAGATGGAGAAGCTGAGGTTAATGGAGGGAGAGTAAGTTCCTTATGGCTTTGTGATCCTTGGATCTGCAGGATCCTAAAGCCGGAGACTGGCGAGGAGCGTCTCTGTATCTTTGAATCTCTCCCTTCTCCCATCCTGAGAAACTCAGATGGTACCTAGCAGCATGGTAGGTCGAGGGCTGCCATTTTTCACACTGTGCTTAGAATCTGGTTGCTGGGGATTCCGTCCAAGCCATTCCCCCCATCCATTTTCACAGTGATTCAGGTGACTAGGGGATGAACAATGCAAAGCCCTATTGCGGATCTGCTGAGGGAGTGAGAACCCGACTTGTGATCTTGGCCCAGCTCACAGGGCTGCCGTGGTCTCCAAATCACCACGTACAGTTGGCCCTGCATATCTGAGAGTTCTACACGAGTGGATTTTTTTTTTTTAACCAACGATGGTTTGAAAACAGAAGTTTTTGTTTGTGCTGAGCCTGTACAGGCTTTTCTTGTCATTGTCCCCTAAATAATGGAGTATAACTGTTACAGACTATTTCGTGATGTCAAGGGTTTCATCTACAGACAGTTTACAGCACGCAGGGAGGGGTGTGTAGGTTATACATAAATGCCCGTGACATTGAGTATATGAGACCTTACTATGGATGGTGGTGGTGGTGGTGGTGGTGGCGGCGGCGCATGCCTGTAATCCCAGCACTGGGGGAGCCAGAGACAGGTGGACCTTCTAGTTCGAAGCCAGCCTGGTCAACAGAGTGAGTTCCAGGACAGCCAGGGCTACACAGAGAAGCTCTGTCTTAAAAACAAAACAAAATAAAACAAAAAGGGGCTGGAGAGATGGCTCAACAGTTAAGAGCCCTGGCTCACTGGCTGCTCTTCCAGAAGACCCAGGTTCAAGTCTCAGTACCCACGTAGTGGCTCATAACTATCTGCTACTTCCATTTCCAGGAGATTTGATGCCCTCTTCTGGCTTCTGTGGGTACCAGGCACACATGTAATACAAATACACATTCAAGCAGACCCAAACATAAGAAATAAAGTAATTTAAGAGAGAGAGAGAGAGACACACACACACACACACACACACACACACACACACACAGAGAGAGAGAGAGAGAGAGAGAGAGAGAGAGCTCACTATGCTAGATTGGCATCCATGGGGGTTCTGGACCCTCCCATCCTGGCAAATGGAGGATGTCTGTATTTTATTACAGAATTCTGAATGTGCCAAGTCAGACAGCATCTGAACTTTGAGGCCTTCCTTTCTCCCCTGCTGCTGTGAGATAGTTCCATAGCAGCATTGCGCTCTGCCTGCTCTGGCTGGAGAGAAGGCCCTGGTGAACTTCCGAGTATGTTCCCCTGAAAGCCGAGAGCCTTGGGGAGTGGGTGCTGTTTTGGATCCTGTACGCAAGGCTGGCTGCTGGTGCGTATGTGTGGGGAGTGGGAATCTGGTCTCGTTTAGTACGTATCTGACATCTCCTGGGCCGTATCCTCAGAGCCCAGTTCTGTGTTCCTCGGCATGTATTGACCTCGCCGTGCAGCTCTTTGGAGGCGCAGTACCCTCTTTCCTATCAAGCCCGATATATCTGTAGCTTATAGCGATGTTATTTCCTTGTCATTGGCTTAGTCTGCTTTCTGTTGCTAAGCTGGGATACCCGAGACTGGGAATGTAGAAAGCAGTGAGGGTACTCCTGCTTCTGGGTACTGGGAGGTCCAAGAGCAAGGCCTTAGACTCTCCCAAGGTGACTGTCCGTGGGGGAGAGAGGAGGTGAAAAGGAGGAATCACACTTTTGCTGAATCCATGCATTCAGGAGGAAACGTTCAACTCCACGAATGAAAGATGTCTCTCCTGAGAGACAGACAGCAGTTATCCATCCATGGGGTGGTACCTACTAGAACTAAACATCTTTCTCCAGGACCCACCTCCCAGCATTGCCATAGTGAAACTCCAATTTTAACCCATGTTCTGGAAAAAAAAACCAAAAAGACATATTTGAACCATAGCTTTGGCCCAGTGGCCAGGAAGAGAAATGAAGATTCGAAGCAGGAGACACAGCAGGAGGGTTAGCCTTCAGCAGGAAGGAGGCTCATTTATGTGAATTCCTAAGGGAAGGGAAATATCTGCCAAATCTTCATTCCAGATATTGCCAGTGATGCCTCGTGGTGCTGCCGAGATGAGACCCCGTAGGGCCGCAGGGGGCCCTTCTGCTTTTCTATTTGGCCTTCCATAGCTGGTTAGTTATGCTCACCTTGTTAAAAAACATTTTCTAGACCAACTGTATTTAACAACAGCTAGTCAGTTGAATGGTCCTTACGGTCACCCCTTTGCTCACATTTTTTCAAGTGTAGTGAACCAGGTAAGAGTTCCCCTTTTCACAAGTCTGGCCCCTTCATCACCTGTGCCAGGGCCTACTGGTGATGGGCACCTCAGTGCCAGCCAGCAGGCTCAGCCCCATGCTCCTCCCAGGGTCTGCTTTCCTGACTGACTTTCCAGAACACCTGTTGCAATCTGGGTTCCTGGAAAGGCTCCTGACAGCTAGCTCAGCCTGTGGGACACGAATTAACAGCTAGTCTTAGGCCAGCTCTTAGGCCAGAGAACTGACAGAAAGAAGGCAGGCAGAGGGAAGGTAAGCAGGACACGCAGCAGCAGCCTCGGCTGACATGTAGGGATTCTGAAAGTGTCCCAACCCTTGGGCGAAAGGCTCTAGTCTTTGGAGCCTGGTAGCAGATCAGTTACTAGTGTTGAGCAGCCCTGGGGGCAGCATGTGGCCTTGGGTAAGGTGGTCCCCTTCTGCTGAGAAAAGTGCTGGAAGCTGAGAGCCATCTGATGGTGGTGTGCCTCCCATATCTGGGAAACAGGTTTAATTCCACAGGAGGACATATTTGGTATGTTACAGTTTTTAATCACACCACCTGTAGATCTATTTGGCTCTGAAACTCTGAAAAAAGAGTCCTTACACAGCATTTGGCCAAGTATGGAAGACTCCATGAGGAGTAGCTCTTTGTGTAGTTATTTGTGGGCATTTACAAGTGATAAAACTTCAACTCAGTTTTATTTAAGGTTAGGGTTAGGGTTAGGGTTAGGGTTAGGGCTAGGGCTAGGGCTAGGGTTAGGGTTGGGGTTGGGGTTGGGGCTGGGGTTAGGGTTAGGGCTGGGGTTGGGGTTGGGGTTGGGGCTAGGGCTAGGGTTAGGGTTAGGGCTAGGGCTAGGGCTGGGGTTGGGGTTGGGGTTGGGGCTGGGGTTAGGGTTAGGGTTAGGGTTAGGGCTAGGGCTAGGGTTAGGGTTAGGATTAGGGTTAGAGTTAGGGTTAGTATTAGGGCTAGGGCTAGGGTTAGGGTTAGGATTAGGGTTAGAGTTAGGGTTAGGGTTAGTATTAGGGCTAGGGCTAGGGTTAGGGTTAGGGTTAGGGTTAGGGTTAGTGTTAGTGTTAGGGCTAGGGCTAGGGTTAGGGTTAGTGTTAGGGTTAGGGTTAGGGTTGGGGTTGGGGCTGGGGTTAGGGTTAGGGTTAGGGCTAGGGTTAAGGTTAGGGTTGGGGTTGGGGTTAGGGTAGGATAGCCATGCTCCGTTGTATGGTCCCACATTCATTCATTGTATATGTGCATGGTCCACCTGGGGCACAGCCCGAAGAGGTGAGCTGGTAGCTGTCCCCTGACCCCCATCATCAGGCCCATGGCTCTGCCTGCTCCCCTGAGGAATCCTGCCAGCATCAGGAACATCCACCCAACACCAGGGTCAGCCAGATATCTAAAGGATAGCGTAAGTACACAACCAATGAGAACCAGGGTAAGATGGCACCACCAGAGCCTGGCTACCATACTACAGCAAGTCCTGGATATTCTAACATACCTGAAGGGCAAGAAATGACTTTAAATCAAGTCTTCTAAAGATGATAGAGTCCTTTAAAGAAGAAATGAGTAAATCCCTTAAAGAAATACAGAAAAATACAATCAAACCGGTGAAGGAGATGTATAAAACTGTTTAAGACCTAAATATGGAAATAGAATCAATACAGAAAACACAAACTGAGGAAATTCTGGTGATGAAAATCTAGGGAAGAGAACAGGAACTTCAGAAAGAAGTGCTAAGAGGAAAATTCTTATCACTGAGTGCCTTCATAAAGAAAGTTTAAAGTTCTCATACCAGCAACTTAACAGCACACCTGAAAGGTCTAGAACAAAAAGAAGCAAACACACCCAAGAGGAGTAGAAGGCAGGAAATAATCAAACACAGTTCTGAAATCAATAAATTAGAAACAAAGAGAAAAATAAAAAGAAACAACAAAACCAAGGGCTGGTTCTTTGAGAAAAATCAACAGGACAGACAAACCCTTAGCCAAACTAACTAAAAGGCAGGAAAACCGTATCCAGATTAACAAAATCAGAAATAGAAAGGGGAACATAACAACAGGTACTGAGGAAAGCCAAAGAATCATTAGGTCTTACTTCAAAAGCCTGTATTCCACAAAATTGGAAAAATCTAAATGAAATGGACGATTTTCTTGATAGACACCACTTACCAAAGTTAAATAAAAATCAGTTAAACAATTTAAATAGTTCTACAATCCCTAAGGAAATAGCAGTCATTAAAATTTCCCCTCACCTCCCAGTCCTCCCAAAAAAGCCCAGGGCCAGATGGTTTTAGTGCAGAATTCTACCAGACTTTCAAAGAAGAGCTAATACCAATACTCCTCAAAATGGTTCCATAAATAGAAATAGAAGAATCATTGCTGAACTCATTCTATGAGGCCACAGTCACCCTGATACCTAAATCACACAGCAGACTCTACAAGGAGAGAATTTCAGATCAATTTCCCTTATGAACATTGATGCAAATATACTCAATAAAATACTTACAAATGGAATCCAAGAACACATCAAAAACATCATCCACTATGATCAAGTAGGCTTCACCCCAGGGATGCAGGGATGGCTCAGTATATGAAAATCTACCATATCAACAAACTGAAAGAAAAAACCATACACGACCATTTTATTAGATGCTGAACACGCCTTTGACAAAGTCTGACATTCCTTCATATCTTCAGTCTTGGAGGGATCAGGGATGCAAAGCACTTACCTAAACACAACGAAGGCAGCACACAGCAGCCAATATGCCCCCTCCGACTCCGATCTCTGCCACCCATATACTCCTTTCTCTTTCTCTTTCTTTTTTTGCTTGAGGATTAAGTGCATCCTCTCCCACTGAGGCCGGACACGGCGACCCAGATAGGGAAAAGGGATCCAAAGGCAGACAACAGAGTCAGAGACACCCCCTCTCCTGTCATTAGGAGACCCTCATGAAGATCAAGCTGCACATCTATTACAAATATGCAGGGGGCCTAGGTCCAGCCCACCCGTGCTCTTTCGTTGGTTCAGTCTCTGCGAGCCCCATGGGTTCAGGTTAGTTGACTCTGTAGATCTTCTTGTGGTGGCTTTGACCTCTCCGGCTCTCACCGTCCTTTTCCCTACTCGTCCACAAGACTCTCCAAGCTCCGTGGTCTCTGCATCTGTTTCCATCTGCTTCTGGGTGAAGTCTCTCAGGAGACAGCTATGTTAGACTCTGTCTGAAAGCATAGCAGAGGATCATTAACAGTGTCAGGGGTTGGCTCTCCCCCATGGGATGGGTCTAAATTTGGACCATTTATTGGTTGGCCATTCCCTTAATTTCTGCTCCATCTTTATCCCTGCACATCTTGTAGGCAGACCCTTCCAGAGAGAGAGAGAGAGAGAGAGAGAGAGAGAGAGAGAGAGAGAGAAAGAGAGATTGAAAAAGAAAAGAAAAAAGAAAACCAAAGAGAGAAAAATGTAATTAAAGACAGCTGCTTCCTTCATCAGTGGGATGGCTCTGCCGCCCTTCCGGAGGTGGCTGGGTGGTGATCAGGGTGGTCTGCCAGTGAAGGGTTAATGACCTAAGAGCCTCAGAAAAGCAGAGAAACTCCTGACAGGCAGGTTGACTGGCTGATAGCATCTTCTGGCGGTAGGGGATCAGAAGTCAACATATTGCTAAGAACCTCCATTAGAATTTATGACCTTGGGAATGCAGAAACTAGATCCACAAATGGAATTTTCCACCCCAAAAGTTCCATTTTCGGCTCTGTGAAGTTCTCAACACCCTGCACCTGGAACGGAAGCCCAGTCTCCAATCCTGGGAGAGACTGCTGCCCTTCCCTGACAGCCTGCTTCTGTCCTGGTCCGTCTCTCCACAATATGATCAAACAGCCAGAGTGCTAAATTCGGGACTGTGGCTCACGTGCCCACGTGCATACCTTCTTTGTGTGACTGCCAGGAAACACCTCACACAGTGTTGCAGCCACATTTCCAGGGTATGTTTACAGTGGGCTCCAGCTTCGGGATAAATGGAAGAAAACGTATTGGGGTAGTGGATAGAATGGTGTGGATTTTGTGTGACCTTAGGGCTGAGTCTCCTGCTGCCACTGAGCGCTAGCATTCTGTAAGCATGTTTACCTGGAGCGCAGAGCAGATTCTGGCGGGAGCATTAAGTCGAGGGCACGATGTAAAGAGCACCTGGCCGGAAGCCCGGTGCACCGTTTGCTCGGGTATTAACACGAGAATATTTTAAGCTGCTCTTTTTGGACAATCAGAGAGTCTGATTAGGAGGTGGCGGTTGCCCTGGAAACACAGGTTTCTCTGCACAAAAAGGTCAGGAACCCCCAAGGTCTGGGTTTGTGGTTTTTTTTTTTTTTTTTTTAACCTTTACCTGGGGCAGAGACTTGAGGGTTTAGATCTGAGGAAAAGCCTTTCTGGTTGTGGCGGCATCAGCTGCCAGTTTGCCTAAGGTCCTCTTTTGGCCTATGAATTCTGAACCCCAGTTTCTTAAAAAAATGATAGCAGGTCTTGTGCTCAATAACCCACAGAAGGCGATAGTGCCCAGGTTCCAAGCTGGAGACAGTGAACTGGGAAGCCAGCACAGACCCCAGTTCAGTTTTTAAATCATTCATTCCCTCCGTTGCTCCGGTATCCCCTTAGTACATAACTCCTAGCGTCTACTTTGGCTAGTCCTGGGATCGGTTCTGGTGACCGTGTCTCTTTGGATCTCTTCATGGCGTGTTAATTTCCTAACAGAAAGGCCAAGGACTAGGCCCCCTGAGTGCTCAGTAGCAGCAAGGTCGTGACTGACCGACAGAGTGCTCGGTTCATAAAGATCAGGACCACAGAGGCAGCGTTGGCCGGAGATGTGGTCTACTGGGAGAGCATGTCTGGCGTCCTCCTGCACCCTGCATGCTGCCTCTCGACCTACTCTGTGACTATTATGCATGTGTTCCCACTTTTCTGAGGTGACTCAGCCAAGAAGGCCCTCATTAGAGGGTAATAGATGAAGCTGCCCAATATTGGACTTTCCGCCTCCAGACCTGGAGCTAAATAAACTGTCTCTTTATACAATACCTAGCCTCAGGCATTTCATTATAACAATGTAAAAAAGTATCGACAGTCTGGGCCAGCAACCAGCAGCCTGTGAGGCTGTCTGGCTGCCAGGATGTAAAAGCATGCATTCACATTTGATCATATCTACTGTGAGACTAATTGCAAAGCATTGCTTTATATAACACTAAGAAAAAGCTAATACACTCTAATACGCCACAGCTGTAGCCTAGCTCCCTGCCTCCATCTTCCGCGGTGTTACTTGGAAAATACTGATTATTTTGTGCTGGTGTAGTTCAATAGTCCCCAACATCTAACTGGGGAAACAGGATGGAGTTTCTTCAAAAACATTAACAATATGCTGAAGCAACCTACTTTGGGGAGCACATACCCCACCCCCAATGTTAAAACAGAGGCCTGAAGAGAGGGTTGAAAAATGTTCATGGTAGCTTCATCTGCTGCAGTTAAAACATACAATGCTTTCATGTGCCCACTGACAGATGTGTGGATCTCACTTGCAGTAAAATATTATTCTGCCTTTTTTTTTTAAATTATTGGATAGTTTCTTTATTTTCTTTACATTTCAAATGTTTTCCCCTTTCCTGGTCTCCCCTTTGGAAACTCCCTATCCTATGCCCCCTCCCCTTGTCTCTATGAGGGTGCTCCCCCCACTTCGTCTTCCTACCCTGGCATCGAACACCCTCAGGCCCAAGGGCCTTTCCTCCCACTGATGTCCAACAAGGCCTTCCTCTGCCTCATATTCGCTCAGTGCCATGGGTCTTTGGTTGGTGGTTCAGTTCCTGGGAGCTCTGGCGGAGGGAAGAGGGGTCTGGCTTGACACTATTGATATTATTCAGTCTTTAACAAGGAAAATTTGACATGGGTCTACTACATGGGCAAAACTTGAGGACAATCCGCTTGCTGAGATAAGCCCTATTGTCACAGGGTTCGACTTATATGAAGTGGCTACGAGAGAGGCTTTTACACAGACAGGAAGTAGGGTAGTGGTGGCAGGGCCTGGGGAAGACAGTGGTCATGGGTGGATGGCACTGTAGGGGTGTGACTGCTGGAAAACCGCACACACCTAGGAAGAGGGTGGCTTTATGCCGTATGTATTACAGGGCACGCAACAAGTTCAGCTCGTTCACATTAAATCTCTGCTCTCTGGCTTCTCTGTAATTGCAGATTCCAACGACTCAGGCTCCACATCCTTGTGGGACCCCAGTGGGAAGGCAGTGGGGGTCCTCCCCTCGGCTATTTAAACATTTGATTTCTTGGTTGTAAGTAAACAGTAACACTTTTAGGGTTCAACCATCAAAACAATACAAAATGGTATAGAATAAAACTTTGACCCCTACATCTGCCACAGGTCAGCTCTGTTCTCACCCCACCTGCACAAACAAATCCTTCTCTTAGCTTCTTGTGGGTCTTCTTATGCAGATGCAAACAGATAGTACTGGCTCCTCTTTCATCTTTCATTTATAACAGGTTTTGTCTCTGCTTTGATCACTTAATGATGTGTCTGTCAGCTACTTCCAAAGAGGCAGACAGAAACTGGCTCCTCCCCAGGACCACTGGCTCCTCCCCTCGGAACCCCTTGTCCACAGCACTTTCTCTTTTTACTCTTGGGCTCTGGGGAGATTAGAATTCAGCCCACCAGGCTCTGCCAGGATCCGCAGGCACAGAGGAGCTGCCGAATAGAGGTGGGGGAGGGGCGGGGAGAAACCAACAGAAGCGCGTGATTGGGGACTTCTCTTGGGTTCAGAATGCACGTGGACACTTCAGTGTGTTTCAAAGATGGTTAACTGAATGGATGGATCAGGACGCCAAGAAGAACAAGATCCAGAGACTGGGTGATTTTAAAAAAAAAAGATTTGTTTTTGCTTATGTATTATGTGTGGGTGAGTATGTGTTCAAATGCAGTTACCATACAGATCAGAAGAGGGTGTTGGATCTCCTGGAGCTGCAGTTACAGGTGGTTTGTTGTTGCAGGATTTTTCACATCCAATCATATTAGAGCAGTGGAATGGCTGTGATTGGACAGGAAAAGAAAGGCGGAGCTAGGAGTTGGGGCGGAGGCAGAGGTCAGCAAGAGGGGAAGGGACAGGAAGGGGAGATGACTTCTGTCATGGACCTGTGTGACATCTACTAGCCAAAATAGCTAAGCTTTTATAAGGTTAGAAATAGTGGGATAAAACTTATCATTATCAATTGGCTCTTAAATTATTGTATTGGCTTCTTGTAAATTGTGATATTACTGATACATAAATCTGATTGATTAATTAAGCTTTAAGAGTTTTGCTTTACTTGGTTCCTGTGAGAGGGAACACAGATGGATGCTGTGGGAACTAGCTGGGAGGGAATAGCTTGGGGACTGCGAGAATGGCGCTGAACATGAGCAGATGCCGCCCGGACATGGTGCTGCTTGGCAGAGCAGGAGAGTTGGCGGGATCTTTTTTTAATATTTCCCACAACAGTTTGTGAGCTGCCCAACCTAGGTGCTGGGAGCTGAACTTGGGTTCTCGGCACAAGCATCAAGTACGGTTAACTCCTGAGCCATTTCTCTAGCTTTGAGTTCACAGCCCGGTGGGAGTAAAATGGGTAACCTTGACTGTCAGGAACTAGAGTTACCCAAGGGGCTCATCTTTGGACATGTTTGAGGGAGTTTCCAGAGAGGTTTGGATGAGGAAGGAGACTTACCCTAAGTCTGAGTGACACCATCCCAAATGTTGGGATATGACAGTGACTTAAGGAGAATGGGGAAGGTCACTGGGGAGAGGGCTCAGCCGTTAAGAGCACAGGCTGCTCTTTCAGAGGACCTGGGTTCAATTCCCAGCACCCTCATGGCAGCTCACAACTGTGGGTAACTCCAGTTTTAGGAGATCCAAACCCTTCGTCTAGCCTCTGTGGACACCAGACCCACGCATGGTACACAAACACAGATGCAGACAAAACACTCATAGATAAAGAAACAGATCATTATTTGAAATGGAGAAAGCCAGCACAGTACCAGGTTTCATCTCTTGCGGCTTCCTGGCAGCGAATGCAGTGTGTCCAGCTTCCTAGTATTTGGTCACATGACACCCCCCCCCCCCCCCCGACCTTCGTGGACCACAACATCAAACTGTCAGCCTGAATGGTCCCTCCCATCTGTCCATAGCTTTACGTCAGATATTTGGTCGTAGCGGCAAGGAAAGTAAGCGATACAGGGGGGAGAGGAAAGTGAAGCGAGTAGAGGGGGAGCTGGGAAGGCTCATCAAGTACTTAAGCCGCTTATGCTTGGCGTACAGGAGAGCAACAATCTGGCCTCTCCCTTTCAGAGTTACCGTGCAGACTAAATACCGCACCACAGAAGCCTGGCCTGGAGTCAGGGCTCACCTATGCAGAACATTCTGCTTTTCAAACTTCACGGCAGTGTAAGGGCGTCGCCTCCTGAGTAGGAACACACTCAGAGTGATCTTCCCGCGCGGATGCTGCGCAGTACGGACTGTCCGGAGCTCCCTTATGGTGCTGGGCAGCAGCCGTGAGCTGCCGGTCCAGCCCGTTCCTGGATGGCCACGGCAGAGGCTTGCTCTCCGCAGCTGAAGTGACGCCGACTTCTATACCAGGTAGGTTAAGTGCATTAATACAGCTTTTATTTATTTATTTATTTATTTATTTATTTATTTATTTATTTATTTATTTATTTATTTTCACCTACATAGGAAGCAGAGTTCGTCAATACACTCTTGGTTTTTGCTATTTCCCTTAAAAATCTTTTAAAACAAGAGCTCACTTGTGTGTTTAGTGTGTGTGTGTGAAGCCAGGGGACAATCTGTGGGAGCCTGGGTCAAATTCAGGCCACTACGTTTGGTGGCAAGTGCCTTTACTTGCTGAACCATATTACCCAACCTTAGATTATTTTCAACATATGATGCTTTTTTTTTGGATGTAACTCCTTTGTAAGTGGAGAAGGATTGGTGCTATCACCTGGGGGGAGGGCAGGGATACAGGGAGGATTTGGGGGGGGAGGTGTGAGGGGGTGGGGGGGGCGTACCAAGCTGAGTTTTTTAAGCTTGCAGGATAGAGAAGAGGGCCATCAAGATGCCAGAGAAGATGTCACAGGCCATCAGGGAAGGTGCGGGCTCTCCCCGCTTGCCTGTAGGTATAACCCTATTTTATTACGGTATTGATTTTGCATGTACGTATGCTCTCACGCACAAGTTGACTCCTCCTCCTATGCTATGAGTCCTGGGGATTGAACCCAGGTTGTCGGACTTGGTGGCAAGTACCTTAACCTGTTGAGCCATCTCCTGGCCCGTCACCTTATTTTAAAGGAGCGGGGAATCTCTTTCAGATGGGACCTGCCCAAAGTCAAGCATGCTGGAGCACAGCTGTGCTCCGTGCTCCACTCAGCCCTACTCTGAGTCCAGAGGTCAGTGCTCCAGGTGAGTGCCATCACTCTTAGGAGGCCCTCCTGTGGTGGCCCGGTGTTTCTGAGCTTGGTAGCTGCAGTGTCCTCTGAATGAAGGCAGAGTTTATGATGCCTGGGGACCAGACAGGCAACATGCACAACTGCCCAGCTCTGCTTTCTGTACGTGAGCTTCCTCCTACAAAGGTTCTCACGTGACCACCAGCATCTCCAGACAAGCATTTAGCTGCCTCAGCTATGGGAAAGAACAGAGTTTTAGCTAAAGCCCTAGGGAGAGTTCTCATAGGCCACACCCTGATCACGTGATCATGCCTGACCCAGTCACAAAGGCTAAGGAGAGCACAAAGGTTCTCTTTGGATTGGACTTGGCTCACATAATTATCCTGGAGACAGAGGGGGTCAAACCTACAAGGATTAGGTACGCAGGAGAGGTAACCCCTTATCCCATGATACCTGAGTCCTGGATCTAGAAGGGAAAGTAGCTGGCCAGTAAACTCAGTGGCTTGCCCCCATAAATGCCTAGAAGACCCCATAGTCCGGGTCTGTGATCTGCTTTGGCCCCGGGATAGGGGAGCTATAGATCACTTGAACCCAATGGTTAGGAACAATCATTGGGGAGGTATAAAAGGACATCTGGCCTGAAGAGCCAGCTCACGTGATGTGTAATCTCCCTGACAGTGGGAGAGTGGAGCTGTAAGCAGGCTTGGCCATGCCCAGCACCTTGGGTATGGGGACACATTCCCACCTTCTCCCCAGATTACTCTCACTGCAATTAGGAGTGCGGAAGTGAACAGAAGAGTCAGGGTCCCCTGATTTATAGGCCCAAGTCATGGATCCATCCTAGGAGGTTCCCAGGGGACTCACAGTAACTGAGCAGGCAGAGGATTTTATGAATTAGTTCCAGTCCCTGAAGGGACAAGACCAGCCCAAGGGAAGGCAGAGGGGCAGGGGCGAGCCTAGTCCCCACGGCATCTGCTGCCCCTCTGTGCAGAGAGAATCCAGTGTTTCCAGGGCAACTGGTACGTCCTGATTGGACACCTCACCTTGCCAGGGAGTACAATTTGAAACCTTCTGGTGTATAATTTATTTTGAACGTTCTGCGCACGAAGCTCTGTCAGGCGGGCGGGCATCTTACAGAGATGATCTCCTTTTATCCTTTCTGCACGAGGAGTGTGGCCCTTGGTTTCCTTGATGCTCTGACATAACACCTGGCTCAAACTACTGAAGGGGGGAAGGAAGGGTACATCTGTGGCTCACAGAGTGAAGGTGCAGTCCATCCTCATGGGAGGGGAGTCCATGGGGACAGGGGTACAGGGCGCCTAGCGCTGTCGGGTCTTTAGTCATGAAAGAGAGAGAGGACTGTCGCTGTCCCTGTTGTCTGCTCCTTTTTATTCAGCCCAGGACTTCAGTGCACAGAATGCTGCCTGCCACTCCGCGTGTGTCTCCTTTTCTCAGTTAAACCTCCTGAAAAGCCAGTACAGACACTTAGAGCACAGTTCTCAATCAGCATACTTGGCGACTGAGTCTTGTCAAGTTATCAAGTTTGACCATTATGCTAGGTGTGGTGGTGTGTGCTTTTAGTGCTAGCAATAGACAGGCAGAGGCAGGTGGATGTTTGTGAGTTTGAGACCAGCTGTATCTATATAGTGAGATCTTGTGTTGAGAGAGAGAGATACAGAGACAGACAGAGACAGAGACAGACAGACAGACAAAGACGGAGACAGGAAGAGAGTGACAGTGAAAGACCGAGACAGACAGAGACAGAGAGAGCTAGTGACAGAGAGAGAATTAACCATCATAAAAGACTATGGTCCCCATTTTACAGAAAGCTGGAGATACCTTCCAACAATACCACACTGGAAGGTAGTGAAGACAAGACTCTTCTAAATTTGTTTGTGATCCAAGCAGGAATTTTTCCAAGCTACGGACGGCCCTTTGGATGCTGATAGGTCATTTGTTGTTAGATGCTCCCTAATATGGTGAGCTTGAAGGAAGAAAATATAACTCCCAAGCGGTGTGTAAGAGGAGGAGGTTGGCTGTGCCTAGACTGGGAAATACCTTGTCATTTCATAGGGGCAGGACTGAAACAGGGTCTCCTGAACCTCGTGCTGTCACTAGTGGGAGCCCCTCTGTGTGAGCAGGAGTCCTCATGGTCACCTTTGGATGCAGCGGAGGAGCTGAATTAGCCTTCAAGTTGTTTCCTATGGTGTTTCCACGCTATATTATATCCTGGGTGGGTGGGGGGTGGTCCTTGGTTTCCACTGTAGCTGGGCTGAAGGCTGCAGTACTCGTATCTCTGTCTGGTTTATCTCTGGGGATCCTCCAAATCAGGGTGTGGTCTTGGAGCACCTTCTTGTTCCTACCACAGGACCACGTCATTTCCTCATGAAGTGGCCTGGTTCCCAGATCTCTTCTCCCTTCCTACCTGTCTGTGGGTCATCTGGTGCACTGAACTTCCTGCTTCCAATCTGAAGCTCTTGGTAAGTGGCTGTCTCTTGGACGTCTCCTGGGTGTCTCCATGGAGACATCCCCCCAACTGGTTCATCCTCTGTGGTACCTCACCTCCACAAGGGGCTCTCCCAGATCAGCTAAGAAACCTCCGTTCCATTCCTTTCTCCACCCACCCTAGGACGGCCCTGTCAGCTCTTTGAGCGTCTTCCTCCGTGTCCACTGTCATCTTTAGCTCTCTTCCCATTACTATGCGCTCTAATTATGGGCTCCCTAAACCTTTTCCATTTGTGTCCCACTTATACCGGAGAAACTTTTGCATGACCCCCAAAACATAGATATATAAGATATGATTTTAAATCAAACCCTTGCTGACCATAAATAATAAACACAGTCCAAAAACAACAGAAGTATATGTAGGGCCACGTTAGAAGTTATTGAAAATTCTTTCCTAATTCCAAAGTCAAAAGTCATTTAATGTTTCTTTTTTTTTAAATGAACCTCAAGTCAGCAGCTCAAATAGCATTTTTTTTTAAACAAACAAAAAACCAAAACAAACATTCAAATACAACTCAATCCAAATACAGATTTACTTGATACTCTCATACCGAGAAACGGTGATGGAAAATATTAAAAACTTCGTTTTCCAGGGTTCTACCTACTTCTACAAGAGCGGGAAGCCTTGCACATATGGTAGTACCACTGCGGGCCGGAGCACACAGTAGGTCTAGAATCAGAACTGATGTTTCAGACAGTGTTTCCTGGTGTTGCTTGGAGGCTTGGCATGCACAGTTATGTATGTCTAAAGCCATAGCTGCTGTGAAGACACGCAGCACAGTACAGCACGGGCGGGCACTGCCCAGACCACCCTGGGCATGTTGGGTTTTGAAAGCATCTTTGGTTGTTGAGTGTGCTGTCATATTTTCTCAACCTCGAATTCGATTATAAGTTTGGAAGCTGGAGCTCAAGAAGCCAGGCTATAGCTCACACAGTTTCCTTTCCTTCCTGTCCCTCCACAGCTTCAGCCTGGCCACACTGCCTGCCTGTCCCCTACCCCGGCTCTCTCTTCTGCCTGAGATTCCCAGTGGCTGCCCAGGATCTTTGGCAGACGTCTTCACCCCATTCCCCTGCACCTGGGGATCATGGCTTACCGCTGTCACCCCTGCATCTGTCTTCAATCTTTTGCACATTCCAGTGCCTGCGTGTGCCCAGAGTCCCACACACTTCCCAGCCTTCGCCCACACAGCGCTCTCTGCCTGGGTTGGAACTGAAGCCAGGTTCTCTGCCTGCTGGAGCCGGGCTGCATCACCGAGATACAGCAGCCCTGCGTCGGGCTTTCATCTTAGCTCATCAGAGAGTGACTGAAGCTTTTGACTCCTCTAGGAAACATCCGAGTCTGTCCCCTTTGCGCCCTGACTCTGGGCTGTGCTAACGTCCCTCATACGTCCATATTTATACATTCATCATTGTCTTCCGGCTGAGTGTGAGAGCCTGGAGGGCCAGTGGTGTTCATGTCAGTTCCCAACACCCAGCTTGGACCAGGCATGTGCCTATGCTTAGCCAGGGCTACAGGAAGGAATGGGATACCTGTCAATCAAGCTCTCCGAGGCCTACAACAGGGCCCTGGGATGTAGCCGTCGGCTTCCTATTGCTATTCTGTAAAGTGACAACAAACTTATTGGCTTGAAACAACACAAGTCTGTTCTCCAGCAGTTCTCGAGGCTAGCAATCAGGTGGGCTCACTCTCACTACATGGAAATCAACGTGTGCACGAGGCCGTCTGCCTCCCTCTGGATACTGATGGAAGGACCCGCCCGCTTCCTTCCAGATTCTAGAGTTCCACTCGCTTCCCACCTTCCTTGGCCCTTTAACTTGAGAGATGCTGGGCTGAATACTCACGACATCTCTCCTCTTCGCTTTGACTTCAACAAGGCTGGTGTCTGCACTGAACCCAGTTGGACGATCGAGGGTAACCTCCCCAGGTTAAGGTCAGACTCCCAGTGACTTACATTTCTTCTGCAGCCTTAATTCTTACTTGGCAGGTATGGCAGCACTGAAGTCACATGGCCTCGGGATTCAGATGTTGCTATCCTTGGGGAAGGAGATGCTGTTCTGTTCACCACAGTGTGGAAGGAGTGACTAGCCATATGTAACAGGATGATAGTCTTCGAAATTCCCAGAACTAGGGAAATCTGGGTCAAAGGATAGTAAAGATGAGAAAGAATATTTTTTAAAGATTGATTTATTTATGCATTTATTAGTTTATGTGTATAAACTATGTGTAGCAATGCAACACAACACGGGCGGGCACTACCCAGACCACCCCAATCTCATTGCATGTTGGGTTTTGAAAGAATCTTTGGTTGTTGAGTGTGCTGCGAGATTTTCACAACCTCACATTCGATTATAAGCTTGGAAGCTGGAGCTCAAAAAGCCAGGCTGTAGCTCACTCAGTTTCCTTTCCTTCCTGTCCCTCCACAGCTTCATGCTTTGCCTGCGTGTATGCGTGTGCACTATGCGTGTGCCTGGGACCATGGAGCCCCTAGGAACTGGAGTTACAGATGTTATAGACAGTTATGACTCACTAAGTGGGTGTTGGGAACCAAACTCCAGGCCTTTGCAAGAATCACGGTGCTCCTAACTGCTGAGCCTTTTTGAAAGCAGGTTTAACATAGATGGGAGTGTCTGTGTAGGAGGAGCCAGAAGGCCTTCCCATCATGCTGATAAACTTGAAAGGGGTGAAATGATACCCTAAGTGGCTGGAGGAAGAGAATGCCCAGTTGTCTGCCCTTTCACACTCTGGGGTTTAGTTACTCATGGGAACTACAGTCGAAAACACCGGACAGGAAGGAACAACTGGAAGGTTCTAGGTTGCATTCTCTTCCGAGTAGCATGTGCCTCAGTTTACTCAGCAAGTAAACAAAGTTGCTACCTAACGTTTCCACTGGGGTCTTGGAATATATTCCCTGGAGACAAAGGTAGACATAGTTCAAGGAATTGATTGACAGCCATTTCTCCACGTGTGGCTTGGTGGAGGTGTGGCTTGGTGGAAGCACGGCTTGGCGGAGGCGTGGCTTGGCAGAGGCGTGGCTTGGTGGAGATGCAGGTGACACTTCTATCTCCCAGGTAGAAGTCTTTATCTCAGGCTGGCTACCTCAGGTGGCCACTCCTCAGCAGCCACTCCTGCTTTTTAGCAATTCCCCATGGCTGGCAATTGAATTACAGTATAGTATTGTAATCATTCTATATTATTATTAATTAATGTTGTTAATCCCTTACTGGGCTTAATTTATATGTTGAACTTTATCTTCTCTATATGATTGTATATAGGATCAAGCCTCACTAAGCCTTGCTCCCTCACCTGCCCCCTCCCCCTCACACACATCCCCCACCACAGGCTCCGTAGGTGGTGCTTAATCCAAATCATGGGTAGATACGAGGAAGGCAGACCCAGAAGGGAAATACTGGTTGCTATGCACCAGATAAGTGACAGTCCCCACTCTGTCCTAGGGACGGTGAACAGTGTTTCTTACTCGCTGCCCTTTGCTGTGTGATAGTGAGCAATGCATTGAAGTCTCTAGGCCTTTCTGTAGAAGGAGGGGTGTGACTGGATGCTCTTTAAGGACCTTCCAGCTCCCACAACCTTTTCACTCCGAGGCTTTCCCCATCTGTCTACTCCATCTGCTCTCCTGTGCTTGCAGACACTAGTAGTAACTGTCCTTAGAAAACATAGTATGTGTTCTGCAGAGAAGGCTGTGCAAGAGTGACGTTTAGTCTGAGGCAGGGCCACATGGGCTTTGGAGAGGGTTTGTGTGCCACAAGAAGTTAGAGAGGGGGGCTGGAGAGATGGCTCAGCAGTGAAGAGCACCTGCTGCTCTGGTGGAGGACTTGGGTTCAGTTTCCTGCACCCACACCATGGCTAACAATTGTTTGTAACTCCAGTTCCAGGAGTCCTGATGCCTTTTAATTTTTCGCCTTTGTGGGCACGGCACATATATGCTGTATAGACATTAATACAGGCAAACCACTCATACACATGAACTAAAAGAATGTTTAAAATGGCTAGGGAGTACTGTGGGGAACTAAGTACTAGGTTCCTGGAGAATTTGCCAGCTGAGCAATCAGTTGGAGGCCAACATGATCCAGGGACTTCAGCCTTACCCTGTGCTTGATGTCAAGGCTTCATGGTCAGGGCTGGGAGTGCATCTGGATTGGCGTGGGAATGATCGTGGGATGACTGAGTTAATGACTCAGTCTGCATCTGGGGTGGGCAGAGTCCAGACATTCATCAATGGTACACAGGGCAGGTCCACGGGCAATTCAGAAGTCCCATGACAGGGCTCTGGCCTCGTGGGACATCTTGGACATCATTTGACATGCTACACGTTTTATTGTTCCTTGTCAGGACTGTGGACTAGAATATCAATTCCTTGTTTTTCAATGACCTTGTTCGCTGTAGTCATGTTGGAGTGACTGAATAATGCAGAGGCGCCTGCAGCCCGGGGCGGCAAGAATTGTGTACTCTGGAGGATAGATCTGCTAGTAGAACTCTCTGCGGGGCTCTTCGAAAGCCCAGTGCCCAAGCTGCACATCATACAAATTGAGCCAGAAGAGTGGGGTCTGAAGCCAGACAGCACTGTAGGTTTTAGAAGGTTAGTCCCAGCTCTAGTCCACTGTACTATGAAGCCTGAGGGCCACTGTATCTGGCCGGGTCCCGGTGGGCACACACTCCCTTGGGAGGACACACTTGGCAGACTGCCCATTCTCATGCAGCAGGCAGAAGCGGGGCTTGAGAGTGAGCTGCAGTTGGCCCCAGCTTCTGGGTGGTGGTGGTGGTGGTGGTGGTGGTGATGGTGGTGGTGGTGGTGGTGGTGGTGGTGGTGGTGGTGGTAATGGTGGTGGTGGTGGTGATGGTGGTGGTGGTGGTGATGGTGGTGGTGGTGGTGATGGTGGTGGTGATGGTGGTGGTGGTGGTGGTGGTGGTGGTGGTGGTGGTGGTGAGAAATTTCATTCCAGACCTCGATCACTTTTCTCTGGACTCCCACTATGGGGGTGACTACTTTGTTATCGCAGAATGGAATTTGGCTGCGAGTCAAGAAGAGCCCTTGTTTCCCAGCTAAACGATGACGACGACGACGACGACGACGACGACGACGACTACGACTACAACAACGACGACTACGACGACAATGATGGAAGACGGCAAATCAATTTGAGGTCTTGGCTGGAGCTGATGATTAGGGCTGGCAGCCAGGGAGCCTGGGGCTGTCTGAGCCAAGCCAGGGCTCGGCTAGTGTGTGGGAGGAGGAAGCAGGCATGAGTGGAAGGCCAGCACTGGGTCCAAGAACCCAGTGTTGTGTGTGTGGGGCATGTTATAATCTCAATTTGTTTATAATTTGCAGTATTAATAGTCTTTATGCTTGTGTATTTGTTTGGGGCAGGGTTTTCTATGTAGCCCATGCTGGCCTGGGAACTCACTCTGTAGCCTAAGCTAGCCTTGAACTCACAACCTTCCTGCTTCAGGTCTTTGAATGCTGGGACTATAAGCATGAGCCGCCATGGCTGATGAGGAGCTGTAGTATCCGAGTCTTAGGTATCATTTATTGAGAAGTTGATATCCCTGGGCCAGGCATTCTAATCTATTTTGTGGCCAACCGGGCATCACAGGTTTTACCCTTTCATAATATAACTCCCAAGAGGTGATATTCTGTATCCAGCGTTGAATGACTCTCAAGTTCCAAACAAGGCTTCCTGTGTGTGTGTGTGTGTGTGGGAATCCATTTTTTTCTCCTGGTGCTTGACTGTGTGTTGTTCTGTACATATAAACTCTGAGCTCCCATGAGTTCGACAGAGGCAGGTCTACCCATAGGCCTAACAGGAAGGGCTCCGGGAGGGTTTGCTGAAGGCAGAAGGGAACAAGGGACTTTTAATGTAGGAATGGATCAGTGAGGGAAAGTTTACTGCCTAAGGCTTGAAGAAAGATTTATAAGGGAGGCTGAGGCACACACTGTGACGTACACAGCCCCCACATGTCCCATTCCTCAGCCATCTTCCTTTCTAGTGCTCATGCTCTGCAGAGTCCCCCACACTGAATCAGAGCTGGTGTCAGGGACCAACAAAACACTATCCAAGCAGCGGCGAGAGGTGCACAGCTTCAGAAGCTGCACCTTAGAGACAGAGCAGCCTCCACCTGGTTCTCTTGGATGGTTCTTTCCTGAGGAGATGAGTGGTCCTGTTGGGAGGGCAGCCCAGAGAGGCTACAAAGTGGCTTCCTTGGGAAAGAGACCCGCTGACACCAGAACTGTCAACACTGTGACTTAGCTGTCATCTGGACACATCTGGTCAGTTGAGCCTTCAGATGAGGTTATAGCCCAGATCGCTGCCATCTTTGCAGTTGTTTTGGTTTTTGCGACAAGGTCTATGTATCTCTGGCAGGCCTCAAACTCAATATGTAGCATGGCCTGGCCTTGAACTCCGAGCTCCTCCTGCCTCTGCCTCCTGGATTAAAGACATGCATCACCATTCCTAGCATTCAGGCTGCTTGCTACCTTGATGGCCACTGAATGACAGATCCCCATGTGGGTCTTACAGCACTCACTCTAGATGGTCCAAAAGAAACGCAAATGTCTCCTGATGAAGCCACTAGGTTGGGGGGTAGTTTGTAATGTGGCTGCAGATAAATAACCATTATACATTGCTATCATCTTAAGATCCAAGAAGGAGTCTTGAAGGAGACAGGTATTATCACCATTCTGTTGGCTCGCTTTGTGTTATTACAATGAAAGGACACGGACCAATTTGGTTTCTTTATTCAGCTTTCCACTCTGCTATTCGGACGCGAGGAGATGGATTCTCCTGATTGCTCTATGTCTCTTCATTCTCCTCTGTCTTTTTTCCCCATCAGCAGTGTTGATATAGTAATAATGGTAACATTTAGTAACCATGACTGTTACTTTTAAAATATGTGCCGTTCCAGTGGTAGACTTATAGGCATTCTTTTACCCAATCTCTTCCATGACCTTGGTGGTTAGACATTGTTTACACTTATGTGTCTGAGTTCCAGGCAAGGCATCTGTTTCTGCTGTACAGCCATTTCCACACACAAAAAAAGTACCAGGAAGACCATGAAGCCTGTAAGACCCATAGAGCCCTTCCCCTAGGTGACGGAATGCAGCTTCTGTGTGTGTCTTTCCTGCAGAGGTATGGCTTGTTGCTAATGCAACTGCCCAAGGGTTGCCCACACTTTTGTAAATAACCCCAACAAACTCATCAGTCACCAAGCTGGACTCGGGCAGAATATTTTTTTTTTTTGGTCTGTTGTTAGTGCCATATCTCGTGTAAATAGACATTTGTTCATGTGCCCCCCAAGAAAAGTCACACAACTTTGAAGCTTCTCCTTCTCATATATAAGGTGGAGGCAATGATGATCTCATAGATTGCTTTCAAGATAGGTCCTGTGTTTAAAGCAATCAGCTCTTAAGAATGGCTAGAGTGATGGCTCAGTGGTTAAGAGCACTGACTGCTTTTCCAAAGGTCCTGAGTTCAAATCCCAGCAACCACATGGTGGCTCACAACCATCGGTTATGCAATCTGACGCCCTCTTCTGGGGTGTCTGAGGACAGCTACAGTGTACCTACATATAATAATAGATACATCTTTGAAGAAAAAAAGAGAATGGCAAGAAGCAAGTATTTAACGAGAGGGGGAGGGGTGCTCCCTTTCCCTCTCTAGCTTATTACTGTATTAACATGACCATTACACAGACAGGGTCACTCCAATGCCAAGTTTGTCTTCCAGCATCAGGGAGCTGAGGGGCCTGCCTGGGCCTGCCTCAAGATGGATGAACGGATGGATGCTTTGGGTCTGGAGACTTGAGATGGTTATGCCAGCTCTCATGCAGCCTGTGAGCCTACAATGTTTGTCAGCTCTCTGCTTGGAGCTGAGGGTGCCCAGCCTGAGCTTGCACAAAGAGGAAGGACTGGCGTCTGCTTTTATACCGGGGACAGCATGCATGCAGAAGCTGGGTGTGAGAGATGTCTCCCGCTGGAGGAACCTAGCTGAGAAAATACTGTTTTCAGGCGCTATCAAATCATCTCTCAGATCAGGCAAGAAACCCCAATTAATTACAAGTGCTAAGTGAATGGTCTAGAAGCTGGGCTTTGCAGTCAATTAGTGAGATAGCGAAGGAGGTCTCATTAACCCTTTGCCTCCTGGCAGTTTTTAGTTTAGGGAAGGAAGGGAGCTTTTCAAACTAGAGTGTGCCCCAGGACATTGTGGGGAGTGCAGACATCAGAGTACCCCCAACCAAGCGTGGCGCAGAGGGGTTCCCGAATGCCCAGGAGAATGGGTTTGATGTTGCCATTGATCCATCTCTACCTTTATAAGTAGTGTTCTGGTTAGATTGGGCTGTGTGGTTGGCATTCTTGGTGCCTAGTACGGGGCCAAGTACCGATTTAATGAAGAAATGAAAATGCCTAGGAGGAAAAACTTTAGAATTAAAAGCAGGAGGGCGGTGGGCTTTGTCTGCCAGGGCACAGGTGCGCTGGCAGCTACTGTAAGGAGAGAAAAGGAGAGACGCACGGAATGTGTGGGCTGACCTAGCACGAAGCTGATCTGGGTCTTGGGGGGCAGTGTCTTGTGTGCCTGGCGGAGTCCACTGTGTGGTGGACTTGCAGGGAATCTTGATGTCCACATACTTTTTCTTTCCTATGGTTCTGGGCCTGAACTTGCCTTGCAGAACTCCCCAGGGAGCTCACCACCCGCCCTTGCTCCTGGCAGGGTGGGGGGGTAGGGGGCACATCTCTTCTACCTCCTGGGACTCCGCCTGTGAAGGTGTGGGACTCTGGCACTTTCTGAGGAAGGGAGGCTTTGGGCTTAGTCCTGGTAATCTCACGTTGGTATAATTTCTTCCACCCTGTCAGTGTAGGAACTTGTCATTTCTTCCAGCCAACAGCACATGGTGCACCTTTCTGCAGTGAGGCAATATAAAAATGTGGCTTCCATTTTGCTAGCAGACTCACCTGGAGTTGTCTTGGCTTGCATGCTTGGGTAGAGCAAGCTTTCTGTTGTGAGCTGCCTCTGTGGAGGGATCCACGGACTGAGGAACACTGTCCAGCCAACAGCCAGCAGCAGCAGTGTGAGCTTAGAGGTGATCCTTGCACCGCTGAGTCCCCCGATGAGGACCCCAGCCGTGGCTTGCACTTTGCTTGCATTTTGCTAGCTAGCATCCTTATGTAGACCCAAAAGCATAGAATTCAGCTAGTCTCACAGACACTGGGAGGTAACAAATGTACTGCCCTTATGAAGATTGGAGACGTGTGCCGTCACATAACTTAGAGTTCACAGTGCTAGCTGGCGAGTGCCCGGTACTTGACGATAAGAGCATGCGTGCAAAACACCACTTACTCCCCACAACGGTGGAGGTTAGAATAATTATCATCATCCCGTTTCCCTTGTGAGCAGACGCTCAGAGGGGTTAAGTGTCTCGTTCAAGAACGCCCTGCTGGGTGGCCGTGCCTGTCTGCATGCTCCGGGCTTTTATTGTAACACAAAGCTGCAGTGCTTTGTGCTCCGTGTGCTCGGTGGCAGACTGCTCTGGTCAAGAGACAGGCAGCCATCTCTGTCTCTTGCAGAGGGGGAGTGATGTCTGAGCTAGATCTTGAGGAGCTCAAGAAGGGCAAAGGCAACCGTTCATTCTGGGCAGAGGGAGATTTATGCAAATGTGATATGGCACAGGGGCGGGGCTGACTGCTCCTGGAACATTGGAGTGGGTGTGGTTCTGATTTAGCAGGTTGGAATCACAGGAGTCAATCACACAGGGCCATTTTGACCATCTGGATGCTGTCTCCCAACCCTGGGGTAGATACTAGGCTGTAGGCAGTCTGAAAGTGCTGGGCAGGGAGTGACATATTCATTTATGAATTTTAGACAGACCTTCTAGCTGGGGCTGGGGTGGCAGGAAAAGGAGGGGGGTGGGGAGGTAAAGCAGTCTGTTAGGAAAGACCCATGCATTACAACAGGAAGTATGTGCTGAGAAGCCAGGAGAAATGGGGCCTCACTTTGTTTGGGCTGGGTAAGTGGTCTGACCAGAGGCCCAGAAGTGAAAGGGGTCTTTCCCTGAGCCCTCAACGAGGTGTGTCTGTGTCCAAGAGGATTGCTGAGTGCTGTCCATTCTCTGTGCCCTCAGCCTCAGTGTGTGGGGCGTGGCCCTCCCCCTCCCCCCTCTGAGACTGACACATTGAAAGGAAGCTGAGCAACAGGGACACAGCACAGCTGTGGGAAAGAGGTTCCCCTACACGAGCAGGATGG
The DNA here is from genome assembly GCF_947179515.1 of Apodemus sylvaticus. Lineage (NCBI taxonomy): Eukaryota > Metazoa > Chordata > Mammalia > Rodentia > Muridae > Apodemus > Apodemus sylvaticus. The sequence continues at coordinate 13,117,851 of NC_067485.1, forward strand.
TCCATCTCAGTGGGACTTCCCACCCCCATCCTGGGCCAGCAGGAGCACCTCGGGTCTCTCTCCCTGGGGACTGGAGTAGGGGACAGTTGCTGGGAGGCAAACCCTTAGACCTTGGAGATGCCATCCATGGATAGACATTTGCCCATCTATTGTGTTCATGGTGTTCGTAGGATGCCACACCCCAAGGAGTGGGGAGGGGCAGTCTGAACAAACCCCCTCTGGATTATGGACTTGGCCTCGGGAATACATGGGTCCTGGAACTTGGGCCAACCCTAAATCTGGCCTCCATTAACTTCTGAGGTCCCACAATGTCCTGGCTAGAAGCTGGGGGTATGTCCGAGGGTGTTTAGGGTATCTCGAGCCCTTGGTATTGGTTGTCTCTCATTGCCGGCAGTGCTAACAGACAGAAGAAGGCAGACAGAAGGACAGCTGCTGTACAAGGTCTTTTTCTTTGTCGTCATGGTTGGTTTTGTACATCATCTTAGCATTTGCATCATACAAAGTGGGGAGCACGGCCATGGCTTTTGGTCAGGTTCAAGGGAGTGGGGGGGGCTTGGCCCTCCCCTCCCCCAGAGACTGACACATTGAAAGGAAGCAGAGCAACAAGGACACAGCACAGTTGTGGGAAAGAGGTTCCCCTACGCAAGCAGGATGGTCCATCTCACCTGGGCTCAGTGGGACTTCCCACCCTATCCTGGGGCCAGCAGGAGCACCTCGGGTCTCTCTCCCTGGGGACTGGAGCAGGGGACAGTTGCCGGGAGGCAAACCCTTAGACCTTGGAGATACCGTCCATGGGAGCCAGTCTGGTCCCCAGGCCTCCCAGTGAGGTTGAGGGCTGGCCAAACTGTAGGAAGATGGAGGGGAGCTGTGGGTGGGCAACCCTGATAGCTTCAGAGCGGGCACTCTCTGGGCTGGAAACCCCTGCCCAACTTCCCCTAGCCACAAGCCGTGAGGATGGCTGGTTTGCTCACCAGCTGTGCCATGGGTGAGGGGTCTCTGGACTTCTGTCTCTTTCCTGCTCTCTCATTTACCTGGGATGGCCGTGGAGTGCTTACTTCCACGGATGGAAGCTCTGTGAAGCTTCGCCACCAAGGTCTCACTTTCTGGTACTTTGGAGCTGAAATGGAGCTTTTCCAAAGAGTGCACATGCCTGTCAGTGATGCCATCTTTCATGCTCTGTGTGTGTGTGTATATATGTGTGTTACGTATGTCTGTGTGTGTATGCATATGTATGTGTGTATATGTATTTGTATGTATGTGTATATGTGTGTATGTGTGCATATGTGAGTGTATGTGTGTATGTGTATGTGCATATGTATGTGTGCATATGTGAATGTGTGTATATGTATGTTAGTATATGTGTGTGCATATATATGTGTGTGCATGTGTATGTGTATATGTATGTGAGTGTATGTATGTGTGTGTGCATATGTATGCATATGTATGTATGTGTGTATGTTAGTATATGTGTATGCACATATGTATGTGCATGTGTATATGTATATGAGTGTATATGTGTATGTGTGTGGCCTCTTTTCAGCATGCTATTTGCACACTGCATTTCTGCATGATCTATTCATTTGCCCATTCTGAGGACCACACACACCTCCTGCTCTAGGCACATCGAGTGACCGGACATCCTTTCCAATGCTCAAGCACCCAAGTTCTGTTCTCCCATGAATGTGTGGTACACAGCATCATTCCAGGGTTGCCCATTGTTTTCTCCATGTAGTCCAGGCTATATCAGAAATATCAATCATTACATCTCCCTGGGCTTTATGTGGGTGGAACAAGCTATGTACCAAGTAGAAATTCTCTTGCCTCCACCTTCAAAATCTGCTGCCTGGGGAGAGAAAGGAGACATAAATCTAGACTAAGCCAGTCCAGTCTGAGGGGCACTGGGTGGGGCTCAGAGGAGCCATGGAAATCACCGAGGACTTCAGTGGAAGGGTCTGGAGCCTCTCGGGCCCCTGTGGGCTCTTACATGGCTGGGGTCCTCACTTGTTTGCAACTATCTTGGTCTCTGCTCCCCATCTCTGTTCTGAGGTCTAAGGGTCCCTGTCCAGGGTTAGGCCTTTCTTAACACTGGTGTCCTTCCCCCGCCTTCAGGTGTGTGTGTGTGTGTGTGTATGTGTGTGTGGGGTCACACTCAGGTTCTAGGGAGGCCTGGGGCTCCTGGACTGGTCCCTGCCTGTCTCTGGCCCAGGACCCCGAGGCTCTTAAGAATGACCATCCTGCCCAGGATACAAAACAGAAACAAGCAGACAATAGGGGTGCAAGATGGCTCCCCACCACAGACAGACACAAACACTGGCCCCCTGCGGGGTGACACAGGGGTCCGAGAGGGTGGGGTGGGGAAGGTAAGTCCCGGGAGCTGGGGCTGCAGAGGCCCCGCTCCTTAGAGAACGGAGAGACCAGGGGACTTTTCTGGTTCCCTACACATATGGATTGTTTAGTCTCCTCTTTAAAGTATTGCGGTCTAACTGATATGGCTTTAACTATTGGAAACGGACAGGGAAGACGTCTGTCTTCTCTGAAATAAAAGCGTAAGTCCACTAAAATGGAAAACCTGCAGATTGGGGCCAGTGGGGCAGGGGCTTCAGGGGTGGGCAAGTCGCCCCTTCCCGGGCCCCTGCTTTTGGGATAGGCCCTTGTAGGGGCCTGGCATGGCTTCCTGGGGTACTGCCCGGGTCTGTCCCAGTAGCATTCTGAGGACCTCAGGTAGAAACCCCCAAGGGTGGGAGGACTCTAGGCCAAGGTAAGGTTTCCTGTCAGATGTGGCTGTCTGTGACTAACAGTCTCAGGGTTGGGAGGAAGCATCGTACTCTGGTTCCTGCTTTCCAAGCAAGAGCTTGTACCTATGCATATGACTGCCTGCTTTAGACCCACACACATGAACTCCAGTCTTAGCCTGCATGACAGCTCTCTCAAACACACATGTCTGCAGCTAACATAAAACCTGTCGCTCCTGACACACATGCCATTTTGAAAGTACATGCATATACAAGCTAACACATGCAGTCTTTAAACACACGAGATGGCTAGCACAGACCGAGAATATAACCGAAACTCGGCACGCTACATCCCACAGAACACACACACACACGAGGTACATTGGATAAGCAGCCTGTAACACGGGGCTAACACATACACATGCTCTCTCAAGACGCACCGCACCTAGATGTAAGATGGATCTGCCACACAGTGTCGAGTGTGGGAGGACTCACACGCTCATCCCTTCTTTGTCCCTCCCCCTCTGTGCCTCCATTTCCACACAAGTCACAGAGCAGGAAGCCTTGACCCTGTGGTACGTGGGAACACATCCCAGTCCTATCCATCCCGGAGGAGAGCTGACTCTTGGCCAGTGGGATGAAGGGACAGTTTTTTTGTCAGGTGGCAATTGGCTTCTCCCCACGTTTGGGGCTTTGGCCAAGAAGGGTCCTCCTGGGGACAATGGGGACTTGGAAGCACATGGACAGGACATGGAGGGGAAGAAGGGTGGACAGGAATGGGGGCAGTTTGGCTGTGCCAACGAGGAGCCTCATGGCACAGACCATCACTGCCCGATGGCTCCGAGTATTTTCTGGGGGCCTGGGCAGCCCCTTGGCAAGGCAAACTGGGGCCTAGCCTGGCAGTGGGGTCCCAGGACCTAAGTCAGATGAGAGAGAAATAAGGGGTTGCCCTGCCCTGGGCTCCTCCACAGATGTGCTAAAGTCCAAAGAGGATCCATTTGGAGGGAGCAGCGTGGCAGGAGCCATGCTTCCTCAGGTCGGGTTGGGGAGAGGTGTGCTCCTGGCCAGTGGCACCAGGAAGAGGAAAGAGGACAGCCCAAGCCTCCTGCCCAGATTCTAACCTGGCCAGACCCAGCTAGAGCCTCTCAGAGCTAGGCTCTCCAGGACAGGCTTACTCCGAATAGCCTTCCCAGAGCCAGACCACTCAGTGCCTCTGCCCTGACCTGGACTCCTGCTAGGGGTTCAGAGGCCAAAGGTCAGCATGCTGGGCAGGGCTGGAATGTGTCGTTACTTTGGCTGGCTGGGGACAGTGGTCCTCCTGGCAGTGGGGAGCATGAAGGAATGTATGGGGGGAGTGTTACCACACTAACATAGACATGGGCCTCTTCTGGAGGGACCCCCAGCGCCTTTGGCTCTGGGTTCAATGCCCCCTGCTGGAGTAAAGCTGTCTTCTTGTTTCAAGCGACTTGGGAGTGAAACGGAACTAGAAACCCTGGGAGAAAGGACCTGTAAAGGGTTGCAGGGGAGGAGTCCCTGACTAGGGAAAGGGGGCAGAGGCCGACTGAGGTTTTCCCCTTTGGAACTGAGACTTAACTGAATAAAAAGAAAAGAAAGACTAAGAACACAAAAAAGAAAAAAAAGAAAAAACCATAACGTAGAAGGGACCGGAGGAGGACGGTTACTTCTTGAACATGTCCTGCAGCGGCCCCGGCAGGTATTTGAGCACTGTGTCCAGGATGCTCTCCTCCTCCTCCTCCTCCTCGTCCCCACAGCCTGCGGGGATGGCCTTCTTGGGTCGGGTCAGGCTTCCCTCGCAGGGCTGCTCCAGGGCTGCCTTCTCCTCTGCCTCTTTCTCTTCTTTCTTCTTCAGCCCATACTGGGGAGAAGAGGGGCAGAGAGGGGCATGATGTCAGTCAGGGAGAAGAGAAGGTTGGCTATGTGTCTCATCAATGCCTTTAAGCCCCCCGGGAAAGCTGCCTTCCCTGGAGAACTGAGCCTAGTTCTTAGCTGGTGACTGATATAAAAGGTCACTGCGACGACACGGTTTCTTGAAAATGCGCACTTACCAATAATACCCCTTTATCCGCTTGAAATCCTCAAAGTTCTGAATGTTGAATGTCTTTCTACGTCCTGAGGCACATTTCTGTGACATGGGTGGCTGGCTGATGGAAGGCTACCTGTGCTTTGCAGTGTGGTGCTACTAGATACTAAATGAAACGGCATAGGATGGTGCGCCGGAGCGAGTGCTGCATTTTCTATGTGCTTAGTTAACATATAATCGAGAGCATGTTCCAACGACACTGGTTTTCCTAATGAGAGTGAGGCTCAGAGATGAGTTCTGGGGCTCAGGGGGCTCAGAGGTGGGGCTTGCAGGGGTGCTGACCTTGTCTCGGATCTGCTGCCGGACCTTCTCACGTTCCGCTTCCATGCGGGCGTGTTTGGCCTTGCGCTCTTCCTCCTGCTGTCTGAGGGCCTCCTGCCTCTCCTCCTCCTTCTTCTGTGCGTCTGGGTCCTTCTCCTCCTCTCCTCCCAGCATCTTCCCCATATCCTTGGTGGCCCCTACAGGGATGTGGAGTTGTCGGGGAGGAAGAGGGCGTGGTCAGTTGTGCAGGGAAGGTGGGTGGGTCGAGGGTGCATAGGGAGAGGTAAGGGGGCGGGCTCACCTCCGAGGGCTTGCTTCATGACGAAGTCCATCCTGCAGGCTTTGGTTAGTGTTCCCTAGCCCGTGGCCGAATTCGCATTCAGCACTTCTGGCTAGTCTGCCTTTGGGAAATGAACCCACCTGCAAAAGGGGAGGGAGGGTCAGAGGGAAAGATCTCTTCCGGGGTAGCCTTATTCTTGATCTGACAAGGGATCACCAATTGAGAGTAAGACTCAATACCTCCATAGGAAGAAAGAGGAGAGGGGTCTATTGGGACTGTACTATGGGCCAGGCGTGAATCGGCAGTTAAACAGCTTTTGTACCTATTCTGTATTATGCTTTAAAGAGGATTTATTTATTTATTTATTTTTTACGTGTTTGGCCTGCATGCCAATGCGCACCAGGTGCATGCAGTGCCTGTGCAAGCCAGCAGGGGGCGCCAGATCTCCTGGAACTGGAGTTACAGATGGCTGTGAGCTACCATGTGGGCCCTGGGAGTAGAACATGGGTCCCCAGCAAAAGCAGTATACACTTTCAGCCCTGAGCATTTCTCCAGCCTCCGTTCCTGTTTTATAACCTTCATTTTGAACACTTTTTTTTCTAATTTGATTAAAGCAAGGAGGGTAGACACGAAACTGGATTTGGGAAGAGTTGAGTTTTAATGTCCCCTCACTTACTATCTGACACATGACCGTCAGCAAGTGACACCCCTTCCTTATGTTCTCCGTATCTCCGTTCCTGAAACAGAAGTGGCAGGGCCAGGGCTACTGTGAGAGCAGAGAGGAGCCAGGCTGGGCCATTGGTTTAACTCGCCAAGCAAATGAGCATGCCTTGTGGCCCTCAAAAAATCAGGGGTGCATGAAACAAAAGCTATAACTAGCTTGAATAGGACTCTAGCCAGACTTTGGGAACTAATTAGACAAACAGAAAATAACTTGTTTTTCACTGTGGTGTGTGTGTAAGTTTTGTGCTTGATAGCTTAACGTTGATTTTTTTTTTTTTTTTTTTGAGTTCTGCGTGAGGGCACCGGGGATACTGTCACCTTGGCGCTCATGGCCTTCAGAGGGAGGTCCTTGGAGGTGGTGTTTTGCTAATCTTAGTTCCATAGCCTCCTCCCTAAATTACTAGTTTTCCGTTTTTATTATATTTTTTATTGTTTCTCTTTTCCTCAGAAGATTTTCTCCAAATAAAGTCATAATTGGAATGCAGTGTGGAGAAGATGAGCGAGTCGGGGCTAGTGATGGCGGTGGAGGGCCTGCAGACGGGAGCACTCTCGCGGGTGGCGCCCCGCCTCTGAGAATAGGCCCCAAAGCTTTAATTTAGAGTCTCCTTTCTTAATTGTTGAGTTGTACTGACTCCTTAAGAATGTCTTTAAATGTTTTTAACTTACGCATATGTTTTTTAAAGTCTGTGTACCACAGGCGAGGTGCCCAGAACAGTGTGTCAAAGCCCTGGCAGGGTTACACATTGTTGTAAGCCATCATGTGGTTGCTGGGAATTGAACCTGGGTCCTCAAGAGCAGCTCTTAGCCCCTGAGCTATCTCTCCTGCCCCTGAGTTATACTGGGGCCGCTGCATATGTGGCTGCATCTATAACTGTCCGGAATTTGATGTGGGGCAGAGGTTAACTGGGTCTAGGGCTTCCCCTGCTCCAGGGTTTTTATCTCACACAGACTTAACGTCTCTATTACTTTCTAGGAAGAAAAAAGAACTCTGGAAAAAGGATGACAGAGAATTCTGCTGGGTTGGTTACTGCAGCCAAGTTGAGGTCAAAGTCACAGGCTATTCGATGATGGATTCTCTCTGTTTCTTTCAAAATGAGAAATCATTAGCAGACCGAGTTTCTCATAATGAGGGATCCAAGAATGTACCTACAGAGTTAGACCACTTCCTGGGATCTTTTTGGCATAGAAAAATCATAATGTACTAGATTAAAAAGTTCCCAAGGGCTTTGGCTTCAGACTGGTTAAAGACTCCAGACTGGGTCTGAGTCTCTGGGAACATTTCAGTTTGTTCCAAACAGGGCAGTGCTAAGGTGATATTTGTACCAATATTTGAAGGAAAAAATGATGCAGGTCAAGTGTCTGGAGGCGTTGGAGAAACTTACACAAAAGGCAGCTGACGTGGACTACATATTTACGAGACCCCATTAAGCCCCAAAGGAACACAGGCTTTTCAGCAAGGAAAGAAAACCCACCCTGACCCAGAAATCTGAGTCTGAAGGTCGCTCAGCTCTGTGTGATGGTTCCCATTGATTTCAGACCTCGGGAGAAGACTTAATTTCTAAGAACAGGAAATGAACAGTGAGCAAACGAAGGCTTTCAGGAACTCTCGAGTTCCTGCGTGCTGTTTACACAGAGCTCAGAGAATTACCAGGTGGTGGTGGAAGGTGTAGCCTGTTGTCTAATTTGAGACGATTCCAGCTGGAAAGCAGGACACCTGAGCTGGAGCTCGGCCGGCCCTGGCTTGCAGCGTAACTCAGGCATGCCTCTCCTGGGACCAGATGCTCTCCCATACCCCTCACACGCTTCCCCAGTGCCTCTGCAGAAGCCTCCATGACCTAGGCACCTTACCCTCAACCCCTCCCTTCTTTGTCCTGAAACCCAGTTCTCTCCTCAGCTCAAATCTCCTCTCTCCCTCCCACTTCCCCCTTCCTCCTTAAGTAATTCTGAGGCGGCTACTTGGGTCTTCTCCAAAGTCCTGTTGTCTAACCTTAGTGCGGCCCTCTTAGCTGTGAGGCCGGCTCTGTGCTCATCTGCGTGAGAGAGTCCTGAGCCACTTCTGAGGCCTAAGGTCTGCTTTTCATTCTTACTTCCTCTTCTCCTTCTTCTTCTAGTTTTAACTTTAAAATTTTTTAAAATTATTCTCTCCTATATTACATCCTAGCAGCAGTTTCCCCTCCCTCCTCTCCTCCTGGTCCTCCCCCTCCTCTATCCCCCACATCTGCTCTTTCTCCATTTCTCTTTAGAAAAGGGCAGGCCTCCCAGGGTTATCAACCAAACACGGCATATCATGTCGCAGTAACACGAGGCACATCCCATATTAAGGCTGGACGAGGCAACCCAGGAGGAGGAAAAGGGTCCCCAAAGCAGGCAAGAGTCAGAGACAAACCCCACTCCCACTGTGAAAGTCCCACAAGAGCACAAACAACAACTCAGCCATAGCATAGGTGCAGACGCCCTGATCGGCGGTCGGGTCAGTGTCCATGGCCCCTATGTGCTCTGCTAGTTGATTCTGTGGGCCAGGCTCCTACTGTCCTTCCTCCCCCTCTTCTGCAGGGTTCCCTAAGCCCCACCTCTTAACAGGGGACTTCCCTCAGGGTCGGGCTCGCTCTTGAAGGGGCCCATCCTTCCAATGAAGCAGCTCTTTGGAACTGGGTCTTCTCTATAAAAGGAGGGCTACACGGCCCGTTTGAAGGTTAGACATCATCTGTGGGATGTGTTTGTCACGTGGCAGGTGCTCAGCAAATGGAAGCCATCATTGACGAGATTAATGAAAGCTACTGCCCACACCTGCACCCTCCCTTCTCCTAGCTCCAGGGAACTCCCGCCTCCTAGATGAAGTGGATCGAGATCTTTCTCTCTGTGCCCCTTTCTCCATCGACCCCTCCCCACACCTCCCTTACATCTTTACTGCCCTTTCTCAGTCTCTTGGGTCTCCCTTCCCCAAGCCTTTCCTTGAACTACGGCTTTCTTTGACTCTCTGCCCTGGAGTCTCCCCCTTAATGCAGTTCCCTTACTGCTCCTGCAGCCTGCTGTCTTAGCATACAGTCCAGGAGCCACTGTCACCAGCATGACTAGGAGACCCATGCCTGACCAGGAGTGTCCACAGCCCTCCTCTCCATTTCTCCTTTCGTAGCGTTTGATGCTGGTCATTACCCCTCCCCCAGTTTCAGCCGTCTCAGATCTGAATTCCAGGACACAGCACCCTTGTGCTTTCCTGGGTCTCCTCAAACAGGTCTTTTGTCCTCTTCCTGGCCGGTTTCTTCTCTAGGCAAACTCTCCTTCTCTTTCCTCTGTTCCTCCCTTAGAAACCTCCCATCTGTGCCTACTGATTTAGGAGCCTTAGTTAGCCACACATATGCACGGCGGTGGCTTTCTCTCCAAAGCCTGCACGTTTTTTTATCCTCCGCTTTATGCCGTTTCCAATTCAGTCTCGGAAGATCGCGCCCGTCCTTACAGGGCTCCCATCTTGTCGTCCAGCATGCTTTGCTACAATTGCCTCAACCGAAACCTCCAGTCACTACACACACACTCACCCACTCACACACCCTGCACTCCTGAGTACCTACTGTCTACCAGGCGTCGGGGAGGAGAACAGGGGCTTTCTCCAACACTGGTCCTCCCAGCTGTCAGTTAACTAGGGAGGGAGTTAACCGCACAGCAGAGCTCACAAGGATTCGGTGGGCATGACTGGGACAGCGGGAGGGCGCAGTGAAGACTTCCAGTCACTGCTTACCTGCCACCTCCTCCTACTGCAGCCTTGGTTCACGGCTCTGTCTCTTCTCCAGCTCTGACCTGTCTTCCACATAACCCTCAGATTAATCTTCCTCAAAGGCAGGTTTGCTCATACAAACTTACGACCCTGCAACTGGCTTCCCATGGCCTTGTCAAACCTACCACAGTCTGTGGTAACCTTCAAACCTTGCAGTCTGGAACCGGATAGCTTTCTTTCCTTCCCATGTCTTAACCAGCACCCCCTGCCCCAAATGTCATTTCCACGTCCACCCGAGACAGGGTGATTTGGGCATACTATCCCCACACCTCAGGACTGTTTAACCTCATCCCTGCTGGCTCAGATCTTGGCACCAATACTTATTAAATGATCTTGAGTACTTGACTTAATGTTTTCCCATGTGTAAAATGGAGACAGCCGATGCCGAGTGCCAGGCCTGCTGTGAGCACCAAGATTATGCAAACCAAGTCTCTAAGCCAGTGAGTGTCCTTGTCGTCATAGGCAGCCACAACCGCGGCAGCATCAATTCTAAGACCCTTTGCCTACAGTGCTTCCCTCCGTGCAGATCCCGGTTCTCCTTGACACGATAGGATGAGTTCTTGCTTTTGTGAGATCTAAGGCAGTTTCTATTCATGCTCTGGCTGTCTGAGTACCTTTCCTTTGTGACCGCGGGAGCCTCTCTGTTGCCTGTTTTACCCATTTCGCCGATCTGGAGGATATCTGCCTCAGAGTGTTTGCTTAGTGGAATTTAATGTTGTGTACATGGGCTCATAGCATGAGCCTGCATGTCTGATTCTAAACCTCTTAGACACGTGTGTGTGTGTGTGTGTGTGTGTGTGCGCGCGCCCGTGTGTGCGCTTGTGCGCTTGTGGGATTACCAGTGGGACTACCAGAGAGAGGGCCTGCGGATGTGTGCAGTTGAGGATTTGGACCTCACCGCCAGGAGGCGCTCCTCAGCGGTGCTGCGGAAGCTGCCGTCTGTCTCCGCGCGGGAAGGGAGCTGGTGGGGGTGGAGGCTGCTGCTGCTGCTGCTGCTGGTAGGGTGTTGGACTAGGGGAAAGGGGGAGGGGTGTAGGTAGGCAGATGCAAATGTTTCCGTGCTACCAGTCACGGGGGACCCAGGGCAAGCCCTCACCTTCCCTCCAGACCCCACACCCCCGCACCCCTGCTGTCAGTCCCAGCCAAAGGCAGCCAAGGCTCCGGTTCCGTCGAGTCCCAGGAACCGGCCCCTCCTTCTGACAAGCACACAGGAGCACCTGCAGTGTTTGTCTTTGCGGCTGTTTTTCTATGATTCAAGTACGGGCTACAATCACAACTCAATTCAACACTCCGTTGTTGTTGTTGTTTTTTGTTTTTTGTTTTTGTTTTTTTTTTTTTTTTAGGGACTCCACGCTAATGGCGGTGGCCAAGACTGAGGACATTTCCCCTACTTCTCCATCCCACGCTCCTAGCAGCAAGACGTCTTGGAGGTGGCGGGAGGGGGGGAAGGGGTTGGGGGGGGACGGCGAGATCGGGCCAGAGTAAAAGGATCACTCGTCTGGGTCACGAAAGTGCGGGGGTTTTCTCGACAGAAGAGAGGGCAGCTTCCAGCCTCCGCTCCCGGGCCCTCATGGAGACCAGCACTTGCAACAGCTCTGCTCCGGGGCTCTCAGTTGGTCAGTGCGTGATCCCCTTCCCCCAACACACGCCTCTCAATACTGAACCCTAGCCTGCTCTTAAACTTTGCCAGGGAGGGGACGGTCTGAGTCTGGGGAACAGCCTGTGAGCCCCGCGCAGGCTCGCGCTACTCCAACAGCGCTCCTGCGGGAAGAGGACAAATAGCCCCCTGCCCCCCACCGACGTGGCCTCTCCTCTCCCCCACCCCCCGCCTCTGCCACCTTCGGGTTCCCTTGGGAACCGAACTCTACCTCTCGGGGTGACTCTCTGTTCCTGTAGCAGAGGGTCCGGGAGGGTTTCAGGGGTAGCCACACCCCAAGTAGGCAAGGACCATGTCCCCCACCCTAGTCCTGTGGGCTCGAAGTTGTTCTCCCGGTTCACACTTGAGTCTCCGCACTCGGGGCCGTCCGAGCTCCCCAAACCCCACTGTCCCCCTGCTCCGGGTGCGCATCTGCCTACATCTGCCTGCCCCCGAGGCTGCAGCACCAGCCGTCCCCCTGGCCTCCGCGCGGAGCTGTCCCTTCAGCACCACACCGAGCGGGCAGGGGCCGCAGTCCCCAGTGCAGCGCCCCGCGGTCTTGGGGAGCCCCTCAAAGCCGCACTGCCCGGCTTCCCCGCTGTTCCGGAGCCAGAGCGTCCCCCCCCCAGTGCCCCCAGCCCGGCTCCACCTCCCCGGCCCACGGCCAGCACCGACCTGGTGGTCTCAGCAACCGTCTAAGCCACTGCGGGGCTCCGGCTGACTCCAGCAGGCGGTGCCGTGTGCTCAGCCAGCTCGCGCCGCTGCCTGGTGTAACTCCGCCAGGCGAGCTGGGGCCGAGGCTGCTGCCGCGGGCGGGCGGATGCCGAAGGCGCCCTCCAATCACGCCCCTCAGCCAGGCCCTGACGCCGTACAGCTTCTCTTCCAGAAGGGAAATTCAAAACCTCTCTCTCTCTCTCTCTCTCTCTCTCTCTCTCTCTCTCTCTCTCTCTCTCTTCCCTCCCTCTCTCCCTCCCTTTCCCTCCCTCTCCCTCCTGCCGCCCTCCCCTTTCTCCCCTCTCTTTCCCGTTCCCCCTCTTCATTCTCCTTTCCCTCTCACTGTCTCCTCCCCCTCATTCTCCCCTCTTCCGTTTCTCCTTTCCACTCTTTTATTCTCCCTGCATTAAGCTCTACCGATCTGCCTGATCTGCCTTCGGCTTCTTCCCAACTCCTCTGTGTCCAAGCTCCGAGAACCACAAGCTCTCGGGTGTGGAGGGGCTATGGGGCCAGGAGTGGAAGAAAGGATTTTAAAGGCAGAAACCAAAGGAGTTCCCTCTTCAGTAAAGTTCTTTTTGGTTACTCCAGGCACACTAGGATAGGCATAGTCCTGTTGGGGTGCCCACTTCCCTAAAGGAGCCCCAGTTTCAATCACCCTCTCTCTGTGCCAGCTGAATCTTGCCTGTGAGCAGCTTCTGGACTAGGCAATCCTCTATCACATCGGTTCTGCAGTTTATTACTGTAGTGTCCAGCTACGCACTCGCTCCAAAACCACTGGTGTGGGATGAGTGGCTCTCTGCTCTGGACCCAGAAGCCAAAGACTGATGCAAAATTGCAAGGGGAACCCTACCTAGGTAGGCTACTCCTTGTTCTCTATAGATCTGTTACCCTCTGAAGAAGGCATAGTTCTCTGGTTATGCTATTCTAGAAGGCACTGCTAAGCCCAGGGAAGATAAGGGAGTCCAATGGTGGGGGAGGGGGGCGTACTCCTCACTCAGCCTCTCCTCCCCTCCTATTCCTCTTCCCTCCTGATGAGCCTCTCCTTGCTGCCTGCAGTCCATTGGCTCCCCAGCCCTCCCTTCCATCTATCCAGAGGTGTAGGAAAATGGCTGCAGGGGGAGGGCCTTGCACCTGGCCTTTAGAAGCTGAGCAGGAGTTCATGCATCCCTCAAAGCTATGTCAGAGTGGAGATGATTCTGCTTCTGGGATGAGAGGGAAGGCTTCTCTCCCAGGAGCGAGAGCTGCGGAAGGGCAGGATCCGGGGAGAGGAAGGAGGGGGTTCACAGTAGATGCCTCAAGGCGGGGGAGCCTTACAAGTCTGTAGACATTGGTGTGTGCACCCTGCTCCCTGCAGATCAGAGCTTTGTACGATATCAGGGCCCCTCTATTTAGGAGAGTTGGGGCATCAGCAAGCTCATTATTTCCCTGTCATTTCCTATGGTGACCTAAAGAGTGTGTGTGTGTGTGTGTGTGACACACTCTTGTTTCATTAGAGCGACTTAGACTGGCCACTAATGCTGGAGGGGAGTTCCAAGCCAAGAGATCTGACATTTCAAGACCTGCAATCTTCCCCTTCTCTCTCCTTCTCTTTTCTACACGTTCTTCAGCAGCATGCCCTGTGAATGGGGCCCGTGCCAGCTGTCCTCTGGTTACAGCTGGGGCTTTGCCTTCGACATGGGCATTGATCAAGCTAGGATCAAAATCCAACTTACGCTTCAGACCGAGCTCAGTCCTGGGTGCTGCGTTTTAAGATGGGCTTGTGTAAGCAGCGGGATCGATCCAGCTCTGGAGAAGAGTCTGGGCTGGGGCTAGTGAGGTTGAAGGGTCTGAGAGTGGCTTCCTACCCTCAGGGCAGAACTGAGGGGGCATTAGTCCTGGAAGGGCTGATGAGTCTTGGTTAATTGAAATTGACTCCGTTTAGTAGTTGGCAAAGTAGATGCTAAGGGTCTGAGTGGATAAAATAACCAGTGTGGGGGGGGGACCAGAGCTGCAGGGGTCTCTCTATGCCCCCCCCTACACCGCCATTGCTGGAGATGGCCTTAGGACAGTGGGTGAAGAGAGGTAGTCTGTAGCTCTAAGAGGAAGATCCAGATCTCAATTGGTGCTCTCCAGCCCTGCCTGTCCCAGCTCAAGGCCACTAGCTAAAGCTGGCTAAGAGGACCATCCAGGTGGCAGTCACATTTGAATCTGAGCCTTTTGTGAACCTCTTTTTTTTTTTTAAATCCTCATTATTTGACATGAACTGAGCCTAGTCGCAGAAATCTTACTGATGAACAGAAATTCAGCTTGGTCAAGTTTTGAGCCTTTGTCCTGTCGATCAAATAAAGATAACTCATAGTGGAACTATTTCTAACAGCCAAACAGAGGTGGGGAGAGGAGTCCTTTCTGCCTGGAAATGATTCCCAAATTCTGTTATTATTTAAGAAAAGTAGCTGACTGTTCCAAATATCCTCTAATGATGACAATGACACTAACCTCAGCAATGAACTACGCTCCCCAAGGGCCTGAGGTGCCAACTTTGGGACTTTTTATATAAATCAACTTTTTCATTTAATTTCTACAAACCGTCATTTTCAAGATCCAGACATTGAAGCCCAGAAGGAGAAAATGAGTCTTGAACAGAGCCAGGATTCCAGCTGATAGGGCACCGGGACTCATGGGCCCAGGATTCCAGCTGATAGGGCACCGGGACTCATGGGCCCAGGATTCCAGCTGATAGGGCGCTGGGATTCATGGGCCCAGGATTCCAGCTGATAGGGCACTGGGACTCATGGGCCCAGGATTCCAGCTGATAGGGCACCGGGACTCATGGGCCCAGGATTCCAGCTGATAGGGCGCTGGGATTCATGGGCCCAGGATTCCAGCTGATAGGGCACTGGGACTCATGGGCCCTTTAGCACTCTGGGCTGCTTTTCTTCTGTCACAGTCCAACCTTCTGTAACCTATGCAAGTGGAACGTTTGATATATCTATATATCTATATCTATATATAGTGTGTATGTGTGTGCATGTTTTATGGTATTTATAGTCATTCCTGTTTGGTTTCTAACACACACACATGCATGTAAGCTTGCATGCACATAGACGCACATACGCACACCATATATTTACACTCAGATCAGGGCGCTTGTGTCATGCAGACTGCGGTATTTCTTCCCCCTCCTGCCTCTCTAATCCAGCTTGCTCGCTGTAAGCGAGCGTGGGCACGGGAGGTGCAAGCAGGCAGCCTCTGGTCTTCACAGAGCGTTAAAGCAGGGAGAGGGAGGCAGGTTTGGAAAGACTGACGAAATGGTGTGTAGCTCTGCCTTGGATGTTCACTAGGAAGCCAATTAGGAAAGCCAGTGCTAGGACTTCCACAGCACCGAGGGACAGTGCGTGAGGAATGACAGCTGTCATAGGCTGCATGCCAGTGAGAACGGCTTCCAGAGAGCGTCTGTCCAAAGGTCAGCTGTCCCCGCCACACCACCCCCAGCCCCCCAGCCTCTGTCACCTCCCTCACCCAGGAGAGCACTCTGGATGCCATGGGGGGAAAAAGGAAGTGACAGATCTGGTCTGACTGGAGCTTGGCTGGCTGCTTCATACCTCAGCTGGTATGGACTGGGTTCAGGGAGCCCTGAGCTGCCCACGTCCTGTGGTTCTAGCTGGAGCCTGGGGGGGCAGCATTGGCCTTGGTTTGGGAGGGTGGCCTGGTGCCGGAAGAAGAAAGAACAGTGAGGAACAGAGAAAGGTTCCATGTCCTATTGCTTCTCTGGTGACTATCTTCCTTCTCATCACCAACAAATGCTGGGGCATGGTGTGAGTTTCCTGGTCTACCTTTGTCAACACAAAGGAATGACACAGTGTGAAGGCAAACTTGTCACTGTGCAATGGTGTACCTGTGCATGTGGCCAGTGTGTGTGTGTGGGGGGGGGATGGGGTGGTGGTGGAGGACAGCATCCATAGAGGATGCGGGTGCCATTGCTGCTGTATGGTATGCGACCCTGGGTCTGCTGTCTCCGACTCTCATTGTTTGCTGCTGAGTCCTTCCTGTCAAGAGCCAATGTGCCAGTACACAGCTAGCTTCATTTCACAACAGGATATGTCATTCGTGGTACTATGGAGGCCCTGCTGTAAGGCGAGGGCACACACACACATGTACAGCTGTGTGTGTACCAAATGGCTGCATACCATGGGGCCAGATTCACATGGATTGTGCTGGATTAGAGGTTCTAGGGTTGTGCTGCTGTTTCTGGTTACTAATGTTGCTATCAACTTTGAGGCGACCCAAGTGTTAGGATGGTGGCCCTGGGTAGCTGTCAGCAGGTGTGAGACATGAGCCACAACGGGTGGGCATGCGCACACAAAACGGGCGACACACAACGGGCGAGCACACATGCCATTGTGTAGGGCAGCAGAAACATGCAGATGTGTCTGCCCATGAGCGGCAGACATTTGTAAAGGCTGTAAGTCAGCACTCGAGCTCCTGCCCATTTGGGAAGGCGAAAGACTCCTCTTAGAACCCTGTAGTTTTCCAGAAAGTTCCAAGATTTCACATCTGCTCCCTGACTCACTGGTAACACATGAGTGTGTCTGTGGAAATTCTCTAGGGATCCGTTCTTGTCCCCAGAGCCTCATCTCCAGTTTGGCTCCCCACTAGCATCCGCCCACCAGTCCCTCGTGGGTCCTGCATGCCCTTTATCCGTGCCCATCTCCCCATCCAGGTGCCCATTAGCATGTCAAAGCAGCCCGTTCCAGCCCACACGCTGTACTCTGGGGCATCCCTACAGAGTCGCTCCCTCTCATCTGGAGCTTTCCAGAAACCTGGCATTTTCCTGTCTGTTTTCCAGTCTGCAGTACCTCACCATTCACCAAGAGGAGATTGTTTGGATGTGATCCCCCCTTCTCGCCTTGGGTTCTTTTTCAAGTGTCCTGCTGTGACTTCACCAAGAGGAGGTTGTTTAGATGTGATCCCCCTTTCTCTTGTCTCAGGTTCTTTTTCAAGTGTCCTGCTGTGACTTCTGCCCCCTTACATCTACCCCCGAGCCCTTCCAATTCTTCTGGACATGGTCAGATGTCCCTGACCTCTGATGACCTCAGATGACCACGGTCTTTCAGACCCTAATTTCCAAGATCTGACTTGAGCTTTGCTTTTGCACAGTGGGTGCAGTATTGAATTCTGTTACCCAGGCCTTTGGAGGAGCCCTTTCTCAATGGTCCTCATACCTTGTAGACTCTTGGTCTCCTGCAAAAAAACCTGCTCCAAGACAGTTCTTATACCATAGAAGCTTGCCTTGCTGCATGGAAATAGCATACGAAGGCAGAAGTCCAAGTGAGAACCTCATTTTAAATATCAGGATTCTAGGGCTCTCTTAGACACTACATGGCAAAGGGTCCCACTCTTATTCACAAGAGATGGAGCGGGGGCTGTGTTTTTAAACACTCTACAGATGTGCAGGCCTTATTCCGCACGAAGCAAAGCCGTCTCTGGCATGAGAGTCCAGGGATGGCATTTGCCTATAGAATCTGAGAATGCTGTGGTTTATGTGTGGTGGGGGGTGGAGGCTTGGGGGGGTGGGAGGAAGAATCATGGAGTCACAGATTGTTTTGGGATTAACAGAGGGTACACACACACCCAACTTCACCATCTTCAATTCTACAAATCTGTGTCACGAGCTTGGAGTTGGAAGGTTCTCTGTCTGGTCTGGGAAGAACGTTGCTTTCCAGGCTCCTTGGTCTGTTTGCTATGGAACGTTTCTCCCCATCCCTTGAAGGACTGTTGTCACATGTCACTTACATATGTGAGGACCCACAAACTCCCTGCTGGTGCCAAGGTAACTGGCAGGGCTTAGTGCACAGAGTGGTGAGCAGAAAATGATGCCTGTGTCCAGTTAGGACCAGCCGTGCACTGGCCCTGAGACAGATCTTGCTTGTTGATAAAGGACCGGCGAGGACATTATTGCTGTTTTATTAAAGTAAGAGATATCGAGGAACTCGGACAGATGGTAATAAGCTCCCGGGCCTCTCTGGTCAGGAGATGAGAGAACGTATTAAAGAGCCTAAGAATGTTTGTTGAGGTTGAGGGTGGGAGGAGTCTGTGTGTTTAGGAGACAGGGAGGGCAGGAGGCCCTGCAAAAGGCACCCAAAGTTAAAAGCACGCAGTGGTGGGACACTAGCCCAGTGTGCACACTGCCCTGGCTTCAATCCGGAGAACCACACATAAAGGGCAAAAGCATCAATGATGAAACTGGAAGTTTTCTGTACTCGTACACTTGGGAAAAATGGGGCCAAAGTCACACAGCAAATTCATGAACCTTCTAATTCCTGGGTAACTGTTCCTTTGTAGGTGTAAGTCAGCAGCACCCGGCCACACCTTTCCTTAAAGGCTCCCTTCCTACTAGGTGTTATTTTAGGGACATTACAGGTGCCAGTTCTTTAAGCCACACAACTGACCTTTGGGGTAGTTGTTCTTCATGCATGCGTTCATTTATCAGGACGGACGGAGAACTGTGGTACCCTCCATAGCTCCATACGTCCTGAGTTGCTCCCCACCCCCTGCTTCACACCAAGAGATACACACATGCTCTGATTCACACTTTTAAGGTCCTGTTGGCTCCCATACTCTATGATGTGTGGGTGGGGGAGGTACTCACAAACAGTCCATGCTATTATAACATGTGAAGGGCTGTCCTAGTGAAGAGGGAGGTGGGGGGGGGGGGAGAAGGAACAGCACACAGCTTGCCAGCCAGATGGAAGTGAACGCTCCGAGCAGGGAAGAGATGCGGGCTCTGTCGCTCCTGACTTCAAAGGCTCTAGGGTATCTGAATAATCTCAGATGCTTCTCCCAAGAGGAGACAACATGGTTCTGCCATGGAGAGGTGTGGATGGAGTCTCGCTCGCCCTCTGGCCTTCCTGTCTGTGTGATAAGTATTCTCCTTAGTAACAACGGGAAAGCCATCTCCACCTCCCAGCATAGTCAGAAGGCTTGGATGGGGCTCTGCTTTGAAAAAATGACAGTTTAATCCCGGAGAGCATCAGCCTCTTTCAGTTCTCTGGCAACACATGGGGCTCTGTTCTGGAGTTTGGGACAGTGTGGCCATTGGATACAGCCTTCTCTTATGACCTCCGTGGCTGGGAATTCTGCCTTTAAACACCCTAGAGTTTACAGAATGCTAAGGTAAGTATGGTGACCCTTCTCCTGCTCCTTCTCTTTTGCTGGCTTCTTTTCCAAACACAGGAGACTGAGGCAAAGCACTCCCTAGGGGGAGCTGCCCGAAGGAAATCCAGTAGGGCTCAGACATCAGGCTCAACCACACACACACACACACACACACACACACACACACACACACACAGAGAGAGAGAGAGAGAGAGAGAGAGAGAGAGAGAGAGAGAGAGAGAGAAATGGCTGTTTCTGTTTCTTCTCAACCTCCAGTTGTTTCTCTCTGATGAGAAAACAAAATAAAACCAACAGCCCCTTTTATTCGGCAAGTGGAAAGTCTTCGGAAGATGTAGCCAGAAAAAAAGCTCAAAGATACTCCAGCAGAGGGGATTCTGGAAGCAGGCGTCTCTTTAGGATAGGAGATCCCCACATGTTCCTTAGCGCTCCACTTCATTACTTTAAATGCCATTACCTGCCCTCTGTTTTCAGGTAGCAACATTCAGGCTGACACAGCTAAGAAACATCCACATCCGCTAAGAAACATCCGCGTCCACATCTGAGGTATCCGCGTCTGCACAATCAGTATGTGATTAGAGCTGGCTGTATCTGTAGAGAGGAGACACGTAGTTTTCTGGAAGGCCAGGCTGAGCGTATAGCTGCAGCACAACTGTTTCTAGAATTTGGGTGACTCTACAAGGACATTCTGGATATTCATGGGCCGTTCCTCATAGGGGCTGGTTTGAAGTTGGTCAAGAGATGGGAGCTGTAGGTCAAGGCTCTAGAACTATGCCTTGAGGCTTAAATGATTCCCCACCCCTCCAAGTAGGCTTCTGCTTACCCCCAACTCAGCCTTAACCTCCTGCCTGCTAATTTTCTTCCTAATTGGCTTCCAGATCTGTGGGAGATGATGCTTGCAGAATATGCATCTGATGGCGCCCCTTAAAGCACATGGTGGTCACAGCTTCTTTTACCACCCGGCACCCACTCCTTCCTCATGTGCCATCAGCTCTGCAGAAGCCATCTGTGTAGTGGTCCCTCAGTATCCAAGGGCGAATTGCATCCAGGACCCCCGTGGATACCAACATTCCTGGAAGCTCCGGTTGCTTCTATAAAACAGTGTCATATTCATATAACCTGCCACGTGCTTTGCAACCCAGATGACCACGTGTGTTGGTTTGTTGGCTTAGGCTGTGCAATCCAGATGAAACATGGAGGCCCTCCATATCTCCTTGGGCTCAACTGAGCTGTAATCCAAAGTCTTTGGAAAATATTTCCTGTGCTGAAGATATATGGCCTTTTACAGTACACCTTAAGCAATACAGGACAATGGATTTCATATGGCATTTATACCATCTTAGGCATCGTAAATAATCTGGAGATGTTTTCTGGTTTTGTTTGTGTACTGACTGGTTTTGTGTGTCAACTTGACACAAGTTGGAGTTATCACAGAGAAAGGAGCTTCAGGTGAGGAAATGCCTCCATGACATACAGCTATAAGGGGGAAGCAAGCCAGTAAGCAACATCCCTCCATGGCCTCTGCGTCAGCTCCTGCTTCCTGACCTGCTTGAATTCCAGTCCTGACTTCCTTTGGTGATGAACAGCAATGTGGAAGTGTAAGCCGAATAAACCCTTTCCTCCCCAACTTGCTTCTTGGTCCTGATGCTTTGTGCGGGAATACAAACCCTGACTAAGACAGGTTGTTTTAAAGACAGGGTCTTAAGTAGCCCAGGATGGCCTAGAACTGCCTATGTAGTCAAAGATGACCTAGAATTCTGTTTCCCTGCCTCCTCTTCAGGAGTGCTGAGTACCTCCATCTGTGCTTAGCTTGCAGATGATCCACATCTGTGGTCCCCTTGTCTTTGAGGTATCCTGGAACCAGTCACCTGTGCACCGAGGGGTGACTTCATGAGCATGTGCTAAAGACCAGAGTCTTTTCTGGGTATGGGGAACACCTGGTGAAGCACATAGCGATTTCTGCCTTGTTAGTAGAAGAATTTGGCATAGAGTCAGGGTGATTCCCGAAGGAGATAGGGCTATGGTGGGCTGAGACAAGAGGCAGCTGCCTGTTTCATTTCTTTGGGCACAGAGTCATGTCAGGGCAGGGCTCCAGGAAGAGTTTTCCTGGAAGATGAATAGGGATTATCCCCCAAACACCCAGCAGTGGCCCACAGCCCTTCTGTGACGTCACCAGGACTCTTCCAGAACTCTCTGTTGGTGATTTAGTCTCCATTTTTTCAGACTACATCTCCTCTTGGGGTGGGGGTGGGGTCACGGTCTTTTGTGTGCGGTTCACCTCTTCTGATGTCCTCTGATTCCCCAGTGCTGACCATTCCTGCTTCAGCCCAGTGGTGGGACAGCCTGCTGCCCCGGGTGACTTTGATCAAGACTCCCCGTCTTGGTTTTTCAGTCTTTACTCTCCCACCCCCTCCACAGGCCTGCTGTCAGCCCTTTGATCAGCTCTGTGACTTTCCATTGTGCCCTCCTGGCTCCTCTCACTCCGGTGCTTAGAAGACGCCTCTGACTCATTCTTGTCTGCAGCACGGGGTCCAAGCCCAGGAGCCCTGGGAAGACTTAGACCTCTCCCTCTCCTGTGCTCTGTGGCCCTGCTCCTAAACACTACTTTCTAGGATGTTTGTCTCCTTTCTTAACTTGTCCATCCTCTTGTTTGTTCTGTGGGATGTAAGAAGCCGGGACACAGAATGTGTCTTCTTCATGTGCAAGTCTTCAGTGTGAAACCCAAGCCTCTCTTTTGCCTGAGGGTCAGTGGCTGATTCCAGGATGTATAGAGCACAGGAGTAGTTAATGCCACTCCCTTGGGATCACAATGGCTTCCTGGAGTCTGTGACATTTCCATCTCAGGGATGGGACTTGTAGACCCAGGCTCTGGTTGAAAAAAAAGTTTTGGGACCCTGTTGTAATCCTACACTGGCCCAGCTGGAAGCCACACACACAGTCTCTCTGGACTCCTTCCGTACTTGAGCCCACAGTACATGTTCTGTCCTTGGGATGTTAGGGGTGTCATTTGCTGTGGGGAAAATACAGTTTTAACCTGACCATCTAGAGTCTATTGGGAATACCTCACTATGATCTGGGTGGAGCTGATGTCATGTTTCACATCTGTGGGTAGGCATCCGACACAGAATCAGCTTAATCAGAGCATTAGATGCCTACTGGCCTCAGGGACCACCCCTGCATGGCAAGTGGCACTAAGCCGATTAAGAATCAGCTTCCGGTGTTGGCTGTGGGGTTGACAGTCCTGAGGCTCTAGGTACTTCTGCCAACTTTCAGAAGAGTCCACCCGAGGGCAATGGTGACACAGAGAATCCCAGAGCTTTGAGAATGGCAAAGGCAGGTCCCTGATGACACTGTGAGGACCACATCCCTTCTGCCTCCTCTGCTCCTATGGTCAGGGATGACAACCACTAAATACTACTTTTCTCCTTACACTTTAGTATTGTGGCAGTTTGTGACCACTGGAGACCTTCTAGGCTCTACCTTTGGGTTGTGCATTCTCTTCTTCAGAATGGGCTGCTGTGTAATACATTCACACTTGAAGGAGGAGCCAGGCACAAGCCAGTAGGTGACCTACTATAACATGGTCCTACACTCGTGGGACTCAAGGTCAGGAAGGGGCTTGCAATGTGAGATCCAAGGCAAAGCTGTGTCAACTCTGTCTCCACAGATCCCATCTCCTATGGCCATATCTGACTGAATACACTGAATGCACTGAAAACAGTCACAGAGTTTTGTCTGTGGTCCGCCCACCTCCCTCATCCACAGTGGATTCAATCAGCTTCATTGAGTGGGTGCCCTTGCTTCTAGAGACTGAGTTGAGTTTGTCAATCAGAGCTAAAATTTTGCCCCCTGATAGCAGTGTGGAGGAAGGGGCTTACAGAAGGAAGCAGGAATTTTCCTCACAGCATTCCCCAGGGGTGTTGATGCTTTCTCAGATCTGGGATCACTTCAGCTCCCAACTCTATCCCAGGGAGACGGCTCTTCAAGCATCATGCAGAAACTTTGACCTCCATTTGTATTTGGTGTATTTGACAGAATTCTTATTCTTGGCTATATAGTCTTTTCCAAGGTAACGATTAGAATATTTTTGGATTGTGCCGTCTCGAGGCCTCTCTGCCCCAGGTGGTTCTAAGGTTTTAAGAATCTTTCTCCAGAGGTGTGGTCTGCTTTCCTCTGATCTCCGAGTCAGCACTCCTGGCTTGCTGCGTTGTTTCTTTCCCATTGTGGTCAGATATTCAAGGCAGCAGGTGGGGAAAAGGGGGGCTCAGGGGACTCAAGGTGGTCCCAGTGGCTCAGGAAGCCGCTGTCTTAGTATGTGACTTTCAAGGGCATTGTGGTAGGAGGGAGTCATGATGTCACCAAGGTTTCCACGTCAAGTAATAACTTGCAGGCCACCTCCTGTGTGTCCTTCTGAGTCCTCTTCCTCACATTGATTTGGGCCAAGGAGGCTGGCCCACCCTGTGTGTGGGTTTTGTCAGGAGGCAAGGAAGAGCGTGAGGTTACAGTGTCCCTTGGCTGAAATTCACAAAGCCTGCTGAGTGGTTGTTCTTTGTACAAGCGAGTCTGCCATGAATACATGGCTGAATTAGCGTGTCCTCAGTTCCAAATTCTCTGATTTCATTGATCTGGTCAGTTTCTTTAGCACATGGCTGTTTGTTTGGAGATCCAAAGGCTTCCACTGAGATCCTACACTGACTCTATCACTTCTGGGGAAACCAAGGCCCACAGCTGTTGGGGGGTCGTATTCCAGCCTCACTGACACGAAGAGTACAACCCAACTCCCCTCCCTTCCCCTACACCCCCCTCCCCTCCCCTCGGCTGGGCTCTGGGAGGAGCAGGTCTGACATCGGCACCATATCCTTTCTCTGGAACTGTTGTCTCCTTTTGTAAATATGGAACCGGAGGACCCGGCGTCTCCCCATCGCTGCTCACCTCAGGGCATCCCCGCTCCTGCATGCAGCAGCAGCCCACACAGCATCCTGTAAATAACTGCATGTTCCCAACACCTCTCCCTCTTCTCCTTGGAAACCTGTTCTGTCTTTGGACTTGGGTTGTCAGATTTGCCTGCTCCGTTCTGTGCAGAGCCTGGCAGTAGGCAGCAGCTCTGGCTGCATCACCAGGCTTAGAGCTGGGAACTAGCAGCTGGCTGACCCTTGTCACGGCACTATTTCTCTCTGAGCCTCAGTTTCCCAGTTTAAAAGGCAGGAACATAATAGCTAACGTCTCGGGTGAAGATCCAATGAGGACGGTCATACTCAGTGCTTGGCTGAGTGTGAGGTACATAGTAGGTATCACTGAAAACAAGTTTCAGATATACTGTGCAACCGTGTGGGATAGATGCTACAGCTAGGCCTGTTTTTCAGATGCAGAAAAAGGTAGAGAGAGGGCAGGAAACAGGCCAAGGGTACACTGCTAGAAGGCACGAGAAAGATCTGCATTGAGGCCTTCTGTCCTTTTCAGTGGAGATGGGTTCTCTCCGTGGTTGTGCACAAGATGTCCCGAGAGACTGCCCAGGACAGCCTATATTGCCTTGTCTCTGTGGCTGAACTATGGTTTGAGACTGCTTTGCCAAAGTTCCTGAAAAAGAAACATAATCCCCCATTGCAGCCGTGTTTGGGAGGCTCTCAAGTCGTGGGTGGAGCCCTAGAGCTGGGTGGATGCCTTCCTTCTGTGAGAGAGTCCTGTCTCTGTCAGGACTGATTAGTCATCATGGGACAACATTGTTCCACAGTGTTTAGTCATTCCCATGGGCTCACTCGCCCTTACACCCTCGGTTTAGAGTGGAAGTGGCCCAAGGCTGTCACCACAAACAGCAGGTCCTAGTACCATCCTAGGTTGTCTCCTCCAGAGCAACCCTCCTTATTTACAAAATATTCGCTCATCTGACAGAAACAATGGGCTGAGGTAAATGCTGCGCACTGTGTGTCTCATTTGACCCTGAAGAGTTTCTTCCCTCTAGCACCTTAACTTTGCTTTGGGAAGCTGTCTCCACCCCTCATTCCCTCATGCTGTCTAGACAGGGTTGAATCCCTCTCCCCTTAAGTTCTAGACATTGCCACGGAACCCAGGCATTTAACTTCAATTAGATTTAGGACTGGGCACGTGACTGAGGGGCCAGTGAGGCTTGGTCCTCAGCCTTGCTCAGGAATATTGGAAACGTTCTCTTACTTGGTGTTGCTGAGCCAGGAGACAGTGAGACAGAGCTGCAGCTGCAGAGTCATGGTGTGGGGGAAAGCAAGAGGAAGGCAGGGCTAGAGGTAGGCAGAGCCGGCAGGGAGCGAACCTAGGGACATGGGCAAGCTGTGCTGGCTGGGCTTCCTGAAGTCCAGTCAGTCCTTCAGTGTATCCATCACTTGAACCGATGTCACGGTGCTCCTGTGAAGCCATTTTAGCTCATTTCTCTACCGTGCATCTAAAATAGAAATGTTTGGCTCTGTGCTCTCTGTGCTGTTGTTTGTTGTTTTACTGAAGCCAACGAGGCAGCTAATGTGTCTGCTAGGCAGAAAAAGGAGCAGGGCTAGGAGACATGGGTAAGATCGGCTGAGGAGTGCATGGGAAGGCTGGGATTAGAACCCGGGCGTTCTGACTTCACACATCTTACCGTAACAGGCCTGCCTACCTCTACTGGGTACTGAGAATGGCCTCCCATTTCATGTGCAGCAAGCGGGCTGCTTTACCCACCCCTGCTTGGGACTGAGGATGAGACCACAGTTTGGCTGTGTGTTGTGTACTGTCCAGCTCTTATCAGTCAGTCAGTCAGTCAGTCAGTCAGTCTGTCTGTCTCATTCTCCCATCCCTACTTCCTCAGAGAAGAAGCCTTTGCAGGCCACACCTTCAGACCAAACTGTCTCCTAGCAGGTGTTATTATAGCCTATTTGTTGTTATCATGTTTTTTATTTTTATTTATTTATGGTATTTTTTGAGACAGGTTTTCTTTGTGAAGTGTCTGCTGTCCTGGAACTAGCTCTGTAGACCAGGCTGGCTTGAGCTCAGAGATCCACCTGCCTCTGCCTCCTGGGTGCTGGGATTTGGGATTGAAGGCGTGTGCCATCACTGCCCGGCCTTGAATGTTTTTATAGCTTGACTGAACCTCCGTAGTTATTTGGTCTAGGTTTATCTCTGCCCTGTGTGGGCATGCAGCGAGTGGGTCAGTGACAGCCTGGGTCCAGTCCTCGTTGCAGCCTCAAGGCTCTGGCCCAGTGCCTGGCCTGTGGTGGCTGTTTGTACCTGCTTGCCCTCAGTACCGTGTCACAGGCCTGTCCGAAAGTGTGCTGGATTGTTTTGACTCTGTAGAATTCCTTCCTGTTCAGTTGAAATTGGCAGAGCAGGTAAAGGGACTTGCCATAGAAACCTGAGTACGCCCACCAGAGCGCACAGAAAGGTAGGAGAGAGCCAGCCAGCTCCAGCAAGTGGTCTTTTGTGTATACATGCATGGCACATGTGTTTTCCCATCACACACACACATACACCCCTCATACACACACACCATATACCACCCACATACAAACACACCATGCACACACATACATACCACATGCACACTATATACCACCCCCACACAAACACAGCATGCACACACATACATACCACATACACACCATATACCACCCATACACAAACATACCACACACACACCTACATACCACATATACACCATATGCCACCCATACACAAACATACCACACACACACATACATACCACATACACACCATATACCACCTATACACAAACATACCACACACACACATACATACCACATACACACCATACACCACCTATACACAAACATACCACAACACATATATCATATATGCATACACATGCATCATATACCACACATATCACACAACACACATATACACCACATACACATATCATACACACACACATCATATACACACACCATATACATACACATACATCACACACACCACACACACACCATGCACACTCACACATGATATACTGTACACATACACTACATACAAGCACACCACACACATACCACATACACACACATCACTCACATACCACATACACACACATCACACACACATACACACACACACATGCATACACGCACATGAGCAAACACACATTCACAGTAAGTAAATAAATATACATAACTAAAACAATCCCTGCCTGCTTGCCTGTGCTGCGGCTGGCTTCTTGGCCACAGCATCTCTCGCCTTTGCCTCTGTATGTGCGGGCTGGACACTACGGAGAGCGACCAGTGTTTCTGAGACTCTTTCCTTGGTGCTATTGATAATACCAGCAGCACAAAGGCTATACCAGCTGTGTTACACGCTGCGCGGCAGGCTCGGCTCCGAGACTCTGTGCCATCCCGTCATTTGGCCCCATGGTAACTGTCCTGAGCACTTCCATGACCCCCTGCACTCCAGGGAAAGCAGAGGCTCAGACGGGGCAGTCTGGCACCTTTGTATCATGCGTTTGAATTGGGTTCTTTCTGGTGGGATTGATAGTCTTTGTTTTCTGGTGAGTTTGTGGTAGAAATGCAAGGTTGACTCAGCTGGTGAACCTGGCTGTCCCCCGTTGAGAAAGAGGCCATTGTGAGACCAATGGAAGGAACAGGGACTCCTAAGCTGGGAGAACCGCAGGTCAAGGGCTCAGGACGCTGGAGAAAGGGAACAGGCCTTCAAAGGTTCTTATCTGTGTCCCGGCGCATCCTGTGTGCCGCAGGCAGGCTCACCTCCTGTGAGGCTTGTCACTTCGCCTCTCTGAGTACACTCTGCAGAGCGGATGTCAGCATTACTATAATACCAGAGGTGATCTACACCAAGTCTCTGGCACCGCGTGAGTGCAGAGTGCAGGCCAGGGATGGTGAAGATTTTCCACCTCTATGCGCTCGGGTGACCGTCATGACAACCCCAGGGAGCAGTGGCAGGTGCCAGAGGCTGGCACAGGGGCGAGGAGCTCTGTGTCCCTGGTCCCTCATAGGAGTAGCACCTCCGTGTGTTTTGCCATGGCTGCATGGCATCTATGCTGTTGACTTAACATTTCTCTCTAATGCACTCACTTACAAAAATAAAGCCCTTCACTGCATTTATTTTTCAAAGAACCCCCAGAGGGCCACTTTAAACCAGCCAGCCCGTGTTCCTTCTGTGCACAGAATGAACAATCTCTGCAAAAGCAACCAGAAAGATGCCATGGGAACACCGAGTGAGCTTCGGGCTGCGGAGGACCTGAGTCTCAGGTTGGGCCTTGAGGCTGAGCCTTGCCCTACAGGCGGAGACATAAGAGGAATAAGAGCACATTGGGTCCTCACATACAAATGAGGCGTGCGCACTAAGAGCCGGGACATCGGGAAGGCTTCCTCTGTGGATCTCATCTCGTGGCTCTGATATCTATACTCGCTGCTCCAACACTCAGTTTCCCCAAGTCCTAGCAACTGGGACTTTCAGGTGCCATTCCCATTTCCAAAGGATTATAATCAGGTGATGTGTGTAGAAGTGACAGCCGGCTGCGTGGCACCAAGGATGGAAACCCTGCTATCGCCCCGTGATCCTGGTCGGGTTGACACCTCTTTGTAGGCTCTCTTCCCGCCTAGAGAACCTGACAGCCACTGGCTCAAACCCTTCTCCCTTACAGTCCTCCACGCTCAGGTCACCTCTCCAACCTCAGCTGGCCCATTTCCTCAAATGGAGCAGTAGCAGCCACCCGTTCAGGGTTCTGCCGAGCCAACGCTTGTCACCGGTGAAACTTTACCCACACGTGAAGCTCCATCTCTACTCTCTGCAATTCCTGGCAGTGGACAGATTCAGTGTGTTCCGGGATCAGTCACTGCACCTCTCAGGAAATATAAGCCCACACGGAAGGGCCCAGGTTCCTGACAGAGGAAGTGACTGCCGGCAAGGGCGATACTGCGGTTTCCAGCCAAGGCAGCTTCTGTTTTTAGCTGGAATCGCTCCTCGGCCCCCTCCCCTGGAAAGAAGGAACTTGCTGCAGAAATAGCCCGTCCCAGGGGCTGCCCGAGACAAGGGCTTATTTTGACTTAGGATGCTGCTGAGGCTGTGGCAGCCTTGTCAAAATACATCTGCCTCTTCTTACACTGCCCACGGAATCTGAGACGAAGCCAGGACCACAGTGTGGCTGTCAGAGGCTCACATCTGCAACTTGACTCTTAGGAGCTGAGGACAACCGGCTTTGGTGTCAGTGGCAATCACCTTCTGAGCTTTTGGGGGCATGAAGGGGTCTCCATATCGGGGTGTCCTCACTCGGGTGGATCCATGGCTGGTTTTGTGTGTCAACTTGACACAAGCCCGAGTTATCACAGAGAAAGGAGTCTCCCTTGAGGAAATGCCTCCATGAGATCCAGCTGTGGGGCATTTTCTCAATTAGTGATCAAGTGGGGAGGGCCCCTTGTGTGTGGTGCCATCCTTGGGTTGGTAGTCTTGGGTTCTATAAGAAAGCAGGCTGAGCAAGCCAGGGGAAGCAAGCCAGTAAGAAACATCCCTCCATGGCCTCTGCTTCAGCTCCTGCTTCCTGACCTGCTTGAGTCCCAGCCCTGACTTCCTTTGGCGATGTGGAAGTGTAAGCTGAATAAACCCTTTCCTCCTTAACTTGCTTCCTGGTCATGGTGTTTGTGCAGGAATAGAAACCTGACTTAGACAGTAGGGTGTCTAAGCCATTCCTCTGTGGCCCTGCAGAGGGGCTGCAGTAGAGGAATAGACAGCTGTTCCCCAGGAGGGTAAGCTGGGGCCCAGTGAGGACTGCTCGCTGTAATGGAGTCTCCCTGTAGCCCGGCCCTTCCTTCTAGTCAGCCCATGTGCATCCTGAAGCTAAGTTACCCTCTCTCTCCCTGCAAGCCTTTCTCTTGTGACTGTTTCCCCAAGGCCCACACAGTTGCCCCGAGCAGGGATACTCCCTAATGCAAATTCACCAAGACCCTTATTTTCCTCCTGATAACTCAGCTTGCTCCCCAGCTCTGAGATGCAGGGCCCAGTGGATGCTAACAAAGAATGATGAGCACTCAAACCCTTGGAGGAGGCTCCTCCCTTCCAGGGTGACAGAAAAGAGTGGGACAGCCACCTGCCACAGGCTCCCCACCAGGGAGGTGCACTGGGCCACCCCCCCCCCCCACACTCCAGGGATGTCACCTTTGGATTCCTGATGTGTGTGGCCTCACCCATCTCTCTTCCTCTTCCCATTTCTCATTCACCCTGCCACCTTCAGCCGTCCTCACGCTCCGTGCGCCACTCCGCGGAGGCCCCCAGGTGTGTCCTCCAGCCTCTGCCTGGCTCCCTGGTCTCTTGCTTTCCTGTCCGATTTTTTACTTTTGCTTAAGCCACCTCTGCAAGCTCAGCTCGAACTCTGCTTGAAAAAGTCCGTCAGCAACTTGTCCCTTTCTAGGTATCAATTTCCTAAGTGGCCTGTCCAGGGAGTTAAGTGCGGATGGGGGTGTCTGTGCAGTTGAGGGCCTGTGAGCATGGGGGTGTCCGTGCAGTTAAGGGCCTGTGAGGATGGGGGTGTCTGTGCAGCTGAGGGCCTGTGAGGATGGGGGTGTCTATATAGCTGAAGGCCCATGGTCAAGGGAGTACACATTACTGGGATTATAGGGCCTTTCAAGGCCGTGAGTGAGCCATTGTGGGCTGTGATGTCCAGAGAGGGCACACGGTGTGGTATTTCCAGAGCTTGCTTGCTCACAGTCTTTCTGATGTGGAACATGAGGAGTACTCTTAGGAAATGCTAGTATCTGAACTTCTGCCTTTGGTGTCTGAGACCCTTCTCAGGGTGGCTCTCATTGACTTATCCAATTAATAGTTGCTCTGGCCAAAGCTCTGATAGCCAAAAAAAATCTCAGGAGAGTTAAAAAAAAATAGATAGATGAAAAGGAAGAGCAAGCCAAAATAAATCAAAGCAACACACTTGTGGATGCTCTCCAGGCTTCCTGTGGCTTACCTGCCTGCTGGCCTACCTGCTGCCTGCCTGCTGGCCTACCTGCTGCCTGCCTGCCTGCCTGCCTGCCTGCCTACCTGCTGCCTGCCTGCTGCCTACCTGCTTACCTGCTGCCTGCCTGCCTGCCTACCTGCTGCCTGCCTACCTGCCTACCTGCTGCCTGCCTGCCTGCCTACCTGCTGCCTGCCTGCTGGCCTACCTGCTGCCTGCCTGCCCGCCTACCTGCTGCCTGCCTGCCTGCCTGCCTGCTGCCTGCCTGCCTACCTGCTGCCTGCCTGCCTGCCTACCTGCTGCCTGCCTACCTGCTGCCTGCCTGCCTGCCTGCCTGCTGCCTGCCTGCCTACCTGCTGCCTGCCTGCCTGCCTACCTGCTGCCTGCCTGCCTGCCTGCCTGCTGCCTGCCTGCCTGCCTGCTGTCTGCCTGCCTACCTGCTGCCCGCCTGCCTGCCTGCCTGCTGCCTGCCTGCATGCCTGCATGCCTGCTGTCTGCCTACCTGCTGCCTGCCTGCCTGCCTACCTGCTGCCTGCCTGCCTGCCTGCCTGCTGCCTGCCTGCCTACCTGCTGCCTGCCTGCCTGCCTACCTGCTGCCTGCCTGCCTGCCTGCCTGCTGCCTGCCTGCCTGCCTGCTGCCTGCCTGCCTACCTGCTGCCCGCCTGCCTGCCTGCCTGCTGCCTGCCTGCATGCCTGCATGCCTGCTGTCTGCCTACCTGCTGCCTGCCTGCCTGCCTGCCTACCTGCTGCCTGCCTGCCTGCTGCCTGCATGCATGTATGCCTGCTACCTGCCTGCCTGCATGCATGCCTGCTGCCTGCTTGCCTGCCTACCTACTGCCTGCCTGCATGCATGCATGCCTGCTGCCTGCCTGCCTGCATGCATGCATGCCTGCTGCCTGCCTGCCTACCTGCTGCCTGCCTGCCTGCTTGCTTGCTGCCTGCCTGCCTACCTGCTGCCTGCCTGCCTGCATGCATGCATGCTGCCTGCCTGCCTGCCTGTTGCCTGCCTGCGGCCTACTCACCTCCTGCCAGGTCCACTTGTCTCAGTGTTCTAACCTGCAGGACACAAATGCCAGCATGCCTGGGCCTGTTGCTGAACTCTCTAGCAGTGTCAGAGAGTAAAGGGGTGGTTAAACAAGGAGGAAGACCCCTGCTCTCCTCTTGTCCTAAGGGCCCTAAGTTTGGCTGGTGTTAAGTCACACCAGTCTGATGGATTGCAAAGGAATCTTTAGATATACTCTAATTTGGGGGTGGGAGAATTCATTTGTGATCCTCAGTATTTTAATCAGCCCTGCCAGCAGATGCCTGCCGTATTACATCACTGCTCAGTCCTGATGAGTGGCAGGACCCTGGGCTAGGGCTGTATGTCTATTTGCATGTGGCCCATTTGGTGCACTGCCCACCCCCAGTCCATTCAGTAGTAAACAGATGGTGTGAAGAAAGCCGGCTCGAGGAACGCATGCTTCCCGCACTTTCAGACATGTGGTCACCCTCTTGCAGAGATACTTTTTCCACAGACAGCCTAGGAGGGACTGGTAACAGAGAGCTCGTTGTATTGCTTAGGGCCAAGGACAGAGCCTTGGAGGGCTGAGGACCTGTCAGATACCGTGTTGGAAAGTGGCCACACTAAGGGGCCTCCTTTGGGCGAAACCATCCCCCTGGCTCTTGTCATGCAAGCACTCGGGCAGGACCACATCAGACATCCAGCAACCTCTGTCATCTCTTTCTTGGAGGTGCCTTCAGCCGCAGCACCCCAGGCTTAGAACTATGACCTGTGCACATGTCTTCTCCAGACTGATGCCCCTCAAGTTCAGCAGAGTCCCACAAGTACATCTGCACCGCAGTTTGATGCATGGGTCAAGGGACCAATATTTCTCCACCTGAGGAGGCTTCTCATCCTTTGGAACACAGCCCCCGAGGTCCCATCATGAAACTCACCATCAGGCCTGAGGAGCCCACTCTCTCCTTGTGGATGGAAGCTTGCTAGTCACCACAGAAAGGATACTACTTTGAGCCCATTGAGGAGATTGCTGACAGCAGTGAATTAGCAGCACCCAACAAGCAAGCAATGGATTTCTGTTTATACTCCTGACATGCAGGTGCCCCTGTCATGCACGCACCGGCAGTCTTTTCTCTTAGCTGTAGACTTCTGCTTGAAGGCCTCTGTCATCATTAAACCACCACAGGTAGGATGCGAGGCCTAGCCTCCGAGGCCCCACGAGGCCTGAGTCCCCACACGATCTGAGTCTCCTACTCTCTACCCTCACGCATTTCATTCCAAGGACCTGGGCTCCTTGTCTGTGTTGAATTGCCAGGCTTGTTCCTGCCCCAGGACCTTTGCATTTGCCATTGCTTTGCAGGGGGCCCCCCTTTCCTACATCTTTGCTTGACCGGCCCCTCGATATCTACATCCTGGCTTCAATGATCTTTTACCAGTCTACTCACCGCACCGTTTGCTCTACTGGGAAGCCTTGTGTCATTTCCAATCACCTGGCTCTGTTTTTTGCAGCGCCTCTGCTGTCTGAAGTGATTTTCATCTCTGTTTAAATATGTTTGTTTGCATTTCCATGAGGAGAGGAGGCTCAGACCCTACCCAGTCCTCTGCCCTCGGAAGCATCTGCTGCTGGCACTACCGTGTGCTGGCTTACCCTCGCTCTCCACTGTCCCCTCCCCCGGTTGCCACAAGCCTCAGTCATGGCGGCACACTTGATGCTCCAGCTGCCCCCTGCTCTCTGGACTCCACGCTGCTCCTGCTCCCCTGACCCCCAGTTGCTCGGTTCGGGGCACCTCCTGAGCCTGTTTTACACCCTGGCAATATGAGTAGTTATTTGGGTCTCTCATTGCATCCCCGAATGGACCCTCCCTTCTCTACCCTGTTTTCCTTTCTCCTTCCCCTTCTCTATTCTTGGGCAACCCCATCCCGCCTTAGGGGATCCACCTGGAACAAGGTAGTACCTCTGCCTCCTGGGGCCCCCTGTTTTCCCCATCACCCTTTACCATCATGATGTCCACTGCCAGTTCTGAGGACAGAACATTGGGCTAGCCTCAGCACGAGGCTCAGGGTCTAGCACAGAGCAAGCAAGCACCACAGGGCTTACTGAATGAATGGCACCAGGCCACTGCTGGCTAAGCAGGAGCTGTGTATATGGAGCGGTGGTATCAATGTCTCCTTTACTAGGGGTTGGCGGAGAGAGGGGGCTGGGGTCCAGGTGGAGCATCCAAGACTCTCCCCTCTGTGGCTGTTGCTTTTCTAGTGGTCTGGGGGGAAGCACTAAAGTATCGATCCCAAGCAATGGGGTCTTTTGTGCTTTGGGGGCTCACAGCCCTCCCTGGGTGGTGGGGCCATGGGCTGCACAGGTCCTCCCGTCCCCTTAAATCCCATGGCCGGAAAGCCCATCGGAAGCTTCCTACGGGACAGCTTTGTTCCTCTGGTACGTCTGTCACACCAGCAGAGAGCAGTCCCGTACACGGTGCCCTGCACACCTTGGTTCAAACCACAGCTCCTCGGCGCTGGGGACCGCTCGTGGTGTCTGTAGCAAAGGTACTTTATGGTAAAGGGTCTGGTACAGCTCAGGAGGACCTGTTTCCATGTCCTGGGGCAAGCTGATAGCCCTGGAGTCCTGGGTACAATCTGGGACTGGGACCTGCCTGGCTTTCACACTAGACACTAGAAGGCTGGAGTGGGGGCCATTTGCAAATATTCTCCAGGCATGAATACTGCTCATCCTCCTCCACACAGCTCCTCCCTCAACCCTCACTCTGTTGCCAGAGAACCTTCCTGAAATACCGTGCATACCGCACCACACTGTCACTTCCTGCTCAGACTTTCTGCAGTGGCCTCGTGTCCCCTGTGAGCCCATGCCACCAGGAGCCCACTGCGGTTCCCCTCTCTTCCTTTGTATCCTCCCATTCCGAGCCTCTGTGCGCCTCTGCAGCATCCTCAAGTAGAAGCACGCACTGTTCCTATTACACGTGAGGAAGAGGAGGCTGTCTGACACCCAAGGCTGTCCAGCTGGATTCTATAGCTTCCACAGACCCGTGGAAGCAAGATCGCCAGCCTTGCTGCTGTGAGGGTCTCCAGATACCAGACACAGAGTCCAAGCTACACATGGCTAGAGCAGAGAGGTCACCTTATAGGCATGGGGCATTGAGGGGACCCTGAGCCGTGAAGGCTCGTCCAGAAGTTGGTCTAAAGGAGTGAAGGAGGCCTGGGCCCAGTCTCAGATCTGCCATGCTAGCTGGGAGGACTTGGACAGCTTCTTTGTTCTCTGTGTCTGGGATTATAGCCTTGGGTCTGATGTTAGAATAAAATATGACAACAGTATACAACAGGAGTCTAATAAATGCATCATATCTTTAAAATAAAAACTTCCTCTCGTCAGAACTGAAAAACTCCCTTGAGAGCATTAATTCTCCCTGTTTTCATTTTGCAGATGAGGAACTCAAACCTCAGAGAAGGGAAGAAAGTCACTTGAGGGCCATTCCTCCTGTCTCTACACCCAGCCCTCCTGCATCTTTTCCACTGTGGAGCTGATCCTGTGTGCCCCAGAGCCTCCAGAAGGCACTGTGAATGCAGGGCCGATGGGCCATGCCTGTCCTGTGGGGCTGCTGACTGTGTGAGAATGCCGAGGCCCGGTCCTTGCCTTCTCTGGAGCGGATGTGGTCAGGCATCAGGAGGAGGGCTGTGTCTGCTCAGAAGTGGACAGATCTAAGACAAGCCTTAAAATGAGGAAAGAAGAGTCCACGGGAGCTATGTGGCAAGGGATTGGCCACTCCCTAAGGTCTGGTCCCCTGCAGTTCTGAGAGGGACAGAGTGGACAAGGGTAGGTGAGTAGGCCTTCACTCCTTTCACTTAGATGGCCAGAGATGAAGCCAGAGGGGCTGGAAGCAGGGGTGCCCTTCCCAGCCCTGAAAGGAGACTGGCCGTAGGCAGAGGAGGCTGAGAGTGGGCGGGGCTGCTGTTAGCTGACAGCTATGCCAGCACAGGCTTTGTGCTCTCCCAGCTACCTTGCAAATCCCCTTCTCTTAGTCTGTGCCTGGCAGAGTGCCAGTCCTACGACTGGCACCAATGACAGATAATGCAAACAAAAGGCAGGATCATTTTGGACAGACAGAGATGCTCTGAACAAAATAAGCCACCGTGAAGCACTATGGGAGAGGAAGGGAGAGGCGTCCCTCTAGGATGAGCAACCCCCAAGAAGGGGGTAACTTTTGCAAGATGGGACCTTCTTGGGGTTGGCTACTCCCCATAAGAGTTCCATCAGATCCTACTGGGGAAGAGCTCTGGTGATGATACAAATTTGTGCTGTTTGAGAACACTCTAGATCCAAACTATAACAACGCTGAACTTGGGGAGAAGATGGTGAGAGGGTCAGGGAGGAAAAGGGTGTGTCTGAGGTCTCACAGCTGGGCAAGAGCAGAGCTTGGGCTCTTACCTGTCTAAGCTTTTAACTGCTGCGAAGGTTTGGTTTAAGGCACAGAACACACCTCCTGACACACAGCCTGGTGTCTGATGGCTCCCCCATGCATCTGAGGGCTCCCTCCGAAGCCTTGGACAGGACAGATATTTTGTGTCCCTGCTGCCCAGGGGTTTGACCCTCCCCAGCCTGGTACATGGAGGAAGCCTCAGTGGTTCTAGGGTCTCTGGATCAGGGACAGAGTTCTTCTGTCAGCTCAAGTGTGGGCATTGGGCGTTTGCAGTGGACAACACTCAGAGTCGCAGGTACCTCTGTAAGTTGCATCAGCAGCTTCTTGGAGTGGACTCTCCCGTGTTGTCCCCTAGGTGTGCTGCTCCCTGGGTGGATCTTTGAGTGCTGCGCCCTTCCTGTGAGGATGATTGTAAGCCAGGTGTGGGCCTATGGGGGGACTCCCGGGGACCTTCTGTGCATCTGAGAGTTCATATCATGTGTCACCCTGTCTGAGCCTGCAGATCTGGTGCGTGTGTGCACCTCTGTGGGAGCTGGGATGGGGAGGCTGGCAAGCCTTCTGGGATCACCCGGACACTGAAGCCGTGGGCAGCCATAGACGTCCCCTCGAGGTCTTTGCTTCAGGAATTAGAGCACAGGCGTCCAGCGCTCCCCTCGCCTGCACCTTCAAGCAGTCCTGCTACGCCTCCCCAGAGCTCTTTAGGGATGGTCAATGCCAGCATTTGCTGTGTTAGAGGTTACTTGCTTTCCTACACTCCTGCGTGCTGCTGACATCCTGTGAGATGGGGACGGTCAGACTGTGTGTGTTTGGGAGGTGGCACCCACGTGCCTGAGGAAAATCTCTGGGCCAAGCATGCTCTAGAAAGAAACCTGGTTGATCTGTGTGCAAGGATGCTTTCCATGTCTGTGCAAGCAGGTGAGGTGCCTGGCATTCTTACAAGGTGGTCTTAGGACATCCTAGCTACGCTCCCCCTTGTACAGAACAGGCCAGACCCTCATGAATCCACTGTGGACCTCAGGATAACTGCACGCTCTGCATGGGAAGACATGGCTTAGTGGGCTTTGCCTCACCTTTAGGGACGGCTAGCCATCTAGCTTTCGAACGAGAGAGACATTTTCTATTAAGATGAACAGGAGACATAGACTCTTTGAGGTGATTGTAGGCTCTAGAAACTCAGGTACTGATTGGCTTCTCCAGCAGGTCCACCTGGTGGACAAGTTGGAAACTCCACCCTTGCCTCATTTTCCCTGGTAAATACCCAAGGAGAAGGTGCCGATTTAGAAATGTTTCCTGAGTGCTCCTAGCATGCTTGGCATTACACAGCGCTTGCTGCCCATGTGACTTGTGACTTCTGCTGTCAAGTGATAATCCCATTTCTCACCAGCAGTGTGCCCAGCTCCCTCGGAACTGTGGGCCTTGAGGCCAGAGTTCAAATCTTGTCTGTCTGACTCCATGTTGAAGCCCTTCCTATAAGGTAAGGGCACCCGTGGTTCAGGTGAATTGGAATGGAAAGCAAAGGGGTGATTCACACTGGCTGAGGCGGTGGTGCGCTTAGAGACCCCTGAATCTGCTCTCATTCTCTGAGGTGGCCAGCGAGACCTGCTGTGGAATCTTGGGATTTCAAAGAACACAGCTGGAAACCCACAGGTGACCTACTCCACAAGAAAAGCCCCGAGCTGAGGCCTGCATGGGCAGACAGCCCAGGTAAGGGACAAAAGAGGAAAGATACGCGAATAAGAACACTAGTTATGGTTGTCCTTGCAAAGGGAAGGACTCAGTGTTGCTGGCTCCATGCAGCCCTCAGGATGGGGGTCTCCTGAGGGTGCTCCCTGACCATCGCCACAAAACCCACGGGTCCACAATTAGTCCACTGTCGTGGTTTCTTAGGGAACACATCTGAGATTTCTTGATAAGCATGGCAAGAAACATAGGGCTCCACCATCTGGAATAGTTTTGTGAGCTATATAAAGTTTTAAAAATAAATATACAAGACTGTTTTTTTTTAATAACCTCCTGATGATGAGTTGTAATCTTGCTTAATTACTTATTTTCTTGTTTTTATTCATTTCTCCAAATAGATTGTGAACTACATGGTGAGTAAGCCCCTCCCCTGTTCAGTTTAGCATCCCCAGTCCCCAGCCTAGTGGCTAGTCCATGGTGACTGCTTAAGAAGTCTGAATGACTATAATCCAAGAGCTTTCGAGGGTCAGGCAGGGTGATCTGGAGTTTAAGGTCAACTCGGGCAACACAATGAAACCCTGGCTCAGAAATGAGGAAATAAAATTATTGAAGGGCCAGGCGGGCCAACAGGGAACATTATCTTCCTTTTGCAGATAAGAAAACCAACAGACAGGTTGAGACGCTCCCATGGTCAAGGCCTTGCTGGTGAACTAAGGCCCCATATGGACCCAGCTCCCAACTCTGTTAGCGGTAGGGCAACAATGGCACGAATAAATGTATTTATTAAGCCCTAATCTCCCTTTCGGATGTCAGCTTCTGCCTCTTTCTGTCTAAAAGCCACCTGCCTGTCTGCAGAACAGGACACAAAGACAGGGAAGTCTCTCTGGGTCCAGAGGATTAATCAGTAATTAGTGTGCAGAACCCTTTCCAGACAAATGTTAAGTATTATCAGTATTTAAATTTAGTTTCATCTTCCTGCGTCCTCACAAGAGGGAACAGATGGTCCAGGCTTCAGGTGGAGAGAAGGAGGGCGGGACCAAGTGGGAAGTTAGCAAGGCTCTGGCTTCCAATTAACTACGTGGAGCCGTGGGTGGTGGGAGGCCTCTCCACCGCAGCCTAGCCAAGATGGCAGGGATGCTGCGTGGCCTCCTAGACTCACGACCTTGAGCAGGGCATGTGCCTCTCAGATCTCCAGCTGGTGACACTGCCTTAAAAGGGAGGAAATTAAAGGGGAGGAAATGAAACCACTTCCAGGAGACCCAACTGGCCTCAGCGCTTCCTCCGTCCTTTAGGAGAGCTAAGCTGGGGGCTGTTTCCCCAGGAGAGGTTCCTAAGACTAGAGGACACTTGGGAGATAGAATCTTGTAGAAGGATCTGAACTCAAGCTTTGCTCCTTCTACCCCTGTGATCTCTTCCACTTTGGACCTTGTGTCTTTGACAGTGGCATTAACTCTGCCTGCCTTGCTCAGGGAGGGAGACCAGATGAGGCACTGGCTATGTCAAATGATAAGCCAGTGGGGACGATTCCTGTTTCCTTTCGGTTCTCACCAAAAGCCACTGTCTATAGGCTGCGCAGGGGATATGGTTGGAGGTGAAAGTGTGGACAAACCACAGATATCCCACCCAGGTTTCCTCCCAGGATGACTTGCTGGTAGGTGGGCAAACACCTGGTGTTAAAGGCACCATCTTGCCACCTCTGGGAAGAGCTTGCCTGAGGCACTAGAGAGAAGCACAGCCCAGAAGAGGGTTAGTGAGGCTGGAGAAAGCTGGACAGGAGCAGTGGGTGCAGGCGACACCTAAACTTCCATTCGATACTACATTTCACTTTTATTCATTTGTTTTTAAAAGACCACTTGCAATAGAAGCTTTTCTGACTGAGTCACCTACAGTAAATGACCTTTGATTTCAACAACGGGGATAACTCAGATATGAGCTGCAGTGAAGACAGTGTGGATGGGTGGGTTAAACGTGCTAGTGCTCGGTGCAGTTTATGTGTCTGTGTCCCTGAGTGGCACTGGCTGTGGTTTCCTTGTAGTGTCCTAGTCTGGCTTGAGGACCAAGCTATGACACTTCTGTATGACTCTTCTACACTTCCCAGGCTGGGCTAGGGGACCCCCTTGGCAACTCTGTTCCCTGTGCTGGTCTCCCAAAATGACTTGGGAAGGTTCTTTGTTGTTTTCTGAAAGATTTTGAGTAGAATTCCTATTATTTCTTACTTAAACGTTTGATTGGATTTACTGGTGAATCACGATTCAGATTTCTGATGCTATAAATTACTTTTAGAAAAAAAGAAGAAGAAAAAAAGGAGCTGTTTGGCCCACTATTTCTGTCTTATGTGTTGATTGAACTATTTTCCAGCATTTTGTTTCCCAACATTTCCCCTGAATTCTTGTTTGGGGATGTACCAGGCTCCAGTAAATGTAATGTGGTCTAAATTTACATGTTGTGATTTTTCAGTTTTTGCTTTTTAAAAGACACAACAAATCACTCACAATCTGTTTAAAAGAAATGAAAAGGAATAAGTTTAACTTCTGTCCTGTGCTGACATGGGCAGTGTCCTCTCTTACTCTGTCCCAGACTGGCCTCCTCTGCTCCTACCTCCTGGCCTCTGCCTGTACTGCTGTCTTTCTCTCAAGTACCTTCCCCAGAGCCTGGCCTGGTTGGCTCCATTGGAGTGACACTTCTATACGGCTTTTCTACACTGCCCAGGCTGGGCTAGGTGACCCCCTTGGCAACTCTGTCTCCTGGGTGTTTGATCTACTCGGACATCAACCACATTAAAGTCATGAATCACTTAACGATGCAGGCATATTCCAAGAAACTAGACATTGTGCAAATGTCACAGAGCACTTACAGAAACCTGGGTGGGGCACAGCAGTCATTTGACTGGCCTCCATGCCACCTAAAGACACAGGAAACTGATATGGGTGACAGAGAGGGGCAAAACTTGTCACAGGCTTGCTGAGAAGTTCATTGCTATCCATGACAATGGCCTTCACAGCTGCATTTACATCTCCCGGGTGGCTCAGGCTGTGTTTCAGGTACTTGGTGATGACATCTCAGTTTGTGTTTGTGGACCCCCGAGATTCAGAGGGACAAAGGGACTCGCCAAGCTCTGCAAATGACAGCAGAGCTAATGTCAAAGGCTGCACCTCTTGCTTCCAAATCCAGGGACTCCTCTGAGTTTCAGGGCCATGCCAAGATGGTGGTGGTCTGGGGATGTCTTAGGGGTCATGTGTAAGTAGACTCTTACAAAAGAATCTGGAGAGGGTGCTCTAAGGAGGAAGGATGGATGGCCCTTTCTCCATCTGTGGGCTGAAGCCATGCACCTATGTGTCACTTTCAAGTAAGATGGGCTCCCTGGTTAGCAGGAAGGGGGGATAAGAGATGGTGGTGGTGGTGGCGGCAGCAGCAGCAGCAGCAGCAGCAGCAGCAGCTTGCTTCCTAAGGGCCTGGCTGTGGGAGCTGGAGGGTCTCCTCCAGTCTGGGAACGTGCCGACTTTGGGGATAGGATCAGCCTCACTCTCTGTCCAGTCTCTGAAGTCCAGCCCAGATCTACGGTGCCAAACTTCCTGACCACAGTGTCCAGACCGTACACAGGAGAGCAGGGCTCTTACGAGATGCACCGGCTGGCATCTGGAGTTGCCAGAGCCTTTGATCTATTGCAGACTGTTCTGTCTCATTTCTGCCTAGATCATCTTCAGGGCTCGGCTTGGGCGGCCCATCTCAAGGAAGCGTTTCAGATTCTCCATGTTGGGAAGGAGAGTTTCTGGTATACCCTGCTGCTACTGCTTCTTATCCTTTAATTCAGATGTGTTGTTCTGGAGGTTTGCTGTCTTCTTCTTCTTCTTCTTCTTCTTCTTCTTCTTCTTCTTCTTCTTCTTCTTCTTCTTCTTCTTCTTCTTCTTCTTCTTCTTCTTCTTCCTCTTCTCCTCCTCCTCCTCCTCTTCCTCCTCCTCCTCCTTCTCTTCTCCTTCTTCCCTTTCCTCCTCATCTTCCTTTCCTTCTCCCCATCCTCTTCCTCCTTCCCTCTCTTTTTCTGAGACAGAGTCTCTCTACATAATCCTAGCTGTCCTGGAACTCATTATGTAGATCAGACTGCCCTTGAACTCAAGAAGATCCCCCTGCCTCTACCTCTCACATGCTGAGATTAAAGGCGTGCCCCACCACACACTTAGTGATTACTGGCCACAGGTTCTTGGAGGTTAGGGCCGGGGCTCCTTCAGTTTCTCCATTGTGACAGCCAGTGATTTCCCTTTGCAAAGTGAGGGTACCAGTTCCTCATCAGAGGCCTCACACTAGAGACTCAGCAATACACAAGGTTCTACAAGCTCTCCAAACTCTAGTCAGTGTGGAGGAAACAGGTTTTCTGGGCTAAAGTTGAAAAGCAAGTGCTGTTTCCTGCTTGTGGGCCATGGAGAGTTCCGCGTAGAGGAACTTTCCCGACGGTATGGAACCCTGAGGAACCAGTCAGATCTCCTTAGTTTTCCACTCCCCTACTCCCCCCCATCATCTTGACCCTGACATCAAGCCTGTTGGGCTCTCACTGATTCCTCTAGAGAGGAGGTCTCTTTAAGTCTGAGAGCTGACAACGTCCCTCCTGCCTTGCATCCCCCATCACCACGGGCTTTTCCAGAAGCACGTAACTGACATCTCAGGAGTCCAGCGAGATGATTACAGGCTAAAGAACAGTCCCTTCAGTGTTAGCGAAGCCTGGACTTCCATTTGCAGCTCAGTTTGCAGGGGGAACCCAGATTCAGCACCCCACGAACCTATTCTGGTGTGGAGGTGAGGGGCTCTGGTCAGGCTCAGTTAGTTCTCGCATCTCAGCCCTCAGCTTCCTTCCGGAAACAGGACTTTCAGCATTTAATTTCCTGTGTTGTTGGAGGACCCAAGTCTGGCACAACACAGAGAGCTCCTGCCTCTGGCCAGGCCTTCTCTGTTCCTCACTGCCCTAGCCCACAGCCAGGCATGAAGGAAATGACTTGCAGTGCCTCCTGCCTTCAGACGCAGACCA
Source organism: Apodemus sylvaticus (assembly GCF_947179515.1). NCBI lineage: Eukaryota > Metazoa > Chordata > Mammalia > Rodentia > Muridae > Apodemus > Apodemus sylvaticus. Next base: position 13,161,251 of record NC_067485.1, read on the forward strand.
TACTCTGACTCCGGAAGCTGTTTAATGCTCAGGAGACATTTGCTGAATGAGTGAATGAATTCCAGATAATGAGAATGAATGAGTGAATGAATTTCAGATGGTGAGTACAACTGGAGTTTGCACAAGAGACATGGAGGGCAGAGCTAGCAGATCAGGAAGAAGGGGCAAACCTCTATACAACAAGCAGCAGGAGGTGGCGGGGGAGGGGGGAAGATGCTGGCACTTGAACTGGGCCCCAGCTCCGAATGCCCTTTCTGGTTCAGTGTCAGATTTGTTTATCTGTTAAGTTCTGACCCAAATGTCACCTCCTGATGCTCTTTGTTTACTCCTCTGGACAGAGTCAGTTGCTTCTCCCTCAGTGTCTTTTCTGGACCTCCATGTCCACATCATTATGGACCCTTTTAGCCTCACGCCAAGGTTTTCAGTTGTCTACGTGGCCTCCTGTTACACTCTGAGTTCTTGAAGGCAGAGGCCATGTCCCACCTCTTGGGACTGCCATTGTCTCAGAACCGAATGGCTGAGGTTCTGAGTTAATTTCTTTTCCTCACAACAAGGCCTGGAGGGCTAACCAGTGTTCTAGTTGGAGTTCATACTACACACCTTAGAAGTTCCTGTTCCTCTCCCACCCCCTTGGGGCTCAGTGGGTGGCTGGTCCAGTCAGTTTCATCCATGAGAGAAAGCAGGGAAGAAGCAGCTGTTGAGCCTGGAGATGGAGGTCGCCACGTGACCAGGCTTCTTGAGCCGAGAAACATGTCTGGGTTCCGGCAGTCTCTGCAGCTAACTGTCCTTGGAGTAAGCCCCTCTTTCTCTCTAAGCTTCCATTTCTGTGACAGGAGCAGTGGGAGGGAAGGAGCTGAGCTCCAGAGAAAGCCAATGTTCCTCCTACTTCTAGAAGTCAGTGCGTTTATTTCCTGGGATTCTTGGAGACTGACGGACACACACAAATACTCATGCATACACACACCTACCCATATGCGCACGGGAGCAAACGTATACAGAGAAAGGTATATAAGAGTCACGTCACCGAGCGCTGGCTTTCAGACATGCAGACAAGTAAATAGCACATTTGCATAGGATGTAGAGACACTCCCAGACTGCCACAGATTCCCAGGCGGGACCTGGAAGGCTGAACTCTCAGTCACACTGAAGTCACAGTGTGGATCCCAGGCACACATGCACAGAACCTTCTCCTTGGGAATCCGAGGCCCCTCCCACTAGTGGTCTTCAGAGCAGACCCACCCCCTCTCCGGCAGGTGGTTGCCCTCATCCTCTCCCAGGGCCTTTGGGCAGGTGAAGGAAATGCAGCTGCTGCACTGAGCAGCGTGGGCCACAAGGGAGAAGATAGGGATAAGCTTATCTCCCAGGTTACTGCAGAGAGATGCTGCTTTTTAAAAATAACTTCCTGCTGCTTCCAGGAAAGCTCTGGGGAGTGAGGATTCCAAAGACCAGATTTGCCTGTTTCCATGCCTGCCTGAAGAGTCCTATGCAAAGGGCTCCTCGGGTGACAGACAACCAGAGTCCCCGTGGCTGCCCTGGAGCCTGTGGCAGAGGAGATGAAGCGTGACTGGAGGTAGGTATGAGGGCTGGCCTGTTGCACGTGGAGCCTGTCTTCCGGGAGGAAGGCCGCCTCACACACCACCTCATCAACATCTAGAGGGACAGCACACCTTCGTGACTTACACCTGGCTGGCTTTGCTTCCTGAACATTAGTGTTAGCAGGAAAGTGGGGCGAGTCATGTCTCCATCTTGACTGTGAGAGTGAAATCGGGAGACAGGCCCGCCATCTCTTCTGTACCACGGACCTTACCTACCTGCAGAGTCACATGACATCCTGGGCCTGATACAGCGCCTGCTTTCTTCTTTCTTGTCCTCCCTAGCCTCCTTCGGGTACATTGTCTGTCGTTTGCCCTTCCAATTCACCTTGTCTCTCTACTGAATAACTAGGCACTGCCTCCTTTCATCTTTAGAATCTCAGAGAGCTCAGAGGGACATCAGACAATTGGGATGGGTGAGGGGGACCGCCAGCCAGCGACCAGACCCTGTTAAAGGCAAAGAACCCTGACATTTTGATGGAGCAGAAACTGGGCTTCGGTGAGGCCCTGGGAAACAAGAGCTGGCGGCTGGCAGGGCCGGGACGAGCCATCCCGGTCTGGCGGGATGGACCAGGACCATCACACTGCCTGCTTTCTCTCCCATCATGGTGGCCTCAGACTTAGTCTCTTCAAGAATCCCGGGAAGACACTGTCACAGTGGTGAGTTTCAGCTTGCCCCTGGGAGAGCCCTGGGCAGGCACTGTCATGGTGGTGAAGGTCTGGGCTTGCTCCCAGGAGAGCCCTGGGCAGGCACTGTAAGGGTCTGCTTCTCTGCCCTGACTTCTGTCTCCTGTGGTCTTGGGCATGAAAGGTACCTTCTTGGTTTCTTCTTCTGTATTCTGGGCCCCATACTGTCTTTATTATAAGGTTCTATCAGAGAAAATTAGCAGTGGAAGACACTATAGGTGTGGCTAGATGGGGATCTGTAGTGGGGAGCTATTCTTAGAACAGTGTTGACAAGACCAATTCCCTTGAAAGGTCTAGGCAGTGGAGGCCCAGAGAGAGCAAACGAGTGACTTTAAACTCTCAGTAAGTTTAGAGGGTAACACAGCAAGGTCAGAGGGCAGGTAAAGCTCTGGGCTCTCCTAATACCCACCCATCTTTCAGAGTGCCAAGAGGTCTGACTCTGGCCTACTGTGTCAGCTCAGGAGTGTCTCCTAGAAGGGGGGCGGGCAGGCCCTCACTTATCCTTAGGAGGGAATGTGACTCCAGCACTCTCACTACCACTTGCTAACTGGCCACAAACAGTTGCTGGCACCTCTGGGTCTCAGTCCACACAAGTTGGAGAAGGCAAAGTCTCCTTTGCAGGGCTGTCAAGGTAAGGTTGAGCTGAGAGGAGCCTTGGACAGCTTGCAGAAGGACCAGTGAGGGCTGCACTTTCCAGCTCTGGGACAGACCTGCCTCTGTCTCTAGAGCTGACACGTCTGACCTTGGCAGACTAGACCGTCATGGGACCTAGGCATGGTGGGGAGGGGAAGGTCCAGGTCAGCATGTTTGTTGGGGTGGGAGGTGCTCCCTGTGGTGGCGAATTCCAGCATCTCTAGACAGAAGGCCAGACAGAAGCTGCCTCACATCTGCAGCCTGGCTACAGACACCAGACACTGGGAACTTTGAAATGTGCAGCAAGGCAGGTGTGACCCAAGAGAAGACAAATCACTCTGAAGAGGAAGAGGTCATAGGGGTCATCTAGGTCACTGAGGCTCAGAGAGAGATATATTTCATCCAAAGCTACACAGCAAGAACAGTCACTAAGCTAGAAACTATGAACAACAGTTCAGAGACCACATCGCTGGAAAAGGTTATTTGGTCCGACTTCCCACCCTTTGTATACATTTTCAGGACCACGGAGCTCACTACCTTCTGTGGCAGTCTGTGCATTTTATAACAGCTAGTTATTACATGGAGCTAAGAAACTGCTCACTAAACCCGCTACCCACAAGATCAACAAGTATGGCTCTATATGCTGACTCTTCTACAACAGAGCTTGCATGTGCTGAGTCTTTGTTTGATCATATTGTAACCATGCTGTTCCCTCTTAATACAGAGGCTTCCAGACCCTCCCCCACTGGCCACTGAAGACCACACTTTCTCAGAGTGCTGGGCCAGACTTAAAGAGGACAAACCATGGGGCTCCCAGCGGCTGCCTTACCGCGACTGTTCGATAAGTGTAATAAACATTAGGTATTTTTATCAGTGGAAACAAAAGTGGCTCAGAAATAAAAGGAGATTTTAAAGGCATTTTCCATTCCCGATTTGCACGGAAGTCAGTTAAATTGGTGAGCAGATAAAAGCACCCAAGGGGCGGGAGGAAGATGCAGTACCATGCATGTTAGGGAAGGTGAGTCCGTCTGTGCCAAACTGTCAGATTATTAGAGCTAAAATGGCCTTTCTGCACTGTAAACCCCACAGGTCAGAGTTAGGGTCTTTCTAACCCATGCCTGCCAGAACTGGCTGGCACACCCTGGAGCAAAGGCACACATGGATAGCTCTGGGTGGTTGCTATTTCAGTGTGTACAAGGTCAAATACATCTCTCTGTTCATTCAGCCTTTGGACTTCACATGAGCCTTGAAGGAACCTGGTGTGTGTGTGTGAATGACTGCAAATTCTGGGCCACCCTGGGCATCCCAGGTTGCTCTGGGAGTGTGAAATGTGTTGCTCATCTTGTTTCTGCCCCCCTTTTGTTGTTAGCAAGGGCACCTCCACTTATTCCTGGGGAACAGTTTCTCCCTAGTCTCCTTTTGCATGCTTTGCGGGTGCTGAAGTCCAGTCTAGGGCGCCACTACAAGGGCACCATTTGGCCAGTCAGTGTAATTCTCCTGCATAGAGCTACACTGAAGCCCCATGTGGCCCACAGTTCTCACCATCCTCTCTGTAGTTTCTCCCTCAAGGCTGTGGGCTCCATGAGGTAAGCACCAGGCCCCTTCTGTCTCTGAGTACTCAGAGCCCTAACCACAGTGGCACAGGGAAGTGTTTCGGAAGCCTTTTGCACAGTGGTCTCCTTTATCCAGGCATCTCTTTTAGCCATTTAATTTCCTCTCATCGCTCAGGGTTTAAAAACATTAAACAGAAAATTCCAGAAATAAGTATCTCACATGTTCTAAACCGTATACCCTTCTGAGTGGTGGGATGAAATCTCAGACCATCCCATGTCCTCTCTCCACAGATGTGGTTCTTCCTTTTGTTCAGAGTACCAATGCTACAACGTCAGGACCACTTTGTTATCACTTAGCAATCATTTCAGTCATCAGAGCATCTCGTGCCACATTTACTGAAATTCTCCCATCTTGTAGGTACAGCATCATCCAACGTCACAAGAATAGAGTGAGTTTGGGCTTTGGGACGTATCCTCTACAATATAAGGCATGGCTGTACATTGAATTCTTCCTGAGGAATAGCTCACTGTTCAGTCACTAAGTTACCAAGGATGGTGTGTTTTGTGTGTGTGTGTGTGTTAAATTTTTTTCACTTAAAACAACTTCCAGGGAGAGACCAGTCAACCGCTCAATTTCTACCTTGTCCAAGAAAGAGAAGAAAATGGGGCAGCCACCTCTTTTAGCTTTTAGGAGCTGAAAGTTCACTCCATCTTCATCAGGCAGCCTTTGGAAGTAGACAGGTTTTCCAGAGGCGTGTGGAAAATTTTAAGCCATCCCCAACCTAGCATCAACAAAAACAGGCACAGAAACAGCTAGGAGAGCTGAGCTGAGAGAGCCACAGAGCTGGGGCGGCCCTCTTGTCCCATCTTCAACCCTCATCTTAGAAGAATCAGGCCAGAGGAAACAGCCTAGCTAGTTGACAATGGAACAGCAATAGTCTCCTGTTATACACAGCCTAAGACACTCCCGTAGACAGACAAAAGCAATCAGGATGGCACATCCTGGCTAAGCCAGCTTCATGGGGGAAGGATGGAAGAAGAGGCTATCGGTTCCAAGCAGTGTGCTGAGATGAGCGTGGGGCCCCGGCTAGTCATCTGCTCTAGTCCTTGGGATGGATGATGCCTGGTATTTGGGAACCAGCTGATATCTCAGGGGAGAGAATTTCCCAGGCAACTGGGGTGAGCTTGAGGGGACTCCCAATCCCTCACTTCCCAGATGGGTGGCTTTTGTATGCTGCAGAGCCTCTTGAATGTTCAGTTTCCTCTGATTACCAGGAGTGAGTGAACTTGCCTCTAGAGGACTCTTGTGTGTGTGTGTGTGTGTGTGTGTGTGTATACAGTAATGGTGCTGGCTATAATGCTACTTCCTCTCCTGACTCTCCACTGCTAAGGTCTCCTGGGTGGCTGATCTCATTGCCAAGTTCTAGGTCAGTTAAGCCTGGAGGGGCCAGGTCCCACCCCCCACCCCCCACTCCCCATCCCCCACCTCCGCTTTCAAATCTCCTTCATCCCACCACCGGGACAAGTCCATTCTTGTTTCTGGGTCTCAACTGTATAGTCTGGGTAATGAGAGTGCTGTGCAGTGTCCCTCTTCCCCAAGCTATGGCTTGCCTAGTTCTGAATTTCTTCCCAGGGTAGGATAGTAATGGAGTGTCTGGCAGCTAGGCAAACTGACTACCGGTTTTGTCTTCTTTCTTCACTTTGAGTTAGAGTAATTTCACCTTGTGGCTTACCTCTTGCTGATCAAAGCCCTGACTGGCAGTTAAGTGCCTTTGATTAATAAAAAATGGGAGAAATGAATTAATCATGACTTCAATTTGGCGTGTTTGGGGAACACACTCTTTAAAAAAAATCCAAATCTGCTAGGGCCAGGAGAGGAGGCACTGTGTCCTTTGGGGTGAGGGTGGGACCTGGGGTAGACTTCCATGGAGTGTCCTGTTGTGGACAGAGGACCCGTGCAACGGAAGGCAGCCTGGGTGCCTCTGCTTGGACAGGAGGCTTGGTCCCTTTAAGGCTCCTCTCCCTATCTGGAGCCCCAGGCCTGTGCGGAGGAGGACATGCATTATTGAAAGCGCATTTCAATACCTATTCTCCCCCTCCTCCTGTGGGTGGCAATCACAGTTTACATAATCTGTCTCTCTGTCCTCCTAGGCAGCTGCTCCCTTCTGGCTGAGTGGTTTGAGGAGGGGAGGGAGGAGAGGGAAGAGCTATTAACTCTATGCTGCCCTCTCAAGTCTCAGCCAAGGTGTCTTGTGCAAGGGACAGCAGATCTTGACCCCACACAGCCCCAGGCTCAGATAGTTGCGAGTGACCTCGGTGTACACTTGGTCCCCCTCCTGTGATCTTGAGTGACTGGGTGGCTCTCATCCTGGTATCCTTGTAAATGGCTCCACCTTTGTCTACAGTACAGGACCATGTCCCCATTAGGACTATGTCCCCATCAGGACCATGTCCCCATCAGGACCATGTCCCCATCAGGACCATGTCCCCATCAGGATCATGTCCCCACCTCCATGCCCATCTTCAGCCTGCTTGTGCAGCAGCTGTTGACTGGCTCGCAGGCAGTACAAGTTCGGCAAACTCCAAACGGCTCTTACGGGCTCTCTCCCGAAGCATCGCTTCTTAAATTTGTCTTGGCTCTATCTTTTCTTGTCCTGTCACTCAGGGAGCCATCGGCTACACATGTGCTCACTACTGAGCCACTCAGCCATCTATCATCTTTACTACCATGCCTTTATCTACCTCTGTATCCACCCATCTAACCGTCTTCCATCTGTCTGTCTATCCACTCACTATTTACTAAGAGTCTAGCATTTGTCAATATTGAGAGCACAGTGACAGATAACACAGATGCCGGATCTGTCCTCTCTGTACTTAAAATCCTGTGAAGGCAGCATGCAGGTGAGCAGACTATTGGACTAAGCGGGAGATTGTGGGGGAGGGTGAGGCTCCGCAGAAGTGGAGGAGAGGTGTGGATAGCGAACACTTGGCTTTGAGACAGGGTTTCTCTGTGTAGCACTGGCTGTCCTGGAACTAACTCACTCTGTACACCAGGTTGGCTTTGAATTCATGGATCCTCTTGCCTCTGCCTTCTGAGTGCTGGGAGTGTGGGCCTGGGTCACCAACAGCCCTGCTCAAACAGTGTATTTGATGTGAGGAAGGAGGGTACCTGCTTCCCTTCCCAGGATCCCCTGGCTCTACCTCCTGTGACAACATCTCTTTGGGAGGAGTTCCCCTTCTTTCTCTTCTTCCTCATAGTCTATTTTGGCCTGGGTGGGAAGATCACGTTGTCACCAGCCTTGGGGGGGGACAGAGTGTGACCTGGGCCTGGCTGTGGGGATGGGATTAGGACTTAGTCTGCTGACCTTCAATCCAGAACACCACCAGCACTGTGGGAAGCACAGTGCCCGTTTCCATTGAGGTTCCTGGCTGGTCTACAGCGGGTTAGACAGCTGGCCAGAGAGTGAGGAACACAAGTATTGACCAGATGGAGACAGGAGGACAGTCCTAAAATCCGTCTGCTCCCAGCCATGCCAGACTTCCTTCCCTTTAAGCCTGTTGTAGTTGGGATCTGCCACTGGCAGTCAAAGAGCGCTCATTAAGAGCAAAGAACCCCAGCAGTAGCAGGACACATTTCCACATCCTTTGTCACATGTGATTCCACAACAGCCCTGTTACAGGGCGCTGTTTACAGGTGCCGAGATGAAGGCTCAGACAGTCCAGTCAGCAGATCTAGACCCGGGTCTTTATCTTACTCCTCACAGCCCTGACCTCGATGGCTGAGGGGAAGCAGAAAGGATGCCAGAGAAGGACTTTGGTTTGAGAGGAAAGGATGGGCGGAAGGGAACCAAAGACAGTTCGGAAGCACTGGTCTTTGAAAGAACTTCTGTGGGTAGAAGGGAGCTGAGAAGAGAAGAAGGACCTGTGAAGGAGTGAGTCGGAACCAGAGAACTGTGTGGTGGCGGAAAGGTAACAACTTCGAGGGTTGCTACTTTCTAGCCAAATGAGTTGACAACCCAGGAACTGGTATCCGGAGGGGCTTACTCCCCACAGTCAGCCTGTATTTTGTTGCTTAGCCAAATTACAAGATCTGACCTCCTCCAGGAAGCATCCCCTGAGCTCGGTCTCCTATCTGGAGACTCCTCAGTTCTCCTATGCCTCCTTTGTAATGCAGGTCACACCAGTCTCTTTGGTTCACCCAGTATGACTCATCTACCCCTGAGGAAGTCTACATCTTCCTTGACTCTGATTAGACCCAAGCTCCTAACCCTATGTCTGGCGCCCAGTGAGGGCTGAATGCCTATTTTTGAATAAAACGGTTTATTTGAAGGAAATGAATTTCAGATAAGGCATAAAGTCAGGATATGAGTCTGAAAGAGGATAGAGGCAAGAAAGGCAAGCGACACAGACAGAGACCAAGCCAGTGAGGAATGTAGACAGGGAAGATGGAGGTCTAAGGAGAGACCCAGAGTGCGGCCCAGGGGGAAAGTTCAGAGTCCATTGGAGTTCTGTGGTTCATCTGGCCTTTGGTTCTTGTAAAGTGCTTCATCCTATTTTGTGGGAGAACCATCTGGAAAGGATCCAGTTTGCCCAGAGTCTCATAGAATTGGGAAGAATAATCCTATAGGATGAGTGGGGAGAAGCCGGTGCAACAAGAGTTCTTGCAGTTCCTATCCCTGCCACTGGGGGCATGAGACGCAAGTCGGGTGAAGGATGACTCAACCACCGAAGTTGGGAACTGGCCCCAGCTGGGAGTAGCCAGGTCCCATCGCACGCCTGCATCCTGGGCCTTTCCCAGAGAGTCTGTGGTGTGTGTGACCACAGACTTCAGTAACTGCATTTGGATTCTACCCCCAGGCAGGGACCCACCTTCACAGGCTGCGGGGTCTGCGAATTCTCCCCGCTCTGCTCTGAAACCAGATGGCTGACCGACAATCCCTGTCTACGGCAGGCAGCTTTTGTCTTTATCCTCTATGGTCCTGAGCACCGTCCAAAGCAATCCTATTTATTCTGTCCATCTGCTTGTTTATTGTCTGTCCCTCCCACTGTGAGAGACTCGATGGCAGGGACTCTTTGGGTCTCTCAGTGTCTAGCCCGACACCTGGGGATGCTCACAGAATGCTGCTCAGATTAGTGAATGGGAGGACGGGTGGATGGGTGGAGCAGGGGTAGGATGTGCTTGGAGGTGGAGTTGATGAAGCACTTCACCAAGCAGGGCTCCAAAAATAAAGGCATCCTAGCTGTGAGATGAGAACCCTTGAGAAGAGAAAGGCCCTTCCTTCTAGTGCTAATTGTGTGCTCTGAGCAGGAGTTCAGCAGCTGCTGGGAGACAAGACACAGGGAGGTCCTGAGGGAGGTATGCAAATCCAGCCCTCGGGGCACCTGCTCTCCTGCAGGGAGGAAACCCACTAGGGGCTGACTGTGGGCAGTAGGGGCAAAGGGATGCTAATGCCACTACTTAGAGATGAGGGAGCCCCAGCACTGGACTGGGCAGGATGAGGGGAGCTGGTCCTAGAACTTGGGGAGGAGCATAAGCGACTGTGTGCCAAGTAACCCCAGGTGCTGCTGCTGCTGGACCCTTCTTCTGTTTGCTTGTTTGTGTGCTGAGTCTTCTTTTTCCCTCCCCCACCTCCGCCCCTCTCACCAGGGGCTCAGAGGAAGACTATCAAAGCAGATAAAGACCTGAAGCCCAGGGAACTAAGGGAGCAGCCAAGGCTCTTCCTACCATTGTAGGCTAGTAGGGACTTGATCAACTTCATCTAAATGGATGGGCATCCAACATGGCGCCAGGGTTGGCTGTTCATCTCTGACAGGATTTTCGGTGTGAGGGGAGTGAACAGGTAAAATTACTGTCCAGCAAAATAGGGGTGATGATGTTTTTGGAATTGTTCTTTGTTTTCTTTCTCTCTTCTAATCCTTCCGGCCTGCCTGTTATACCTTAGATTGGTACGAAAATGGACACAGGCCCCCCACTTAGACTCCATTCCCATCTCTAACTGTGGGGTATTGGCAAATCGTCCCTACCTGTGAGATGTTGATAACAATTCTGAACCCTTAAGGCATAGCAAGAATTCACGGAGGAAGTGGGTGAAGTGTACCAACAGCCTAAGTGATGCTGAGTGAATTAGCCACAGACCCGAGGCCAGTCCACCTGAGAAAATGTGGATCTTGCCCTAAGTCCCTCTGGGGGTTTGAACCTTCCTGGAAGAGGGCAGAGGAATGTATTCTAGTGACGAGAAAGAATCTCAGCTCTGACTAACAGTGACTGATCAAAGTCAGAGACTGAGCTTAATTTTGGTGTGACTTCACTGATAGGAAATTCAAAACCAAACCACGCGCTCCTATGAGGTTAGCCACTGAGGTGGTGGTTCCTTTCATGGGGGAGGAGAGGCCTGTGAAGAGGAGAAATAGGACTGTCTGCGGTAGCTTCCCTTCCTGGCTTGAGAGGGTTGTATTGGTACAGTCCTGTGTGGAACTCCATGGAACACTTTGCAAATGCTGGAGAGCAGTTGAAATAGCTTCCTGTGTGGAATGTGTGGTTCCCAAGGAGGCAGAGCTTAAAGACCTGGTCTTGAGAGGGAACGGGCTCATGAGAACTCTGTCTACCCTGGTGGAGTAAGTCACTGATTGTTCAGAGCTGGAGTTCAAATCTTCCGAGGTGTGTCCCAGAAGAGTCTGTCCATTCCCTCCTTCCCTGCTTCCTGGCTGCCTGGTGGTAAGCAGCTCTTCCTCTGCCTACTTTCTGCCACGGTGTTAGTTCTGCACCAAGTCTAACGGCCACAGAGCCAATCACCCACAAAACAAACCCTCTGAAACCTTGATTTAAAATAGATCTTTCCTATTTCAGAAACGAATTCATATTAGCTTATATGTGTAAGTGTTTGGCCTGCACATATGTGCAGTACCCACGGAGGTCTGAAAAGGGCATTTTATACACACACACACACACACACACACACACACACACACACACACACACACACACACACCTTCCCTGGAAGTGGAGTAACAGGCAGTTGTAAGCCTCCATCTGCGTGCTGGGAATTGAACCTGGGTCCTCTGCAAGAGCAGCAATATGTTCTTAACCTCTGAGCCACCCCTGCAGCTTTTCCTTCCATTTTGAGCTGATCTTTGGTGTTTTGTGACAGCAAAGCTAACTAATATAGTTATATTTCAAGAATTTTTTACTGAAAAAAATAATCTAAAAACAAGGATTAAATAATTCCATCTATGTTCAGTTTTAGCTTGGGACAGGGTCTCAGCTTTGAGGCTATTCACGTCTTAAACAGCAGGGGGCAGTAGGTAGGTCGTCCACACACCAGGCTGTTCCCCACTTCCTGTGTTTGCTTCTCCTTTCCTGAGTACTTCTCCCCTGGTGGGTCATATGCTCCCTTGTAAGCTCACATCGCTCTATCACATACATTTACCTCTGCAGTTCTCATATGGGTTAGGATTGATAACCTGCCAGTTCCCCAACATCAGGACCACTGACTGATCCATTTCTATGTCCCCATGCTAAACTTGCTGTGTTGATTAAGATAGCCAGCCTTGAATTCAGAGATCTAGCTGCCTTAGCCTCCCATTCACTGGAGTGTTGGATTAAGGGTGTTTGCCACTAGACCCAGTTTGGGAAACCATAATTATTTTAGGGTCCTATTTGCCTTATTAGGGGGCCCATCATTGGATTCAGGCAGACCCTTCTTTGCTGTCCTGTGACACACCTTCTAGAACTTTCTATTTTCTAGGATAAATGACCCTAATTTACATATTTACACCCCGTGCACCACAACTCCCTCTCCCTCTCTCCCTCTCTGTCTCCCTCTCCCTCTCCCCCCCCCCCTTTGGTGAAGCACAAATGGCGGCTCTCTTGATCCATCACCTCCATCCTCTCTACCACCCTTAGTTCATGAGAACAACTTCTGGAGGCCAAGGAAGGGCAGACTCTTTTCTTCAAACCTCATTCCCTAGGAACACCAGATCCTCTCATTGCTAGGTGAATGGTTCAACACACAGCAGGATATTGGAGGTGGGGGTGGGAAGCTCTTGTTCCTTTAGTCAGAGAGATCAAATGAGAACTGGCTGACAGCACTTAGGTGTTTCTGGTGAGACTCACTGCCTCCAGACCCAATAGAGCAAAAAGATCAGACCTCAGCAGAGGCATTGTGGTGCACTGGCCCTTTAAGTGCACTGTCTCGTGGACTGCAGAGATTGTCCTCCTGTTCTTTATACTTTTAGGACACTCTGCATTAAATGTGCAAATGAAGAGATGCTCCCACATCATGACTATGAGGATAGTCATTGCTATGTGAGGATATTGGGTCCCATTGGGGGACACTCTGGGAGTCTAAGGTCACCTCTGGACCCCCAGACACTGGCTGCTGGTCATGGTCTTTGTATGGGACACAGACTTAGTGAATATATCTGCTTTCACCAATTTCTCCATCTCCAGTAGCGAGGAGGCTAATGAGACTCCTTCTGGCCAATGGCCGAGATGAGAATCAATGGCTATGGCTTCCAAGCTGAGGTGTTTAAGGAGAGCAGGCGGGTCCTCAGCTTCTTCCTTCCCTCTGCAGAGGATGAAGCCAGTCTGCCTCCCAGAGTTGCCACTTGGAAGGAAACTCTCCTTGTTTCCCAGGTGATATCATGTGAGGAAGAAATAACCACTACTCTGTCAAGCCACACACAACCGGCCTTTATTGGTCACCACCGTGCGACCTAGCCATTGTCGACAAGTCGCTGTCCCCTCCTCTGTCCCTGCCACAGTGTCCTGTCAAGCACAAGTCACTGTCCCCTCCTCTGTCCCTGCCACAGTGCCCTGTCAAGCAGAGTATGCTAACTTCTCTATAACCCAGCACAGCGACTCCTCGGAGCCTACAGCCCAAGAGAAGCAGACAAGAACCAACGAGGGTTTAGAACAGAGAAGTCTGAACTTGACATTTTGCTTTTAAACGAATATAACAAAATGACTGAAACAGAACTAGAACAAAACTTGATTTCCTGGTTCTCAAGCGTCAACTTTGAATACGACAATGTCAAAAGATGGGACATGCCATTTGGATTTCCTCAGTCATGTGCATCTTAGACCTTCAGCAGCGAGGTGAAGAGCCACTGGCTCAACTTCCTTATCTTCCTTAGAGCTCTAATATAGAAGATTCTGGAAGCCCAAGGGGGTCAGGAGCCCATGCACTGGCCCCTGATTGGGATGGTGACCATGGTCTAAGTCAAAGTGAGCGAAAGGAGACCCCAGGGACTGTTCCTGATAGCCGGGCTGAGAGAATCTCATTGTTGGGACTTCCTTGGCTCTTCAGAAGGGACCACTACCGGCTTGGACTTTCTGGAGTGCCTCCTTCCTGCCTTTGGTCTCAGCTCTTTCTCAGTGTGAAGTGCTGCATATGGCCTGGTCTAGCCTTCATGCTTTCTCTTGGCCAAGAGTGCACAGCCAGGTCTACTGGGCTCCCCTGAGACTGTGACTCCCAAGCTCATCCCACAGAAGGCCTCAAAGCTGCCATCTCAGCGTCTCTTCCAGAACACTGCTGTTTCTTTGACTTCTTATCTTGCTGGACAGCTAACGGGTTCTGGGAACCTGTTTTGTAGAGACCAGCACACCTTGCATCTGATGCTTATTATCAACATAGCTGAGTTTATACAAGACCCTTTGAAGGCTGATGTAAACAGTTTGGGGCCATACCTCGTTCTTCAGAGTGCTAAGCTGGTTCAGGCTACCTCTTCCTGACCCCCAGCTCCCTCCTAGGGGACCTCCCACCCCCAGTCACTCTTTTTAAGATCAGTCTTGCTAGATATCAGCAGCCTGAGATATGTTCCAGCCCTAACTTCTAGCTGTGGTCCAGGCCCTACTGACTTTTAGCCAAGCTGCTGCCTTGGTCCTTACATTTCTGGCTCAATCAGGAAACCCCAGGAGCTCACTTCCCCAGAAATATCCTCCTTTTCCAGAGCCTGCATGACTCCCCCCAAGAAATGCCCCCCAAAGGGTGGCACTGTGGTAGTGAGAGGCATCCCTGCCCATGGGCTAGCCTGGGCTCTGAGCTAAGGGACTCCGACAGTGTTCCTCAGTCAAGGGCTATCTTGATCCCTCTGACTCCTGCACATTTTGCTTATAGTGCTCCACAGTCTGTACCTAGCAAGAAGATTTGTTTCACCATATCATCTTTAATATAGATGCTTTTAAAAAAGGAACATGAGATCCACTTTAAGCAACAATCCATTATAGACCCTTCTTGATTTACGATGGGGCCCTATCATGATAAATTTATTGTAAATCAAGAATATTGGAAGTAGAATCACATTTAAACCCCGTCTTTATGGAATGCCCCAGCTTAGCACTGCAGACCATGGTGGAGTACTGTGTTTCTCTTTGTAACTGGGCTGCTGACGAGGGCCTGGGCTCTCTGCCACCATGGTCATGGCCGGAGACAGGCTCATACAACATATTGATAGCCCAGGAAAAGATCACAGTTCAAGATTCCAAGTATTATTTTGTGTGAGTGTGTGTCCTTGTGCATGTATGAGTGCCAGAGGACAACTTTGGTGTGACTCCTTAGATGCTGTCCACATTTTAAAGAATCGCGTTTGTTATTATTATTTTTTTATTTGTTCATTCGTGTGCTTGTGTAGAGGTCATAGGGACACCTTTGGGAGTTGGTTCTCTCTTTCTCCCATAGGCTGTTAGGCATGTGCTTGCCTCAACTCTAGCTTAGCCATCTCACTGGCCCTAAAGATGTAGCCTAGGCTGACCGCAAACTCCTGCTCCTCTGACCCCTACTCCGTTACCATGTTCTACCAGTGTGTGTCACCACAACTGGCCTTTTTTTTTAATGACCTTTTTTTTTCTTTGGCCTAGGACTGGGCGTGTGCTTTGCCTCAGCGAATGGGCTTGGCTTCAGGACCACATATATAAGAAAGTTAGAGTGAAGAGAAGGAAATAGAAACTCAAAGTTTTGACCATGATTGGTGTTTTACGTAGATTATTTCACTCCCACCCTGGGTGAAATTCATTCCCCACCGCCACGATGTCTGCCCTATGAGTACTGTTCCCTTTACACAGATTTGCCTTTTAAAAAACATGTAATTTTATCCTCAGAGAAAATGCTACATTATTACTCCATAAATTGGAGTTTGATATATGGCTTCCATATTTCCAATATGCATCGATTGTGAGCTGATATAATAACAAACGTGCATCTGTATAGCACCCAATGTCATCTGGCATGGCATCAATCCTATGCCCGCCAGCCTCTGGGACGCTGCGTCTCAGCTGAGGCAGCACACACTCATGGGAGGATGTTCTACAGAAGAGAGTAAGGAGGCTCTAAAGCTTCCTTCCTGAAGTCCCAGGGTCGGGAGGGCGAGGGCTGTCTACCTAAGGGTGTTTAAGCCTTTTCAACTCCAGTGCTTTTCAAATATATGTCTTTTTAAATCCAAAGTCTCCTTTAATAAAGCTCTGTGCGAGAGTACAGAATATAAAACAATGGAAGCAGAGATTTGTGATTAAAACGGGGCTGGGAATCCAGGACTGCTTTTGGGGGGCTTCCCTACCACCAACATTGTCCTATTAATATCTTCTGAGACCCTTTCTCAGAAGCCTGTGACTCATAGGGACAGCAACAAACCCACATCTGTTACTGTCCGTTGGTCCTATTAAGTCTGAATCTCTCTGCAGACTCCCGAGGGTCTGTGCTGTCCTTCCTGGTTGGGCCTCCCTGCTTTTGGACCTTGGCCACCTTGGTATTTTGAAATGTTCCGTCCTGCCATCTTGAACTATCCTGCTGGCTTTCTAAGCTTTGCTCTGACCTCGTGGCTCACCCATCAGCCACTGATAGCTGCCCAGTGTGTAAGAGGGCACAAAGCGGGCACGGAAAACCAGAAGGTGGCTCCTCTCATGGGGTTTCACTGGTGTGGGAGGCAGACACAGACATTCCCAGGATGCAATGCCAGTCCCCAGGTCACCCCAAACTTATTTGTTCCTTAGATGTCTGTCTTTCTCAGGGCTCCAGTTGCATTCTGGGTAATGCTTCTGGGATGTTGGCTGCCATCTGTGCTGTGATGCCAGAGATCTTAGCCTATCCATACCATGGTCCCGAGATACTGTTCCTTTCAGCCATGTTTCTGTCACTCTGGAGTCAGAGTCACAGCTCACTCACAGTCCACATTTTCATCCCAACAAGGGCTGTTGATAAGTATCCCAGCAGATGCCTGGCTCCTGACCTCAGCATGCTTTCTCTTCTCATTGTTTAATCCCCTAACTTAGAGGTCCTGAGCCCTATGAAGTGGAAACTCCTAAAGGGAGCTTGGCCCAGTAAGAGAGGAGCCTGTTGGCTTAAAAAACACGGGAAGATCTGGACAGAATTTCAATGTCATAAATATTTCTAATGATAGTCTACCTCACTGTACCCTCAGCCACACCAACACTACTACAACACTACTACCCTGAGTCTTGAATATGGCCCTGGTACTCTCTGAGATACCCTGAAATATCCTCAGAACAAAATCTTTGGGGGTTTTCCTTGGGCTATAAGGTCAGATGTCAGCTCAGCCCAAGTTCTAGAAAGGTTTGTCTTGGTGAACCCATGTATGTCATTATTAAGTTGTAAACTACGCAAGTCAATGGATGCCCAGTCTGCTCAAATCAAACCAAGTCAGCCAACTCCAGCTGGGGCACACTTGCTGTGTACCTCTGCTTATTCATACTAAGCCAGACTGTTATCAAGAAAGAGAGTCCAGCAGTGAACTGGATGTGCTCCTGACTCTCCAGGAGTGTGATTCCAGTCGCAACATCCCCTGAGGGGCAGCACTTCCCACACATGAAGGGCTGGAGAGGGGATCTTATGCTTCTGACCTTCTTCCTGTAGTGGTCTGAATACTGGCACCTGGGTGTTATCTCACACGCCTGCTTCTGAAGATAGCTCCCACGGCTGTACCTTCTGTATCATGGGAGAACTGGAATCTCTACAACCAGGGGCCAAAATACTCTGCTCCTCCTGAAGTGGCTGGCAGGGATTCTATCGTAGTGACTATTACCCCTCTCAACCACCTCCTGGAGTATTACTGAAGATCACGGATAGCAGAGCTGGCTGCCTCCCCCCTTTGGGTCTACTGTGAAAAGATCTTGAGTCCTTCAGTCCTAGTCAGTTGTTTATGTACCCACAAGCCTTCATGAAGCACCCAGTGCAGACCTGCTTGGTACTACACAGACATTATTTCATTTAATCCCCTGTGACAATTAAATTGTCTGGGTCTCTGGGTAATCAATATAAATCTAGAGACATTTAAGTGGCCAGCTAGAATGTAACTCAGCCCCAAAGTCAGTCTCTCTCTCTCTCTCTCTCTCTCTCTCTCTCTCTCTCTCTCTCTCTCTCTCTCCTCTCCTCTCTCCCTCTCTCTCTGCTGTCTGTTAGAACAACTGGATACATTGTGGTCCTCAGTGCTTAAAGAGACATTATATACGGAGGGAAAGAGAAGAGGATTAATGGTGTTTTATGGAAGGGCTGAATCCCAACTGACTAGTTTATTAGAATTCTTTGAGACGTGAACTATATAGGGAGATAAATGGTGACTTTCACAAAAAGCCTTTGTTAAGTTTCTATCCCAAAGCCTATTAATAAAATTGATTCATTATAGAATTGGGCAGAAGTGGGTGGTAAGTAGGAGGGAGTCTATTTTTATATGGATAGGGAACTGGCATAGAGACAAGAAGGAGCGTGGAGATAACAGAGACCAGGGTTCTCCAGGAATTGCTCTTGAGTTAGGGTTGACTCTAGCTCGGTACCCAGGCGTTGAGCACACAGTGTGTGTGAGCTCTGATCCAAACTCAGTGCAGCTCAAGGAAGGGAGATTCTGCTTAGCTCAGCACTTAGAGGATCCAAGGAAGGCAGTGCTGCGAAGCCCTCCTGTTGCAGGGACAGGATGCTCCTCAGGGGAGCTGCAGAAGGTGGCTAGGGAGCTAAAGACCTCCAAGCTGTGCTCAGCAGGCTGGTAATAGTATCAGTTCTGTCACGGACTCTCTGGAACACTGGGCAGAACCCTAACCCTCCTCAGTCTCGGGTTGGTTTTTTTCCCTTATAGTGATGTTTTTGGCTCTGATAGCCTGGGAAGATGGAATGCTCTGGGTGGAGGACACTGGCTTGAAACAGGAAACACCAAAGGGGAAGTTTCCCTGTTTCTCATAACCAAAATGCCTCCTCCGTTTCTGTTCTGCGATGGGACTTCTATCCCTCGCCCCTCCCCCAACTATGAGGCAGAGAGCCATGAGGCTGTGGTGCTGGGGCTCAGAGCCCAGCCTGGGATTCCTCCTTGTCTGTGAATGACTCAGTGTCGTAAATAGCTCCCATCTGGATGAGCCAGGGTATCTATAGCGTTCGAGCGATCCCTGTAACCACACACACTCTTTCTGTGCAAATATGTGGATCACTGTATGCTAAATATGAGGTGGCCTGGAGACGGTTCCTCCTCTTAAAAGACTATTTGCTATGAAACTCGAGGCTGTTTATTTAAAGAAACAAGTTTACAACTATGCACATTGGATTACTGGTGGTGGGTGGTGGGGAAGAGACACTGGGGGATGGAAGGATGCCGGGGATGGGGGTGATCAAACTTGGCCTGCTAACCTGCAGGAGAGCTGAGGTCGGCTGCCCCATCCATGGTCCTTCTGTCTTTGCAGAAGCGGGTAACAGACTCCACTGCTGAGATGTGAGGATGGAGACAGAGAGGAGGAGGGAGAGGAGGGAAAGGAGGAGGGAGAGGAGGAGGGTGCTGTGATTCAGCAGAAAGGGCAAAGAACCAGAGGTGACCCAGCTCCACCTTCATTTTACCACACAGGACTCATCAATTGCCTCATTCTTCTGTTAAACACAGACTGAGTCCCCGTGGGCACGGGCTCTTGGACCACAGACAAGAAGAGTAGATAGGAACTCAGCCTTAGCCACCTGCCATCCTGTGCACTGGACTGTTCTCGGAGCTTCAGGTTTCTCATCTGGAACCAGGGAGAAGGATGCCCATCTCAGGCTTTAAAAGGAAGCATTTGATAAGATAATGCACCAAAGAGGAAACCTGAACCATCGCACAGTCCCCCGACCAAATCATCTCACTCCGACTTAGAAGAGATGAATAACTTCCATCACCTTAACCTGGGAACGAGGCTCCCAGAATCCTACCCATGGTTATGACCTTGGGCAGAGCCCTTACCTGTGCTTCCTGGATGAGCCGGGATGCAGGAGCCTCAGACACCAAGCAGGGTAGAGAGCATGTCAGAGATGCTTAACTTCCTAGAGAAAGAGAGAGGATTTGGAGCTGAGAGTGCAGCCATGGGTTGGTCTTCCTAGGTGAAGCTGACATCCAGTGTCCTCAGTCACTGGGGTCTCCAGCCAAGGCTACTGCTACTATTTTTCAGTTCTAGCAAAGGGCTGGGTAGGAGGAACCTCTGTCTGGCCTCAGATCAAACTCCTGGCTCCTTCTCCACATAACCTGCTAGCAGTCGCCCATCTTGTTTACTGGCTCAGGAAATGCTTGGGTGGTGCCACCAGGATATCTGGTGTCAGCGGATACATTCTGTGGTCAGTCATGTCTGGTTTCTGGCTTTGGGGATATCTACTGCATCTCCCTGCGTCTCTGCTTCCTCTTATGTATAATGGGGTTTTAATGGTGCCTACCTCCTGTGTGCCAGCTGGGTCCTGGCTGCAAAGGCACATACATGAGAGCCCCTCAAATGCTAATTACTTCCCTCTCTTTAGTCCTGGCAGTGCCAGTCTTGCCGTAAGATGCCGGTATTGGCACATCTGTGTCTGTTTCCAGGCCTTTCCCAAGGTCTGGCAATGTCAGTGTCTCGCCAGTGTTTGTTGACTGAGCCTGCTCGCATGGTCTGGTAGGCTTGTCTTTACACACTGAGGATTAGAGAGCTCCGATTTAACAGAGAGCAGAGGCGGGAAGGCAGTTGTCATGGTGGTCCAGTTCACGTGGGGGAATGCATGGAGCTGGGATCCCAGCCCATCTTCAGACTGCCCATCCAGCTGCTCAACTCAGGGCCTGGTGGGCCTCTTCTTGGCTGAGCACCAGATGTAGGCTGTTGAGGGCCCTGCAACGCCTGCTTATCAGTTCCTCCCGACACAACCTGTCACTTTCTCCTGGACTCTCCCTGTCCTCTTTCCAGTAACAGTCCTACTTCAGGTACAACGGTCATTTAACAAAATGGGGGCTGAGGCTCAAAAGGACGAGGGGCTGCCCGGCTCACAGAGGTGCACTGTGTGTTGAAATAGGGAGTTCCACAGAGATGAGTCTGGGGCCTTGGTTTCTATTAGTCCTCAGGTCCACTGGCCTCCCCTCCCCCATCCTATGTGACACTTAACCTTCACCACACAGAGCTTCAGCCCCTAAACCACTGTCAGAATAGGAGCTCCTTCAGGCCACTCTCCAGAACCTGGGACTGAGCAGGCCATGGTGGGTGTCTGATGGTGGATGAGCCAGAATACCAGGCTGTGTTCCAAGGCTGTGGTACAGCAGTAAAAGGGACGGGTGTGAGTTCTACTTTCAGGGGAAAATCAGCAACTGGATTGGACCCATGGCCAAATTACTGTCTTCTGATTGGCTGGGGTGTGGAGTGGTGTGTGTGTGTGTGTGTGTGTGTGTGTGTGTGTTTGAGGGGTGACAGAGGGATGGACGGACTGCATTTTTCCAAGGAACAGCATCTAAGTGCAAATGGTGTATTTGTGTGTCTTTGGGCTGAGCCACCTGGGTGCAGGATCAAGTACCTGACCTTTAAGAAGTCAACAAAGAAGAAAAATGTGTGGTACAGTTAACAGCTTGGTTTCAACCTCCTACTGAGTCCCAAACAGTTAGTACTTTAGGTGCTAGCACCTAGTAGGTGCTGGTACATGGAGGGTACTTAGTTAACTGTTGACTGAATGGGAGAGCAGGCAGAGAGTAGGTCAGGACTTGTGGTAGTCAAAAGTGTCAATTCTCAGACTGACTAGCTCCTTTCACAGGCTAGCTATCCTAACTGCACAGGGGAGGGTCTTGGTTTCAGCACTGTCTTGAACATCTCACTATCTGACCAGTCCAGTTCATAGCTTCCTTTTGCAGAGGATGACAAAGAGGTTCAATAAGGACTTGACCCACAGTTGAAGCTCGGATTCCCCCTGGCCTTCTCTGGAAGGGAGATGTGAAGAGCTGTCAAGAGAGCAGCCAACTGAAATTCAGCTCGAGGTCCCACTCTGCTGCAGGCCTGTCAAGCCTACCCCTCTCGGGAGGGCCAGGGGCTGCTCTGAGAAAGTGAGCCAGGTGTGGAAAGTTAGAGAGGCCAAGAGGACTACTGAATGGGAAGGGCTTGCCAGGTAGAGGGAATACCATCTGTGAAATCATGGAGGGAGTGTGGTCCAGCAGGGGAATTCGGAAGCATGTGGCTGGCCGTGAGGCAGGGTCCTCGGGGCACACTTGTAAGGAGCCATAGAGCAGCCATGGGGAGAACCATTGACCGGCCTCTGGGTTAGTGGGAGATGGGATTTGAGTGCAGGGGAAGGTGGGAGTGTGGGATTGTCTTGCCAGGTTATGGACAGTGAGAGGCACAGGACAGAGACTCAGAGTATGGAGATGGGAGAAGCAGAAGCAGGCTCTGTGCTTGAGGAGGTGCAGGCTTGGGGAAGAAGGGGCTCAGCCTCCTGGGCCAGGTGGAGCAGAGACATGGGAGAGGTTGTAGATCACCCATCCTGGGGAGATCTCTGAGCAGGCTCTGGTTCTAGCCCCAGCTCCTGTCCTAGCCTTAGCAGCTACTAGATTGTTCTCCAGTGGCAATCTCACAGTGCTGAACTTGGCAATGCCAGCCTCTAAGGTCTCCCACCACCCCTGCCCACACTGGTCACTCCATTTCCACCCTGCAACCTTGCTGGGTTTCCCATGACCCAGGGTATCTGCCCTTTCTGTTTCTTCTGCGTGCTTGTCCATGGCCAGATTTTTTTTTTTAAATTGAGATATTATCTTCACTACCTCTCCTTGGATTCTTCCCTGGAAGCTCTTGGTAAACAGAACCCACTCTGTATTACATACCCCCTTCTTTAATTCTTTTAGAATGTATAGAACCTGGCAAATCATTTTATGTGTTTGTTTTCTTTCTACCCATTAGACATGAGCTCTTTGAAGGCCAGGCCCTTGTCCTGGGCCAAGAAGGATGGCCTAGGAAGACACTTCTGGCTTTGTGTTTACACATTTGGGAAACAGGAGGACACATTTACTATACACTGTTACTGGCAGCATTGGTGAGACACTTGTACATGACCTGCCAAAGTCAGAATGACCCCCAGAGACCCCACCAGCCTTTCTCCTCTTTATAGATTATAACATTGAAGGATTATAGATTATAACAGAGAAGTATGGAACAGGTCATATGGCCCAACTGAGAGGTGGTGGGATGGGCTTCTCTGCCGTTGGAGAGGCTCCTGGCCCTGTACCCTGCTCTGAGTGGGCGTTCAGCATCGGGAGCTGGCACTGGGCTTCTGGTAGCCATCTGCTGCTTGAACTGAAAGACCCTACTTGCTTGCCTGGCTGTCACAGCTTCCCAACCAGTCAGCCACAGGAATTCTAATGGCTAGTTGGTTTTTTCTTTCTTTCTTTTTTGCAGAACACAAAAGCCTGCCTCTTGCAAATGGAGAAGTGCATTTTCTCTGCATTGGCAATTACCACACTGAAGTCTAGGCAACCGTTTTCATCTTGTAGGCACATTACCAAGATTAACTTCTGAACATTGTGAAGTGATGCTTGTTGCAGACTCGTGGGTGGGGGGACAGCAGGGGAGGTGCACACGTCGGTGTCTTTTATCATAAGAGAACCTGGGGTCTGGAGGGGCTCAGCACAAACCTCTCTGGCTGTTTGATCTATTTTTCAGAGGGTGTTTGCTTGTTGCTGTAAACGCATTGATCTTCTCAAGGATTCAGGGGTTTCCGATGTTTCCTGTTCCATTTGGTCTCTGACTCAGCAATGTATTATATAAATATTTACTGAGAATGTACTAGGAATTCTTATAGGCTCTGAGAATGTCATGGTGGAACAAAATATAACCTGACGTTGCCATCCTACAGACGTGGGGAGGGAGGCAGCAGGCCGAGTCCTTCTGGGAACTGGCTGTGTGAGTGTGGGTAAATTCCCTTCCCTCTCTGGTTTGCTCTCCAGTACTAGACTCCCTCTTGAAGCGTTCTGATAACCCTAGCTTACTTTAGAACACGACAGCCATCTCCAGCCTGTGACTGCGGATCCTCAGAGCTGGGCCCCAGCTGGTGTCACTCGGCAAGCGTGTGTGGCTTGCTAGCCCACTCTCTTCACCTCTTTTTTATTTAGTGGTAACCACACTGCTCTTTCTTTTTTGTTTTTACTTATTCTGCACATGTGGTGCCTGTGATTGTGTTTGTGCATATGCACCTCTCTCTCTGTCTCTTTGTCTCTCTGTCTCTCTCTCTCTCTCTCTCTCTCTGTGTGTGTGTGTGTATGTGTGTGTATGTGTGTGTGTGTGTGTGTGAGAGAGAGAGAGAGAGAGAGGTCAATGTCAGGTACCTTCCTTACCTGAGGTAGCTCTTTTTTTTTTTTTTTGAGACAAGGCCTCTCACTGAGTTGGTAAGATTATCTGGCCAGAGAGCCCCAGGAAGCTTCCTGTCTACCTCCCCAGCACTAGGATTCCACGTGCACACAACCACACCCAGCGTTTTAGGTGAGTGCTAAGAATCTAAGCTCAGGTGCTCACATTTGCACAGCAGGCACCCTGTGAAAGAACCATCCCCCCAGCCCTCAGATTTACTCTCTGAGTGCCAGGGCTCCCTGGCACTCAATGTCTCATTGTTTAATCCTTACCGAATCCCCTTGAAGGAGGGACTTGGATTCATAAGAATGAGGAGGTGGAGGTCATAAAGATAGATAACGTCCCCAAATTCCCTCAGTGTCTCCGTGGAGGCCTGAGGTCTCAGTTAGGTAGTCTAGATCTTCTCTGCCACTGTTGGTCTGCCTGTCCACCAGCTCTGCTCCTCTCCTTCCCCAAGAACAACATGATACCCACTGCCTGTGTCGGGGTTGGTCTTGTACACTGTATATTCACATGTTGAGTTCTGTGCCCCAAGATCAGGTTGCAGTCTGGACATGGACATTGTATTGACCATTTACTGTAAAAGAAGACTCCCCAATCTCTGATTGGACAATAAAGAGCTGGAGTCCGTGACTGGAGCAGGGAAGAGAGGAAGGTGGAACTTGAGATCCAGTGGGGTGGGGTGGCTCAGATAGGGACCAGGTGGAGAAGGAAAAAGATAGGGGAAGAAGGAGGTGGCTGTGAGGCAGGATGGACCATGAGCAGGGACCATGAGTACATGATCAGGAGAAGTTCATACTGAGGATACACATGAAACAGAGCAAGTCTCACCTGGCAAGTAATGGAGCATTTATCCGATTATTAATAGCCTAGCCAGGTTATAAGAGTCTCAGAACCTGCCCAGTTTAGGTTTATAGCATGTGAATAAATTCTGATGTCTTCGTGTTGTTTACTCCAGAGCTAAACAGGAAAAGAGTGGGGCAAAACCCCTCCCCCCATAAAATTACTTCAACATGTGGCGCCCAACATGGGACATAGATTCCAAGCCTAGAAAACTCCTGTCTAGGAAGGCAATTTCTTAGTCAAAGGATGGGGAAAGACCAAGAAACCCCAGTCTGCCTCCAGGTGGACTCCTAGAGGCCCCTTTAAGCAAACCCTTCTTTGTTTTGCTTTGCTGGAGCAAAGCCTTTGTTTCAGTGATACAGTCCATGCTAGCCCTCGACATGGAGGTTATGCTACCCTTGTCTATTCGTCTGTGTGCTGAGCACCTCAAAGCAGGACAGCAGCATCTCATCTCCCTGCCTCCTCTGCTCCTAACTCAGCTCCAGCCTTTTATTGGCCAACCACTCTCCACATGGCCAACAGAGACTTATTTAAAAAGCAAACCCAGTTTTTTATCATCTTTTATGCATTTTAGAATAAATCTCTACTTTATGACCATGGCTCAGAAAGAAGTTTCTCCTCTGTCTAGCCCTGCCCTGTCCTACCCTGACCTCATCTATGGCCGGTTCTCTGCACACTCACTCTATTCCAGACATGCTGGCTTCCTACCTGTTCCCAAACAGCCCAGGCTTACACTTAGCCCTTTGCTCTTCTCAGAGTGTGTGGAGTGTGCCTCCCCACAGATGTGACTCTGTTATTTGGACACCAGTTCAATGTTTCCAAATCTGTCTAAGTGTTTCCACATTTGTCTTTGCATTGTTTGCAATGATGGTGTTTACTCTGAGCTCCTGAGCTCCAGGAAAACAGGTGTGTCGCATGCGTCCAGCTATGCCGTGTCACCAGCACCTGCAGTGCTTGATGTGGAAAATCCAGGTCAGTGACTAAGTGTCTTGAAGGAACAGTAGAGTCCCTGTGAGGCACTCTGCATGGCAGTCCACCCAGAGAAGGTAGAGCATTTGGATCTGTTACTTCAGGCTAACTTCACAGGCTCACGCTATCTGACACTAGCTGTGCCTGCAGCAGTCTTATGTCCAGGCATGAGGCAAGTTCATTGGCTACTTTCTGCTGACTTCTCTTCACTGGGGATGTTAAGAGCTCCTTGTCTATTTCCTTATTTATCTTCCTTTAACTTAGGGTGACTTATGTGATATTATTTTCACAGTACTGAAGGGGGCTCCCCTGAAAAGGGAAACTACTGACTCCTGAGTCAGAACACCAGAGCCCAGTCAAGGCACAGCCACTCAACGTAGCTGTCAGTGGAGAGATTTTATACTGCACACAGACACAGAATTCTGAGTTCTGCCAGAGCCTGGGCCAAATACTACTCATCCACTATATCAAAGGAGCTGTAGTCTGTGGCCCAGGGGGCGGTGTGGCCAAATTCAGGGCAAATGGAGAAAAAGGCTTCATGTTCATGGGGTAATCCTATCAGGACTGAAAGAAACTGAGCAGAACTCCACAGGGATGGTGTATAGCTGCCTAACTTCAGAGGCCTTTGCTAACAAGAACCAGGGAACTACCTGGGAAGTGAGCAGAGTGGCCAGAGGCTTGGTGCCACTAACCTGCCTTCAAGTCACTTCTAAAGCCTGCATAAGGGTAGCTGCCAGGTCTCCATGCCTAGCTGCCACACGGCCTTCATCCTGGAGACCAGGTACATATCCCTGCCCACCTTTTAAGAGCTTGGGAAGGAAATGGCACACTGCTGTACTCAGTTTTTCTTTACAGGGCCCGATTTGTGTTTTGGTTTTCTTTCTGGATACTGGCTGGTGTACTGTCACCGCACAATTCTGGCTGGGTAACATTTGTCATCTCCCCACTCTTCCCAAAGTAGCTTCTTCTAAAGTGTATGCCAGCACAATTCGGCTTATTCTTCAAAACTTCCTGCTGAGAACTGGAGAGGACTGGAGGAGGCAGGAAGGTCAAGATTTAATGACATCTAAGGTGTCCCAGATGTCTGGGTGGCAGAAGGGGTTATTGATGTTGAAAATATCTCTGCACACAATAATATGAAGTCTTACATGATCTCTTAGGCTTTTTCAAAAATAAGTCAGTGTGTGTGTGTGTGTGTGGTATATGTGTGTGATGTGTATATAGTGTGTGCATTTTGTGTATGTGGTATGTTGTGTGTTATGTGTGTGATGTGTATGTGGGGTGGTGTGTGTCTATGTGGTGTGTGTGTGTATGGT
Organism: Apodemus sylvaticus; assembly: GCF_947179515.1. Taxonomy (NCBI): domain Eukaryota; kingdom Metazoa; phylum Chordata; class Mammalia; order Rodentia; family Muridae; genus Apodemus; species Apodemus sylvaticus. Next base: position 13,188,411 of record NC_067485.1, read on the forward strand.
ATATGTATGTGGGTGTTGTTGTTGTTGGTATGTTGTGTGGTGTGTGTATATTGTGCATATGTGGTGTTTGTATGTTTATACCTGGTGCATGTGTGGTGTGTGTATGGTGCATGTGGTATGGCATGTGTGTTATATGTGTGTGTATGTGTTGTGTGTGTATGGTGTGTGTTTGTGGTATGGTGTCGAGTGTGTATGTGTGTGTGTATGTATGTATGTATGTATGTTCCTGGTGCATGTGTGGTATGTATATATGTGTGTATATGTTTATGTGTGTGTGTGTGATGAGAGTGGATATGGGTATAGGGGAAGTTAAATTGGTCAGCCACTGAAGCTGGACAGTGTCATCTCTTACTCTGCTCCTGCCCTCTCCAGGGTCTCCTGAATACAGACTGGCCTTGAACTCACTTTGCAGTCAAGGATAACCTTGAACCCCTGCTCTTCCTGCCTCCACCTGGGATTACAGCTGTGTGTTACTTGGCCAGGTTTATGTCACACTGGGGCTCAAACCCAGGGCTTGGCACATGCTCCACCGCTACCCTAAAGGTGGAGCCACGTCCCTAGCTCCTATTTTCCCCCCTCTATTGTAAATATACTTGAAACATTCCATCCTGAAAGGCACTTTGGGGACTGGCCTCAGCCTTCCATCCTGGGGACCTTCTGGCTTGGTGACATCACCCCAGCGGCTGAGATTTCATGCCCCCAGGCCTTTATACACAGCTCCATCTGTCTGCCATCTCTTTTCTCCCACAATCCAACACTCCTGCCTCAGAAGTCCCACAGCCTTGTTTACTAGCCTGAGTACTTATCACACCAGATTTTAATTTTATTTTTTGCTTCCTCTGCTGGCCTGTGGCATCCTTGGGCGGCATTTCTTTATCCTCCGGAAATGTGGCCCCAAGCATGTTTTCAGAAAGAATAATTAATGATGACAGCTACTCGGTTTATTTATTTTCAGTCTTGCTGTGCCAGGCACTGCCCTAAACTCACTGCATAGCTATGACATTAAACCTTAACCCAGTGTGCACTGCTAATGCATCCACCCCCTCTTGAATAGTCAAGGGGGTTTCAGGAGGTTATTTACCTGTCTGTGTGCTACCAGGGGCTAAAGCTGACGCTGGTTTCAGAATAGAGGCCATCTTTTCTTCCTCGTCTGGATCCGTATGGTTTCAAGAGTTAAGGGGCTTGGGTTCTAGACTCAATTCTACTACTAAATTGCTGAGTGATTGTAGGGCACACCTCTGCTCCTTAGGCCCTGTCGGCCTGCCAGTCTTTGAGAGAACTAGAGGGTCACATGATACGAAGTCCCTCCCAGCTTCAACTCCCGAGAGGAGATTTTTCTGCTCGGGTTGGTTTTCTGCCCAGGAGCTGGCTTCCCTGTCTGGGAACCTCCCAGCTTCTGCTCAGCCTCTTTTCTCCTTAATTGTCGTCTCTCTCAGAGCGAAACCGCCTTTGCAACCTGCTGCCCGGGTCCCTTCTGCTCCCTTCCTCTCTCCCTGGCGAGCTCCGATTTTTCTTTAGGTGGGGGTGGAGCCCTGCACAAGAAGGAGGGGAGCCTGTCGCTGCCCGGCTCTTTCCAACGTCTTCCCTGTTGTTTCTCAGCCCCTTCCCCCCCTCCCCGCCGACGGAAACTCAGCCTCACACTTTCTAGGGATGCTCCGGGCACAGCCGGAGCCAGCGGTTGCAGCTTCTGTGTTGGTCTCTCCCAAGACCGCCACCCGGAGGTGGGGTGGACGTTTGCAGGAAAGGGGGGGCGGCGCACTCCTTCCTCCCAGTGCAGACTAGGCCCAGCTCGCCCCACTGGAGCCGGGGACCCTCCCGTGCCGGTCCCCTCCACCCTCTCTCCGAGTCCTAGCAGAAGCCCGCCATTGCTCTGCCAGGCCTCGGGGACAGCAAACCCAGGCTGGGGCCGCGGCGGTGACTAGGCCTGGGTCCAGGGCGCCCGCGCTGCCGCTCGGGGAGGAACCGGAGTCCCCGACAGGGCAGCCTTCCGCCCCGGGAACGCTCAGGCCCTGGCGCTGTGCTCCGTGGGTCGCGGCCGGGATGCGGCGTCCGGGCGAGATCCGGTGCGAGCGCTCAGAGCCCCGGGGGCCGCTCGGACCCGCTGCGCGCGGAGCCCCGCCGGAGCCCGGAGCTGTCCCCGGGGCGGGGTGGAAGGGAGCCGGAGGGAAAGCGCCGCGGAGGGAGAGGCCGGAGCGGCGGGCGCACAGGGCTCCGGGCAGCGCGGGCCCTCGGCCAGGGTCTCCCCGGGCCACTCGACTGGCGACGCGGAGCTAGCGCGGTCTACGAACCTGTTGGAGGCTGCAGTTCCTCCGCGGCCGACCAGGGCGCCCGGGACCGAGGCTCTCGCGCGCCTCTCCCTCCCGTCCTCCTCACTCCTCCGCCGAGATGCTCCCTCCTGCCGGGCTTAGCGCGAGCCACGCGGGGGGCGCAGAGCCCCTCTAATGTCGCCCCGAAAGCTGGCAGAGCTGCAGGGCACACAGCTCAAAGGCCTCCCTCAAGGGCAGCCCGGCTCCCAGGGAGACCCGAGCTTCCTGAGAAGGGAGGCGGGGGCTGGCTGCTGGGACAACAGCGAGTGGCAGAAGAAACGGCTGGGAAGGCAAGAAGGAGACGGGGGAGTTCCCTAGACTCATAGCTCTGCCTTGAAGTTTGGGGACACAGGGTGGGGGTGTCTGTTGCTAGGACATCCGGACTTGGAAATCTCTTTCCCCCTCTCTCCATTTCTGTACACATACCTGTTCAGCTGCAGACTCCACTCAGCTCTGGTTTTGGAATCTTGTTCAGATATGTCATTAACCGTCCCCCAGGGAGAGCTTTCTGAAGATAAGATATTTAAGGTCATTTACTAGCAAAAAGCCGAAGAATCTCCTCCCTGGTTCTCAACGTGAGACAGGATTCGTTCTGAGCAGACTCATCCCAGGCCTTAGCACCGGTGCCCCTTACCTTTTGAGAGCAACCTTACTACTTAGGTTTAATCCACAAAGTGAAGTAACAGTAAAATCTCCCGTGCTGTAGGGTCAGCCTGTAAATGAGTTTGTATAAGGCCTACCGAGTCTTCCCACATGCTCTCTTTCAGAGGCAGGGTCTCTTGTCACATCATTTACTAGATGTTTGGTCATATATTATAATTATTTATTTCCACTCCATCTACCAGCCTTGTAAAAGTTGGATCCACATTTTTCTCAGGATCTCCAGCACCTAGCACACAATAGTTGTTCACTTATAACTGTTAAATCAGGGATCTCCCTTTTCTTCCTGTGACTGCTCATTTGATTTCCATATTTTCATCGCAGCCTCCAAGGCCTCACTTGGCAGCTTTTACCACCAACACTTGTCCTGTGAGTCACCAACTTCCCTTCCAATGACCTCAAGTTCCACCCTGAGCTGCTTAAAAAAAATCTAAGTTGTTATATTCTCTGCTAGTCATCCTCATCATCGTCTTTCACGGGGACAAATCCTTCTAGTCATTTGGATTTTAGCTCAAATGCTCAAACATCACTCCATCAAGGAGGCCATCTCTGACCATGTGTTTAATCAAAGTGTGTTCAACACTCTTGTAGACGATAGCATCATATCACAATACGATTGCCTTGACAATTTTCCTTTGCTGTACAGACGATCAAGTTTCAGTTCGTTAGTAGTTACTGGAATAAATTGACAGCCACCCCTTGTTATCGGAGGGGGATCGGGTCTGGGAACTTGATATGAAAACCTGAAGATGCTCAGATTTCTCCCATAAAAATGCGTTGTGTTTGTATAAGGCCTACCAAATCTTCCCACATGCTCTCTTTTTGGAGGCAGGGTCTCTTGTCACACAGCTGGTCTCTCCTCATGCCCCTCTCTAAGTGTTGGGATGGCAGGCGTGTGCCACCATGCCTAGCCTTCTTCCCTGCCTCCGTCTTTAGAGGACTGTGATGTGACTAGCTGTGAGCATTCTGAGTAGAATTTATCTTAATTGGCACACCACAGTCTCACCTTTGGGGAGGAGGGAGCCACTGTGTGGGTGACTATGAAATCACTTCCGAAGTTACCAGAGAAGGCTCAACAAGAGGGGCACATAGAGATCCTTAGGAGGGAAAAGTTAGCTGGGAGAAGCTCTAGGGCCACTTTGCCATGCAATAATAGGATACACCACAGGCTGAACAGACACGGTCTGGGTCATTGTTCGAGTGTCTGGAAAGTCCAACACAGAGGAGTCGGCAAAGGCCTTTTTTACTATGTTAATCTATGAGAGAAGGAGTGAAAGAGGGAAGGAGAGGGGGAGAAGGAAAGAGAGAGAAGGAAGAAAAGAGACAGGGAGAGGGAGAGAAACTTCTAACATCAAGCTCTGTTACAGTGGGCATTTATCAGTTATGAGTTACAGAGCCCTTGTGAGCTAATCCCTTCCATAAGATACTGCCTACTTCAGTGTCTTAAGAACTCTGTTTCTAATACATGAACTTTGAGAAACCATCATGGAGAACTTCAGGTATGTGACTGCATGGAGTCACAGGCTTGAATAACGATCCTTCCCCAACCTGGGAAACAAAATCAGAATAGCAATGGCCGTCCTCGCCCCACCTAGGCCAGTTCTCATTCGGGTACACGCCAGTCTTATCCAGTGGGCATTATTCTGTCCATTTTATACCCCAAACAATCGAGGGCAACAGAAGCAGATTGACTGGACCAAATCTGACAGCTTGTAACTGGTGATACTGTACAATGATGCATGCTGGGATCCAGGGCTAGGATGCAAGTCTTTGCATCTAGCAATTCATATCACTAGGAGACACAGACTAAATAAGCAGTATGTTATAGCTTAAAGGTGAATTTCAACCAGGAGAGGGGTGGGCCTCATAAACGGACAGACACTCAAATCAGGATCAAGTGAAACTTGATCACCAATTACAAGGGGGTGGAATACTATCCAGATATGACATATGATGGTAAGAATTTTACATGCTGTGTCTTAGCTAATAATAATCACTCTTGCTTATCCTTCCCCGTTTTACAAGACAAACTGATGTCATGAAGCTGGTGGATAGCAGGATGAAGCTTATCCTTAGTTTATTTGACTCAAAGCCTAAGATCTGAATTCTGAGCCACTGAGTGTGAATTTCTGGTGATTAGGAATGGCTCAAGGTTTGCACTGGATGATCAGGCCATAGAAAGTCTGTGTATGGTGTGTCTGGATGCCTTTGCTCCTGCTGGGAAACCTTCCTGTGGGGAGTGCTGCCAGCAGTGGAAGGGAGGCTAAAGTACCCTGGGCAAAGATCGAACTTTGAAGACCTAAGTAGGGGTGTTTACAGGCAGACCAAAAGAGAGTGTTTCAGATGGAGACAGAATACCCAAGGGCCTTGGGATGTAAAAATGGAGGTGGTGTTGTATGTTTGTGTGCACAGAGTTACAGGTTTCATGTTCTTTGCTCATGAAGAGGTGATAGGATGGGAAGTCATCCTGGAACAGGCTTGGACTCAGATATCACAATTTCATGTCCCAGGTAGTGGAGACCCATTAATGGGCAAGAATTACACCCTTAACAGTGGCCTGGGATATCCTCGGTTAACCTGCAGGAACTGTGTTGTCTTTCTCCAGTTTTCAAAGAGTGCCCACACCACTCTGGAGTGATGCGGATCTGAGGAAGCTCCGTGAGGGTGCCACGTATGCATGTGGTTATAACTAGTCAGCAAAACTTGGCAGTAGACCTGGACTCGAGCAGGTGCCCAGTAAGCATTGGCCAGGAATGAAGACCTTCGGGCAAGGAGTCTAGTCTAGAGGCAACTGCTTCCAGTGCACAGGTCTTTAGAATAGGCACTCGAGAAAGCACGAAGCTTTCTCCCTCAAGCTACTGAGGGAGGTTAGGATTCAGCTTTCAAAATGGCTTCTGAACCTCACAACTCATCATACAGAAAGGCATGTGGGTACCAGGCTCCCAACACCTGACCAGGCCTGGCCTCCTCTGCTGCATTCTATCTTTTGGCTCCTGGATTTTTAGCACGGGTGTTCTCTGTTTTGTGGCCATCACATCATATGTCATCGTTGGGGTTTATGTTCTGAGAGGGTGGCTGCTGTGCTAATGGCACTCTTGGCTCAGGTACAGAGATCTGCCTTCTCTCCCTCCAACCCTCTGGGAAGTGCTGTGCGCTGCGGGAATGGCTGACTTGCAGGGCTGGCTGGGCTCAGCTCTGTTCTCTCTGCAGCTGCCTTTTGGTGTCTTGCCTTGCACTTCTCTCTGTCTCAGTGTGGGGTCATAGAGGAAGATTGTCCCTCAGTGTTCAGACAGCAGTGAGATGTCTCCTATGAGAAGGCAGACGGTCCCGCATTCTCTAAGCTGGTTTCTCCTCACCTACAATGCATAGTACAATTACCTCTCGTTTTATTTCTGATGACACTTTCTGCTCTTTGAAATGTCTGGTCACTTATTCATCATCTCTTCCTTTCACTGAATCCCATCTCCACGGGAACCGAGTCTGCCGTGTTACCCCTGGACCTGTTCTTTCAGTCTGCTTTATGTTGCTATGGTACCTGAGACTGGGGAATTCATAAACGGGTAGAAATCGATTTTCTGAATTCTGGAGGCTGGCGAGTGTGAGATCAGCGAGCTAGCCTACGTGGGGACAAACACTATGTCCCCATAGGAGGAACTAAGAGTGTGAACTTATCCCACGAGCGCTTTCCTAGCCAGCACGGATCCATTCAGGACACTGCCCGGCCGCAAGGTACCACTCCCCAGTACTGCTGCACTGGAGTTTTGGGGATAGAGGCAGGGACACCTGTAGCTAGCAGTTGCTGCAGTGCTGGGTCAGATAGGACAAGCCCTCCTATTCGGCCATCACCATCAGAGCAATGGTTAGCACCTCAGGAAGTCCAGCACGGGACATTCCAGGCCTGAGCCACAGACCTTTCACCTGTATCCATTTCACACTTGACATGCTTTTATAACAAGCATTATATATTTTATTCATGTATATGTGGTTGTGTGGGCCACATAAGTATGGGTGCTGGAGGCTAGAAGTGGGCATCAGAGCCTCTGGAGTTGCATGCAGTCATGAGCTGCCCCATGTAGGTTCTGGGAGCTGAACTCAGGTCCTCTGGAAGAGCAGCAAGTGGTTCTAATGACTGAGTCATCTTTCCAGCCTTTACTGTTGCCATTGTCATAGTGACTCAACTGATACTCATTTTTGAGAAGGAAACACGGAAATGTAATTCTTTAACAGGTATACTCTCTTTCATTTAAATCCTGAAATGGGCATTTGAAGGCAGAACTCTCAGCCTTTTTAGTTCACAGATGAGGAAGCAGAGTCAGGAACCAATAGAGTGACTGTTCATCCAGACTTCAGAAAGATAGCATTGCGCCGGTTCAAATCCAAGTCAGAATGCACTTCTGAGACCATACAATTTGGGAAATGATTAAATATGGCCCTGGGGAGCCATGACTTGTGTTTTAGGCAGGTCTTCCCTCTCACAGACTTCTGATGTTAGGTAAGTCATGTGAAACAAAGTTTCCTTATGTGCCTAGCAAGAATAACAATCTATTTCTTAAGATTATTTATGGAAAGGGACACACAGTAACATGCCTGTGAAGTGCTCACTTAGGAAGAGATTGGTAACATTCTCTTCACTATTTCAAGATGTTGGAGGAGAGTCCCAGGGAGGTTAAGATGCTCAATGCTAGTGAGTGTATCTCTTTACAGTTGATGTAAATGCCTTCAAAGCAGGACTTTGGACAATGATTCTCTTCTGAGGGAAGGAACAAGCACATCTAAGCATGTGAGGACCAATCTTGGTTGTCAAGTTGACTATATCTGGAACCATCTAGAACCCAGGATGCTGGGATTTTCTTAATCAGATGGTTTGAAGTAGGAAGACCCTCCCTAAGTCTGGGCCACACCTTCTGGTGGCAGTCCAAATAGAAGGGTATGGAAGACAGAAGCTATGCGTTCTGCCTGCTTGCCTTTACTCTAATCTGTAGAGCAGCGATCTAGGAATTCCTCTTGACTCCAGCACTAGGCTGGGACTGCTGATATGCTCCAGTTTCAAGGACTGAACAACTACCAGATTCTTGGCCTTTCTGACATGAGACAGCTATCGTTAGACTACCTGGGCCACATTGCATAAGCCAGTCTAGTAAATAGCCCATGTATGTATATACACACACATATACACATATATATATATAATATTATATATCACATATATGCATATTGTATATTACATATACATACATTTACAATATACATTCATTCTATCAGTTTTGTTCCTTGCATAGAGAAAAATATCAGACCCAGGGGGCAGGGACTTGATCAAGGACAGAGCTTGACTTCAAGCCTCAACACATCTGACTCTCAAGCTTTAGAAAAATGTGCATTGTCAAGGTACTTGGTCCCCTCCCCTGGGCTCTGACATTACAACTAATCCCCTCTCCATTGTGTCTGCTGCAAGGGGAGCGAGAAATCCGCAGATAATCTCTAACCCTCATTTGAGCCAATAATCACACCCATTTATCTCCCCATAAAGCTGCTTAGTGCAAGGTGGACAGAGGCCCAGCTGGCAGGGCCTGAAGCTTCTCTCTGCTCTAGCTGCCCGCAAGCAGGGCCTCTCTAGTGACTCTTGGGAGGCTGACCCCACAGTAAGAAGGCAGCGAGCCACCCTGACTCATCATCCAGGACGGTGTCTCCAGAGCGCCGGGAGCAGCATTACTCATTGCCCTCTGGGGAGCAAAGACACATGATCCTGAGATGAGGAGTGCTCTCTGAGCCTCAGTTTCCCTATCTGTAAAATAGAAGCAAGTGCCTGTATGCTGCAGAGCCCTTGAAACCCCTAGTGAGGTGCTGTGTACAGAGATGTGTTCCCAGGCTCTGTCTGTCTCCCTGTCAGCTGTTTCACAGCAGCCAGGGGGAAGTTCACACTGAGCACTCTCAGCCAGTGAGGGGCCAGCACACTGGTATGGGAGTAAGGTATGCCAGTGGATTTTGAGACAAGTTTGGCCGGCTTGATGTTAAAGACAGAAAGAGAAGGGTTTTCTCTGCAGGTGACAGCCCACCTATGGCTGCGGATGTGAGGAGCAGCAGAGCTCCTCCTCAACTCTTCCTGTCGTTCCCTGAGTGTCTCCGGAGGTGGAGGGCACACACCTTTCATCCCAGCACTTGGGAGGCAGAAGCAGGTGGATCTCTGAGTTCAAGGCCAGCCTGATCTATATAATGAGTTCCAGGCTAACCAGACCTACATACATAGTGAAACCTTTTCTCAAACCAAAACCAAATCAAATCAAATTGAGCAGGAGGAGGGGACTGGCTGACCATGCTCATTATTTCAGTAATATATATGTACGTGCACATTATGCATTTTTCTTTTTTTAAGGGTTTCACTGGTGGTAGGCCAGATCCAGGCTTGCCCTGAACTCATAGCAATCCTTCTGCCTCAGCTTCCTGGGTGCTTGGATTACAAGCATGAACTAGCACTTCTGTGTTGAACAAATGCTCATTTGATCCCTGTTGTGTTCTAGTTCCTACTATGTACCGTGTATAATTTCAGATACTTAAAAATTGATCTTCAAACAAAATAGGGCTATGAGCTTCATATTCGTCGTGTTCACTGTCCCCTGAGATGGAGGGGCAGCAATAAACACGTAACTGCGTGAGATGTTTCTTACGGTAGCTGTTATGGGAAAATGGAAATTGGGGGGCGTCCAGCTGAACTGAGAGGGTGTACTTGCTTTCTTAAGGCTCAGAGAAGACCTCACACTGTTGTACAGAAACTTCAGGGAGTGAGTCATGCCGGCAGAAAGCAGAGACTGCAGAAGGCACGGGGCAGCCACCATATCTGTGAGACTGTGAAGAGGTAGTTGGCTGGAGTGGTGTGAAGAAGGAGAAGGTGACTGAGCGGAGGCCAGAGGACTCGTCATGAGAGACGCCGATGGCATGGTGAGGACACGGAGATCTGACAGGTGTAAAACAAACACCCGATGATGAGATACAGGAAGAGGAAGGGGGAGAGGGCTAGCTGGTCGGAACTAGTGCGTGTAGACCCAGAGCATCTAACAGGTTGTGAAAGTGCTGTCAGGACCTGACAGTGTGCCAGACTATAGCTAGACTCATGGGAGTCTGGCTTGAACTTGGGGTCCCCCAAACAGAGGGAGAGATACTGTCTCAAGAGAGCAAGGTGGCCAATGCCCAAGAAACGATACTCACAGTTGTCTTCTGGCCGCCTCAGTCATGTGCTCACATGTGTACCTATACCTCACACAAATATGCTTTTGTACAAACACATAGACACACAATACATACACAAAGACACACATATAGACACACACACAGGCACAGACACACATATACACACAGGCACACATATATACACAAAGACACACACACAGAGACACTGGCATAGACACACATACAGGCACAGACACATGCATAAACACACATACATACACAAAGACAGACACACATAGACACACACACAGACACTGGCATAGACATACAGGCACAGACACATATACACACATACACACACACACATTGTAAAAATTTAAGTCTACAAAAATCTTAGACACAGTTGTTTACTGTGTCTTTAAACATTAGCTTTTTGAAAAGTGGAAGCAGCCAGAGATGTCCTTCAGTTGGTGAATAGACAAACAAACGTGGGGCACAAGACAATGGAGCATTTTTAGTGTTCCAAAGAAAAGCACTATCAAGACTTGAATAGGCACAGAGAGAATTTAAATGCTTGTGACTGAGTGGAAGAAGGTGGGCCGCCACAAGGGCTACTTAGGGCATCACTCCAACTCTATAGCGTTCGAGAGGAGTCAAAGGTACAGAGACAGCCAGAATAGCTCAGCCAAAGAGCACCTCAGTGATGGCTGCATGTCACTGTCTATTCCCAGGTCCACCCTAGACTGTCTGACGGTGTGGGAACTCAAAGTAAACTACGGACTTTATATGGCTATTACTTGTCAATGCAGTCGGTCAGATGTAACTAACATGTTACTCCTGAGGGTGGCTGTGCCTGCACTGTGAGGGAGGGGAGGTAAAGGGAAACCCAGATTCCTCTGCTGAGTTCTGCTGTAAACATAAAATTGCTCTAGAAGGAAAGGCTATTTTGGAAAAGCTGGCAGACACACATCAGTAAGCCATCTTTGGGATGGTTAACATGTCCTCCATCCAGGAAGTAAGCAGAACTTGTGGGCCAGAGTGAGCCTTTAGGTTTCAAATGTCCTATTTCTCTTCTCCTAAGTGTATCTTGCATTTCTTATATGGGTTGATCTCCAGGGGGTGAACTCAATTAGTTTAGGCTAACCAGCATGTCACACATCCTTTAGACCACAAAGGTTGCATGTACTGGCTGGTTTTGTGTGTCAACTTGACAGACAAAGGAGCCGCCCTTGGGGAAATGCCTCCGTGAGATCCAGCTGTAAGGCATTTTCTCAATTAGTGATCAAGGGGGAAGGGCCCCTTGTGGGTGGGGCCATCCCTGGGCTGGTGGTCCTGGGTTCTATAAGAAAGCAAGCTGAGCAAGCCAGGGGAAGCAAGCCAGTAAGAAACATCCCTCCATGGCCTCTGCATCAGCTCCTGCTTCCTGACCTGCGTAAGTTCCTGTCCTGACCTCCTTCGGTGATGAACAGCAATGTGGAAATGTTAAGCTGAATAAACCCTTTACTCCCCAACTTGCTTTTTGGTCATGATGTTTGTGCAGGAATGGAAACCCCGACTAAGACATTGCAGGAAGATCAGTTAGAGGCACAAAGTCCAAGCCACCCAAGTAGAACCAAACAACTTCAGTGATGGACCTCGCTTTGAGCTGTTGAGGTATGGATACAGAACCTTGGAGGTACTGAAAAATGTCTACTGGTCAAGCAAAGGGCCAGCTCTGTGATGAAGCCTAGAGATGAGTACACTGTAGCAGAAGGAAGAGACTCACCCAAAGGGAAGGGAACAGAGTTCTCCCACGCATCAGCTTGAGCGCCTGGATCAAGCCTTACCTGAATCTAGGTCTGCTACCATCCTTTTCTGTCTTACCAGACAACACATTCTTTTTATTGCACAAACCAATTTAAATTGAGTTTCTCAATATTTTCAACCAAGTTCTAGCGGATATATAGTGCATTACAAGCTTCCAAAGCTTGTGTGTATGTGTGTGTGTGTGTGTGTGTATGTGTGTGTGTGTGAGAGAGAGAGAGAGAGAAAGAGGGAGAGAGAGAGAGAAAATGGTTAGATTTTGAGTTTCCTATATGACTTCCTGTTCTAAGGTCCATTCCAAAGGTTTTTATGAGTGGCATTGATACTTGCTGGAGACCAATATACATAAATGTCTGCATCGCTATCTGGTATTTGCAATTGGGTTTGGGTTCCTCTGAGAAGGAGACTGGCACATATGGGATGAAGCATGCATATGCAATGAAAGTTCACACCCAAGCATCTGTCTGGAATACGCATGCATAACCAAGAACCCAGACTTGGATGCATTCAGAGATGCATATGCAGGACCCACAAGGAGGGCAGAGGCATGCCAAGGTCAGCACAGGGCACTGGGATGAAGCTAGGAGATGGGATGGCTGCAGAGGTGTGGTGGGTGGTGGGTGGAGCAGAACGTGATGAGACTTTGGGCCGATTGAGGGTCTTTCTAAGTGGGTGCAAAGAAGGGACGTGCATTTGTGATGAGTAGGCAAGCTGGGGGTTAAGATGGTCCTGAGAGGTTGAGGCACGGGCAGTCCTCTACTCTTGATGCTAAGGAGCAAGAGGAACAACAGACAGAGCTCCGGAGCCAGAAGATGCAGTGGTGTGGTCCAGGTATGCAGCAGTTGCTGGTTTCTTTACGTTTATGTCCGTTCTGCTGGGCCGAGGGATGGGGATGCCCAGGCAATGTCTGAGCATTTGAGTGTGTCTGTGGAGGGGTTTCTGGAAGAGCTTAGCCTTGGAATTGTGGAGTCTGTAAGTGTGTACATGGCCCTGCCAGTGTGGAGGGTATCACACAGGTCACTGAGGGCCAGAGCAGAACAAGGGGCTGGGAGAAGGGCCCTCTCACTGCGCTGTCCAAGGCCTGACGTCTCCTCTCCAGCTGGGACCTTTCGGTTCTCAGTCTTTTAGTTGCAGACTGGATTTTTTTTTTTGTCAGCTCTGGGGCTCTCATGGCTTCAAACCACACCATTGGTTTTCCTAGGTTTCCATCTTGCAGACGGCAGCTGACTGTGGGGTTTCTCAGCCTTCAGAATGGTGTGAGCCAATTCCTTATAATAAATCTTTTCATACATAGATGGATATATATATACATGTGTGTGTGTATATATATATGTATATGTGTATATATATATATATATATATGTATATATATGCATTGCTGAGAAACAGGGCCTGTATATGTATACACATTTTCACACTTTCATATATATACACACACATACACATACATATATACACATATACGCTTACATATGTAAATATACAGACATACACATACTCACATGCACATACAGATACATACAGACATACAGATAGAGTTTTTTTGCAGAAGCTTGGTAGAATTTTCTATAAATAACCAGGAACCAGGAGAAAAATTCCACTCAATGTGAATTATTCAAATAGGACTAAAAGTTTGACATGCAGGCAAGTTAGAAGATTTGGATTGTCAAAGAGTTTGAAATGAGATAAAATTAAATGTCTTACATTTAGCAAAAACACAGGACGCAGATTAAAGTGTGAAATAATGTCTGACTTCAAGGATAAATATGAGTTATTGAGAGAGGGGCTATAGGGATAATCTCTGTGCACTGTGTAAAAGCATCGCTTGCCAATAAAAACCTGATTGCCAATAAGCTGAGGCAGGATTAGAAGGTGGGACATCTGACAGAGAGAGAGAGAAAGAGAGAGAGAGAGAGAGAGAGAGAGAGAGAGAGAGAGAGAGAGAGAGAGAGAGAGAGAGAGAAACTCTGGGAGTCAGGTGTGGAGGATTCCACCCAGACACTGCCCTACTGCAGACATAGAATAATGTAAACAGGTGAGTTGAGTTACAAGCTAGTTGGAGAGAAAGGCTAGCTAGAAGGCCTAGGCACTTATTCATAAGCAAATAAGTCTCCATAAATTTATTTGGAAACTGGGGTGGACATAAAAAGGCCAACCAGTTACAAGGGGGTGCCGGGAAGAGGGCTCAGTGGTTAAGAACTTGCTGCTCTTGCAGAGGACTTGGGTTCATTGTCCTCTTCTTGTCTTCATGGGTACCAGACATGCCTATAGTATATGTATATACATGTAGGGAAAACACTCACATACACGAACTAGAGAGAAACCGTTCTAAAAGAGAATTCTTTTAAAGATGTAATTTTTCCCCAATAAACTTGTTGGATAACCTCATTATTGCTGCCATTTCTTCTCACTTGATGTTTGAAGTATGCCTGGCCAGAAGACCATTTTTTTGCACAAAGTATTCCTGGACTCGAACATTTTCCCCGATGGAATCGATCTCTTTAGTCTTCCGCGATCAGAGCGGCTGGCTCCTGCTGCAGTGGTTTTCCAGTCACGAGCCTGTGCATCCGGTAGCTTCAGTCTAAACCTCTCCAAAGACTCTGTGCCATGAGAAAACCGTCGCCCCCTTCATTCACAAACATGTGTTCTGGGTGGAGCTAGCAGAAAAGCTGGTCTCTGCCGCGCATGATGAGTCTTGACCGGAAGACCCACAAGGCTGCTCGCTCTCGCGGTGGGCACGCTGCTGCTCACGGTTAGTGGAGTTTGTTTGAGGCTGAGGATGGAGGAAGGTGGCTCCACCCTGCCTGCCTGGGCTTCTCCGTGGGCAGCTCTCCACAGCTGCTTCTTTCTCTGGTCTGCATCCCACGAGTACGTGTCTTCAGAGGACCAGGCGGGAGCTACAGACCGTGTATAATTTAGCCTTAAGAGCCCAGACTAACTCCTGCCGTACGGGCTGACTAATCGCTACATTTGTACTAAAAGATGTTCTAGTGTGCTGTGACATACAACACGACCAAAAGCCACCCGGGAGGGAAGGATGTATTTCAGGGTACAGATTATAGTTCATCATGCAGAGAAGTCAAGGCAGGACCTGAAGGCATGGACTGAAAGACCACGGCGGTGTTCTTCTTACTGACTTTATTCCCTCAGCGCCCTTTTATCCAACCAGGAGCTCCTGCCCAGGGTGGCATTGCCCACAGTGGGCTGGGCCATAAGGCCTCAGCCAGTAATCAAGAAAATGCCTGTAGACTTGCCTACAGGACCACCGGAGGGAGGCAAATTCTGTCTCTAGTTTGTGTCAGGTTGACAAAAACTAACCAGTGCTGCTGCTGATCACAGTTACCTTGCCATGGAGAGAATATTTTAGTTTCAGGACCATCTTCTCCTTTTTTTGTTTGTTTGTTTTTTGTTTTGTTTTGTTTTTCGAGACAGGGTTTCTCTGTATAGCCCTGGCTGTCCTGGAACTCACTCTGTAGACCAGGCTGGCCTCAAACTCAGAAATCCACCTGCCTCTGCCTCCCAAGTGCTGGGATTAAAGACGTGCGCCACCACGGCCCGGGCATCAGGACCATCTTCTAACAGCACTACAATCTAATTTTGGAGCTGAAGGACCCATGGGGTCGTTTATATTTATCTCATGTGCAAAACACGCTCTTCGCAATACTAACTGGGATCTCTCTGACACCTGTGGAGTGGGCTCATGATCTAGGATCTTGACTTCTAACAAGGCTTGGAGGGTGCAGTGCTGTGGGTACAGTTCTTTGAGCGCTATTCCCTCGGGTCTGAAGACCAGTGTCCTGAACACTCCTATGTTCCAGGGTAACCGCACTGCTGGAAGCACTTCCGGGTCAGCCTCTGAAAGCTCACAGCCTGCAGTGAGCAATAGAGCCATTGAAATAGGGGCTATGATCCTGAAGACAGAAGACCTGTCGCAGGTTTGGGCATTGGTCGTAGTAAGTGTTTGGAAGGGTTGGTATGTGTGTTTCTTTACGTTCACCTAGCCAGCCAGACCTCAAAAACAATTGTTTTCTAGACCAGCATTCTGGCTCCTATAATCCTTCCTTCTCTTCCTCCCTCTACAGGGTTCCCTAGCTCTGCCTAATATTTGTTCGGCCAAGTTTCTATCCTTTCTGCCATCTCTGTGCAAGAATAAGAAAAATACATTAGGATGCAGGAATCCTGCTAATGGAGCCAACGGATGGGCATCATTTGCAGATTGATGGGCAGCATTTGCTATGATTACTTTAAACTTATTTGGAAATAATTTCAGGCTCACAGGAAAGAAGAAAACACCAGGGCAAATAACAATAACAACAACAAAACCAACAAAAAACCAAAAACAAACAACTCTTATGCATTCCTCATCCAAGAAGTAGAGGCTTAACAAATTACTTCCTAATTCCAAACTAGATATTAAGTGGGGGTGGGGGGGTGAGGTGGGAGGTGTTGGGGGTAGATTGTGTGCTCTGGAGGACGAAGACAAGCCTCAAGCCTGCCTCTAGGCACCCTTAAAAATGACTGATAATGGATATCTTTTGCCTGCATGTCAAGGCCTTCTCCCTTAGTGCTAACACGATTCCATATTTCCCTTGAGAAATCACTGACCCCCCCCCTCTCTCTCTCTCTCATTTGACAGGTGACTTGCTTGGGACTGGCCACACCATGGTTCTCTTAAACACATCAAGATAGGGTCTAAATGGGTTTAGCCAGCATGGATTGTGTAAGGATTATGCCAGGAATTCTGGCAAAAAGATTTGTCCCTGTCTTGATGGACAATTGGAAGCGCGCACTCCTAGGATCTACTTGACATTGTTTTAGGAAGCCCAGGGACACACCTTGGGATGGAGTGAGACGCTGGAGAAGACAGGGTTGGATAAGAGGGGCTGCAGGTCCAGTAACCCCGGGCCACTTTGGTTTTTTTATGTCCATCAACCGGGTTTGTCTTTCAGAAGCTGGCTTGAGCAACAAGCTTTCTAATATTAGATGGTGGTTGTTAGGGGTCAAGAATAAAATCCACTGATGGAAAAGGCCCTAGAGCTGCAGCCAGAAGTACGGCACCATGTGTGGTGAGCCTTAGAGAACAATGGATGGTGTTCTTGAAACTTCCTCCATCTTTCCGAAACTAGTACATAGCTGAGTCTGTAAAGGGCAGAGGTCCAGACTGTCTTCCCCCAAAGGAGAGATGAGCATGGTAAACACTGTGGCCTGTGGTGGTCTGAAGGAGAATGTCCCATATCAGCTCCTGTACTTGAACACTCAGTGCTGTCAGGGGAGGTGGAGTGTGCAGTGTGGGTGGAGGGAGTGCTTCCCTGGGATGGGCTTTGAGATGAAAGGCCGGGCAAGCCACTTCAAGTTCATTCTCTTTGAGCTCATCATTGAGGCCCTGAACTCTCAGCTTCTTGCTCTGCGGCCTTGCCTCTGCCCAACGTGGATGACACAGTCATAGAAAAAGGACTAATGCAGGCCTGCTGCTGGAGAGAGCAGAAGTCTTGCTATACTAGGTCACCTCAGGACACAAGAGCAGTGACCTTAAGGCCGGACAATTTTAGGCGGCAAGCAGGAGAGTGTAGGTGCTTAGAAACATCCACCGAGTGTCAAAAGACTTTTATGAAGAAAGTGGTATCTAGAAGGAGCACTAAGTCACTGGAAGACACAGTGTAACGTGTGTGGCTGCTGCTGCTGCTGGTGGTGGTGGTGCTGGTGCTGGTGCTGGTGATGAAGAAGATTGCAGCATTTGCTGAGATGGCCTGTGCACGCATTTATAAACATCTCTTATTTTTGTCTTCCAGGGTCCAGTACTCCTTGCCACACTTCTTTTTTTTCTTTTTAAGTAAAGAATAGTTTATTCTGGGCATGGGGAGGGGGGTTGAGAGGGCAACAGAGACAGAAAAGGGCAGGGGGCAGGGAGGGAGTAGAGGCTGGCCTTGGGCATGTGGAGAGAGGGGAAGGAGGGGAACGGGCAGAGAGGGGGGAGAGGTGGTGAGGGGATTGGGGAGAGAGGGGAAGCAGGAGGGATAGGACAGAGCCAGAGCAGGAAGGCAAGAGCCCTTGCCACACTTCTCTCTCCACTGTTACCTGGTTACAGTTGAGTCGGTCTGGAGTCCAGGACTCAGGGTGGGGACATGTCACCCAGGGTTGGCCGATAGAAATATAGCATCTCCCCAGCTGCAGTGGTTGCGTGAGGGAGTAAACAGGGAAACCAGAAGTGGTCTAATCAGAGGTGAAGGGGGCCAGCCTTACAAGACTGGTGGGAAAGCAGCTTTCTCTCTCTGCTGGTGGAAAGGGACCGTAGAGTCACTGGTGGCCAGCTTGTCACTTATAAGGAAAACATTGCGAGAGTGGAGGATGTTAGAACAGAAGGGGAAGGTGATAGATGTTGCTGTCCTTGGGCCTGCTTTCTTCTGTATCTAAGGTTAGACTCCGGTTTAACTTTTCAGCAACACTTTAAACATTAGCCACTCCTCGTTCAGTTTTGTTACTATGGGTGGTAGCTCTCATGCCAATCAGAAGTCCTAGCAGCATATCAACCCACAGAATATCCCGACTGTGGACACTTCCTACCCCTGTTTCACAGATAGGGATATTCAGACTCAGATGGGTATGGGGCCAAGTTTGTTAAAATCTAGGCCTCTCTTCACTCCAGGCTCAAGGTGCCGCACGCCCGCATTCTGGGCGCCTTCTGCATTCTTTCCCAGCCCTCAGATTCTGTCTCCCTCTCTCTGTCCTTGCTGTCTCAGCATTGGTCAGGTGCCAGACTGGGGGCAGCAGGTAGTGGACCAGCTGCTGCCTGGGTCAGGAGCCCAGCATGCTCTCAAGGACACAGATGGGTTGGCAGCCTTGGGCATGGGCAGGGAGCCTGAGGCGGGGGCGGACACTGGTTCCTGTGGAAAGGCTCATTCAGGAGTCACAATTCCCTGGGGCACTGGGCTCTCAGACTCTGGAGTCCAGGTTTGCTGTAACTTCTCTTTGTGTGCTGGGCCCCAGCGTGGAACTCTTGGTAGATGGCACACAGCTGACAGAAACGGCACTCCACTTTAGTGGTTAGGATTTTGTCGCCTGGATATGTGTGAGCGTGTGTGTGTGTGTGTGTGTGTGTGTGTGTGTGTGTGTTAGGAGCATGGAGGAACATAGATAAATATGGAGGCACATCCTCCATTCCAAAAACTTAGTATAGCCAAGCGATCAGAGTAAATACTTGCTAACCCGGGAAAACAAACATTTTCTCAAATCTCTTCAAATCATTAGACTTTCAAGATCCATGTCATTGATGTGGCATTAATAAAACTATAGATGGCTCTTACTGATTGCAGATAAAATATCTCTAACGACTGGTGGGCACCTTATGGAATACTTGCTCTGTGACAGGCAGTGGGTTTCTGTGAGCTCATTGGATGTTCATTTGGTCCAAGAAGAATATATTGCTGTCCTATTTCTCCCTTGTACATGAAGAAACATAGGTGCATAAGAATTAATTAACTCACACGCCCAAAGCCAAACAGAACGCATGCCAGCACAGTGAGACATTTCCAGGCAGATCAGACAGCCTCAAGGCCGTGGCCGCTGCACTCTAGCTGTTCTGATGCCCATTATGGACGAGGAGAGGTGGGAAATCCTAGAGAGGTCTTACCCAATTAAAGGAGCAACAATGGTTCTGTTACTAAAGTATCTTCCCAGTGGGTGTGGGCGTCTTTGGGTCCATGGAATGTCTCTGATAGATGCTTCATAGGGGTGTGGCCAGTACAGAAACCCCCATCTCCTCTACCCCAAGACTCCTATTCTCCTTCCCCATCTCAGTGGGTGTGGCCCTTCCCCATCTTAGTGGGCGTGGCCTATTGAACAAGACAGAAGCTTGGCTTTAGCAGAGGCCTTTCCTTCCCATTTCTCACACCTATTGGAGGGTCTGTGCCCTATCGTTTGCACCCCTGTGGCTGCATGGTTGTTTTACTGGAGAGTCCCCAAAGAAGGATGGCGTCTCATTCTAACATCCTTGATTAGGATGCTCTGAGTCTAAAAGAAGTCAGTCACCTTGTTCCTTTCGGACATGTTAGTAATGTCTGGGTTGCTCCTAGAGGCCATGGTGATGCTTCCTCAACAGGTATGGGAGGAAAGAGGGAGGCATCAGGGTTGGGAGGGGAGTGTGGTCTGGGAAGAGACGACCAGAGACGAAAGCAGGACTGGAGCACTGAGGCCGGAGCCGGGGAGGCTGCAGGGGCCTGAGGGCGGCAAAGCTGCCCGGTCAACTGGATGTCAACTGGGCAGGTCCTCAGGTCCTTGGTTGGGAAGTGAACTGGTTGGAGACGCCTCAAGGAAGTGATGGCAGATATACTGACAGGAAGTCAGGTAGTGACTCTCAAGTCCTTGTTGTTTAGCATAGGGTGCTGGGCGCTTTAGTGCCCATCCACCGTTCTCGCTCACACTGACCTGGAGGAAGGCCAGTTACCACTCATGAATTAGAGATGAGAAATCGAAGCCGAGAGAGGGTAAGTGTTCTACCTGATGCCACAAACCTAAGGGGAGGCTTTGAACCTGCAGTCTGACGCTGTGGCCTGGCCTTTCCCACGGGTATTTGATCCCCAGTTTGTTCTGTTGGAAGGATCCACACTGTGGGATGGATACCTCAGGAGCCCCCTCATGAGAGTACCGGCTTGAAGGTCGGGAGCTGTCAGAGGCTGTTTGCGCTGCTGTAACGTAATATCCAGGACTGGGGTGGTGTAGAAAGAACAGAAATGGTTTGTGTTTCTTTTGCTTTCAAAAGCTGGGGAGTTGAAGATTAAAGTGTTAGCAGGTTGGGTTGTTTGGTGAGACTGCTCTGCCTCTGTCATGGTGCCTCAAAGTCTGCTCCTGGGAGGCCATACCCTCATGTGACAGAATGTGAAGAGGTAAACAGAGGAGACTCCCTCTGCAGGCGCTTCCTGAGGGCCGCAGGTCCTGCTCTAAAGGAAAGAATCCACCCCTACTGGATCACATCTCATCCCATTGGCAATGCCTGCACATTAGGAAGGATGCATTGCGTCATTTGATAGAGCCCTCATTTGGGGACAGATACATGGGTGAACCCCTTGCTTGTATCTTTCCGACTCAACTGTAGGAGGTAGGGGAATTATGTGGCACTTTCCCTGGGAAGATCTGACATATGCATCTACTGACCCCAGATGGGGACTGACCACAGTCCAAAGTAATTGTAACTAACACTCAAGACCAGCTTGGTTGACCAATGAATTTGCTCTAGTTACTTTCAGGAGTTTGGGTGAGGGGGTTACTTACCGGAGCAGACAAAATACAGGCCATTCCAAGGACAACTGACAGCCCAACCCAATGTATGAGCTCTCTGTGTGACTTTCAGGTGGCTTTAAGAAGTCAGAGTTTTCTCTAAGCAGGTTGGCTAGGCTGAGTCTCCTCAACAGTCATCACTTGAGGAAGGAGGGACCTTGTGAATATTTTCGATTTCAGGGATTTCTGAGACTTGTGAGTTGTTTGCTTCTGGGGTCTTTACAAGCCTTCCTTTAAAACTTTCTGAGTCTTAGGGAGCTTCTCTCTAGTACAGAATGAAGGGATGTGTGTGTGTGTGTGTGTGTGTGTGTGTGTGTACTGTTGACCCAACCACACAGACTCAGAGCTGAAGGCAGGCTGTACTTCCACTAAGACTTCGTTAGAGCCTGATTCTGCTTCAGCACCCATCCACAGCTGTATGTGAATGGCATTTTAACATGCAAAGACCAGAAGTCTGTAATATGCCAGGCCTTCAGTTCATGCTTTCATATGCATTCCATATACTCCCCACGCAGTAAATGGCCCAGTACACTGTGGCTCAGAGAGGTTAATTGCCTATCCTAGGTCACACAGCCAGAACTGGCACAGGTGGAATTTGACTCAGGGATGATGGTCCTAGTTAATAATGATGATGATGACAAACCTGCTCTTGGGGTGACTGGGATCTAGAAGATGGCCTTGGTAAAGGCTCATCTCCCAAGTGTGAAGTGGTGAGGTGACATCCTTCTTCCTTCGGCTTTGGTCTTGAGCTGTCCCCGCTGATGCTGTTGTTTTGTTTCCCTCTCTGTAGTGCCGCTAATGTTTCAGCCGGCATTTCTGTCCCGAGGCGCTTTAATCACCAAGGGCCCTGTTCCAACGTGTTGTGCATAAATAATGAAGGAAATAAATGACTGCTGCTTCCAAGAGGAAGCTGCCAGGCTGTGTTGAGCTGCTCCAAACCTCGCACCTTGCAATGGGATCCAGCTTCGCTGGTCCTGCAAGGGGGCGTGGCTTTTCGCCGCCCCTCCCCCCCCCCCAAACTCGCAGGCTTTAGATTTCCGATAGGCAAACAGGAGGAAATCTGGTCATCAGTCCTCACAGCCAAGGCCAAACCAGACAGTGCGGAAAGGTCTGGAGAGCAAGAGAAGCTAAACGTTGGGGGCCAAGGATGGGGAGTGGGGAGGGTCTCGGTAAGGTATGTGTTCCCCAGCGATAGTTCATTGGCTCGGTGCTGTCTGGTGGCAGGGAAGCCCTAAGATACCAGCCACTTTTGAGGCTCAGGGAAGAGTGGTCCAGCGGATGGCCGTTCTCCCTGTCGCCTAAGCCAATGGGGGCAAGCCAAGGAGAGCTGTTGCCTGAGGCAGTTCCTCACAAGCCAGCGGCTTTCCTTTGAACAGAAATCTTCAGATTTACAAAGCTCCTGCAGGCTGGAGAGGTAAACAGGGTTCTCAGCCAGGCGTGGGTGGACTCCCTGCTGCCCTGAGCCTCTCACACAAACCAGACATCCTCAGAAACCCGAATGGAATGCAGGACACAGTGCGCGTGGGAGCTGGGCAGGCACTGAAAGAACAGGATCCAGGAAGGGGCTGGGGGTGGGGGTGGGGGCTGTTGGGAGTCAAGAGAGAGCCCAGGTGAGTCCCTGTCACGGACATTGGGGTCCTGGAGTCTTCCCACGCCATCAGGATTTCATGCCCAGGAGACTGAACTTGTGCTCATTCTGTCTTTATACCTTTCCACACCTATGACCTTGAGCAAATGACCTTGAGCAAACGACCTGCCGCTTCTTTCGGTAATATTCCTGTCTTACAGCCTGTTCTGGGCATTGGATAATTATGTTATCGTGAGGCGCTGTGAAACTGAGACATTGGTCGCTTCATCCCCTCCATTCCTGACAGTGCTCCCGAGGTCACTGTAGATGGGGTACTAGGAGAATTGTGCCTTCTGATATTTAGTCTTTGGTCCTGACACAAGAGTACCAAAGATCTCCCCAATTTCCGAAAGTGATGGAAATACCTTTTGTTCTCTTGAGGCCTACTTAGGGGGCTCCCGGAGAGAATCCAGGTGGGAACCAGTTGCCAGGGAGACCAGCGGTAAAGCTGCCTGATCTCCAGAGGAGGCAGGAGCACAGAGGATTAGTCGCCACCGGCCAGCCAGAGATTTATATCAGCTGTGCCTATATGAAGAAGCTTCCGCAAACGTCTCAAAGGGAACCATTGGCTCCCTCAGGAATAAGTGGCAGTCTGGGAAGGTGGTGAGTCTGAAGGGGGCCTAGAAGCCTCCCATTTTTCTTGCATAACCCACTCCATGCAGATGTTCCATGCCTCTCTGTGCCTGCAACCTTGACCACTTCTTTAATAACAGATGGGTAGGTGTCCCTAAGTCATGGATCCAAACGCAGATAATTGGATTGGAAAGAGGGGAAATGGGAACCATGGTTCACATCACTGTAAGTCAGACGCATAGGTGACAGGCTGTGACTTTGATATGCATCTCAGCTGTTGGGAGATCTTTCAGATAAAAGGCCTTTAGCACATGGAATGTGTAAGTCCAGGCAGATCATGCCAGGATGGATTAAATCCTAGGACCCAGCTAGTGTTGGCTGGAGAGCTGTCCATTAGTGTGGAGACTCCAGTGACCAGACAGCATGCTCTGTGTCATGGTGCACATGGTGAGGTCTCTATCAGGTGGCCAGGGAACCTGTTCCAATACCCTGTGGGTGACAGAAGCTCGGGCAGTTCTGAACCACACACGCTGTGTCTCTTCTTAGCTGCTTTCCCATTGCTGTGATCAGTACCCTGACCAAAGACAGCTTTGGGGAAGAAAGGGTTTATTTAGCTGACAGCTTAGTCCTCCAGCCAGGGAAGCCAAGGAGGGAGCTCCTGAGAGGACTTTGAAGCAGAGACCGCAAAGAAATGCTGCTTATTGGTTTCCTTACCTAGCTCATGCTCAGACAACGATGTTAGACAACCCAGGAGCTCCTGCCCAGGTGCACTGCCCACAGTAGACTGGGCCCTCCTGTATCAATCAAGAATCAATCAAGAATCAATCAAGAATAAGAAAATGCCCTCAGACACGCCCAGAGGTCAATCTGACAGAGACCATCCCCCAACTGGGATTGCCTCAGATAACTCTGGGCTTGTTAAGTTGGGAGCTGAAGCTAATGGGAAGATTCCTATATGAAGAATATGCATCTATGATACACATTTTCACTTCAAACACTTCTTGGCTTCCCCTGGGCACATCCAAGTTACTAACATCACTGCTCTTGTGCTTTGGGCTATAAATAAGCAAAACGGGGAATTACTTGAACACAAACTCTGGAGTTACTGCAGCAGCGGTGGATCTGACAGCCCTACTGTGACCGCACAGCTGGTAGCACACCCAGTCTGGAAATGCTGGCCACAGGATGACTCACGGCCTGGGGAAGATCAAGGAATGGTGGAAGTCAGAATGGTGCACAAATCAAAACTGGCAGACAATGTATTTATGGAATTTTCCATTTCATATTAAAGACTGCAGTTGATCCTAGGCAACTGAAACTTTGCAGAGTCAGACCACAGGGTGTGAGTGGGTGGAAGGGAAGGTGTTCCTTAGTATACAGAGCATACAGGATCCTAAATGGTACCTGGTGAGTGGTGACGACCCAAGGGATCCCAGCTGTGACGGATGTCTGTGACAGGGAGGTCTGGATACCCATTACCCTTTCACCCATTCAGGCCTATATCTAGCTGCCATTTTGTCCATCCACATGTCTGGCCATCAAGTGTTGTTTACTTACTTATGTATCCAGGGAACCATAAGACCACGCCCATTCTTAGGTCCTATCAGAGACAGCCTGTGGGATCTTTCTTCCTTCCTTCCTTCCTTCCTTCCTTCCTTCCTTCCTTCCTTCCTTCCTCCCTCCCTCCCTCCCTCCCTCCCTCCCTTCTGTTCTTTTTTCTTTCTTAACAAGGTCTTACTATGTAGCTCCGACTGGTATGGTCCTCTTCTATGTAGACCAGGCTGGCTGGAACTCATAGGGATCTCTCTGCCTCTGTCTCTGCCATTTGAGTGCTAAGATTAAAGGCATGTGCCATTTGTCTTAGGGTTTCTGTTGTCATGAAAGGCATGCACGACTTGTGTTAGGGTCTAGAGACACCATGACCAAGGCAACCCTTATAGAGGACAACCTTTCATTGGGGCTGGCTCACATGTTCTGAGGTTCAGTCCATTATCATCATGACAGGAAGCATGGCAGCGTCCAGGCATGTGTGGCACTGCAGGACTGAGAGTTCTATAATTAGTTCTGAAGGCAAACAGAAGACTACTATCTTCTAGGCATCGAAAAGGAGGGTTTCAAAGCCCACGCCCAAAGTGACACACTTCCTCCAAATAGTGCCACTCCCTGGGGCAAGCATATTCAAACCACCGTGCTATTTCAGCCTGTTTTGTTTAAATATTTACCTTTATGCATATGGATGCTTGGGCTGCACATGTGTATGTGCACCACATGTGTTCCTGGTGTCCATGGAGGACAAAAGAAGTCATGTGATGCTTTGGAGCTGCACTTACAGGCGGCTGTGAGCCGCCCCATGTGGATGCTGGGAACTAGACCTGACTCCCTGACTGTGGAGCCATCTCTTCAGCCCCAACCTGTGGGACCTCTGAGAAGGAGACAGGGCCCAGCTCCGGAGCTCACGCTCGCTGCTGTTGCTCCAGAGGCTTGTGTGTGGGGTTGCGTGTAACGAGCAGGGTGAAGAAACAAATGGCCCAGCAGAGGAAGTGTTTCCACACTGTGGACTCGGAAGATAATGTCCACAGGGAAGCCAGTTTCAAAGCGCAGGCAGGAAGGATGATTACTGGGATGCTGGAAACTCAGGCTGAGGGAAGAAGGCCCACAGGGCCTAGCACTACCAAAGGATGGTCAGGCAGGAGCAATGTGGAAACTGATTGCCAACTCCTCCGCCATCTTTCCCTGATGCCAGCAGCACTGCTTGAGCCAAGAGGAGTCCAGAGAACAGAGGAGCTGGGGCGCAGACCCAGACGGATGGGTGCAAGAGAGGTGCTGTGGATGGTGATATCTGTCCTGATAATGCAGAGGTATAGCCTGGGATGTGCAGGGCAATGAGATCCTGGGGCATCACAGCCCCATGATGGTTAACTCTTGGAGGTGATGGCGACCTTCCCAAGCGGAGGCATACGAGGGTGCAGGAATAGGTTAGTGGTCAGGAAGGCCAGACGGCTTTCCTCACACTGGCCTGAGTGTGGAGACTGAGGGAGAAGGTGGAGATGTTCTTTATGGGGCTGTGTTCAGGGTTGAGAAGCTTGCCCAGGAGGTGTGAACCAGCCGTGGCTCTTGCTTAGGTCCCCCTTCCTAGAGGAGTGGGGGAAGGGCTGACCAAGCTGCCAGTCTCAGGGCTGCCAGGCCTCTTCCCTGCTCCGGGACCATATTTCCTTGTCAAGGCTGCTCTTGAAAAATTAATTTTTAATGACCTTAGTCAGACCTGCATATATTCTCCCTGTCAGAAATGAAAGCCCAGGGATCCATCACCGTGGGTGCCCCTCCCCCCAGCCTCTCCTCCCTCACTGCTCCATGGCTGGGGTCGCTCTGTGACTCCCTCTTTACTTAGCAGTTTGCCCTTCCCTTCCATCCCTCCTGGGGGTCATGACAATGTCAGGAAGATATTTTTGTCTTTACTCCTGGGCGTGTCGGGGTGTGGTGTTGTGATGTTCCTGGTGTCTAGTGAGCAGAAGCTGTTGAAACAAACACAACAGCCTGGGTCACACAAAATTGCAACCCGAAAATGCCGGCAGTGCTGAGGCCACGGGCGCTGGACCAGGCCAGGGCAGTTAGTCTTTCTTGGTGCTCTTGTTCTCCAGATGCCTTTTAGACACGCCCCCAGTCTTTCCTACCTTCCTCCACGAAGCACTTAATGCTGCGCATAAGCTCTGTTTAGATCTGCATTAGACACAAGAATGGCAAGAGTCTTTTAGGTCCCCAGTGATCAGTAACTGACCCCTTAGGAGGCAATCAATTACCAAGAGTTCAAGGCATACGTATTTACATAGGAACCACACTGTGTGCATGTGCACTTGTGTCCATATGCTTTCTTGTATATCATATTGTATGAAGTGTTCTGTCATCTATCATCTGGATGTCATCTATCTCTATCTATCTATCTATCTATCTATCTATCTATCTATCTATCTATCTATCGTCATTCAATACAGCAAAGTACACTCCTGGGCATTTGCTACTAAGACATTAAAACTTAGGTTTTCAACACACACACACACACACACACACACACACACACAGAGAGAGAGAGAGAGAGAGAGAGAGAGAGATAGAGAGATAAAGAGATAGAGAGAGATGTTACTTTAGATCCTTACTCTGTTCAACATTCTGTTGTGATTTGCCATTTCTCTACTGATGCACTGCTAGGTGGTTTCCAAATTTTTCTCCCTTAAATACAAGAAATTCTGCTGGCAATTACAGTATTATTATTTTAAAAACAATTCATTTTTTATTCTTTTTAATTTGTGTATATAAGTGTGTGTCTATGCTGAGTATGTGCATGTACATGCAGGTACCCCTGGAGGCCAGTAGAGGGTGCAGGGTTCCCTGTGACAGGAATTACAGATGGTTGTGAGCGTCCTGGCTGGGATGCTGGAAACTGAACTCAGGTCCATTGCAGGAGTAATGAGACTCTTAGCTACAGAGCTGTTTCTCTAACTCAAGTATTATTATTCTTTAATTACACTTTTTACTTTGAGGTAGTTGTGCAAGACAGAGAAGCCTTATGTCTCCTCAGTCAGTGTCTTGTAAAGGTGTAGGAAAATATACAAATCAAGATGTTGACATGACCACATCAAGTCACAGCTCACAGTCTCTCAGGGACTCCACTCTCCGTTCACCTTTGGTGTCACCAAGCTGTTCTCCTCCCTGTAAAGATTTGTCATTCTAAGAACCCTGCAGATAGAGTCACCCAGTGTGCCATCTTTCCCATTGGCTTTTCCACTCAGCAGAACTCTCTGGAGAGTCATCCTGCAGCCGTACCTTGGTGATGTTTTCCTCAGCCATCACTAAAGTTGGTTTGTCAGATGCCTCTGTGAGCATCTGGAACATCCCTGCATGGATTAGTTGTGAATACGTAGGATTCACTCCTCCACAGGAAGTTCCGGGAGTGGGGATGAAGATTGACTGTGTGGGAGGCCAGCTGTGTGGGAGGCCGGCTGTGGACTGTGTGGGAGGCCGGCTGTGTGGGAGGCCGGCTGTGTGGGAGGTGTGTATTTTGTTCTTTTAAGAACCCACTAAACTGGTTACAACAGCAGCTCCCTTTCCACGCCTTTACCAGCAATGGAGGGATGTATCAGGGTGTGGGGGGAGACATGGTTCCCAGTGTGGGGAGCCCAGAGTTCAATGACAGTCTCTCAGTCCTCATCAGTGTTCAGTGCCATTGTAGCCACCCCAGTGGTGTGTAGCGACATGTGCTCCTGACGGCCAGTGCTGCTGACCTGTTTCTTGTGCTCCCTCAGTGTCCCATTCCCTCTTCCCTGAAGCATCTCTTCATAGCTTTTGCTTATTTTATAGTTGTGCTGTTTTTTCATTTTGCTGCTAAGTCCTTAGAGTGATTTTTGCAATTTTGTATATTATTTTAAAATTTATACGTGATTGGGCAGTATATTTTAGGTACCTAGTGCTATTACTTTTGATAAATACACACAACCATGTAACTATAACCCCAAACAATATATAGAATGTTTCTACCACTTCTTCCTCCCGGATTCCCTCGCTCCTTTTTTTCAGTCAACCCCATGTCCAG
This sequence comes from Apodemus sylvaticus, assembly GCF_947179515.1. Lineage (NCBI taxonomy): Eukaryota > Metazoa > Chordata > Mammalia > Rodentia > Muridae > Apodemus > Apodemus sylvaticus. Next base: position 13,217,395 of record NC_067485.1, read on the forward strand.
CAACACAGATCTGCTTTCTGTCCTTCCTTAAGAGTTGCTAGTTTCACCTTTTGTAGAAAGCAGCATGTCTTAGGATTTCTACAATAGTGACAAAACACCACAGTCTAAGGCAACTTGGGAAGAGAAGGGTTTATTTCATCTTACAACTCTCAGGTCATGCTCCATCCCTGAGGGAAGTCAGGGCGGGGCCTGAAGCAGAGATGTGGAGGAACCCTGCATGATGGTGTGCTCCCCATGGGGCTTGGCCTGTCAGTCTGTCAGTCTGTCACTCTGTCTGTCTGTCTTTCCTTCCTTCTTCCCTGCCTCCCTCTCTCCCTTCTTTTTTCCTTCCTTTCTTTCTGGTTTATTATTTATTTATTTACATCCCAAATGCTGCTCACCCCATGCCCCCTCCTTTGCCTCTAAGGGGGCAGCCCCCCATATATCCCCCCACACCCTGATGCATCAAGTCTCTGTAGGGTTAGGAACATCTTCCACTGAGGCCAGACATGGCAGCCCTCTGCTACATATGTGCTGGGGGCCTCGGACCAGCTCGTGCATACTCTTTGGTTGGTGTCTCTGTCTTTGGGAGCTCCCAGGGGTCTAGGTTAGTTGACATTGTTGGTTTTCCTGTGAGGTTCAGCCTGTTTTCTTATATAATTCAGGATTACCTGCCCTTCCATATCTGTCACCAATCAAGACATTGTAGCACAGGCTTGCCCACAGGCCACTCTGGTGGAGGAATCATGGCTAACATGTGTCAGGTTCAGGTTGACATAAAACTAACAAGAGCATAATGTAATGTAAGTGGAATGATATAATTTATAGCTTTGGGGATTATAGGATTTGAACTCTGGGCTCCCACACTGGGAGCCAGGTCTCCAGAACCTTTTATTTCCTTTTTATATTTTGAGATAGAGACTCACTTCAGACTGACTCACTGCCTCAGCCTCCTGAGTAGCTGGAAGGTGCTACTAGACCAGGCTTGATATGATGAATTTGAAATGCTCTTCCTATCACTTACTGTTTGCTATAATTTAATAATTAAGCTCAGGTCTAGAATCGCTGCTTGGGTCCACTACACCAGCCCTTTGTTGTTAAGCGTTGCCTGTTCTCTCTGTCAGCCGCTCACCTTTTAATCCTCGCAACGATATTGTTCACAGAGGAGAAACTTTAAAATTTTAATGAGATCCATTTTCAATTTTTTCTTTTGCAAATTAGAGTTCTGATGTTGAGCCTAGAGATTCTTTGCCTAGCTCTGGACCCTGAAGATCTTCTATTTTTAAAAAAGGTTTTATAGCTTAACATTTTCTATGTAAGTCTATGATCCATTTTAAATTTTGTATAAGATGTGAGCTTTAGTTTGAAGGCTTTTTTTTTTTTTTTTTTTTTTTTTTGGCAGTGAACATCTGAAAGCCTCAGCAGCGACTGTCTGGGCCTGTTCAGTTGCTTCTGCACCTCTGTCAGAAATCTCTTGGGTGTTTTTATATGAGTTTCCTTCTGGATTCCTACTCGGTTCCATTAATCTGTGTATATGCATCCATGCCCCAACGTCATAGCCTGGATTCCTGAAACTATTTAGTTTTGAAATATTAATTTTTTTTAATTTTATAAGCTTTACTATGGAAAACCACAAGTAAAATAAACAGTATATACCAGGCTCATCCGGACACAGAGTCTGCAAACCTCAGTGAGTTTCTATATGGTAAGGATGGCTTAAATTTTAAAGTGAAGTAGACTGGGTCCTCTCACATGTGCTTGATTTTTAGAATTCCATTAGCTATTCTAGTTACTTTTCTTCTCCTACGTGAATTTTAGAACAGTCTTTTCTACAGCTATAGAAATGTTTCTTGGGTTTTTGGGTGGTGTGTGTGTGGGGTGAGGGTTGGTATTTTGCTTCGTCAAGACTTCTGTTCCATGAGCATTGCTGACTTTACATCACTTGATTTAGGGTTTTAATCCCTTCCCTCTCCCACCAGCACTGTGTGTGTGCAGTGCATCTGTGCTGCACGTGTCCAGTTTGGTTCGTAACACTCTCTTTTCGGAGTGATTGTGGGTGACACTGAGTCGGAGCTGGCAGTGTCTCGACACTAGCACCCAGAAGCACGGTTGATATTTGCACGCTCATCTTACTCCTTAGTCTGGCCAAATTCGCTCACAGTTCCAGGCTTTGGTTTTATTTTTATATTCCTTAGATTGCTATGCATATGCAATTATAACGTCTGAAAATACTGATACTTTCATTTTTGTTCTGTATGTTCTGCATGCTTATAGAGCATATGAATGCATGTATGATGTGAAAGCAGTGTCTATGCATACATGTATTTATGTTCATATGTGTGTGGGTACACATGTGTGTGTGTGTGCACTGTGTGCCCACGTGTGCATGTGGTGTGCATGTGTGTGTATGTGTGTGCACGCACAGAATCTCTTGCTGAACCTGGGGCTCAGTTTTGGCTCCATTGGCTAGCTAGCTTGCTCTGGGCAATCACCCCTGAGTGCTGGGATAGAGGTGGGCCACTGAGACCTGACTATTACAAGGTCTCTAGAGATCTGGACTTCTGTCCTCACGGAGCCACCTCCCAGCCTTTGTCTGCATGCCTTTAATTTCCTTTGTTGCATTTAATTTTTTAAACAATCAATTTGCTATTTTACATGTACATGTCTTTGCCTGCACGTATGTCTGTGTACCATGTTTGTGCCTGGTGCCTATAGAGGCCAGAAGAGGGCATTGGATCACTTGGAACTGGAGTTATAGATGGTTGGGAGCTGTCTTGTAGGTGCTGGGAATTGAGCCTGGGTCCTCTGGAAGAACATTCTGTGTTCTTAATCTCTAAGCCTGCCCAACCTTTACCTTTAAAATATTTTCTTTCCCTCCCTCCCCCCTCCCCCGTCCTCTCTCTCTCTCTCTCTCTCTCTCTCTCTCTCTCTCTCTCTCTCTCTCTTTCTCTCTCTCTGCACTAGGACACTGTCTACAGCTTCTGGTACCCATGAGGAATAAGAGCGCAAAGATTAGACACTCTTGCCAACCCTGATCTTATGGAGAAATCACCCCATGACTGTTCACCTTGACTATAGTGTGGTTGTGGATTTTGTGTAGACGTTTTGATCAAGTTAAAGAAGTCCTCCCTAGTCCTATTCTTTCCTCCAAGTTTTGATCATGAGTGGATTGTTGAATTTTCTTGACATCAGTTACTTATATTATTTTTCTTCTTAGGTTTGTCAGTATGGAAGTTTGCACTGATTGGTCTTTAGATATTGATTGCAGTTCATTGTTGTAGAAATTATTTAATCCTGGCCTAAGGTTTCTACCCTGCCTTAGACTATTTAAGTTCCTGGATGAAAGACACATGCAATACGGCCTTTATATTTATAATAAGCCTTAAACAGCATGCTTGCTGGGCAGCCATCTACTCTCCATGTTATTAGAATCTACTTTCCTGTCGATAACACTGAGCTGTTACTATGTTCATTTGGACTGCTCTTAACTGGATTGGCCAGCCCTCAGGGCCACCCTCTCTTGACTTCTAACCCATGGCAGCTTCTCCTTCCGCACCTTCTCCCCCTCCTTCTGGTTTTCCTCCAACCCCAAACCTGCGAAAACCTAAACCCCACCTATGTCTCTTCTGCCCAGCTATTGGCTATTGGCATCTTTATTTACCAACCAGAAATAACTTGGGGGCGGGGTCACTCAGCATCTTATGTATGGACTCTCTCATCTCTGGGGCAACCAGTCTAGGTGACCGGATATTAGCATTCAAACACAAGTGTCGTTAGGCCAACCTACTACAGTTCCTGGTGAGATATTATAAATTCTGTTTGCTAACATTTTGTGAGGGAGATTGTGCCTATATTCATGAAGGATACTGGCCTGTGGCCTGTGGTTCTCCTCCTCTTGGATTCTGTGTTTATCTCTGGTTTTAGCATCGAGGTAGCGGTACTAACTTCACGGAAGGCACTTAGACATGTTGTTCCTTTTACTGTCCCCTGGGAAGAGATTTACAGAACTGGTGTTACTTTAAACATTTGGTAGAATTCTTCAGTGAGGCCATCTGGGTCTGAAGATTTTTTTTGGAAGGTTTAAAATTATGAATTGGATGTCCTTAATGGGGCTGTCCAACTGATCTAGTTCTTATCTGGGAAGCTGAGAGTAGTTCTATTTTCCAGGGAACTGAACCTATTTTATCCAGTTCCACACATTCCCACTTTTATCTCCTGGTTGGAAGGGATAATCTTCCTCAGGTGGGCTTCCTGGTGCCTCAGGTGAGAGCTTGCTATTGCATCCTACCTGGCCACTGTTGACGGTGTCTATATTTGGGGTGTGGGAAGCTTCTAGTCAGGTGGGATGGAGGTCACATCTCCCAGCTTGACCATAGCTTGGTGGCAAGGGGTGGGTCTTTCTGTCGGCTTCTCAGTTGTCGACAAATGGCTTTCTGTCTTTCTGGGCTGCACATCTCCTGGTCCTTTGCATACGAAATGTCCTCCAGAAGGCTTTTGGATTAGAATATGAGGGAGCTGCCCTTTTAAATGGACTAATCTATTAGTCATATTATACTCTATTTTCATAGTTGAATAGTGTTACTGGAGACTTAGGAGACTTAGACAGGAGTTACCATGCCTTTGCAAGGCTCCCTTTCCTTGGATCCCTTTCTGTCAGCCTGCCTCTCAGTTCCTCAGCTACCACACAGTGAGCAGTGTCTTCTTTATGTCCTTCTGTCATGATGCTTTGCTCATGGTGACCCAGTGTGATGGTTTGTATATGCTGGCCCAGGGAGTAGCACTGTTAGAAGGTGTGGCCTTGTTGGAGTAGGTGTGTCCTTATTGGAGTGGGCATGGTCTTGCTGGTAGGTGTGTCCTTGTTGGAGTGGGCATGACCTTGTTGAAGTGGGCATGTTCTTGTTGGAGTGGGCTTGGTCTTGTTGGGGTAGGTGTGTCCTTGTTGGAGTGAGCTTGGTTTTGTTGGAGTAGGTGTGTCTTTGTTGTCTTGGGTATGGCTTTGTTGTAGAGGGTGTGGTCTTGCTGGGTAGAAGTGTCCTTGTTGGAGTGGGTGTGTTCTTGTTGGAGTAGGTGTGTCTTTGTTGTGTTGGGTATGGCTTTGTTGTAGAGGGTGTGGTCTTGCTGGGTAGGTGTGTCCTTGTTGTAGTGGGTGTGTCCTTGTTGGAGTAGGTATGTCACTGTGGGTGTAAACTTTAAGACTCTCATCCTAGCTACCTGGAAGTCTGTCTTCTCTTGTTGGCCTTCAGACGAAGATGTAGAACTCTCAGTTCCTCCTGCATCATGCCTGCCTGGATGCTGCCTTGTTCTTGCCTTGATGATAATGGGCTGAACCTCCAAACCTGTAAGCCAACCCCAATTAAATGTTGTCCTTTGTAAGACTTGCCACAGCCATGGTGTCTGTGCACAGCAGTAAAACCCTAGCTAAGACACCCAGAAGCAGGAGCCAGCTGACTATACACTGACACATAAGCCCAAATAAATTCAAATTCTTCCAGATATTCTGTCGCCAGTGAAGCAAGAGGCTTAACTGGTCCAAAATAAGGATTTGTTGGGCTTTTGTGTTTTGGTCAGCATGAATAGGCATCACTCTGCTGCTGTCTCCTTTAGCTTAATCTGTGACAGGCAAGAAAACGGCACAAACTTTGACTCCGTGTGTGCCTTGTGTCCTAAAGCCACTACCGGGTCTGCCCTCTTTCTTCTACCATCCAGTCCTTTGTTGTTTGTTGTGTGCATTACCCCCAGGGTTTTTGTTGTGTACATTACCCCCAGGGTTTTCAGTTGCACCTGCCTGAAGAATAGGAAAAAAACTATGTCCACTCTGTCTTCCTGGTAGTTCAAATCATTATTTTTAGTTTTTAAACAATGCCCCCCACCTTTTTTTTTCTTTTTGAGACAAGGTCTTTCTACACAGCCATGGTGTCCTGGAACTCCCTTTGTAGACCAAACTGGCCTTGAACTCACAGAAATGCACCTGGTGCTGCCTCCTGAGTGGCAGAGTTAAGGGTGTAAATGCCCAGAACATTTTAAACATTCTTCCTTGGAAGGATTGGGGATGCATCTCTGGGGCAGAGACTAAGAAGTGCAAAGGCTTCCTCATAGGTCCCTGTGTCTGCCACCACAATGGAATCTCCTTCAGAGGCCCCTGTGTCTGCCACCATGGTGGAGTGCCCCTCAGAGGCCCCTGTGTTTGCCATCATGGTAGAGTCTTTCTGTGGAGCAGCAAGCTCAAATAAACTCTTGTATAAGTTGCCTTTATCATGGAGTCTCTGCACAGCAACGGGGAAGTAACTAGGCAGTATACAAATGTATTTTTCATAGGCTTCTTGGATGCTTACATGGACTTAATATTTCAGTGAGGGAAAGAGACAAAGAGTAAACAAACACATTAACTGAGCAGTCTCAGAAAGGATTATGAAGAAGAGGGTACAGTGTAGCTGATAAGGGGCATAGGGTGGGGTGGGGATGGGCATGCCCAGGTGTTGATTAAAGAAGTTTTATTCAAGGAGCCACTGTATGAAAGTGGTAGAGGAACTACCATGTTACACTGTCATTTAGAGAAAACTCTAAACGAGAGAGAGGCAGGAGACTTTGTTGACATATCCAGGTGATGTTGCTCGGAATGACATCAGGGACTCTGTGACAGTTTTCCCCAAAGGCAGTAGAACCCCAAGACTTATAATCCTAAGCTATTTTTATTAATACCCAGCAGAGGAAGGTATAGTTTTATGGAATATGTAAATCTTCAGGTCTGGAGTAAGTAAAAACTTTGCTTTATTAAGAGTTATTCTTAAAACCAGATGTGTAACCATTTGATTCCCCCCCCCCCCCCCGATGTGGGCTTTTAACTAGTCTCAGCCTACTGTGCAGAAATAACCTTGGGACCAATACACAGGGCTATCTTTGGCACATTTATACAACAAAGAGCCGTGGGACAGAGAAGCTTGCTTCAGAGGGTAGAGTCAGGGAGCGGGTCTCCCGAGGAAAGAGACACCAGAGCTGGTACCTGAGGAAGACGGAAGCGGCTGTGGGAAGATTTAAAGAACTTAATAGTGAGAAAAAGCCTCACAGAGAAACAGAAGGTCCAGAAGTTGTGACAGTCTATGGGCCAAGATGGAGCAGTGTTTAAGGAGACAAGGCGGGGAGGATGGGTTAGCGGCTCGTGGGGGAGTGGTTCTCCAGACTTAGCCCCATGTGGAGCCACTAGAGGGTTTTGATTAATATTTTAAGTGTTCTGCTGTATATTTGGAAAAAAAAAAAAGCCCTGTCACGTGTAGGGAAAATGGGTCCAGGAGATCGGCGTGGAGGTCCTGGCTGAGAGAGCATGGCAGCTTGAAACTGGGAGAAGGTGAGGATGCAGCTCGGAGGGGCAGATGGTTAGACTAGGAAGCAGCCTGCAGCCCGCAGCCTTGGCTCAGGGTGGGATGGGGAGGTGTGTGCTGGGGAGGTGATTCAGCATGGTTCTGGAAAAATGGTGCTTTGGTGCCTGAGGTGGAGTGGACCAGCAGAGGAGCAAAGTGGGAGGGCAGAGAGAGAGCTGCCCGTGTGAGCTTGTCTTCGCTGCAGGTGGACACGAATGACCTGGAGATGTGCAGTCGGCTCTCGTGATGACTAATTCCTGTTGGCTGATCTAACGAGGGCCTCCCGACTCTCCGCAGAGGACTTCGGGGACTCTGTGTAGCCAACCAAGAAAAACAAGAGAACAGACTTCAAACTGTCATTAGTCAAGGAGCAAAAATAAATTCTTAATTAGCCTTTGCTGACTGCATATTAATTACAGTTCCATTTACATGGCTTCTTCCTAGATGTGGGCAGAACAGAGGAGAAGCAACTCAAAGCCAGGATTGCCCTGTGTGGAGGAGGAAGAGGAGGAAGAGGGGGGAAAGCCAGGATTGCCCTGTGCCCTGTTTGAAGTGGGAGGATTGCCCTGTGCCTCTTCCTAGGCAGGGCCCCTTGCTGCTGGCACCCTTCCCAGGCAAGTAATTCTTATTTTATAGATGAAGCAGCTGTGCCTTGAAGATACAAAGGATGTATCCAGGGTCTCATTCTCCAGGTCAGAATCCTCCTCTTTGAACTCCAGGGTGACTAGCATTGTCATACTGTCTTGTCTTGTGGTCACTGGCTGACAGGTCTTACTTTCTTTACATCAATTTAAAACTCATCACCTCTGACAGACCAGAAGGTCAGTGTCAGTCTTTGTGGGAACATCTCATCCCTCATTTAAGGCATGGGCTTTTGCGTTCTTAGACCTTACCAAATCTCCCCCAAGAGTCACCTTGTCTCTGGACAGTGGTACCCATTGGTTGCCATGGTGATATTGCCCAGTCTCAAGTCAATAGCTCTGGGATGCTGCAAGGCTGGTGATACAGTGGCTTCTGTGCTGTTCTTGGGCCCTGTAGAACTTTGTTATGGTGGGGTCCCTTCCAACACTGGGGAAATTTCTGCACTTGTCTCTTGCTAAGTTCTATAGTGTTCTTCATCCCTTCAATGAAGAATCAAATGTCTGCTGGTTCCTGTTTTGCCGTAGGCTCCCTGAAAATCAGAAAGAACAAGTTAGGAATCTTGATTGAGAGAGAGGAAGAGAGACATTGCAGGAAGTGTAGACTCTGAAAGTTGTCTTCCTCATGGTTATTCAGGTCTCTTCTTTTTGTTCTTCTTTGCTCAATTAGGTGCCGGTGTTACACTGAAATGCATTGGAGTAGCCCATCCTGGGATCTGGAAGCACCTTTATTTATTTGTTTTTCAAAATTTTATTTTAAAAATTACAAATGTTGCACTATTAGAAAGGACAGCAGTGAACTTTCCTGATCTCTTGCTGCATCTTCTTCAGACTCTGTGTTCCCCCTCCCCCACTCACTTTTCTATATCACGTTGAATATAGAATATAGTGAATTCCAGATGTCACACAGTCTGACCCCTGACCCGCAAGGCTAACAATCTGTAGCTTTAAAAACCAACAGCAGACACGCTTGTGAAGGAAGGGCCCTCTGCCTGAAATCTTTGCTCATTCTACAGAAGTCTGGCATCCCAGCAAGAGCTGTTGGGTGTTAAGCATCTCCTGCCCTGGAGGTTGTGCCTGTCTTGTCTGCTTTCTTCATCTCCAGTGCAATGCAAGAAAGCATTCCCACTTTATAGGCAGAGACAACTCAGGCTCAAGGAAAGCAAAGGATTTTCTCAAAGTGTTTGGGCTGTCTGGGGACCAGAGGGTCATTTAGGCAGTCTGGAATCCCTTCTGAGAAACATTTTCTAAATACCTGACCAACTTATTTGTAGAATTGAAGCTGGTGCTACCAAAATGACGGTGATAGGGGGATCCTAGAGGCAGCCTGAGCCTTCTCCTCTAGCAACCCACTTCTGGTCTCTTCTTGTTTAACTAAACGCGCCTCTGCTTCTTCCCTCTCTCTTTGAAGGCAGCATCCCCTCTCACTCCCGAACTTGCTGTTGGGACTCTCAACCCAGCCCCACCCAGATTTCTCCCCCAGTTCTTCCCAACTTCACGGGGCTCTGTCCTTGAAATGAGTGGCATCAGTCTACCAAGACCATCCCAGGAAGAACTGCCCCAAACCCAGCTGCATTGCTCCAGCTTAAGATAATACTTTGGGTTTGGCTGGGTCCAGAGGGAAAAACCTGCTGTTCTCCCATGCTGTTCCTCACCTTGCTTTCATGATGCTGCTGGCTGCCTCCTTAGGTGAGCTCTGCCAAGATGCCTGCATGCTCCTAGCCTGTAGGGTGTCCTGTTAGCTATCCAGCAGAGGAGAAGGTCCCTTTCCTGATTCCTGATTGCTATTGCTTTGTTTCAGATCACATAACTGCCTGAGCCAGCTATCATAGACAGATAGTGAGATATATCAGTTGGGTTAGATCTGGATTATCAGCCTGGTTAAACCCCCAGTGGATGTAACCAGCAGGGTCTGGTTTTCCACAGAAGACTAGAGGCCATGACTGAGGACAACGGATGGATGCTGAGCAGGGAAGTGACATAGCTCACCATCCTGGTTATACTTCTAGAACAGCTAACGTCCCTTAGACGTGGTGTCCTGGGCAGTGGCTCTCTCCTATTGGTCATGGCTGAGCTGCGGAACTCGACATCACGGCTCAGGGCCTGTCTTCCTGGGGCCCTTTCTCTCCCATTTTCTACATGTGTGGCCAACACTGAGTGGCCTGGACCTAGATGCCCTGGGGCCAGCCTGCAAGTCCCTCTGGGCCTAGAGTAAGCGCCCAGCTTTGCTGCCTGAGGACTAGGGAGCTATTTCCAGTGGACCCAACCTCCTCTGCCCTTGCAAAGGCTCTTCTCGGTCTTCCAGTTTTATCCCTTAGAACATCTGTAGAGAGGAGTGGCTAGTGATGGCCACCCCGGGGCTATGGGAGCAGACATGAATTTGTGAATTGTGGCTGCTGCTGAATGGAAAGAATAATACAATAGCCACTCCCTTCTCCCCCTTGGGAAGTACTTTATCGGCTCCCCCTTCTCCATTTTTCTCAGGGAGCAGAGGCTCTTGATGGAGATGAGTTTAGATGGCTTGGAAGCCTCTCTAGCCGCCCACTCTTCCTCCTCCCTCCCGCTGAGCTGACAGTTTCGCATGACATCAATTCCTCTGACAGCAGTGTAAACAGATGGTGGTCCCTGCTGCCCCGGTGCTGGGGAGCGATACCATGGTAACCTGCTAAACTGTGACAGGTGCCAGGACTGTTGGAAACCGGGACCTGCAGACACACAGGCACACATGGCTCAGGCATGGTGTGACATCAAGGACTTGGTTGAGGACTGGCCCTGTCTCTTTCTAACTGTGTGACCATAACTGAACTTCTCCCTTGCTCCAGGTTCAAGAGACGACAGACTACCCAGAGCAGCAAGGGTTATGGACTAGGAAGTGCCTGCTATGGGGATAAGATTGCGGTGTTCCCCAAAACACCACAGGTGGGGTGAGTGACCTCACAGGTCAAAGGGGACTGGGGCATCAACTGTCTGGAAGGCGATCACAGGTAGGATAGAGAGTGAAAAGTCATGGGGACAGGAGAAGGACTGAGAACTCCCACCTCAGAGTCTGATGGAAGCCTCTTGCCAATCAGGATGCCAACATCACAGCACATGCTCTGACTCCCTTGTACAACCTTAGAGGTTCCTGCCTTTCCGTTATCTGGTTGTAATCCTGTCTAAGGCACCTCTGGAGCCATTTTGCACTCAGCCATTGAAGAGAGGATCATAGACAGAGGAGGGGGGGTGTCCCTCAGAAACCCATTGAACAATGAAGTTTCCAGAGCTTTCCAAATCCTGTTTGCAGTCATCACCCAGACACTTCAATGTGACTCTCCCTTGGGAAACTTGTCTCTACAGGTGGGTTTGTCTCTCACTTTCTGAGCATCTCCCAGTGCTTAAGAGCTGTGTTAAATTAAAATAAAGCAATAAACTCCAGCTCTGCTTCATATTGGCATGTCTGGAAGCCAAGCATCCGGCTTTACCTGCGTGGAGGCACTTGGAAGCTAAGGGGTGTCTCAGGCTACAAGAGGTGCCATGTCTTTCTGCCACTGCTCATAGTTGGAAGCTGGAACTTCCATAGCTGTGGGACTCCAACTTCATAGTTGAAGCATCTAGACGGACAAAGGGGAAATGTATAACTGAGATCTGAGAGAGGTGGGCGCACGGAACTCCACAGAAGATTGCAAGCCAACACTTGGGTGGGGGGTCAGGGACATCAACTGCCTTAAGGGTACTCATGAGGCAGGATAGAGAGACAGGACAAAAGGCATGGGGACACAGGAAAGGAAGGGACCCCTCATTCCCTGGCACCTCAGGTCCTTCTCTGGGGAGCTGGGACTTCATTCTTAGCAAATATTGGAAGTGTAAATCCCCACTGGGACAGAGAGGGTTAATGACCATGCTCTCAGATGGGGACCAGTGAGCAGACTAGGTAGCCCTGGGTTCATAGAGGTATGTTTTACTTTGTTTTGTTTTCCGATTCTGCTTATTAGTTCCCCAAACCATTTGTCCTCTCATATTGCTAGGCTGAAGACTTTGCTTTAAACCGTGGCTTATTTCAGGCTTGGGGGTGGCGGCAGGAATTCACTCAAGCCACAGAGCTACCCACACAAACCATGGGGTCAAAGGCTGACCTCCCCATTTCTGTAGGCAAGCTCCTGGCCTGACGGCCTTCCCCAGCCTCCCATAATCCTCCTACATTCTCCTTCACGGCTCCAATCCTCCAGTTCTGCTCTGTGTCTGGTTTCTCGTTCTCTCCTTGTTTCCCCAGGCCTCGTGGTCAAGTTTGCCCTTGCAGAGAAAGGGTCAGTGTCACAGCTGTCTGGCTGTGCCAGGCTAGTTCTGCCAGACCGGCTGTGGCCTTAGGCAAGCTACACTGGATTTGAGGATCAGTTCCTTCATTAGAGAGAACAACAAATTTGAATGGATTAGAGTATATAATACAGTGATGTACTGGAAGGAACCTAGTGAAACTCAAATCAGCCATTAGAAACAAGACAACGCAGACTTGCTTTCCGCCAGTGGGACTGATGGCTGGGAGCATGGGGACCAGAAGCGCACTGGTGCAGCACACAGGAGGTCACAGGGCAAGCTTTGTAACCCCAGAGAAGCTGTGTACTTTTCCCTGAACACCCTAAAATCACACTAGTAACCCCACATCTCAGAGCCATGCGGGAAAGGCGGGGCTGGTCAAAGCAAGCACTTAGAGCCAAAACTCTACCTACTGGTTCAGAGAAATTCTCCAAGATCAAATGTCATTCCAGTCCCACCATCAACCAAGGCAGAGGGTCCTCACACTGTATTCCAGGAGGTGACAGTTTGGCCTCTTTGTCTACCCCTAGGAAAGAAAGCTCAGTCATGCCTAGCTGGGCAGGAGTGTTCAGAGACTGGTCTTCTATGGATTTTAAGTTTGTCTTCTCATGGCTTCTCTGGAGTCTCTTGCTCAATCTTGGGGCCCCAGAGTCACAATTCCTTGTGCATACACACACAATTCCTTGTGATGTGGTGGGTTTGTCTCTCTGCTAGTTCACGGAGAACTAGCAGGAGTAAGGAAGTCCATGCCCCTGCCTCACAGACCTCATAGTGTGTTGACTAGGCTGGGGGAGAGGAGAACAGACAATTGACATGCACACAGGGGAGTTTAAGCTTGGATTGGATTGAATCTCAGGGCTGAACCAGGAGGGCTAGAACCCAGAGGATGAGCCCGGTTGAGGCTGGGTCCCTAGATCTGTCTGGGTTTTGGGGAGTATGGTAACAGTTCCTGTCTCATGTAGGGTCTCTAAGAGTTAAATGGTCAGGAGAATTTTCATGTCCAACATGGCTTTTGGAATCTGTTAATCAATCTTTCACGCCTCCCCTCCTTCCCCGCTGCCAAATCTGTCATTGGTGAATGAGCTAATCCACTGCAGAGAGAGGCTTCAGACGAGCCAAGCTTTGAAACATTTATTACTCCTTCAGCTTCAAGGTTATTAAAAATTATTTTATGCTTCTTTTAAAATTCATCAGCTGTGGGCAAGCTGGCTGCTTTCATTCCAGGACCAGAAACTGACAAAGCCCTACATGCAGACTTCCAATCTGCCTCCCACTTCGGTCCTTGAGAGGACACATCTTAAAACACCCTTCCAGGGCCATGTCAGTCACCCTGAGGTCATGTGGCCCCCACTTCCTTTACAAGGGGTAGGGAAATTGGAAGGAAAGATAGGCAGAGAACCCAAAGAGAGAAGGAAGAGAGTAATAAACACAGTGTTAGACTGTTTGGTGCTGCTGTAACAGGATGCCTGAGACTGGGTAGGTTATCAAGAACAAAGGTTCAGTCCTACAGTTCTGTAGGTTGGAATTTTCAGTTTTGTGCTGTGTCATCAGATGGAGAATGGCAGAAGGGCCACAACATGTGGAGGGAGTGTCGCAGCCACTGCACGGCATCTGACAGGATTCTTTTAGCTGCAAATGTTGGCTGAACGCTCCTACTCTGGAAATCCCAAACACAAAATATCCCCAAATCCAGAACTCTAGAAGCTCCAACAAGAGGAAAATTCCACAGTATGAAACTCTATAGACACATTATTACGGGTCAGGTAAAAGGTACACACGAAATAGGAGTGTCTTGTTTAGACCTGGGTCCTACGCAAGGTGTGGATTGGCATATTCACAAATCTGGAAAAAAATATCCAAATTCTAAATGCTCCTGATCTGAATCATTCCAGATAAGCTTCACTGAGCCCAAAACATGAGCACTGACTGCAGCTGTACCCTCAGACTTGGTGTCTCTAGGAACGTGAGTCAGGCTGGCCCATGAAGCTCCACTGCCTTGCCTAGCCCAGGCTCTCCACTCCCTACTCTCTCAGACACAGTGTGGCATCATCCTCAGACTGGAGGTAAATGGTCACTTGGTGCCAGGAACCACACAGAGACTCAGCGATACCCCAGCGAAGAGAGAATGTTATCACCGGCAACTTGCTCTTAGGTGCTAAGTGGTTTTCTCCAAGTCACGCATGCCTGTGGGCAGTATTAGATTACACCTCCACTTCTGAACAAGACACTGGCAAAGACCAAGGGCAATGAAGGACTTCTAGATCATTTTTTTTCCAGGAAGCTTGGGGCACCACATGGAGAGGTAGACACAGCGAAAGCAGAGTGTGTGGAGATGGAGACGGGGCAGGGCAGAGGAGAGTGTGGGCAGCCTGGCCACAATCACGTCATAGCTGAGGACACACAGGCCATCTCCACTTTTCAGCAAAGAGATTGATACTCAGAGTGCACAGGTGACTTGACTGGGGTCACGCAGCCTGGAGCAGGCAGAGGAAGAGGAATCACGTTGTCCCAGAGTTAATGTGCTTAGTGTTGCAGTCATAGATGGAAAGGGCTTAGATGTCACCGTTCAGTGTTTGCCAGGTGTCAGCATCCTGTCCATGGTCACAGTGACTTTTTTTTTCCTCACAATTTCCTGCATCTGCACAGTGATCAGCTCAATATTATTATTAAGTTAAATTTATTGTGGTGCTGGCAAGATGGCTCCTGTCTACAAGCCTGACGACCTTTGTTTGATCCCTGGGATTCTCATGGAGGAAGGAGAGGAGAACAGTTGTCCTCTGACCTCCACACTTACACACACATACACACACACACACACACACACACACAAATAAATAAATAAATAAATACACATACATGCTACGTAAATAAATAAGATTAAGTTTTAATAAACAAATTTTGCATTTAAAATTGCATCTTAAAAGGACATTAAGACATTAACATAAACAGAAGGCCCATACATTTCCATAAATAGGAAGTTAATAGTAACAAGAACAATGAAAGTATTCACTCATTCTGTGCAACAGAGGTACCAAAGGCATATTTTTAAGAATTCATGTTAACAAATGTAAGGTTTTAAGAATCATCAATAAGGAAAAAAGTGTCAAAGGCTGGCTGGCACTGAGGATGCTTCCCTAGTGGTCAAAGGAGAGAGGAACTGAAGATGTGTGTACCGGCTCCTTGCGATGTGACTCAGCGTCCTTCCCAGCTCTGCCATCCTCATTTGAGGTCCTCTATATACTTTAAGCTCCTCTGGGTGAGCTTGTCCTGGTGCTCCGTACCATGTGGTCTCAGGAGCCTAATACTCCAATAAATGCTCTCTCTAAGACATGTTGGTGTTGACTGGCCCTGCTGACCTGAGCTGGGGTTCCCTGGTGACTCCAGTATAGCCGGATGTTGCTGTACATCGTCAGAAAGTAAATATTTCAGACGTAAGCTATATAGGCATTGTCCTGAGAACTCAGCTCTGCTGCTCTAGTGCAGTGTCGTCTTGGAGTTGTTGCAGCTGCAGAAGGGGGATCTGTCAATGACCAAGCATGATTAGGTTTCCATAAAGCTCAACACCGAAATTCAAAATTCACATCAGTAAGAAATGTCACCAAATAACACCCTTCTTTTTGCTATAGCTATTTCAGTATAAAAATCACTGGTAGCTCCAGGGCCATCTATCCAAAGCCACGTGATAACTGGGCTTTACTTTAGGACCAGTGTTTGCTAGTGACTCTAAAACAAGAGGTCCTACCACCTCCACTAGGGTAGTACTGGACCCCAGGAGCTGCACAGGGCCTGCATAAAGAAGGGTCCTCACTGGGCTTAGTGACCTGTTATAGGTATACCCTGCATTAGAATTTTTCAGAGGGGCCTACAAGTTATATAACTACCCTTGGCCTCTGCTCCCAAGATGGGTAGAGGCAGGGGAGCAACTGCAATGCCTGCTATCCTCACAGTGATGGTGGACCTTAAGGAGAGAAGACTGAATATGTAGCCCCTAAAGATCTAGGCCAGGAACATTCTGTTGGTCAAAGCAAATCACATGGCTGTGACTGAGGTCAAGGGAAGGGGAGACTTGCCCTAGTCACTGGATGAGCAGAACTCTACAATCACACCACCAAGATTATAAGAGGTCAAAACTGGGGTCAAACTGGCTGACCCTAAACAAGTAGATTGGTCATTGCTATAGAAAGATTTGCTGGTGTGCTGTTTTTGGTTTCAGGGAAGATGGAGCAGAAACTCTTTCTGCACCTTCTGTGGGAGTAAGGATGCAGAACAGGATGGGTGACACTTTCGTAGAGGCGAAGCGGGTGGAGCTTGGTGGCATTTCAGTGTGCCAGCCAGCATGCCAATCTCCACCCACTGGACTCAGCCTGCTCCCTTTCTTGGAACAGCCCCTTGGGGCTCTCAGTACCTTGGATAGCACCTTCGTTCCGCACCGCCTGAGAAGAAAAATGTCTGGCTCACGCTTGGGAATTCTTTCTAGGTTTTAAACACATTTGAATAAACAGAGTGATTCCACATACATATAATACAAGGTGCCTTTCCTCTGCTTTGCAGGCCTTGCCAGGCTCCGGCAGCCTATGCCTGGCGTGGTGTGATTCAGAAGTGTCCCAATTGGTGAGGGCTCAGCTTGAGGAACTATTTTGGAAGTGTTGGCACACGGGGTCCTGCTGGAGGGAGTAGGTCACTCAGAGAAGACCCAGTGAAGATGATGGCCTCTTTGAGGCTGATTGCTTTCTTTGTTTCCTAAATTGCCATTTTGTGAGGAGTCCCCAATTCTTACTTCCTCCACTGGGAACCCCTGTGTGCCTCCCTGCCAATGATGGGTAGAAAGCCTCTGAAGCCTTTACTTCTGCCCACTGCTCCCGTGGGGGCATTTTGGTCACAGTGATGCAGAAATAATGCATCTGCATTTATCTTTGGTTCTGTGTGTACTGGTCACATGATATCTATGCATCTTCATTTCCTGCCACACCCTGCTCATTTCTAACGTCTCTCTCTCCCTCTCTCCCTCCCTCTCTGTCTCCCTCTCCCCCCCCCCTCTCTCTCTCTCTCTCACACACACACACACACACACACACACACACACACACACAGACACACTGTACTGGCTGGTTTTGTGTGTCAATTTGACACAAGCTGGAGTTATCACAGAGAAAAGGAGCCCCCCTTGAGGAAATGTCTACATGAGATCCAGCTGTAAGGCATTTTCTCAATTAGTGATCAAAGGTGGAGGGCCCATTATGGGTGGTGCCATCACTGGGCTGGTAGTCCTGGGTTCTATAAGAAAGCAAGATGAGCAAGCAAGTAGGTAACATCTCTCCATGGCCTCTGCATCAGCTCCTGCTTCCTGACCTGCTTGAGTTCCAGTCCTGACTTCCTTTGGTGATGAACAGCAGTCTGGAAGTGTAAGCTGAATAAACCCTTTCCTCCCCAACTTGCTTCTTGGTCATGATGATTGTGCAGGAATACAAACCCTGACTAAGACACAAACACCACACCAATGTTCATACACAGGTATTTTCATTTATTCATGGTCCTAGAGGTTTTAAGTGTGATTAAACCAGCTCAAAACAGAAGGGGAAATCTCTGACTTATGTAATGGAATATCCAAAGGCAGAGGGGGTGTCGGGCATGAAAGGTCTTTCCATTCCAGCTCCGTTCTCAGTTGGGCACTCCCTCACATAACTACAAGCAACACCAGGAAAAAAGAGAAAGGCTGTGTGGTGGTTTGACAATGCTTGGTCTATTAGGAGTGGCACTATTAGGAGGTATGGCCTTGTTGGAGTGGGTGGAGCCTTGTTGGAGTGGGTGTGGCCTTGTTGGAGGAAGCATGTCTCTGTGGGGGTGGGCTTTGAGACCCTTTTCCTAGCTGCCTGGACGAGACAGTCTTCTGTCTGCCCTCAGAACAAGTTGTAGAACTCTTCCAGCACCATGCCTTCTTCCAGGACACTGCTATGCTTCCTGCCTTAATGATAATGGACTGAACCTCAGGACCTGTGAGCCAGCCCCAATGAAATGTTGTCCTTATAAGGGTTGCCTTGGTCATGGGTCTCTTCACAGCAATGGAAACCCTAACTAAGACAGCCTGTTTCCTAGGTTTTCTGGTAAAACTTCTAGGGCAGCTGGCCATTAGCTGGTCCAGGTCACGGTGTGCATCAGTCACATGTCTGTGGCTGTTGGAGGTGGAGGATGTTGATTGGCTAAGTGGAATTGACCCTTGGATTGGGGAGGGCGTCCATACTGCTTAAACCATAAGGACCAGGAGTAGAGATTCCCTCACCAAATCAGGGTCTGGTTATCAAATATATTGCGGAACAGCAGCTGGAATCTAGGAGAACAGATAGCCCCCACTCTCGAGTATTCCTTTGTCTGTAATGCCTTCTTCTCTGTGTAGAAATGCCTCACTCCATCTCTCAGTTCTGCCTCTAGCATCACCCTACTTTACAGGTACCACATGCTGCCCCACAGTGAGTGGCTCCTTTTTCCGTGGCTCAATTCCACACCATGCTTGCCTTTTGGGGCACTTGCCTTCATAAGATGTCACTGACCCTGGCTAACCTCCTCAGGTTCAGAGCCTGTGCACTTGGCTTTCTCCGTGTTCCATGGGGGCCTGGAGCTGCCTCCTCTGGAGGGAGTTCCTGTGTCTCCAGGTGTCTTACCTGTTGTCTCCGGGTGGCGTGTACACTGAAGAACCTCAGGGCTGTGGCAGGCTTTTCTGTCATTATGTTCCTCCCCACTGTCCCTCACCCATTCAAAGACCATCCAGGAACTCCTCCCATTGGACCCGGTCTTGGGGGAGTGCCCCTCTCTCTCCTTCCTTTGCCCCCTCCCCTTGCAAAGCTCAGACTTATCTTACCTGTCTATACTCGCAGACCACCTTCCCCCCCAAGTACCTCCCTCCTCCCACCTGATGGAAACTGTGGTGAATAATTTACAGGGTAGCAATTCTAAGTCGTTCTCTCTCCCTCTCCTCTGCTCATCCTCTCCTCTCTGTTCATCTCCTTTCCCTTCTTTCCCCACCCCCTTCTCTCCTAAGCAAGGGACTGCCAGGTCATCCCTGGGTCTCCACTGCCTACAACAGTCTGTGGCACCAAAGTACATGCTCAGTGGATGCTAAATTCAAACACTCGCTTCAATAAAAGGCTGCATTACTAAAAAAAAAAAAAAAATCATCAAGAAATGTCTTTAGCTATGCAGGCAGCACAGGGTGTGTGGGTGAGCGATGACTTCAGCAGAAAGCCACGGAGCGCACGGGTTCTCCATTATTTATTGCCGAGGGAGCCTGCTCCTACAGCACTGTGGTGTATTCCGAGGATGCCAGGGCAGCGTGTGAGCAGCTTCATTCCTCTGAGCCCCTGTTGACCCTTTCTGTGCATCCCAGGAAGAGGGGTTAGGATGCTTCTTTTTTTTTGCAACAATAAAAAACTGATTTGGAGCTCAACTCAGCTTCTGCCTGTATATATGTATGCTCCTCAGTGTGTTAGCAAGGGTGGGGGTGAGGCTGTCAGTCCTCTGGGGGGGGGGAGTCTGGGTTAAACTTCCTCTTTGCTCTTTTTGGGTCCTTCTCACTGGGTACCATTTTCTCATCGGTTTGACGGAGCCCAGCACCATTACCCTCATAGGCCAGAAGAGTAGGACTCAACCTTCATATATACACAGTGGCTGCCCTACACTCTGCTCTGGCTAAGCTGGGTCCAGTCGGCCCTACGTGATTCTGAGTTCTTGGCACTTGTAATCAAGAGCCGGATTTCTGGATGGCACTGTCACAGTTTCCAAAGGATTTGGTTTCACCCAAACCAACCGCAAGAGGCTGCATACATGTCTGCAAGGGGTTTCTTCTAGTTTAGTAAGGAAGAGTGGGAGGGTTTTCAGGAAGCACTTGGGGCTTGTTGTAAGAAGTGGTGTCAATCCTAAGTCTGGGAGCAGAGCTTGTGTCTGGTGAGGGGTATGCTGGTTTTGGGGTGGGCGCATTGGTCCTGGGACGGAAGGATATGCTGTCCTGCAGATGAAGGGTTTGCTGCCTGGAATGAGGGGGCCACTGACTCTGGAGATGGATGCTTTGATGGTCCCAGGACAGAGCGTGTGATGTCCTGTGGGTGGAGTCTGTCTTTGTCTTATGGATGGAGGATATGCTGGTCCTGGGGATGCTGGGAGTGCTGGTCCTATGGATGTTTGTCTAAGGTGGGGCAGAGACTGCTCACACTCAGCAACCGAGAGAGGGTGTACTAGTGCTGGATTTTCACCTTTGGCTTGTACATCCTAGAATGGTTGAGAATGGCGTGGCCTTTGATGTCTCCACCTGCGCTGTCTTTGGCTGCGGAGCTGCTTGCTCAGTTGAGATGCCACCGGTGAGGTTCTATGATGATCACGGGGCCTGGAGGCCACAGAGGCTCAACAAATGGTTGCAGAATGATGTTGTGGTGAGATGACCTAGCATCTGGCGTAAGAGTGTGAACTCTGTGTGTGTGTTCACGCGGGTGCGTGCGTGCATGTGCTTGACTAAGTTTGAACATCACTATCCTCACTTATATAACTGCATGTCACATCCCTGAGTGTGTAGGGGTGTTTGAGGGTCAGACACAGTAGGAGGCCTGTTGCACATAGTTAGCACTCAACCCACAATGCACACAGTCAGCCCTTAACTCAGAGTGGTTGCAGAAGATTCCACCATCTTGGTTACTGCCTGAACAAGACTTTAAGAGTGAAATACCACGTGGTTACCAGTGCTCTCGGAGGTGCATGACAGATCACTAGAACCTGCTGATCTGTTTAAAAGCCTTGGTGCTGGACTGTAGAAGGCAGGACCTCACGCAGAGCAGACGAGCGGTCATCTGCATCCAGCTGCCGAGTCACCTCAGCTTCATTCCTCTTGCTTTGGTTATTGATCAACAACTCAGGGCCTCCTCTCCCCCAGCCCCAGGCTGCCATCCTTCTACTCTTTGCATTTGTGTTTGGCTGGTTTTCCTTAAGTAAATAATTCCCTCTTTAAGTACTGCCTTCGAGATAAGGGAAAAAAAGTTCTTATTTAATTGGACTGTTTTCCTGTTTGTTTAATTACTACCATTAAAATGCTAATAACTGTCTCCAGGATTTTTTGTGGCACGTGATAGTTTGGCTCTTTTTTTGTTGTTGTTGTTGCTGCTGCATTTGTCAAGGCTGTAGCAAGGATTGGAACCCAGATTCAAACTAGCTCAGGGAAAGGGGGAAAGATACTTAGTTCTTGTATCTTTTAAGATGTTACCTTAGGCAAACACCAGGTGGGTCCAGAGAATTGGAGGCTAGCTGTGGTCTCCAGCCCTTCCCTGGCCGCCCTTCCCTGGCCGCCCTTCCCTGGTCCCCGTGCTGTCCTCACTTTGGTGTGGGCACAGCTGCCTTGTGCTTCATTCTCATCCTCTCCAAAGTCACACTCAAGGAGACACCAAGACTTTGGGACTTGGGCACCAATCCCACAGAGGCAGGATGTGACATTCTCACCTCCTGCTAAGCTCTGTGCCTGGAACTGGGGCCTTCATTTCCACTCACACACCACAGCCTGTTGGGTGTGAGGAAGATCCCAGAGTGAATCCACAGGAAGCTTTGCTACCCGAGTAAGAGGACCAGAAAGGAGATGGGTGTTGTCTGTGCAGGCGACAAAGTCACCCGTGCCCACCACTTTTCCGTTAGCAGGTAACACGACCCTTTCGACCTTTTCTCAGAGGCGCTTGCTTTGAGTACCACATTGGGCAAGAGGCCCTTTGGAACAAAGTTATCTTGTATTGACTTCTGGATGTCCAGTTGCTCATGAAGACTCTTGGCATTAGCACTTGGGCCAGAAAGGTGGGACCTGTATCTCCTCAACTGCAAGGTGAGGTAGATAACTCCATGGACACTGTTTGGAGAGTTTGATGGGACAATGAACAAGGAAAAGTACTCAGTGGATGCAGCGAAGTCTCATCTGCCCTTCAGAACCAGGCATCTTGGTATGTAATGAGATACTGACTCTGCACTTGTGGTGAGGCATGCGGGGGCACCCAGTAGGCGTGGTTAGAGAAGACACATCTTATCTCACCAGGGCCTCTTTCTGCTTTCACTATTATCTTACTAAGCGCTATGCTGTTTAGATGCGGAAAACAGTAAGTACTCTTGAGAAGCAAATCTATTCTTCCCAGACCACCAGGCTAAGAGCAGAGACTGGCGCTGAGCTTAGTCCTGGTTGCATTGAGGAATCAGGCAGCTGCTTTTGCATACTCTTTGTCTCTTAAGGCATGGTTAGAAGGCTGGCTCTCGGTTAAATCAAAGTTGTCTTAGTCTGTTTTATGTTGCTGTAACAAAGTATCTGGAACCGGTGATCTGTAAAGAACATAAGGTTATTTGACACAATGTCTCTGGAAACCAGGTGTCAGTGAGCTTGGAGATAGCAAGCATCTGGTGAGGGAACGTGGTGGAGGTGTGGGCATGATGAGGAAGCGAGAGTGTGCTAGCTCGGGTCTCTCTTCTTCTTGTTAAAGAGCCACTAGTGCCATCTTGGGGGCTCAACCTCATGGCCTTATTTCACCCCATCACTTCTCAAATTACTCATCTCCTAACACACCAACATTTGAATCCGGGGATTAGGTTTTAACATGTGGTTGATGGAAGGCACATTTGCGCCAGAGCCAAGCCCCACCTGTCCTCCCCAGTCCTCTCCCTGGTTCCCACTACTTGGCACCAGAATTCTGCTTGTGTGTCTGTCTTCCTTCCCTGGCCTGGGAGTCTGCTGCTGTGTCTCCTCTTCCTTAGCCCTGATGTAGTAGAAGTGAAGATGGCATTTCCTGACGTTGTGTCCTACTGAGGATGCCTGTGCTCCCATCAGGTTTGGCCTGGGACCTTAGGCATGGTCCTGAAGCTCCTTGGCCTCAGTTTTGAATTTTGTGAAATGAGAGCAGCGGTACCTTTCTCCGACGTGCTGCTCGGAGGCTCGCAGTTGGTGAATGACAACAGTGAGTGTTGTTTGGCGAATGAGTTCTCGCTCGCTTGCAACTGTTCTTTAAGGCTGACGCTGGAGTCATCATTTTATGCATATGAAATGGAGACTTCTGGTTGCTGCCGGAAGTTGTACTGCTGGAACCTACAACACGCATGGTGGGAAACCTGTAAGTGGTGGTTATAGTGTCAACCAATATGCAGGGAACAGCAGGGTGGAAGGGCCACCTAGCCACCTCTCCAGCACAGCCCCAGCTGCCAGCACAACATAGGTTACTGAGACATGACTGGCTTTGAAGGGCTCTGGACACCAAGGCTGGGCGAGGATTCTGAAGAAGAATAAGGCAAGAGCTTTGATCCTTTGACTCTAAGAAGCAGTTGGCTCATAGGGTCTGGGGGAAGTGAGACACTCTGTCCTTACCCTGAGTTTCCTCCCATCTTCCTCTCTCTTGTGGAACAGGGTGTGGTCACTGTATTTGCTCTCTTTGGGAGCTTAACAGCGCCGAGGTCTCTGCTCTGGTGCCCACTGACTGTTAGACCCTGTCCAAGCCCAGTCCCTTCTTAAAGCAGAGGCACAGCTGCTCTATCCCAAGGAGATGGTACAGGGCCTGGCACCCAGGAAGAGTTCAAAGGCCCATCTTCTCCTTTCTGTCACTCTCTGAGCAGCCAGTCACACCTTGAACCCACCTGAGGCTGCCACCCCTCAAAGGTCCCCCGAGGCCATGAAGAAGTGGAGAATCCAGAGCTGTAGTAAGGGCTGATGCTGGCTCCTGCAGTGTAACCTTGGGCTTTCTCATCCATCTCATCCATTTTGTTCCCCGAAATAACGACTGGAGACTTCTTCTATATGAACAAGTGTCTAGGCCAATAGCTTAGCTCCTGACTCAGTTATCCTGTTTAAACTAGTCTGAGTCATGCCATGTGCCTAGTGAACCTCTCCTCAGGTTCACGTGTCTGCCTCCATCAGCGTTGGGGTGAAGCTCTCGCACCAGACTCTTTCCCAGAATCTTCCATCCCTCTTTGTCTGCCCGATGTCCCACCTTCTAATCCTGCCCCGCTCATTGGTCATTGGCTTTTTATTGACAGGTGGTGCTTTCACACGGTAACTAAAGGGTCTACACTGTGGCCCATTCATTAATCCCAGGGTCCATGTCCTTGGCTACATGTACCTGTCTGTCTCTGGTGTAGGAATGCCGGTTCCAGACTTCTGCAGCCTAGAGGGACCAGCATAGGTTATCCAGTGCAGGAGAAATGGATCCTTGGCCTGAGCACTCTGTCTTATGTGCTCCTAGCCCTCTGCCTGCTCCTCCCACCCCAGCAGGTCTAAAGATGGAGGTGTTCTATCTCCCCCCTTCCTTGACTGATGTCATGGCACTCAGAGAGAGCCCCAGAAGCTCTGGAATCCTGGTTTTGCCCTCAAAACATGGTGTCCTCAGAAAACAGCTGGTACACTTGAAGTGCTCCATAGAAAGGTAGGGCAGGGCAGTAGGATAGGAGCCTAAGAGACTGTTGTCCTGCAATGCTCATGACCGTCTGGAAGGGACAATACCCATCCAGGCTTTCTGGGGGAGGAGCATGGAGAAAGGTACGTTTAGGTGGTAGACTGGGGCTTGCTGTCATCAGAAGAGTGACGGAAGGTGGAAGCTTTGTCTCTTGAAACATCCCAACATATACGCATGAGTCTGAGGCAGAGACAGTCATGGTGGAGATGCTGGACCCCATGAGGATGGTTCCTAATTTCCTTTATCTGGGGATAGTCAATCCCCATATAAATGACCCAATTTCTTCTCTGGGGGATGACCATGGCTGTCTTAGTTAGGGTTTTACTGCTGTCAACAGACACCATGACCAATGCAAGTTTTATAAAAAACAACATTTGATTGGGGCTGGCTTACAGGTTCAGAGGTTCAGTCCATTGTCATCAAGGTAGAAGCATGGTAGTATCCAAGCGGGCATGGTGCAGGAGGAGCTGAGGGATTCTTCATCTTCATCTGAAGGCTGCTAGTGGAGGACTGACTGCCAGGCAGCTAGGGTGAGGGTCTTAAATCCACACCCACAGTGACACACCCATTCCAACAAGGCCACACCTCCTAATTGGGCCACTCCCTGGGTCAAGCATATACAAAACATCAGGGTGGCCTTGCAGAGATAGCAGAGCAAGAAGTCTTGCCTGGCATTTGGTGCCCTGTCAAGAATAGGTCATAGCAACCTCTGGCAAGAGGCCAGTGGCACTTTCTGTCCTCTGATCTCAGACAGCAGCTGCTGGCTGGCCTTCGTGCAGTTTAGGATCTGGTTCTGACAGACTTATGGAAGGACTGTGTTCCTTTCTGGAGCTGTGAGTGACCAGAGAAAAGTGACAGGGGTGACAGAGGTGACACGTGAGTTGGGGGGAGCTGTGGGCAGTGCCATAGAGAAGCTAGTTCTCTTAAGAGGCTGGGATCTCTCGGGAAAATTGGGATGTAATAATTATGGAAGAGGTGACATGCATTTTAGGACAAGAAGAACAGCTGTCCTCAGCAGGGACCAGGACCCGCTGCCAGGCTCCATGCTGATGTTTTTCCTTCTGACTCTGAGAAGCGAGGGCTCTCCTGTCCTTGCGTGTGGCCATCTGCACAGATGTCCCTGTTTCTGTCCCAGTGCCCTTGGAGTGTCAGGTGACTTCTGGAGGCGTTCATCTCCTTATCCCTGCATCCTGTGAACAGGTCGCCTTCCATGGCAAAGGTAGGTTAGGGCTTTGAGGTAGGGAGGTCACTCTGGCTTATCCCCCTAAGTCAGGCGTGCGCTAAACAATGTTGCTGTCTCTGCCAATGACCAATTGCAGGATAAAGAAAGCTGAGGAGCCCAGCACTTTGTGGCGCTTCTGCTGTGGTCCTAACATTGTGCAGAACGCATTACTCATAGTGGCGAGGCTGAGACAGACGAACCATCCACTGCCCGTTGCAGACACGCACAGCACACATAGCCATGGGCAGAGCAGGGAACTTGATCTTAACCATAAGAGGGAACCCAGTTCGTGTATTTGCTCTGCTATGACATTGGTTGTTATTTTAGGGTATATTCTGTGTACTTGGGGGGAAAATAGAATTTACCACAAAAGTTTGTTTGCCTCACCAGTTCACCCTCCTAGTACTGTTCTGAGTGGGTGTCCTCACTGCTAAGGTGACAACTACATGTAAACAGGGCAGACATTATCCAGACTAAGAAGGGTGGAGGGATGCTGTTATCACTATGGCCGGAAGCAAGGATGTAGACAGCCTCCAGATGCAGGAGGCCGGGAGCCTCCCAAGAGGCACACCCTGAGTTGCACCATAATTTAGTTCCTTTGGTCCCCACTTGGCCTCCCAACCTAACCAGCATCTATATATTTGTTTGGGTTTTTTTTTGTTTTGTTTTGTTTTTTTAACACCCAGAACTGTGTGGCCGTTTGTTAGAGTTGCAGAAGAAGCAGCATAAACACTGTAGCAGCAGATATGCCCCTTTCTGGATGCCTTGCTTCCTAACAGCCTCTCTCCTCATCAGCCAAAGGGAGAACTATCTCCAACTCCTCAGTGGTCTCCGTGACGGCCTTCAATTTACCTTTGACTTTTTCCTCCATCAAAACATTTCCTTACATACGGGCCTCTGCTTCAGGGCCATCTCCTCCAGGCAGTCTGACTCATGCCCCTTTGATACTTTATCAGCTCCTCCCACCCCATTTTTGCACATTTCCTACCGATGTGAATCACACAGGAGTGTCGGTTGTGTGCTCCTTTGGTATCTGGTGACCGGAAGCCAAATGCACAGGCCTGGGGTCAATCTGGCTTGAAACCTGCACAAAGCACGCAACAGGGGGACACTTGTCAGATGAACGCACCGATGACAGCAGATGTGACGGCCAGGGAGAACCTCCTAAAGATAGCGGCTGGGAATCCCTCTTGATGGCTGGCGTCTCCCAGTTCCTGCCTTCCTTGGCAAGGACGTTTCCACAGCTGCATTCCAAGCTCTGGCCTGGCGGATGGAAGAGGCGGTGCTGAAACGTGCCCCTCCTCATAGTCTCTCTTTGCCACAGCCACACAAGTTAGAAGCAGGGCCCTTGTCTTCAAGGGGAGCTGGCTGCTGGACAGAGGCCTGACAGGATCCTAGTGAGGAGAATCTTCATTGATCAGGACCGCAGGGCCCAGGGACCATCGTGTGAAGAAGGAGCCAAGTTCTGGTGCTTTGAGCACTTTGGATCCACACATCCCAGCATCTTGCATTACTATAATTAATGCAAACAGCATCTGGGAGTGAAAATGTTGCCATAACAACAAACCTAAAATCACGTGGGACTGGCCCAGGGGATGGGCAGCGGGAGGAAAGGGCATAGAGATCTCAGGTGGGGAAGCTGGGACTCACACTGTGTGGTTACAGAACAGTTAACGGCCTGTCTCTTAGAGTGGTTTGGAAGATGGGGGCTGTGGTCCTGGGGAGGCAAGAGGCCTGCAAGCTCTTGGGTCTTTGCTGTGCTGTGCTCTCTACAGTGTGCTAGTCTAAAAACATCCTGAGTCCAGGGAAGAACTAACTGGTCAGGATATGGACAGGAAGGGAAGAACATCATCAAAAAGTGATTCCTCTCTGGGCTAATTATTATTATTATTTTTTGGATGCTTCTGTAGGGATATCAGAGATTTCTATAGGGCTTGAATATCCATCTATCCCCAGGTCTAATTTCACAACAGCTCTTTCTGTAACAACATATGATTTTGGTAAATGCCACCTTTGGATATAAATAGGACTCTGGACCCGCACGTTGGCTGAGTCTCCAGCCGCAGGAATGGGCTGCACTGAGTCACCTCCTCTTCAGACATCTCTCCCTGGAATCTGTGGCCTGGGTCTGCCACCAGCGCCAGCACAGAGCTGGATTGGAGGGAAGCAGATTCCTCTGAGCTTTAACATCCGTGACTTTCCCAGGACCACGCAGCTAGTGAATGGGGAAATCAGCTCCTGGGAAGCCAACTCCCCTGGTTCTAGGAACTTGCCATTTAATGATCAGCCGTGCATAGGGCCCCTGTTGCACCGGAGCCTGGCGATCAGAGAGAGGGTGTACCTGTGTGAGTGTGCTCAGGATTACAGAGTGTTGTCACCGTGGAATCTACATCCCTGTTCTTTGTAAGGGAAGCACTGCTGGCCAGAGAGCCGCCATGAACAGACAACCTCACTGAGGGTATGTGAGCTTGTCCAGAAAATCTTTACTGATGATCCAGCTGGACTCGGAGAAACCCAGGGCTTGTCAGTGTTCACTCAGGAAATAGTTGTCAGAGATGGGAATAGCAGCGGCTGAGACTCGTATTTCTGCACAGAGGGCGTGGTCTCCTTCCTGCCCCCATACCCCATGCATTCACTCAGTCTACTTGGTCTTCCACAGCCTCTCAGGGAGCTCCGCACACCCCACAAGTTATGACTTGTGGCATAAACCTTGGCTGGCTCTGGCATCCTCAGATCCTTTGTCCCACCCCCTGGAGGACATTATTCTTTTTCCATTATGTGTGGCATTGTCCTGGGCTTGCCCATCAAGACAGCCTTGCATTCTCCAGGCTAGTCAGCAGAGGTTGGGTGTGACCTGACACCAGAGATTTTGATTTGTGGCAGATGACAGGTCGTTCATCACAGAAACAAAGTGATGATTACCTGAGAGAGGAAGCGTCCGACCCCAGGCTACCTCAGCACTTGTTGAATCCAACCCTCTAGGCTCCCCTTGTTTCCTCTCAGCTTCCTGACAGCTTCCTGATAGATGGACTTTACTCAAGTCAGTGTTCAGGGCTTGCAGTCAGCGTTTCCTGATGATGTCGACCGAAGCTGAGGCAGACAGTGGAACAGTATTTCTCAAAGCCTTCCTCCGAGCACCACAGCGCAGGGCGCACTCACAGAGCACAGACTGGGCTGGCCCCTGGGGCTGCCGAGAGACAGGAACTGGTGTGGAGCCCTTAGCTGGTTGGTCAGCACTCCGCTGTTCTTTGGTGAGAACCCCTAACTGCTATTTCAGTTGGCACCCGGAAGCTTTTCCCCTACGTCTCTCATTTCACTTCAGTATAAAACTGAGAAATGGCCCCGGGCTGTCTTTTTCTGGTTGTAGCTCAGATCATTGTTAACAGCCAATTAATCAGAGCATTTCCTAACAGAGTTTGGGATTGGTGTTTTCCCTCCTCCAAGCTGAAAAGTCAGGTTAATGTGGCATCTTTTAGAAATTGAACAGTCATTTAGCCCATTACAAACTTGTGCTTGGCAGATGAATGTCTCCAGAAAACTCCTAAGGACATTAAAAACAATCTTACATGTTAGGGAAGCCACTGCTCCAGGTGGAAAGAATTTACTTAAACTCCCACAGCATAGACAGGAAGGATTTGATGCTGCCTTTGCCTGGCCCTTCAGCCTTGGTTTCCTTCAGTCTAACCTAGAAGCTAAGATTCTGCAACCCTCACATGAATGGGGTAGTTCTGCCTGGTTTAGGTGGTACCTGCGCTCTCCAAATGGGTACTATGGTCCTGCACTGCCCCCTGGTGGACTCTCATGCCCTGATGCTCCGGGTGCTGACAGTTCAGACTGGGACTTTGAAGCTAGTAGCTGTGGGCGTGTTGGAGACTAGCCTAGTGGCATGACCTCTGGTTTTGGAGAAATGACTCTTTCAGCCTACTGAGACACAGTGTAGCTGTTGCAGGTCTCGCATACTCGCGAGATTACTAATTAATTTACTACTGTCAACGGAGACACCTGCAGTTTCCCTGCAGAAATGATGAAAAATGTTCGCAGCTTTTGTTCAGACCCTTAGAGGATGATTTAGACTCACAGATAGATGTCCACAGTCCTGGGCATGATGGGAACCCTAGGTAAACAGAGTAGTGCTAGAGTTTACTCAAGGTCCCCATGAGTAAAGGTTTGGTCCCCCAGTCCATGGCATGTTGGACAGACAGTCCTAATCCTGATATCAGGTGAGCCCCTGCCTTTCCTTGGCCCTGGTCTCTACAAGACAATGAGACTGGCAGCCCAAGGAGATCTCTTAGAGGGTAGGGCCTCCTGGGAGGAGTCACTGGTTGGAGCTGTTGTCAGGTAGGAAGGTCTGGTGACTCTGGGCCCCCTTCGCTGACCCTCATGTGTCCTGCTTATTTATGAACACCTCCTCTGAGCGGTCTATAAGCTGAGCTCACACAGGGCCAGGCCAGGCTGGGTATCCTGTACCAGGTGAGCCATGAGATACTAGTCCTCAGGACAGTTGGAGAGCTCATCCAGCTGTGAGGGGCCATTCTGAGAGCAGCATGCAGTGTCCACAGGGAAGAACAGGGTAAGAAATGACCAGGTATGGGTATTGGCATTGAAGAACTTGGTGCTCATAATTCCCAACTCTCAGTGGTCCGGTAGTGGACTAGGTGGTACAAACCAATGGAAGAGGCCCCCCTCATGGGTGGAAAATCCTTACGGGGGTAGAAAGAAATCTGGCTTCACTTTGCTAGCCTGGCCTCTGGGACACAGGCCAGGCCTCCCATTCTCTCAGAATGGGGTTTCCACCCTGTCTGAGCCCCCTAGGAGGGAGCGGGCGGGTACTCAGAGGCGGAAGGGAGGAAATGCTTCTCTGGCCCAGCCTCATAATTAGACCCTTCAATTGCAATTACTTTTGCAATTAGCTCAGCTGGTAATTGGAACTGGAGGTGGTAATTTCTGTCCTTCACGGAAGCTCTCTTTGAATTGGGCTTTACTTATCTGTCCAGGATGCTGGGTAGTGCTCTGGGGAGCACTCACCTCTTGGGAGCAGCTCTGAGAGCACAGTCTCGGGCTTGGCATGCAGTAGGAGGCACGGGGATTCTGCTGAGTCCCCTAAGGTGGGACCTGGGGGGTGGTGAGTAGGAGCCTCACAGGCTTCTTAGCAAAGGGCAATTCTGCTCTTGAGTTTTGTGGAGCTTGGAAAGGCGACGTCCCAACCACCCCAATACCAGACGTCATGAACCGAGCCAGTGCAGGTAGGCAGCGTCTACCACAGCCTATACCTCTGGTTTTTGTGTCCGGGCATAACTAGCTCTCTGGGTGGCAGAGTGCCTTACTTTGGATCATTTGAATGTGACAAATGTTTCTATGATATTTGTCACTAGGGTTTATGTGTCAGAAGTTCATGGTCAATGGTATTTGGAGGCAGGGACTTGGGAGGCAGACAGGGTTGAGTGAAGTAGGAGGGTGGGTAGAAAGGTAGGTAGGAAAGTGGGCAGGAGGGTGGGCAGGAGGGTGGGCTTCCATGTCCTTATTACAGCCTTCTGAGGAGAGATGGGCTGAGCTGAGAGGCTTGCTCTTGTTGTGAGATACCCTTTATTAAGGTCCTTCCTGTCAGCTAGTGTCCTTCTCTCCCGCTTCCACGCTCTCGTACCGTGAGCAAACACACCCCCAGTCTCCATGAATTACCTATGTGTGCATAGACTGAGACAAAGGCTATAGAGATGAAAAGAACTCTCCGCGCCATTTTATTTTACTCCCAGAAACATGGGAAAACCTTCTGTGTCTCTAGCTAATAGAACTGTGGGGATTTCTGCTCTCTGAGCAAGCAGTCCTACAGATTCTGCTGCAGGCGCCTTTGATTCAGTGTGGACACAGTCTGTTTGGAGGGAGCTGTAGCTGCTGCAGCTGAGCGCTTAGCCCGGGACTGACCCCTGCCTCAGACGCCAGTCTCAGCACAGGCTGTGGCCTGGGCTCCTGACAGACTGTCTGCACACTGTGTTCATGGACACCTCCCTGGCCTTGATGGCCTTGTCAATGGGGCTTACATAACGCAGGAAAACATGTCTACTGGCTTCTTACTGCTGAGCAGCAGCTGGAGAGATGGGCAGGACAAGGCACAGGGACACGGACTTAGAGCACTGGCTGTGCCCCTCCACGGTGGTCTGCAGGAACTCAGGGGTCTGGGAGTTCTACAAATGTGTCTTTTTGGGTTTTATAGAAAGTTTGTTATTCGGGCATGATTGACTACATCGTGAACCATCAATGAAAACTTAACCACCTGTCTCTTTCCCTTCTCCAGAGGTTGGGGAAGGGAATGAGAGTCATGCCTTGGTCGTTTCAGTGACTAGTACTCATGCTGAAGCCAGGCCGTGGTCTCTGGATACCAGTCCTTTATTAGCACACAAAAGATATCCTTGTTAATCCCCCAAGTCCAAAGGCTTCAAGGACTCGGTATCAGGAGACAGATAAAAGTCAAATGCACACTTCCCCATGTCATGCTTACTCTCAGTCAGGGGACAGGACCAATAGGATGAAAACACAGTGCAAAGGGCAGCTGATTGGCTTACACAATCCAGTCATGGAAGGTCAGCCAAGGCGATCTACACACTGAGGGCCAGAGAGCGGCTCACTCTGTGAGATGGGATGCCCAGTACTCTGGACCCAGCACCAAGGATCTGAAGGATCTGGAGAGCTACTGGTATTCAGCTTGTGTTGGAAGTCCAACGAAGTTGGATTCCGATGTTGGCAAAGAACAATAGCAACATCACCACCATTGTGGTCATCATCGTCATCATCACCATCACCACCACCACCATCATCATCATCATCATAAGCAGCAGCAGCAGCAGCAGCAACAGCAGCAGCAGCAGCAGCAGCAACAGCAACAGCAGTGCAGATGAGCTCAGCCAGCAGGGCATCAATGCAGGCATCCAAAGAACAACACAAACTCACATAAAGTGGGTCTTTCTAATTCAATAATTTCAACGAACCTAGTCAAGCATCCCTCAAAGGTGAGGGCCAGTTGGAGGCCAGGATGAAAGGCAGGGTCCTTCTGACCTGGGTTTGAAGATAGTCATGGAAGTCCCTTTGTTCTAACCATCAAAGGCAGAGATGAGGAACCCCCAGTGACATAGCAGACTAACAACGGCCTTAGAAAGGCTTGTTATCGTGACAGATACCCAAGAGTCACAACCGTAAGAATGGAGGGCTAAGCTTGACTTGTGGGTTTCAGGCTAAAGTCAGCTAGGGCCATTGCTTCGGGCCAGGAGTGAGGGTAGAGTGTCATGGCCATGGACATGGGGGCATGCTGCTGCCATCATGGTAGTCAGGATCAGAACCACAAGAAAGGTGTGGAATGAGGATGCCTTCCTCGTGGGAGTTCTACTGACACACTTCCTCCAACAGGTCCCACCTGCCAATGATGTGGCCATATTATGAATACACTAAGGGTTAATCCATTGGGCAGTTAGTTCAGTGTCCGCCTGATTCAGTCATCTCTCGGGAATTGAATCTACCTCCTGGGGATCAACACACAAGCATTTGGGGAGAGCACCTCATATCCAAACTGTATGGTGTGTGACTTCACCCAAAGTTGGTCACAAAGAACAGACAAAAGCCAAGATTCCACCCAAGTCTAGCTCGTGGACCAATGATTCTTTCAGAGTTGCTTATAGAGGCATTGATGAGGACTTACTCACAAAAGCATGGATGTCTCAAAGGCGGGAGAGCCTACCTAGACATGGGTGACAACTCATTAAACCTGATTTTATATTTTTCATAGCTTCCTGCCCCACCTTGCACGCAACCACCAGCAAAGGACTGCTACCTGCCTAGCAACCACCTGCTCCTTACATCACCTGGAGAGGCCTGTGAACCTTTCAGTTTTCTGCACTTCCAGAGTCCTGCAAGTTACCTTATAGAATATCATTGGTTACTTATTGTTTGATAATTTCCTAATGCATGCAATGTATTTCAATCATATTCACCTCTCATCCCCTCCAGTTCCCCTCGGATCCTCCTCATAGCCAACTTCTCAATTTTTTGACCTGCTCTTGTAACTTGCAGAGTTCCATTAGTGTCCATAGAGTTATGGCTCGGTGACCATCCACTAGAGAAACCTACCAGGATTCACTCTTCTAAAGACAAGTAGACCTCCTTCTTCTAGGGACCACAGCTGCTGAAAGGGCTCTGTGCCCCTCCACCATCCATTCTGAAATGCTGATAGGTTTGATCTTGTGCTAGTAACCCTAACTGCTGTTAAGTTAGTGAGTGCAATGGGTCCTGTCGTGTTCAGAAGATTGAAAGTGGAAACAGGATTAAGTGGAGAGGGAAATAGGAGGTGGGGGGAAGAGGAGGATATGTGGAGAGGGATCACCAACATGAATGATGCTTTAAAAAGTCATATAAAAGCATGCTATTTTATATATCCTCTCTCTCTCTCTCTCTCTCTCTCTCTCTCTCTCTCTCTCTCTCTCTCTCACACACACACACACACACACACACAGACATATGCTCACACCTTACATGGAACATAACACTCCTACCTGCAGGCTCAGGTTGCCAAATAAGACGTCCTGTCTCAGACGGGAGATACCTGCCCTCCAGTTTTTGGTTGAGAGAGGAGGTCCGGTAGATTTCAAAACCAATACAAGTGACTGCCATTTTCTTCAGGTTGCCCACCAGAACTTGATGGTGAGATTTGATTGCTGAACACACCACATACTTTGGTCACAAGACTTGGAGAGATCAAGCTGGAACTGATCTGGAAATTTACTCCCTGTTGGATAGCTTTCGTAGTAGTAAATGCTATACAGACTGCTTGAAGAATGTCAGTGGTCTTACCCAGATGTGAACTCTTCAAACTATGATAATGACAGACCTGGCAAACTATGCTCATGGGTGTAAGAGCGGCATGGAGGTCATGTGTGACAGTTGTCTTCTGATTGCATTTAAGGCCTGTCCATGGGATGAGACTCACGCCTGGTACTCTAAATCAGGACAAGAACTCCGACTAGGGAGCTGATAAGTCCCAGGGGTGAACTGATTACTGCTATTTTGTTAAATAGACATAGTATCAAAATGCCTTCTAAACACATATCTCTACACTCATAGGTTAGGGCAGTTCTCAGACCTCATCAGAGAAACTTCTTTCTGCAGAGTGGGCTGCGATTAAGACAGAGACTCATAAAAGGTCAGAGTACAGAGAGCGACTGTGCAACTCCGAGAAACACAGCACTTGGCTTCTCATTTAGGAAGGATGAAATGCCTCAAAGGAGGACCTGTCCTTCCCTCCAGCGTCTTCATCCCATTAGACTCTACCCCACATTTCATTGGTTAAGTGAGATTTCAGTACAGAGGGAACAATTGACATGGGGATTATTAAGAGTTTCAAACAGTGTGCTGGCTGCAAGCGTGGCTGCTGCCCTCAGAGGCGCTTGCCTGGATATGACCTTACATCCAAAAGAGCCGTACTGCTACTCAAGCCCCCATCTTCCACAGAGAGGAGGCACAGTTGTCCTGAGTCAGGCGGAGAGAAGCTGAATCACCTTCTGCAGCTCAAGTACACAAGAAACCCAGAGGACCATGCATAGGCTGAATCTTGAGAAATCCAGGATTCAGTTTCTCCAGTTGGGGATTTAGGGGTGGTGTGCACTTCCTATTTAAATTCAGGCGAACTTTTACCTGACCTTGAGAGCCCTTGGTTTGGCTTTGAAGTTTCTAATCTTCAACTCAGCACTTCCCCCCTGCTCCTCCATGGCTTCCCCCTTCCCCCTCCTCCCCGCCTCCAGATTTTCATTTTATTTTCTTCAAGAAGGAACACAAAAAAAGTTGATACAGAGTTTTTAAAAAGAGAGCGCAAAATTGCAAAATCAAACTCAATCAATGTTTCTATCCAAACATGCTCTGCAAGCAACCTGATATTTTACCAGCTGGTAATGTGCAACTGAGTTCAAACCGGAGAAGGTCATTTTAGACGGGGTAGGAAACATTATCCTGTGTTGACACGATGGAGCAAGCTGTCCTGAGCCAGCAGGTCCCTGAAGAAAGAGTCCTTGCCAAATGTCCAGCCCCGGGATTTGTTAGACCTGGAAATGTCCTGTGTTTGATGACTCTGACACTGTTATTGACTTCAAATGATGAGATTTTGGAAGTGAATGTTTACCAGCAACACTTTACCAGCCAGGCACTAATGTGGTGCTTGCTCGTTTTATTCATTCTTTGATCTTGATAATGGTGGTCACTCCTGTTTTCCAGATGGTAAAATTGAGATGCTTATGAATAAGTGATGGACCTCTAAGGCTCTGGTAGAACCTAGCTTGGAGTCAGAGCACATATGTGTGTGTGTGTGGGGGGGGGGAGATCAAGGTATAGAGAGAAGTGTGACTCTCTTTGGCCATGTGATTTGCAGAATTTTATCCTGGGTTAACATGGAAATCGAGTTTGGTGTGCTGGTGTGCTGGTGTGCTGGTGTGCAGGTGTGCTGGTGTGCTGGTGTGCTGGTGTGCTGGTCCTGGGGTGCACTGGTGTGGGGGTGTGCTGGTGTGCTGGTATCCTGAGCCTGATGGAAGTGGGGCCAGTGGGGAGGGCATCCTCAACTCCTACCCTGTGAGAGTGCTTTGGGGTGGTTCTTGTCAAAGACAAGAAACTGGCTATGCTTTTTTGTACCAACCACATCAGCAGTCCACAGCTGACCAGATAAGCAACTGTGACCAAATGATGAAAATGAAAATTAGAATGTTAAAAAATAAAATAGGATTTTTAAGAAGTGACGGCCTTGTGGGTGTGGGGACATGAAATTTTCACAGGACCTCTTCCTTGCCCCTTGGAATGACCACAGGTGCTGACTGGTGAAGAAATTTCTCAGTGCACAACCAAAACCCAACTCAGCCGAGGACCTTTAGCTTCTAAGTGTTTCCTGTTTTATCCTCAGAACCTCTTTCCATTGGGAGAGTAGAAGGGGAAATGGGCTGGGTATCTATCAGATGCCATGGCCCACAGGTGCAGGGAGGGGGACACAGGGGCCTGCCACAGACTGTGGTGTCAGGGGGAGGAGGGAGGCAGGGACTGCATTCTTTTCCATCCTTCAGATTTTAGAATATCAAGATGGGGCTGGTGGTGGACCAGGGTTCGGCTACACCTTAGAAACAGAGCTAGAGAATGTGGCCTTACCTTTACGTCCATTTTACATCCCATGCAAATGAAAGCATGCCTTCCCCACTGTCCTGAGTGATCCCTTATGGTTAGGTTTCAAACCTGGGACAAATGGCGGAGGTCCTGCTTAGCATATCAAAGTAGACTGGCCTCCAGCTTCCCCCCCCCCCTCCCCCGCATCCCATAGACCCCACCTGTTACAGGGCCCTCTTGGATAGCATATCCTGTCCCCTGCCCTGAACTCTGCAGCCCGGTGCTGGGCTGCTTTTCCCTATATAATCCAACCATCTTTGTTACCTACTTTCTTTGTAGCATTGGGCTTCCGGGCTGCTGTGCCCAGTTCCCCTCTCTCCCTTCTCTCCTTCCTTCTCCTTCTTCTCCTTACGTGGCACAGCTCAGTCTTGTCTTGTCCATTGGACTCCCCCAGATGTTCCTGCCTCTGGCTGTGCTCTCCCACACATCTATAATAAACCTTCTCTTCCACACATTGTCTTCTGATGTGCAAATGAACTCCATGGAGCCCACTTCTACACATTTTATGTAACTGAGCCGAGCTGTGTCTGACAAGTTATACTTTGTAAACATTAAGATCTTGTACTATGGAGGATTTTAGAGAACCATCTTTTGGTTTGTGAAGATTTTGTTTTATACTTTGGAAGTGCTGATTTTTTTTCTCCTTTAGGCCCAGCTATTTTTGCAAACTTATGGTGTCTAATGGCGAAATGGCCCGGCCAATAGGGGGCACCCTATGCACCCGCTGTTTTTAGAATCCAAGATTGCTATCCAAGGTCTAACCTGTGACTCATACAAATGAAAAGTTTACAGGTGACACTTTGAACTTTTTCTGCTGGGGACAGCAGGGATCAGCAGGGATCAGCAGGGATCAGGCTGGTTCACACCAGAGCTGGCAGACACAGAGTCTCATGAAACACTATTTAGAGACCCTGTTTGCTAAGTTGGATTCAAACTTAACAGTGTGGCCCTGGACAACACACCATCACCTGGTATATTACCTTTCTCCCTGAACAGATAACTGTGCATCTTTACTGCACCAGGGGGAAACATTTGTAACGTAGCAGTGTTTTTACAAGTTAACACTTTCCTCCAGAGTCTGGGCCTTTGTGAATAGAAAGGAACAGCTCTTGAGAATCAGATGGCCTAATCATATCTGCCAGCCATGCTCAAAGAACATACTGCCCTCTTTGAATAAATCTTAGCAACAGTGATGCAGGAGAAAGGGGATTTCCTGGGCCAGTCTGTCCCTGGGTCAGATCTGAATCCAAATGCATGTGTAGTCTGGGCGGGGCAGTGGTGTGGTACTTGGCACACTTCATTCTTTGTATAATACTCATTTAAATCAAATGGTTGGGGGAAACTCAATATTGCTCAATGAAAGCTGTATAGTTGACTCTTTGAACTAGCAGATCCTATGTCTGTGCACTCCAAAATATGTTTAAAATTGTGTTGTGTTGAACAGGTAGACAATTTTTCCCCTCTTCATCATTGCCTAAACAGTCTGGCATGATCATTGTTTTCTCAATATTTACACTTAGAGATAGAGCTTGATCAGTAAGTACAAGTTGTGCAGAGAGGTGAAGAAAAGACCACGCCATCTCTGAAAGGGACCTGAACATCTAGCGTCCCACACGGCAGCCTGGCTCCACTCTTTAGCAGATTCTGCAGTACCCCTGGCTGCAGTAACAACAGTATCATTGATGTATCTGTAGGTGGTGGGGCAGGGACATAGACCAATAACAGGGATATTGATCATGAATTGTTGATGTGATTCTTATTTGTCTTGTGCCAGTGAGCTTGGGTGGTCCCTGTAGGTGTCCACGTCTGTCAGGGATGTGACTGATGTGTCCTTGCTAAGGAGTGATGCAGAGGGAGGGGAAGTGGTGAGCTATTTTAAGAATGCGAACAGAGACAGGTTGGAAATGGGGGTGATTTTCAAGCTGAGATTTGGGGGATGAGTAAGGGGAAAGGTAGATTGGAAAGAGAATTGTGTAGAGGATGAGGCTGGACAGGAGGTGTGTACTACAGCTGCTGGGTCCTTAGACTAGGTTGGACCATCCCATTAAAAGCCCCTTCTTGGTTAGTTATGCCTCCAGACTCTGGAGCAGACTCAGGAATATTTATTGTCATGTGCTGGGAGTTTAAGAATGTTTGTTATAAAGCATTGCTGGGGTACCAGTAGCTGCTACAGCCTTCCATGGCTGTGTGTCTCCAATAGGGCTAGCTTCCTTTAAAGAGATCTTGGAGGAAGGCAGGCCTTAGGGGTCATGAGAAGGCCAGGGTAAGTCCAAGAAGACCCGTGAGAATGTCTGTTCCCTAAATATTCTCTGCTTTCCTGGTAATTGGCTTGTCCTAACTTCTAGGGGATAAGAGAAGCCAGAGGGCCTCCTCTTAGACACAGGTGCACTGGGGAGCTGGGGAACAGGGTCTCCCTGTTGGTATTGGCATAACTAAGAATGAACTCCCCTTCTTCAAAGGCACCTTGACAACATGTGGTCTCCATACCCAGAATCCACTTGTGTGCACAGATGCTCTTTGACTTGTGATGGGATTATTTCCTGATAACTCACCAGCGTTGGAAAACAACAGAGGCCCACTGCACTGGCTCTGACGCAGTGAGACCCTCACCTAACAGGCCAGTGTACTGTGGAGTGCTGGCTGCTCACCCTGGTGATCCCACAGCTGAGTGAGAGCTACAGGCCGCCCACTGCTACCACCCGGCATCACCAGATGGGATCCCGTTGCATCTGTCTAACCTGGGGAAAGACGGCATTTCCAGTCACACCATGTGTGTCACCCTCATATGACCGCAAAGAAAGGACCCTAGGCAGAGCCCTCGTAAGTCAGGGGCTGTCTGTGTCTTGGGGCAAACGTGCACCGAAGCCCCGACACAGAAACTCTGTCAAGTTACCAGCATCTCCTTGTTTAAACATAAGAAGGGATACCCGTGACTTGGGGTCTGTGGCTATGAGGACAAATAAACCAGGGGACAAACTCCAGCGGTTAAAAATAACGAGGGAGACCTTTGTGTTGCTGTTACAGTTGAAACTTGAAGATGTAGTGTTGAATGTATGTCCTCAGACACTGCAATTTTAATGATAAAGAAGAAAAAAAATCAAATTTAATTAAGTGCTGCACAGCAATCTGAGGCTATCGATTCATAAAAAATTTATTAGGGAAAACGAGGATGGGGGGGTGCCAAGTGAGCTCCAGTTTTCTTTATAATAGTGTAATGTTTTAGTTTATATGTCCTTTTTATTTTTTAATGTTTTTCACTGAGATGGAATAACATCAATTACCCCTCCCTCCCCTCTCATGTCTCCCCATTACTCAAGTTAACAGCCCCCTTCTTGGTTATTATTGTTACCTACATATATAAGTATATGTATGTATATGCACAAACATACGCACACACAACCTGCTGAGCCTGTTTTTGTTGTTAGCATCTATACAGTTTTGAGGCTGGTCACTCTACATTGGACAGCCAATGGGGGGGAGGGGATTATCCTTGGAAGAGGCGAATTCTCCTTCTTCCAGGACCCACTAGTTTCCTGTAATTCTTTGTCCGGGAGCAGGACTCTATAAAAGCTTGCTAAGGGCAGGGCTCCGTGAACATTTTCCCTTCCCATGTTGACATGGCCGTTGGTTATTCTTGTTATTCCTGTCTTGTTTATTTAGTTATTTCTATTTTTAAGAGGCTATCTCTGCAATCACTTATGAGCATAGGAATAAGCTCAAACTCTAAATCAGAAAAGACACTGACTGTTGATAAGAAGGCCTGAGCTATGGCATCCGCTGGACCCTTGACTGGGGCTGTTCGTTGGGTCATCTTTCCTTCTCCTGGCTCCATTTTGTGGGGTGCTGACTGACTGCTGCATCCCCATGGAGGTGGCCACTGGAAGGATAACCCTGGGTGTGGGAAAGGGCTTGATGATCTCAGCTGAAAATTATGGTCCATCTGGGAGCCACATTACCCAGAAGGCAAGTCCTCTGGGGGGCCTGTTTCTCTGGGAATCATGCCAGGTTTATGGCGCACACGTGACCGTTTTGGCAGAGCCCCAGGGACTGAGTCCCTGCTGCAGCAGCAGACCAGCTTCTGTGGGTAGTAACATGGCAGGGTGTGAGAAGCCCCTTGTGTCCCGTGACCTTGAGCAAGGAGATCGGGGAACCTGGTGCTGAAATCGTGGTCACCTCTAAATAATGAGTCACAAGTCCCTTCAGACTGTTAATGGGTAAAGGGAACTCTTTCCAGCCACCCAGCAAGTGACCAGTAAGGGCTGATGAATTCTTACAGGAACACTTGCAATTCTGGTGGGAGATGTGTGCCCGTGGCAATCATTTCCTGCTTGAATGACCTAGAGAGTACCACGCACGTGCGCCAAGTTCCTTCCTATTCCTTACCTGTATACTGATTAGCTGTCTCTGAAACAATGGTCCTGATGACCACAGCCGTTGGGTGAGTGAAAATGGGGCTTCCGAGTATTCTAGAAGGTCTGCATTGTCTACCAGCTCAACTGAG
Source organism: Apodemus sylvaticus (assembly GCF_947179515.1). NCBI lineage: Eukaryota > Metazoa > Chordata > Mammalia > Rodentia > Muridae > Apodemus > Apodemus sylvaticus. The sequence goes on from NC_067485.1 coordinate 13,258,995, forward strand.
GTGGGATTCGAAACTGATCCCCTAGGTCTGGGCTCCACAACAGTTTCCCAACATCCATTGTGTTCCTAAAATCCACACCAGGCTTTGGTAAGACCTGGTTCCACTGGGCCGGGAGCATCATTGCCCTTTAGAAAGTCTCAACAGCTGGGTCCACATCCTCCCTCCTGGTGTAAGTAAGTATACCACCCATCTCCTGGTGATGTACCTGCTAAGCAGTACGCCTTATACTGTCCCCAATTTCTTCGTAATGCTTAAATACAAGCCCATCTTCCTGCAGAGTAGAGAGCACCTCTCAAGTACACTCTTTTTTGGGTTCCCAGCACATAGCTAAGGGTCAGTAGAGAATGAGACCTCATAAAGTGTTATCCTCAAGCGGAGGAGAGCCAGGGAGATCCAGAGCTTTGGGTCAGCCTGGGCTACAAAGTGAGTTCTAGGCCAGCCTGGACCATATGGTGAGACCTCATTTCCATTTAAGACAAAAAGCGTTACTCTTCACCCTGCTAGTCCTGTGTGCCTCTGCTCCGAGACCCCTGATCTGACTCCCCAACTGAAGTCTCAGTGTTTCAGTTCTAACCCAGACCTTATATTAATCCTCATTTGCTTAAATGACTACATTTCAAAGGCTTCTCATTAGGTATAGGGTAAGGCACCCCACCCGGAACCCCCGCAATGACTAAACGCCAGCTGCCCATCAGGGCCCTGCACGGATCCCCACATTGCACCAGCCAGCCTGTGGGACCCCTGCTTCTTTTCTGGCTCACTTACAAGTCTCTGCTTCTCATCTGATTCACGCTGATGGAATCAGAGCCTGCAGATCAGGACTGCAAAAGCAGCTCCCAAGCTCCAGCCTTGCTTGGTTGTCTATTTAGTATCCTGGTGGTTATCATACTCCTGGCTGTCATCAAGGAGAAAGCAGCTCCATCAGGAGCTAACCGGCATTGCCATCAGACTCCTCCTTGTGCTCACCTTTCTAAACATTTTGCACAGCTTTGGCCTTCTCTCTTGACATAGCCAATGCTGTTTGCGAAGAGCGGTGTTTCTGTAAGCTTTGCCTTACTAGCCTTTCGCTGGTTCTTATGAAAGTTCATCAGGGTGTGTCATGATTTCTTCTGAACGGGCCAAAGTTCAGAACTCTACATTCTCAGGCCTCATCCCTCCCTTTCCAGGGTCTTTTCCCAGCCTGATAGTTAGTTACTAAAGCCCGTGCTCCACACCAACCTCCTCCCTTCCTTGTGTCCTTCTCTGAAGCCTTCCGATGGGTCCTCTGGGATTTGGATTTCTCTTGGTTTACCTGTCCTTCCCCCATTTAGTGTGGGTCTCCACCGATAGACGGATGCTTCCATCCTGAAGATATTGCTCCTGTGTAATGAACCCCTGCCTCTGACAAGTGAAAATCTACTTCACAAATACACTTGCTAAGAACCCACTGCAGTTGGGGCACTAGGTGAGCCGGAAGTGGTAGCAACAAACAGAGACATCAGACCATGGAGTGGGTTGGATGGCAGCTCTCCTGGTGTTTTTACCTGGAATCTCAGCATGTAGCCTTAAGGTTGTTCCATCTTTCATAGTCTGACTTTTCATGGCTTCTGACACAGTAAGAGGAAGCGAAGCTGCTGGGAAACTGCCTTACATTTTTTGTTTTGTTCTTACTCTGTGTGTGTATGTGTGTGTGTGTGTGTGTGTGTGTGTGTGTGTGTGTGTGAAATCCCCTGGAACTGGAGTTGCAGACAATTGTGAGCCGTCATGTGGGTGCTGAAAACTAAACCCAGTCTTACCTGGGAATTGAACCTGAGTCTTAGAGAAGAGTAGTCACTGCTCTTACCTGCTGAGCCATCTCTCCAGCCCCTGAGCCAGAGACTCTCACTGAGCCTGAAGCACACTGCTGGCACTGCTGACCAGCGAGCCTTCAGGGTCTTACCGTCTCTTCCCTGTAGTGCTAGAATTCCAGGGATGTGCTCATGCTTATCCCTTTAAGATGAGTGCAGGAGACTCGAACTCATATCCTTTACGTGGAGGGCCAAGGTCCTTCCATCTCCTCAGCCCAGTCTTAACTTTTAAAGGCAACTTTCAATTTGGCCACTCAAAACTTTCAGACCTTTATCCCAGACTTTTCTTGTGGCTTTTTCCCTTTCTAAATCAAGATACATGACAAAATTTAGGAATATTTTCTTGCCAGCGGGAGAGGGAGGGAGAAGGGAAGGGAGAGAGGGAGGGAAATAAAGAAAGGGGAAGGAGGGAGAGAGACAGACAGAGGCAGAGAGAGAAAAAGAGAGAGAGAGAGACACACGTGTGCGCACACAGAGAGAGAGAGAGAGGGAGAGGGAGAGGGAGAGGGAGAGGGAGAGGGAGAGGGAGAGGGAGAGGGAGAGGGAGAGGGAGAGGGAGAGAGAGGCAGCATCTTCTTTGATAGCTTTATTAGAACATGGTGACACAGAATGGACTTGCCGTTCCATCTCAGCTGGTCCTCCCCCAGACTTCATGCACCCTGTTTGTGCTGCCAGGAAAGGTTCCAGAGAGTTCACATTTGCAGGAATCTTCTGATGTGGCACTTTGTCCCTGGGCACTGTGGTCTTGAGCCCTGATTGGCTGTCTCTCTGATCATGCAGGTCCATTTGCACCAGAGATCTTGTGTCTTCAGGTAGTTGGCTGTGACTTAAGAAACTCACCTACCATAGACTCCTAAGAAGACATCTAAGTGGGTTTCTTGGACTTTCAGAGGGATTTTTGATAAAGAGACTCAATAGTCATCTCTGGGAGTCATCAGACCAAATTACTCCTTGAAGTTTATTGGCAGGCTAGCCCTTAAAATATTACTGTGGACCATTCTTTGCCCGTCTCCCTGACAACTTTAACTAAGCTTCTACTGTGTGTGAAAACTCTTCCAGAGACCCAACAGGCAAAGGTCAACAGAAAGAACTCATGCTGAGAGGAGGAAGACAGTGTCCAAGAACCATAGCCAACTCCCGTATTACAACCAAGCCGATGGTTTCTACAGAAAGTTCCATGGTGTGTGGCAAGGACCTGGTATAGGAAGGGTCAGGACAGACAAGGAAGAAATCCTCAAGGAAATGGTATTTTCAATGAGATCTCATGGAGTCAACTTGTTCAGAAGAGAAAGGAACATTTGAGGTCATGGAAATAGCACTGAGTTCCTTGTTTGCTAGAAATAGTAGATCTAAATAAAACGATAAGACAAACAGCGGCAGAATTAAGAGAAGGTAGGGGGTGGTGAAGCGGGAACTGAAGGGACGTGGAAGCCGGCAAGGCCAGGCCGGCGGGCCATTCTAACGAAGGTTCTATCCTGCATGTGACACAGCGGGGTATACATTTTCACAGCCCACTGAGGATGTGCGGAGAGCTGATGGGAGGAAGAGGGTGGGGTGGGTGTAGGAAAGAGATCTAAGCAGCTTTACCAGTTGTCCCAATGGAGACTACAGCAGTGGGGGGGAGGTCATGTGAGAAAGGGAAGAAGCAGCCTATCAGTTGGATGGTGGATATGTGTTGGAGCTAAGACTCTAGAGTGTCCCCCATGAGAAGAGGCAAAGTAAAAGGAGGGGCTGAGGCTGACCAAGGCTTTTGAAGCCAGGGATGTATCCTTTGCTTGAGAAGGGGGCTTTGGAGAATCAGGTGAGGGGGAAGTTGGAGAGTGTAGCTGTGGACTTGTTAAAGGTAAGATACCTTTGAAACATGCAGGCGGAAGTGCCCAGGGGCCTGGTGATTAGCCTACAGTTGTGAATCAGTAAATAATATCCTTATGTTTGGTTTGTCACCGAGCTCCAGGGAACGGTCACATCTAATGGTTGTGTGGAGGACAGCGAGTCACAGAGAGGGCTGGAAAGTCACATAAAGGGTGGTCATGGTGGGGGGTGGGCAGGAGAGGGTCTTGGAAACCCAAGGAACCATGGGTATCAAGGAGGGGTTGAGGTCATGGAAGGGCAACACCAATGAGAAGCCTTAGGGAAGAGAAGCCTATAGACACCCTCTTCTCTGTGGCGCTCTCACCAGCTCCACCTCCAGTCTCTTCAGTAGTCCTCCAACTACAGAAAGGGAGTTTATCCATTTGTACAGAGGAATATAGAGCTGCCCAGAGGGCAGGAATTTGTCCTGGTCACCAGATGAGGGTGGCACTAGGTCAACCCTCACATTTGTTCCCTTTGCATCTTTCCAACGTCTACCTGTGCTTGCCTGGGGCTCAACAGACACACTTTGGCCTGCAAGCCCACTGTACACTACTTCTTGTTGATAACGAGCACCATCAATGCTTGTAGCTCATCATGGGGGGGGGGCTTCCTGAAGGGCTAAGACTTGCTAGAGGAGGGTTAGCTGAGATAAGAAACGATCTTGGCTTCTCTTCAACTACATTGGTGTCAGTGTAGTTTAGAAAACATGGACATAAGCCTGGATTTTCACCCCATCCATCCATCCATCCATCCATCCATCCTCCCTCTATCCATCCATCCTCCCTCTATCCATCCATTCATCCATCCATCCATCCATCCATCCATTTACCCATCCATCCATCATCTATCTGTCCATCTGTCCATCTGTCCGTCGATCCATCCATCCATCTATCCATCCATCCATCTTCCCATGCATCTATTCACTCACCATACTTTCTGAGTACCTCTATCCCAGGCACATTTTCTGGTTGAGTGCCTGAGGTATATTTCATACCTCCCTGACTCTCAGTTTTCATCTCTCTAAAGTCTGGATGGTGATGCTTATCCTAAGCATATGCATATAAATTATGAGAGCCTGTGTAGACAAAGTACCTGGAACTTACTTAGGTGTTTGTGGAGGGCAATTTCTCTCCTCTTCCTTCTCTTCCAGTCCCTTCTTTTCTGCTCATGTTGAGACCCCATGAGGAAGCGAGGCCAGGCCAGTGCTTTATGGCAGCATCCTTTGCCCTGCCCAGCAGATGTGCATATTTTCTACAGAAGTATGTCCATGCACACCTGGCTACATGCCTCTGTCCTGCTATCTCTGCTCATGACTCCTAGGGCCAGCACCAACGTGAGCTTTGAACCCAAGGAATTCAGCCTAAATAAGCCTAAGTCCCTGTCTAGAATCTGCTCCCAGGGAAGCTGATCTGGGTGTTCTGTGAGCCTCCAGGCTCAGGCTGAAGTTTGTCCTCACTGGTTTGGTGGGGCTTGATCTACAGGAGCTCCAGAAAGGAGATCCAAGTGATAAGGCCAGTATCTTGGTGTCCTGGGCGGGATCTAGACAGCCTCACAGGGCAACACCCTCATTCCTTCCTGTGACGGTGTCCTTTCTGTCTCCTCAGACAGTGGCTCCCCCAGTTGCTCCTCTGATGGTCCTTCTGGGTGTTGCTGGAGGAGGCAAAGACCCCCACAGGCTCTTGCAGCAGCTTAGGAGGTTATTGGAGCATGTGGTACAAGACAGTGCTGTTTTCCTGTAGAGACACAAGCACAGGTCAGAGCTGGGCTACTGTTATGGCTAATCTTGCTTGTCAGCTTGACATACATGGGAAGAGGGACCCAACAGGTGAGAAGTTGCCTCCGTCAGATTAGCCTATCTGTAGGAATTTTTCTTGATTGCTAATTGATGTACGAGGATACAGTCCACTGCGGGTGGTACCATCCCTAGGCAGGAAAGGCATGGGCTTTGTAAGGAAGCTAGCTGAGCAAGCCGGGGTGGGCAAGCCAGTAAGCAGCTGCTGGATTCTTCCTTGAGTTCCTGCCTTGGCTTTCCACCTTGATGGATGCAACCTATAAGCTAAAATAAACCCTCGTCTCCTCAAATAACTTTTGGTTATTGAGGTTTTTGTTGTTTGTTTTCCCAGCAACAGAAAGCGTGCTAGAGCAGGTGATCACTGAGACAAGCCCATGAGATGAGCCTTTCTGCTACGCCAGGACCTCAAGAAGGTGGTTTGTGATGGCTCGTGGGTGTCTCTTCCCTGTCTAGAGCAGTTCATGGGCAGCAGCAGGGAAAGTCATCGCCCTATAAGGAGGAGCATCCAGGGGCCATGTCTTCAAATCTCAGCTCTGCTCCTGCATGCTGTGTTGACGTGATCCATTCAGATCCTCTGAATCTCATTTAGAGCTACTTATAACTATATATTCTCCGACTCTGGTAAGAACCCAGGGTTATAAAACACACCCGAGGGAACAACTCATACAGTAGGGGGCCCATGTGATGTGTGTCATATCTGTGTCATTTTCCAGTGTTCACAGTGCTGGAGATGGAACCCAGAGCCATCTCACACATGCCTTGCATGAGCCGGGGAAGCTTGGGAAACCACTGAGGTTAGCTGCCTTCCAGTGGGACAATCAAGCCCTCTGCTCCTCCTTCCGTACAGGGAGAGGGATGGACACAGTACTTCCCTGCACACTTCTGCTCGACACACGGTGGCTGTGGCTGTGGATGCCTGACTTTGTAAGGTTCCGAGGACAAAGACTCTGCTGATTCCCAGCCTCCTTCTGTGTGTGGCAACCCTGGCTGAGTCTCTGCTGGGAACTCCCTGGTGGCCCCTGGCCCTTCCCTCCTAACACTCTGTTCTTTCATCAGGATGGCAAGGTCAGGCCTGTGGCATTTTAGAGGTTCTGGCTCCCACACCAGTAATGTCCATATTTGGCCAAGTTAGCAGGGAGGTGTCTGCCCTTGGACAGACATTTCAATAGCTCTGAGAAAGTACTTCTTGCTGAAATTACTATCGAGAAGCCACTTAAAGCTGAAGCTAACTAGCTTTTGCCCTCTAAGGAGCCTGGTAATTCATCATGACATGTTCATAGTAAAATGTCAGCATGTAGAACCAACAAAAAGACACAGAGAACAACTCAGATAATCTCCCTACTCCAGAAAATCTTGGTTCACAATTCAGCTATTAGATATTTTTGAATGAAGTACATTAGCCATCCAAACATATCCTACTTTAAGTACATATACATATAATTTGAAGAATAGTTAAGAAGTCGAACTTCACTAACACGTGATTCATATCAGCAAATATTTTATTCTATTTACATTTTATTTTGTATGTAGATGGTATCATGTTTTATGATTTCCCCTCTCTGAGGCTGATATTTTATTCTTACCTTATAACCCTGAGACAGGTCTCTCACTGAACTTGAAGTATGATGACCTTTTGGATAGGCTAGCAAGCTCTGGAGATCCGCTTGTCTCTGCCCCTCAATGCTGGGGTTATAAGCGCAGGTGACCACACCTGGCTTTGTAATGTGGGTTCCGGGGATTCAAACTCAGGCCCTCATCTTGTGTACTGAGTGCTTTTATCCACTGTGCCAACACCTCAGCTCCCATTTGCCTTTGTTTTAATAGCCATGTTTTATTTATTTTCCCTTCCGGGTTTGTTTATGAAAATCCTTTTTATATCCCAAACTCATCAAAGTATTCTATTTTTTTTTCTTCTACAAGTTTAAATGTTGCTCTTGATATTGGAATTAGCTTTTGTATATCGCCTGGCATACTGGTTGGCTTTGTTGTGTGTCAATTTGACACAAGCTGGAGTTATCACAGAGAAAGGAGCCTCCCTTGAGGAAATACCTCCATGAGATCCAGCTGTAAGGCATTATCTCAATTAGTGATCAAGGGAAGAGGGCCCATTGTGGGTGGTGCCATCCCTGGGCTGGTAGTCCTGGGTTCTATAAGAAAGTAAACTGAGTAAGCCAGGGGAAGCAAGCCAGTAAATAACATTCCTCCATGGCCCCTGCTTCCTGGCCTGTTTGAGTTCCAGTCCTGACTTCCTTTGGTGATGAACAGCAATGTGGAAGTGTAATCTGAATAAACCCTTTCCTCCCCAACTTGCTTCTTGGTCATGATATTTTGTGCAGGAATAGAAACCCTGAGTAAGTCACATGGGCATCCAATATTTTTCCCCATTTTTCTTCCTGATCCCTCCCATTCCCATTTTTAACGTGTGAATGGTTTTCTACCCATGTGTGGTGCTGACGGAACATCTCCACCTGATCATTGTTTCCCTTTGGGTGGACATGGAGTTGATTCCAATGACATTATTGTTCTTAATGTCACCAAAATCTACAAAAGGATTCCCCATTCTTTATGCCACGGGCCTGTTGGTTTTTCCAGAATTTTCCGCAGAACTGCCATTGGGTTTGTTGCTCTTCTTTTGACCAAGTCCTTTGTCTTTTGCTTTACTAATGTCTGCTCCGTGGCTGTTCTTCACTGTGTACGGGTGCACAGTGCTGATCTTTTTAACTTTATAAGTTGAAATTTTAGTTCTTAAATTTCAAACTCACTGTTTATGTTCTAAGTGTGTACATCTGCACCTCCCTTGATGGGCGCTTTGAGGAATGGTGCATGTTTCTTGAGGCCTTGTTTCCATTGTCCTGTACTCAAGTATATTTCCTAATAGCTTAAAGACTTTTTTTCATCATCTCACCAAATAAGGAATGCATTTGCAAGTTATCATAGGTTATTATTATTATTATTATTATTATTATTTTGCTATTTAACTTTGTCATTGTTAGAGGACCACTCTATGAACCGAGTTCTTCTAGTACTCAACTCTTTTTCTTCGGTTTGTTCTTTTGAGACAGGATCTCAATATGTAGCCCTGGCTAGCCTGGATCTTGCTATGTAGCCCTGTTTGGCCTTGGACTCACAGAGATTACTTGCCTCTGCCTCTGGGAGTAACTCTATGCCACTATACCCAGCTCTAGACAACTCTTTTGTGTTTGAATGTGTTCTGCCTTTGTTGGGAAGAAGCATTACACTTTTGATTGTGCAAATCATAATAAAGAATTATATTCTTATATTGATACACATATACCTGGTTTTTAAATACTGATAATATATTATACATTTTGTATTATAACAAGTTATAAGTTTTTCTTTACGTGTTTTACAAGCTAAGGTCATTTGGTACATGTGAATTAAAATTATCTTTCCAGGAGATTAACTCTCATCAAAATACATTGGCCATGTTTATCCTTAATAATATCTTCCACCCAAAGTTTATTTTGTATGATATTAATAGAGCTAGCTAGATTTATTTTTGCTAGTATTAGTGTAAGGTAGCTAATATATATGCTCTTCCTTATACTATCAATATTTCTGCTTCATATTTGTTAAATCTGTTTATTATAAAGTATTTGTCTAAAAAAATCAAATCTAATGATCCCCTCTTTCTTCTTTTAAAACCTTGCTTACCATTATTGCTATGATTGGCTGTGCAGGTGTGTAGGGGTTGCAAACGCTGTAGTTTGCTTGTCGTGGTCAGAGGACAGGTTTGTCCAGCCAGTTCTCTCCTGCCACCTCCGCATGGCCTCTGGGGACTGTGCAGCAAACTCAGCTGAGCCCCGTCACAGGCACTTCTGTTGAGACCGTGTCTCGCCCTGTAGCCCAGGCAGGCCTTGAGTCCATGCTTCCCTATCTTAGGTCCCCAGTGCTGGGGCTGAAGGTGTGTGCCGCCATGCCTGGCTCTTCATATCTTTAATTGGTCATTTTATTCCCTCCGCCAATGAGGTTCCTGATATATTTTCACTTGTTCCTTTTCTTTTCTTTTTAAAAAAAGACGTATTTATTTTATTTATGTAAGTACACTGTAGCTGTCATCAGACACACCAGAAGAGGGCATCAGATATCATTACAGATGGCTGTGAGCCATGTGGTTGCTGGGATTTGAACTCAGGGCCTTCGGAAGAGCAGTCAGTGCTCTTAACCACTGAGCCACCTCTGTAGGCCCTCACTTGTTTCTTTCACCTTGATTTCTATTTCACCATTAACCTACCCTGTCTAAATGTCCCCATATTCTCTTGCTTTCTTCCAAACTGCTCCTTTCTCCATTCCCTTATCACAGACAGCATCGTATGGGTTCTACCTTCCCTTTTAAGGTAAGGCTACCAGGGCATTTTGACCTACATACGTGTAAAGTCCAGTGGCCTAGGCCATCAGCCACACCAAACCGGGATAGGAGTCCCACAGTGTGCAGACTCCAGCCCAGGTTCACAGAGACACTAGAAGACCTTCTAGTCATCAGACCTCTCATAGCCCCACGCCCACCTCTGCTTTGAGCCCCAACACTTGCTACAAAGACCGGGCTCCACGAGAGAGCGGGGCCATCTTTGCATTGCCTTCTCCTGGGAACATGTTAGCTTTCCCCTGAGATCCCCACTCTTGCCCCTGTGGAAGAGAGGAAGCCGACCTCCCTCACCCTGCCTACCAGTGTCAGACTAAAGTACTCCTAAATACACATTATTTGAATGAACCGGTGCTGTTAGAATACATTCAGCCACCAGGGGTCAGGACCCAGCATCCACGCTCCCTCCTGGGACGCTTCCTCAGCTCCTCTGGCTATCCATCCCTCTGTGATGTTAGGGACAGCAGCATCCCAGGACATGAGCTCCAGGGCCTTCTTCCATGGACCTCTACTGCCTGCAGGACAGATGGCCAGACAGAACCACCGACTGTTCTGCTTGTGCCTGTAACTCTGCATCTGTTGTTCCTAGCACTTGGCATACCCTTCATTTCTTCTCCGCCTTCAGGGTGTTGGGGCTGGAACCCAGGGCCCACACATGCTAGCTCTACCACAGAGCTATGCCCTCAGCCCTTTATGTCTTATTTGGTGACCGTTTCCACTCCCGCTTCAAGGCTATTCAGTTGTCACCTTTTTGGGCAGCTGTTTCTGAGGTCTTCCAAAATTACTGACTCGTCTCCTGTTTCTGCACTTACTTCCCTGAGCTGGCCACTGGATTGCTTCTCTGTCTCCCAGACTATGCTAAGGGTGTTGTAAAGGTAGGTGGCAACGTTTCCTTTCATTTTGCATTTGACAAGCCACATGTGTTCATTTGTGTGTGCTATACATACCATCCTGCCCATGAGGAAAGTCAGGAGACAACTTGTAACAGTTGCCATCCTGTCCCTGTGGAAAGTCAGGAGACAGTTTGTAACAGTTGGTTTGCTACTTCCACAATGTGAGACCAGAGATCGAACTCAGCTAGCTCATCAGGCTTGGCAGCAAGCACCTTCACCCCCCTCCCCAGCCATCTCCCTGCCCTGGATCTCTCACCTTCTATCATCGTCTACCTCAGAGTGGATGTTCGTATGTGTGTGTGTGTGTGTGTGAATCGACGAGTGAATGCTTCAGTCAGTCTCAAGGGACAGCGACCTGTCTGTCTTCTGACTTGGCCAGTTCAGACAGGCAGGTGTGGGACAGGCAGGTGTGGGACAGGCAGGTGTGGGACAGGCAAGTCTGGGACAGGCAGGTGTGGAACAGGCAGGTGTGGGACAGGCAGGTGTGGGACAGGCAGGTGTGGGACAGGCAAGTCTGGGACAGGCAGGTATAGGACAGGCAGGTGTGGGACAGGCAGGTGTGGGACAGGCAGGTGTGGGACAGGCAGATGTAGGACAGGCAGGTGTGGGATAGGCAGGTGTGGGACAGGCAGGTGTGGGACAGGCAGGTGTGGGACAGGCAAGTCTGGGACAGACAGGTGTGGGATAGGCAGGTGTGGGACAGGCAGGTGTGGGACAGGCAGGTGTGGGACAGGCAGGTGTGGGACAGGCAGGTGTAGGAGCGCCCATTCTGGTTGCCTATGGCTGTCCTCACCTGCTTGCTGGCTACCCTGCCTCTCACAACTAAGCCTGCCAGAGCCTTGACAGCAGGAATCCCAACAGACCATGGTAGGTGTGCATATGAGTGTATGCATGCATGTAAGTGTGTGTGTGTGCATGTGAGTGTGTATATGTGTGTGTTGGTGGTGGTGCCATTCATTTCAGCAGATATCTGGACAAGAACTAAATGATGTCCTTGGGCATGTTTGAACAGTGTCATCCTTGGGACCCACATGATGAAAGGTTGTCCTCTGACTTCCTGTGTATACCATGGAATGCATGTGCAAACACACACACACACACACACACACACACACACACACACACACACACACACAGATAATGTGATTTTAAAAACCCACAGAAGATGATTGACAAGAAGCAGCGCCATCTGAGTCTTGAACTGATCGCCATGCCCTTTCCCCCTCCACTATCACAGTGATGCTACAAGGCGAATGTTTTCACCACAAAACTGAGGCTCCAGGGAGGTGGAGATACCCCAAGGACTCTCTCTCTCATCAGAGGGCGGTTTGAGCCTGAGCCATCTGACTCTGAAGCATACTCTCTCCTTCCTATGATGACTTGTTGCTCTCTGGGAGGCCGACTACATGCCTGTGATAGAATGATACGGAAGACAGCCTGGAGACAAGATGGGCGACCAATCTCCGTAACTTATGAGTGAGGGTGTGCACAGATCAACAGCTAAGGTCTGGACAGAGAACAACGTGTGGACCTTAGAGTGAGCAGAAAGCAAGAACGCATGAGATTAAGGGTGTGTACTCATGTATGGCACATGCACACACACATGTGCATGTCCAGAGCCCGAGCATGTGTGTCTACCCTGCCTGTGGGTGGGAACAAGTTCTGTCATGAGAGCTGTGTGGAGCAGAAGCCATTTCTCGTTCTGAGGTGTGAGAAGGGGGACATTTGTGTTTTGCCTGGTACAATGGATGGAAATGTAACAGCACCTACAAATGTTTAGGGGTATGGGGCCGAGGGAACAGCATGAGCTGGGACTGTGGTCTGAGGACAGGGGAGGAGAAGATATAGAGGAGACTGCATCCTTTCTGTAGTAGCAGGGTGGTCCTGGCTGAGGTATGGTCTCCAGGTACTGGGGAGCTACTGAAGGCTCTGGAGGGCAGGGGTTTAGGGAACTGTCTAACATTCCTAGCAAGTTCCCTGTGGCCTAGGCTGGCCGTTCCTCAGGACGCTGTGTGGTGCCTCTGAGTGTCTCAGAAGATAGGGGAAAGGAGCTTGCCCTTCCGTGTTGCCCCTCCCCCAAAGGTGCACATGTTAAAGGCTTGGTGGTCAGTCAGGTGTGCTAGTGGGGTGCCTGTGTCAGGGTGGTGTGGGGTGTGTGTCTTTAAAAGGAGGGGCTTAGTGGAGAGAGGTTGGCCCATTAAGAGCATAGCATGCTCTGGAGGGGGTTTCACCCAGCTGCCTCCTCCCTCTCTGCCTCCCAGCCTTAATGATGATGAGGTTTGCCATTAGCTCCCCAGCATTCTCTGATGCACTTGTCACCTCAGCCCTGAGGCAAAGCAGACAACAGCCACACACTGAGACTTTTCAGCCTGAGGAGAACCTCTGTTTTGAAGCTGTTACCTCAGCTGTTTTATCTCATTGACAGAATGCTGACCAATATACCGTCTGTCAGGAAATAGTCTCCCAGCACTGGGAGGGTGCAGGGAAGGGGGCATAGGCAGTTCTCATAGGTGTCCTCTCTCAAGGCGAAGTGTGTGATCCCACATTCATCTGGAGCTTGTGCTGGGTGTGTGGCCTGGGACTCTCTCAGCAGTCTGTTGGGTGGGCACCAGCTCGGGTATCCAGAGATTCTAACCAAGCACATGTTGCCGTAATTACAGGGAGGTAGACTACACAAACCTGCTAGATCTAAACTCTGGGCACTGAGCGACGGGACCCACAGAAAACCCGTCACCTATGACGGACACCAGGCTGACCCTAGGCATCTTGGGTACTCAGTTGCTTGTCACACCCACGCTGGAGATGGATTACTATACTGTGGAGGGGTTGCAAAGGTCAGGCAAGTTGGGAAACTTGCCTGAGGCAACACAGCAAACAGGTTGGTGCTGGCGACTTGACTGCATCTGGAATGAACTACAATCCAGAATTGCAGGGCTCACCTGTGATCTAGATCTTGAGGCTGGAAGATACAAGTTTCTGAGCTGGACCTTGGTAGGGAGATCTTGAGGCATAGTGGCCATGAAAAGCTTAGGTCCAGGCAAAGTAGTAATTGCCTTTAATCCCAGGAGACTAAGGCAAGGAGATCTCTGAGTTCAAGGTCAGCCTGGAACAAAGCAAGTCCCAGATCTAGACTTGGTAGTACACACCTTTAATCTGAGTCACACCTTTTGCTGGAGACCTACACAAGGACATTGGAAGAAGGAAGACTCGCTTTTCTTCACCTGCTTGCACTTACTTGCCAGCATATCTGTTGGAGCCTACTTCTACAGAAGACCAGGAGAAACAACTGGCTTGGTGGGACTGAGCAATTACTTGAGCCTTGGGCTGCCCATCCACAGCTGACCATTGTTGGGGAGTTGGACTACAGACGGTAAGTCATCACAATAAATCTCCTCAATATAGAGACATTTCTTAAGTTTTGTGACTCTGGAGAACCCTGACTAATACAATGTTATGGCACACAAGCTTGTTGCTTGAAAGAGAAGCAATGGTGTGGGGAGCCCTACTTCCTGTTTAGCTCCTCCCCGTCTCTTTGTCACCTAGTGGTTTTGGGCCATTGGACAAAAACCTGTGAGAATCTCTAAGACTCACTTCACTTTACAACTCCCATGTGAAGAAGAATGTTTGCTGGTCATCTCTGGACGAAGACCCAGAACCCAGGGACTTAGGTCACTTTCCCACAGACTCAGAGCAAACAAAGATGGCGGCTTCTGGGGAAGACCAGCTGCACCAGATGCCCTGCCATGCTCTCCCCAGAATGCATGAAGCAGAGCTGGTGGCCAGGAACTGATTCATGGTCCCATCTCTCTGGAATGTGGGTCCACTCAGGTCTCCCTCATCCTAGCTTTTGTTTACCCTGTCTCCTTGTGAAAAATTAATTAATTAGTGTGTGTGTGTGTGTGTGAGTGAGTGAGAGAGAGAGAGAGAGAGAGAGAGAGAGAGAGAGAAAACACATATGTATATGCCATGGTGCATATGGAGATCAGAGGATAGGAGGACAGCTTGCAACAGCCAGTTCTCTGTACCATGTGGGTGCTGGGGATTAAACTTAGGCCATCAGTCTTGTTGGAGCATACCTTTATTCACAGAGACATACCCCCAACCTCAGGGATGTTTATGTAAGATAGAGGAGATCCTAAACTCCCTCCAATCTCATGCTAGTGACTGCTTATGAAAAAGACCCCAGGCCATCTGATGCATTCAGGAAGTTCACTCCCCTCGCTCTCTGCACCTCACTGTTGAGGCAGACAAAGTGGCATGGCCCTTACATCAATAATGGACCTGAAGCTTGGTGACACCTGCCATTAGACGCTGCTCTGGGCTCCATAGCCTGTGCCTGTCTCCTGTGTACCCATGCTAGTCTCTTCTCTGAGTCCCTAATTTGCTCTCCAGTGTCTCAAGGGCTTTAGCCTTGACGTTAGGACAGGGAGTTTCCTTCATGTGTCTCCCCCTCAGCTCCTTCAGACACTCTTCCTCCTCCTAGGTTCCTACTGCCATCTTTCTAGGCCAGTGCTCACTCTTCCTGTTTGGTCCTTATCCTCTGCTCTGGTCAGCTGGCCACACGACACCTACAGGATCCTACTGCTGAATACAGCTTTGAGGAAGTGACACCTTCAGATGTGGCTAGCCGCAGGAAGGCCCATATAGCCTATCTCGATGACAAACAAAATGGAACAAGTGGCCTAAAATAATATCCCTTCCCTCTGGGCCAGAACCCTGTTTCTAGAAGCTCAGTTTCTAGGAAAAGTCTGAAAGAAATCTGGGCATTCTCTGTTCCAGGATGTTCGCCTTGGAGTTGCTTACAACAGCAGACAAGCGGCAATGTGAGGCAGGGCCTGTGCATATGACTGATTCCTGTCAGTGCCCAGGGAAGCTTAACAGCTGCCAGCTGTGACCCAGGCCATACATTCCAGTTGTGCTGGCACGGAAGTGCCACAGGACAGGTCTAGAGGGGCCCAGACAGCCTGGGGAACTTACCCCAGAGGCTGGAGGTGGGACGAGTCCTGTAGTGACTGCCTTCAATATCCAGAGTCACTGGGGTCACAGATGGAAGTGACAGAGTTGTCTGACACTGGAAACTTAAGGTTTTCCTTCATCTGAGGAATCGTGGTCTGTCTGCTCCCTGTGCAGAAAGAAAGGAAGACTCTTACCCTGGACACCCAGGCACTTGCGGACAGGCCTCTCCCAGAGGGAGGTGCTGATGCAGTTAGCCTGCTTCTCAGACAGAGGCAGTTCTAGAGAAAGGAAGCAGTGCTCAGGTCGGCTGGCTGCCTCTGGGAGACAGCTTCCAGGAGACGCTCCAGTGGCCCTCTTCACAGGGATAGGAGTGAGCTGGCAAAATGGAGACCCGATGAATCAAGAATCAAACGCGAAGACTTGATGAATCAGAGCAAGCATCAGCTGCCACTAGGGAGAAGAGTGAGAAGGAAGGGAGGGGGGAGAGAAATAGGGAAGGAGGGAGGGAGAGGGGGCAGCAAAGCTTCCTAGAGGCCAGTCCCACAGGGAGAGATGGGGAGGGCAGAGCACAGGACTGTCACCTCATGTCCTCCTGAACACGAACAGTTAGAATAAGCATCCTCTGCAACTTTCAATTGTAGGTTGTATTAGAACAAAAATTAGCATTCCCTCCAAGAGGGGAAAGGGAGGCTCAGAAGGTCATGGAACTTACAAGAAACTTCCTTCACCCCTGAGCTTATGCAAAAGTAAGCAATTGCTTTGGAGCAGGAGACCCTTGGGTGGTGCAGCCACTTGGGGAACTGCCTTGCTGCAATGTCCCTAAAGCTCTTCAGGGATGCGGCTGTCTGAATTGCACATGGTCACATGTCCCCAATCATCATCAGCTTCCCTGGTGGGACCTGTGTGGATTTGTCTCCCTGGCCTTTTCCTGCCCTTTGTATCTGGGATGAAATGAAAGTGATACAGCCAGGGGCTTCCCCGCCACCTCTCTTGAATGGCAGTCGGTGGGTGAGGGTGTATGTGTGCAGTCAGCCCTCCAACACTGCGCTGAGTCTTATGTGGACTGTGATATAGTGTGCCCCGTGCCCTGCAGCTTTAGCGTGGGGCACACACAGGACAAGAAGACCTACTGATGGTCACGTGGCAATCCCTGCCACCCTTCAGCCCTTGTACAGGCCCCCCATTCACTTCTTACCTTTGGGCAGGGAGGATGTGACAGCCTAGTCAGGGGAGTCTCAGATGTAGAACCCCTGTGATGCTGTCCCATTCTGACTCCCAACACTCTGCTGTAAACAGCTTCTGTGTTACATAAATGCCAGCATCACCCCAAAGCAAAGACCCCCTGGGGCTCACTGCTGTTTCTGCAGGGGCAGGACCAGCTCTTTTACACGTGAGGATATCCAGTCTCCGAGGATGTGACTTTCTCAGAGTTGCAGGCAGCAGATACCTCTACAGAACAGGCAGAGGCACCCGTAAGTCAGGCTGCCTGTCGTGAGGCTGGGGATCTTGCTGCAGACCTCGTCCTGCTCTGGCACTTGTAGCTAATCATGACAAGGACAAATTTCACTGTCTCTGCCTCTCCACACTAAGCAACTCATCAGTATAAAAACCACGTTCCCCACTGCCACTGCCGGAGACTCTTGACATTACACAGTTGGGGTTGTGTGCCTAATTTCCCTCCCTTGTTAAGCACTGATATATAGTTATTGTTGGAAGGGTCTCCTGTGACGAATCCAAGTTCCCAGCTTCCAGATGAAGGGCAGGAGGCTCAGGCTCAGGAGACAACTTGAGCGACTCAGTTGTGCTCTGAGAAGTCCACGGAAGCCCCCAAGCTCTTCAGCTTCTCCTATGCGAAAAGGCCACACCAGGGGATAAAACCCACTGACTTCCGGGTGTGGACACAGCTGTGCCAGGCGCTGAGTGTGAACTGGTGCTAAATCTCACCCCATCCCTTTAAGGGAGGTGGCTTTAATCCCCGTTACTATTATTTTTTCTGATGGGAAAGCTGGGGCTCAGAGAGGTCAAACATAGGCCTCAAGTCCCAGAGTGTGTGGCTGGGAATTGTTATTCATGTCTTCCCCCTACACCAGCCTTGGTAAATTACAGTCCATGGGTCCAATCCTACCTACTGTCTGTTTAAATAAAAAAGGCTATAAAAATGTAAAGTAGCACTTCGTGACCCATGAAAATGTTATGCAACTGACATTTCGGTGTCAGTAAACAATACTTTAGTGGGACACAGCCACCTTTCTGCATTTATTTGCTGATCATGGCTGCCTTTGAGCTATTGGCAGACGGGGCCACGGTCATGTATTATTTATCGATTTGACACAATCTGAGAAATGCATCGTTAGGAGACAGACCCCTGTGCAGATGTCACAGTGTGTACTTACACTCTGAGTGGCTGGGCCTTGCATGTACCTCAGCTGTATGGCGTAGGTGCCGTTTCTAGGTTAAGAACCAGTGCAGGGAGACACAGTGCTGAACGGGGCAGGCCATCCCAGTATAGTGCTAAGTATTTGTGCATCCTAACGTAGACATAGTACTACAAAGCCATAGGCATAAGATCTTTGGCATCTCTCTTACAAATTTAGACATGGAACCTATCTGACACTCTGAAGGAAAAAAAAGTTCCCATCTGTTTCCTGCTGGAATTTTTTCTGTGGGTCCTGGAAGGTGTACAGCCCTTCCAGGTGTGTCCCCAAAAGGACACTCTGACTGGTCTCAGCCCAGAGCATTGAGTGCAGGGTGGAGGGCTCTCTCTGTGCTCCCAAGTTACACGCTGTTCTGGAGGCTATGTTCCACAGGGAAAGGGGCTTTGGGGTTTTTCCCTTGACTGCTCAACTGGGTAAAGTTGTTTTTTTTTTTTTTTTCTGAAAGGTGAAAATGAACAAGTCGGTGGCCTTTTCCTCTCCTCTGAGGTTCTGGGAAGGCAGTGCCTGCTGACCTGCCTTAGAGAGAGGCCAGGGGAGGGTACAGTCTGGGGAAGAGGGTGAAGCAGGGGTTCAGCTTCCAGCTGGCACCATCCCCAGATGTGCTGTTTCCAGTGAGTGACCATGACAGGGTCCCCACTGCTCTTTATATTCTTCCCCTGCCCCCGACTTCCTCTGAGAATAAGAGGGGTTCTCATAGTGCACACTCTCTGCAGAGAAAGAAGAAGAAGCTGTGACTGTGGCTGTGACTGTGGCCATGGCCGTGACTGCTCACTGAGCAGCTTTGCAGTAGCTCGGCATTTGGAACCCACCTGGGAAGGAGGAAGAAGAGGGTCGGATCTGGGTCAGCTAGGTGGTCCCAGATATTGCCTCATCCTAGAACTCTTCAGCCAAGACAGTGGGTGTCTATCTGTGCCCAAAGCCCACAGTACCTCCCTGTGTCCACTACATCCTCACCTGTCCCCAGTGAAGGAGGGGGAGAAAAGCAAAGACCAAAAATAAATAAATAAATAAATAAAGAAAGAAAGAAAGAAAGAAAGAAAAGCAAAGACCAAAATAAATAAATAAATGAATAAATAAATAAATTCATTAAAAAATGGACAAAGGAAGACCAGACACGGTAAAAATGGATTTTAAAAAAAAGCATCATGTTAAATGAAAGAAGCCAGTAACACACTGTGGAGGGACAATAACTCCACAGAGATGGGGAGGGGGCTTCCCTTGAACTGAAGGAATGAGTGGTGGGAACTGGGAGGTGACAACAAAAGAAACTGGGGGGCGGGCTCTCTTGGTGGAATATAAGTGCCGCAGAATTAACTATGACAGTAGCCACATGCTTCTCTGAAGGTTCTAGAAGCCACTGGTATGTGCACTTTGAATGGGTGGGCGGAAAGTACCTCAACTGACTGGGAGGAAACGAGAAGGAAAGAAGATGAAATTCAGACAGGAAGAGGAAGGGGCACATGACAAAGAAACACATTTGTCCATGAGCCTGCCATACACCAAGGATGGTAAGGGCCTGCGCCTTCACTCTCAAAGGCAGTCAGAGTGGTGGCCTCAGACTGACAAATGTCACTGGTCAGTAAGAGGGCACTCTGACTCATACTGAGTCTATCCAACCTTGAGGCAGCTAACATCAGGACCATCTTACACAAGACAGCCAGCAGGACCCTGGAGGCAGTGGGAGGGAAGGCAGCTGCAGTCACTTACAGTTTGGGAGGGAGCTGTTAAATGTTAACACTAACAATGTGTCAAAAATCTAGGCCGTGTCAGAGAGTCAGATGATGGAAATAAACACATCTGGGCTCTTGAACCAGCCAACACATTTAGGCCCGTGAAGGAAACTTCCCTTCTTAATAACAGCTCCTCCATGGGAAGCGTGTCTGTTAGCCACGAAGCTCTGGTGTGTCGATGGATAGTGGAGCCTCATCTCCAGAGGGTGAACTTAAAACAGTAAGCAGAGCACCCTCTCCTCCCCCTTTTCCCCTCCCCTTACTCCTCCTCCCCCACACCCCTCCCTCTTATCTCCCACCCCCTGCATAGCAGTGAGGTCGTGCTGTGGCCAAGGGTCTATGGATGGCTGTCCTCCGCAGAGACATGTTTTCTGTTGTTCTCCTGAGCCTTAGCTTTTCCAGGCCCATCTGTGACAGCAGTGGGGGTGGGCAGGTTGGGGCGGGGGACTTCCCACCAGAGGCTCTGTGACTCAGAGATGGCCCTGGATGCTTCTGCGAGATCTGCCCCTGGCACCAAGTCTCCGAGGAGGGCCTGGTGTGACTCAGTGTATAAGAAAAGGGAACAAGCTCTCTCTGAGCTTTGCTAGGTTCCCCCAACTTCCCTCTCTGAGGCTTGGTTTCCTGATGTTTAACAGTGGGTGACTTTGACTACTAGGGTTCTCGGAGACCTAAGACAAGGAATTCATTCATTCATTCATTCATTCATTCATTCATCAGCCTGCCAGGCACAGTGCTGGCTCTTGGGGACCCAGCAGTGATTGATGTGGGCAGGACCTGCCCTCCGGGAGCTTATGACATAGTGGGGCAAACACAACCCAAATTGAAGGTGGAAGAGCATGGGGTAGCCTGGGGGGTGCTGACCGACCCTATGCACAAGAGGAAATCGTGCATTTGCAGGCTCCCAGTGCCTGTATTTAGAGCCTGTGGCTGGGTAGACTTTGACCTTCATTCCAAAAGCAACAGAAGGGTTGAACCACAATCTAGTTGCTTTTTGAAAGAGCCTGTGTGGCTTTAGAGGGAAGGAAGGCAGACTCAGGGGCTGGAGGCCACTCTGGCTCCTTGGCAAGAGGAGGATTGGGAGGTGAAGAAGGAGGTACCCAACTGGGACTCCAGCCCTCAAGGCACCTTGGATATGCCAAGCCAGGGGCAGAAACAAAGGGTCTCTGCAGGAATGAGGAAGTGCCCACTCAGAGGTACCGATAGGCTAGGTGCCCTTGCATCTTATCTCCGCAGAGATTATGAGAGCGAGGGAGTAGAGGAATAAGACCCAAACGGCCCAGCCTTTCTGCCTGCTCTGCACTACAGATTCGTCAAAGCCTTCCGATGCCTTGGCTTCCCTTCCTGGTGTCTACAGGACTGAGTCTGTGGTGCCTGTCAAAAGCAGAGCCACGTTCAAATCCAGGAGTTTGTCGGTGGATGGAGGCCAGGCTTGGAAGACAGGCAGGTGTGAACTGGAATCTTAGTTCTGTCAAGTCTGGAAAGGTGGTGGCTGGACACCAGTTGGTGTCTCTGGGCAGCTGCTGGGTCAGGGCCACCGGGTGAGAAGCTCTGCTTGTTTGCCCAGGGCTGTGGTCTGAGAGCACAACGTCTAACAAGGGTTTTGGTAAACACTCGGTAAAGAACTCATGCTTAGGGATGGAATCGGGGTGGAATGGGTCAGGTGTCCCCCACAATGGGGCTGAGGAGGGGCAGACAGAGCCTCAAGCTAGAAAGATAGGGCTAGTTAGTTTGGCTAACCTCTCCTGAGGTCTCTACCTTGTCTGGCTGTGCCCTGCCCCCTCTCCACCTAGGAGATTCTGGATAGGTTGGTTGCCTTCAAGGTTCTTGGCAGAGTTAAAGGCTTTGGGTGAGTTCTGTTCTTGCCCTTAGACAGAGCAGAGAGGACACGCTGTCAGTCAGCAGGGACTCTGGGCGCTGACATTGCTGAGGGATGTGGAAAGCTCACACTGCCCAGGAAGCCCAGAGAAAACCTGGGTGTTCCTAGTCTCCTGCAATTCTAAAGCAGGATGTGGGCTCCCTGACCCCTCTTCTCTGCCAAGCCCACCGTTTCCAGAGGCTGAATACAGACCACAGTGGACTCTCTAAGATCCGAGCTCTGGATCTACTCTGCAGCAAGCACCACCTCTTGGCTGGCTGTGGCTTTCCCCAGTCAGTACCTAGGGTGACTCTGAGGACCAGAAGAAAATGTGGCTATTCAGACTCTGCCAGGTGCCCAGTACCCAGAGACTACTCAGTAATGGAGCTTCTAGGAATGTCCCACCTTGTGTTATTTGGGGGAAATTTATTGGACTCTTTGAGCCTTGATTGCCTGTCTATGAAGTGAAGTGGAGCAAGAGTTCAGGAACAATAAGATTGTCTCCAAAGGGAGGGAGGAGAGGAGCACGGTGAGCAGAGCAGTCTATGGGAGGATCTGCTCATAGGAGGGCATGGCACCTATGAGGACAGATGAAGCCTTGAACCTAAGGAGGCAGGTCTACCCCAGCTGTCCCTCAGAACTCAGAGCCAACCCTCAGGCTTTGCAAATGAATGGATAATGAAAGGAATGACTAGGTTGACTCCAGGGACCAGCACTGTAGTGGGCTAAGGCGTAGTCTGTGGGAAGAGAAAGAAACACCACCTTAATTGGGCAACTCCTCTGTTAGGCGCTTTCCAATACTCTCTTCATGACTCAAGCAGGAGCTGGCTCTGTACACGTCAAGCTTCCTCAGCGCCTCCCAAGACAGTGCCGTGGGTCCCTGCAACACCCTGCAGGGACTTTGTCCCCCAGTGAATTTATTGAAATCTCATTTTGATTCTGTTTCTCTTCCCAGCCTGGGCACCTCTCAGAGGTGGAATCTTGCCGTCATATATTCCTCCCATGCACCCTCAGCCCCTACTATTACTGCACTCTGCTTACCCAGTGTTCTACAGGGTTGTTGTTGTTCTTGTTGTTTTGCTTTTATTTTTAAGTATCCTATGAGATTTTTCTTTTCTCTCTCCCCTACCCATGGATCAGTGCAACTCCCTTCTTAAACATCTACATGCTCACTCTGCTAGCTCACATCAACGCCTTCTCTCGGAGGCCCAGCTCTGCTAACCACGTCCTCCTTTCTGAAGCCCAGCTATATGAAAGCCGCCTGTCCCTAGCCCTGGTGTCTGTCCTTCCCCAAACTCTACACGAGAGGCCCACACTTGCGGTTCTACTGAGGCCACACCTGCCAACCTCTGCCATTCTCATTCCTTACCAACTGGAACACTTCCCAAGGAAGAAGTGGTTTGCATATAATTTTTACGTTCTTCCCTGAGGGAATAACTTATCACTTATAACTCCTGAGTGGCAGAGTTGGGCCTTATACTTAGGCTACCTGAGTGGAAAGGCAGTTTAGTTAGAAAGAAGGGCCTCTGAGCTCTGGAGTGAGTAGCACTCTGTCTAGGTCCCAGCTCAGTGGCCTGTGGTAAGATCTGTGTTGCCTTTAATGTGGCTTTTGAAAAATGAAGTTAAATGTTCTACCTAAGAGGATGAGAGATGATTTCTGTAAAATGCTCATGAACCAGTCCCAGCATCATCGGCACCGAGGGTGGGGTGTCTCCCAGCACTTCATACCCACAACATTTACCTGACTGGGCTTCCCTGGGGGTGTGCGGGTTCTGTCCCACTCCACACCTGGAGCTTTAGGGGCTTCTCCTCCTGCCATCTACCTTCTCGGCTTTGGCTCCTGGACAGAAGAGAGTTGTTCAACCTCAGGGAAGCTTTGTGAGAGTCGTGGTTTGTGAGCTTGCAGTGGAAGAGCTGTTGGTACGCTGTGCGGAAGTCTCTGTTGAGGGCAGCGTACAGGATGGGGTTCAGGGCTGAATTGGCATAGCCTAGCCACAGGACGATACCCTCAACCACCTCGTTGACGGCATCATCCCCTCTCAGCCCACGGTAAACGAATGCAGTGAAGTAAGGAAACCAGCAGATGATGAACGCGCCCATGACGGCCGCCAGCGTCACGGTGGCTTTGTGCTCTTTGATGGTGGCCGCCTTCCAGGAGCTGACGTGGTTGATCCTTTTGGCCTGCTCCCTGGCGATCTTAAAGATTCTGTAGTAGGTGACACACATGATGAGAAGAGGCAGGTAGAAGGTAACCAGCCCATCCACCAGTCCGTATACCTCATTGACCTGCACTTTGCACTTAAAGGTGTCATTGCCCCCTCTGGTCCCGTTTCTGCTGTTCCACCCTAGGTGAATAGAGAGAAAGGATAGGGTGATGGAAATGACCCAAATAAAAACCAAAGAGATGGCAACACGAACTGGGGTGACCAGCACGGGGTACCGCAGTGGGTCCGTGACAGCGCAGTAGCGGTCCAAACTGATCATGAAGAGGTTGAGGATGGACGCTGTGCAGAGCATCACATCCAGGCTGGTGTAGATGTTGCAGAAGACCTGGCCAAAGCTCCACTTGAAGGACAGCTGGTA
Source organism: Apodemus sylvaticus (assembly GCF_947179515.1). Classification (NCBI taxonomy): domain Eukaryota; kingdom Metazoa; phylum Chordata; class Mammalia; order Rodentia; family Muridae; genus Apodemus; species Apodemus sylvaticus. The sequence continues at coordinate 13,283,303 of NC_067485.1, forward strand.
AATGGCAGAGAAAGGCAGCACCAGGAGGCCAAGAAGCAGGTCAGTGGCTGCCAGGGACACAATGAAGCAATTGGTCAGGCTGCGGAGTCGACGATTCAAGCTGACAGCCAGGCAGACAACCACATTGCCGGCGATGGTGATGAGGATGAGAGTGGTGAGGACTACACTGATGGTGACTTTCAGTGCAGTAGAGTCCAAGCAGCAGGAATGGACCGTGCCATTGGCCTCCATTCTGGGAGCCTGTGGCTTCTACATTCACCTTTTGGCCTTGGCTACTTCTCTTCCAACTCTGACCACTGGGCTCCCAACCAAGCCAAAGTCTGGGAGGGTGTAGTGACTGACCCAATGCTGTTCTAGCAATAGATTAAGCTGTTACTTGTGAAGTGCGGGACATGGATAAGAATGGGGTAAGACATGGCCTTAAAAGCTCACACCCCAGTCCTCAGCTGGTCTTCCAAGTCAGACTTCTCCCAGGTCTGTAGTATGTATCTACCTTCTAGGCTCCTCATGGAGACTGAGGCACTGCTGGATGAGTCTTGAGGTGGTTCTGGTTTTATATGCACTGGATCACACACATAGGCTGTCATGTCCTTCTCCATGGCCGGTGCCTGCTACCATCGAAGGCTTAAGATAGAAGACTATCGGCTACCCGCTCTGGGGTCATAGGAGCTGAAAATGTAAAGATCAAGTGTTTAGAACTTCAGAATTAGACCAACAGCATGACCTGTTCCAAGGAGAGTCTTTCTAGGTGTCTATCACCTGATGAAAGATCAGGAGGCAATGGGGACTCTTCTAGGTATCCTTCCTTAGGAAAGACAAAGATGGTCAGGGCATGTGGTGGATGGTGAAGGGTACCAGGATGTAGGTCTATAACACCATGAGAAAAAGGTGAAGGGGCAGCTCTAGGACCAGTCTGCTTTTATTTGCTGCTGGTTGCTACCCAGCCCCACTGGTAGACCTCTGTCCTCAGCTGATTAAATGATGCATTGAATGAGTGGATAAATAAACACACTCAATTTACTCTTATTTAGTGTGGGAAACATTCTAAATCAGGGACTGACAACCTTTTAAGAGAAAGAACCAGGCAGCCTGTATTCTTTTCTTTGCAGCCTGTAGGCCACCGACAACTCTGCCTGTGGCCTAAAAGCAGCCCACCCAGGACCATGTGCCAAAGAACACGTGGACTGCGCTTCCAATCAAGTTTCATGGTGGACGTGGAACTGTACATTTTCTATTGCTTTCCTCTGCTGCCAAATCCTTGTGATTTCCCCCATGTCCTGAACGATCTCAGAGCATCCTTATCTCCAGTACAAAGCAAGCACAGGGCTGGTCTTGGTTTCAATTTTGTCACCTGCTGTCTCCATGCTCTGTCAGCTCCATCCTTGCTCAGGGTTCAACACTCACGTCTAAGCGTTATTGGTTTGTATTTAGCAGTGTGAACATTTCCACTTTCAAATCAGCTGGCACACAGCTCACTCAATTCTCATGACTGTGTAACAGCCCATCATGTGGCTGCAAGTGGTTATTCTACCACCGTATCACCTTCTCAGGCATTTCAGTCATTTTCCTTCCCCCTCCCTCTGTCCTTTCCTCCTTCCATTTCCCTCCCTTCCCTCCCTCTTTCCTTCTCCTCTTCCCTCCTGTACACACAATCCCTGGTACCCCACCTCCTCCTCAAGTCCCCTCCAGTGGGGACAGCCTATGTTTCCAGTGGATGAGAAACAAGGTCATTCCTTGTTTCATGGCTAGCCCCTTTTACACAAGTCCCTTCCGTTTTTTCTGAGAGCTGCCACAGGCAGGCTCTCCTGAGGACCGAGACTGTGGAAATCTAAATGACAGCCAGAACCCTTTCAGTAGCAAAGCAGGACATAAATTCTGCCTCTTGGAGCTCTGGCCTGGGGCCACTCTGCAGTCTGAGTACAGATGCAGCCTCTGATTACAATGCCTGAGCTGGAGCAGGGACGTGGGTTCTCCAGCACCCTCTGCCACTCGCTCCAGCTGCCTCAGCCTCTTAGCCCTGTGAGCTGAGCCTCTGGGTATTATTTCTGGAGGAGTTTTTCATTACAGGAAGAGCCTGAACAGCACAGGTCTTACCCCCACACTTAATTAACTTTGGAGGGGGAGCATTAAGGATAGACATTTTTTGAGACTCCGTATCTCTGATAATAATTTTCTATGCATTTCCTTGACAGCTGGCTGTAGGCATTTAGGCATCGGGTTGGTATTCAAGTTAATGTCTGGGAGAGTCTTCGAATCAGAGCCGAAGCAGCTCTCAATATGATTAGAAATCCCCTCTCTCCCTCCCTCCCTTCCTCCCTCCAGTTTTCTTCAACAATCACTTCTCTGGGTGTGCTGCAGAGCTGTGGGTGCCAGGGATGCACAGGTGACTGCTATGATTTGTGAGTCTTCCAGGGTCCATTTCTCCATCTTTCTGTTTGGCATGAGGCTTCTCAGAGTTTCCCCGAAAGCATTCTGAAGGCAGGGGGAGTTTGTGGGGTGCTAATTCCATCCCACCCCATGGCCTGTGAGTTGACTGCTCACACTAAGGGACCATATCACCTTCATGTGGACAAATTGCTAGTGAATCCTTTCACCCATAAGAATTCTCACTGTCACCACAGTAGCTAATGCAAAAGCCACTCTGTCAAACTTTCAGACTGCTGAAGTACTTATAGGCTCGCTCAGTAAGTACTTATGTGCTCGATTGGTAAGTACTTATATGCTCACTGAAGTACTTATATGCTCACTGTGGTAAGTACTTAAATGCTTGCTGCAGCAAGACAGTATCCTAGGTGCATTCAGGTGGCATCAACTATCCGAGCTGCCATACGGGCTAGCCTGCATACCCAGGAGGTGAATGCTGTGATACTTGAACTAAGGGAGGCCTTCCGTAGTTCCTCTGCCCCTCTGTGTAGATATTGTCAGGACCCAGCTCCACACATATACACCTCGCTCTATAACCTCCTTTTCTTGTTTCTTTTAAATGTTTAATGGATGTCTCTTTAAAGGATTCAAGATCTAACCAATTCTTTTTCCTGTTACCCGGCCTGAGGTGATGTAACCACAGATGCATGGACAATAATAATATCTTTGTTGGCAGGCTTGGAAGTGGCAAAAATATGGAGACAACACGTGTTTCCACCACGAAGAGGGGGTGATAGATAGATAGATCAGCAAACTACAGGGAATCTATATACTGGGTAACAGACCTGGCCTGGGTGATGCTGAACAGGAAAACGTCATGGGATCCTAAGAAAGAAACAGCCTTAGGGATGAGAGAAATTGTCTCCGCTTGACTTCAAGGGGTGGTTTGGACAAAGACCCAAGTGATGTCCCTCCTCTGATGCCTGACAGAACCCACACTCAGACTCAGACTACAGTGTGGAGAAGTGGCCCCCACAGGCCCATATGTCAGAGGTTTGGCCATCAGCCTGAGGTGTTACTAGAGATGGTGCAAGTTTTAGAAGTTAGAGCCCACAGAGAGGAAATGAGGTCATTAGGATAAGTTAATGAAGGAGGTACTGGGCCTTGGTCCCCTCAGGCCTCTGCTGTTGTTTCCTGGCTGCCATGAGGTGAACAGACCTCTCTGCCTCGCACCTCTGCCATTATTGCATTATGCCACCATAGGCCCAAAGCCACAGGGCCAAGACACCAGAGACTGGCACCTCTGGAGCTAAGAGCTCAAGTAATCCTTATTTCTTTGTTTACCTTAGATATTTTGTTGCTGTGTGGAAAGCTGACTAATACACACAGTTCAAGTTCTGGTGGCTTGGCTGTAATATTCATTCTTTGATTAGACTTCAGTTTTTTCTAATCAACTGTATTTCACCATTCAATATCTGTCATCTACCCACTCAACCATCCATCCATCCATCCATCCATCTATCCATCCATCCATCCATCCAGGCAGCCAGCCAGCCAGCTAGCCATCTATCTAGCCAGCCATCTGTCCATCCACCTTAGCCATCCGTTCACCCATCTACTCTACCAATCCATCCATCCATCCCTCCCATCCCATCTACCCACCTACCCATCCACCCATCCATCTATCCATCCATCCATCCCACCAACGAATCCATCCATCATCCCATCCCACCCACCCACCCATCCACCCATCCACCTGTCCATCCATCCATCCATCCATCCATCCATCCATCCATCCATCCATCCATCCATTCATCCAGCCAGCCAGCCATCTGTCCATCTACCTTAGCCATCCGTTCACCCATCTACTCTACCAATCCATCCATCCATCCCTCCCATCTACCCACCCATCAACCCATCCATCCATCCATCCATCCATCCATCCATCCATCCATGCACCCACCCATCAATCCATCCATCCATCCATCCATCCATCCATCCATCCATCCCACCAACCCATTTATCTATCCATCCATCCATCCATCCATCCATCCACCCATCCATCCATCCATCCATGCACCCATCCATCCACGTTCAAACCTGTAGACTAATTGACCCAGCAGCTGTGCTTCTGGAAGTTTGTGCTGAGGGCTCCCTCACACTGCATGTGTTAGCAGAGTCTAGAAAGGACATAAAAGTGCACATGAGAGACTGTGAGGGAGCCACCAAGACTAGCTTAGAGTACCTGGGCTGGTGTGGGGGAGCCTCTAAGTCACAGAGGAGGATACCCGTGCCTCCAGAGAGGAAATGGGTAGCCACATTAGGGGTGGAAGACTCCCTTCTCACTACCCTCATTTGAGGGCCTTTCCGGATATCTCATTTACTCAAAACCCAATAGCCTCGTGACTTGTCATGTCGCAAAGGGAAGGGGCAGTGAATGTCATGTAGAAGGGACAGCATGCCAGAAAGGAAGTAGGTGCCCAGGTCACAAGAGGGGATGGAGGCAGAGTTGCAATGGTTTCAGGTTAGGGAGAGGGTGCTTTGTAAGAAGCCCACCACTTCCAAGCTCACTCTCCCTCCATTCATGAGATTCACTGCCAGATGGTCATGTCTGTGACAACACCATGCTCCCAAAGGTTCCTCTTTTGTTTGAGTAGAAATAACACTGCCTGCCTTCCTTGCAAGATCCAGTGACTGCCAACCTTCCCAGGTGACTGTCAGGAGGAAATGCAACGAGGATAGGTGCCCAGATGTTTAGACTTAGTTCTGAAGGCAATAGGGTGACCCTGACGGTTCAACGAGCAAGTTGAGCAAGTTCAAGATCACCCAGGAAGCAGATAACAGGCAGAAAACAGCAGGTTTCCCAACTCCGCCAGTGAGGCTGATCCACTTGGGAATTAGCTGAGCGTCTACTTCAGGGCCTGGGGCAATACACTGTTTTATTTCATCTTTTCAAGATTCTGTCAGGTGAGGGATTTTTATTTTCCCCACCTAGCAAAGGCAGAAATCAAAGCTTAGAAGTTGTGTCGCTTGCCCAGAGTCTCAAAACCCAGTAAGAGGGAAAGTCAGAATTTGAGCCCAGATCTGTCAGCCTCCACAGTCCCTATTCTTAGCTCCTCTGGATTTAGCTTTTCAGCAGACAAAGGCCGATCGGCCTGGATGCCTGTGTTTGCCGCTGAGGCTTCTTCCTCCCTGGAAATCATGGACACAGGAGTTTTTCTTTCTTTCTTTGGTGGTGAAATTGGCAGCTGCTTCCTCACACATAGTGGGTGGGACATTTGGTCATGGCCTTCACTGCAGGAAGATATCTGGTGGAAGCTGTTGCTCAGAGGGAAGGCCCAGCCTCACAGGGCTTTTCATTCCACCCTTCTGTCTCTTCTGGACACGGGTGACTAAGGCCAGAGCAGCGCTTGCTTGTCCTCATGTCACCCTGCACCAAGGATGCACACCCCACCCCCACACACCAGGCAGGACGGTAGGTGAGCGTATCTGAATGTCAGCTGGAATCTGGGGCAGAGGTCTGTAGCTTCTGCTCTTGGCCCAGCTAGACAAGAGCCTTGTGCCCCTTGGCTGGGCAGGCTCTCATCCACACAGAGCAAGATGGTGGCTTCAAAGTGCTCCCCTTAGGATAATGGATGCACCCAAGTGGGAGAAGGTGACTTTGACTCAAAGTCAAGACAGTGACCTACCCCAGGCCAGGCTCAGGCAGGTGGTAACCCATCTGCAGCAGGGGTGAATGTTATCACCGCAGGACAGGTAGTGAAACTGAGGTTCAGAGAGAGCATGTCGCTTGTCTAAAAGCCACACAGCCAGTGGCGAGGCCGACAGGGCTTTGTACAAGGTCTAGGTCAGAGCGTGAGCATCCACATCCTCCCCACATCATCCAGATTCTGGGCAGCTCAGCTGTCATGTCTCCTTTGTGGTGACATCTGCGTGGCATCTGACAATAGTACATGGAGGTAACCAAGCCACACCTGGGGACAAGGTCCCTTAGTGTTTTGTTCGTCTGAGAACGCTGTTATTTCTGCTTTACCCCCTTTCTCACCTGAGCTGAAATACTCGTAGGCCACTGTTTTGGGGCACAATACAGCAGCTTTAGACAGCTTTATCACATTGTACAAATATCCAAAACACACGGGGAAGGAGATCCTATCCTTGTTGGTCCCCTTTTCCAGCTTTGGTGACCACTGGACTACTTTCTGTCTATACACTTGTCTGTCTGTCTGGAATCAGGAAGTGAGTCCCTGATCCTTTTTTTCTATTCTTCTTTTGCCCAGCCTTCAATGCATTGTTCAGAGAACTGTTCCGTGAAATACATCGGCGATATCCTTAAATCCCTGCCCGCCCTCCCATACCAGCGCTCAATCACAGGCCAGCCCTGTGTGCCCTGTCTCTATATCTGCCCTCTCTCTTCTCTGTCACCTTTCTTTGCTGCTGCACCAGCAGAGTAACCACAGAGTAGGTGGCAGCAAGGCGTTTGGTCTGAGGAGGGGCTCACCTGAATCCTCTCCACTGTACAACCACCCCATATTTTTTTGTGACAGAATCTCACAGCCAGGATGACTTTGAACTCACTGTGTAGGGGAGAATGACCTTGAATTCTTGATTCTCCTGCCTCAGTCTCCCACCTACACCTGCCTGGCTTGTTTTCCTACTTGTTGCTACTCCCCGTTGGAGTGTGAGCTCTGTCAAGTGTTAGGACTAAGAGCCCCTTTATCTTGCTCCCTGACAGGCAATAGGAGATCATGGACTATTAGCTGGAGTAGCCAAATACACCATTGTCACATAGTAACACCTCCTTTATCAGGCACTTGGAACTGTCAGGCTACATTGTAGATTCTTTTACACATGTATTTCTTATCTACTGCAGCTCTGTAGCTACTGCTCATGTGTTTTATAGATTTGGATTTGAAGTGTTCTAGTCAAAGCCTGGTGTGGCAGGCAGGGGTGGGGAAAGCCGGCTGAAAGACCATATGGACAGGAGTGAGGTGGGGAGGCCAAGGCAAACTTCTGCCTTGGTTCCCAAGGAAGCAAAGCTGAGGGCCCCCTGCTTGGCAGAGAAGCCCAAATCCCTGCCACCGTGGGGGTAAGAGGTGTAGGGCAGGAGCTGGGGTGGGGAGGGCAACCTACTGCAAACCTGGATCCCCAGTCTAAATCCTGGTGTGACTCTGACTTTATATTCCGTTTCCTTGGCAGAAAAATGAAGAGACGGGCTTAGAATATCTTGAGGCTTAGAATATCTTATATATACATGAAGAGAAGGAAGAAAGGAAGGAAAGAAGGAAGGAAGGAAGGGAGGGAGGCAGGGAGGAAGAAAGCAGTTATGTGTTTTCCAAATAACAAAATATGAGAGCGCCAAGTAGAATCCAAACACAGCCATCCCTAGCATTCCTGAACCTCCTTACGACATGCTCAAGAGACAGTCATCTTTGGGAGCCTTGTCTGCCCTGCCCCCCTCCCCCACACACACACTTTATGTTGGAAACCATATTTCCTGGAAAGGGGAGCGTTGCAGTTTATGCTCATTCCAAAGAAAGGACAGCATAGATGTAGCTAGGTGGCTAATACTATGTTTGTGGTTGTTGTTTGCAATGTGTGTTTCTCTCGTAGTTTCGATCTGGAACTCAAACTTTTTTTTTTTTTTGAGGTCCATGAAAGGCTCCAAGCCCTCCTTTACAGGCAGCTCTGCAGAGCTCTGGTGCCTTTCAGGCCTTCATATCTCTGTGCCAAACTGCAGTCGGGTCTGCCAGATGGATGTGTCACCCCCACCATCACCATCCCAGCCGTCATGACCACCCTAATCGTTATCCCCGTCACATCCACCCGACATATGCCCAGGGAGCAGCTCTCCCCTGCTCTCCTTTCTGGCCCACGCTCAGTCCTTGAAGGTCTTGCCCTTTCCAGCAGGGTCCAGATTAACTGCACAGGACAAACACTGTGGTTGGCTGGGCCACTTTATAGGTATCAGAAGCAAACAGCTAACCCTTGCCAGGAACAATGGCACTGCTGGTTATCTTGGGCAATCCTCTCTGCGCCTTTGCTATCCCTTCCCCCTGCCTCTCCACACCCATTACCTCAACTGGAGGCCTGTAGGAGAACTGTGAGCTGGGGACAGGGGTGCCAGCGTCACCCCATTTTTGCAAAGTGATGCAGAGAAGCCAGGAACCTTGGTGGGGGCCATGTAGCTGATTACAGGCTGTCAAGGACCAGCCCTCTTGGAATTCAATTCCTTATTATTCATCCCATCTCCCTCCTTCTGTCTCCCAAGAGTCAATCACTCCTCTACCCCCTCATGATCATTACCACATTTGAAAATTATTACGGCTATATTTTTTTTATGTGACCTTTTCCTCTTGAATGTGTTGATTTTTTTTCCCCAGAAAGGACTCGTCTGATCATTCTATACGTGGATAGGATCTCTTTCCCACAAATAGGGGATATTATCCCTAACGATATATGCAAAGGGCAACCAATGTTATTGAAGCCTCTGAGGCTAGTCCAAAGGGATACTGGGCTGCCTTTGAAAGGTGGGGAGGCGTGAGATGGTAAAACTTGGCAGATACTTTCTCTCTGTTCAGAGGAAGGTTTATAAGACACCCGGGCATCTGTTGTATGTGTGTCACTTATCACCCAAATCTATCTCAGGTGAGCCCCCTAGGGCTGCCTGCTCTGTACCAGAGGAATCCCCTCAGCCTTCCCAGGGAGCCAACAATACGCAGAGGGAAGGCGAAAGCCAGTGGATACCGGCTTAGCCGTGTTTTCACTGTGCTGCTGAGAAAGTTCTTGACCTCTCTGAGGCTGTGTTGCTATCCATAAGTGGTTCATCACAACCTGCTGCTGAGAGGAGAAAAGTGGGAGTCAGGGCCATGGCCGTGCAAGGCACGCCGAGGCTCTCCACAGATGGCGTGCCTCATGCTTCCTGTCTGCCTCTCTCTTACAGAAGCTTATTTGAAGTCCCACCTTGTCTGAGAGTGAAGGCAGCCAAGGTCACCAGATGGAGAGAGGCAGAGGGAGTCTAAAACAAATCCGTCTAAAACAGGCTGTGGGCTGGGAACAGGGCCAGAGCAGGCAGGATTGGAAGTGAGGGGAGAGAGTAGATAGCAAGGGGAGTCCACACTGGAAGGACACTTTGGTAACAGCCCCCTGGTGGTGGCAAGGGAGAGGGGCGGGGCCAAGTGGGAGGGGCAGATCAGTACAGAGCTAGAACCTTGTCCTGGGCCAAGATATGGTCAGACTCTGATGCACTCTACACAGAGAGAAGGTTTCCTAGACGCCAGGCCAGAGAGGTTTATCACATTCCACTCTACTGAGATCAAACCCACAGACAGCTTCTGAGCCTATCGGTCCTCGGAGGTTCTTCTGAACCATACATATTCTCAGAGGCTTCTGGTCACACCCGCTTTCAGTCAAATGAGACCGGAAGCACTATGACAGACCCGTGCCCAGAGAGGGCTTGGCAAAACAAGTCTGGATGGTATTTTTGTAGTCCTAATGTGGTAGGGCTTTGGCCAGTGGCACACTGGGGACGGACGTTGTTTGTGAACAGTGTAGAAGGGTCCCTGTGTGGGCTCAGGGATGTCATGGGGTGAGGGTAGAAGGGATGGCAGAGGTGAGGGCTTATGGGATCTGTGCATCATGTGATGCTGAGCTGAGGAGATAACCCAGGGATCTCTGCGGTGCAGGAATCTCACCAGTATTCCACATGGTGGCCAGACTATCTCCGCTTGTTCATCTCCAAAGACAAAGCTATTGCCCCTGATTTGTGTGTGTAAAGGGTAAGCCAGTGGCTACATATATTTTAGTCTACCATTATTGTTATTGGGCTTTAAAAAAACTTTATAATTTCTTTAAATGCCCACTTTTATCATCAGGAAGTGTAATGGAAATTCTGGGGTTGTAGTTAGTGTTAGTTTCTAGCTTGCTATTGTTTGACTTAGTAATTTTATTACTTTAAGAGGAGCAAAACACACACACTTCTAACACAGAACTCGAGAAATCCCATGAGGTGGGCCATACTTGATAAGACAGGCTTTGTGCTGGATGACATCTGCCTAGCTGGGGGATGAGGTAAGTGTCCTGAGAATGTCTATGGGAGGCTGGGCTCCCCTGTGGCCTTCTTTGGGATGGAAGTGCTAATAACATTTTCAGCATCTTCCGTGTGCTACAGGCTGCTCTCGACACACACTCACCACCGTTAGAGATGAGGAAGAGCTGGTGCCTAAGTAAAACGGGCCCAGGCCACACCCTGCACTGGCCAGTTTTGGTGTGTTCTCCTGCTAGGGGTCACTTAGAGCAGATGGGCCAGGCAGGGATATCAGATATCAGGTCTCTGAGAGGCTGGGGTTTGCCATTTTGAGGCAGGGGTTCCTGTAGCTTGTGCAAATGAAGCTGCATAGACAATTTCTACCCAGTTAGATAATCATGAAGTCTTCAAGGTTCTTTGGCTCAGACCTTCCTCAGATCTGTCACCTAAAAGAATAGAATTTGTCCCTGTGCAACATCATCTGTCCTAGTGTTCTATCTGTGAAGAGACACCATGGCCAAGGCATGGTGCTGGGGAGGTGCCAGAGAGTTCTACATCTGGATCTGCAGGCAGCAGGAAGAGTCACTGGGCCTGACTTGGGCTTTTGAAACCTCAAAATCCACTCCAGGGACACAGGTCCTTCAACAAGGCCACACCTCCTAATCCTTATCAAGTAGTGCCACTCCCCGATGCCTTCAAATATATGAGCCCACAGCAGGAGAAGGGGTGGGTGGGGCATTCTTATTCAAACCACCATATCATCTGACCTGTAACAGGTCACGGGGCAACTGAGTTTCAAGAGCCAGCATCTCCAAGGTCACAACAGTACATCAGGACTGTGGCTTGCCTATAGCACAAGCTGAATCCCTGGCCCATGTGGGTGCCTGCCTTCCTGCAGCTTCCTACAGGCTTATACCCGTTCTCCTCTGGGGTCTCATTCTGTCCCCTCATTTGTCAGTTCTCTAAAGCCTCCCACGCCTTGTCTTCCAGATCGTGCCCTGGCACCCAGTGATCATGCTTCTGGCCTAGACACCTGTCTTCCTTGACAAGCCCATTCAGCCACAGAATATTCTGAACCCTCAACAATGGCTTGAATGTTGAAAATGACTTTCGATGCTCAGAACTTGAAGAGTAGTTGAGTCAGTTATGCTGCATCAGAAATGCTATGCCTACTGAAGGAAAGGCTATACAGAGACTGTCTCACCTGGGAACTCATCCCAGATACAATCACCAAACTCCGACACTATTGTGGATGCTAAGAAAGGTTTGCTGAAAGGAACCTGATATAGCTGTCTCCAGAGAGGCCCTGCAAGAGCCTTATAAATACAGATACAGATGCTCGCAGCCAACCATTGCACTGAGTGCAGGGTCCCCAATGGAGGAGTTAGAGAAAGGACTGAAGGAGCTGAAGGGGTTTGCAACGCCATAGAACAACATCAACCAACCAACTCCCCAAGAACTCCCAGGGACTAAGCTACCAACCAAGGAGTACACATGGCTCCAGCTGCATATGTAGCAGAGGATTGCCTTGGTAGGCATCAATGAGAGGAGAGGTTCTTTGTCCTATGAAGGCTCGATAGATGCCCTAGAGTATGGGAATTGAGGGTGGGGAGGTGGGAGTAGGTGGGTGGGTGAATGGAGGAACACCCTCATAGAAGCAAGGGGAGACAGGATGGGATAGGGGGTTTCTGGGAGAGGGGGAAACCGTGTAAGGGGATAACACTTGAAATGTAAATATAAATAAATAAATAAATAAATATGCTATACCTACCACTGCCACAGATTGTGAACTATAAAAAATAAGGTGGAAATGCTTGTTCTCAGATTTAAAGACCTCATCAAGATTCAAATTATATATTTCGATGAACTTCTATTTGGTCTGTGTTAAGCAGGGGAGGATACAACCAAATACTGATCTCTAGAGTGACTGGGATGTAATAGCTGACTCGGGGAGAGGTTGTTGATACCAATTATTACATTCCTTGCACATTTATTTCTCCATTGATAATTACTACTAGCAACTTACGAGCAATTCTTACAGTGTAGGATAGCATTTACGTGCTCCCCTTTGGGGTAAAAATATGAAAACATAGATAACATGAATCTAATGAAGATATATAGTAAAATACAGTGAAATGTTTTTATCTATAGTGTTTTCTCCTTTTGTAATCATCCACAGCCTGAAAATATTAATGAGAAATTCAAGAAATAATCATCAATCAATCAATCAATCAATCAATCAATAGTTTAAGCTTTTAGTTGCCTGACATTTCAGGTATAGTGATATGCACCTATATAACCTCAGTATGTGGAGGCCTCAGGTGAATGCCTGTGGAGCCATTCTCAAGCCCAGTTCCTGAGTATATTCAGGAGAATTCCAAGTTTGAGGCTACACTGGATAAGACAGCCCGCCTCAAAAGCAAACAACAGAAAAATGCTCTGCTGCTCTGGGTTGCCTCATCAATCCTGCCCAGGATCAGCTCTGATCCCTTTGTTCACATGGGCTGTGTCCCTTAACATCCACTGTGAGTGTTTGGGGACAGGCAGTGCTGTGTCCAGAGGGTCGGCCACTAAGCAGCCATGGTCACTCTGGGTCCAGAGCACCCTTGTTACATTTTTCAAGTGAAGCCAGAAAGCTGATGTGGACTCCAATCTTTTGGCTTTGAAACAAGATGTCTTAATTTCCAGTGAATTTTCCTTTTAAAATGTTGGCTCCCACAGGCCTTGATTGCAGGACGTGGAGAAATCAAGTTAGAGCAAGGTCGGAAGCTCCTGCCCTGCTGTGTTAGCCCTCGGTGCCATGCAGGCCACAGGGTGAGAACTGTCATCGACATCCTGTGGACTGTGGACCCTGAGTGTGAAAGTCTAGCCTGGCAGGCAAGATGAAGTCGCTGGTACAACGGAGGCAAGACTGTTGTGAGGGTAGCTAACGGGCTTTTGATTAGATTAGACGTCTACTCCACGGGAGGGCAATTCACTGCACACCCACCAGCAGCCTGTGGCTGGGGAAGGCACAGGCCCTAATGAAGAAGCAGTTGCTTTATCTTGCTAAATGGACATGATGTGCCCGTCAAAACACTTCTCAGCTGTTGTGGTCATGCCCATAGAACAGGGTGGCTGTCAGCTTCTGGTTAGAGACGTTTCTTTTTGCAGTGACCGACGGTGACTGCAGAGACTCATAAAGTCAAAATACTGAGAATTGACGACTGGTAAAGGTCCGGCCATAAAGGAGACATCTCTACCACCCGCCGGGCTCAGGTCACATCTTGGAAGAAAGGACAGAATGGATGTAAGAGCCCAAGAAAGTGGGCGGGAAGAGTGGGAAAGACATGGAGCACTGAGCCAGGCATGGCACGGATGCTGAACTCACAGCCAATGTCCTTAGCTGTACAAGAGAGATACAAGACTGGGCCCAGTGACAATCTGTCATGGAAGGGGCTCATAAGGTCCCCCGCCTTCCCCAGAACCTGCACACAGGTAGTGTTACTTGGTAGGGAGGATCAGTTTCATCAGGGGTGTAGCACTGGTAAACTTCCCATGTAAACAAAGCCTTACCCAGCCTCTTATGAACAGCCCCAGTGAAACCCATTAGCACTGCGCACACGCGCACACGCGCACACTCACACAGTCACACACATACACACACACCTGTGAAAGCAGAAGACGGCCTAATCAGAAAGAGAAAAGGGGTCAGAGAGAGTGGGAAAGGGACAAGAGAGAGTGTAATGGGAGTGTGAGAAAATAATTGAAATACAGTATGGGCATGCATGGGAAAGTCATAAGGAAACCCATTGTTATGCAGTCAATATCTGCTAGTAAAACGTGAAAAAAAAATAGGCTCATTCAGACAAACAAATATCCTGTGGGTCTTGTGACCATCCCCTGGACATGCGATCTGTGTGTGTCCTAACCCTGTGTGCTGCAGAGTCTGGAAGGCTCCCTGGCTGACAACATCCCTTTCTAAGTGCCTTCGCGGGGGCCATTATTGCTTTGGCCTTTCACTTTGGATTGGCGTCAAGTCCATTGGCAGTAGTTTGAGGGAGACTGATGTCCTCCCCTGCCAGAGCAGCAGGACGACGCATGCTCCTCTCTGGGTGTGTATGCGGGGAGAGATGCCTCACTCTAGCCATGGGCTCTCTCCTGGCTAATGAGTATTTTTGTTCTGGCAACAGCCTGTAATAGTCCTGTAGCTGGGATTCCTGCTCTCGGCTGTAATGCAGCCTCAGTGTCCCCGTCCCACACCTTCCCTCCACACTGTCTGTCTTCGGGTCCCCAGGAGCCTTCATCATTCTTGGCCCTCTGCATCTTGACTCCTTGATTTCTTTGCCATCCGGATCCCTGGGTCTGAAGCATCCTCTCTGGCTTCCTCTATCCTCCACCTTCTGGAATTTTGTGTTTGGATGCCAGCTCACACCACCCTGGGCGCCTCCTCTGTGGTAGCAGAGACCTCAGGAGCCTGGCATTAACTGTTCCCTATTGCTTTCCGCTTACAATTGCTAGCTCTCATCTCTGCTCAAGGTAGAGATGGAGAGGCAGGGTAGCATCAGTGGGCATGAGGTCTGTGCCCTCCTCCAGCGGACCTTCTTCTCCATGCAAACTTGATTACTTCTATGGGAGCCTAGACTCCGTGTGGCTCCCACAGCCTACATGGCAGCGAGGGGATCTAGGTCCTGTAAAACTGTGCAACCCCTTTCCACCCCACCCTCCTGTGGACATCGGATGACATTTACCTGTTCTGACTGCTCCAAGAACCCCTGGAATTTCCGCAGCCCTAAGCCCTCTGGACCGACCTTCTCTGTCTCCACCTGGCCTGTACAGACACTCTTTGTGTGTCCTTCACCTCCAAGGTAGTTTCTGAAATCTCTGTAGGTGACTTCCTCTGACAATGGGGTGCTGGGTCTCCCATGATCGAGGCACATGGCTGAAGGGCTGTCCTGCCCATTGGGAAAAACATCACAGTCTTCCCCGCTAAACAGGCATCCTTGGGCACATGCGGCATTCAGCCATCTCTGTCTTCTGTGATCTGCTCAGGTTGGGCACATGGCAGCCCTGGAATGTTTTCTGCACCTCAGTGAATGAGTGGCTAGCTCTGATTTGGATGTTTAGAGGCTATTCTATCAGGAGAAGTGGGCAATTTTAGAGTTGACAGTGACCACAACATTCAGTTTTTGCTGGATCTAGAAGTAGTAATGATTACCCCCTGATGATTTTTGAGGCTGAAAACCAGGTCAAAGCTTCCATATATTCCAGGAGAATGCTCTCATATACTCCCGGAAAATGCTCCCATATACTCCTGGAGAATGCTCCCATATACTCTGGGAGAGTGCTCCCATATACTCCGGGAGAATGCTCTCATATACTCTGGGAGAATGCTCCCATATACACCAGGAAAATGGTCTCATATATCCTGGGAGAATGCTCTCATATACTCTGGGAGAGTGCTCCTATATACTCCAGGAGAATGCTCTCATATACTCCAGGAGAATGCTCTCATATACTCCAGGAAAATACTCCCATATACTCCGGGAGAAGACGTCCATGATGCTGGTAGCAATTGGCCACTACTCTGCCTGCTTCAATTCGTGCCCAACATGGGCCTAGACAGCCTTCTCTCACTGTGGCCAGTCCCACACCATTCTCACTACACTGTCAAGTAAGGGTTGAGTTGAAAACTCCTCCGAGATCAGTCAGTGATAGGCCCCTATGGTTTTTCAGATCAGTCACCTGAGGCCCAGAGAGGAACATCTACTTGCCCAGGATCGTGGAGATGGGGGACATGCATCTTCACACCTGAAACCGAGTTTGTGTCGAGAAACCGAGAGAGTGATCTAGTCTGGAGGTTGAGAAGCCAGGGAGAACCCCTGAGGCTACCCATGCAGGGGGAAGATGGAGAGAGTAAACACGCCAAGCTCGGAGAGTGGGTGAGCTTGCTGCTTCGACGCCAGCAGAGAGAGGAGAGCACAGCCACACCACGGGCTGCCTGGTAGAAATCTGTGGGGTTCGCAGTGCAATCTAAGTACGAGAGTGGAGCCAGAAGGTTTGCCTGAATGTCCAGAAGATGCTATACAACAGGCACAAACGGGATCCAGGAGAATCCAAAACAATTCACCCTTCTACTCTCCAGTACACACCCGACCATCATGTATGTGTCCTTCCAAATGGCCTGCACCCAGATGCTCACAGCAGCGCTGTTCATAACTGCTCTAGAGTGGAAACAGCCCAACTGCCTATCAACTGGTTAACAGATAAATAAAAGGTGGCATCCATCAAATGGAGTCTAAGTCAGCTCTAACGAGACAGGTGGCACTGACACGTGCTCCAACAGGATGGGGCATGAAAACATGGCAGGAAAGGTCACATGCTGTGAGACAGTTCTCTGAGATCTCCAGAACAGAAAGATTTATAGAGATAGAGATATAGGAATATAGGTAGATAGATAGATAGATAGATAGATAGATAGATAGATAGATGGATGGATGAAATAGATAGATAGATAGATAGATAGATAGATAGATAGATAGATAGATAGATAGATAGATAGATAGGCAGACGGACGGACAGACAGACAGGCAGGCAGACAGACATTTGGTGTAGGGTCATTCTGAGGCACTGGGAGGGTATCGTGGGTTGTCCAGCAGTGTCCCTGGCCTCTATGGGTAGATACTAAAACATTCCTCCTGACATTGTGACATTCAAAGACCTACAGTTGATGAAAAGGTCCCCTGGAGTGTTAAATGGTCCTCAGTCAAGCGCCACCTTCCTTGCTGGTGACTCTTGCAGAATCATTTGGATATCCCACCCCGAGGTCTCCAGTATCGCCTTACATCCTGCAGTCCAAGGGCTCTTTCCATTCCTTCTGGGCATTCCCTGTAGAGATGGTACCTTATGTCGGGGCTCTAGAATCCAGCACAGAGGCTATCACTTCGTGGTCACCCAGGAGCCATTTTACAGTCTGTGGGGCCCAGGCTCTCTCTTCTCACAGGGCTATAGGATGGCTACTTAGGTGCTGTAGAGCGCACAGAGCCTGTCAGATAACTGTTGGAATTAATAATTTGTGGTTCCTTCTTCTCCCATGCCATTTCCAGGTATGCATGTGTGCTTCTGTCATGGCAAGAACACATATGCTACCTCTGTGAAGGAACTGGCGAGAAAAGACAGGATAGGTAGATCCCATAGTTCCTACCCTCAGGGGTCCCCAGGGCCCCACAGTCCCTGCCTTTAGGGGTCCCCATGGAGGTGCATATCCATACGTATGAAACACAGAAAAAGCACGTGTACCAGTTTAGGAGTATATGAGTACTGGGAACAGGTCGGGGTCGGGAGAAGATAGGAAACCAGCTCGTGACCAACTCAGTCTGGCAAACGCTGCTTCTGAGGACACTGTCTACAGAGGCTCTGGAAGCCTCAGAGGTGGCGTGCCCATTCACAGAACCACACCAGGGACACCTCTTTCCTCTACTCGCTCCCTTCCTCCAGCAAGACCACAGCCCTGGAAGCCATAGAGGTCTCGGAGCTGATTACTGAAGGAGGTGCTCCTTGCACAAAATCAGGAATGCCTTGGGAGCAAGCCCGTCCGCAGTCCTGCCTCCCTGGACAAACATTGCTAACCTCCTTTTAATCCCTCCCCACTTTTTTCTAGGCTTTTGTCTCAAATCCAGGGTCATTGCCATGTCTGCAGTGGATAAAGTTGTCCCCATCCATTCAAAACTCCGTTTAAGTAGTAAAAACGTGTCTGCCCTTATTGTTGGACATTTAGACACTCTCTAAGTTTTGATAACTGTCTTGGGGATTGCAATAATCTTTGCTCTCCTCCCACCACTTCATGTGAATGGATGCACTCTTGTTTTAAAACATTTTTGGCAAAGAACCCTTTTGGCCTGCCGAGACTCCATTGCCAGGGATTTCTTTCCCAAGGATGAACCAAATCCTTCAGATTGCAGTTTAATCCTGCTTTTACTTCCTCGGGGCGTTGGTGGAGTGAGACCACAGCTGGGTTTGTTTTCCCCATGGACATGATGGCTGGGAGGGCTTCTGGAGAGAGTGTCTCTAAAAGGAGTGCTTGCCAGATTGAATCTGTCACCAGATTTTTGTCTTCTGTCTTGTCACTCCAATTCAGATGTCACTGTCAGTTGGATGACACTGACTGAGTCAACACAGTTAGCACAAGTTAGCCATTAGTCCAGGACAGAGGGAATGTGCCTACCTCAGAACCCAGGGAGCCTTCTAGGCTGAGGCTAAAGGGCTGGGAGGGTAATCGGGGCTGGGAGGGTAATCGGGACTGGGTGACATAGGGCGGAGTCAGCTACAGAGGCCAGGCAGTCCAGTATCAGCTTTCTGCGGGACACTGAGCAGTGACCATCCTCCCTTCCTGACTTTTAGAGGTGAGGGTACCCCAGTTCTCACTGACAGCCACCATCAGTCACCTCCAGTACGTGTGCAGCTACTCTCCCCACGGCACGTGGGACAAGGAGGGAACTATAGCCGATCAGGAGTACATGCTGAATGCCAAGCCCTATATACGCATTCCTGTTTAATGGCCAGGGCCAGCATGATACAAAGTAGTGTCACCCTGCAGTCAGGAAGACAGGAGGCCAAATTCTACAGCAGGGACTACTGGAAATCCCTTACTGTGGAGAACCTCAGTTTCTCTGTCTGAAATAGGGGGCTAACAATACCGGTTTCCAGAAGTACTGTGATGACTTCAGTCTGAATTATCACACACCTAATGTGCCTGGTGCCAGGCCTGCCCACAAATGATATCTTTACTGTTTCCAGCTCTCCCCAAACCCAGCTCAGAGATCAGTTCCATAGTCCTGGATAACCTTCAGGGAAAGCAAACACGTTTATAGAAATTCATAACTCTCTTTTATAATTAAAAAAGCAGAGACTTGGCCAAGACTCATCTGAGAGCTATCTCCTAAAAAAGTCACCTTGTCATGTGTCTAAGGGGAGGGGTGGGCTCCTGCGACTTGAACTACCCCCACCCCACTCCCTGGGCCCTGTTGGATGCTTCACACTCAACCACACATATGACCTCCAGACAAACAGTGCCAAGGCTCAGTAGACACCAAAGTTAGTGTATGACAGTGATCAGTGGGTAAACCTCAGCTCACAGGTGCTTTATTGCCTTGTGAGTGTCAGAGGGGGAAACTGAGGCTTTCAGGCTCAAGGTCACTAGGTTTCTCAAAGCAGAGTGAAGGCCACTCTGAACTTTCACTACCAGAGAACAGCTACCAGATATCCATGATGTCCCAGACATCTACCAGAACAGCTACCCAGAGTCCTTCCCAGTCTAGGGCAGGGGAACTCCTTGCTCCCCAGCATGGGGCAGCAGCCTAGGAGGACTTAGGCAAGGCGACTTGTTCTTGAGAAACTAGGCAGCCTCCTTCCTGTCAGCCCCATAAGCTTTACTGGTGTTGGGGAGCTCAAAGTCTCTCCAAGCTCCCACACATACATCAGGCGAGCCACACCACCGCCCAGAGGGCATAAAGCAAACCTTTAGGCGCAGGTAGATTTTAAAATTCACCCTAGAGGGCACAGGAGTGTGAGGCTACCCTGGCATCCCTCACATGAGGCTGCAAACCTAGCTCATAACCTTCGCCTTTTGGGGTGGGTATGACCCTTGAGGGTTACAGGGAGGAAATCTAGGTAGAGGCATCAGCCCAAGGTCAGGTGCTTCCTGTGTGCAGTGCAGCCTGAGGTCGATCTGGGGACCGGGGTCGGCAGGATTCTGAAGCAGGCAGTCAAAGCGGCAGCACCACAGCCTGGTCTCCGCGCAACCCCACCCGTGTCCCCATCCCGAGGCGACGTCTACAGGGAGGCGTCGGTCGCTTTACCTTACCTGGTGCTGCTGCTGTGCGCCATCGGCTGCACCGGTCGCTTAGGACTGCGCGCTTGCACTGACTGGGGCAAGGATGGAGCTGGAGGCTTGCGCCTAGAACCCACTTCCTCGTCCCCGCCCCCAACTCGCTCCTCCTCGTTCTGAAAGCCGCTCCTTTCAGCCGCGTTTTCTCCCATATTCATCCTCCCGTCTTCCTCTCCCCCCTCCCTTTCCCCCCTCTTTCCCTTCTTCCCCTCTGTCCCTCCCTTTCTAGCTCTCTCTTCCTCCCTCTCTCTCCCTCCCCCTTTTCATCTCTGGACACTTTCACCCCTCCCTCTTCTTTCCTTCCTTTCACATGGTCATCTGTTACGCCCCCCCAACACACACACACACACACACACACACACACACACACACGAGTGTGGCTTCCTCCTGTCCTTATTCTGGGCAGCTCCTTGGCCTGAGACCCTGCCCACCTGAGTGCACATTGATGATGTGAGAGGGGATGCCCAGCTACGGGGTTTGAGAACACTCAGCCAGACAACTGTTGAGACTGTCACCTGAGTCCCACCAGGACCTGACCACTCCAAGAAAGGCAAGGTGTGAGAGAAGAACCAGGTTTTGTTTTGTTTTGTTTTGTTTTGTTTTCTGAGAAAATCCTGGAAGATCCTGGGATCTGGAAAGCCAGGCGTGGATCTCAGTGAGCCCAGGGGCTCTGGTGAAAAGAACCGGGAGGGAGTTGGGGCTTTGGAGGCAGGACAAACACAAACTGTCCTGGTAGAATGTCCCACCTCCTAGGTGTGGAGCCAATGCAACCGGACGCAGAGTATCTGGCAGGAGGCTGTGTCTCAAATCCCAGCCCTCTTACTGTTCTTTCACAAACTCCCTCCGCATAGCAGATTCCCCTCAAGTACCCAGGGCAGCTCATCTGCGCCCCACTCCCACCCCCCGCCAGGCTGCTACCCCAGTGCCTGGCACAGCACCGTGGCCACTCTGCTTGTCCGCATCTTCTCTCCTGAAGTCCTTGTGATAAGCACTAGACAAGCATCTCCATTTGTGAGCCTATTTCCTCCTCTGTGACCCCAAGGGCCATGTTCACCTCAGGGAGGCTTGGGTAGCAACGGGTAAAGCCTTGAGCCAGGGCAGTGAAGGGGATACAGGGTGAGCTTCGTGTGCACTCTGCTCACTAGGGATACATTTGCCATGTCCCCTGATGCCAAACCAGTCTGTTTCCAAGGTGGTGTTCTGGGCTCTTCTCTTGCCGTTCACGAAGCATCCCAGGTCATCTCTAAAATGAGCACGTTGATAACGTGTCTCTGCTCCTGGGTGTCCAACTCCCCCACACTTTCTGCTGTAGTCACACACAAATCTAGGTTCCTCCTGTCCCAGTGATCTGCAGACTTGCCTCTCTATAAAAAGCAAAGTCTCTGTCCACACACATTTAGTGCCTCTCTGGGCAAGACCATGATGGCCTCCAGCTACTAATGTGTTGGTGGAAATGACTTTGGTGAGAACCTACCCCATTTCTTTTCCATCTACCATGGGACGCCATTAGGGGAATGTTCTGGAAGAGTCTATTCCATTACTTGAGTCCCCAGGGAACAAGCACTATTAATGAGAGTTTAGCTTGTTGAAGGCCCTTACAATTTCTGAGGCCATCTGCCCTCCATTTTAAAAAAATTTATTTTTGTGTATATGAATGTCTTGCTTGCATATATAGTCTTTGCATCGTGTGTGTGCCTGGTGTCCATGGAGACCAGTAGAGGGTATTGGATAGCCTGGAACTAGAGTTACAGATGGTGGTGAGCCACTGTGTGGACAGTAAAAATCAAATCCAGGTCCTCAGGAAGAACAGCTCTTAACTGCTGAGCCAATTCTTTAGACCCCAGTCAATTGATCACATTGGCCTGTCATGGTCTCTTCAGTGCCTCACGCTGAGTCACATGCACAGTGAGGCTGGTTCTAGCGCTTGGTGGCTAGGATGGATGGACGTTTCAAAACGATCATGCCACTGGCCCGGGCTCCTGTTCAACGGGAGGTGGGGTGTATACCCTGCTGTCGGAATCTGCATCATGATGTTTAGCAGTTTGAGCTCTCCCTCCACAAGACCCACGGTGGCCCAGCCATCCCATGATACAGATGCCTCAGATGCCGGCGCGGTTAGAGAGTGATGCGAAGCTGTCCTAGAGCCAGCAGGTGAACACGAAACCCTCTCAGGCGAGAGCAGCGGGAGAACTACCAGTCAACCCACAGAAGGAACAGCTTCTTGTTGTAGGCAGCTGTGCTGTACTTTGTCACACAGCAAGGAACAGCTAGATAGGCAGCCGGAGGGGATCAGTTCCTGCCTCTGGGGCCCTGTCCTTGTCTGTAAAAGCAGCATCACAGCCATGCCTGCTGCAAAGAGCTTGGGCAAGGTCTGAATTACGAGAAGAAAGGGAAGAGAAGGTCAGGTGTGATGTGCAGAAATCCCAGTACTTAGACACAGGGGGGATCAGGAGCTCAAGGCCATCCTTGGCTTCATAGGAAGGTAGAGGCCAACCTGAACAACATGAAACTCTTTCTCAAAGACAAACAAGCACTAAATAAACAAAAAGGAAATATTACATTTACTTATTTACTCAACAATGTGTACCGAAGCCTGTCGGGCACTAATTCCCTGCCAGGACACAGCAATGAACAAGATAGGAAAGGGTCTACTACACCGCACAGAGACGGACGCCATGCCAGGTAGTTCCACTGAAGGGCATTAAGATAGGCAATAGGAGTGAGGCTATCTGGCTCAGCCCTACTTACCATCCCTGGTATGTGTGTGGCATTAGAACTGAGCTGGGCACAATAAGAGAGCGTAGGGCAGCATCTCCAGAGGAAGAACAAGGGTCTGAGGTAGGGACCAGTGTGGTCTTGAGTGGACAGGAAGAAGACTGGCGTGGCGAATGGATGAGGGCAGGGCTGCTGGTCAGAGATGGGGTGATAAGCTGGGTGAGTGTGAGTTACACTGTCGCAGAGTCGGGGTGGGGTGGAGGGTGGGGTGGGGGTTGGGGGACCTATCTGCTCTGGGAAGTTCGTTGTAATTCTCAAACAGCCAGCCAACTGTAACTTTCCCCAACTCCGAAGATCCCCAGCTCCATCCCAGATGGGGAGACCTCTGGAAGCAGCTAAACCCTATCAGTATAGGTGTCCCTGCTAAGGAGAACCATGTCCCCTTTACAGGACATGGCAGCCTCCACAAGATGTGTAAACAGCTTCTTGCGGCAAAGGGTGCCGGAAGAAACCTCTCATTCTAAGGAAACCCAGACCACTGTTGATGAAAATAGAGAGGAAAAGAAAAGGTGTTCCCCTCCCCCAGCCCTTCAGAATGAGTAATCTCTGCTGAGTCTGATTGCTACAAAATGAGAAAGAGAAGAAAGGGGGGTTGGGCAAACACAACAATTCAAATATTGAATGGCAGGCAGGGTATGGTGATGACTTTTAATGGAGTTGCCTGTGGAAAACCCTGGCAACTGCTGGGATTGCCAGTGGTTCTTTCCTATGGTGGCTCAGGGTTTGTGTGTGACTGCTGAGAGTGTGGTGGGAAGTGGGCAGGATGTGCTGTTCATCATGTACTGAAAGTCTTGAGATGATGAGGTAAGGTCTCTGCTCCAGGTGTCCCTGGAAGAGCAAAGCCAGTTCCTGACCCTGCAGGGCTGTGGTGGGGCCGGGACCTCGCCAGTCCCCGGTGTCTCTCAATTTGCACAGTGCTCAGTTCTGGTTCGCAAGTCCGGAAGGAGTGCGGTGTGTAAAGGGTTTGCTGTTTTCTTCACAGTGCTGGGTTCTTTGCATGCAGCATCTTAGCTGATTCTCTTCAGAGCCCTGAAAGATAAGCACTGTTATTCCCTCCAGGCCTACAAGTGGGGAGTACAAAGGTAATCATGGTATCTTCCTGGTTCTCCTTTGTCACTAGAGATTCATTCAAACACACTCCTACTTCTAGGCTGTGCACTGTCCTAGCCCACTGTCTTTCTTGGTGGACTGGCTGCCCTGAAAACTCTGGATAGGGAGTGATTCGGCCTGGGGCAGAGGGGGAGCCATGAGGTGACTTTTTAGAGCATGCCCTTTTTAGATTGGGTGAAGGGACACTCCAAGAAACAGCTCAAAGAAGGTTCCAGAGCTGTCTGTCCTCAAAGACTTGGTCCCCATTTTAGTGATATGAGAGGTGGTGGGACCTTTAGGAGCTAATGGCCTAGTGAGAAATCCTTAGGCCCTCTGAATGGATTCTGGGGTCTGAATGTCACCTCACTTCCTGTTGGTAATGCCTTCTGTATTGGCTGCCTTGAGGTCTTCCCCAAAGTCAGGCACATGAAGACATGTGACCGAAGACTCTTGTCTTTAAGAGCTCAAACCCTATCATGCAAGTGTGTGTGTGTGTGTGTGTGTGTGTGTGTGTGATAATACACATATAGGGAGAAAGGAATCATTTCCTCCTTAGGAGGGAGGAAGAGAGATATATACATACACATACGCATATACACATACATATACATTATATATATGTGTATACACTGAGAAAAAAAGAGAGAGATACATATAGGGAGAGTGAGAGAGAGATACTTATACATTTAGAGGGAAGGGAGAACAGAGGTGAGGAGGGAGGAGTTTGGCTAGACCATGGATGTAGAATGTGGGGTCAGTAGGGTCACTGAGGGAGGCTGAGGAGGCATATTGATCTAATACCAAAAAAGTGCTCAAACATTATGACCTGCTCTGCGTCCTGATGGCGGAGAAGATGCCTTTGAGAGATGATGAGTGGGAGAAGAAGGAAGAGACTAAGGTATCTTCTGCTCACAAGGAACAAAAATGCCTGGAATGGCTCACAAATGCAGGACAGCTCATGGGAAGCGAGGTATGAGAGGCAATTGCCGGGGCCTGGTATCATGGGGGAGGGGGGCACAGAATCTCTGATCTTTGGCCAACTTCTGTACCGACCTCATGTCTGCATCCCCAGCTGCCATCTCTTCCCACTTCAGAAGACATGTTTGTAACTCTACTTCTGGTCCTCCAGAATTTTCGCTCTCATGGTACCTCTACTTGGGCCTTAAAGCTACATGGCTTTAATTCTCCGTCTCCTGACTATTCACATCGGAGGACAGAACAGTCTGAGGAAAGGGGCTCTTAAGCCTCAAGACCAAGGGAAGGAAGTGGCATTGCTGATGGCGGACGGGCTGCCAGGAAGGCACCTGCAGTACAATCGCCACGTGAAGCAACAGTTGTCCCAGAGAGGGCCTGACTGGCCCAGGTCCAAAATAAGGAACTGGCAGAATGTGAGGGTTGACCACAGGGCCAAGGTACTTGTGGGAACATGTTTCTGTGAGGGTTTTGGGGGTAAGATCTGCATTAAGTTAGCTTCGAGGAAAGCAGGTTGCCTTCCGCATTAGGGGTGCATCTAGCCACTCAGTTGAAAGTCTGATTGAGATGAAAATGCCCAACTCTAAGCAAAGATGGGGTTGAGCCAGCAACAGGTTCCTATGTGGTGGTCTCAGCCCAGGGCCTTAGACTTCAGGGTTGCCAACCTCATGATTGTGTGAACTGATTCCTTCAAATACACCCCTGGAGGCTGAAGAGATGTCTCAGTCTGTCTGCTCTTCCGGCACGTGCTGACTCAGCTTTCCCTATTCAATCTCCTACCAGGCCTAACTCTCGCCCTGCTGGAAAGCCAAGGTCAGAATAGCAGGCTAGCCCACATGCTCCTCCTCTGAGCTCTCAGAGTGGAGCACGTTTGCTTTTAAAGCACATCACATGGTTCTGTCAGGGCAACTTACTCATGTGATGTGTGCCCACATGAGAGGTCAGGAAGGAAAGAGGAGGGCAGGATTCAGGGCTATTGGTCCCTCTCAGGACGCTTCTACTTGTGTACCAGGGCCCAGGGCTCACACATAGCTTTCCCTAGTTTGAAAGTCTTGCAAAGCGACAACTGACTCCACCAGGCACTGTAGTATATTACAGAGAAGAAGCCAGGCATGGACATGTTCCTTTTGACATGAAAGTTGGAATATTTTCTTGAGTTATCTGACTAGTCTTTTTTTAAACATTCAGTGTGTGTATGTGTGTGTGTGTGTGTGTGTGTGTGTGTGTGTAGGTAAAGAACAGAGGGCAACTTTCAGGACTCAGTTCTTTCCTTGTACCATGTCGTCCCAGTGATTAGACTCAGGCCAACAGGGTTAAGTGATAAAATGCCTTCATCTTCTGACTGACCCATCTTGCCTGTCCAGAATTGTTATTCACTTATTCATTTGTATGTCTGTATGAGTGTACACATGTGTCTGTGTGAGTATACACATGTGTCTGTATGAGTGTGTGCACATGTGTCTGTGTGAGTGTGCACATGTGTCTGTGTGAGTGTACACATGTATCTGTGTGAGTGTGCACATGTGTCTGTGTGAGTGTGCACATGTGTCTGTGTGAGTGTGCACATGTGTCTGTGTGAGTGTACACATGTGTCTGTGTAAGTGTGTGCACATGTGTGTCTGTCTGTGTGTATACATGTATCTGTGAGAGTACACATGTGTCTGTGTGACTGTACACATGTGTCTGTGTGAGTGTGTGCACATGTGTGTCTGTCTGTATGTATACATGTATCTGTGAAAGTGCACATGTGTCTGTGTGCGTGTACACATGTGTCTGTATAAAAGTGTGCACATGTGCCTTGGAAGCATGCAAATGTGCTTGTGTGTGCATGTTTCTGTATGAGTGTGTAAATGTGTCTGTGTGAGTGTATGCATATGTATCTGTGTGTGCACATGTGATATGTGCATGTGAGTGTGTGCACATGTGGCTGTGAGTATGTGTATGTGCTGTGTGCAGATGCGCATGCCTGTACGTGTGCTCAGGGGCCCTCTCTTACCTCTCGGTGTACTCCTTTGAGGCGGAGTCTCTCCCGCATCCCAGGCTCCCATCTTCTCAGACTAGAAGCCAGCAAGCCCCATCAATCCTCTTGTCTCCCCTGCTCTCCTCAGAGCTGGGCTCGGAGATGTGCATGTGTCTGGCTTCTTGGGTGCTGGGCTGTGGATGAGGCCATGTGTTTGCCCAGCAAGCCTTTGTAACCACTGAGCCATCTTGCCAGTCTCAAAACCTTTTGACTTTTCATTCTTAAAAGCTATAATATTAGTTTTTAACTAGAAACACTGCTTTAAAAAAGTCAGCCCAAACCTTTTGACTTTTCATTCTTAAAAACTATAATATTAATTTTTAATATTAAGTAGAAACACTCCTTTTTTTAAAAAAAGACAATAAAACTTGTAAACAATTAAAACATATGTACTTCTAAGTGAGTCTCCTGAACTCTTCTCTTCAGAGGTCTTATGAACTATTGGTCATATTCCAGAATTTGATCTTATACATTAAAAATGACACATTTAAATCATTTTATTGTAAAAAATAAGTCATATTACATATTCTGTATTCTGCTTTAAGGTAAGAATAACCATATCTGATAGTTTATACAAACGGATATAATGTTTCCTTTTAAACTAGTAGAAAGGCTTTTGCATTAGTTAGCTATTGCTGTGTAACAAGTTGCCACAATTAGTAGCTTTTTGTTATCTCACAATTTCTGCAGGTCAGGCATCTGCATAAGTACTAGTCCTGGTCTCCATTTCTGGTTCTCTCATCTGGCTGTAATGGAGTTGTCTGGAAGGTTTGAGTTCTCTTCTGAAAGCCTCACAGGGCAGATCTCCTTCCTGACAAAATTCAGGGACTTTTGGTTTAGTGCTCCGAGGGCTTGAGTTCTTCAGTGGCTATTGGACAGATGAATTGGTCTCAGTTCTTTTTCTTGTAGCCATTCCTAATATGGTGGCTTTCTTCTCCAAAGCCAGCAAAGCAGCAAATGCACTGGCCAGATAGAAGTTAGAGCTGTTTGTCATCAAATTGCACAGGTAGCATCCTCTTGAATTGAGACAAGAATCAAGATGTGGGTCCCGCCCACTTTCAAAGTAATGGTTTGAAAGGTAGGCAGGTGTAAGCACTAGGGACCAGGGACCACGAGGGCTGCTGTCTGCCACAGTGTTTGTCCCAGTGTTCCAGCTGTCCCTTCATTTGCTAATGAACTGCCAGGCTGTTGATAGTTTTCATATCAGTGTAAGCAATGTCTTCATCCCATCAAGTATACCTTCACAAAATGATTCAAGATTTTCTTGAGAAAATACCTGAAAGTAGAAACTTCTCATTCTAAGGCAAATAGATTGATGTTGATTACACACTATATCAAAGTTATACCAGATGTACAAGCTCAGCAGTACTGTGAATGGACACACACACACACACACACACACACACACACACACACTGAGCATTTGATCATCTGTCCGATAGTTTTTTTTGGTGTGACAGGTAATAGCTGGTGTCTCTGTGTCTTAGTCTGTAATGGTGTCTTAGTAAAGTTGAATACATATTTTTTTTTATTATCAGCTACTTATTTGGCATAGGGTGCTTTAGTTAGCAAGCATAAAAATCTATTTGAACCAGCATAAGTATTAAAATGAAAACTCTTGGTTCTCAAAGAGAGGACAGAGAAACTCCCAGAACCAACTGTTGCTTTTCCTTGTGGGATGAGAGGCACCATCTATCCCAAGGTCTGGAAGTCAATCCATTTATTGTTTATACTCTGGGGACCCAAGAGACTTCATTTCTCTATGAATTCTTCTTTGTTTTCTTTTCCTTATTGACTGGCCCTTCCCCTGACTCAGAGTAAGGGTCCTCATAGCTTCCTTTTGAATTCTAATATAAAATGTTTCTAATCACAAAATCAGATGTATAGGATGTCAAATGTCATATGCAATCTCTTCCCTACTCCCTTCTTTGACACATACTGACAGTTTAAAAAGTGGTATGAATCTTTTAGGTTTGTCTTAGTCAGGGTTTGTATTCCTGCACAAAACATCATGACCAAAAAGCAAGTTGGGGAGGAAAGAGTTTATTCAGCTTACACTTCCACATTGGTCATCACCAAAGAAAGTCAGGACTGGAACTCACACAGGGCAGGACCCTGGAGGCAGGAGCTGATGCAGAGGCCATGAATGGGATGCTGCTTACTGGATTACTTTCCCTGACTTTCTCATAGAACCCAGAACTACTAGCCCAGGGATGGCACCACCCACAACCCCCCCACCCCATTACTAATTGAGAAAATGCCTTACAGCTGGATCTCACGGAGGCATTTCCTCAAGGGAGGCTCCTTTCCCTGTAATAACTCCAGCTTGTGTCAAGTTGACACACAAAACCAGCCAGTACAAGGTTCTTTTAAAAACTTTCCCCTTGTATGTCATGATGATGCTGAGATGAAGGAAGGTGGCGGAGATTAAGATGATGGTGCTATTGCTGATGGAGGCAATAGCAACAGAGATGGTGGCAGGTACAGTTAGTGAGCATCTGCGAACAGCTGCATTATTGTAATAGTATAGCATGCTTTCCCACGCTACAAAAGGCTCATTGTTTATCACTCCCAAGACTCTGAAGTTCCTGAGGAAAGCCTTCTTATCAAATAATCATCTAATTTATATTATCCAAATTATAAAACTTGTTCCTGGGGTGCTATCGGTAGTTGATAGCATCCATCCCTACTTTTGCAGAAGACTCAGTTTCAATTTCCAATTTCATGGGAGCTGATACCCCTTTCTGGCCTCTGTAAGCACTGCACACACACACACACACATACACACACACACATACACACACGGAACACATACATTTATGCAGAAAATATGCACATAAAATCAACTCTGTTTTTAAAAATTAACTTTTTATTTTCCCCTATTACTTTTATTGTGGCATTGAAATACTCAATTAGCCATTTCCAAGACATCTTCTCAAGTGTGCTGTCCTTTCTCCGCGGACCCGAGGAAGTCATGCACCTCACTATCTCGTTGTAGTCACTAGCAGTGGCACGGACGTGGGACAGACTTTGCTCCTCCATTTCCTCTTTCTAGCCATGCAGCTTCTGATTAAGAAGCTCAGGTATCAACCAAGGTACCCATGGCTCCAGCTGCATATGTAGCAGAGGATGGCCTTGTCAGGCATCAATGGGAGGCAAGGTCCTTGGTCCTATGAAGGCTCGATAGATGCCCCAGTGTAGGGGACTCGAGGGGAGGTGGGAGTTGGGTGGGTGGAGGAACACCCTCACAGAAGCAGGGGGAGGGAGGATAGAATAGGGGGTTTCTGTGAGTAGGGGGGCTGGGAAAAAGGATAACATTTGAAATGTAAATAAAGAAAATATCCAATAAAATAAAAAAAAAAATAAAAAGCTCAGGTAGTGTTTCTGGGCTCGTGTTCTGATTTGCAGAACGGCAATGCCAGGGTTTGGAGTCTGGAGCGCCTGGCAGGAGATGTGCGGTGTTCCACGTGCGAATCGCTCCGATGGCTTTGGTGGCTGCCTCCCGAGAATAGTATTTCCTGTGTCCTGGAAGCACAGCATGTAGCCCTCCCGTTCATTCTGTAGCACATCGAAGAACAGGGAGCTTGCATATCCATTGAAGAAATGAATGGGTAATTTGAGTGCCTCTCTGTGTTTCTTTCTTGGACATTTTCCTAACTACTTTTGGACATTATTTTACTCAATTTAATTTTAATTGCTTTGTCAAGATCTTCTTCCAAGGGCTAATGGAGTATTTTTATGGGCATTGCAGTAAACTAATAGGATGACTTCAGGAGAATTGGACACCAAGAATATAATCATTTGCTCTGTACATCTTTCCTGGGCACTGGGAAGCCACATCAAGTCGTGGGTGTCTGCTATTTCTCTTGCTCTCTAGAAACGAGCCTCATCTTCATTGAAAAGACTGGGCTCTTAGGGTCTCAGCCGGGTGCCCTCCTGCTGGTATCAGCAGTTGGGAGCACTTGGCTTTGGAGCCCAGCGGATCCTGGCATGAATCCACTCCATATGGGTGTGACCTTGAGAAATTGCCTCGTCACTGTGAGTCCTGGTCTCTGATGTACCCGTGTGCTGCACAGCCTTCCTGACTGTGATCTTACAGGTAATGCTTTTCCGGGGCTGCCTGCTATGGTAGAATTAATGCAGCAATGTCTTGCATTAGGGTTACTTCTTGATATTACAGACATAAATACTTTATAACTGTAAGCAGTGCACTACCACCTGATTCTCCCCCTCTGTCTCCATTCCTTGGTGGCCAGGAGACTACAGAGCCTGCCATACATACACCTGTGCTGTGCGCCCACGCTGACAATGTCTAGGATTCTTGAAGGTGATGTTGACACTGGGGTGGAGATGTGAAGAGTTTTGTGCCTGAGATCGGATGGGGGCAGGTGAGAGCAGGCATGTTGGCAGACATGAATATGGGTAAAGAGGGGGTGCTCTAAGAAAGACAGCAGAGGACGGCAGCAATCTGCAAGAGACAGCGCCCCAGATGTGATCATGTTTGGAGAGGAAATCCCCCACCCCTCTGGACCCATTAACCCCACACTACTTTCTCTCCTATAATAAGGGAGATTCTGAGACTCCCCCACATTCCTAATTCCAGAAGGCCCTTGATCCTCAAGGCAGGGTAGCTGGCCTGGCCTCTCAGCAGATGCTGCCTGTGCCTCATTCAACCATGGTGCTGCAGATCCTTTGCAGGGTCCAGATTCGTAGGTCTCCCATGGGTCATAGCCCATTGATCAGTGATATCCCTGCCTCCTGTTCCCAGTGCAGGTGGTGACAGTGGAAACACCGCCTCAGTGCTGTGCCTGGCCTAGCCCCAGGGAGCCCTCCCCGAGGGAGCTGAGAAAAGCTGCAGGGTGTGTGGAAAGAGGCCAGACCCTGGCTCCCTGCCTTGCCCCTGCTCCCTGATGGCTTCTCCAGCAGCCGTAGCTTTTCTGTGATGACAGCGGCCTTCCTCAGGCCAGAAGGGCTGTGTGACCCTTCTGGAACAGTTCCAGATTCTAGTTCTACACACGTATCGTCTCATTTCCATCTCTCTTTATGAAGAAGTCTCACTGTGGGCTCCCCAAAGTGTCCCTGCAGGAAAGAGTGGACACACCCTAATGAGATGGTTTGAAGAGTACAGGAGAGGGCTATTCATAATAGGACCAGTGAGGGCGGTGGTGGCTCACACCTGTAATCCCAGCACTCCGGGAGGCAGAGGCAGGCAGATCTCTGAGTTCGAGGCCAGCCTGGTCTACAGAGTGAGTTCCAGGATAGCCAGGGCTACACAGAGAAACCCTGTCTCGAAAAAAACCAAAAAAAAAAAAAAGGACCAGTGAGCTTGTGGGGACCATGAAAGACAGTCCTTAGCCACTGCTGGCCATTGGTCCTCCAAGACTGACAGGGGAGGGGACAGAACAAATTCCAGATGGAGAGAGGTGGGTTGAGTATGCCTGGAAGCAGCTGCTCCTTTCTGAAGAGGGAGATTCAACTCCAGTAACCCTACTGTGTGAAAGGCAAGATGGCGCCCTCCCTTTACCCTGGCCTGGCAGAGCTCCCCATGACAGCGCACAATGGGAAGCTAGGAGACAAAGGGCTTAGTGTAGATGACTTTTGGGGGTGGAGAGAGTCCGGGGGTTATTGCTACCACAGGGAAGCCACACCCCAGGGTCCACAAGCACCTGTGCACATCGCCCTGAACCCATCTCTGTTAGAGGGACCTTGCACTAACTTTTCCAGTTGCCTCACAACCCTCTGAGGCAGATGACAACTTCAGTAGCATCCCTAATCCAACAGACACGTCATGTACCTGACGACCTCAGGTGCCATGCTGCTGCTACTTAGCATTCACCGCCATTGGCCTTTTTTTTTTTCATGACATGAGTATCTCTGTGTAGCCTGGTTGTCCTGGAACTCTCTCTGTAGACCAGGCTGGCCTTGAATTAGGAGATCCACCTGCCTCTGCCTCCCGAGTGCTGGGATTGAAGGAGCGTACCACCATGCATTGCTCACTGCTGATGACTATCTTAATTGGCTCTTCTATTGCCCTGATGAAAATTATGTCCAAAACCAAGGTGTGAAGGAAAGGGTTTTATTTCATCTTACTCTTCCATATCACCTGGGAAAGCGGCCAGGGACTCGAGACAGGAACCTGAAGGTAGGAATTGAAGCAGAGACCGTGGAGAGATGCTACTTACTGCCATGCTCCCCAGTGTTTACTTCCTTAGAGTGTGCAGACCACCTGCCTGGGGGGAGCACTGCCCATAGAGAGCTCCCCTCCTCACATCAGCCATTAGCTAAGAAAATGCACCGTAGACTTGCCTACTGAGTCTGATGGAGACAATGTCTCAGTCCAAGTTCCTTCTTCCTATACGATCCTGGTTTCTATCTAATTGACTAAAACTCTAACCAGAACAACTGTGTTAGTGGTCTGGACAGTTACTGCGCTATACTACATTATTGGTAAGAAGACACTTCTAGTCACTAGCTTGCTGCCAAGCATTATGGTGTGTTCCGCTTGCCCCGAGCTTACTATTTCTCTTGATGACATCTAGAGGCTACTTGGAGTGACTGACCACTGAGGCTTTGGGTGGTATAACACGGAACAGCATCATCATGTGTACCACAGGGCACATCTCCACCCTTAAGCAGCTCAGAGGTGCAATTGAAGTGTACTTGACCACACTGTAAAACACTGCTTTTGTATCGGCTAGAGATGTAAAAACCTCCAGGCCAGGGCTCCCAGCCAGGCTGGACGTTAGAATCCACTGGAGCTATTTCTGATTACACTTGAGCCTGGGGCTCTCTGGGGGTAGGGAACTCATTCATGTCTGGTGGGCATCAGGTTGGGGATTTCAGCCTCTGGGAGCTTAACTTTGGCTGGAGAAAGGAGAAACTGGAGCACTAGTCGGGTCTTTGAAGGTGAGTGCTAGCCGGGCTTGGTGGTGCCCAGCACTTGGGAGGCAGAGTCAGGTGGATTTCTGAGTTCAAGGCCAGCCTGGTCTACAGAGTGAGTTCCAGGACAGCCAGGGCTACACAGAGAAACCCTGTCTAGAAAAACCAAAATAAAATAAAATAAAATAAAATAAAATAAAATAAAATAAAATAAAATAAAATAAAATAAAATAAAATAAAAAAATTAAAAAAAATTAAAAAAAGAAAGAAAGAAAGAAAGAAAGAAGGAAAGAAAGAAAGAAAATGAAGGTGAGTGCTGAAACCTTTCTTGAGGGAAGGGGAGTGGCCTGCGAAAGGTCAGAGGAAAGGAAATCAGAAAGGAAATCCACAAACATTCCACAGACAGGAAGCCCAAGGCAGGAGCCTGTCTGACGGCTGCCTCAGATAGGGCCCGCCACATGGCAGGGCTTGGTAAATATTAGCTTAAGAGAGAGAGAATGGGCACGTGCCCTCTAAATGGCTGAACTTGTAACTCAGTATTTCTTTGTATTCTGTGTGTATCCTTTTCTTGTGTAACAAAATAGCATGAGTCCTGTGGTTTACAGGACAGACATCCACAGTTCCAGAGGCTGGAAGTCTGAGACAAAGAATGTGGAGATCAGCTCCTTCTGCCCTGTGCCCCACCCACCCACCCCAGGCTTTAGTTGGCCATGACATTCTTTGGCCCAGGGTTTGTTCCTGTATCTGGTCATGTTTTCGTGATCCCAGTATTCTCTGCTTATCAGGACTCTGGGGGGGCGGGGGTGTCAGTCTATCCCAGATGATATCACATTCATCATCTGCCAAGACTTTGATACTCTTTGTATACAGTTTGAACACATCTCTTTACAGGTCATATACTGGTAGCTTGGCCCTCCGTGTGCTGACGCTGAGAGGAGGTGAGGCCTACGTGGAAGGTCTCTACATGATTGTGGCATCACCCTCAGAAGTGATCAATGCTGGCTTTGTGGTGTGAGTGCTCATGAGCACCAGTCAGTATGTGTCGGATCTCTTCCACACACGGCTATCTCCTCCTCCCTATCTGCCGTGCTATAATGAATTGAGAGGAACCTTGGCAGGGGATGCCAGTACAATGGTCCTAGGATGCTGAGCCAAATAAATCTCTTTTCTTTACAAATTATCCAGGCTCTTGGATTTTGTTGATAGATACACAAAATTGACTAAGATAAGCCTTTTTACCAATAAGTCAAGTACTAGTGTTGACTTCACTGTCTTTTGGGTGATCCCCAATTCATATGACACAATTCATATGACCTTGCTAACTAAAGAGCTTAGAGATTTAATCCTTCCCTTTATAGCTCCTTTGAGTATGTGATGCATACTGTGTTCTAGATGTCGCAGGTCAGAATAGAAATGAGCAAAGGCATTGAATACTGGCGCCCTGCCGCCAAGGAGCTCACAGCCTCCAGAATAGAATGCCCATAAATAGGTAATAGAGAAGGCTACTGAAGAAAAGAGAAGGCTACTGAGAACAGTCTAGGCCAGAAGCTCTCAACCTTCCAAATGCTGTGACCCTTCAATACAGTTCCTCACGTTGTGGTGACCCCCCCCCAACCATAAAATTATTCTCATTGCTACTTCATAGCTGTAATTTTATGACCATTATCAACCTTAATGTAGACATCTGTGTTTTCTGGTGGTCCTAGGCAACCCCAGTCCACAGGTTGAGAACCATTGCTCTAGGCTATTTTGCTTCCTGCATGAAGAAACTTCAGCAAATCTATTTTCATTTATGTCCAAGTCCACTGGCTCCTGTTTCCTAGGCATCTGGAGAGCGGTTCCTTTCTTCAGTGTAGGAAAAATAATGGCTTCCAAATGCATGCCAAGTCTATCCTTCCGATTAAATCTCTTCAACAACTTTCTGAGAATCAGAACCTCAGGCACTGGTGCCTTTAAAAACTCTTGACCTGAACGCTGATTCTGACTCATGACTTGCCATCGGAAAAGCACTTCTACAGGCTGGTTCTACAGTGACCCCTGGGTCTAAACAGCCCAAACTTCTACCCGTTTGAGGAGTGCCTTAACCCAGGGAGTTGGAGATGCCAGGCCCCTGGGGATTTGTCCATGCTAAGATCTGGGTGGCGCTCTTAAGTTCTGTTTCCCAGCAGGGTCCCAGGAGCAGAGAGTTTTCTGTGGCTTTTGGACTGTGGCACAGCTGAGCTGGGCATGTCTCCACTCTCTTGCCTTCCTGAGCACAGGCCACTCCATTTTAGAACTGTTGGCAAGAGTGAAGGAAGTGCCTGGCACAAGGTTGATTTACTCCTGGGCCAGGGGCATGGCTGACCTTCAGGGTTGCTCTTCACGGATCCCTGAGATGCTGGCTTGCGGCCAGTCAGCAGCTTTGCCATACTTGCTCCTGTGACCTTCTTTCTCAGACCTGTCACTGACTTCTCCAAGCACTGGGAAAAGGATCTAGTCTTAGTTTTACTCTTGTGTTCCTGAAGAATTTCTGGTGCTCTGCTGATTTGATTCACCATTCATTAAAGGCAGTCCATGATAGCTTCTGTGTGTGTGTGTGTGTGTGTGTGTGAGAGAGAGAGAGAGAGAGAGAGAGAGAGAGAGAGAGAGAGAGAGATCCTGGCTGATTACCACCAGAGAAGACAAAAAACATAGGTATTATAATAAAACAAAATATTCCAATAAATGTAGTCAAGTAACAAAGAAAAGTGCTCAGGTATGTGTGACTGAAAATACTGAAAAGGGGAAAGGGGGAGAAGGAAATAAGGTAGATGTTTTCATCTTTTGGATGACCTGCATTGCTAGGCAACCACTGAAGAGATTACCTACAACGGTCACATGGGAAGATGCTCGAGGCCGCTCCTGTCGAGAGCTTCCATGCAAAGGTCGGGCATGCCCAGCATGAGGACGGAGGGTGATGCTGTTTGCTGCCACTGGGAGAATGCATTTGAGAGGGACCACAGGACGGGTCAGTAAAGGAGGATGGATTGGGGAACTCTCTTAAAACTTGTGGGCTCTACTTTGGAATCCTAAGGTGGGAATAAGAGAGCAGGCTCTGCAGTTGGGTGCTGTCAAAGAGCTGGCAAGTTCAGTGAAGGGTGTCCACGCCATCTCTAAAAAAAGCGGCTATGATTCACATCGCCAAAGGAAGTGGGGCTTGATAATTTATGTGTCCACAAAATGGCTTTGTCTCTGCCTCATTTGAAACACAGATGCAGTGATGTTGGGCTCCGTTCAGATGCTGCACGCGTCGAGCTGTCTTTAGACTCTGGTGGGCGCATCATGTCCTGCCTGCTGATGAGGCTGGCAGTCTCTTTTTTGCCGTTAGTAAGGAATAGAATTGTATTTCAAATTTTGGGAAAACTATATACGCAAGCACATATAAACACACATACATGTATGAGTGTGATAATATAAGATAGAAATTAAATAATCTAGTAAATACTATTTTCTTTTAATTGATAGGTTCTATGATATATATATATATTTTAAAGAACCTATTTATTCATTATATGTAAGTACACTGTTAGCTGTCTTCAGACACTCCAGAAGAGGTCATCAGATTTCATTATGGATGGTTGTGAGCCACCATGTAGTTGCTGGGATTTGAACTCGGGACCTCTGGAAGAGCAGTCAGTGCTCTTAACTGCTGAGCCATCTCTCCAGCCCTGTGCTTTCTCTTATAGAACTAGGCAGCTGGGCCATCTCTCTAGCCCCAGTATATTTTGAGCTCTGAAAATTTCACAAAATTTCACAAAATTTCTGATGTCTGCTGTAATACGTGGAAATACTTATCCATGTTGGCCTTTAATATATTTTTCCTGATATAAAATAATAATAATGAATAATAAATAATAGCAATACATTTAAAAAGCATAAATATAATAAGACTCTCTAGAAATTGGGGTTTTGCATCTCTCAATTCACAAGTTCTGGTGTTCAAACTTAGAGAATCTCATTAGGATGAAGTGGAACTGATCAGGAAGGATCTATTAGTAAGGAAAAGAGTCAGAGTTCGAGGAAGAGATGCATTCAGTAGCTACAAGTTCCGTGGAACCAACCACTCTGGTTTGCGGTACCTTCTCACAGAGCTGAGTATTGGAATGTGTTCCCTGATAGGCCAGCTGGGGCCCAATGAGGACTGCTGAGATCCCAGCGACAGGGTAGGGTGGGTTAGAGGTCTGACCAGATAGTGTGATACAGAAGCCAGCTGTCCCAGGGTTGTGCAAGACTGGTGTTCAACAGTGTCCCCGTGTGGCCATAACGGAAGCAGCCATAGTTCTGCGACTTCACAGGCCTGGGGCCTGGGAAGATTTGTGTGGCTAAGGAAACCTCTCATTTCTTTCTCTCCAGGTGCTTAGAATCAAGTGCTTCATACCCTTTCTGTTTGAGGAAAACCACAGGGTCTTTTGGCAACTCGGGGTAAGCTGGTATTCATGCCTAGAGGAAATCTGGAGGTGAGCTGGGTCTAAGGAGAAGGAGGATGACACAGGCATTGCAGTAGGAAAGAAGGAAGGGCGGCTTCAGTGGACTGCACAGCGCAGGCTCGGGCCTTGCAGCCTCTCTGACTTG
The DNA here is from genome assembly GCF_947179515.1 of Apodemus sylvaticus. Lineage (NCBI taxonomy): Eukaryota > Metazoa > Chordata > Mammalia > Rodentia > Muridae > Apodemus > Apodemus sylvaticus. The sequence goes on from NC_067485.1 coordinate 13,321,880, forward strand.
GTCTCACAGCACTTGGCTGTGGAAAGCCGCGACTGTATCCGCCATTACAAGATGGCGCCGGCTTCCACTGTGCCAGCTTCGCTTTCTTAGTAAACAAGCTATCTGCGCATGTGCAAGAGTATTTTCGCGCCAAATCTCTGCCCGTCCCGGGGCACTCGAATGAGGTCATGAGTAAACAGCCAATCAGGTGTATACACGCCACGCCAAGGGGTATATAAACCACGTCCATGTTGGGCGCAGTGTCTCCCTCCACGAAAAGCGTCAATAAAGCTTGGCTGCAGAAGGATCCTGAGTGTGCCGCATCGTTCTTGCTGGCTAGACGAAAGCGCGGGACACTTGGCTTCTCTCTGCTGCAGGCATCCTCTGCTCATCCCCACCTCAGGCACTGCTGCTCCTTGGCCTGAAAGATCCCTGTAAGTGGCTGTGGTCTTCTTCATTGGAATTCAAACCCCAATTTTTTTTTTTGTCCTTCTTTGACCAATCACCAGGGGCACGGAACAATGCCTGCCAAACAATAGGAGCCCGGTAACTCTTGGGGAGTGCGTCCTTCAGCCCAGCCACTGAAGGCTGATTCACAGCAGCCTTCATCTTGGTTGGCTCTCACTTGGTGGGATTAAGGGATGTGCCAGGCAGACTGTGTGCACGTGCGCATGTGAGCGCCTGCCTTTGCAAGACACCCTTGCTTCTGAAGAAATGGATCAGTTAACCATACAAGATGCTGACTCACCCTTTGTACTAAGTTCCATACCAGCAGCTTTTAGAATCGAAGGGAAACAAACACACAACAAACCAAACCAAGCACGTTTCATTTAATTTCCATGAACAAGGAACCAAGAGGTTGTGCCTTGGCCCTGCCTTCCTGGAAGGGAGGCCAGTGAACACCTTACAGGAGGACTCCTTAAAGGAGCAGAGTTGGAAGGCACTGGTATGGAATATGGGTGAATTCCAGAGTGGACACAGGGACAAGAGGGTCCAGCAACAGGAACATGGGGGCTGAAGGTCTGGGTCAGAAACCCTGAGGGACTAGGGTGAGGCCAGGGATACTCACAAGCTTGAGCTGCCTTCTGCTGGTCCCAGATGCCAGAGTTTCTGTCTTCCCTGCTCAGCTTAACTCCTCGAGGCAGGATCAGCACCGACTCCTGCTTGTGTTGCTCAAACACTGGCTCTCCTCACCATCGGTACCCCTCATTATTGGCTAGTTCTCCTCATCATCAGTGCTCCCCATCATTGGCTAATTCTCCTTATCAGTGTTCCCCATCATTGTCTGGGTCTCCTCATCATCAGTGCTCCCATCGCTGCCTGGTTCTCCTCCTCAGTGCTCCTCATCATTGGTTGGCTCTCCTCACCATCAGTGTTCCCCATCATTGGCTAGTTCTCCTCACCATCAGTGTTTTCCGTCATTGGCTAGTTCTCCTCTTCAGTGCTTTCATCGTTAACTGGTTCTCATCAGTGCTCCCATCATTGGCTGTCTCTCCTCACCACAGTGCTCCCCATCATTGGCTGTCTCTCTTCATCATCAGTGCTCCCTATCATGGGCAGGGGTTCATTGTACACATTTGGCCTTTCAAGACTCTGGATTCATGGAATATTGCTATGTTGACCTCTCCAGTTAGTTTTCTAACAGAAAGACTCCTTCTCCGGTGCTCCCAATGACAGTGGAGCATGTGCTAGTGACAGCCACCAGCTGTGATTGGAACTGTTTATCTGTAAGCCCAGAAGGCAGGATTAGCAGAGAGTTGATATTTGGTAACAACGCGGCAACAAGGGACACAATTTCCCTCTGGGATCCTTGTGCCCTTGATGCACTGAGGTGCCGGTTACTGCTGTACCAGTAGTGCACACTGTAGCCCTATATGGAAAGGACTATCAGCTAGTATTTAAAAGAATTTATTTCCATCTGGGTGTGCTGACTATTGAGAGTCTGAGACAGGAGGATGGCTTTACTTCAGGACTCAGGGGTCAGCCTCTTTAACACAGTGAGAGCTCACCATCTTTCTCCTGGCCACCATCTGTGCCCCTCTGGCTCCTGTGGTCCCTGCAGCTTTGCCTCTGACCCAGTGTGTGCAGCAGCAAAGATCTGAGGCAGACCTACAGGCCACTCAAGGGCTAGGAACCCTGTGCTCTCGATACCCAGGGCTGTGGCAGGACCCAGTCCGGTGACAGCCACTAAGGCGATCTGCCTCACTCTGCTCTTGTGCTCTGGTGACTATGCTGTCAGGCCACTTAGCTGGCAGGGGAGGCGATGGGCACAGGTTGTTCTAACGAAGGGTATTACTTTCAGAAGCTCCTGGTCCTGAAGTGATGATCATGCCAAGACCCACGCTAACAGACAACAGGCCTCCTTGTGACATCCTCTGGCAGCAGGAGGGTGGCAGGTAAACAGAGGTACTCTGGTGTAGCTGCCCGCAGCCACATGTAAACCGGGTTACCTGTTGAGAGAATTTTGGGGTTATAGGGAAGAGGGGCGAAAAGAAAGTGCGGCCAAGTCAATGTTCACTGATCAAAGCCGTAAACTTTAATGGCGCCAGACCTTTTAACAGTTTGGGCAAACCCTTCCCCCCAGACTCCAGGCTGAGTTCCGGTGGAAGTTGTCTAGCTTCTCTTGGAGGTCCTCGTCTTGACTGCTCCGGCAGCTGGGTGGGTCACCTGCTTAATTCAGGAATTCCTAGACCTGGAGGAACAATGAACTTAACCTTTACTACGAGCGCTCCACCCTGGGTGGAGAAGGATCCTGGCTAACTGGGAGAAGTTAACCTTGACCAAAGTCAAACTCTGACCAAGTGCAAGACTGCCCCAATATGGCTCTGTACATGTCCTCCCTTTTTTTTTTATTAATTTGAACACGCTCCTGTACAGTCCCAGAACTAGTCTGCCCTTGAGCAAGTCCTCTCCATCACTTCCATGTGGCAAGCCTCCACCCCATTCCGTAGCCATAGCCATAGCCTGCGAATGCAGCTCTTGGGGACTTTTCTAAAAGGGTCCGCCTGGCTCCTCCCACTGCTGTTTCAAGGTCTTTTGGAACCTTTCCTAGAACTTGCCTCCATTTAGCAGGACAGAGACTTTTGGCATGGTGTGGGTAAAGAACTGAATATTCTTAACAATCAAACTGGCTGGGGGCTTTCTTCATGACTCTGGGGCTTGAGGTTCTAGGTCCTCTTGATTCTATGTCAGAAGGTACCTCACAGAGAGCAACAGAGCCTCTGAGTTGGCTGGTCTTTCCTGGCAGCTGAGAGGTACGGGCCAGTTAATCCCTGGCCTCTGGCTTCCACTTCCTCATCTGTCACATTAGCAGCCAAGTCACAGAATCATGGGAGGAGGGAAGGAGAGGATGAGACATTCCTGGTGCTGACTGGGAGCGCAAGCTCTAGGTCTGCATTGGTGCCTCCTTCCCACACAGCTTGTCTGAATTTCACGTCCACGCCACAAGGGCCACTGATGCTCTGAGCCTGGTTTCGTGTGCATCTGTAGTCAGAGATCTTGTTCAGTTTGCATTCCAACTGAGAGATAAGGAAAAGACATCAAAGTGAGGTGGCTTGCACGGTGCCAAGTGCTCTGAGAAACTTGTGGAAAGCTAGGGCACCCAAGGTGTGGGGGATGGGGTGCTAGGGTATGGGGCATGGGGTGTGGGGATGGGGTTTGCTGGAGCAGGATGCTTGATGGATGAGTGAAGAGTGGTTTGGAATGGGGGCTACAAGAGAGGTAATTAATCTTGAGGCATAGAGTCTCAAGAGCTGGGAGAACCCTCCATCAGGCCATCCACAGGCAGTCTGCTTGCATCTGCCTGCCTCCCTTTGAGTCCTGCCTTGCCCCTCAGTGGGCTTTGGGTGGTCCCCAGGAAGATTCTCCAGTTGCTTGCCAACTCACGGGTCTAGGGTGGGACCCTGTACCTGATTTGTACTCTGGCTTGCATGGCAAACCTCCTGCTGGGACAGGCTGTTATTTATGCACATGTTTGAGCTCAAGTGCTCCTGGGAGAGACAAGGATCAGGCTATTTTTTCCTTTCTGCCTTGGAACCTGGAGACAGCTTGGCACAGTCAAGTTCTCAAGGCCAGGAGAAGGACTTAATCAGCTCTCCAGAGAGAGGGGCGGGCATGGTGACTATGCAGGGCTACAGGCCAGGACCTCGAGCATCTCTGGTTCTCAAGAGAACACCTGATGACAGCTGATGGGAGCTGTGGGTAGCAGCAGCTTGTGGGGACACCCTCATGCAAACTTGTGGCAGACGATAAACACTGTCTCAGGAGATGAAGGCTGGTTGGTGTGACGGATCCCATAATATAGCTAGCCAATACCGAGTAACAAGTTGTTCCCAAACTTAAAGCACAGAAATCTTACAAGCTTGTACCATTTTTTGGGGACAGGTATTTCCAAAGCCTTGGGATGGTGATCTGACCTGCAGGCTTTAGCCAGAAGCAGTAAGCACTGGACAGAGACCAGACATCTCTAAACCGCAGGGGTGTGCCAGATGGCTTAGAAAGTGGCACCTTCAGGCAAAGGGAAGCTCTGAGACTGTGTCTGGAGAAGGACAACAGTCACTAGCCCTTCTAGTCCTATTTAGCTTCCTGTTAAAGGTGAAGAATGTCGTTGGGCAGTGGTGGCACACACCTTTAATCTCAGCACTCAGGAGGCAGAGTCAGGTAGACCTTTGAGTTTGAGGCCAGCCTGGTCTACAGAATGAGTTTCAGGACAGCCAGGACTACACAGAGAAACTCTATCTCAAAACAACAGCAACAAGCCCAAAAACCAAAACCAGACCAAAGCAACCCCCTAAACAAGCAAGCAAACACAAACCAAGAAACAAAGAAACAAAGAGCTAATTGCACACTCTACTTCTGGAATAGGCAAAGGAAACAGAGGTAGTGGGAACTATCAGACTCTGCAGCTTCTGGGGAAGGTTCAGACTCGGTGCTTTTGTGTTTCCCTTGCAGCATCCCGAGGCTGCAAAACCCCAGAGCTAGGGTTCAAGACCCAACTTCAGCAGTTTGGGGCTGTGTGTGTGTGACTCTGGGCAAACCGTTAGTTTCCAAAACCTCAACTAGAGATGCAGAATGAACTTCCAGTTCCCTGCCTCCTCCGGGACCGAGTGTGGGTCTTTGCCACCTAGCATCTCACGGCTGCTCTGCAGCCTGCCTGCCTGGCTGCCTGGCCCCAAGCAGGACCACTTTCATCTTCCACACAGTGGCTTAAATGCCCTTAACGCATCACAGCAAGCAAGTGAAAACACATCAACTTCGCTCCCAGACTCAAGTTTCCCATTAACATTTTAGAAAAAAAAATCAGCTGCCCCAGCTCCCCACACAGGTCCCCGTCTCCCAGTGACTGTATAGAACAAAGTGACAGATGTCCTTTCTTCCTTGGATCTGGGGCTTTGGTGTGCCTAGGTCTTCTTCAACTTCTGGCTGGGCTCTAAGGCCCTGAGCAAGTATACCATCTCCGTTCAATTCCATTTTCCTCGCTGTTAAAACAGAGATGGTAGCACCCACCTCTCAGAATTATGATGAGGGTGACATTAAATGAGATAATTACATGCAAAGTGGCAGATGCACAGCAGGCGCTCGAGAGCGGGGGCTATTTTTACCTCCATCAGTGCCTCTTCAGCCTGAGCTAGGGTTTCCTGACGCTCACCCACTGAGAACCTCTACTGGCTTTCTGGCTTCCATAAAGCCAGACGACCTGATAAGCTGGGCTTCATCGGCTCACTTCCTTTCCCCAACACCTCCTTTTCAACCCTTGATCTCACCTGGTGCATCGGGGAAACTGAGGTTTAAAAGAGGTAAATGGAGGAGGAGGGTCTCTGTCCCCCTCATCAGATGCCAAATTTTGGGGCAGCTTTTTGAAATATATGTATTTTTTACAAATTTTTCCTTTAGTGTGTGGTGTGTATGTAGGCATATGCAGAGGTGTGCATGCGTGTCACAATGCGAGGGTGGGGGTGGAGGGTGGCGATGGAGGGCCATAAGACATTCTCTTCTCCCATGCTGGGTTCACTCGGGGAAGCACTGTACTATTGAGCTACATCTGTGGCTTTTCCTTTCAAATAAATGGCTTCTCCTCTAGAGGAGAACACATAAGCATAATACTTCGAGACGTAGGTGCAGGCGAGGGCTTTCTGAAATGGACTCTGGGAGAACAGGAAATAATTCTAATGATTGACAAGTAGAATTTCAGGAAATGAACAAGCTGCTGTGTAACAAAAGAAACAACCAGAAGAGCCAAGAGACTGTCTGCAGAACAGAAGGAAATCTTTACCGGCCGTGAGCCCGGCAGGGTGTTAATATCTAGAATCTATAAGACTCCAGACACATCCCAACAGTGAACAGGCTCACGGGCTACACAGACAGCTCACAAAGGAAAAAAAATACAAATGGCCAATAACTACCTGAAATTGTTCAATACCTTTAGCTAACAAGGAAATAAAAGTTAAAATTACACAGAGATTTCATCTCCTCCAGTCAGAATAATTTTCATGAATAAAACAAGTATTCGCCTATAATCCTAGCACTGAAGATGCTAAAGGAGGGGCTGTTACCATGACTCTGAGGCTGGGCTAAAATATGTAGTGAGTTCTGGGCCAGCCTGGGCTAGTGTGATATACTGTGGAGAAAAACAGGTTGAGGACGGACCTCAGTTAGTAGCATATTTGCCTAGTGTGCACAGAGCCCTGGGTTCTAGTCTCAGCTCCGCATAAACTGGGCATGAGCTCATTCATCAGTCAAACGCTAACAGGGTAAAGGAGATCTTGAGTTCAGGGTTATCCTCAGCTAATAAAAGACAAGCTTAGGATACATGAGACCCTGCATCAAACTGAAAAAAGAGCCCACAAAAAGACAGACAGACTGACAAAATGGACAGACAGACAAAAAAGACTAACAACAAATACACACAGCTGAAGGGAATGTAGATTAGGCCATCCACTACATAAATCACGTGGCGGTTCCTTATGTGTAACCTTATGACTCAGTTACAGCACTCCTGGATATCTGAGTATGTGTGTGAAGAACTCTAAGACAACATATGACTGGGATGCTTGAGCACAAGTGTCTGTTGCTTCCCTGTGTATGATGGCCAAGATACATCACCAGCACAGATGTTCACCATCAGGCAATTGGAAAAAGAAAACATGATACATGCATGCAGTGGAATCTTATTCATCTGTAAAGAACGATGAAAAGTAACAGTGGAAAAGTGGATGGAACCGAAAAGAGCCTTGTGTTAATAAAAAAAAAAAAAAAAGACAAATATCACATATTTTTTTCTCATACGCAGAATCTAGAGTAAAATGTAAGGGTTAGGAAGATGGATCAGCAGAGAAGAGCTATCCCCTTACACAGAAGACCTGGGTTTGGTTCCCAGCACCCTTTTGGAGGTTCACAACTGTCTGTAACTACAGTTCTGTGGGATCTCATGTCCTCTTTTGAATTTCATGGGATTGTATTTATGCATGTGGTATACATACATGCACATGGGCACATACACATACAGATAAAGTAAAATAAATATTTAAAAATATGCATTGCATGAATTCATGTGTGTGTGTGTGAGAGAGAGAAAGAGAGAGAGAGAGAGACAGAGAGAGACAGAGAAAGACAGAGAAAGGTTAAATAGAAAGGGGGACTGAGAAGGAAGAACTCTAAAGGTAGGAGACAAGAGAGAATAAAGGCAGAAGGGTCTATTTGATAGGAGGTACGTGACCAGGCAGAGAGGAGGATGGGAGCTGGGGAGACCAGAAGGCAATTAAAAACAAAGTGTGATGCTATAGGCGTGAACATGTCACAATGAAAGTCGTCACTTGGTATGCTGTCCGAAGACAAAACATAAGCCACTTAAAAAAACTAGACACTTTTAACTGTTAACTGCTCAGCAGGCTGGCAGTTGGAGTGTGTCTTAAGAGTTCATTAACAGCAGTTGCTGCAAAGAGCGTTTTGACAGCCTTTTATCCAAGACACAGAAGCTATAATGAGCAGGTGGGCAGTGGTCACCTTTGAAAACCATTCTGTACTAACGGATGTGGAATCTGTATGGTCCACGGTCTGCTGCGACATGATGGCAAAGCCCCGTCTGAGATCAGGGCGTCCTGCTTGCCCTCCATTCAGAGTACTTACTGAGCATCCATTGTGTGGGCTGGGTTCTCTGATGGCACTTCAGAAACAGGATTTAAGCTAACAGAAGAACAACCTAACATTCCCAGAATGGCCCTTCTCTGTACCCTGCAATTTCTCTTGCCCCATTTCTCTGCTACGGCTTGAAGACAGCACCATCAGACCCCCACCCCCACCCCCGGAGTTGGCAGGAATGCTGCAAACATGAACATTCGAGGCAGATCCATGATTCCACTCCCACACTGGGAAAACTGTCTGTTAACTGTGCCAGGGAGACCAAGCCCCGAGCCTTGCTCACATGTAGAACTGACCTGGGAATTTCCCCTGTGTTCTCTTACACCTTCTCCCTGATGTCCTTGGCAGAGTTCAGCAGTAATGATCATTCTGAGCAGAGGGTTACAGTGCCCAGATTAGGCTATTCAGTTTCTTGACCCTTGATGCACTCATAGTCCCAGCACTGCCGAGCGACTCTAGGGACCTTTCCTGCCCTTTTGTTCTTTGTTCTGTTTCTGCCATCCCTGGCTTTTTCTCTCTACTTTTAGATGACTAGGTTGCTGGCTGGGAAAATGGTTAGGACTCTACCTTCAATTCTAAATTCCGGTCCTGTCTAGTTCCTATTCCAGGCCTTCTCACTACAGGACCCCAGCCTCCACCTGCCCCATGAAGCAGAGTAAACCCTTGCCGGGTGGACGGTCCAGAAGCACAAACATGTTCAGGGATAGAAGGTGAATTGCTGCTTTATTAGCCATACATACAGCTCTAGGCCTGGGAAGGGATGGAGCTGCCCGTGGCCGCAGAGCTTGGGTGTGATCTAAAACAGATTGCACCCAGTGGGGTTTAGTGGAACACATGCTTCCAATGCTGGCGAAGTAGAGTTTACATGCAGAAGGGCAGACACAGGGTGTGGAGGGATCCAGGTGAGGCTGGGAATAATGTGCATGTGTCTTCTTCCCTGAGCTGGCATCTCTAGAGTCTAGTGGATGCTCAAAACCCACTCTGGTAAGTGGAGTCAAAGGCAACCATCAGTAGGGCTTTCGTAACCTGCAACCAAGGAAGGCATTCTTTGCAGGAAGGTGGCCTACATGGGTGGAGTAAAGGCCATAGGAAGGAAACAGAACTATTATTAGTCAAATATTTTTATATCAGGGATCTTATTTACTCTCTACAACCTTTAGTCTTATTTCTCAGGCCCTGAAAATTCATTCAGTTTTACACACAACGGAAATCTACTAGGTCAGAGGCTAAAATTAAGAAAGATTTCCTGATGATGAGCCGGTTTGTTTCTATATTTGCTCACCGTCCTTTGAGTGTTTACCTCTGTGATGTTTTTGAAGTAAGGACACTTGAGAGTTGGGTGGTTAGTAGATGGGCAGTCTGGGCATCTACTGGCTACACCCAGGATCTTGCTTCTTTGTATGCGATGTCCCTTTACAGGCTTGCCCAGGGGATTCCCTGAGACACACAAAGGCACTCAAGAGAACTCCAGTCGGACTAGTTGGATCTGAACTGTCCTTTGTTCTGTAGAAGCACGACTCTTATTTGGACTTTTTTCAGCTCCTTGAGGGAGGCAGAAGTTCAGTTTGCTGCTTCTGGCGTTTGGGGAAGGGGGACAAGGACCCCTGAATCTGGTTGCAGCTGTATAGGTCCCATACAACCAGGCACAAAGAATCATGTATGTATCCCACCAGCTGGACATCAGAAGTGCAAGTACCAAATGCTTACGATGTTTTAGATGGTGTGCCCAGTGTTAGTAACTTAGGAGAAGGTTCATGGGAAGCGAGGCTGTAAGTGGAAGGGAGACACTGTCTACAGATGACTGGCCGGTACGCTGCCTCTCACTTCAGACCACAGCGCTCCTGCCTCCTGTGCAGATGAAATGTTTTTGGCTAGCTGTGCAGTGCCACAAACACAGCCAATGATATTTGTGGCTGGTAAGATCTGATTTCTAAAAACAGACTGAGAACCAAATTGTATTAAGTTAGTGGAGACATATGAAATGTACACATCTCAATGACACTGTCAAGGGTTTCAAAAGTATTTGAAGTGACTGGTTCAATACGATATATAACCAGAAACAAGGTTCTGGGAAACATTTGCTTCAGACTTGTCTGCTACTTTGCTGGCTGTGTACTGGGGGCGGGTGTGTGTGTGAGCTGGCAACACGACTTCTCTAGAATAACTGTTACTCTCTTCTTTTCCACCCCACACCCTACGTTTTCTTTCTAAGGGAACAGACGCCCAGGTCTTCAAGACAAAACGCGTGCTCCGCATGTCTGAAATTTCCAACCAGGACGTGGGTTTTCTGAGAGTTCCTCACGACACATCCTTGTTGCTTTTCCTCTTTTCTCCACTTGCCTTGGTGTGTCAGCTGGACTTTCCTTCTCCTTTGTCGCGTGTCTTTGCTAGGGTTTCATTGCTGTGAAGAGACAACACAGCTGCGGCAACTGTTATAAAGAACAACATTTCACTGAGGCTAGCTCACAGTTTCAGAGGTTTAGTCCACTATCATCATGGAGGGGAGCATGGCAGCATGTGGGCAGACGTAGTACAGGAGAAGGACCCGAGAGCTCTACATCTTGATCTGAAGGCAGCCAAGAGGAGACTGGATTCCATACTGGGCAGACTTTAAGCATAAGAAACCTCAAAGCCCTCCCCCACAATGACATACTTCCTTCAACAAGGCCACACTTCCTCAAACAAGACCACACCTCCTCCATCAAGGCCACACCTCCTAATAGTACCACTCCCCATGGGCCAAATATTCAAACACAGGAGCGTCTAGGGGCTACATCTATTCAAGACTCCCACATCACATAAGAATGAATTTGGTCTCAAACACTAGCTATCAGGAGTTTGAAGCTATTCTGCATAATGAGTTGTTACTAGTTCTACAGGGTAAGATGCTGTAAGCAAGCAGGCCCGTTCCTTCGTGTTCCCTGGCTTCCTCTGTGAGAGAGCTCTCCCTCAGAAGTCTTCCTACCTCTGTGGTACCATCCACTGGGTGCCCAGCTGCCCAGAGAGCCCTCACCACAGCCTACACCATAACCTTAGGATCATCAGTCTCTGTCACCATGAGCTAAATCAACCTCTTTTGTTGGTAAGTTGCCCAGTCTCACAATGTTCAGTTTAATAATGCAAAAATAGATAAACACAATTCAGGCGGATGTATTTCTTTCCATTAAAGTGCTCAGCCGCGACTATGTTAAAGAACATGGTTAAGCTGAGCTGACAGTTTGTATCCAAGTGTAAATGTTTGGATTAAAGAGGAACAAAGAAGACAGATGCTATGTATGAGACATAAGAGGTAGGAAAAACCAGGCGAGATGGCTCATGCCTGTAATTCTAATACTTAAGAAGGAAAGGCAGGAAGATGATCATCCTAGCTACATATCAGCCTCAGTGTGAGGCTACTCTGAACTGCATAAGACCCTGTCCAACACACACACACACACACACACACATACATATGCACACAGTGGACAGGGGGAGGGAAGGAGACAGAGGTGGGAGGGAAGGAGAGAGAAAGAAAGAAAAAGGAAGGAAGAGACAGAGACAGAAACAGAGAGAACAACCAGGCATAGTAGTTCGTGCCTGTAATCCCAGCTCCTGGGAAGGAGAACTGCAGAACTGCAGTAAAGCCAGTCCTCATCGATGTAGCAACTTGAAGCTATCTGAGACTATACAGTGAACTTGTTTCAAAAACCAAAGAAAGTAACTGAGGCAGGTGGTGGCACATGACTTTAATTCCAAAATGTAGAAGGCAGAGGCAGGCAGCTCTTTGTGTTCAAGGCCAGCCTGGTCTACAGAGTAAGTTCCAGGCTGGCCAGGGCTACACAGAGAAACCCTGTCTCAAAAAACTGAAACAAAGAAAAGGAAGGAAGGAGGGAAGGAAGGAAGGAAGGAAGGAAGGAAGGAAGGAAGGAAGGAAGGAAGGAAGGAAGGAAGGAAGGAAGGAAGGAAGGTAGCAGACAGGGAGGCAGGAGCTGCTTACTGGCTTGCTTCCCCTGGCTTGCTCAGCCTGCTCTCTTATAGAACCCAAGAGCACCAGTCCAGGGATGGCCCCACCCACAAGGGGCCCTTCCCCCTTGATCACTAATTGAGAAAATGCCCCACAGCTGGATCTCATGGAGGCATTTCCCCAACTGAAGCTCCTTTCTCTGTTGATAACTCCAGCCTGTGTCAAGTTGACACACAAAACCAGCCAGTACATATAATGAAAGAAAAACCTATTTTGGGTGTTGACTATTCACATCAGGTGGGGCCTGGATAGAGAGGAAGCTCGGTGGTTTCTCCACAGCCACTGGGAGCCTTTAGTTCCCAGGAGTTTTCTTGTCTTATTGCTTCACCTACTGTCAGCTTCATGCCACACCTATTTTCTGGAGAGAGAACTGTTAAAAAGAAAAAATCCATTTTCCAGTCCCTGCTCCTGGGATGACGACTTAGACTAATTATTCATTAATAAATGCATAGCCCACAAGCTTTGGCTCATTCCCTGACTAGCTTGCAACTTACTTAAGCCATTCAAACTACTCAAACCATTTGGGAAGTTACCTCTCCTCAGTCCTGGCCTGCCCCCTTCTTCCTGTCTTCCTCAGCATCTCCCTCAGGAGTTGCTCCAAAGAACTTTTCTAAACAGGTCCGTTTTCCCACATCCTTTCTTTTCCACGACCTCTGGTGGGCGTAGGGCTACAAGGGAGGTTAAAGCGCATAAAAACCATCATTAAAAATAAGGTTAAAAAAAAATCAAAGTTACAGCCCTTCCATGTGTCTGCTGTATCTAAGCATCCTTTCACCTGTGTCTGCTTTAGGAGAACATTCTTTCCCGGGTCTGCTTTGGCAAGATAACCTTTCACCTGAGTGTCCCAGCAAACCATCATTTACATAATTGACTTTCCAAAGAAACTAGAAGTTTCCACTTCAACCACGACAGTCCGTGTATGCTGGGGAGGATCAGAAAATAGCCCCCTTACGTTCTGAGGGCCAAGCGGCCTTAGAAACTACTTCATGAGCCGGGCAGTGGTGGTGCACGTCTTTAATCCCAGCACTTGGGAGGCAGAGGCAGGCGGATTTCTGAGTTCGAGGCCAGCCTGGTCTACAGAGTGAGGTCCAGGACAGCCAGGGCTATACAGAGAAACCCTGTCTCGAAAAATAAAACAAAAAACAAAAACAAAAAAACACAAACTACTTCATGGCCTAGGCTACTCTTGCCTTCCCTGTACTGTGTCTGCTTTTACCCTGTGGTACTGGAGTTACAGAGGGCTTTGGCTGCCCTGTGAGTGCTGACGACTGAACCTGGGGAAGATGTTTCAGTGCTTAAGAGGAACCAAGTTCAGTTCCCAACACCCACGTGGTGGCTCACAATTGCCTGTAACTCCAATTCCAGGGAATCTGATGGCTTCTGTTAGCAGTCTGTCTAAGCTCCACCCCAAGTTACCTGAAAACCGCCAGGTAGGCTGTTTAAAAGGGGCTTCCTGCCCCCTTCTCTCTCTCTTGCCTCTTGTTCCCTCTCTCCCTCTCTCTCCCCATTCCCTTCCCTCCTCTCTCCTAGTGGTCATAGCCAGCCTCTCCTCCCTCCCCTCCCCTCCCCTCTTCTCCCCTCCTCTCCTTCTCCCCTCCTCTCCCCTCCTCTCCTTCTCCTCTCCTCTCCCCTCCCTTCCCCCTCCCCCTCTCCTCTCCTTTCCTCTCCTCCCCTCCCCCCTCTCTTTCTTCCTTTCTCTGTCTACTACTCCTCAACTCCCCTCCCCATGGCCTGAATAAACTCTATCCTATACTATACCATTGTCATTGTGTGGCTGGTCCTTCAGGGAGAAGGGATGCCTCAGCATGGGCCCTCAGAGGCATTCCCTTCCCCCACACCTCACCACACCCCTACAGAGCATATTTTATACCTATCTTTTTATAATCACATCAGCTTCCTCTAGGCATACCACACAGGTAGCACACAGACATATAAGCAGGCAAAACATACACACACAGTTTTTAATGTTAAAAATAAACGCATGTACATGTGTAAATAAGCATTCAGGGAGGATAATTTTGGACTGTATTACAGGCTCTGTTGCCTTTTTTTCTTTCCCTACCCCCTTTTTTTGAAAAAGTATTTACCACATCAACTGTGGAATTTGGGACAGAAAAAAAGAGCTGGTTATGCAAGGCCTTTATCTCAGTCAGACCTAACCAAATGTTAACTAATTCCAGCGTTCTTGTTGAGCTCCCTGGGAAACTGATCTGTGTCTGGTTCTTTAATGTTAACTGGTGGAATGGTTTGGGTCTGCATTTTCAGATGTTAATTTGGAGAACTGGGGGTAGAGAGGGGAGGGGCACAGGAGGCCTCTGCTTGCAGAATTCACAGGAGACAGAACAGTTTGCAATAAGATCTGAAGGGAAGGAGCCACTCACACCTCAGAGGGGAGAAGAGATAGTTTATCGAGAAGTTGAATCTGCGTGACCGTGACCCTAGAACAGACTCAGGTTCTATGCTCCAGTGTGGTATCACTTGGAAGAAGTGTTTATATCGAACAATGAAACAATGAAAGTTATAAAGTGGGGTGAAAGTGGGGTGCTTTTCGAATGCACCGATGTGAACAGCAAGCAGGCAGGCGCAGTGGGGTGGGAATCCTCTGCTGGGTCCTTTGGTTGGTGGAAACAAGGACTTTGTTAAGGCATTCCAGAAAGATTTTGTTCTGTAGCTATAGGATGTAAGGGTCTGACGCTGAGCTGGGCTGACAATGGCTAGCTCAGGAAGGAAAGGCAGCTCGAGATCAATTGTAGTTAGGCTCTGGGCCTGGAACCTTCTGACCCAATCCAGGGTTCTCAGAGTGGGGTCCTGTTTATGCTTGGAATGTGAGTGTCTTGGTCAGGGGCTCTATTCCTGCACAAACATCATGACCAAGAAGCAAGTTGGGAGGAAAGGGATTATTCAGCTCACACTTCTACATTGCTGGTCATCACCAAAAGAAGTCAGGACTGGAACTCAAGCAGGTCAGGAAGCAGGAGCTGATGCAGAGGCCATGGAGAGATGTTTCTTACAGGCTTGCTTCCCCTGGCTTGCTCAGCTTGCTTTCTTATAGAACGCAGGACTACCAGCCCAGGGATGGCACCACCCACAAGGGGCCCTCTCCCACTTGATCACTAATTGAGAAAATGCCCCACAGCTGGATCTCATGGAGGCATTTTCTCAACTGAAGCTCCTTTCTCTGTGATAACTACAGCTTTTGTCAAGTTGACACATAAAACCAGCCAGTACAGTGAGACATCCTCTCTGGGCTCCTGTCTTTGAACCTGTGCTTTCCAGATGCTGATGGGGATTTGGGGTAGGGGGCCTTTTATGATATGGGGGTTTCACAGGAGGGAGTGGATCACTGAGTGTGGACCTTGCGGACACTGCCCTAGTTCTAGCTGAGTTTGTTTCCTGGTAACCTTTAAGATGAATAGGGGCAGGCTGCCTCCTGCTGTCACAGATAGGAACAGCTCTGCCACTTTAAATGCCACCGCACGCTCCCTGCTATGAAGCTGTGAGTCCCAGGACATTCTTCCTCCTCAGAGAACAGGAACTAATCTAGGCCTCCAAGCTGGACATAGTACCACCGCCCAAGAACGTGTGAGAAACACCAAATCCTGGTTGCATCCCAGACCCGTTGGCTCAGACAGGAAGAGGCAATGCCCAGAATTACTGTTTTGACAAAGTCCCCAGCTGGTCTTGCTGCTGGTTTGAGGCCCATAGCTGCTGCCTAGGACAAGCTCCAACATCACCAGCTGAACATTCAGGAGCCTGGGCATTGGAGGAGGGCTTCCCACCATGACCTGCTTCTGTTGGTGCCTTTACCTTCAGGTTTCTTTCTTTCTTTCCTTCTTTTTAATTTAATTTTATTTTTTTGATATATTCTTTATTTACATTTTCAAATGATTTCCCCTTTCCTGGATCCCCCTTCTCTGTTCCTTCAGGTTTCTTAAGACTTGAAATGAGATGGTCCTCAGGGTACCTGACACTGAACAAGTCAAATGGTGAGTGCCTATCATCAT
This sequence comes from Apodemus sylvaticus, assembly GCF_947179515.1. NCBI lineage: Eukaryota > Metazoa > Chordata > Mammalia > Rodentia > Muridae > Apodemus > Apodemus sylvaticus. The sequence continues at coordinate 13,338,002 of NC_067485.1, forward strand.
CATCATCATCATCACCACCATCATCATCATCACCATCATCATCATTACTATCACCATCATCATCACCACTATTGCTGCTGCTGCTGCTGCTACTCTGCGGCAGGCACTGCTGCAGGCCTTTGAGAAAAATCTGTTAACAAAGCAGTCAACCATCTTGGCCCTCGTGGAGCTCAGAGTGGAACCGAAGTGCAGCCGTTTCCCAGGCATGAAGGTTTCACTTAGGAGTTCTAGACAACCTCAGCACAGAAGCTATGCATGTTCTATAGGATCTAGAGATTGGATTTGGATCTTGGCTACTTATGGAAGGGCTGATCTTCCCTTGAGATGCTGGGTGATTAACCAGGATTGCTAGAGGATTACAGATGACCTTGCTCTGTCGTCCTAGGAAGGAATGTCTGCAGGGACAGCCTTGGGCAAACAGTTTGAGGAGAAAGCTGCAGGAGAGAAGTGTGGGCCCCAGGGGCGGGCCTTCCTGTCCTCCCCCACCTCCCTTTCTATATAGTGCAGCCATTTTGGCAGCACACACTCTTGGTTCTCCTTACCCTGGCTCCTGGCTGCCTCACTCTCGGGCTGTTGGTTCTTGGTTCCTCTTCTCTCTCTTTTCTTGTCCTCTCTCATTCTTCACCTCCCTCATAGTTTAGCTCAGGCCGAACCCTTCCAGATGTTTCTGGCTGAATTCTCCCTCATGTCTACAATAAAACCTTCTCAACCATGCCTAGGAGCATCTGGTGCTCGAAAATCTAGGAGTGGCATATATAAACTCTCTTCCAAGGGACTCAGCCTCTCTGAACCAAGCTGCTGATTGGACTGTCCTCAGACACACATGGTTTCCTGCTGGCTTGTGACACCCACCATATCTGACTCCTAATCCTAGAGTCTGCCTCTTCAGCTTCCTCCCTCCATCTGCTCTATATACTAAGACGTCAAAAGTTCAGAGTTTTAACAAGGAGGACCTCTGGAGCCTCACTGGTGAGCCAGCTGAATTGGTGAGCTCCAGGTTCAGCGTGTCATTATAAGTTCTTTTGAGAGATGCGAAGAAACATCCATTCACCCCAGATGTGGCTCCAATGGCAGAGTAAGGAAACGCCTGTGCTGTACCACCGTCTAACTTGGCAAACCAATGAGGTTTTGTTCTTGTTGTTGTTACCACAGAAGTATAGGGAAGGGGTTACAGGACTGGGGATAACAAAAGACCACTCCAGTCTAGTTTACAAGAGCTACAACCCTGAAGCTCTCTGCAGTACTGCAGTACCTGGGGACATCTCCACAGATCTCTCTCTCTCTCTCTCTCTCTCTCTTTCTCTCTCTCTCTCTCTCTCTAACAGTCCTTATTGCTTATATAACTTTGGAAAAGGTGGAGCCTTGTGAATTATGTAAGTTGTTTACTTTCTGGCTTCACAAGTCTCCCCCCAGGACAGAAATTCGGAGCGCATTGTTACTAACACTCACTCTGTCTCCAGTATCTGTTTCCTTCATTCTGCTCCTTCTGCGATGTCCTCTGAGCCTTACAGGGCAGATGACTGACAGAGATGCCTTTCACAGCTAAGCATTGAGCAGCTGTGGTACAGCATCAGTTACTCTCTTTCAGGACCCTTACCAGTGGTTGTGAGTCTCTCTGGCATACGCACCATCATTGAGACTGACAGTCACAGCCACAGCATACTATGGGTGTAAGCACAAATATCCAGAAGGCAGTTTGACAGAACACTAATGTCTTAGTCAGGGTTTTACTGCTGTGATCAGACACCATGACGAAGGCAACTCTTATAAGTTCAGTATTTAGTTGGGGCTGGTTTAGGGGTTCAGTCCATTATCATCAAGGCAGGAACATAGCTGCATCCAGGCAGGCATGGTGCAGGAGAAGCTAAGAGTTCTACGTCTTCATCTGAAGGCTGCTAGCAGAATGCTGACTTCCAGGCAGCTAGGATGAGGGTCTTATAGCCCACAACCACAGTGGCACACCTATTCCAACAGGGCCACACCTTCTAATAGTGCTACCTCCCTGGGCTGAGCATAGGAAAACCATAGCAACCAGTTTAACTACATTAAAGCAGTGCCTTCCTCAGTGGAGCCTGTGACCTCACCAGTCACAAGATTTAACCTTGGCTTAAGGTACTAATTGTGAGTTGCCTCCCGGTGGAACAAGCCTTGCATACAATTGGGAAGCAGTTGGTTACACCCACGACAGTCATGTCAATATTGGAAAAGTAGGTTTATGCTTCCATAGCTGACCAGGATTGTTGGTGACAATTCTCAGTAACATGTACAGCATCCTCTAGTGCTACAAAAGCCAGCCAACAAAGAGGGAGCTTCCTGCTTGGCCTCATCCTGATTTCTCCATGTGGGTCTTCAGCGATGGAGTCTGTCTCGGTTGGGGTTTCTATTGCTGTGAAGAGACACTATGACCATGGAAACTTATCAAGGACAACTTTTATTTGGGTCTTTCTTACAGTTCAAAAATTTAGTCCATGATCGTCATGTGGGAAGCATGGTGGCACACAGGCAGACATGATCCTGGAGAGGCAGCTGAGGGTCTACATCTGGATCTGCAGACAGCAGGAAGACACAGGGATACGCTAGGCCTGGACTGAGCCCACCTCCCAGTGACACACTTTATCCAACAGGGCCACGCCCACTCCAACAAGGCCATACTCCAATTATACCACTCCCTATGAGTCTCTAGGGGCTATTTTCATTCAGACAAACCACAGGGTCTTACTGTGTCGTTCTAACTAACACCAGTAGCAATATCCTTTATTCTTTATGAGGCTTTGGAGGTCTCTTTAGCTACAACTCATATGGCTATAACCCTCGCTTGCTAATGGGATTTTTACCTAACAATCTTATGACTCCTGAAAGCATCTCTTGCCGTTTATGGAGAATGTCTTTATTTAAAATTCTTAACTGTTAGCTCTATTGTTTGTATGGATATTTTTACAAGTATGTAAGGCACTCAGGCATATCCTGGTGTTCCAGTTTCATTTCTGTCGCTGAAATACCTTGGTGAAAAGCCACATAGGGAAGGAAAGGATTTATCTGGCCTACAATTTCAGTAACAGTCCTTTACTTTGGAGATGTCAAGGCACAAACTTAATGATCCTTTCCGGAGTCAAAAACAGAAAGAGGATATATAAGATTCCTGTTTGCTTGCGTTCTTCACTGGCAAAGCTCAGGGCCCCGGCAAGGCAGTAATGGGGAAGGGCAAGTGGCATAGGGACTAGGATAGATCTCTCTCTCTCTCTCTCTCTCTCTCTCTCTCTCTCTCTCTCTCTCTCACACACACACACACACACACACACACACACACACACACACACACACACACACACACACGTACACACACACGTGACAGACACAGAGCGAGACAGAGAGCGCCTCCTAGAGGGCACTGGAGAGACAGCAATCTGCGAACCTAATGCTCAGATTCCCAGGACCCAGGTAAAGCCAGAGAGTATCCTTTCACAAGATGACAAGAATCCCTGGAAGCTCCCAAGTAGCTAGGCTGTCCTACACAAGAGTGAAGAGGAGACCCTGTCTCAAACCTGAGGTTGTCCTCTGACCTCTACACACGTGCTCTGGCAACACACTCACATACATCGAGCCAGGGGTGGGTGTGAGGTGGGGAGCAGACAGTCACCCACTCCCTCCTGAGATGAGCCTGTCTCTCAGGACGAGGGTCCCATCTCCCAACACTGCGGCGCAGACCGGACTTTAGCTTTTCCTGAGGGAAGTGAGGAGACAGCTGAGAGCTGCTCTCGGCAGGCCTCGGTCCAGCTCCTCCCCTCACAGGCTGCTTTGCACTTCTGCAGGAAGTGGGAGGCGGGGTTCAGCGGTGTCGCCGTTAGCTCCTCCCCCTTCTGCCGCAGCTTCTTGTTTGTCTGCAGGGGTGCTCACCGCCGGGGTGGGCAGCAGGAGACCTCAGATGAGGCCTGGGTAACCGCAGGCCCAGGCTTGCAGTTAGAGCAGTGGTTGTCAACCTTCCTAATGGTGTGACCCTCCAATACAGCTCCTCCTGTTGTGGTGACTCCCCCTGCCCCCGCCCTAAAATTTTGTTGCTACTTCATAACTGTAATTTTGCTACTGTTACCAATTGTAATGTAAGTATCTGATATGCAGGATCTGTGAACCCATGCAGAGGTCATGTCTCACCAGATCAGAGCCGCTGAGTTAGAGGCTCACGATTCCTTGCTAAGCTGTGGGGTGCAGGTGGGTGGCCAGCTTGCCGTGGCACAGGGAAGCTCTGCTCCTGAAGGAAACCAGTGTGGGGCCACAGGCTGGAGAGAGGAGAGATCAAGGAAAAGTCTGGATGATGAGGACCAGCCTCAGAGCTTAATGTGGCCTGACCTTGTTTGTGCCGTGTGTGTGTGTGTGTGTGTGTGTGTGTGTGTATACAGAAGCTAAGTTGAGTTGGTTCTTTGTTACTGAAAGAGCCACACCACCACCAAATGGAAGCCTTTGCGATTTTTGTCTTCTCGCTCTTGGATTGGGAAACTGCTCTCCTCCCCTTATTACTGCCTGACCCTCACAGCAGCCAAGCACCGTTAGGTGCCTTGGCTTCTTCCTAAGTGGCCTGTGCTTTTTAATTGGCTGCCTGGAGAGCTTGTTAAGAAATCAGTAAGGAAGAATGCTGAGCTTGATTAGTTATGTCTGTTGTGGGGAACCATGCGGAAGGTGGGCAGATTCCTGGGCATCAGTAGGGAAGGACGCTGAGCTTGATTAGCTATGCTTATCTTAGGGACCATACATAAGTAGGGCAGATTGCTGTGCTACAACCTCCCGGTGGGTGTGAATCAATCTTTGCCTGATCTTATCTATGCCAGGGTTCTCAATAGTAGGAAGTCTTACCGATTTTCCAAAACTGATTTTCCCAAACTGATTTCCCCAAATTGGTGCCATTTATCAGCCCAATTGAGAAATTGGAGATGGAAAGATATTGTAGTCAGAGGCGACTGAGGACCCTGGAGTAGAGGGAGATTCCTAAGGGATGTGGACCAGAGCCCACATCTTGCCTCCAGCGCCTTCATGAGCAGTTATTCCCCTCCTATGACACCTGCATATGAGGCAGAGGCCAAGGTATCATCCCTCAGCAATGTAAGTTTACATTAATTCATCCTAAGGTGACAGTGTAGCTGGTCTTTGCTACTTTGTGGGCTCTTCTTTTTTTCCACCCTTTGTCCCCCCAGTTTCACCCCCTCTCACTAGATAGGAAAGGAGAGAGGAGGAGGAGGAGGAGGAGGGAGAGAGAGAGAGAGAGGAATCTAATTTTTTTTTCTTTTTTGAGCAGGGATAAATTGCAACCATCCTCCCTGAATGACCAACAATCACCCCTCCCCCACCCACCTGGGCTCCAGCATTATATACACCCTCTGAAAAGTTCCAAGAATTCCAAACATCACCCTCAGAAACTATCTGCAGCTGGCAAAACCATGCCCTTGCTAGAGCACGAGGCAAATCATAGTCAGCTGCTGCAGACAGTCCAAAGCAGCCCCACATCACCACCCCTGGGATTAAAACAAAAACATATTAATATTCCTGTGTTTTTCTTAAACCAAAATTCCAGAACGCTCCCTGCAAGATAGGGGCAATAATTATCCCTTCAGTAAGAGAATCCTTCCTGGAATTCCTGCCTGTAATAAAGTTGCTTATAGAATGCAGCTGTTTTCCCAAATTATTCAGAAAGTTCTAACTTTTCCTTCTCTTTAATCTCTTCTCTGCGCATTCTCTTCCTAACACTTTGGGTTTCGTCTTTTTTCTAAGCCCCCCTCCCCACCATGTGGTCACTTGCTCATCAGTGGTTGACCTCCATTCGAGCCTGACTCAAACAGAAAGGTCTTGTCTCCATCTTCCTCCTCTGGGAAGCTGCTCAGATGCACAGCTTCTATGCTCTGGGCTTTCCTTCTACATTCCAACAAAATTGCCCTTGAGGCTCCTTTTGGGTTTATTATTAAATCTGTTATCAAAGAAACTAAGAACTCCACGTGGGGATCCTGATTTCTCAGTAACATGTGGGAGCCACAAAGAGACTCTTCAAAAACTTCCAGTAATGCATCTCTCTGACAGGGCAGTTTAGAGCCTCCTTTTGGGATGAGCTATGCTGCCCTGGGTCTGTGGCTCCACTAGACTGCGCATCCTGTTCTGATTTAGCCTTGCTCGAGCACCTGACATGGGACTTGGTATAGCACAGGTGTTCAGACAATGTTTACTGAATGAGCAAGTTTGTGATTCCTCTAGAGAGACACAAGGCAGCTGAGGAACCCAGGAAGAGGACAGGGTACCTCTTTCCTACAGGACTCACTGACTGGCTGGTCCCTGCGAGGAGGCGGTCCTATCATCTCTAGACTAGCCTTCCCCTCTGAAGGCTTTACAGCCCCAAGGACAAGGACACTGAAGTCAATTCCAGGCAATGTTTACTCGCGAGAGCCTGTTTTTCTCCACGCTTCTTGCAGATTGGACTGGGTGTGCTAAATGCATAATGAATCTGCTAAACTCTTTAATGCACCCGCAATTCTTATTGATTTCCTTGATGATTACATATAATTTGCTGAACTGATTTCGCTGTGTGACTTGAAAGGCATTTGAGGGGAAAAAAAATCTCTGTAGTTTGTCACTCAGCTCACCCTGGACTTTAAAATGAATGCAAAGAGACAGATTAAGGAAACACACGCGGTTGTAACCTGTGTTATTCCTGGTGGATGGCCCATATTCAATGAAACATTTATTTTTTTTTTTTTTTACTGAGAGTTCCATTCTCATACCAGATCTCATGGGAGCACCGGGGGCTTCATAGTTGGAGTATGCTTCTGGTCTTGGGGTGTTCAGAATTGGGGAGGGTAGACAAAAACCCACAGGTGCTTATGGACACAGGGGGACAGTTAAACTCATCTGTCTCCCTGTGATGTCACCCTTAGCAATTACCCAGAGCCTGCTTAGGTGGCCCCGCCTCTTTAACTGTCAGACATGTTGAATCAGAGCCTTCACATCAACAGAGGCTATGCTGTGGCTGCTTCTTCAGAGGGTTGGTGTGGTTTGAATATGAAATGTCCCACAGGCTCATGTGTTTGAACAGTTGGTCCCCAGCTGGTGGCTATGCTTGGGAAAGTTATGGAATTTTAGGAGGTGGGGCCTCACTAGGGTGCAGTCTTTGAGACCCGCATAGCACGGGCCCATTTCCTGGTCACTCTTGTTTCCTAGATGTAGACGCCACGCACCTGGTCGTCTGCCTCTTTGCTTGTTTCCTGTAAAAAGAAAGAGAGAAGCCAGGGATGTGTTTGGTGGAGGCATGGTATGGAGGCGTGGTATGGAGGTGTGGTATGGTGCAGGGGAGGGGGGTGCCTCTGTGGGCCCATGGTGAGGTGTCCCTTCCTTTGAGGGACCAGCCACAGGACCTTATAGAGTTTATAGAGCATGGGGAGAGGAGTTGAGAGGGTAGGAGGGAGAGAGAAAGGCAGGGGAGAGAGGGGGGAGGGGAGGGAAGGGGAAGAGAAAGGGGGGAGGGGCAAAGGGAGGGGAAGGGAAGGGCAGTAGAGGCTGGCCATGAGCACGTGGAGAGGGGGAAGGGGCAAGAGCAAGAAAGAGAGGAGGGGGCAAGCAGGCCCTTTTATAGTGAGTCAGGCACACGTGGCTGTTGCCAGGTAACTGTGGGGCGGAGCCTAGATGAGGTGTTGATACTGCCCACACCATCATTCCTCCCCTGCTTACTGTCTTTCCCACCGTCGCCGACTGCATCCCTTTGGAACTGTAAGCCAAAGTAAACCCTTCTGTCCTTAAGTTGCTTTTGTCAGGGTATTTGCTTCCAGCGACAGAAAAAGAAGCTGGGACAGATGGTGACCTTGGAGCTGGTTCTGAGCGGGACTCTCCAGGAGAATCAGTCCCAGGAGCGGGAACCAGCTCCCGTTCTTGGACACCTCCCACCTCCCTTAGCCTTCCTTCCAGACCTCTCTGCCTTGTCTGGGTCCTTGCCCTAAAGGGTGCAGGTGGAGCCAGGTGTGCCTCTCCCCGACCCACAAGTATTCACCTCTACAAATCCCAGGGGTTTGTGGTGTCTTCTAAAGACGATGGGCAGCTGAGCTCAAGTGACCTCATCCTGTGCTTTCCTTCTGGACTCCCATCCCACAGTCCCTTCTAGGGTTGATGAACACAAACTCTTGAGAGCCTAGAAGCAGAAAAGGTTTACTGAGGTGTTACTGATGCCTATAAGAAAAGAACCGGGTACTGGGTCAAGTTTTGGCTAAGTCCAGTAGCAAGGCTAAAGAGAAGGGCTGGAGAGGGACCCACTGCCTCTAGAGCTATTGGAGGGAAGACCTGTTTCTCTGCATTGGCAGAAGGAAGTGGTGGAAGGCATGAGCATTCTGGGATGGGAGAGGGGTGGAGGGCACAGACATTCTTGGATGGGGAGAGGTGGAGTGCAGGGCATTCTGGGAGTTGGGGGCGAGCGGAGGGGTGCCTGCTGAGTCAGGGCTCTTCACAACAGTGTCTAACTCACTTTTGGTCAGGTGGCCTTTTGTACATTTTGCTCCTCCTAACTTTGTCTCTCCTCCCCTCCATCCCTATCACCCTCAGAAATGGGCCACTCAGTAGTTGACATTAGCCCATTGATCTTTGGCTTCCAGAAAGAGGTCAACTTGATCCAAAGCCTAAAGTCATCTTTGGGAAGTGAATTTCAACTGAGGAACTACCTCCACAAGAGCGACCTGTAAGCAAGCTTGCGTGACATTTTCTTGATTAAGGATTCCTGTGAGAGAGCCCAGCCTTTGGTGGTTTGAATAGGAATGGCCCCCAAAGGTTTATATATTTGATACTTAGTCACCAGGGAGTGGCACTGTTTGAAAGGATTAAAAGGATCAGGAGATGTGGCCTTGCCAGAGGAAGTGTGTCACTGGGGTTGGACTTTGTTTAAAAGCCTACGGCAGATTCAGCCTCTCTCTCTTTCCTTACCTGCAGATAAGGATATATCTCTCTGCTGATGCTCCAAACCAGTGCCACCCCCATGCTCTGTCATAAAGATACTGGATTAAACCTCTGAAACTGTAAGCCAGCTTATAATTAGAACTTTTCTTTTATACGAGTTGCCATGGTTGTGCTGTCTCTTTACAGTAATAGAACACTGACTAAGATACAGCCCACTGTGGATGGTACCACATCTGGGCATATGGTCCTGAGTTGTGTAAGAGAAGAAACTGAGGAAGCCACGAGGAACAAAACCACTAACTGGCATTCTTCCATGGCCTCTGCTCCTCGTTCCTGACTTCCTCAGCGATGGAGTGTGACCTGAGAATTGGAAGCTGAAGTAAACCCTGTCTTTCCCAAGTTGGTTTTGATCATGTGATAAACATATCACAGCAACAGAAACCTAGCAAAGACATCAGGCAACTTACACTCTAAATACACCAATTGGTTCTGGGATAAGGACCTAATCCTGGTCTGTAGTTACATAGACATGGGACTGTAAGGTCTCTGCACATCTAAGGGTCTTTGTCTTATCTTTAATGACCTAATGACAAAGGCACAATGCAGGGTCTCCACAAAGCTAAGAACTGAGAAGCTGCATTCCCAGAGCCCAGGAAGTGGCTACTCGCTAGGTAAGGTGCAGAATACTCAAGAGCTTCTCCACAGGAAGTGGGGCTTGGTGAAGGATCATGGGTGACAGAATGCTACTGGAGTGATGGCTTATGGGCAGGAGACAAGAGTGGGGACATCAGAGGGGTCTTGGCTACCAACTGGTAGTGTTTAGACAGGAACAGACGCTGGGGGAAATGATCCCTATTTCCATGTCTTGTTCTTTCCTTTTTTCCCTTTCTCTGCTTCCTCAGAGTTAGCTCCGTTCTCAAACCTGATGTCACAAGATGGCTGCACCGGCTCTAGCTTATTTACTTTATTTTTCTCCAGATGACAAGAGCCATAGTGTATTTCTTAAGTACTTAGCTTTCTCTCCTTGGCCCAGGTTCTCCACTCCAACCCACTCATGGTGACAAATATGATAACTGATTAGTCAGGCTTGGGTAAGTGACTCTGGAAGCAGAGATCCAACTTTTCCAGAAGCCAAAGTACTGGTAAGGGAGGTGGGGAGTTGCTCAGAAGGAGATTGGATGAGCCCATTTATAACTACTCATTCACAATCTGCAGATAAATGTTTTGCTCTGAGATGTGGGAGCCCCACCTTGCCTGTGTCTCGTCTCTGTGGTGAAGGTCGTAGTGTGAGGACAAGGGAGGGAGGGGGAATTCATGCAAGAGAACATCATGGGAGGGATGCTGTGGTGTGAGACCAGAGTGTCCACTCCTCAGAAGGTCAAATTTTGCATTGGAATTTGCTTCCTGGGTGACTTCTGACATGTACTTATCTCTCTGTCTCTTTTCTGTCAGAGAGCTGGAGAATTTGGGCAGTCCTTGGCCTAGCAAGACAGCTTCACACACTGCAATGACTCTTATAATTCCTTGCTTTCATAACAGACTCAATTGTAGGTGAATCATTGATTCAGAAAGCTTTCGGAGAGGGGAAGAAAGCAGTCATATCACTTGTAGGAAATTTGTACACGTGAACCACATCCCTTCAAACCATAGAAAGGAGTAGTGCAGAAGCAGTCAGCTGGAAGGTGCAGACCTGGGGTTCGGTACTGTTACTAGGTATGGGTGGGGCCTGTGATCCCGAGCAATCCACACCCAGTGCTGTTCTAGGCTCATCCTCTCTGTGCCTCTGTCCCTATTGACTCTCTAGTGTCTGGAGCTCAGAATCACATCCTTCCTCCTCCCCCCCCCATACACACAGAAACAAAGAAACAACCCCCCACTCATTTGCATTCAACGGAATCATCCTTGCCCCTAACTATAGCTCCTTTACCATTTTCCTTCCACCCCTGTTCCGTGTCAGGCTTCACCGCCGCTGGAATCAGCCTGTAATTTCCATTCTGTCCCCTCTTCCCCTTTGGGTGATTACCACTCTCTCCCCGTGTAATTACCAGCCTCCCTAAATAGAATTTTAATGACCGTAAGACATTTCATTGTGTGTCTGGGATTGTTGTATTTAATCATTTGCTATTTTTTGAACCTTCGGTAGTTTCCAAGTTGTCACTAGGGGTTGATCACTTATCAGTGACTCATTTTCCAGGAAAACTTATTTCCTATGTCTGACAACAACAGGAGAAAACAATCTTGGATGCAGGAATGCTGCAACGAAGGTTGGGACCTGTCTTGGGCTCTTCAGAAGTCTGTCAACACTCTAGTCTTGCAGATAATGTCAGACCTGTTGGGGATGCTGCGTGTACGTAGCTGTACTTACAGAAACATAAGCATGCCCATGTTCTACATCCACCATGTTCTACAGCCACAGCAATGTCTGAGCGCACGCATAGCATCTGCTGTGAGACTGGGAAGCTTTGCAACTAGGGACGCAACCGTTTAGAATCTGCCATCTGCAGATTGGGGTCAGAGGAATCTAAGGAGGTTTACATGGCTACCACTAGACACCAGACTAAAGCTTAACCTAAGCTTCCCTGTGAAATCAGGTGAAACTGTGAGCTGAAAGCATTCTCTTCCTTCCCAAAAGAGTGGCACCCCGACTCCTACCCCAGGCCACTCCTTCCCCTTAGCTGGCTTTCTTGGTCCTCAAACAACTCTCAGGGGTGCAAGAGAACTTTTTTTGGTTTGTTTGGTTGTTTTGTTTTTCGAGACAGGGTTTCTCTGTGTAGCCCTGGTTGTCCTGGAACTCACTCTGTCGACCAGGCTGGCCTCGAACTCAGAAATCCGCCTGCCTCTGCCTCCCAAGTGCTAGGATTAAAGGCATGCGCTGCCACCACCACCAGACTAGCAAGAGAACTTTCCTTCCTTCCTTTGTTTCTTTGTTTGTTTCTTTTCTTTTCTTTTTTCTATTGTTTTTTTTTCGAGACAAAGTTTCTCTGTGTATCCCTGGCTGTCTAAATACTACCAGCTGGTAGCCAGGACCCCTCTGATGTTCCCACTGTTGTCTCCTGCCCATAAGCCATCGCTCCAGTAGCATTCTGTCACCCATGATCCTTCATCAAGCCCCACTTCCTGTGGAGAAGCTCTTGAGTATTCTGCACCTTATCTAGCGAGTGGCCACTTCCTGGGCTCTGGGAATGCAGCTTCTCAGTTCTTAGCTTTGTGGAGACCCTGCATTGTGCCTTTGTCATTAGGTCATTAAAGATAAGACAAAGACCCTTAGATGTGCAGAGACCTTACAGTCCCATGTCTATGTAACTACAGATCAGGATTAGGTCCTTATCCCAGAACCAATTGGTGTATTTCGAGTGTAAGTTGCCTGATGTCTTTGCTAGGTTTCTGTTGCTGTGATATGTTTATCACATGATCAAAACCACCTTGAGAAGGAAAGGGTTTACTTCAGCTTCCAATTCTCAGGTCACACTCCACCACTGAGGAAGTCAAGAACTGAAACAGAGGCCGTGGAAGAATACTACTTACTGGCTTGTTCCTCATGGCTTGCTCATGAACTAGAGATCAGGCTGGCCTCAAACTCACAAAGATCCACCTTGCCTCTGCCTCCCGAGAGCTGGGATTAGAGGTGTGCATGCCACAGCCTGTCGAAGGTTTCCTATTTTTGTTCCAGTTTTCTTGGGTGAAGTTTAGTCCATACCCAGGAATGCACACACTGTACACGGCACAGCATGCAAGGCTTGGGAATTTTTATAAATCAACTCAAGGATATGCATTATCTTGTCTTTGGCCTTCCTCTGCTCTAAAATATGAACCCAATATTCACCTATTGTCCTGTAACATTTTCAATGTATGTTATACTATTTTTAAAAATTGAGCTTTATTAGAACACTGCCCATGGCGGCTTCTCTCCTCCTCCTCCTCCTCCTCCTCCTCCTCCTCCTCCTCCTCTTCTTCCTCCTCCTCTTCTGAGAAGTAGGTTGTTATTGCCCTGCTTCTTGAAATAAGCTGACTGAGTTTGTTGCTTCTAAGTAATTAGTCAGAGACCAAATCCCATGGCGTCATCCAACCACCCCCACCCTTCCTTGGCCTCAGCCTCGCCTAGGGCTGCAGGAGCTATAGGAGCATCAGTAGTGGCAGCAGCCTTGTGGGTAGCAGCCAAGACTGCAAATGGATCAGGCACGGAGGCCTTCACCTTTTCATCAAGTTGCAAAGTATCCTCACTCTCCACAGTCAAAGCCAGGACCTGCAGGCACCCATTGATGACAGACTGTGGCACTGAGGTAAGAGTTGGGTAACCAGCCTGCAGACAGATACTGGCAGCAGTTTGGACAGCCTCCAGGAATCCAGAGTATGGAGTTTGTTCTGTGATGTCATGCGCTTCTAGACTGTAGATGCTGCTACTGTCTAACACCTGCTGGGTAATCAGCCCAGAGGAGACGGTGGAGGTGTTCAGTGTGTTCCGTAGCATGGCTTCACTGGCTCTCACTTTGCCTCTGTCATCAGCTCACGTCGCTCAGAATTTCAGTGATGCCTCTGGAGATTTTGGTGGTGATACCTAAAGGCCTGGAACAAAGATGCCTTCTTCCATCCCAGTGTTCTGAGATGCTACAGTGACCTCCCATGGGGGGATGGCAGTCTGCACTTCACTGGCCGGCAGCATGTCCCTGATTTCAGCAGTTTCCCAAAGCTGGGAAGTTTACAGATGCCTCTGGATAGCTGTGCACATCCTGGGGTTCTTTCTCATCAGCACCATAGCCTTTCCTTGCAGGAACATGCCAGTCTTCTGGCCTGCTTAGAGCCCACATTGTCTGCGCCCACAGTGTAAGTGTAGCATTTTTGATAATCATCTAAAAGTTGAATGATCTTAAGGAAGTAGGTGGACTTCCAGGTTGCCTCGTCTTCCCTGGGCGACATGGCCATGTGTCAGGGATTGTCACACAGGGTTTAAAGATAATGTCACTATAATGGAGATACCTGGCAAGAGATCTTTCTTATTTTCTCTATGGTAGTTTTCCTTGCCTAATGGTGGAATGAATAATCGCAGTAGTGGTACAACACCGGAGCATACCTGTTCCTCTGTGCCTGAGAGTTCCACATCGGAGGACTTAACTGTAGATCAAGAAATTCAGGGAGGAAAACCATCTGTGCTGAACATAGAATCTCTTTCCTTACCATTATCTCCAGAACAATGCAGGATAAAAGGCTCACCCAGCATTTGAATTGCATTAGATATCCTAAATAATCCAGAGATGGCTCAAAGTCTACAGGCAGAAGTACACAGCTACATTCAGACAGTATTCCATTTTAGGTAAGGGACCTGCATCCTCCAATTCTCATGACATCTGCTGGGATCCTGGAGCCAGTCAGCATGTAAGAGACAGCTGTACCAGCTTTTGGCCCTTGTCAGAGTTTGCTGACCCATGCATTCCACAGTTAATGGGCAGTTAAGCTGCTTTCCAGTGTGAAGGTGTCCCCAAGAATTCCTCTAGGACCTGTCAATACCTTTGTCTGGTACAGTTGCTTGGGATTTTCCTGTGACGGAGAGATTTGCAATAGAGCCCATTCATATTCTCTTTGCCCACTGGCTCTTGATGCTCTACATCTTCCTAGCGCCTACGTGTGGCCAGACATCAACAGTTTTGCGAAACATTTGACTGAGAGATAGAATCTCCCTTTCATTTGCTCTCTTCTAAGTAACGGTGGTGACTGGTTTTTGTGTATTTGTGGGTTGTTTTTTGTTTGTTTGTTTTGGGGAGGGGCCCTTGCTGTTTCTCCTGTGAGTTTCCTGTTGCTTTTGCAGAGTCTTCATTTCCCTACTTGTCCTGGGAATGTTTGCCAGAATTTAAGCAGAGTCTTGTCTGTCAAACCCTAATAAAAAGACCCAAAGAAACAACTCAGGAGACTGGGATTCCACATACACACACTCAGTGATAAGAACGGTAACTAACCAGAGCCCCACAGAGACCACTACAGCCTGGCGGAGAAAATGCTTCTACAAGGACAGATGTCCAGCAGCTGCCTGCTTGAGGGGCCTGTCACCACCTGTAAGTGATGCACTCATCTGAAAATGGCTGCTCTATGTGACCCTTTGCTAGTTCCCTTTACAAGGCTATGCCCTCTTGAATTTCCAGCATGTGTACCTTCCTGGGTTGGTTCAGAGACTATCCATTTGCTGTTTAGGTCGACAGCCTTTCTCTACCTGATTTATAGGATTCTTTTACAATATCCTGTTCTCCAGAGTCTGTTAGGCCCTTCCCCCATCTTTGGCCACTCACTCCACTGTGTCATTGATCACACTCACTCAGCGGCTTTGGATTTTAATCAAATCAACTCATTCCCCTGTGGTTTGTGCCTTTTATGTTTTCTAAAAAATTGAAAATAGATATTTTTCTTTTTTTAAAAAAAAGTTTTTATAGATTCTTTGTGAATTTCAAATCCTGCACCCTAATCACACTCATCTGCCCCTCTTTCTGTAACCACCCTCCTCATTGCCAAAAAAACCCAAAAGACAAAGATCAAACAACAAACAAACAGCCAGAAATCTCTTGTGGAAGCTGCAGTGTGTCACAGTGTGTCACACTGCATAACCGTTTGCCCAAATAGATTAACTTGCAAATGTCCATTACAGTCCATCCTGAGTCTGGTTCCAAGCCCCTGGCTTCTGCTACTCTGTCAATACTGGGACCTCACTGGGGCTCCTCCTCTTGGACAGCATGTTGTTGCCATGTCATGGAGATCCTGCAGCTTTGGATCTGCAGGACCTGCCCCTTCGCACTCTCCAGTGGTTCACAGATGGGGTAAGTGATTGGGTGGGCCACCTCAGAGCCCTGGATCTGGGCCTGCGTGGTAGCTGATGCAGCTGAGTCGGTCTGCCTGCCAGTGATCCCATGCTCACGCCATCAGAGCCAGCTCTGCAGCACTGCCCAGGTGGGCCAGCTCTGGGCAGCCCTTGGACATCGCCCAGGCCAGGGATATCAGTGTGATTGTTCATGCTCGGGACAGGGAGTCACACTATTAGGAGGCCTTGTTGGAGCAGGTGTGTCACTGTGGGTGTGGACTATAAGACCCTCACTCTAGCTGCCTGGAAGCCAGTCTTCTCCTAGCAGCCTTCAGATGAAGATGTAGAACTCTCAGCTCCATCTTCACCATGCCTGCCTGGATGCTGCCATCTCCCACCTTGATGATAATGGGCTGAACCTCTGAACCTGTAAGCTGGCCCCAGTTAAATGTTGTCCTTGTAAGAGCTGCCTTGGTCATGGTGTCTGTTCACAGCAGTAAAACCCTAACTAAGACAATCAGCATGGCCTTTGCTGATACCATGGACCCCGGGCATCTATACAGACCCCTGCTGCTGAGGGCCACGGACCTAGACATGGTCCTTGGCTGCAGCACTAGTGAGGACCTCACAGTGGCCTCAGGTGGCAGGGCAGGCTGCTCGTGTCAGGCTGTTTCTCAGTACCCTCTCTTCACGTGCACACATTACTCAGCTTCTCCTTTTTTCCCATCTCTCTGTCACTTAGTTGCTTATCTTAGTGGCACCCAGGCCTCTGAGTGTCCTCCATCCCACCTGCACAGCATGGCAAGTTCAAAATTAGATATTTTTTTTATACACTACATTTTGATTATGGCTTTCCCTCCTCCAATTCCTCCTACTTTTTCATTCTTAAAAAACCTTTCCATTTAAAAATATAAAATGCTTCATGAATTTGCACACCTTCCTTGCACAGGGTCCATGCTTGTGAATTTGCATGTCATTGTTGCAGAGGGTCCATGCTTGTGAATTTGCACTTCTTTCTTGCATAGGGTTCATGCTCATGAATTTTTGTGTCTTCCTTGCACAGGGTCCATGGTCATGAGTTTGCATGCTTTCCTTGCACAGGGTTCATGCTTGTGAATTTGCACAGCTTCTTTGCATAGGGTCCATGGTCATGAGTTTGCATGTCTTTCTTGCACAGGGTTCATGCTTGTGAATTTGCACAGCTTCCTTGCACAGGGTCATGCTCGTGAGTTTGCACGTCATCTTTGCACAGGGCCATGCTCATTCTCTGTGTCATTCTGGGTTTACTGCCAGAAGCCTGCTCTGGCCTTTTGGGGTTTGGAGCTGAAGTGGAACACAGAGTTGGACAAAAGACAAAAGTCTCATGATCTCTGGCCTTGTAATTCTCTCTAACTGTGCTAGGGGCTAGAATCTGATGGCCTCTGGAAGCTTAAGATTCTTGATTATTCTGTGGCTGAAAATTACTAGCTTCTTTTCTCTTTAACCCTCTGTGCTTTATTAAGTGCTTAGAACTTAACTCTTTACTACTGTTCTGTACTTAAATAAGCACTGAAAAGTTAACTCTTTGTGCTTAAATAAGACCTGGGGAAACAATTCTTTGTGATTAAATAAATAATCTCATATTTTATAATTCTCTTATTATTTGTACGTAAATAAGTGCTGATTTCTGGCACTCAACCTATGCAGTGGGGTATTAGACAACGGATTTATTGCTAGTGCTCCTTTCCATTCAGCCAGGAGCCTCTCACAGGCAAGGCAAGGCAAGAATCTTGCAGCTCATTAATTCTTTTTGAACCAGGGAGAAGAGAAAGGAAAGAACACAGATAGCACACACACCAAGTGAAGCCGAAAATGGCCACATCATCTTTCTTTATTGCTTTCAGCTTTTTATAGCGTTTAGACAAAAAGTTCTCCATGTAAGAATTACCTCACAGATAAAATGTTACAAAAAAGGGGAGTTACAGAAAGGTATGAATAACAAGTTCAAAGTCGTGTTTCACTCTGTAAGCTCATTATAAGTTCAAAGCCACAGTTTTCACGTGGCCTTGCCTTATCACGGTGCACACCTGTGGCTTCATCCTTGGACCTGAATGTTTTTCCTTGAATAAAAATTTGTCCCATGCCTACCTATCTCTTTTTTTAGCATAATTATGAAAACTCATTGTTTTTCTTATTATGCAACCTTTACTTACTAGTATGAGGAATGGGCACATTCTATTCTTGATTCTACCTTTATTACATCTTCTTAGCAAAACAACTAAAACACACATATGCACACATCTCTTAAAACTTTCTTCCTAAAATTATTTTGAATCAAATCAGAAATTTTATGAAATCCTTAATTCATCTAAGCAGCATTAATTCATGAAAGTTCATCTTTGTGTTGATCTGCAGGAAGTTTGCTCAATAGGCAGGTTGCTGCCTAGAAATCCTTAGAATATGTAATAGTGTTGCCGCCTGCGACCACCCACGTCCGAACCAGATTACCTGGAAGAGAATTCTGAGGTTAACGGGAAGGGGGCGAAAGAGAAATGAGTCAAGAGGACAGTTGCCCATAGAGACCGACTTTACTATCATTAAGCCAATATTTATAATCTTTGGAAAAACCACCCTGCCCCCCAAATGGCCGAGAGTTCATAGGATCTTCTTCTCGGCGGGTTGTCTGCTTTCAGTCAAGCAGTTTTCTGCTGGTCTCCGGGTGGAGCTGCGCTGAGGCCTTGGTAGTTAAGGTGAAATCGGCTGTATTGTTCTCAACGGAACTAGGGCCGGAGATAACGCCTGGGGAAGGGTGGGGGTTGCCAGCCAGGAGGGTCACAGCTAAATGCTATGGGGGGAAGGGACATAATAGTGATAGGAAAGGCATGTCAATAGCAAGAAACTATCCTGGGATGAAGTCTCTTGGGGCCTTGCATCTCAGAGCTCACCTAGCTTAGACTAGGCAAAAAATGGTGGGACATCTCCAGGAAAGTTGTCTCTAGCCTTAGCCTTTCCTCGATGGCTCCTGGCAGTTTACTGTCTGTGCTGCTGGAGCAAACACTTTCTCTTTCCGTATCTAATCTAAAAAGTACTTCTTATCTGGCCATTAAGAAGGGTTTTCTTCAAACGTGTTCTAAAACATTCTTGGCTGGATTCTGGTGACGGCGCATTCCTTCCTTGGGTAGTTTTGCCAAGGCAGCTTCGTGTTCTCTGGGACTGGGAAGCTGAGAGAGGCAGTGAGTTCCCCAAGGTTCATGGCTGAGAATTACAAAATGGAGCGAGATCTGTGTCTATAGTAACTCAAAACTTGCTCCTGAATCCCATAGCCACAGATGTACTTCCTTCTTGACAGATTGGGCAGGGATGCTCAGTTCACGTCCATTTGCCAGCGGAAGAAAGCTCATCTCCTCTAAGGAAGTGGATTCTGGTCACTCACAGCTTACTTCCTGCGCCTTCACTGAGCATGAGGTTAGGCTGGGCACCGCTCTGGGTTCCTGGCATCTCATCACCATGGTAACAGGCCATGTCAGATTCCTTCCCATGTGGCTTTGCGCTTACCAGGGTACCAGGGTAACTTCCTTCCCATATGGCTTTGGGTCCTGACAGGTACAGCCTTACCCTAGAGCAGGTGATAGACTCCCTGTTTGTTCATAGCTGAGTGTGAAAGTGGCCCTGCTAAAGTGGTCTCTTTTGTTTTATTTTATTTTTCTTAGAAGTTTGAGTTCTGCCTTTTAGCCCGGTGTTGAACAAACTTCTGAAGGTGATTTGCAGAGAAGCTCTACTTTTGAGAGATCAAGGGGTTCGGGCCTTTGAGTCATGATCTAGGCTGGTTCTCCATAGCTCTGGCAGGACACAGAAGTAATCATGTAGGTGTACAGATATGGCTTACTTTGATAATAAAGGGCTTATGACTTGCACTGAACATTACATCCTCAGCATGCTACTTGGTTATCTTTGGTCACAGGACCAAAATCTAACACTTCCTCTGGTAGGATCATATCCAAGCCTTTCCCCAAAATCTGAACCTCCTCCTGTGCTCACTTGGATACTTCATGACATAAAGAAAGTCTTCATTTGGTCTTATAGGTCTCATCTTACCAGATCTTCACAAATGGTCCTTGAACTGTCATGACAGGTGAAGATATCCTAAGGAGACACTCACTCACACACACACTCACTTACACACTTACAACTCACTCATACACACACATACACACACTCACTCATACACACATACACACACTCACACCCTCTCACACACACATATGCACACTCACTCACTACACTCACACACTATACTCATACACATTCACTCTCTCACACACACATATGCTCACGCAGACATTCACTCTCATGTACACACACACACACATGCTCACATACTCACACACACACAGACACTCACACACACACATGCTCACATACTCACACACACTCAGACACTCACACACACACATACACACACACACACACACACACACACCAGCTAACAACAAAACTGAAAGACTCAGACAACAAAACTGAAAGAACTGAAATTTCCCAAGCATCTCCTGATGGGGAAGGAAAAGGCTTGGCCATGATGTCAGGCAGGTAGGGAGCTTGTCTCCCTAAAAGAGTCCACACAGTTCTCATACCTCATGAGAGCAGTTTACAGGAGAGGCAGGAACTATAGAAGAAGTGGGTCAGTCAGTCATCAGTGGGGCCACACCTTGACCAGGACTGCTTAGCTACGCATGCCTCTGACCTCTGCTTAAACCCAAACCCCATGTCAGGACCCTGGAAGACAAACTTGGGGGGGTCAGTGAACCTCTTCTACTTCCTAATGTGGTCACTTGGCTACATTTACTATCTCTGCTTTTGAGTATTCGGTCTTTTTAACTGACCTATTGTGGGAAGGTGGCTAAACGTAACCCATTAGGGGTACCATGGCCCATGCTCTGGTCACAGGCATCCCACAGATCATGACACATTTGGGGAGTCACCCATTCACAGTTGACCTCCAGTAGGAAGAAAAGGTTGGATGACTGGAACAGCAGCCATCTTATTGAAGACTTTTCTTCCCCCTGTAGTCACAATCAGCTGCCTTTCGTCTTTGTCTAGTGAACAGAAATAAGTGTTTGAACTCCAAAATCACAGTTGGTGCACCTTGGAGTTCTAAGCCATGAGGTGCTGTTGGGTAGTTTGAGTTACTATGCCATTTGTATGACAGGTCTTGTCAACTGGGAGGAAATTTAGAATTTAGATTTCTGCTAAGTATCAGGGCATCTGCCATCTGACTGGGAAGGCTGAAGTGTGTTTCTCTTTGGGGCTTTTCTGAGGCCCTGTGCTCTGCTGAACCACTAGGGACACAGAAACAAGGTGCTCAAGAGAACTTGGCTGTGATTTGTATAGTCATGGAGAACAGTAAATGAGCATTATTGTGGTGTCTCTAGGGAAACTTCTAAGTGGCCAGTGTTTTGTAAACTCATGATGATTTATCCAAAAGTTCACATTGCATTAATGTAATTACTTTTTGTGTCATTTTTGTGTTTAAAGCAGCACGGGGACAAAGTTAATCTGTTTTTTCAGGAAGAAAAAATCTTTTCTTATAGGATTTTCTGGATCAGAATTTTCTTGAGCATGAATATTCTTGATTTGCAAGTGATAAATGTGGGATGGGTGACATGTGCTGTGTCACATGAGATGATGGCTGTATGTACAGTCAAGCATCTTTATGCTTTATTTTCTTTACATGCTGGGAAGTCAAAAGATTCAAACCTTACCATCCTTCAGGACCAGGGCAAGCTGTATTTGTGTGTGATAGGAATAAGGCCATGTTGTTACATGGTACCTCAAAGATGAATAACTAATGTCTTTCACTTAAAGAGTGATTACATTGTTAAAATACCCAGGAAATATCTAAACTGATTTTTGTTAGATTTAAAATATTTCTTTCTATATAAACTGGGGTGTTTTTTTTTTGCATAGTTTCTGGGCTCTGCCCCATATAAAACATGCATACATTTTGTTAATGTTAGGAGGGAATAAACTTATTATTGGATAGTAAAGCTGTACTAAGATTAATTCTAATGCTAAGATAGTGTATCACTAAGGGACAGTACATTTTGTTAGAAATATGCTACAAGACTAGATAGTTTAATATTTGAGTTGATATATATGTATATTGTACAGTTATCCAGTGTATATTTTATTAGTCTGTTTATGTTCTTGATTGTTTTTTGCTATGACTTAGCAAAATCAGGGATCACTTCCATACCTGCTTATGTTAAGGCCTTTCAAATGGCCACTTTATAATCAACTGGTTTAAGATTTTTCTGTAGGGGTGTGTGTGTGTGTGTGTATATGTGTGTGTGTGTGAGTGTGTGTGTGTGACTGCATATATATGACCAGCATATTTGCACAGCTGTATATCTAAACTTTACATACATGTAAAAGTTTTTAAAGTTAAGGACTAGAGAGATGGCTCAGTGGTTAAGAGCTCTGGCTGCTCTTCCAAAGGACCCAGGTTCAGTTCCCAGCACCTACATAGTTCCTCACAACCATCTGTATTCCAGGGCATCAGGTGCCCTCTTCTGACCTTGGCAGGCATTGCACCACTGTACACATGTGGCATATATAATACAAGTAAGCAAAACACACTTTTTCTTTTTTTTTCGAGACAGGGTTTCTCTGTGTAGCCCTGGCTGTCCTGGAACTCACTTTGTAGACCACACTGGCCTGGAACTCAGAAATCTGCCTGCCTCTGCCTCCCAAGTGCTGGGATTACAGGCGTGTGCCACCACCTCCCAGCACACATACACATTTTTAAAGTTTACTTAAATGCATATTCTTAATACATGTAAAGTGGCCAATAAGCACTCCTGTTTAAACAGGATACATTGTATCTGAATTTTGAATGTGTAAAATGTCTGATGAAATTCTTCTGCCATTTCTAGTAAATGTCATTCAGGGGGAAAAAAATAGATAGTTCTGTTAGTTAAGACCTGACTGAAAGTACTCAGATGTGGGACTCAAGGGGAAACCGAGGCAGATTATTGAGAGTAAGAAATATATTAGAAGGGTTGGCCTGGGCCAGTAGACAAATAACAGCAGAGCAAAGACTCAGAAAAATTCTGTCGAGTCAGAAATGGACAGTATGGTGGGGTCCTCAGGAGAACCAGGAGCATGGGAAAGGCGGCAGGAATCCTCATAGATCCAGGAGGAGGAGGGGGCATTTCACAGTGGGTGCCTGCAGCCATGGTCTAATCCTCAGGCAGAAGGCAGGCACATCGATGGTCACCAAACCCTACCACCTGAAGTCTGTCAGCTGGAGATCCACACACAGTGTCTCTGGAGGAGGCTTGTGGGTATCTGGGAGGGGCGTGGCTGCTGTAGGTACTGTGGCCTGGATGCTCACATCACACCTGGGCACTGTCCACTTGCCCTGACTAAATTAGTGCTTTGCTACTGTATGTGTATACCCTACCCTTGGACATCAGAGAATGAGACCGCCATTAGCACTGTTCTCCCAAATTGAAAAGTGTCTAAAGATTTGATCTGTACCTGTCTTGTAATCCTAGTATCCTACCTGGTTCAAGACTCTAACCTTGGTTCAAATGTAAAACCCGAACATTATGGTATAAAGATCGCCTGTGAGGTTCTGCGGTGATGTAAGTCATTGCCAGCTCTTTCTGCATAAATACAGTCGTGCTCGTGGTAGAGAACATAAGCCTTCTGAAGTTTGGGAGAGGGCTTTACCAAGCTGATTTCCTCTAAGATAAAACCGTTAGTATGCAAAGCCTCCCCAAGTTATGTTCATATCTTTTTAATCCTACTGTGACGACTCTCTCTCTTTAACCAGCTAGACTCCCCACTCCCAACACTGTGCACCGTAGCTGTGTCTCCTAGTAGTTAAAAAGTACTGGACATTTCTCCCTACTGAGGAATACGTCCGTAGCAAGTACTTAGCTTTCAAACTCGTTCTCTTTAAATATTTGCTCTAGTTGGTTGTGTTTCTGAAAAACTTCGGATCTGCTGTCAGTTAACATTCTACAGAAGCCCAAGTTCTAAGAAAAGATTCTAGGGCATCACCCACAGGGCTGGAATCATTAAATTGATGAAAGGAATCCAGGTGGGCTTGGCCTAAAAGCCAGTCATTCCAGTACTTCTTGTTGCTCAATTTTGGCCATAAAGGGTTTTATTGGCAATTAAGTCCTTGACATCTCTTGCTTTGCAACCCTCCCTCCCAACCTCGGAACAGATTGGATCAACTGGGGCACATCAAATCTCAGCAATGAAGAGCAACCTGAATTAAGCCACAAGATGGCCACTTAGTGGAGTGTGGTGGTTTGAGGAGAAATGGTCCCATAGACGCATAGACTCGCTCACCAAGGAGTGGCTTTTCAGGAGTGTATTGCTGAAGGGTGGGCTTTGGAGTTTCAGAAGCCCAAGCCAGGCTCAGTGGCACTCTCCCTTCCTGCTGCCTGCTGATTGGGATAGAGCATTCTCAGCTGTGTCTCTAGTACCAAGTCTGCCTGCGTGCCACCGTGCTTTCTGCTGTGATGATAATGGACTAAACCTCTGAACTGTAAGCCAGTCCCAGTTAAATGTTTTCCTTTGTAAGAGTTGCCTTAGCCATGGTGTCTCTTCACAGTGACAGAACACTAAGGCATCTTCAGAGACTATTGTTCAGGGACAGAGGCAGTGGGTTTGGCAGAAGGTCAACAAGTCACTTGGAGAGGTATGACAACTTGACAACAGAGGACATCTGTGCAGGTGTGCACTGGTCCATTTCTTCATTGGACATGCATTACTGAGACCCTACTGGGTGCTAATCGCCCTATTGTGTGCCAATCCTCATGCCAGAGTTTTGTTTTCAGGAGTTTCCTCTGAAGGAAGCAGAGAGAAGGAAATACAGTGGGAACACACAGGCAAACATGACCTCATCAGGGCTGTGAGGACAGCTGTCCTTTCTGCTAGCAGTCAGGGACAGACTGCAGAGGAGCCACCCATGGTACCCAGGGAAACAGCCATCAAAAGACCCCAATATGGGAGCCAGCTCAGAAGCTTAAACACTGAAAAGAAACCCGGTGTGTCCTTGCAAGAGATGAGAGGAAGTGGGTATGGGGAGCTCAAGTCAGGACCGCGTGAGCCACAGAATGGTGGAGGACCCTGCTGCTGAAGGCTGCAGCCCACCATACCCAGACATCTCTCCAGGTTCAGCGCAAAATGGAGAACTCCCTTCTCTGAGTGGGGGCTTTCTATTCTCTACCTGACCTTATATGGAAGATGGCCTTTGACACAGTTGCATGCAAATGCTCTCCCCCTGGAGCCCATATGATAATTAGATGCTGTGCTCCCGCTCAGATGATAAGATCATGCTGCCTAATGCAAATGAAGTGTACAGTGAACACCAATCAGAAAGGACCATGCTGCCTAATGCAAATGAAGTGTACAGTGAACACCAATCAGAAATAACCTAGCTACTCCCCTCTTCCTATAGATTCCCCTCACCCCTGGACTAAAATTGAGCTGCCTCTCCGAAGCTGATCCCAGAAGTCTGTTATTCATTCATACTTATGGTCTGCCTAAACGGTGTTCTTCAACTTTGCTCTCCTTGCCCTCGTGGGCCGGTGGCCTTGTGGGTTCCCAAGGAAAGGGGAGACCCGCAGCGGAAGATCAAACTAAATTCTGAGTGCAGTGGAGCAAGGGAAGGAAGAAATTCATATAGAGCTGAGACAGCATGTAGCCGATACTTATGGGAGTAGTGCTGGCAACGGTGGGAGGCAAAGGCTGTCTACTGGACAGTGGGGTGGAGACAGTGAGTGTGTGGGCAGGACCAGCTGGCAGCTCCCGGGGTGCTTTGTTCTGGAAACATCGTCCTGTGTGTGAGAGAGAAACAGAGACAGAGACAGAGACAGACAGACGGACTGAGGTTGCTAACAGGTTTTTATGCCTTTACAGAAAGCATTCCTACTCCAGCAGTCTGGCCCTGAATCTCGAGGGTGAGCTCGGGAATCTCGAGGTTCTCCTGCCTCTTTTCAATGACTTGAACAGACACACATGGGTAGTCATAGGAAAGGAGAGAATTTACTAAGGGAGAGATGCAGAGGAGCCTGAAGGTTTGCCACACCTGTGCGCAGGAGCCAAGAAGGCAGAGGGAAGAGCCTGCAGCGACCTTTTATGGGTGATTTACACCCATACACATTTGGAAATGGACCCCATTTTCCAAAACTCTGTACTGTTGGTTTTCTGAGCATCTCCTTTTGGTTGAATGAAGCACAGGTAAGCCACAGTTGCTGGTCTTTTGTCTGATGCTGCTTTCCATATGTTAATCTCTAGAATGTCTTCCTTCCCTGTTTTCTAGTTTCCTGCCTAATTACCCTTTGTTCTTTGTTGTCAGATGTCAAAAAAAAAATCTAGGATGCCTAAGATTCATCCCCATTTTGAAAATAATGTTATAGATTTAACACTAGAGAATGCCTATTAATGGAGACCAGTTCTTCTGGGCAGGAAGATGAGATCTCTGACCTGGGAGGAAACCTCACTTTCCAAGCTGCCTGTAGCATTGTAGAGTTAGTTGGGCTGTTATGAAGCCCCTAGTCATAGGGCTATGCCTCAGAAGAGTGTGGAACCACCACCAGGAAGGGGGATCACATTAACCGTTGCTAAAGAGATGGGACGAATGATTTATTCCTTGAATGAGATTCTGCACTTTGACTTCCCAGAGTTTCCACCCCTCTAGTGCAGTCCCTATGAGATACTGTGATGCTCAGCTGGGTTTCCCATGGAAACTGTACTGAATAATGAGAAAGTCATCTTCACAAGGGCAGTGAAAATTTGTACGTTTTAAAGCCTTTAAAGCCTTGGAAGACTTGGTTCAAGCACTGTAGCTCTGGGTAAGCAGTCATGACAACAATGTGGCTTCTACCGTGTGTGAGAATGTCAAACTTACAGATCAAGGGACCCCCGAACTGCACAAAATCTCCAGGGCCTAGAACTGGAGACAAGTTTCTGCTGTGTATGAGTCGTTCAGTTTCAGTGTCTTGTTCTATCTGAGAGGAGCCCCGCCCACTGCTCCAGTGGAGACTGTGGACCTGTGAAGTCAGCCCCACCCATCACTCCAGTCAGGCTAGTGTGTCTGTGTGACTCAAGCCTCTCACTGAGGACTGTGTGCCCAGGGTGCTCCAGCCCTGCGCTCCACCCAGAAGACTTCCTGTTCGCAAGGCTTCATTCACCTCTGCCTGTCACTCTGGAAAGGTGAGCGTGTCTGTCAAGCCTCTAGCCCCTGCGTAGTGCCCCATGAGGTCAGCATAACGTAACCCAGGTAAAGGAAGTGTGCTAGCCCACACTGAGGCCAGATGAGGTAGGTGCCTCCCACTGCTGTCTATAACGGTAGATACTCCCCTCCACCTCCCACCCCCGTAACCTATGCCACTGCAGACACTCTGCGTCTTGTGAATTTGAATGTCTTGACCAGTGAATGGCACATTGGAGGGGCATAGGGAGTTTCTGTAAGAGAGTGTAGGTGCTGAGGATAAAACTTGGGGAGACCTGGATTAGAGTCGGGTGCCCCAACCACCATTATAACACAGGGCAACAATGCCGTAACACTACAACCACATCATTCCTCTTGAATAAGGCGAACACTTGCTTTGAAAGAAAAAAAAGAAGAGTTAAAATAAACAAATATTGAACAAATAAATGAATTCAGCCAATAACCTCTGTATGCATGTGCAAGTCCTGGTGCAAAACCACAAATAATGTGAAAAACCAAGGCAACTAAAAATTCACCTAAAATTCAATAATCTTACAGTAATGACCTCTGGAGAGAGTGAATTAGATAAAAACATCTAAGAAATTAAAGGAAAGAATCCCCCCCCCAAAGAATAACTATAAATTTGTTCTGTTGATTCCACTGAACAAGAGTAAAGACCACAAACCCATTTTGTGGTGACTCGAGCAAGTTTTACTTAACTACTGGGTTGTCTCCCTAAAGCAGAATTTGAGAGAACAGTGAAAGGGAAACTTTTTAGGTCTCTTATAGGGAAAAGGAAAGGGCAGGCTGGGGATTTCCAGAGGAATTTGGTAAAGTAAGGATTTGGCAAGCGAATTACAGAAGCAGACAACAGATCAGATTATTTGATAGAACATCTTGGCGGAGCAAGTCAAGATTCCTTGGCAGAACATCTTATCTCATCAGGGCAGAGTTCAGGGTATGGTCAAGTTCTACAGGGTAGGGACTCTTGTTATGTCTTCCATGCGGGCTTTTTACAGTAGTCTTTTCCCTTTAATTCATATCCTAACCTGAGGTGTACAAATCTGAGCTTTCCCTTTGGAGACCCGGATAGCCTAATCGAGCCAGTGCCCTTAAAAGTTCTTGAGTAACCTCTAAACAATCCTCCTTATCCTTGGCAGCCAATAATAAATCATTCACAAAACAGAGTAAGATAACGTCTGAGTACTCACCGTGGAGACAGCTTAAATCCTGGTTAAGGGCCTGACCTCAGATGGTAGAGGAATCGTTCAGCTTTGGGAGTAACTGGGTCAAGGTCAGTTGTCCAGATCCTCTCAGTTCAGGGTTGAGCCACTCTACCTCGAGTTCACCTCCTTTAAGTCCGGTACTGGGCTCGAGTCTTGGGCTCTGGGCTTTTGGACAGTAATAAAGGAGTGTTGCAGGCTGGCTGGCTTGGGGTGAGCATGCCTGCCTCGGGAGGTGTCTAATGTGGATCCTGATCCCAGCTCTGAGCTCTGAGCTAATAGGGTGGGTACTGTTTAGCTTGGATGGGCATGTCCCCTGAGCTCACACTGTGAATGTGGGAAAGGTGCTTGACTAGGCCAGGGGATTACCTTCTGCCCAGACAGCGGGCATGTCTTTTATCAAATGTTTTTTTCTAGTTCTTGTACACTGGGTCTTGGGTGGGCCTAGGAGGAGGAGATGTTCCTCACTTAAGGGGCAGGTGACAGTCAGGGCTGTGGCTAGGTTACCTATTTGCAGCTTGGGCATCTCTCCAAAGAATGAGATAGTTGCTTGGCACGTATTCAGGAGGTCTCTCCCTAGCAAGGGAAAGGGACATTCGGGAACCACAATGAACAGATGAGTAGCAGTTCCTTTTCCTATGTTAACCCACTGTTTTGTAGCCCACTTTTATCCTTTCTTTAGCTTCTCCTGTTGACACCTGCTCTTTTTTTTTTTTTAAAGGAAGTCTCAGAGGTTTCTATAGCACCAAAAATGAAGCTCCCATGTCTACCAAGAAGTTTGCAGGTCAGCCCCCAGTTTAGAAGGTTAGAAGGTTACCATAGGATCCTGGGAGGCTAATTTGAAAGAGCCATGCCTCCTATTATTTCAGAGTCAGAACTGGTTTTGCTCGAGGAATGCCCACCTGTGACCAGGGAGGGACAGTCTGTCTTCAATGGGGGCATTCATTTTTCCAGTGTCCCAATTTCTTGCAGTTACGCATATTGAAGGCTCTCTTTCTCTTCCTTCCTCCCTCCCTCCCTCCCTCTCCCTCCCTTCCCCTCCCCTCCCCCTCTCCTCTCCTTTCCTCTCCCTCCCTCCTCTTCCCTCCCCTCCCCTCCCTCCTCTCTGTTTGTGGCCTGCTCAGAGCTGGAAGTGCCAGACCTATGCAGGACAGTCACCCTGGCTCCATATACTTTCATTATTAGCAGATCGTCTTTGCTGTCTCTATTGCTAAACACACTTGTTGTCGACAATAATTCTGACCCAGTCTTCCCTGCAAACCTATTTCTCTTTTGGATTTTCTTAGGTCTATCTGGGGCCAACTGGCCTATAAAGGCCAGGTTCATCACCTTAAGTTACTAGGTCTTCATATATGAGTACATAGATGGTGTGCTTCCGGGAGGCGCTGGAGAAACACTGAAGGTGACTTGTCTGAATTTTGTTTCAGATACTTTTCAACTACTTTAGTAAAATTAGTAGACTTGTGGGATGTCCATATAAGACTTTCCAGTAGAGCCTGGTGGCACTCACTGGGTGACTTAATACCCTCTTCCATTCCATAGTCCCATCCTTTTGGTTAGAACTTGGTCAGTTGCCACCATTCTCTGGTTATTATCAACATTGCTTAGCCCTGGCAGTGCCTTAGCTGCTTCTGCTAGGATCCACTCTTTCTCAGGTAGTAAAGAATGTGTAGAGAGTCTGTTGGCAGTCATCCCAAATAGGGAGGTGGTTAAAGAAAACAACCAATCAGGGTAATTTGAGAACTGGGGTCTGTGTGGAGAAGGGAATTCTGATTTTTCTAATGAAGAAAACAGAGTATATTGACATTCAGGAATCTATCAAAGAGGAAGGACAGGGACCAAAGTCGCTTCTTCAGGGATAGAAATGGGAACAGAATATGACATTTGTCTTGGGGAACAAAACTGAGTCTGGCTGCCCATCAGGATGCTCTGCCGGGAATGGAGAGGGAAAAAGACAGTAAGTGACTTCACTGTGGCAGAAGGAGTAGTCAAGTGGGCTGACAGAGAGAGAGAGAGGAGGGGGGAAAGAGGAGGAAGAGAGGTGATGGGCTCAGAAGAGTGGGGGCAAAGCAGGATAAAGAGGTGTACATGGGGAGGGAGGGTCCTCGGGAGAGGCCTGCAAAACAGGACTTTTGGAGGACTTCTGGTACACATCTGGGGGTCCCTGTGGGGTCCTCTTTGCCATGACCAGAGCATGGCTACCCTGCCCATTTCAGATCATACAAACCTTCACACACAGGAGTAGACTGGATGTTGCCTCTGACCACAGTGGCATTGGCTATGGCCCATACCAGCTGGGGGTTGAAAGTGCCTTCCAGGAGACATTCAATCCAAAATGTAGGCCATTTGAGCCCACAAAAGGATTGGAGGCTATCCTTGGTGCCAGGGTAATCATGTCCTGCTTAATTATAGAAGAGTAAAGTTTGTCGAAGTTACTTAAGACACAGCTTCAACGAGTGTAGTGCTTACTAGTTAAATTACCCATTCTATGCACCCATTCAGTTACCCCAGCATCAGACCATGAAAGGCTTACAATGAGGTAACAGAAGAGACCAAAAAGCATAAAAAAAGATACAGGAAACGGAGAACCAGTCACCAAAAGCCAGGCAGGCAGTGGGATGTCTTGCTAGTGCTCTGGACAGGAGTTTGTGTGCCTTATAAGGCACTTCACTTCCCCAGACTAGTTCTGGTTCTCACCAGAACCAGTATCAGACATCACAGGAGATACCTTACCATGACTTACTAATAGAGGCCTCTTCTGACAGATGCTTGCTGGTTTTTTTTTTGTCTTGGACTTTATTTCTGCATAGGGCTGTCTTCCTAAATCAGGATCTGAGAGAACAGTCATGGGGAAACTTTTTAGGCTTCTTTTATAGGGGGAAAATTTGGGATTTCCAGAGGTAAGGTAAGGATCTTATCTTATCAGAGTAGAGTTCTGGGTATTGTCAGATTCCTAGGGAGCATGTCAAACTTCAGTTTTAAATGTCAAATTTAAGTTTTATAATAAATAGAAATGAACTTATTTTGACCTTGTCTTTTATCTTTTTTTTAAAGGATTATTTATTCATTTTATGTGTGTATGAGTACAGTGTAGCTATATTCAAACACACCAGAAGAGGGCCTCGGATCCCATTACAGATGGTTGTGAGCCACCATGTGGTTGCTGGGAATTGAACTCAGGACCTCTGGAAGAATAGTCAGTGCTCTTAAATACTAAGCCATCTCTCTAGCCCTAATTTTGACCTTGTAACAAAATAATGGAGTCAGATGGTTCCATCAGTTCATCAGTTCAAAGGAAAAAAAATACTGAATGAGTCACAAAAGGATACAAACAGCTAATGAGATAAGGACGTCAATACAAGATACGAAAGAGGAACTCAATAAGGAGATAGAAATACAAAAGAAAAATCAGACTGACATACTGAAAAATGTGCTGGGTTGGAGGAGAAGATGGACTGTCTGAGCTTGAAGACAAGGTTGAAGAATCAGAACATTCCTACAAGGATAAACATAAATTAATTAGAAAATAGTACTGAGAACATTTCAGATTAGAGCACTTTTAAAAGACTACCTTTAAGAATTATGAGATAAAAAGAGTGAAGAATTTCATTATAAAGGCACAGAAATAATTTCAACAAAATTACAGAAGAAAATTTTTCCCTAAATGAGGGAAAAGGATGCCAATCCAGACACAGGAGTCATTTACAACACCAAACAGACAAGACCAGAAAAGAGCTTCCCTAGGCCACATTGTAACTAAGTCACTAAATACACAGTGCAAAGAAAGAGTATTGCAAACAACAAGAGAGAAACACAAAATCACATGTGAAGGCAACCCCTCAGATTATCAACAAAATTCTCAACAGAAACATCAAAAGCTACGAGAGCTGGGAATGATACTTTTCAAAATTTAAAAGACAGCAACTGCCAACCCAGATTAATATAGTCAACAAAACTATCTGTCATAATTGAAGGAGAAA
Source organism: Apodemus sylvaticus (assembly GCF_947179515.1). Lineage (NCBI taxonomy): Eukaryota > Metazoa > Chordata > Mammalia > Rodentia > Muridae > Apodemus > Apodemus sylvaticus. The sequence continues at coordinate 13,370,102 of NC_067485.1, forward strand.
GCAAAACCTGCTATGAGAAAAGATAGCTTTAAGATCTTGTGCCTAGTAAGGCAGCTCTCCAGAGAATGCTGGGAGGAATTTCTTGGGCTGAAGAGAAAGACAAACACATTCGTGAGGCACAGAGAGGAACCAACCACTCTTGAATAATAGATAAGCAACAGAGGACTAGGAAGGATATCAAACACTGCAAATCAACAAAATGACAGGACATAATATATACCTTTCGATAATTGCTTAGTAAGGGTGACGTTCCCCATCAAAGAACACACATTAGCTAACTGAATTAAAAGACAAGGCTTACCTATCTTAACTGCAAGAAATGAATCTTACCATAAAAGACAATCAACCACCTTATCGCACTGGGAAAATCCAATGGGTTGTCTTAGCCAGGAGATGGGCAGCCCAAACTGATAAACTCTGGGTAGCTTTAAGGGCAGAAGGAAATAGCTTTTCTTTAATGAGCCCCAACAGAGATCTAGTCAAAGCTACTGCAACAGGACAAGTAGAGTCTAACAACTCAGAGATAATGAGATGCTTTAGATTCTATCTGATAGCCAGCTTGGAGCGACTGAATTAGTGGAAGCTAGGGATCAGGGAAGTTAGCACATCTTAAAGGTTTAAGTGATGGTTGGAAGAATACTAGGTTAGACAGAGTTGGGCGATGAATGGCTGCTAAGGGGACTGAAGATAGACCAGTATAACTTGGTCCTGGATTTGTAACTCTACAACTCTCCACACTGACAAAGTTCTAAACAGTCAACCAGTCCTGTAGAATCCTTAACAGATAGATATGGTTCCCTCCCACCCCTGCAACTTCAGTTCACAGTAACGAGAACTTGAGAAGATTATAGTCTTTGGGAGGTTCTTACCCAGAGATCTGCATCTGTAAACTGGTCGTAACATTGAAACTGAAATCAGTGTAAGGCATTTTTCTTGGAATTCCTGAATAAATGCAAGTTTATTCAATACATGCTAAATTTACCTCTAGTTTTGTTTGTTAAAATGTATATGTTTAGCTGGGCGGTGGTGGCACACGCCTGTAATTCCAGCACTCTGGGAGGCAGAGGCAGGCGGATTTCTGAGTTCAAGGCCAGCCTGGTCTACAGAGTGAGCTCCAGGACAGCCAGGGCTACACAGAGAAACCCTGTCTCGAAAAAAAAAAAAAAAACCAAATTCAAAAAAAAAAAAAAGTATATGTTTTCAGAATGTTTTAGACCAACAGACAGACAGACAGACAGACCATACCTAGGAATTGAGCCACTTTCTTCTTTAGCTATTTATTACCCTTCACAGGGAAAGTAAAAGAAAGACTTCCTGGCCATAAGTCGATTACCCCCTTTGGTTACCATGGCACCTCCTCTCCCTGAATTGATATCTTCTTCTGCTACATTTCTTACCCTTTTAGAAAAAAGTGCCCCCACCCCCCAAAAAAAACCCGTTTAGAAAGCAGACAAAGAGCCTGGGCCCAGGCATCCCGAGAAAGGTAAAGGCATCACAGCACTGAATTCAATCACTCCTTTTATTATGCAAATAGATTCCCATTGAGTCTACCTTCCATGCATAATTAAATGAAAAACTCTGGATAAATGGAGCTCTGAGACAGAAGAAAAGGCTCAGCGTTTCTCAAGTCCTCTCTCCTCAGAAGCCAACTAGCAGTCTTCCCCATCCTCTCGTTGTTTTCTTTAAAACCTGGTCCATGTTCCCTGGGGAAATACTTTTTTCGATTATTGTTCCTGCCCAAGCTGCAAGCAAAACCAACCAACCTTTCATTAACACCAACTTTATCATTCAGGGCCAGACGGAGCTTTGTTTGAGAAGAGAAGGCATGGCTCACAGGCGTACCCATCACTTCCTGTGTGCCAGGCACTGTGCCAGGCTGTCTTCATGCAATGCATCATCTTCTCCCCACAGCTGTGCAAGGTGGGCTCTTGCTCTGACTATTTTGTTTTACAGGGGAACAGCATGACACTTGCCCCATAGTCGCTCAGCTGATGCCCAAACCGGAACTGAGATCGGAGGTAGGTTCAAAATGCTGATTCATAGTTCAGCAATGTATAGAGAGTCCTGTAAGTATCGGTCCAAAGCTCAAGTCAGCTAAAACAAAACAAAACAAAAAAAACCCCCCAACCCCCCAAAACAAACAAACAAACAAACAAACAAAAAACAGTTTAGTTGAGGCATGAGCCCTGAGTCTAATCTCCATTTCTGCAAAAGTACAGTGCAAAATGCACACGCAAAGATTGAATACATTCAAGGTATATGATGTGATAATGTGGTATATATGACTGTGTCATTGTGTGCCTGTGCTTTTCTGGACCCTGAGCTTCTAGGAGCAGAACCATACACAGGATAACTCAAACAAACGAATGACTAGACACCACTTCAAGAGTAGGGTACAGAGTTGTAAAAGCGTTTGTGCTTTGGAATCTAGTCTTCTCTAGGCCTTGACTTTTGAGTGGAGTGTTGGACCATCAGAGATCTTTTTTTTTTTTTTTTTGATTTTTTTTTTTTTTTCAAGACAGGGTTTCTCTGTAGAGCCCTGGCTGTCCTGGAGCTCACTCTGTAGACCAGGCTGGCCTTGAACTCAGAAATCCACCTGCCTCTGTCTCCCAGAGTGCTGGGATTACAGGCGTGCGCCACCACCGCCCGGCGCCATCAGAGATCTTGCCCATCCTCCAAACAAAACTTTTATTATATAATGCTATCCCTTGAATGTTTTATAGACTTAGAACAGCATCTAGATATCTAGTAGAAATAGTGATTGAAGAGCTGGAAGGAAAGAACCACATGTGAGTGGGGGTGGGGTGAGAGCAGACATGCCCAGGAGCCATAGGACTGTTGGGTAAAAGTTTCAGCACCAGGGATGGGCTTCCTCCTTAGAATTTGTTGGCCAGGGAGATCCCCTCTCCTCACACAGGCCAATGGTGTTGGGTGCCTCTCAGAAGTAGATGTTAAGCCCCTACTGATGAGGTCACTACATTTTAGTATAGTGCTACAAGGTACTCTTAAGTCTGCTGGGGAAGAGTTGGCATTGAGCATCCTTTCGATTATGAACCCTGTCTGCTGCATTACCAACACGCAAGGCAAGATGTGCCTGACTGATGCAGTAGTGGCACAGCTGTTAGGGCTGTAACCAACTGCTCTCCTGTTTAATGTAAGATCCACTCTATAGAAAGAAACTCAGGATTAGTGCTATAAGATAAAACCTTGTGGTTGGGAAGGCCATAGGCCCCATCGCTTTGTTAAGTGGGTGTGATGTACCATGGAGGTGAGGTGGTGGTGAGCCAGAGAGAGTTTCTGGACAATAGTGATCCACAAGTCAGGAAACCAGGAGGTGCAGAAGAAACTGGGGTTCTGAACAGTAAGAGAAACTATAGGAGCTTCTGAGGGGGTTCCTGGAACAGGCCATTAGCGCATGCCAATGGCATTTCTAAACGTGACTGAGGCTCCTGGGTGACATAGTGAGAGCCTGTCTCAAAAAAGGCGAGCTCCCAGACTCCTCTCTCTATCTTTCTGGGTTCAGCTGCAAGAGTGGTTTCCTTTGGACATAGACAATCAGAAGCGTGCTGAGTGCTTGGAAAGATGAGGTCTAGCCTTATGGATGGTGAGAAGCTACAAGGGGGAGCACTGAGGTGCCCTAACCAACACCCTAGCCTGATTACCAGGCATGCGCATGACTGAAGCCATGTTTGGCTTCCCAAGAACCACATGCAGCTCCTCGAGTGAGTCCGGGTGAGACCAGGAGAGGCAAAGCCCGGCCAGCTATAGGATCAGTAGAAGCTTCTTGAAGGCAGTGATTGTAATGGTTTGTTGTACAGCAATAGACAGGGAATTGCAGGGAATGTCAATGTACCAGAATAATCACCTTACACGGAGAAAAGATACTTTTCTGAAACCTTACACTGAAGTCCACCGAAAACCAAAGAGCAGGTACACAGCCAGAATAGAACCCACTGTGGGGCTCCGGACAGCACCTGATATTTTAAGCAGCCGACCCCGTTCATCTGAAATCCTCTCCAAAGCATATCTGTGCAGCTGATGATGAGCTGTGGCCTTAGGGACATCTGCCTGCCTCAGGCAGCTTTGGGACATCTTGATTGTTAACATGGGGAAGAGACTGGCCCTGTCCATCTGGACACTGGCAGAAGGTAGGCTGAGGGCTGGGCCTGAAAGAGGTGACTGTGGCAGGCACCAGGATGTTGGGCAGGGTGCCCTGCTCAGAGCTCTCTCTGTGTCATGGTGGCTGGTGAGTCTTTCACATGTTGTGATCCCCTACTTGTGGGGTGGTGATTTCTACAGTCATTCACGGGACTCGTGAGGGATGAAATGAAGTGTTCTCTAGGGAGGAATAAGCTGACTTTCTGCAAAATGGGGCTCATTGATGGGTGAGACTCTTGTGAGAGAGAGAGAACACAAGTCAGTGAGCTCTGCACAGTGCTGGACAGAGTACAACTGTGTGGGCCTTAATCTGCTTCCCAGCATTGCCAGAATCACTGAACGATTTCTGGTGCGCTCCTGTTACTAGAAGTTCTCAGCCAGAGATGCATCTTAAAATAGGCTCCCAGCGCTTAAAATTCCAGTCCCCAGCCCAAGCACTCACTGAGAGAGGACAAGGCCCCTTTACTTCCCTCTCAAATGAACTTGGGATGAAATTTGGGATAAAAACGTGGGCTGCCTATATACTCAAACACTGAGAGCTCTAACGATCAGTCAGCTTTTGATAATGTCCCATTGCTGTCACTCTCTGTCCTTGTCCCTCCAAACTCTCCCCCCTACCTCTGGCCCTGTTCTGGGATGGATTCAGACCTGCTTCCTCCAGTTTTTGCTGGGAGGCTCTGCCTAAACACCTGGGGATTCCTTTGTTCCTCATGCTAAGTTCACAACACACTGCCTTTTCCTCTGTAGCAGCCCTACTTTACAAAGGAGCTTCACCTCCCTCCCCTCTCCTCTCCGTCCTCCTGTCCTCCTCCTCTCCATCCTCCTCCTTCCCCTTTTCCTCTCCATCCTCCTCTCCATCCTCCTCCTTCCCCTCCTCCTTCCCCTCCTCCTCTCCATTCTCCTCCCCCTTTTCCACCTCTTTCCTCTCCCTCCTCCTCTCTGCCCTCCTCCTTCTCCTCCTCTCCCTCCTCCTCCTTCCCCTCCTCCTCTCCATCTTCCTTCTCCTCTCCATTCTCCTCCCCTTCCTCCACCCCTCTCTCCTCTCCCTCCTCCTCTGCCCCTTCTCCTCTCCCTCCTCCTCCATTACCACCACTACCAGCTCCCACCATCAGTACCAGTACCGCCTTCTTTGATGTCTCCTGGCCTGTGCCTCCTTCTCTGCCCTCACCCACCCACTGCCCTTCAAGCTTCCCACCCTTCCTTACCCCACACCGCTCCTCTCTGAAAGTGGATTCCCAGCCCTTCCTTTCTCGTCTGAGATTATTATTCAGAGTTTGTACCATGGGGTTGGGCCCGTTCTTATTTCAATAGAACTGGTATTTTCCTCTCTATTTTTAGTTTTAAAAGGCTGTTCTCTCATATTACCATCTTTGTCAGAGTCACTGCTTCTGTAGTCAGCATTTTCATTATCAGAGTTGTGCACAGTCTACTAGAAAAGGGAAGAGAACAGAGCCTGGCTCATGACTGCTGTTAGCCTGGTCGGATCTGTGTGCCCAGGCCTGAAAGCACCTGCGCGGCTCTCCAGGACCACCTGAAGCTCCCGGAAGCAGCATGAGTGCCTTTCCATTTGGATGTTATTTTACAGGAAAAGGACAAGGGACTGGGTGATACAAACAGGCCCAGGGTTCCCTGGGAATCCTTATGTTCAGACTGCTCAGGGGAACGGATTGACCCACATGAGGAAACAGGCTCGGAGAGCCAAATTGACATGTCTCCTATCACAAAAGCAGCTCCAGACTATGCAGGTAGCCCAGGGCTGAGGCTGAAGCCATGCTGTCTCGGGTGCTTGGAGCTCCCAGGACAGGGATCCGTGGACTCTTTTCCAAAGCCACTGCGTGCTGCTCTGCTCTCTGGGTCTCTGCACAAAGCTGCCTTCCCCTGCAAGTGGCGTTCCCTTCCTGGTGACTTCTGCCACCATTATGGATGGCTCATTGGTGACAACCCAGGCTTGCTGGGGGCACACCCGCTCTCTGTCCCCTTCCACAAAAAGTTCAATGCTCACTTTCTGAGCTCCTGGAATGGCATCAGCTCTGGGGACACAGAGGTCAAGGGCAGGGCTTGGCCTATCTTAGTCCGGGGCATGACCATGCCTTTCTTATTTCCACCTAGGTCCCCTTTTACAATGTACTCTAAAGAAATGCACAGGGAGAGGAGTCCATCCTGCCCATGGACTCCAAACCACAGTGATTGCTACTGCTGGAGGAATTGTGTCTTTTTTCCAATCCTCTAGAACCACCTGCTTACGAGGCCTGGAAATTTGAGGGTCCATGCTTGGGGCTAGCCTGCTGCTTCAAGCCACCAGCAGACAGACAGCTCTGGGAAGCGGCTAGCACCAGCCTTGAGATCTTGCAGGCAATGCTGCTCTCTGGTGTCACCTCACAGTACTGCCATTCCTTTCTGGTCTGGAGCTAGGATCATAAAACCTGGCCTCAGGCCTGACAAGAGATGTGAGATAGATGTCTCTCATTGATTGGCCTGAGGCTCACCTATTAGGCCAGGCTGCCTTCCAGTGAGCCCCAAGAGACCAGCCGGTCTGTGTCTCTCCAGTTCTGGGTTACAGGTGACCACCAGGTGTTACAGCTTTTTCTGCAAACACTGGGGATTGAACTCAGGTCTTCATGGCTTTATGACCTCTTCAACCTCAGATTTACAGAGATCCATAAGTCTCTGCTTCCTGAGTGCAAAATTAAGTACTACTGCGGTCTATTATAGAGTTATTTTTCAATGTCAACAAACATTTCCTGAGATTAAGAAACAGAAAACAGGGGGAAAAATAAACCTCAGGCTACGGTCGGTCTTAGTGCCCGGTGGCAGTTTTTCTTCTTCCCAGCTTAGTTTTACATTGTGACAGTCAACTGCAGTGTACCTAGAGGTCTATTTTGCAAGACTTTAAAAAATACTAAAGGACTCGTGTTCTGCTGTCTTTGATTATTCCAATAACATTACATGCCTATTGGTTTTTGCTAGGACATACCTCACCACCCACTGGGAACATTCTCCAACCTCTCCCTCACCCCAGCCCTTGCCCCTTCCCCGACATACTTAGTTCACACGGCCTGCATGGAAGAAGCCAGAGGGCGTATCTCTGTGGGACTGATGTGTAGACCTGAAGTAGTTAAAAAGGAGGCATGCAAGTTTTATAAATTTTGACAGATATTGTCAAACTTGTACTGTGCCGTCAGGCATGCCCAGTTTCCAGTAGGGCCGCAGATGAAACGCCGTGGAACTCTATCTCAGAGTATTGAGCACAGACCATGCCAGGCAGCATGCTATGTGAACCCTCATTACCACGCAGGGAAGGAAGCCAGGCTACATGCTACGTGAACCCTCATTACCACGCAGGGAAGGAAGCCAGGCTACATGCTACGTGAATCCTCGTTACCACCCAGGGAAGGAAGTGCTGTCTTCACATTACAGCTGCGGGAACTGTGGTTTCAAGAGCTTCGCCTGCCTCAATTAAAGGAACAGAGCTGAACCCAAGCCAGGAGAGCCCAGCCACAGCCTGATTTCTCCCAGCCAGTGTTTCTCAGGTCTGTGTCTTTCAGAACCACTCAGGGTGTGTGTGAAAGCTGGCTGGGTCTGTCTACAGTTTTTGATTCCAGAAGTATGGGGTGGGCATGGGGATGGGCAGTTCTCAGTCTCCAGGGATGTAGCACTGTTCCAGGAAGCACACTGTGCTCAGGGACAACCATTGATCCTACGCTGGGACGTGGAGATGCTTAACTTTGGCTTTGACTGGGTGTGAGTTCAGACTGTGTTATTATCAAGTCTGCACATCTGTCTGAACAGACCCTGTCGTGGTCTTTTGAGTGTTTCGGGTAAGGTCTGTGATATCCTCTCTCTCTCTGGCATGTTATACACACTTGTTACTGTGTAGTGTATGCATGTGTACATGCACATGTATGCTTGTGCACGCATATGGAGGACAGCAGTAGACTTCAAGTATCTTTGCTTGGCTGCTCTTCACCTTTTTGTTTTCTTTGAAAGAACGTCTCTGTCTCTCACTGAGCCTAAACTTCATTGACAAGGCTAGGATGGTCAACCAATGAGTTTCAAGGACTAGCTGTCTGTCTCCTTTGCACTGGGGTTATAGGCAAGGCCTACCTTCCTGGCTTTTTAAATAGGATCTGGGATCAGAACCCAGGTCCTCGAGCTTGTACTTTACTGACTGAGCCATCTCCCATCCTTGGGATCTTTTCTTGCTTCCTGACTTTTGTTGTCATTGTTAACACGGCTTTATGACAGTTCTTACTTTTAATGGAGAAAATGCCCAGAGGAACCTTTGGGGGAGTTACTGTAGAGAAGATAGTTACATTGTAACAATGTGGAGTCACATGGAGATGGTAGAGCCTGCATCATGGACAGTTACATTGTAACGACAGATGAGCACCTCCAAGTTCAGCAGATATTGGTGGAGATAGCGGCTTGGCACCTGAGTATCACCAGACATGCCAAGCCACCTCTCAGAGTCTCACATCTTCTGAGAAAGGATGTATATGCACTAGAGTTAAGCAGACCATACAGAAACGGGGTGGGGGGTGGGGACTGGGGAGTGGGGGGGTGGGCAACCCTCTCAGAGGAGAAGGGGAGGGGTGGATTGTATGAGAGGAGGATCAGCAATCGGGATGTAAAATGAATAAATTAATGGAAAAAAAGTATGTACAACTCTAAGAAGGTTGCGTTGTGTTAGGCACTATGCTTTATGTAGATTTAATGACTACTCACATCCATCATTGCCACGAGGATACTATTTCCTTTAGCGTTTAGTAAAATTCTGAACACAGAAAAGACTAATTCTGGTTGTCTGTGCTTTATGGAGAGCTGTAGATTGGGCAACAGATCTGGGCTTCTGGTATAGTTTCAAGCGATCAAGACAGCTTTGAAAAGCACCGCAGGACAGCAGGCCTCAGTTTCCCTCCTGGGGGCAGAGTGCCCTCCTCACTCTCAAAGTGGTAGACCTTGATTGTTAGACAGGAAGGGATGTAGCCAGGCATCTATCTCTACTGACCATTTTAACCTGATACTTTTAGTTATCTCAGATGAAGTTTTCAAGGTTCTGAAAATTCTTAGCTGGAAAGATATACAAGCATCTAGAATACATAGCCTGTGCTCCTCCAGCAAATACTCAGTTGAAAACCATTTACACAATGTTTATTATGTGCCAGGAAACATGGTAACATCTGCATGGGGGGTTAGCTTCAATATTTACAGCTACTCAAGGGGCAGCACTAATTACTTTCTCTAATAATCAACACATAAATAGAGAGACACATAAACAGATACACACATTGTTCACAACACCAGTTTGGGTTTGACACACTCCTCAGTGGTCCATTTGTCAAGGTAGGGCTCTCAGGTAGTACCGCTGGGAGGTAATGGAACCTATAAAGCATGCTGTCTAGTCGGGAGGTCTTTGGATCACTGGGGACAAGCTACTGAAAGAAACCAAGGGGCCTTCTGTCCTTTTCTCTGCACTTACTGGTCAGTTCTGCAGTCTTAGCCCACCACTGCCAGCCCACACCTCTACCAGAGGCCCGAGAACAGTGGGCCCTTCTAAGCACAGACTAGAACTGTTAAATCCAGTAGCCAAGCAACACTTTCGACTTACTGATTGGCCTCGGGCATTCATTATAGTGATTGGATGCTACCTGTTGAAAAGTGGGCACACCCACCTTTATCTGACTCCTAGACCCACACTCTGGAGTACAGCACACAAGGTGAGAGTAGACACAGCAGTGACATCAACCCAGAGATATGAGCGAAGAGTTGAAAGCACTCAGCTCGGGGACTGTCAGGCGCCTCGGTAGTAGGTGCCTGCTGCTAGGGGTGATGACACACACTTGACCCCCAGGACTCACAAGGTGGAGTGTGACAACTGGTCCCCAGACACCATGACATCTATGTACACGCACCCACACAACACATACATGTGTTAGTCAATGTTCTATTGCTAGGAAGAGACACCACGGCCATGCAACTTTTAATTGGGCTGGCTTACAGTCTCAGAGGTTCAGTCCATCACCATCACTGCGGGGAGTGTGGTGGCACACAGGCAGACATGGTGCTGGGGGAGATGCTGAGAGCTGTAGATCTGGATCCAAACAAGCAGGAAGGGAGGGAGAAGGAAAATGGAGGAGAGAGGGAGGAAGGAAAGAAGGAGGGAGCAGGGAGGCTGGATCTAGCATGGGCTTTTGAAACCTCAGACCCCATCCCCAGTGACAGACTTCCTCCAACAAGGCCACACCTCCATATCCTTCTCAAGTAGTGCTACCCCCTATTGATTAAGCATATGAGTCTTTGGGGTCACTCTTATTTAAACTATCACAATAAATTTAAGAGAAAATAAAAATTAAAGTACTCAACTTTGTATCGTCCATCAACAAATCAGAATCACTTCCCAGTTGCAAATCAGGAAGTTTCTCTGTTTGAAAGGCCAGGCCTGGGGTGGAATCTGATGAGTAAACTGACTTCAGCCTCACAGAGGTCTGGAGCCAATCGGTTTACAATCAATGCTTCCAACTTACACCGTGTGAGGCTGGGGGCGTGACCGCCGAGAACTGTAGGTTCTTTGTAAATGTTTTTTTCCTGTTTTTCCTCATTATCCACCATGATCCAAAAAACATTATGGAAAAGTCCAGAAATAAACAATCCATGCATTTTAAATAACATATTATAGCACTGTTATAGCTCATGCCTCCTTATTGCCAGTTATCACTGTTACCCTTGTGTCTAAGTTATCAATGATATTTTCCCACTAGTATGAATATACTAGACAATACCCTACTCTTCAGAGAGCTGCTTCAGGTCTCCTTTGGGTGTCTCTGAGCACTCTGAGGAGAGAGGAGAACCATACTGCTCCTGTGAGGTTCAAGGGGATGGAAGACCAGAAGCCCAAAGCAGAAAGACACTATTTGTTAAAGGACAGATACCAACAGGAGATGTTACAACTGGGTTTTTTGTGATACCTGGATGAAGGCAGAACAGGTCACAACACTCAAGCCCCACACTTCACAGACAAGTAAGAGACAGTTTGTTTTCATTCTGCATTTATTTGACAGTTCATCCAGTTAAACTGAAATGACACACTGACTCTGATATCGGCAAGAGACCTCGCTAATACTGATAGCTGCTAGCCAGTCACACGCACACAATTCTATCTCGCATCAGAGAAATATCAACAAGTCACCGCACAACCTTATTGCACTTCATGTGGCTTTTTTTCTTCAGAAAAAAAAAGCATTTTTCGAAGAGCAGCAAAGATTGACAATTTTCATTCATTTGTTCATTTTTTATATATATATATAAATCATGATTAAACCACACAGTGAGTATTCCTATCCAAAAGCATTAAGAGGCTGAAACTTCACAAAACAAATTTAAAGGAGCCCAGCTCCATGTGTACTGCGCATTTCTCGCTACCTGGGCTGACACTTGGTGTGTTGGTCCATTTTACAACCAGCTACTTCATGTTCCTAGAGCTACACTCGCACTGGGGCAAGGACTCTGAGATTGGCTGGGTGGGCAGACCTCAAGGTTCAGCTTCTTCTGAAAGTGTCCTTTAAGCACCCATGGACTCTGCCTTGACCGCCAGGCTCTCACCACTGTTTAAACAGAAGCACTGAAGGCAGCGAGGCTCACCCGAGGCCAGAGTGTCACAGGGAGCCACTGCGTTTCAGGTGGCTTGTCAGTCAGCTCGACAGAAGATGCCAGCAGCGTGGGGGAGGGCCGAGAGCTTCGGATCCATCTTTCCTTTCAGAGAGAGAAGCGCAGACACAAGGCACACCATTTTTTCTTTATGAGAAAATTCGATCTGGAAACATTATTGGGAAAAACGTTTCTACAGAAACTAGACAGTCTCTATTTTGTTGTTGTTGTTTTCCCACATACAAATCTCTGAATTAATAGTGATTTTTCACTCAGTGTAGCAAGTGGCTTGTCTATGACATGGAACAGTCATAGACTTCCAAAGCTGCCTCAGCTATACTGAATATATCACATGTAAAAATCACTACAGAGATGTGGACATGCCACACAGCTTTCATGGTCTTCAAATGGTTTTCTTTCTATCTTCCTGAAAGCCCAATAATTCTACAAGGATGACAAAAAAAAAAAAAAAAAAAGGACTATGGTTTCACTTCTGAATAAAACACTCAGTAATGTCATATTGTACCGGCACTGAATATAGTCCTAATACCTGGCATTTGTACATTTCAGTTCATTATTTGATGGAAATTCATGATTAAAGTACCTGTGAGGTAAGATTAATATTTTAAGGACACTAAATAAATTGAAAAGTTAACCAAGAGAATCCAGGACTGCAGGGAAGGCACCCTCCCCGGGTCTGTGGCTGACTACAGGGATGTGTGTGGAGTGTCTATGCTCTGAACCTTCCATTTTTTTTAAAAAAATTAAGGTTCTACCTCAGAGTGGTCCATTGACAAACTGGAGACAAAGTTTCCTTAGTATTTAAATTTGGATATTTAGTCTTAGACCTTTTGTGTTTTCCCAATTCATTGCTGAGACCTCTGTGGAAGAGAAGTAGAAGTGGAATCTGGTAGTTGAGCAGGTATCCTTTTCAATGATTGATAGCCAATGTTTACTGTGTAACTGGAGCATCTAGACTATGGATACCAGTGCTTTTGAAAGCTCAAGGTGAGGGCTTTGGAAAAACAGAGTTATTAAAATCTACCAGAAGGGTATTTTTTGTAAATTACAACATGATTCAAATGTCAGGCTCCTGGCCGGCAGCTTGTCTCTAGCGCAGATCCCGCAGAGGCTTTTGTAGCTGGGAGTGCCCCGGCACACATATCTCCTCACTGCTGTGGCTTGGCGAGGCTCCCAGATGGCTCCGGCCTCGGCCTCTGGTGCTTGCTTGATCTTGGCTTCACAGGCCCTTGTTAAAGTACACACGCCGGATTTCAGGATGGCTCTTTTGGATGCTGGCTTGCAACTCATCCTCCAAACTTGTCACAGACATGGAACTGGGACAAGGTAGAAGGAAGAAGGTTATGACACAGGCCAGCATGGGAACCCTGAGCCAGGAAGGACAGGGAGAGGGCACAGGTTCAGAGACCCAGGGCTGGTGCAGAGCACACAGTAGAAAGGTTGCACCTGGCTACAAAAACAAGCATCCTGTTCTCTTCAGAAAAACAGTTGTCACTCATGAAGAACTGTGAGAAGCCATTTGCTAAGCCTGTTTACCTCTTATTTCTAGATGAAAATGTCTCATTGCTGGTAAGAGCATATGGCAAGGACATTCACAGTCCTGGATGACCATGGCACCGGGACTGTAGACAGCTACCCAAGTGAAGCGGAGAGCTGTGGTCAGGGAATCCACACTAGTGGATGAAGGATACGGATATGCTTGCTAAAGCTTGTAGAAGTGAAACCACGCAGGAGGTAGCCTGGTTCTCACGAAAGCTAAAAGGTTCCCAAATGTTACAAATAGTAGGGGGCAGACAAGACGTGGGTAGGCCGTCTTGAGGCCCCACAGACCAGAGCTAGCCCTCTAGCCTCTTTTTTTTTTTTTCCCCAGAGGCATGGTCTGCCCTGGCCTTTTAGAGTCCCAATTTCTTGCCACTGAAATCAAATAACTGCACTTGTGTCCCCAGCTCGTTTTCAGGATCAAAATTGACAAGAATTCTTAAGAAAAAATCAGCACCTACCTCTTCTGAGGAAACAGAGCGCAGCATAGGGGAGTGGCGAACACCAAACTTAAAAAAACAAAACCAAATGGAAAGTCAGCAGGCTGAAGGGGTCACTTCCTTTTCTCTCTATACGTATTTTAACAACAACCTCTTTCCTTTCTTTAGAGCACAAGATTGCCTTACAAATATGGACTGTCTGATCACCAAGATGACAAGCAAAAGTATCAAAACCATAGGGTTAGCTGGAGCTTACAGGAGAATACCTAAACAGCCAAATATATAGGCTCCCATACAGACAGTTTCCGTCTTTCTAATTATTGGAGCCACACATTCTAGGCATTTGGGGTTGGTGTCATTTTCAAAAGTTTTCTCTCCTATCACCCAACCTTCCATAGGCATTAAAAATAATTATATATGTGTAATTCCTGTTGGCTATCGTGATTATATACACTACACACACACACACACACACACACATACACACACACACTGAATACATACTTGCACAACAATAAAAGTAGTAGTCAATTTTTTAAAAGATTAGTTTCCACTTACCAAAAGCCAACCAACGTGACTTGAATTGGTGCACTCATCCACGGGAACCTCTGTGTTGAGAAAGACACATGTGTGAATACTTTTCATGTGCTTCTTCAAGGCAGTGTCCTGTGCTGACTGATGAGCATCCACAGGGTAGCAGACCCGATGGTAGCCATGGATTAGTGAGATCCAGGTCAATAGTGCCACACGCGTTAGTCCCGACTTCATGGACACGTGCAATGACCAGGCAGCAGCCACCACACCCCAAGTGTTATTTGTCTTTGTGCATGAGGTAGGGGACCAGCTGGCTAGCACTTACTTATGGTTTAACTGCTGCTAGGGAGGCAGAGGAGTCCGACATACAACCTTGAAGAGACATGAACTTGCACCAAATCTCTGCCTCACCACCACTGACTAACTGAAGAAAGCAGGCAGATCTCAGGGTTTGTTAAGATGCAAACTAGCAGTCCCTCTAAGGGTGAGGATGCAGACAAGCAGGAGCGACAGTGGTCAAGTGTGAGAAGAGCCCGGCAGACGCCACAGTCCACCCACTTGCACGTTCCTTCTTGGACTTAGCTGCTGTCAGTAGGTTAAAATTATTTCCGGAATTAACTATCGTTGCTGGGCAATAAGGGTGTAGCTTGGTATTTGAGAAAATAAACACGGTTAGATCTTTAGTTTTTAAAAAAGGAAAACATACAACACAAAGTGCTATAAGATACAGGGTTATCTAAGTAAGACCACAGACATTTCTGCAAGAGCCGTGAGTGGCTGGGATGTAATCAGACATCCCAGTTCTGAGTCACGCAGTTGTTGCAAGACACATGCGTCGGAGGCATACCCTCGTGCCCAAGGAGACTCCTTTGGTGAAAGGGATCATCGGAAGGTCAACATGGACGAGGAAAAGAAGGAAGAAGAGGAAGGGAAAAGAAGTCATCAAAATGAAACCAACCCACATGGGCTATGCTGGGGCGCCTTAACCCAAACGACTGAAAAGCAAACTACTGTCACGTGTCACTTAAAGACAGGGTACATTTTGAGAAATGCATCCTGGGGCCAGCTGTCTGGGTACTTACTAGCACCCATTCTAAATTCAGGTCACTGGGGTATACGATTTCAACACATATGGTCCTCCTACCTCTATGCAAATAACTGGTTGTTTAATGAGGGATTTTCACAGGGAGTTGATAAATTCTCACAAGATCCTTCTGGACATGAGACTCTGAGGATGGCACCCAGCCACAGGGATGGGACAGCAGGTTTAACTGTTGAGTGAGCTTGTAAGTGTGGAAAGACCAGGCCATCATCTCTAGTGGCCTCTCGTCTGCCTAAGTGAACAGAGCCAGACTTATCCAAAAGAGTGCACTTGGGTGTCACCTCAGGATAGATACACACCAACTGAAGGCTAGCTTAGGTTGAGGGTTCTTCATAGTGACAAGGACGCTGGAAAATTCTGACTTGCTTGCAAAACCGAACCCATCATCGGCCCCCTTCCCGACTCTGTCCCACTCCCTCATCCTCCCCGTTCTGCAAAGAGAATTTGCCCCGAGGCCCAGAAATGGGTGGACTGAGGATGTTCGCTCTTTTACTGCACACACACAATCCTCCAGGGTAAGGACATGTCTTTAACACTGTAAAAGGGGTATATTATACAAAAACCTTCAGATGAATCAAGATAACAGTAAGTTTAGAAGATATATTATCTTCAGGCTGATATGGCTCGGGGTACACAGTGACATAGCTATGCTTCTTGATGTTAATGTGAGTTTCAATTCCTTTCCCCTAATAGGTCCTTTTCCATTAAATTCATTGGCACACAATCAACATTAATCAATTAATGTGTACAATGTAATTTGTGACCTACATGCACAGTTACGATGCTGTCATCACAATAAAAATAATGAATCTATCCATTATTTTAAATCCTTTCTATGTTTCCAAGCCCTTTAGAGATTCCTCTCCTTTCCTGGTCTCTATCCCCTGGTAAAACTGTAGCTTTGATCTCACTATATATTGATATTCCCTAGGGTTTGAGTTAACATCTTTTTTTTCAGAGTCTCATGTAACCCAGGCTGGCCCAAGCAAACACATTACAGAGCCAAGAATGACCTTGAACTCCTGGTCATCCTGTTTCTACCCCCTAAAGGCTGGCGTTACAGGCACACATTACCAGGTCTGGATCTAGGCTTTTATATACAGTGGCTACATTTTTGTGTTGTTACTTTGGAAATTATTCATGCTGCTGCTTGCATCAATAATTCATTGCCTTTCACTGACGAGGTAAGAAGTTTTCCACAGAATGGGTTGACACACTTTCAGATGACTTTTGGACTGTTTCCAGTCGGAAAACAATATAAACAAAGTTTCGATAAAACTTTCTCCTTTATGGATATTTCTCTCTCTCTCTCTCTCTCTCTCTCTCTCTCTCTCTCTCTCTCTCTCTCTCTCTCTCTCTCTCTCTCTCTCTCTCTCTGTGTGTGTGTGTGTGTAGCCCTGGCTGTCCTGGATCTCACTCTGTAGACCAGGCTGTCCTCGAACTCAGAAATCCTCCTGCCTCTGCCCAAGTGCTGGGATTTTTTTGTTTTTGTTTTTGTGGTTTTTGTGTTTTGTTGGGGGGGGGGGCAGGATTTCTCTGTGCAGCCTTGGCTGTCCTGGAACTCACTCTGTAGCCCAGGCTGGCTTCAAACTCAGAAATCCGCCTGTCTCTGCCTCCCAAGTGCTAGGATTTTTTTGTTTGTGTTTGTGTGTGTGTGTGTGTGTGTGTGTTTCGAGACAGGGTTTCTCTCTGTAGCCCTGGCTGTCCTGGAACACACTCTATAGATGAGGCTGGCCTCAAACTCAGAAATGTGCCTGCCTCTGCCTCCCAGAGTGCTGGGATTACAGGCGTGTGTACCACCATCGCCCAGCCCAAGTGCGGGAATTAAAGGTATGTGCCACCACTGCCTGGCTGGACCTTCGTTTCTTTCAGGGAAACACTGAGAAGTGCCTGGATTGCGCTGTAGTGGATGTTTGTATAAGTGACTAGCAAAGCTTCTGAAGTGACTGCACTATTTCACATGGCTACCAGCAGCCTGTGAGGGCTCCAGTTCCTACCCACACTCACCAACACTTATTACTGTCAACCGGGAGCTGTGGCCATTCCAACAGGCATTTCATGTGGTCTTAATTTGAATTTCCCCAATGACTAAAAAAAAAAAAAAAAATCCAAGCATTTTCTATGTGCTATTTGTATGTGTGTGTGGTGGGCTTCCGCTGAACTCTTTGGCCTATTTCTGCTCTGTGTTATTTTCTTGATTGGGTGTTTGAAGTTCTTGACAAAATTCTTGGTTTCGTTTATTACCAAAAAGAGTTTCTTTGCTATATGTCTCACCTCCTGGGTTTCTTCTCTTTTACTCTCTGTGTTTTTGAAAGACAGAAAAAATATTTTAAAATAATCTAATCTCCTCCCCCTCTACCCCCAACTGTCATTCAATGATATTCTCTTTTTACAGTTGAGTTTTTACATTTAGATGGCATGATCTGTGGAGAGGTGATTTGCATAGAGGGTAGAATTAATTCCCTCTGTGTGACCAAACCATCCACAAGTCCCTGTGAAGCCACGTTCTCTTCTCAGGAAACTTTTACAGGACATGTGCCACCAGCTGATCCTCCGTGAGCCTATGACAGCCACCGCTCCTCTGCATTGTCTGCTGCCCCACGCTGAAGTCACTCTGAGCTGGGGCCTCTGGTCCTGCGCCTTACTCTTTCCCTGAGAGCAAGGCCCATGCCCTGCTTCTTTGACTTCCACTTCTGTGATTCTGCTCCCTAACACTGCTTACCACAGGCATCCAGCAAAGAGCTCAAGACTAAATACGTCTATGAATAAGTAAAGAACGTCACACTCATGTCCATTAGCAAACAATCCCAAACAGCTACCGAGCACACACAGCAGTCTGTTATTAGGGAAATATAAAAGATCCAGAATGAAAAGTCCTAAGAATGACAGCGGGGACCCAAACCTAGCCTTTTACTCCCAATGAAAATACCAGGCAGCTGAGGCCTATCCTTCAAGACAGCTACTCAAGGATACATTGTAATTAGGCAGCGAACTTTTGGCTAGCTGTAGGGATGCTGATGAGTCACCAGCCCATAGCTGGTTTGTTTTCCTAGCTTTCCACTTGGAAAAAGATGAGGTGTGGGGGAGGATGAGTCATGCAGAATGTTCCCCGAGAACTGTTTAAAAAGCTGAGAATGTTCAATTCGGTTTCATGTTGGTAGAGGAGTTTCGTCATCACAGAAAAATCTGCATTTCCAAAAAAAAAAAAAAAAAAAAAAAAAAAAAAAAACAACGCAAAAAACAAACCAGTTGAGAAAACGTTTTAAGCTCTAAATAGGAACGCTGATGTATCCTGCCCCACTGTATGCTTTGTATGTTTGCACAGTGGTCACACTATTAAAGAAGCCTCATGTGCAAAGATAATAAACACCCAAGTAGAACTTCACCCTTGAACTTGGGAGTGGTCGGTATGTGGGGATCAACTTTGAACTTGGGAGTGCTGCATATACGTGGTTCTTTCAAGAACACTTGGCTTTGACAGTTTCAGAGCAACGCGTTCCGTTGGAATTGGGAAGAATTCAGCTACAATCAGACTCTGACGCATGGAATGATCTGGAACTGTTCTGGCCACATCTGGAACTACCATGCCACCAGGATTCCAAAGCCAGTGGGCCCCTTTGGGGATTGCGATAGAGGGCATCCGAGGAAGTGTAAGTGAGTGGGAAACTTCCAAGTTACAGGAGGGTGTGGACACAAGTCATGCTGCAAACTACAAAGTAAGATGGGTGGAGGGCACCGATGGCTCAGTGGGTAAAGACGCTCGCTGTGTAAGCCTGGCAACCTGAGTTCAATCCCAGGAGCCGACATAAAGATAGAAAGAGAAGCAACCCCAAAAAGCTGGTACCCCGTCTCCACATGTGTGCCTACCCCATACATACATATACAAGAATACATTTTTAACAACTAAAAAGGGTGAGGTGGGATGACCATGACATGTATGATTTTTTAAGTATGTAGACGTGTAGGACAGCATGGATGGTGTTGCGTTGGTGAACAGAGTGTTTATTTCATCTAATGTCTTCCATGTCAGGAACTGTCAGAATGTATATACATCCAGGAACTTTGTCTATCAGAGCCAGAAAAATGTGTGATCTGACTAACCATTCTGTCCAGTGTCTGCCATGGTAAGATTGGAGTTACCATGGTAACCATTCCAACACAGAGACCCCAGGAGTTCAAAGGCATGAGTGAATTGGAATAGCAAAGAACTGACTTTATATCTCAGGTCCTCCTATCCCCTGGCCCCCTGGCCATTTGTCCTTCATCAAACAGATGCAAACTTTCAGGAATGGATGCAATTCCAAGCCCTGCTATCAGATACACAACGGCAGCCAGCATGCTCTGTGTCCGAGGCTGGAGTCAGACTCTTGTGAATAATGTCCTTCCTAAGGTGATGAGATTCCCAGCTTCTACACCGTCAAGCTGCCCGTCTGCCCGTGGAGTCGTGGAGTCTTCTGTTTAATACGTTTGGACTGTGGGTGACCCCCTCTAAGTGAAGCATAGTGTGAACCACTAACTGGGTGTGGGGTGATTCCAGGAAAGCTTACAGGGAGTGATTCTGCTATTGAAAGCAGCCTGCAAACTTTCCATAGTGACATAAAATCGTGATGCCCATGACCTGAATACCAAAGGACTAGCATTGACTATTCTTTTCTTGCAAAAGCTGTTACTTTTATGCCAGAAGAATGAACAGAGATGACAATAGTCAAGAAATTTAGCCACGCGCGCACGCGCACACACGCACACACACACACACAAAATTTTTAGTTGTGTTTGTGTTCGTCTGTATATGGGTGTATGTACATGAATATAGATGCCCCAGGAGGTCAGAAGAGGGCACTGTGTCTCCTGGAGTTGGAGTTACAGGATGTGGGTGCTTCGGAGAAGGATGTGATTCCTCAGCAAGAGCAGTCTTAACCACCAAGCCATGTTTCCAGGCCCAGCCTTGTCTTTAAAGACTCATATAACTTGCCTTTGGCAAGAAGGGATATTTGCCTTATTTAATATGTTCTTGATTCTCTGTTATTTTCAAAGCTATCTATGCCAATGCTTTAAGATAGGACCAAGCAGTCAAAAAGGCTGATTGGGTCAACATACATCCTCAGTGCAGATGATGAAGATCTGGAGCCTTCCCAGATCAAGAGCTGGCAGAGACCAGCTCAGGACCCCGACTCCCTGTCTGCACTCAGAGTCTGAATCTGTTCCTGTACCTCAAGCAGAGACCGACAGAGGAGGGCACATTTGTTTTTAGATTATCTGAAAGCCATGGAAATTTCTGATGGGCAAACTGCCTATGATGTCATCATTCAGTAGTTTATAGATAGTTTTATGTTAGTTAATATAAATGATCAGAACTGTTCCTAAACTTTGTTTTAGAAAAAGACTTTAGTAAAATCTTTTTATGTATCATTAAAATAATAGTTTATTGAAGTGGGTTAAATATCAAGAGAGGACACAGTGTCATTTTGTTCTAGACGTCAACTCCCCTTCCCTAAGCCCCCAAGTGGTTGCCTAGAACTTGGAATAGTGCCAAGCCCGGCACATACCATGTTTCTGCTTATACGTGGCTTCCAAGGACCACATCTAACATAAATCAGAGATACGGAGCCAATAAGAACAGTATTGGCAGTAGCTGATTACATAATTATTAGTTCTAAGAATAAGAATTATTACAAAATAGTACAAGTGCCAGGATCACTACCTGCTCTTTGGGGCTGTTACTGAATAATTAAAGGATACTCAGAAGCAAGCACAATGAAACTGTGGCAGCTGACATGAGCAGAGAGGCGGCTGCCAAGGGCTGAAGAGGAAGATATTGTGAAGAGCATGGACACCCGGCACAAGAGGCTGATTTACACCCTAGCTGGGATGCAGAGGATCATTCAGAAAGGATCACAATTTTAAACATATGCACTGCGGTTTCTGGAATTTTCCACTTAGTATTCCTGGATTGTGGGTGACCCTAGGAAACTGAGACCTAAGGGATCCACTGCTGGGATGACAGGCTCACTCCGAAGTATGACTTTCTGCTTTTGCCTTTTTGTCAACTTGAGGCTAAGGCCACCAGCAGCCTCCCGCGTACGGCTTTCTGGAGAAACAGGAGGATTTCCTCTGACAATGCTCCAAGAGCGAAGAGACATTTTGTCAGTACCTAGTGACTCTGACACTACTGCACATTGCCAAGTTAGAGTGACAGAGCCTTGATGTTTCAGAGAGTATAGCTTGGGGGTTTTAATTCTCCACTGTCCCCAGAGGTTCTGGGAGCACGGCCGAGAGTTCCTTTCCCTTACAGGGGCCCAGTGAGGTGTCACACTGTCTCTTCACAGCATACTTTCTTGGCTTATACAGAGAAAGTGTTTATGGAATGCTCATCCATCATTTGGACTTCCTTTTCCCAGGTGCCCAAGTGGAGCACATACAATCTATGAACAGACAAAGGATCTCCTCCAGAAGCACCTGGTCCGAGGCAGCATCCTTTTCCTGACCTTCTGTGCATGCCACCCCCTTGTTTTCACAGTTCTGTGTTTAAGACTCAAATGGTCCACTCCAAGGGAGCTGCTGTGCTCACCCAGCACTCCAGGGAGGGCCAGGACCTCTGCTCCTGGGAACATCTCCATGCACAGCATGATACGAAAGAGCCATCCCAACTGGGCTGATCCTTGAACCTCTAAAACACAATCTGGAGGCACAGAGATGGTGCACAGTAACGCACACTTCCTTGTGTGATATTTCCAGGCCTTCAGGGTGAACAGTAGACATATTAACAAGCTTTTAGATACAACTACCTAAGAGAAATACTAAATTCAATGATCCACGAAGCTATCTCTCCAGATCTTCCCATTTCCCTTCCGTCTTCCCTGTGTTACCCAGTTAGGCATGCAGTTGATGACTGGGCGGACAGCCTCACCCCAGCAGAGTGGAGAAAAGTTCTCAGAAGCAACTTTGTAACTTTCCTAGGGAAACTGACTTTCAAGCTGTCACTTGGAAGCCACTTTGTAACTTTCTAAGGGAAACTTGTTGGAAACAGCAAAGTTGGCCTGGCCTAACTGCTGTGGGAGGCAGGCACCGGTAGGTTTTTCAGGTTAGCATCTGAGGCCCCTGGGGCACTGTGTGCCTTTGGGCAGTGAAGTGTTGTGTTTCTGCATGTTCCCTTAGAAGTCAAGGGACCATGGAAGGAGGGCAGGACAATTCAGACATTAATCTGTGTAATCTGTCTGTATAGCTTGCAAACACCATTGGATGCTGGCAACCACAACTGTATTGATCCCCGGCAATTGTCACTCTATTCTGTTTCTGATAAGGGTATGCAAAGTCAGTGCTCAATAAACTTGTCACAACCTCAGTCTTGCTGAGGCCCCTGCAACCCAAGCCTGGCTTAATTTCTCCACAGCAACATCAGGTAACCTTGGCCCAGTAAGTATGTGCACACACAGTCACTCTAACTTCTCTGTTCAGTGTTAAGTCTGAAGAGTACAGGAAAGGACTCACAGCTGTGCACACCTTTGATCCCAGCGCCTGCGAGGCAGTTGTAGGTTAATCTCTGTGAGTTCAATGCTAGCCTGGTCTACATAGTGAGTCCCAAGACAGCCAGGACTACATAGAGAAATCCTGTCTCAAAAACAAAAACAAAAACAAAAACCAAACAAGCGAACAAACAAACAAATAAACAAAAGAAAAGAGAAAAGAAAAGAAAAGAAAGAAAAGGACTCATAAAAGGAGAGCAGAAGAACTCATCTTACCTTCAAAAAGGCTTTCTTTTCCAAGGTGTTCATGATAAACGGAGGGACGGCTGTAATAAAGAAGACAGGCCACTTAAATCTGCACTTACTGCCCGTTTTCAGCTGCGTTTCCCACAACAATCTGATAGAACGCTGTGTCCCTTTTAGTCTAGTTTTACATTGGCAGAATGAAATCTACTGGAGCAATCTTTAATTGATTAGTTTTCGATTTACTGATTGTTACACGTCAGATGTGAGATGAATTATCCCAGCATGCCTCACAGATTTATCCAACAGAAATAATAATAAAGAAGGAACTGGAATCTTAGAGACGGCTAAGTGGTTAAGACAAATGCAGCTCTCAGAGGGCCTGGGTTGGTTCCTGCACCCACCCACACCGGCCACTCACAAACTCACTATAACTTTAGGTCCAGGGAATCTTTAGTCTTTATCCACATGATGTATGTGGCTTACACAGACCATGCATATACACAGAAATAAATACTTTTTTGCCTGAAATTCACAATACTAGATACTAGGAATGTTTTTCCTTCTTGTGTTAGCAAAATAAATGTCATTTTCCTTGGGTGTCTTCCATGCAGGGAAGGCAGCTGGAAGAGTCCTGCTTTGGCTCAGATAAAAACTGTTCAGGACATTTGAGGTGCCTTGCCTGCTGGGGGTCCTGGATGACCCAATTTCTAAGAGCCCCAGTTTTCTGTTTTCCCATTTATAAAACAGGGACCATTACATTAAGCTGGCTGTGCTGTGGGAGGCAGCCCCAGTTCATCAGCTCACAGCTCTTATGAGTTTAACAACACGTTGGCTATTTCAGCATGCCCATGACTCTCACAGATGCCAATAGCACAGAGAGACTGGGGCTTCTATGAGGATGAAACGGTGTGGAAAATAACCAAGCTTCCAGAAGCATGGACACTGAGCTGGTGGACTCTGGGAGGAGGGTATCTCGAAAACAGGAAAGACTCAAGCCAAGGCAAATGCAGAGCTGGAGCTGAGGGGAAGCTGAGGCACAATGCTGTTTTCAGGAAGTCTGGAAATCGGGGCTCCGGAGGTGTGCGAGGGGCTCATAGCCTTCTCTTTGGCAGCGACAAGAGCGCTGGTCTTGGACTGAATGGAGTCTCTGTATGTTGCAGGACTGTAGTTTCCTAGATACCTTCACAGACCACACTGGCATCCCACTAGAACACAGAAGGGTTTTTCTGTTCGGTTAGACAAAGGGGATCTCCCCTAGTTAGCTGAAATGCAGTGTTCCTTATCCCTCAGTATCTACAGGGGATGGATCCAGGACTCTTATAGGTACAAAGTGCATGGATACTCAGCCTTCAAGATGCAGTCATCTCTAGGTGACTTACAGCACACAGTATAACATAAATGATGTGCCAATGGTTACATTGTATCATTGAGGGTAACAGAAAGCCTGAATGTGTTCAATCCACAAGCCTTATCCTTTTCAAAGGTTGGCTGGCTTTTTGGATGCTGAGCTGCATATACACAGGGTCAACTGCAAAAACTCAGTTTTACTTCCTGTACTTTTCTTCAGCTTCTGTTGCTCATTCAAACTCAAGCCAGCTCAGTGCACCATGCGACAACAGCCAAAATATCAGCATGCAAACCCGGTGGCAGCTGACAAGATCCGCTCCGTGTGAGAGCATCTCCTAATAGCCAAGTGCTGTTCACACCGAGCTTAGGTGAAGAAGTCCAAGCACTCCTGGCTCTCTTCCTTTGTTTTTCCCACAGAGAAGGCTGTCACTCCCAGGCCATTGGATTCTAAGTGTCTGAGAACTTTCTCTAGGCCCTCTGAGGAGCCCACTGGGTAGCCGGGAGATTCCCAAAGGGTCTTAATATGATACAGATGTTCTCTCAGTGCATGCTGACCCCACATCACATAAACACCAGACCGGTAGTCAGGCGTATATTTTCTAAAAGCTGTCCTCAGTGTGACCATTGCTTGCTGCCTGTGGTGCTGAGACAGCCTCCCGAACAGTCTCCACTCACCCCTGCAGCATCCCTTTAACCCAGTCTCACATAGCACCATGGTCACATAATTACCACCTTCACAACTGTGCATGGTCCTCTATTGTGCAGAGCTTGGAATGCCCCAGTACCCAGCCCCAGGGTTGGCCCCAGGAGCTGACTCCAGTCTTTGGAGGCCTCTAAAAATCCTCTTTCTCCTCCAGCTGCACCTGCCTTTGCAGAATTCCTCCCACAGAAACTGCAAGCTCCTGTCTCCTCGCTGATACCTGCTCTACCTGATTGACCATGTCTACCTGGTCCCTTGCCTGCCGGCCATGCTTCTTCTATCCTTACTATCCCCTACCTTTAACTGTCATCTCTGAAATAGTTCCAGATCAGAAACTTGTGGAGAACCAAATGATGTCCTAAGTCACAGGACACATCTGTTGGGATGCATGCCTACAATATTATGAAACCGTCAGCAACGTTGCATGGAATTATTTTTAGGCCACATGTACCAGATGTATATGAATCATCAATAAACTTCAAATTTAACATTGGGCCTTATCTTCAAGATAGCTTGTTATATATGTGTAAATGTTCCAAAACCCAAACAAATCCTATATCTGGGATACTTCTGAAAGCCCCAAGCATTTGGGTAAGGGATGTCTCATTTGTAGTACATTTATTTACTTGGTCAATCCCGGCTCCGCCACCAGAAGGTCATTTCCACAGAGGGGAATTGTGTTTGCTGTTCTGTTTTCCGACACATAAAAGCTTGGCGTGGACTACAAGGCAGGAGCACCAAGCTCACTCACCCATGCCCGGGGCCGCCATGAGGATCCTGGAGACGACCACCTGAGTGATAGCTTGCTTTGCTGCGTTGGTCGACTCTCCCAAGCGCGTGCCGTTTTCATCAGTGACAGGAATCCCAACCTTGAGCTCCCTGGAGAGTAGAACACATACCAAGGGGTTCACAGAAGCCTTCACGAGCATCCCGAAGGAGGACTCTGTTGGGAGAGATCAAGTGCCTCCTTCACCCAGTTTCCCACCCAAGTGTCATTTTTTGGCACTGATAAGCCTATTTTTAAATACCACGAACAGGTTCAAGCCTCCCGTGATAGACATGAACGGAAAATAACACAAGTGCTTTCTCCCCACCCTGAAGGATGGATGTACCTTTCCAATAATGATATGATTTGAGGGGTGGATATGCCAGCTCAAAGGTGAGGTTAATTTCTATGCTCCTGTACAGATTTGAACAACTTTCTAAATCAGAAATAGATACGGTACATGGTGTTTTTGAGTAAACTCAAGCACTGAAGTCATTGTAACATAGCCCTGCTGGATATTCGTTAGCTACAGTTCTTAACATCGGGAGCCCAACTCCTATTATTGCTTCAGTTTTTGTCCAAAATGCTCACTCTTTTTTCTCCCTTTATTTCTACCCATTCTAAGAGACCAAAATTAACTTAAGCTGCATAAGGAAATTTCAAGGATAACTCAGAAAACGCTTGGTTTTTCTCTCTGGTCACGATCATACAGAATTCTCTCTTTGCAGAGGTTCTAGCCCAGAGTCACACCTTTGAAACGGGAAGGCTATGCATTCTAAGCCTCTAGGCAGTTTTTGACCCACTTCACTAAGCCAGAACCTAAAGGGCTCGCCCATACAGTCCTCACCCCAGAGTATTTCAAAGCAGAGGTCAGAATTCATTTCTTTCCTAAACTCTATTGTCAGGCACGAGGCCTTGTCCACTGCACCTGTTTATCTTACCGTTGTCTCATCAGCGGGATGTTAATGCAGTTAGCAGCAGCTACAGCAGCGAAGGGAACAAAACGTCCTATCAGTGGCGAGACACGCTGTAGAAAAGATAATTCCAGAAGCATTGCCTTACTTTTCCTGGATGGCTGAATGGAAATGCTATGTCCTCCGAAAAACACAGCAGCCCTGGCTGGATAGAGCCAGGCCAAGAGGCCCTCAAACTCTTGGCTTAGAAGTATTTCTGTATCTTAGGCAAGGACATACAGAAACAATGTATCCATCTCAGATACTTTGATAGTTTAGTTCAGGTGCTGAAAGCACAGGACTTCAGAGTCCTCAAATACCAGAACTTTGATGTGAGATGCTAGCTCTACCTCTTCAAGGCATATACCCTAACCCCCCACTCCCATTCCCGTCTCAGAAGGGCTTTTTAGAGAAAGGCATTTAATAGTTGATCCTCAAAGCCAGGAACAGACCAGTCTTGGATGATGCTTCTAATTACAACCCTTCCTTGATCCACTAGAAGATAAAATTAAAGATGGCTACAAGCAAGCTAAATGACTGAAACTCTGAGAAATAACAGAAGCATCCAGAGTGACAGGTGAGAACAGGTTGAGACACTTTACCATGGAAACAAAGCTAAAATACCTTGGTTAAGGCATTGAGTCCAAGGGCCGTCGCCACAGCGCCAGTGGTTGCAGAAACATAAGCTGTTCCCAGCTCACTGAAAAGAATAAAGACACTGTGTAAAGGACAGGTATACATCGGGGATCATGAACATAGGACCTGACCTGACAGAAACTGGGGAGATAGAAATGAACGATAAGAAACCGAGAATCTGCAGAGCAAAATCTGAGGTCACTGTGTCAGTGTGAGAGCATCCAGAGATAAAGCAAACACATCCCTACAACTGGGCTACAACCCCAAACAGGCAGACATGCAGATGGGGCACAGGGAAGGTGAGGAAGGAACAGGGCTGGGAGTGTGGAGAGCCACGGACACAGGAAAGCCTCTGGACGAAGTGTCCGGGGCACATTTGCACAAATCAAAATTATTACTCAAAATATTAACATACAGAAAGCAAAGGGAAGCTCTGCATTCTTACAGTGTTACCTCACTGTATAAAAAAAGAGTCCAAGCTTATCTCTAACGTGCAGCCAAGCCCAAACCATTCTGCTCATTGTGAGAGAGACACCACTGGGTGGCAGGTTTTGGAGTTCTTTGCTTTGTTTGATGATGTCAACGTATTGGGAGTCAAAGGCAATTTTCAGAAATAAACAGGAAAACGATTTCTCTTCCAAATACACCAAAGTGATATCTATAGTTTTATTTATTCAATCTCAGCTTGTCCGCACCCTCCAACCCCACCCGATCTTCTTAAACAGGAGACAAACTCATAAGGTCACTGCTTTCTGTGGACGCCGGAAATGAGGCGCTTTTTAAACCAAAGCGTCTAGAAAGGTCACCCAACTGCAAAGTCCCTTCATTTTGTTTTGAGACTGGTGGCTTTGACTCATGCAGCCCAGAGGAGAGTTAATTTAACAGAGGCAGGGCCAAGGGCTGCCTGGTAGGCATTTTGCAGGGCCTTGAGCTTGGGGTATAAGAGAGACATCACACACAAATAATGACACAAGTGACATCCGAGAAGGCAGGACAACAGCAGACAATCCGAGAGGAAGGAGGGGAGATGATGCTCGAGCCATGCTTTTAAGTCATTGCTATGTAAGGAGCAGGGACTCGTGGGGGACAGGACAGCCCCATAGCCTTACTTTACAGTGAGGGGAGCGTCGCCGCTTCTGTTGGTGTAGTTGACCACGGCATTGAAGGACTGGTTTATCCACTGCCAGAAGAGCACAGCCGGTGTGGTCCTACAAGACAGCAGAGATGTCACATAGCACTAGCACCCGGGAGCATCCCTCAGTACGTAAAGAGATGTTAACCATCAGCTACCAGCCAAGGAAAGGTGCTATGCAGGGAGACAGCCTGGGCTGCCGATGCAGGTTCCACAGAGCGTCTACCTTGACACTCCATTTCTTTATCTTCAAGCTCACAAGGCCCCTGTTTTTGGGTTTCTATTTCTGTGGTGAACATCATGACTAAAAGCCACTTGGGGAGGAAAGGGTTTATTCAGTTGACACTTTCACATCACTGCCCATCACGGAAGGAAGTCAGGGTAGGAACTTAAGGCAGGACCCTGGAGGCAGGAGCTGATGCAGAGGCCATGGAGGGTGCTGCTTACTGGCTTGCTCCCCTGGCTTGCTCAGTCTGCTTTCTTATAGAACCCAGGACCACCAGCGCAGGGTGATATTACCCACTGTGAGCTGGTCTCCCCCATATCAACTATTAATCAAGAAAATGACTAACAGACTCATGCCTATAATGCCTTCGGATAAGATTTTTC
This sequence comes from Apodemus sylvaticus, assembly GCF_947179515.1. Classification (NCBI taxonomy): domain Eukaryota; kingdom Metazoa; phylum Chordata; class Mammalia; order Rodentia; family Muridae; genus Apodemus; species Apodemus sylvaticus. Next base: position 13,399,392 of record NC_067485.1, read on the forward strand.
TTAATTGAAAGTCTCCCTTCCCAAATGATGCTAGTTTGTGTCAAGTTGACAAAAAGACTATCCAGGACATCTTCTATCACTAACTAACTAACTAACTAACTAACTAACTAACTTATAAAAAACCTGGCACAGAATAGATAATAAGTGGAAAGTTTCTTCTCTTGGGTAAAACAAAACTATTTGCAAGCAAGGCAGGCTTGGCTCGTCCTATGGGTTTAATGCACGAGGACGCTGCATCTTTGTCTATCGCTATGCCTAAGCACCTCTGCATCTACAGAGAGAAAGAGCAGAATTTGTTTCTACACTTTTTTTTTAATCTCATTTTCTTTCTTTTTTTTTTTAAACACTAAACAGGGTTTCTCTATATAGCCCTGGCTGTCCTGGAACTCACTCTGTAGACCAGGCTGGCCTTGAACTCAGAAATCCACCTGCCTCTGCCTCCCAAGTGCTGGGATTAAAGGCATGCGCCACCACTGCCCAGCTCTATCTCATTTTCTTAAGGCCTTCAGACTCAGGGAAAATGTCACCTTCTACCACACTGACCCCAGTAGAATCTGTGTGACAAGTTCCACAGACTGAGACATTAGACTTCAAAAGAAGGAGAGCGCCTGGAACTGGTCTGTGGAACTCTCGGCTGGAGAAAACAATTGAGTCATAGTTCTCATGGCAATTTTTCTGTTTTGTTCTCTTTCATTCCTTTCCTTACCTACAGGTCCCTGGTAGCCCAGACAATGATCTTAAGCAAGAATGATGGGTACGAAACCACCCCTTGAGACGGGTCACTAACATGACCTTCTCTCCAGGGAAACCAATGCTCTACTTTTCAAATCATTTACAAAATTATTATGATAGATAGAAACTTTCCCAACAATAAAATTTCATATGGCTACATGTGTGTCATCAGAGGTGGGTTTTGGTATATGGTAAAGAAAGCCTTAATTGGAAAGAATTAAAATAGTTTAAATTTATGCTTTGAAGATTTATAAAAATTCAGGCATTAGATGTTAAGCAATAATTAACCATAGGGGCTGGAAAGTTAGCTCAATGGTTAAGAGCACTGACCATAAAGATTTATTAACTTATTCTTGGGAATATGCCACTAGCTTTGGATGATTGCCCTATTGAACATATTCTTTTAGAATTGTTATATTTTGATGATGACATTACCTGTTCTGTTTGTGAGTCACTGAACATGTAGTTCAGAGTCGTAATGCTTAGATGATTTTTGTATTTTACTGTGCCAAATGATTCTTGTTAGTATTCATGGTTGTTTCTCTGGATATGGTTTCTAAGAGTTGTGTCATGTTTGGTTTAATGTATAAAATCCCCTGCTTGAGAGCTGCAAAATACACTCAGGTTCAACCTACCTCTGTGTTTGTTTCTGTTTGTCACTGCTGAATCCTTACCCACCTGGACTTTGAGAACCCTCATCCCAGGGACCCCCATACCTGGCTGGTCTGGTCTGTGGCAAACTTCTCTTTAAACAAAAGTGTTATTTAGTATCTTTTAAAAGAGCTTTATTTATTTTTATCTTAGGTGTATGAGTGTTTTACCTGTATGTATGTGTATGCACCATATGTATACAGTGCCTGCCAGAAGGTGTTGGATTCCTTGAGCCTGGAATTGCAGACAGTTGTGAGCGACCATGTGGGGCTAGGAACTGAGCTAGGTAGGGTCCTTCCTCTGCAGGTGCAGCAAGTGAGAGCTCTTAGCCACAGAGCCGCTTCTCTGGTCCCCTATTTTTCATTATTTGAGGCAAAACATGCATTCAAATAAAATGAATTGTAGTATTATTATTACCATAATTATAATTATTTTATTTTGTTTGACAGGAATGATGTCAAAGTCATGGCCTCTGAGCACCTTAGTTTCCTGTGTGCTAGGATTCCAGACATGCCCCTCTGAGCCCAGATAAACCCGGTGTTTATTTACACATCTCATGCTAAAGCCTGCTGAAGAGGGCGGCAACAGTCTCTCAGAGTGGACTCACTCTAGAAACACCTTAATGTAGAAGCAACACTGCCTCGTCCTTATCTTAGTAATTACTTTTGTTGTTGTTCTTGCTAGTTTGAGACAGGTGTTGGCTGTGTCACCAGGCTGGTGTCACAGTCAAAGACTTAGCCTCCTTAGAGCTGAAGTTCCAGGGGTGAGACAATCTATCCACTTCTTCCTTATTTCCAGCTGTCATATGTTCTATTTTATTTTAAAGTATTTAATTCGAATTTTTATTTATTTTGTACGCGTGTGCACATGCTCACACCTGGAGGTCAGAGGTCATCTTATAACAATTCAGCTTCCTCCATCCACAGTGGAGCCATGCGCTCAGGCTTGGTGGCAAGCCCTTTTACTCAAAGAGCCGTCTTGCCCGACCTGCATCTTTTATTTATTTATTTTTTTACTGACTATATTTATGGGGTACAACATGTTCTGACACACTTTTGGGATGAATTCATCTTTCTTGTTAACATTATCACTCTGACATTTATTTTGGTAGAACTCGTATTAAAATATTCTTTGAATGACTGCAATAGCGCTCCGACTAACACGTGACTCGCACCCCGCTGCTGTAACCTACCGGTAGAAGGTCATCATGCAGCCCGTGATGGTCATGTTCATCGGGACCTGAGCGGACATTCTTCCTATCAGAGTCATCTTTTCGCCCGTGTCAGGATGGAAGGCCGAGTCATACGCGTACTTCGCTCTCCATAGCTCATTTTCTGTGAGGCCGGCAGGAACGATTCCTTGTCTAGAAGAAGACAACAATTGGTCCAGCAACCGCCCCTTTCCCTGGGCATCGCCGACCGTGAACTTCATGGTTTTCACAACTTTACTATGCCTATGGGACCTGGCAGGACCCTTAGAGTGTGAGTTATAATTATTGTTTTGTTTTTGTTTTTGTTTTTTTTTTAATATTTATGTTTTGGGTGCTAGGGATTGAACCCAGAGCCTCACACATACTGAGCATGCGCTGTGTGTTCATGCATACTGAGCATGAACTGTGGTATTATTATTATCATAATTATAATTATTTTATTTTGTTTGACAGGAATGATGTCAAAGTCATGGCCTCTGAGCGCCTTAGTGTCCTGACCCACACTCACAGCCTAGAGCCTAAGAACAAATTCCACTGCAGCAAACTCCTCAAACCCACTCATCTCAATTATCCATAATTTGGAAAATAACAGAAAGTAACATGTCTACGAAGGAGTAACTTGAAGATATTCATTGTTTTAGGTTTTGTTTTTTTTGGGGGGGGAGGGGTGTTGAGACAGGGTTTCTCTGTGTAGACCTGGCTGTCCTGGAACTCACTCTGTAGACCAGGCTAGCCTCGAACTCAGAAATCCACCTGCCTCTGCCTCTCAAGTGCTGGGATTAAAGGCGTGCGTCACAACTGCCTGAGTATTCATGGTTTTAAATGACATATTAAAAGTGTCTTCTGAATCTGGCAAACTCTGAACCACTTTTAGCCAATCAGACCAACATGACAACTCTCAAGGCTGTTGCTTTATTTCAAACCTGTAGTTGGCGAACAAGTTAGGGACCGTTTGGTACAAATAAAGGGCTTGGTATACACTTTGTCATATTTTATCATCAATGAAATACTCATTGTCAGAAATTTAGAAAATGTTCAAATTTAGTGGAGCCATGAAATTACCCAGAACATATCTACTGTTTGCCACTGGCAACATTTGGGCAAAGGTATGATGCCAAACCAGATGCTCATTAACCAGTCTTTATTCATTAATAGTCTGTATATTTCTTTGCCTGTGTATATAACATTCTTCTAAACCATCAACATTGGGTTAACTCCCAAGTTAACTCCACAATGAAGAGCATATGGCTCTTTAGGTGCAATTAGCCAGAGTGAACTCCTATTGGATAAGTGGTCGATAAAGCCAAGGAATAGTGTCTACGTATAAGCAGAGAAGACTAAGAATACAGTCACACACCCATAAGCCAAGGCCAGGACAGAGAGGACTCTCCCCGAGAGTCTTCAGAGGGACCGTGATCCTTCTGTGATTCAGATCCCTCCTTCAAACATTACAGATTACACTATAATGCGAGTTTAAAATATCACTCTCCTAATATTGGGATTTTAATTGTCCTACCTTTTCCATTTACAAAGGATGTGAGAATTAAGCCTTCATAACAGAATTCTCCCCACATCCAAGATTATTTAGAAATGAGTACATTTGCTAATGCAACAGCCATGTAAATAAAATATTAAATGTTCCTATCATTTTTATATCCTTTGTACTTGAGTCTGAGTTTGTAAGATGTAGAGCAAGTCCCCTGGGAGAATGTATATAACAAAGACCAAGGCCTCAAATCCACGGGAACCTGGCAAAGCCAGATCTCCATATGGACCAGGCTCTAGGAAGATGGCCAAGGGTGAGTTCATGAATGAGTGTGCAAAGATCAGCAGCTGCAGCTTCCTCCTCCAGGGCGTTTGCAGCCCCAGCCTGCTTATCCACGGAGCCCTCCAGCCCAGCCTATCCCGTGCCTCCTCTGTGCTCTACCTATAAACAGCTGACGTTCTGGGTTGCCTGGTAGGTGCCCTCCAGCCCAGCCCACAGCCCCACTGGATGCCAGTTTCCCTGTATGCGCGTGTCTGTCTTTCCTTCCTTCCCTCCCTGCCTCATTCAGGGTTCCAGGACCCAAGCTGCAGGTTGTAGCAGCCAAAGCTACGCCTTTCACCTTTTGATCTCGGGCAGGAATGTATCATAAGTATGAAAATGTGAAATTGCTTACTCTCACTTCTAGTTGGCTGGCTTCTCTCAGCGGAGGTGTGAGGAGGCGTGAGGTGTGTCAGGTTTGGCTTCTAGGCTCCTGCTGTGTTCCTGCTTAATCCCTCCCTTCCTTCCTTTCTTGATATACTGCAGAATCTGGTCGGACTTGCTATTTACTGGTCGCTTTCTAACTGCCTGGCCTCAGGTGCGCTACTCCTGGAATGTTTCGGTGCAGCGTTCCTTGATGGCCCAATTCCCTGTATCTGATTGGCTTTTCCCTTCAGCAGAAGTCAGCCAATTACTGTCCATGGCCTGGATGTCCCTTGGATCATAGGGATCTTACTTTTAAGAGGATTATTCTGAGATTAGGGTATTGTCTCTAGAATGCATGATATTTGTTTATTTGTATTTAATTCCAAACGTTCCTCATTTATTTTTGAGATGGGATCTTACAACATTGCTCAGGCTTGTCTTAGGCACTGGCTCAGTGAGTCTCCTGCCTCAGCCTCAGTCGCTGAGACTCAGACAGGTAGCATCATGTCTGCGTTCTTTCTAATACATTGGTATCGTCTCTAGATTACCTGTCACACCTCAAGAAGTAGAAATGCCCTGTACAGTTAGACTGTGTATGGAATATTCACAAGAAAGTCTGTCCATGCCTAATATTGACATAAGGCTTTTTTTCTAGTGGTTTCTACTAGAACTGGTTGAATTGGTGATTTTAATTGAACCGGTTGAATCCCGGCCAGGGAACTGGTGACTATGGAGGACAGATTGTCCCTGCATGGGTGGCATCCTCTTAGCCTCCCGTGTGGCTCTCTCAGCGATGGGGTACATCTCATATCTGCATCCCTGAACTCCAGTTAGATTCTTTCCCATCTCAACACACACCTAGAAAGTCTTTCTCACTGGGGCTGTATCTCAGCAGTCATGACCCTACCCTAGTTATCAGGAGCCAGTTTCTTGAATGATGCTGTTTCTGTCCAAAGAGAGAAAGATGCTTGAAGAAAGTTGTATTAGAGAAAAGGATTCAGGACTCTGGGCCTCAGGACCTCACAGCTACAACGAACACTGGTTATTTGTGGTTCTACTTGGTCTTCCTATTATTCTTGTTTTGGTAAGCAGCAGTTTACTGGGGGAAAACGTACTGCAAAATCATTACACAGTTTGAAAACAACAACTAATTCATCATGCTTAGGCTAAGCCAGGAAATGCAGCGCCGGCTGGTGGCGTTACTTGTAATTGCGCACCATGCAGTGCTGGCAGAGTTACCTGTAATTGCGGACCATGCAGCCGAGCATGCGCAGTGCCAACATTACCTGTAATCATGCACCACTTTCCTCGCATTCTCTAGCTGTTCATTCGTTAAAAGGATGTTTCTGGGATCAGTAACTGTGAAGAAGTGACTGGCTCGGCCAATGAACGTGCTCTGGTCCCATCGAGGCTCCTTGATGTTAATGTTGGGTGGCACTTCCCCAGACATCGTCCCAGATCCTGAAAAGCGAAAGACAAGCCAGGTGAAGTGACACTGTCACTATCAGCTTATTTTGTAGCCACTTAACCTGTGTGTAAAGACACTCGGTGGACAAAGGTTTACCACACCAGCGTGGTGACCTGTATTCTACTCCTGGAATCTCCATCAAAGGAAGGAAGATCAACTCCATAAACTTGTCCTCCAATTTCCACTGGAGTGCAACTGCACGTGCCTAACCCCTCCCCCACACAGCACACACACTCTTATGCACATAAGTAATTAATTTAAAAAAAATCACACAAAAATACTTCATGTTTAAGTTTTGATTTTGTTTGGCCACACTCAGAGCTATCATGGGGTGCACACAGTAAGCTGGAAACTGGTCTAAACCAAAGCAAGCTGTTTACAAACCTCAGTGTATTTCAGCAAGACTTTAGAAATTTACGACATCTTTCTCATCTCTAAAGAACATAGTATTTCATCATTGCTTTCCTGTAGGAAAGTCAGAATTACTCTAGATAAGTCAGGAGCACACTAAGTTTTAACAAGGGCTGGGGTGGGGAAGGGGCTGGCTCAGTGAGTAAACTGCCCGCCATACAGCACGCTGGCCCACGCAGGAACCAGACCAGCCAGCTCTGGGCTCAGCAGGGGACCCTGTTTCAAAAAAAAAAAAGCATGGAGAAAGATCTAGGAAGACACTTGATACCAACTCTTGAGCAAAGCAGCCGATGTCAAAGTTACCACATTCTGGCCTAACAAATGTCATTCCTGTGGGAAGTAATGGACGATGCACAAGATTATAAAGCTATCAATAGTGAGAACAGATGCTAACAATTATAAAACTGAAAAAGATGGCAGGTTCTTTCAGCCTGTTCAGCACAAAACCCACTCATCAAAAATTAAAGATCATCTTCTTTAATTTACCAGAGACGAGCAAAGCCAGACTAGACAGCCCCACAGACCAAAGGAGGCTCCTCCCCTTCCCCTCGGGCAAGCCTGCTCTCTGGCCCATGACTGCTCATTTACTTTCGAAGAATATTGCTTACTTCAGAACTGCACTGTAGGGTTGTACTGTATGATTCTGATTTACTCCACCCTAGCCGAGCCCAGCCCAGCCCAGCCCACCCCAGCCCTGCTGGTTCTTACAATCTTTCTACCTCTTTCTTGGATATATACTTACAGTTGTTTCATAAAAATCCTCCAGAGGTGTCAGCTCCTCACTGTGGACCCACAATAACCCTTTTAGTCCTGCTTTGTGTTAGCTTTCTATGTTACACATAGCACCACAGTCTTGTCTGGGGCTCTCTTCTGTCATGTCTGGTGATTCTCTTGCATGAATTCTCTGGTGATGGTGGGTCAAAGGATCCAATCACTACAGAGGTCTCATATTATAATCTTCTTACACTTTTTTGTTTTTGTTTCTAACATAAGTTCTAACCATAGCTTTGTTTAGTGTTTCATGAATTCTAGTCATCACTAAGGCATCAGATGCAAATGCTAGGTCACCCTATCATTTGTCCGTAATAATGCATCACTGACCACTGGGTCAAAATTGAACATGTCAGTCAGGCACCCAAGCCTGAAGTGGTGCAGCCAGTGGTGAAGTGATAGAGTAAAATCTAGCTGTTGATAAAGCAGGCTGGGACAGCGGACCCAGATAAAAGTAGGTGGGGAGCCAACAGGAAACTACTTTCCTCCCAGCTGGGAAGTGTCAACAGCCCCATGTCTGAGTGACACCAGTTCCTAGATTAGGCTTTGCATAATCACAGATGCTCAGAAACTTTGTGATTTGAAACATAAGAATGAATCAACCTCACCCTCCTCTGCTCCCAGACATGAGAGTCGCTGAGTTCTCAGCCCAGGCATGGGACTTCACTAGGGAAATTCTGGACTCAGCATCCTAAGTTCATCTCAACATTATAGTTTCCAAGGCAACATGGATGCCGGTCCACTTCTCAGTGCAAACTTTTTCCCCCCGGTCATGGCTTGTGCTCATCATAATGCTGCAGCAATAAGTTACACTGTTCTCTACAGTGCTAAGGTAGACTTCCTTCTCTGCTTGGCTAAAGCCCACACGACTCCCCTGGTTATGACCTCCTTTACCATAATGAGCCCGGAAGTACATCTCCACTGGGCAGCAGCTCCATCCCCGCTAGTTGTTGCCTGATAAGGTTATAATATAGAACAGACCCAAAGTATAAATTAGAATAAACAGTTGTGGATGTTAAATCCAGGAACAGAGACATAGAGTAATTCACCTTATCCTTTATGCTTAATACAGATAACAAGACTACATTTTAAATGCAGCTTACACAGAATTCCAGTTCTTAACAACAAATCTTGTCCAATGTGTTAAATACAAGCACTATTTTGGCTAAATTGTAACCAGCACTGCCATTATAACAGAGTGGATACTTTGTAGCAATATTGCATAAGAACTACACAGGACCTTACAACCGAGTTATCCAACAAGTTCATCATACAGACAGGACAACTGAGACCCAAGGGAAGGAAATACTCTGTCAGGTGACATGACTGAAGGTGAGAGGACCCCAGCACATCACTTTTTCTCTCTAGTCTCTTTAGCATTTTTTTAAAGGATAAAATCAGTTACTATCTATAGAGATCTGGATGGAGTTCTCTTTAAATAAGAAAGAGAACTTCTTAGAAAGAAACTTCTAGTACAGTGGATGTCAAAACTTCATAGCACATAGCCCAACAGAGACACAGGTCCACTGCAGACAGAGGCCTTGCGAAATATCCCTTCTATGGCACAAAGATGGGCCGGGACGTGAACATTTTTCGACTGAACGCAGGGATACCCTGGATGCGTAAGAGAATGTGCTCTCCCCTCAGGCCAGTGTTGAAATAAGGCAGCTCATTTTCCACAACAGCTCTGTCCTTTCCACACAGTACAGACATCTTAGAGATGAGGAAAGATTTTCAGAGGCTATTCCCAACCTGCAGAGGGAGAAGCAAGGCAGCTTAGCTTCCACTGTCACACTCCAGGCTAAACTGCCAAACCTCAGAAACCACAAAGCACCATGGGAGGCCTCTTGTCCTTGTGGGCAGAAGAATGGTCTCCCAAGATGTGCACCCAGATGTGCACGGCATGGTGCCCAAGAACTGAGGAAATGTTGCAGTCATAGTTCTGAGGCTTGCCTAAGGGATTTCAGTTCCAGATCCTGAGATTATCTGAGTAGGTCTGGAGTCCCAGGCTGGAGCTGAGGTGAGGCTGGGTAGGCAGCTGAACAGCGCAGGGCCTTCCAGTGCCTGGAAAGGCAAAGGGACTCTTCCCAGGTGGAAAGATGCCTCAGTCAGGCTTCTGACCTCCAGCACACTAAGAGAACAAATAAACTTGTTTTAGGTACTAAATATCTGGTTTGTTAGTGTGGCAAAGGGAACAAACAGGGCTCCCTCCCCTCACTGTGAGTCCAAGTGGCTTTCTACTGGCACAAACTGGATGTGGCAACCTGTGCTTCCCACGCCTAGAAAAAGAAAGGCTACTAGATTCATCAGTAAGCTGTCTCAGCATCCTGACTGACAAGGCTGATAGAGAGCCAGATAAAATGGAACTATTTACTATGATCAACTATCTAAACCCTTTTTAAATTATAAATTTCCTCCAGCAAGCAGAGCTTTCACTTTCTCCATTTTCATCTTCTTCAGGAACTGATTAGTTTTATTAAAAAAACAAACCAAAAAACCCAAAAAATAAAAACAAAACAAAGAAAAAACAACAACAACAACAAAACAAACAAAAAAGAAAGAAAAGCAAAAAACCTACCTCCTCCCAGCCCCGCCCCTACCCTGACTCCCAAGTTCACTTGGGTCAGCCATGGGCAGGGACAGGGTTGCTCTTGTACTTGATACTTAGGAGTAATGTGTGTATCAGGTGTAGGAAGGACAGAGGAAGCAAGGCTGAGATATGTCTGGCCAGCCTCACTTTGGGTCAAGAGTGGGCCACGGAAGGACTGCAGCACGTGTAAAGCAGCAGTTGGATGGTGGTGGCACAGAGTACCTGGGTTAGCGGCCCGAGTGACATAGAGAGATGGGGTGCCTGCTTGGCACGCACTGGTCAGCCTGACTGGGAATACCACACACACATCTTTTAAGAAGTGAGGTTGTGGGGGGAGGGGTTGTGGGGAGGTGGGTCAAGTAACAGGATGGACTTGGAGTGAAGAACATCTGGTTAATATGTGGAGAGCAGGCGTCCAATGACTGTAGTTACAGACTAATCCTGAAGGCTGAGACGGGACAGAGCTCAAAGTACTTTTAGAGGAGTATTCTTGAGCCAGGAAACAAGAGATTCCTGATAATCAGTGCTGTGGGTTCTCCAGCAGATGAGTTAGCTGGGAGAGGTTGCTGCCTGCCTACAGAAGGGCCTTCTGCTACTCAGCCTTACCCTGGTACTGGGGACAGCACGTATGCTCACACAGCCATGGATAGTTCAAGATGTTGGAGGACCCTCCAGACAGCCAGCAAAGATGCAGGAGCATCAGGGCCACACCCCACGCCGGTGGCACTCAATAGAGCACCCAGAGGAGGCATCCGCAGCATCCCCAGCTGACAGTGAATGGTGCTGGGCTTCACATAGCACACTGGCAGATTCCTCATGCTTCTCAGTCTGAAGGGAACCGGTGCTGCAAGCACACTAGCCTGCCTGCAGCAGACACACTAGAAGAAAGACTTGGGGCAAGAGGTCTCCCTGTGCATTTCAAAAGCTGAACTGTTAACTCCTGGAGCTTTGGCTAGGGGAGTGGGAGGGCTGGAGAAATGGGGGAGGTGGGGGGGTGAGTTCTGAATCAGGTCTGTTCCCACTGATGCTTGATTCCACTGGTCAGTTGAGCTATTAATTCCTATTACAGGACATTTTTTTCCTCTAAGTGATTTTAATCCTTAGAGTTAGCACCTTGGGTTTTAAAAAACACCTGCTTTTATAAGAAACACACACACACACACAAACAGAATGAGCTGCAAAGGATTTTCTGTAGTTTACTAAGAAGTAAAGTGATCTCAAGCTATTTGTCTATGAATGATATTAGCTTGTACTAGTCATTTACTCTCAGTCTCATAAACAAGTTAGGATGTTTAGGACCATTAATGATTATAGCATTATGCTGCTTTGGGAACTGGAATTACAGATGGTTGAGCTGCCACTGTGGGTGCTGTGAATTGAACCCAGGTGCTCTGCAGGAGCAGTAAGTTTTAGGAGGCCCAGAGGTCCTTGTGCTCACAGAGAAATGCTAGGGAAAGCCAGGAATGTTAAACACGAAGTTGTCTCTTCAAAAGAAGAGAGTGGAGAACCTGTTTTTCTGTCCAGAGGCAGATAGTGGGGGTGGTTCATAGCCTGGAGACCTTTGCATTATCTGAATGACTAAGACCACACCAGATTCTCCCCACCCTCCAACCCCCTCAACCTTTACGATGGCACATGCAGTCAGTCTATAGGATTCAACTTTATGGAAGATGTCATATGTGCTTTACAAGGAATCTTGATGTAGTCACTCCATGCCTTAAGCTTTGTTGCACACATGGGATTGAGGTGACTGTCACCAGGAAATTTTTTTCCAAATCGTGCTGTGCTTAAATATTCCTCAAACAAATGGCCAGAAGTCAGACTTGCAAATTTTGAACCACCCCTGAGTACTGAGCTGTGCTGAACCAGACTTCCATCCCAGCTCACACCGATCGGTAGGTACCCTGCTGATCGTGGTGTTGGCAGAGACCCCCATAATAAGCTTTCTTTCTTATCCATAGAGGCAACCATTTTTTTAGTCTATTCATTTTGCATGTGTGTGTCAATGCGCATGCGCACAGGTGTTTCTGGGTGTCATGGTGCACAAGTCATAGGTTAACTCGCAATAGTTGGCTCTCCTGAAGGTGGAGATCTTGGAGATCTACCTCAGGCCATCAGGCTAAGCACCAGGTACCTGTGGAGTCATTGCGCCAGACCTTGAAACAGCTTTCTAAGGGGACAGGAACATTCTGTTAGTGCTAACATATTCTTGGCCAAGGCTCAGGGAGCCTCATCAAAACACATTTCTCTAGTCTCTGTAGACATTCATTAACGAACACAGTTAACAAACGCAGCCAGTGCACACCAAGGCAGTTTCGCTGGCTTAGGCTCGCTTCCAGTGTTCTTAACATGCAAAACATCAGGTTGAAAAGCAAACAGATTATAATGGAACACATCCTACATTAATCTCGCCAAATGCACTTGCAGAGACCCTTCACGCGGCAAGCTGTCTACGCACAGGCCTCATCCAAGTTTGCCGAAGGAGGCGTTGTCAGACCACTAACCCAGCAAACCCTGTGTGAGACTGCCATTGACTGGTGTTTGAATCCACACACTGGTCAAAGATACTCCTTATTTCAACGGGCTCAAGCTGCTTTAAAGTTCACAACGGCTAAGTCACATGCAAAGCAAACTGAGGAGCACAGGACGACGGCGCATCCTCAGCACATTACACTGTAAGGCAGGCAAATGGCTGGGTCAGCTCCTTCCCAGCGCCACCGATGGTAACTGAAGCAATGACTGAATTAACCTGCTCCTGGAACTTAGAAGCCTGTGTCTGTCAGACTATTCTCTCCAAAGAAATAATTAACCAAGAGAATGATTCTTACCTGAAAACAAGAAACTACCAAAAAACAACACTCCTTATCCAACCATGTTTCTTTAGATGATATGGGACCCTCTCATGCATCTGGGATCCCTGAGGACTAGTGGACAATTCAGAAACCACACCAAGAACACTGGCTGCTGGAAGATTTAGTGACCCCTTGGGCACTCATGGCTCTAAGATTAGAGCCCTTAGGAATGCCAAGTAAGTTTGTATCTGCAACCCCTGGCGTGAAGGAGTGTGTATGAAAGTCCTCTGCCTTCTGACTCATCAGCTTGCTGCCAGTAACGTTGTTTTCTGTTTCTTCTGTCTCCTGGGAACCAGACTGTTCATGTTTATAAGACTACATGTCCCAATCTTCATGAGCAATTTAGTGAGAATACCACTGCCTTCTCCCTCGGGAAGATTCCTCCCTGCCTCCCTTACAGCTGGGTAAGGGAAAGGACCAGCCCTTGACACCCAGGCCCTGGGGTCCTTCCTTCACTCACCCATATCCGTGACTCCAGGCTAAGTTTGTTATGATGGGGCACTGTCAACCAGTGGGCTAGTCACTTAAATAGACCTGAGATGCCAAATCCACCCTACCTGCTGGTCTGTAGCTTGAGTCCTAGATGGAGGGGCGTGGGCTATGCGCGAGAGATGCTTCTAGGCTAAAGGCAGAAACTTATGCTGTGGGCAGAGCAAATCTGAGCTCAGACCTCAGCTCTGGTCTGCCAGCTACTTGGAGAACTGATGTATGCTGTTCAACATCTTAAAAACATTTATAAACATCGACTTATGGCTACCAATAATATTTGCCAACCACTTACTTTAAAAAGCTGTCCTCATAGCATCTGTGATGGTTTGTATATGCGTAACCACACCATTAGGAGGTGTGGCCTTGTAGGAGTAGGTGTGACACTGTGGGTTTGGGCTTAAGACCCTCTTCCTAGCTGCCTGGAAGCCAGTATTCTCCTAGCAGCCTTCAGATGAAGATGTAGAACTCTCAGCTCCTCCTGCACCATGCCTGCCTGGATGCTACCATGTTCCTGTCATGATGATAATGGACTGAACCTCTTGTCCTGTAAGCCAGCCCCAATTAAATGCTGTCCTTAAAAGAGGTGCCTTGGCCATGGTGTCTATTCCCAGCATCAAACCCCTAAGACAGCATTCCCATTTAAACTATAGAACCATAACTACCCTCATATGGCACAGGAAGGCAGTTCCTTGACTTAACTTGGGCAGTGTCCAGATGTGACCCAAGTTACTTGATGCCAAAATCTCTGCCCCTTTGAGAAAGGCCTGTAACTTGGTGACAGCATGGAGATGTAGAGTGTCTGACAGAACAGAGCTGAGGTAAAACTAGTTTGTCAGAGGTACACTGACCAGGCAAGCTGGGAAACACAGATGGAGAAAACTTAAATAAAAACCAAGTGACCCAGACTTACAGAAGACCTTTAAGGCCTGAGCTAGAACAGTGTAAATATTTCAGTGATGGCCCAGGTCTTTGCATCTGCTGTTACTGGTCAGTTTTCTAGGCTGGCTCCAGCCTAGAGAGGATCCCTAGTTTGTGACCTACCCATGGGAGTCGAATCAACTGTGGCAGCCAACAGAATGGGAAGTGAGCCAAATAAATGTGACTCGGATTGGAGTATGGGCTTTACAACCCCACAAAACAGGCGTTACATTTCATCCTAAATCTCAAAGAAACCAGACACCGGAGCCATTTCTCAGAGCCCGTAGGACCACCACATGGAAGGCAGTATTGACCTCATAGATGGAAAGCGGCAGAGGTAGGGCGGCTGAGCAGGCCCTGCTGGAGAGCGGAGGCTGCCGCCCTCACTGGCAGTGGCTGGCAGAGAATGGAGGGGCCGCACTCGCTTTCCAGAGAGCGTCACAAGTGTCTAAGCAAAAGAAGCTTTCTTCAAAATAAACCGAATTTCAAGCCTTCGGATACATGCCAGACTATGTTCAATTACTGGTTTTAAAAAGGAATTCTCTAAAATTTCATAGAAAATGAACACGGAATGAACTTCCTCAGAGATTGGTGACAAACCTTTAACCCTGGCTAAAGATTAACAATGGTAAAACTACATTATTAAACTGGAAAGCAGGTTGTTGGTTAGAAGTATTGTACTTTGGAGAAGCAAAGCAAAGGTTAGGGCTGGGACCTGGCTCAGTGGCTGAGTACCGGCCCTGGCTCCAGTCCCTGTACTGAAAGGGAGGTGGGGCTTACTGTCCAGTCTGGCTCCTTTGGGGCTGGGCAGGTGTGAAGTAACCTAATAGAACTACTGTGGCCCACTGCTTGGGGATTCTCGGGTTCAGACACCGGGCTTTCCATGCAGCAGCAGACTGCTAAATCCTCATCAGCTCCTGAGGTATCTCCTCACATTCTAAGCGACAGCCTGGGCAGTTCTGTTACACACACACTCACACATACACTCACACATACACACATACACATATATACACACACATACACACACACTCACACATACACTCACATACACATATACACACACACACACATACTCACACACACACACATATATATACACACATATACACACACTCATACACATATATGTATATGTATATATATGTATGTAAATGTGTGTATACACACATGTGTATATTTTACATATATATGTAAATTTGTATTTTTACATATATATATAATTAGCAGTCACCCAGAACAGGGTGATACTAAATAAAATTTTTATTGATTTCCTTTTGAGATGGTGGCATTAATTTGCAAAAATGATAAGACACTACCCAACCATGAACAGAATATTTTGGATATATTCAGTCATATGATTTGCCATTCAGAAGAATCAACTTGGGGTTGGGAGTTTACCTCAGTGGTAGAATGCTTGTTTAGCAAGTACAAGGCCCTGAATTTAGTTCTCAGTTCCAGGAAAAAAAAAATCAACTCATAGATTATATATAACAAAGTCTATAAAATTATGTTACAAATTAATAGTGTCAACTAAACAATAAATTTGAACTTTGTACAGATGAAGGACCTGGGTGTTCTCTCTATCTCCCTCATTAAGTGATATAAAGTTTATACAATGATAGAGTCCTAACAATGAGTTTTTACTTCCAAATGAATAACTAGAAAAGAAAAAAAGGAATGAAACAGGCTATTACAGAGTATTCTAGATTTCTTACCTTGAACTCCAAACAGTATTTTGGCCTTTTTCACAACTCCACACAGCTAAAGGCACTTAATGTTTGCACAGCTAAAGCTGCCATTTCTGCAGGGATACTTTGTTTCACCTTTAAGCAGCAGGAGTCACAGGGTAAGGGTCTGGGAGATGGCTAAGTGGTTAACTTGTTATTCTTCAGAAGATCTGAGTTTGCCACTCTAAATGGCAACTACAATTCCAGGAGGAGCTGATGCCCTCTTCTGGCCCCTAAGGACCCTTGCACACAGGCGTATGCAGACATATGTATCACACACACACACACACACACACACACACACACACACACACACACACACACACAGTTTAGATAAAAAAGAAAGTGGGCCACTGCTTTATGAGTCCTTTTGGCCTGGCTGGCCTGGCTGTCTTCACAGCTTTCTTGGCAGGAAGTTAGGAGGGAAAGGGGATGTTTCTTCTCAGCCAGAAGCTTTTGCTCCACACCCCGGGTGGGGGTGGGAGGGTGTTTCACCAAACTTTCACAGAAAACTAAGTACACTCTCTCCATTTTGCAGACCTTTGGCTGCACCCTTCACATAACCCTTGAATACACAGATGGAGCAATCCCTTATCAGAGCTGGGTGGGAACTAACAAACTCTTCCCAAACACTGTCATTCCTGTGAATGTGACAGCCTCAGTCCTCAGGGGAGGAGGGGATGTCCTGAGGTACTGGGACTTCCTGCTGAACTTCCATTTGTCCTCCAAACAGCTCTCCTTCATACAGCAAGCCTGAGCCCAGCATTCTAAGAGCCACAAAGTTCCCTTCTTTACCTGGGTGCTTGCCGCTTTACTACCGCCTCTGCCTGGAGCAGGAACAGAGAAAAATCTAGGCAGTGGTTTTCAACCTTCCTACTGCTGCAACTTGTAATACAGTATCTCGTGGTTTAGTGATTCCCCCCAACTATAAATTTATTTCCTTGCCATTTCAGAAACCATACTCGATCGCCTGGCTCTCCCCCTGGTCAGCTGTGACACTTTAGGCAAGTTATCCAACTTCTGAGCCTCAGTTTTCAAATCTGGATTATAGAGACAATATTAAGGATTTGGCAGCATTGGATGAACACAAAAGTCAGAGCTCTAACCCCGGAGGCACAGACCTTAGTGTGGTCATTGTCATTCTGGGGCAGTTGGACCTGAGATAATCAGTAGGAACACCATGTGGGAGCTGAGGGTCCCATGGCTCTCTACCTGGGACACTTCGGTCCCTTGCAGAAATTAAGAGCTGGAGGTCGGCCACTAGGTGGTCTCCTCCGGGTCTCAGCTGCTAAGAGCCACCTGGTCACCTGGCAATTGCGCGCGCCCATCCTCGTGGAGACAGTCCCCTGGCAGCCATCTTGGCCGCCTGCACCCAGCAAGTTTCGTCACGCGGTGGCTAGGAACGCGTGGCACGGTGTGTGATGCGTCCCTTCACATCAGTTCCACGAGACCGGTTCCACGCTGGGGCCTCCCGAGCCGCAGGCTAGAGCTGAGGACCCACGAGGTCCCAGGGCGCAGGTACCCGCCCCAGGCATACCCCAGCGCTCACAGCGGACCCTGCTGGGTCCCCCGCAGCCCCCGAGACCGCGCCATCCCGCGCGTCCCCGACTCCCCGCGCGCGCTCCGCAGCCCCCCGCCACTCACCGCCTCCCCGGCCGCCACCCGCGCCGCTCAGTCCCGCTCGGCGCCGCCTCCCGCTGCCGGAAGCGCCACGGTCCCGCGCGCCACCTCCAGGAGCGCGGCCCCGACGCGCGCTCACGACGCGCGGCCCCGCCCAGAGGTTCTTGCCTCTGCCTCGGTGTCACTCAAGCCTTTGGCGGGTCTGCGCACGCCCCTTGTGCCCGCGCTTCTGCCTCTGGCCCCACCGAGAAAGCCTAAGTTTATCCCAGCCGCGGCCAGGTCAACGCCACTGTTTTTCAGTTTGGTTTCCTTTAGAAGATCACCGGTCGTTATTGCTCCTCCATTCATTTGGGCTAACGCTTCTGAAAATGTGGCGCTTGGCACAACCAGAGCTATAAGAAAAACTAGACAATGCAAGTTCCACCTTCAAAAGAGTCACTAGCTGCGGGACAGAGACGGGACCATAGGGGAGGTGCAGACCAGCGGTCTTTTCTGGAGGATCATGAGCTTAGCCAGTTTGGACCTGGTTAGACCAGGTTGGACTATGTGGAGAGATGTATAGAATCTCAGACGTATTTTGAAGGCCAGCACAATACGACAAATAAACGAATTGCATTCTGTGCACAAGTAGAAAAATTCCATTTTTTTGAAGACACAGATTTCCCCTTCCCCCCAATAACCTCTACAAGCAATGAGATTCCGAACTGAATTTGGACTCTGTGTGTGCGCGCGCGCGTGCGTGTGGCACGTGCATCTGTGGTCTGTAACCTAACAAGGTGACTGTAAACTGCATATGAGAAAATAAAGAGCCTGAGCCAGCCACAACACTTTGAAGGCGTAGATTGTCCTACAGTTACACAATTTGGCGCAGAGCAATGGTAATGAAGAAAGGATGTGTCTGTACTAGGGTCAAAGAGGAGGTCCATTCAGCCAGTCATGCCAGACCAAGCTGAAAAAAGGGTCGCCAGAGAGAGATGGGAAAGGGATCAGGATCCTTTTAGGGGCTTCCATTGTGGGAGGCTGGTCCAAGAAGACCCCAATAACATTGTAAAGAAAAGTGGTGCTCCTTCTGAGCGTGGAGGGGCTGGTGTGACCAGGCCCACACTGATGGAATTAGCTACCAGTTGGTATTAAAGAGGTGTGCCGAGGAGCCCAGAGAATGTGACGTGACCACTGCTTCCAGCTCCAGCTGCCCTGACTTCCCCTGCATGATAGACTGTGCTCTCCAGCTGTGACCTAAAATGAACCCCTCCTTCCCTTGGGTTGCTTTTGTCGGGATGTTTTATCACAGCAACAGAAAAAGAAGCCAAAACAGTCCCCACATTAAAAACTGGTCAAAGTCAGGAAGTACGTCTCTTACTGCTTTGCCCCACTGTCCTATGCCTGTTAAACTTTCTGCTTAGTACAGGCTCACGTGACTTCTTTTACTGCCCACCAATCCCCACTATACATGTGGCTACTGAATATACTGTATTATAAGGCAGTAGGATATAGGCTAGGTATTCACCAAACACACTGCTTTAGACAACATAAAACTAACTCAATTGCAAGCAAATTCATAAAACAAACATGGAGAACAAAACTTGAAGCAGTATTCCCCGGACATTTTCAACGGTATTCATTACACTCAGAACTTCCCTGTGTCCTTAGTCTGATTCTAAAACAGACTGAAAAAGGATTGAGAGAGAAAGCGAAGACTCAACGTCCTGGCTAGTTTTTTTTTTTTTATTCGATATATTTTTTATTTACATTTCAAATGATTTCCCCTTTTCTGGTCCCCCACTCCCCGAAAGTCACATAAGCCCCCTTCCCTCCCTCTGCTCTCCCACCCACCCCTTCCCACTTCCCTGTTCTGGTTTTGTCCTATACTGCTACACTGAGTCTTTCCAGAACAAGGGGCCACTCCTCCGTTCTTCTTGTACCTCATTTGATGTGTGGATTATGTTTTTGGTATTCTAGTTTTCTAGGTTAATATCCACTTATTAGTGAGTGCATACCATGATTCATCTTTTGAGTCTGGGTTACCTCACTTAGTATGATGTTCTCCAGCTTGATCCATTTGCTTAAGAATTTCATGAATTCATTGTTTCTAATGGGTGAATAGTACTCCATTGTGTATATATACCACAATTTTTGCATCCATTCTTCTGTTGAGGGATACCTGGGTTCTTTCCAGCTTCTGGCTATTATAAATAGGGCTGCTATGAACATAGTGAAGTAAATATCCTTATTACATGCCGGGGAATCCTCTGGGTATATGTCCAGGAGTGGTATAGCAGGATCTTCCGGAAGTGACATGCCCAGTTTTCTGAGGAACTGCCAGACTGATTTCCTGAGTGGTTGTACCAATTTGCAACCCCACCAACAGTGGAGGAGTGTTCTTCTTTCTCCACATCCTCGCCAATACCTGCTGTCTCCTGAATTTTTAATCTTAGCCATTCTGACTGGTGTAAGGTGAAATCTCAGGGTTGTTTTGATTTGCATTTCCCTAATGACTAATGAAGTTGAGCATTTTTCAAAGATGCTTCTCTGCCATCCAAAGTTCTTCAGGTGAAAATTCTTTGTTTAACTCTGTACCCCATTTTTTAATAGGTTTATTTGGTTTTCTGGCGTCTAACTTCTTGAGTTCTTTGTATATATTGGATATTACTGGCTAGTTTTCTATCAACTCTACACATGTTAGAGTCATCAGGGAGGAGGAGCCTTAATTGAGAATATGCCTCTATAAGATCAGGCTGTTAGCAAGCCGGTGGCACTAATTAATTTCTTAATTAGTTATTGATGGGGAGGGAGGGCCCTCCCATTGTGAGTCACGCCACTCATGGGAATTAGCCCCTAGGTTCTACAAGAAAGCAGGCTGAGCAAGCCACGAGGACCAACTCTGTAAGCAGCACCCCTCCATGCTCTGTCAGTATCAGCTCCTGCCTCCAGGTTCCTGCCCTGTTTGAGTTCCTGTCCTGACTTCCTTAGGTGATGAACAGTGAATGATGAGGATGTGTAAGCCAAATAAGCCTGTTTCTCCACAACTTGCTTTGGTCATAGTGTTTTATCACAGTAATTGTAACCCTAACTAACACGACCAACACAACACAAAAGGACTCTACAAAGAGCTAGTGGGGGGGGGGAAGCATACATGGTAAACAAGTATTTAAGGTGAATGGTACCAATCCACTGTGAACTTTGCAACAGTAGAATATCTAACTTAACATCTTTGCAACAGTATTTATATCTGAGGGCTATGTAAGCCACCAGGTTGGCGGCAGAGCAGAAGGCATATAGTAGCTACAACATATCAGTTTTCTGTTGCTATAGTAACTACATATCATAACTCTAAAACCCCAGGCAGTACAACTGTAACTGTGTGTTCTGTCTCTGAGTCTTTGGGCTGGCTTGGTGTTTCTACTTCTTTGGCTTCTCTCTGCTAGCTTCTCCTTCCTCCCTAGATGACTGGTGGCTGTACTCATCTCTGCACCTGAGGGAGGCCTTAGGTAGAACAGTTGGATGACTTCATTCTTCTCTGGTTTCTTTTTTTTTATGGGCTGTGCTTGTGCTGGGCATGTTTGCATAGCAGGAAAACATGGGAAGGAAGACAGCAGAGGCCAAGACTTAGAACAGACACACTTGCATTTCTGCTGCAGTCTGTGGGTTCAAGCAAGTGGTAAAACCACCAGTCATTCAGGAGGAAAAGATCACATCCCTATGGTAAGGAGCTGCCAAGCAACATTGTGCAAGTGAAGGCTTGGGTGTCCCCCAAATTCTGTCATATGTGTCTTTGCCCTTTCTCCTGGGAATAGGCCCTTTCCCTCCTTCCATTTGATCTGATGATCATTTATCCCCTTAGACCTGCCTCAGTTACAGGTACATGGCCCACATTGGGTCAAACAGCTTCCTGGCTTGAATTTATAAACACTGGAAAAGAGACATTAATCCTCTCTAGTTCCTTTGCCACACAGGAACATAATTGAGGGTGCTAAGTTAAGAAGATTTCAGCCAAAGGAGTCAAGTCATCCCCTCTGCCAGTTTGCAGAAGTGAACTAGCAGAAAGATAGTTTGGAGGACATGTCAAACCTTGAGCCTAGCCAACCCTGGGCTTTTAGTTACAGGGACAAGAAATCTGTCCTTTCCTGTCTTTGCTTGGGTTTTATCGCTATGAAGAGATACCATGACCAAGGCAACTCTTGCAAAGGTAAATATTTAATTGTGGGCAGACGCTGAGAATTCTCCATCTTGACCTGAAGGTAGCCAGGAGATGACTATCTTCCAAGCAGCTAGGACGAGGGTCTTAAAGCCACCCCTATATTGACACACTTTCTCCTCCAAGGCCACACCATCTAATAGTGCTACTCTCTGGGCCATAATATTCAAACCGCCACAACCCCTCACCCTGTGCATATCTTTTGAGCTGGATTTCCATACCTGGTTGACTGGGAATTCAAGGCAAAATCCAAGGTGAATAGAGCTATTGAAAAAGTGGAAGGCAAAGGTGCATAAAGGAGGAAGAAATGAGAGGCTGCATTAAAAGAGAAAGTGGGTGTTTGCCCTGTTGCTTTAAATAGACAGGTTTTGTCATTATTGTTTATTTGTTTTGTTTTCCCCCAGGGCAGTAGCTTTCCTGGGACTAAGGGGCCTTTGTTCCTTATTGAAACAGAAAGAAACAGAAGGCTTGGAGAGTTTTGCTCTTGGGACTTTGCATTTGAATGTGGACTTCGAGCTGAACAAAGCAATTCCATAGTCAGCAACAGCCCGCACATTTCTGAGCATCAGGAAAGTTTGGTGTTCTGAGCAAAGAAGTTGCTGAGTGCTGATTCTGCGTTTGCTTTGTTGATTGGTTGTATGTTTTCCTTCAAGTGATGAGGGAGCCTAACGGTCCTGAGTCCAGCAATTCAGCAGAGCTTTACGGATAGGAGAAGACTGGCAATAACAGGATGTTCGTCATGAGCTGGGCATGCACTGTAATGTGTGCAGTTTTCTCTAGTTGTCACATGGTCATTCGGCCATGGTAAAAAACATGGGAAGTCTATATGCAGAAGTGGCTGTACATTGCTTCTGGGCTTTGCTCCACAGAAAACATATGTCTAGTTTGTCTGTGTTGAGATAGGCTATGCTTTCCTCTAGGAGTGATACAGTTGTTGCTCATGTTAACACAACGCTGATGGGTGATGCATTTCGTTATGAGGCCATGAGGTTAAATGTTTTAAGATGTAGGTTGGTATGAGCATATATGCTATACAATTATTATATGGAATCAGTATTTTTCATAAAAAGACAAAAAGTGTTAAATTTAGAGTTAAATTATTAATATGGAATCAGTATTTTTCATAAAAACAAAAATTGTTAAATTTAGAGTCTCCGCCGGGTGGTGGTGGTGCACGCCTGTAATCCCAGCACTCTGGGAGGCAGAGGCAGGCGGATCTCTGAGTTCGAGGCCAGCCTGGTCTACAGAGTGAGTTCCAGGACAGCCAGGGCTACACAGAGAAACCCTGTCTCGAAAAAACCAAAAAATCCAAAAAAAAAAAAAATTTAGAGTCTCTATGTCCACTTAATATTACTATATGTAATTACATTACTATATGTAATATTAAGTAATATTAAGTCTCTATGTCAGACTTAATATTACTATAATATAATCTATATAATGAAGTCTTTGATGTGCAACATGATAAAAACTCATTAAAAATGTTACTTTTTATGGATTGAGATCTTATTTTAAAGAAATATATGATGTTTGTATCTATAAATGACCCAGTTTGTTAGAAGTATATATATAAGATAATATATATATATATATATTATCTTATGAAAGTAAATCTTATAAGAAAAATTCACATGAAGTAAGTCAGTAATAATGGAAACATTGTTTAAAAGGAATTTTTAAATGCACTCAATTGAAGCAATTTGACTTTCTTAGAAGGTTGTCTGTAGTACAATTTAAAAAGGTCTGTCTCACTGTGTTGAATGTCCACGGCAGCACAGGGTAGCTCTCATATTAATTAACATGCATAAAGCACAAAGTTAATCAATATCGTGATTGGAGGTCAAAGGCTCAGAGGCTGGGCAGGGTCATGATAACAAGAGACACAGAGGACCTGTTGCTTAGCCAAGATGGCACACCCAGCACATCCACCACCCAAGGGCTGGGTCTGCCTAGTCAGCACACTGTCCCGGCGGGTATAAGGGATCTACGTGGTCACCTCTTCTGATTTGTTCCAACCAAAGCCATAAGTCAGGATTTTTAATGCAAATTTTTCTAATTTTTTGAATGCTGGCCATTAATTTGTTATTAAACAGAAGGTGAGACAGCCCGAAGTTGTCACACCCTAGGCCTGTGACTCTTGGCACTAACTTGCTCCTTGCTGTAACTTCGAGCTTTCCCACCCAAGCATAAGTACCCTGAAATAATGACTCTGGGACTCAGATATGTTTACAAATACTTTGGCCATAAGCTTTGGCTTTTTCTCTAACTAGCTCATAACCCAATATCCCATTTATTCTAATCTAAGTTCTGCCATGTGGCTGGTCACCTCAGCTCAGCATTCATTCATCTGTCCTCCGTCATGTCCCAAGGCAAATCCTCCCACACTTGACTCTATCCAAGAATCCTTTCCATCTTCTGGAAGTCCCACATTCTAGTCTACTGTTTCCTATAGGCCACTGATTTTTTATTGACAGGTGATGCATCCATACAATACACAAGAGATTCTCTCTATGCCTTGCACACAGAGCTTCACTGTCTAAAATATGTATACTGATAACTCTTACGTTGAAAGAACAAGAACAAAAATTGTGAGACTATGACTGCTTGTAGCTAAAATGAAGATTGGTCTACATCCCAACCACTAGACTGTCAGTTCTCTGTGTCCCATGAACATTAATCATGATGTTCTCAGATGTGTATCTTAGGTGAGGCTGAGCGCATTCAGGGTGTTGGGGAATAATGGGGTGAGTTACATATATCTGAATCAAGATAATCAGGGTGGAGGAAGAAGCAGATCATCTTAGCAACAGATAGGCCCAGAAGAAGGAATTAGTTCATGTGGTGTGTGTATTGTGGAGGCTTCAGGGAGGGGGGACAGATTAATTGAGGTTCAAAGGATGAATTGGGAGAAGAGGTGTGGGAAGGGACCATCGTGTGTGACTACTTGAAACTCCTCCAGGCAGCTGTGGGTGAGAAGCTGCAGCTGCTGGGATGCTGGGCATGAGGTGGACATGGATGGTTGCTAGGGCTGGGTGTAGTTCTGCCATGTAGTATAGCTAGAGGACATGTAGGGATCCTGCCTTCAAGAGGGGCTGAGGTAAAGGGTCTCGGGCCACCAGCACGGGCTCCTGTAGGGAGAGGTAGGAGCCATAGCTAGGGTCAGAAGGAGACCTTGAGACCAAGAGAAAGAGCAAAATGCAGATGTGGCCAGAAAGGCCATTCTCCAAGAGAAGTGTGGACATTGGAACTCCATTGTCAGTTGCACAGGTCCACACTAGCTCCATGCTGAAACCAACTAGGAAACTTTGAAGACCCCCCTTTCCTCTCCAAATGGAGAATACAGAATCTGGATTCTGTGTGCTTTGATGCAGAGGCAGACATGGGTGACAGGGAATCATCTCCCTGAAGTTGTGAGTCTTCAGTTTCTGTACCATCTTAGAGGGGACTGCCATGGTGACCTGCCATTCTCCAGCTAGTGGTACTGGACATGGTCCAGCAAGCCACTTTTTTGCCAAGTCCACAATAATCTGACACACATTCTTGCATTCAAGTGGCAGTCTAGCAGGTCTCCTGTGCAAAGCCCCCAAAGTGACTCTTTCTTTAAAAATAAAGCAATTCTCAGAGTATTGAGGTTGAGTCCAGCATGAGCACATCATCTAGCACTCAAGAGACAGCGGCAGGAGGATAACCACAAGTTACAAGCCAGCTGGTCCACACTACCAGTTCCAGGCCAATCAGGACTACACAGTGAGACCCTCTCTCTCTGAAAGCAAAAGTGTCAAGGAAAATAAAATAAGCTAATTGTGTCTCTTAAATGGGTCAGAGGCCAAATTGATGGTGTTTCTGTCAAGAAACTGAAGCTGATCCATCATGGGCTCTGAAGGAAGCTGATCTACTAGTCAAATGAGCCACTAAAAATGTTATATATGTGTGTGGTGTGTGTGTTGTATGTGTTTGTGTGTCTATGTGCATGTATGTTTATGTGTGTTTGTGTGTGCACATGTTTTGTGTCTATGTGCATGTATGTATTTGCGTGTGTCTGTGCATGTATGTTTATGTGTGTACATGTATGTTTATGAGTGTGTGTATCTCTGTGTGTATTTGCATGTGTATGTGCAGGCACATGTGTGTGTGTGTATTTGTATGTATGTGTGTGTGCCCACATTAGCATGTGCATATGCCACAGGGCACATGTGAAGCAGGTTAGAGGATTTGGGAGAGTGGATTTGGTTCTCTCCTTTTGCCATGCAGGTACTGAGAACTGAACTTAAGTTGTCCAGCATGGCTGCAAGCTGAGCCATCTTTTCTGCCCAATCAAATGAATCTTAATGTAAGGTAACTGGACTTTAGATTTCTTTGTCTGTGGCGGAGTCCTTGTTGCTCCGCTTCCCTAACTGCTTGGCATTTAGATCCAATCCAGTCATTCTGATACCAAACATCACGGGTGGTGTCTCATCTTGGTGAATCTGAAACCAAAGTCAGTACAGCCATGGTATGGAAGGGCAGAGAGCGATTCATGACCTGCAGCAGGCACAGGACCAGGAAGTCATTTTCAAAGCAATGCTCCCTCAGAGAAGCAGGGAGTTCAGAGACTTTATTCAGGGCCTGTCTGAGCTCATAAAGAAGGAGCCCCTGCAGCATCTCCTTGTCCAGTGGCCATTCTGAGTCTCCTCCTGCTTCTCGCTTTCCCAGTCCAGTCCTAACAATGACCTCATGAAGCAGGATTCAAAAGGGTGGAGAATAGAGGCCCAAGGAGGTGGCAGGCTTGCTCTAAGTCAGTTGCCTTCAGTGGCAAGGCCGAAACCCTGGCACAGGGTTTTCTCTGCCAGCATGTGACTTGCTGTTATTGCTGTCTTCCTGCCCTACTGCAGCCCTATGTGCAGGAGATGTTTCTTAAGTGGCCAAGTCAGGCCTCAGGGGTCAACTCCTCTGTTTTGTCTGCTGCATAGGAAAGTCTCCAGAGGAACTGGGTTTGCTTTGACCTCACGGGTAAGGAAGAGAAAGGAAGAAACAACTTTTAAAAGACACCAAAGAGGGGCTAAAGGAGCACAAATTTCAAACCATTTTCCTAGGTTGTATCTAAGGTACTCAACATTTCCAATGGTAGTCTAAGCTTTGCTGAAAGGTGGCTGGCTACTTTACACAATGCTGGGGAAGGAGTCTGACTTTTTTCAAGCTAGGGAGACTTGAAAGTTGGAAGTCTTTTTAGTCATACTACTGACTGCCAGGTGTGTATGTGATCTATCCCTCCTCCCCCCTCCACACACACTTGTGTGAACATGCTTCAGAGGCTTCTAGAATGTGCAGGGTCGCCGGGCGGTGGTGGCACACGCCTGTAATCCCAGCATGCTGGGACACAGAGGCAGGCAGATTTCTGAGTTCGAGGCCAGCCTGGTCTACAGAGTAAGTTCCAGAACAGCCACGGCTATACAGAGAAACCCTGTCTCGAAAAAACAAAAACAAAAACAAACAACAGAAAAAAACAACCCCCAAAACCCAAAACCCAAAACCAAAAAACAACAAAAAAAGAATGTGCAGGGCCTTGTGGATTTGTCCTAGTGATCTGCCATTTATTTTGAGCACACAGATCCATCAGTTTTGTCTAGTGTGCTCTA
The DNA here is from genome assembly GCF_947179515.1 of Apodemus sylvaticus. NCBI lineage: Eukaryota > Metazoa > Chordata > Mammalia > Rodentia > Muridae > Apodemus > Apodemus sylvaticus. Next base: position 13,426,814 of record NC_067485.1, read on the forward strand.
TCTAGCCCATACCGCCCTGCAGAGTTCTCTGGTGCAACAGCAGATTCTTCTCCCAGGATAGATACAGTAGAGTTTGCAATAGTTTATTAGGTATTTTGCAAACCTGCACAGTGATTGAGAACCATGTTCATACAGTTGAGAGAAATAGTTGTATCCACATTGATACATTGTATCTAAGCTGATACATTATATCCAAGCTGATATACTGTATCCAAGCATATACAATGTATCCAAGCTGATACAACATGTCCAAGTCCATACATTGGGTCCAGGCTGATACATTGTATCCAGGCTGATACATGGAGCTATCACTATCACCACTGAGCACCAGGCCTCTGGCCTGTCAGCCACACAGGTAGCCAGGTAAGCCTGCTACACATTGGATTTAGACTGTTCAGGGTCACATCCCAGTTTCTTGATGGATAAGACAAGCTATAACTAATCTCTCTACTGCAACGTAATCTGGGGAAAGTGTTTTGTAACTTGGATCCCCTATAGAACAGGGAGAAAGCCAGGAGAGGCTTGGAATGAGTTTATTCAGTTCCTGCTGTGATTCCACCTTGCCTGTGGCAGAGATAAGGTGTCTTTGTTGTCCTGCATAGGCCAAAGTTTTAAAGTGACATTTTGAGCTTATTTTCTTCTTTGGCTACAGATACCATACAGGTGTGCAGAGCTTTGAAAGTTCTCTCTAATCAAAGTTATTCCTAATTGTGTTTTCTTGTATTTTCTTTTAAGAAATTCATAGCAGTTACAATTAAGTCATAAATATCCACATTTGTGTGTGTGTGAGTGTGTGTGTATGTGTGTGTGTGTGTGTAGATTAATAAAGGACCATGGAGAAAGGCAATTTTACACCCCCCCCAATCAGTCCTGCCTCTTATTAGTGACATCAGGCAAGTTGATAAATACTAGTGTTTTCATGTTTGAAACAGGCTGATAAAACTTGCCTCAGAATTGGTCTCCAGAGGGCGCTAACAGGACGATATTCGCTTTCCATGGTTTTTTAGTTTTGTTTTTGTTTTTGTATGTATTTCAGTTTAACAAATTTGAACAGAATAATGGAATTCATCATACTGAAATGAAAATAAATCAGTTTTATACTGGCTTTGAATCTAAAATCCCCATCCTTTGGGAACTGGCTTTGCTTCAATGTAGTTCAATACAACTTATTAATTCTATAATTTGTAAGTTCAGGTAATGACCTCTTGTCCTGCCATTGAATCTTATACAGTAATTATATAGTCAATATAGATTTAATAAAAGCATGTGCTGATATAAAGACTGCTTTGTTTTAATTTATAAATTTGTTTTTCACACTTTCAAGTAGTCAAAAAATTCTATTTTTTTAAAGTAATTTGAGTCCTTGTCCGAATCCATTTGAGGCGCTAACTTTGACTCTCTAGTGCCTGACAGAATGGTGAGCATTAAGTTTTGCTGAAGATATGGCTTTATTGTATCTTTAAAGGTTTATGTGTCAGAAGCCTCCAGTGTGCTGTGCTAAGACACTAGAAGCTTTTGGAGATGAGGCCGAGTAGAAAGAAGTCAGGGGTCCTAGGTCATCACCCCGGGAAGAATTAATATGGATCTTAGAGAATCACTCTAAATTTCTGCAAAATGGAACGTGGAAAAGAGAAGCCTGGGCCTCGGCTCTCTGACTTCCTGTCTCATCTTGTGACCTTTCTTTCTTGCACACACTCTCCCCCTTCACACCTTGTTACGTTGTAATAGAACAGGAACCCACCCCCCCTCCAAAGCAGATAAGCATCCAATGCTCCCGAATCTCCAGGACTATAAGATGACTAGATCTCTGTTCTGTTTAAAAAAAAACAGATTGTCCCTATTTATAGACAGATGAACTAACACAGCTTAATCCTCACTTCACCAAATAGAGATTGTATAGCATGTACAGCTGGAAAGGACTAGACAAGATGCAACCGGCAACTCCATTCTGTGTCTGGACAAACACATCCCCCTTTCTTCTCCCAATCTTCCCATGCAGGCAAGACTCACGTGGAATATTACATCATGGCCAAATCCCAGGACTTTGCCAGTTGGTAGCTCTGACTTGTTCCTAGAATGTGCATACATGTCACCCAGGGAAAGAATATTGCAGATAAACCCAAACAAAACTGTCTAAGTATAACATCCAAGAAATCTTAAGTGTGTAGCAACTGAACAGACAGGGTGACCTGGAGTGAGGAACCAGGTGCAATGTAAACAGAACCTGGGAAGGGTGCACACGGTAACTATTATTTATTGTAATGAAGATTAAACTAAGGATGCTCCTTGCTTGGCAGCTTTTGCTATATCTTTTAGCCGTCAGTTTTTCAGTTGATGCTCTTTTACAAAAATGAGTCCGTGAGCCCACACTGGATGCCTCAGGCCACGAGAGGGCTTCATTGTACAGGCAATGAGGAATCCAGAGGCTGGATAGGAACTCTGGCCTGCCAGATTATCAGAGCAGCAGAAAAGCACGGGGCTGCAGCAACACACCTGTCAGGGCGTCACTCTGGAGACCACTGTTGCTGGTTCAGATCCCACATCCTTTTGTTTGTTTGTTTGTTTGTTTGTTTTTAGCATTGTGATAAAATAGCATAAAATTTGCCATGTTAATCTTTGAAGCACACACTTCTGCAACTCCAAGCACATTACATCATGGTGGACTCATCACTACTAGCCACCCCAGAACTCCATAATGAGAACTCTTTCTGCTGTGATAGCTGTGGGTGGCTGTCAAACATAGGTAGTTGATCAAGGGAAGGAAATGGAATGCTGCTTGATGGTTTAATCTACTGCATGTCTATTGTTAACAATGGAAGTTTATAGATGAGATAAGTCATTGGGAAGATGGCTTTTATAGTCACCATGTAAGTTACATAGGCTAGTCTCCCAGGGGAAAACCCTGAGACCCTTTCTTTGTTTTCAATTTTTTTTTCTTTGCTGCCCAGGCAAATAAAAGCAGTGTTTGCAGTTCATTTACATAAAATTAAAGCATGAAATGTACCCTTCCTCCTCCTCCTGCTGATCAGAGAGTGCTTCCTGGGTAAGGGTCACAGAATTTCACTATAGCTATGCTAAGCACAAGCATGGTCCCCCTGGCCAAAGGGTGTGGCTTGGGAATGGATAGGAAGCAAAGCACACAGAGTGCAGAGTGTCTGCAAACAAGTCACAAGCAGTTTCTCGAAGCAGAAGCAGTCTGGTCAAGGTGATATTGTTGGGACACACGGCTTCTCATCCAATCAAACTTTTCTCTCTCCCCTGTCCTTCTCACAGAGGAAGCACCTGATTATTCAACTTCAGATCAGAGGTCTATCCTATAGCAAGGATAAGCAGGCTACTTTATCATACCAAGGAAATGTATTCAGTGAAGAGCACCCAGTTGCCCCAAACTCAACAAATGCTCACTTGAAAGTAGCCTTTGCTAAGACGAGGTGTTAGAAAATAACATTTCCTGACCAGAAATGTTCCTCAGTGTTTCATCGATAGAACTTCATTTGCTCCTCACCGTCTTTGTGTGGTAAATAGCATTTTTCAGGTATAGATAAAGGTACCAGAAGGATGTAGAAACCTGGCTTCTCACAGGCAGATGGTAATGAAGTCAGTCTTCAATGCTTCAGTGAAGTCCATTCACTTCAGGTCCCTGCACTGATATCTTAGGGTTTTATTGCTGCAAACAGACACCATGAGCATGGCAACTCTTATAAAGGACAACATTTATTTGGAGATGGTTTGTTGGTTTAGAGGTTCAGTCTATTATCATCATGATGGAAGCATGGCAATGACCAGGCAGGCTTGGTATAGAAGGAGCTACATTTTGATCCAAAGGCAGACTAAAGACTAGCACCCTCAGGCAGCAAGGAGGAAGCTCTCAAAGCCCACTCCCACACGGACACACCTACTCCACCCACTCCAAGGTGGCTATACTTTCTAATAGGGCCACTCCCTGTGGCAAGCATATTCAAATCACCACAGCTCATTACTTTTATTTTTTAAATAACAGTAATCAAATTCCTGAGGAAAAGCAACTTGAGGAATGAGAGGATTATTTTGGCCAATACTATCTGGGGACGCAGTTCATCCTGGCAGGAAGGCTTGGCAGTACAAATGTGAGGCAACTGCTTGCTTGTGTCTCAGGGACCAGGAAACAGGGAGCAGACCTGAAGCAAAAGCGGGTTTTTAAGCCCTTAAGGCCCACCCCTAATGACCTACTTCTCTCAGCAAAACTCAGCCTCCTAAGGTTCTACAGCTTCCAAAGAAAGAACAGTAGGATGGGCCTTGGTGCAGGAAGTACTTCCAGACTGAAGGATCCCTCTGGGGTTAGTCATGTATCTTCTGGGCCCACTGGAAACTCTTGTAACTTTAGTTTCTCCACAGAGCAGCCATTTCCAGTCTGAAGAATCCAGTTTAGCAACATGTTTACAATGACTACTGCTACTATATTGTCCATAAACTGTTACCAAAAACTCTCTCTGAATACAGAGTAAGTATATTTTATGAATTAACATTTCTTTTGCCCTGGCTTAGGTTCTCTTTCTCTTCCTCTCCCTCTTTCTTTCTCTTGTTTTTAGTAAGCTCATTCTTTGCTTTTTGTAACAGGAACAAAAGTGAACTGCACTGCAGTTCTGAACTGTGCAGTACAAAAGGTAGCTATCCTTTACCACTGAAATATAAAGTCTCTGATTATAGAGATGTTTGCTTTCTCATGGCTGTGGTCTTAGCACATGGACTAGCAGCTGTCCAGGAACACACTCAAAAACATTTACAGACTACATGGGAACATTTACAATAGTTGCATCACTTATAAAGAGTTAACTATGCTCCTGATGCCCAAAAGCCAGCCTAGGCCAAACAGATTCTGCATCTCTCAAAACTAAGGGATTTCAATGGGAGAAGGGAGAACCTGGGTGTCATTACCATAGATGGGGCTGGCACTTGAACCTATGGAATAGCCGACCAGGATCATGCGATGGTAGAAGTGTCCCAGCAAGAAAAGAAAATCCACAAGACAACAAGACAGCTTAGTGGAAAAGGCGCTTGCTGCTCAGTGACACAGCCTGAGTTTAATCTCCAGGATGTGCATTGTGGCAGGAGCAAATTCATCTCACAAGCTGCCCTCTGACCTTCACATGTGTGCCGTGCCATATGAGTACCTCTACATATACACATAAATAAATAAATGTAAAAAAAAGTGCTTGTCAAAAGAAAAAATCCAAAAGACAACCCATATACTCATTCATATACATTTATCCCAGCTCTCCTTGCCTGTCAAGAATCTTTTGCCGGTTTAGCTTTAAAATAAAAAAAAAAAAAGTCAAGAATAAAATGTAAAAGTTGAGATATTTCCTGACTTCTTAACATCAAGTGAGAAGGGATGTTAAAGTCCCTCCCGGTGCAAATCCTGGGTGGAGAGTGGACAGGTGTCCCTGCTTCCTGATTCCCCCTACCCCATGGGAAACCAGGGAGATGAACTGGACAGGTGCATGTACTTCCTGTTTCAAGAGAAGTTCCCACTCCTGGAGTAGTCTGGGAGACTCTCCAAATTGAATACTTGAAAACATTCAAGAGCAAAATAGCTAGAAACTCTGAGTGGGGCAGGAGGAAAGAAACAGAGAGAAAGAGAGAGAGAGAATGAGAAAGAATATTGATAGCTTCAGAGAATCTTTTCTGAGTTCATCAGAGAACTAACCCCTGCATGAAGATGAGGATATACAAATGAGAAGAATCTGACAGGTTCCAAGGCTGTGGACAGCATCTGTTTGCATCAGTCAGACTAAAACCCCATCAGTCACTGCACGTGGGGCAGAGGGACACAGAAGTTCATCTCAGTTATATTAAAATAGCCTCAGATCAAAAACTGTCCAGTTCTACTCAGTAAAACTTCAGTGCAAGATCTGAAAAGATCACGTGGTTTCGGGGCAGTTCTCCAGGACCCCGGGAATTAGACAAAGGTCCAAATGTTTGAGGAGATTCAGAAGAATGCCATTGTAATGTCCCTATGTATATATGGGCTAATCTATCACTTGGAGGCAGACTGTGGGAAGATATAATCTGTGAGATGCAAACCAGGAAGCAATCATGAACATAACAAGAAGTTAGAAAAAAAATAAAAGAATAAATGGTAGAGGAGATGCAGTGGAGTGTGGCTTGGGGTGGAGGGCTTGATCAGTGTCCGAGAGGTCGTAGGATTAACCCACCACCTTGAAAGACAAACCCCGAACCAAAGCTCAGCTAAGCCTGTAAGAGAGGAAGAAGGGAAGAACCAAAGCAAATATAGTGGGCACCACAGTTGTCAAGTTTCACCCAAAGGGACAGGTATTGATTTAAAGATGTGTGATCGCTATGGAAAACGGAAACAGGACACAGGATTAGCGGTTTATTGTCTGTAAGGAGAAATGCAGTTACTTGCTAAAGATCAAGCTATTGACGCTCTGCGCTAACATTGCAAGCAACCATTTTAGGTAGTTAATAAGCCAGTTTTAATAATCCCAGAAGCTGCCTACATACAGTGTTTGAGAACACTTGACAGTGCGTTTATCTGACAGCGCCTTCTACATTCACTGACGTTTACAATCCCAAAAATAAAAAAGTTATTGAAAACATCTTTTAACCTTTACCTCCTCACCATGCATAAATCACAGTATACGGACAAAGACATGCTGATTTGGGAGACAAAGATGCTTTTGTGTTTGTGTCTACATTCCCAGCATGATCAAATGCTAATATCTGCTTGCATTTATATTCATGTGCTCGCTGTTTGTAGGGAGATTTTAAAAGAATAAATTAGAAGATTTTTGCTTCACCTTGACTCCAAAGTGGGTGGGTGGGTGGGGCGGCAGAAGAAAACAAACAAAAACCAAATCTCTAGTCAAACTTTGAGATCCCCATGATGTTCACACCATGTACGGTTGAAATCCTGAGATTTAAGCCTTCCCCTTTCTTGTCCTCCTAGGGACTTTGTTTACATGCCAGTGAACTCAGTCTGACAGGAAGGGGTCCTGGGTGTGTGTTTCCAAATTAAAGAATCATAGAGAAATAATCCAACACGTTTCCCGCAGAGGAGAAGCAAATCAACCCTTTAGGAGTACATTTCTTCCTTCTCCCATCTCTGTTGGTCACAGGCATCTTCTATTTGTCTGCTGATTTCTTCGGAAAAACAGACAACCTGATGCTTTTATATCAAAATGGCTGACATTTTCCCGGGGTGGAGAAATATCACGAGCAAAGAGATAACTGACAGTGAAGAAGACAGAAGCTAGGGTTGGGCTGGGTTTAATAACTTAGAGGCAATTTCAATCAGAGATCACTCTGAGTAGCTGCCAGTGTTGGAAGAAACTAAGGTTGTCCTATGCACCACGATTAGCCTTTCCTCCCATTTTATATGAATTCTGTTGCTGGGGACTGGCAGTGCAGGCAAAGCGATGCCACCACAGACAGTCTTAGTATGGCTGTTATCCTACTTTAAAGAGCAGTGGCCATTTTCCACAGTAGTTGGCTTGGGGACACTTCTCCAAAGCAAGTCATTAGGGGAAGTCCTACTCCTCAAATTGCCCTCATTGTCACCTCCAGGTTCTGTTGCCACTAAGTGTTTCTGCTCTGTTGCTTCTTCCTCAAGTGCTTGCTAGAGGAGCACTGTTCCTCGCTGAGGGAGTCCTCCCTCCTCCAGGAGCTCAGCCCCGCCCTAAAGGATTCCTCAGAAGCTTCCTTGACTTCCAGAGGGCCCTATGCCCTTATCTTCCCTATTTCAGGGAATTGCAGGGTAGGTAGATGGTGAAGAGTTGCAATCCCAGACTCAGAGGGCCATCTTGGACTTCAAACACCGTCTAATTTGTGTTTACAGGTCAAAAATGAAGAAGTATGGTGAAATAAAGTTCCAGTTGCTTAGACAGTGACTGCGTCAGGGATGAGAATCCCTTCACAGTTTTACACTGCTCTGACTCAAGGCTCTAAAGCAGTGGTTCTCAACTTGTGACCCCCTTCCGCGGGTGGGGTGTGTGTGTGTCATGTGTTAGATAGCCTGTATATCACATATTTATATTATGATTCACAACAGTAGCAAAATTACAGTTATGAAACAGTGACAAAATAATTTTATGGTTGGGGGCCACCACATGTGGAACTGTATTAAAGGCTCACAGCATTGGGAAAGTTGACAACCATTGTTTTAAAGGCACATGGTTCTTGGGGTATATGTCTGATCACGAGTCCGTGGAACTTTGTGTGTGGCAGCAAGGCTGTTAGTGGGAGGACACAACTGGGAGCACAGGTGGAGGAGGATCTGCGTCAATCATTTGACTACATCCAAAACCAAGATCTGATTTCTGCTGGCTAATTAGGATAGCTATTTAGGTTGTTTAGAGAAAGTGCAGGCATTCAGTGTGGTGTGTGGTTCTCATGGAGACAAGACTACTTTTTTTTTTTTTAAACTGGTCCCCGAAGAATTTTTGACCACCAAGGGCTGACTGAGTCCATATCTGGTGTCCAACTCTTAAATAAATATCCCATTTAATTCTTACATCAGTAAGCACAGGAGTCCAGGCAAAGTGATTCCAGGTTCCATACTCTACCTCTTTTCACAGGGATGGGAAGGCACTCTGGTGTTGTGTCTATGCACCAAATGTCTCCTGAGGCCACACATTCCTGTCTTTACTTTATCCCCGTGGTAATTGTTCAGATAGTGGGCTCCATACTACATAGGATCGTGCAAGTGACAGTCAGGTGGACAGGCCACCATCCCCATTAGTTACTGATCCCACACTTTTTCTGAGCATCAGTTTCCACAGAGATGAGATGGAGCCATGCAAGCCTATAAGGAAGGAGTTTTGCAAGAAGTTGAACATCATATGGTGTGTGTGTGTGTGTGTGTTTAGGGAACACAGAGGCTGCTAAGTTTATGCCAGAGGTCTCTGGTCACTTGCAGAGTAAATTGACATGTTGTCCCTACTGCTGCACCAGCCTTGGCACACAGGGGACAGAAAATGAAAATCCTGGTTTAGAGAATAAAAACCTAGCTAAAGGGACTTGTTACTCTTGTGAGTTTTTAGCGTTGTTTCAAGGAGGGAGCTCAGAGCGCGGAAGACCTGCCTCTCACCGTCCAGATTCTGGCAAAGGGGGTTAGGGAAAAGCAGGGTCTAGGCCCAGTATCTTGGGTATACACTGAGTCCTCCTTGATCTGAACCTGCTAGGGCGCAGGCGGGGTGCAGGAAACCATAGGCACCAGCAGAGGGCGCCGGGTACCTGCTGAGAGTGCGGCACAGTGTTTGGGGTGCTTGCGGGGCGCGGGTCACGGGCTGCACTCGTGAGTTGACCGCAGAAGCGCCTCGGCGGGCGGAGCGTGGATCGCAGAGCGAGCGGCCCGAGAGCTGGCGCAGGGTTGGCAGAGTCGAGGAGCGTGTCCTCCCAGATCGGTGAGCACTCTCGTCCGGGGGCTCCCCGTACCCCTGCTGCGGGGCACTCAGAGACAGCTCAGAGATGCGGGCAGTGTCCAAGGATAGCAGGGCGTGGGCGTGGGCAGGGTCGACTCTGACCCCGAGCTTTGGGTGGAACTTGGGGTTGACCCGAAGAGGCGCTGAGTGAGAGTTTGGTTTACTTGATTTGAGCACCAGGATTTGTCCTTCGGGGTTCTGTCTTGTGCAGGGGTCTCCCGGGGGAGGGACAGAGATAGCTAGGGAGGGCACGGTGATTAGGTAGGCGTCCCACACCTCTGCTCCAGCTGTGCTTTCAGTGAACCACGTGTGGCTGTCGCCGGCCACCCTGCCTGTCAAACTCAGCCCACCACTAGGGCCCGGGAGGGGACGCGGAGGCGGGGTGGGCTGTGCCCCACTGGAACCCAGCCGGCCGGTGTGTCCTCACCGGAGCTGCTATGCTTGCCTGGAGCTTCTGCCATTGCTGACAGGGAGCGAGCGGGTGGTGCCCGCCACGGAGAGGCTCAGGGTCCTGTCCTAAGAGCCAAAGGGGTGCCTAGCGCTGGGGTCCCTCAGACAGGACAGAAAGCTGCCCCAGTGACTAGTCCTGGAGGTTCCTCTCCTAAGGAACCTCCAAGAATGCTCCCGGGGGCGGGGGCAGCAATCTGTAGGTGGGCAAGGTAGCAGGAGGGGCGCTGCTTCCCTGGGTACCTGGTCTGGGATTCCTTTCCCAAATCAGTCCCAGAGGTTTTTCTGCATGAGAAGGGGAACACTTGCTCTGCTGGCGGGATTCATTGTGGGAGCTTCAGGGGTTTGGGAAGAAGTGACCCTAAGCAAGGTAGGTGGTCTTGGTGGAGTTGTCCAGGAGGTGATGGGCTGGGATTTTGAGTAGCTAAATGTGCTTGTCTGCAGAGTCTTGGTGAACGACTTTGTGCTTCCCTTTGCCTTTTAGGGCATTTGGAGAGATGTGGCGCCAGGGTCTTGGAGTAGAAATGTATGTATTTTAGGTTGTGTCTCAGAAGAAGAGACAGCCTCACTGAAAAGTGACTGAAATTGATCAGGAAGAGGCCTTTGAATGTGCTTAAGAGCATCTGCATTTCTTGGGAAATCTAGGGACCAGCCGATGCTGGGGACCAGTGGCCCAGAGCACTGAATCCAGGAGACAGGTGGAAAGCGAGAGGGTCCTTTTACCGGCATGGCTTGGATCGCCTCGGAGATGCTCCTGACAGAACACCACTGGCCTTCAATCCAGGCAGCAACTGCGGCTGGACAAGGGGCTGGGTGGTGAGTGATTGGGGGAAGTCTGGCTAAGCCTGGTCAAGAACGTGAGGGCCAAGCCACCGGAAGTGCTTTCCTTCTGGAAGATGGCTCCTAACACATCTACCATGGATGAGGCCGGACTGCCAGTGGAGAGGGATTTCTCCTTTCGCATCCTCACAGCCTGTTTCCTGTCGCTGCTCATCCTGTCCACTCTCCTGGGAAATACCCTAGTCTGTGCCGCTGTCATCAGGTTTCGACACCTGCGGTCCAAGGTGACCAACTTCTTTGTCATCTCTTTAGCTGTGTCAGATCTCCTGGTGGCTGTCTTGGTCATGCCCTGGAAGGCTGTGGCTGAGATTGCTGGCTTTTGGCCCTTTGGGTCCTTCTGTAACATCTGGGTCGCCTTTGACATCATGTGCTCCACGGCATCCATCCTTAACCTCTGTGTGATCAGTGTGGACAGGTATTGGGCTATCTCTAGCCCTTTCCAGTATGAGAGGAAGATGACCCCCAAGGCAGCCTTCATCCTGATTAGCGTAGCATGGACTTTGTCTGTTCTCATATCCTTCATCCCGGTGCAGCTAAGCTGGCACAAGGCAAAGCCCACATGGCCATTGGACGGCAATTTTACTTTCCTGGAAGACACCGACGATGATAATTGTGACACAAGGTTGAGCAGGACATACGCCATCTCATCGTCCCTCATAAGCTTTTACATCCCCGTAGCCATTATGATCGTCACCTACACCAGTATCTACAGGATTGCCCAGAAGCAAATCCGGCGCATCTCAGCCTTGGAGAGGGCAGCGGTCCATGCCAAGAGCTGCCAGACCGCCACAGGTAACGGGAACCCCGTCGAATGCTCTCAATCCGAAAGTTCCTTCAAGATGTCCTTTAAGAGAGAGACGAAAGTCCTGAAGACACTGTCTGTGATCATGGGGGTATTTGTGTGCTGTTGGCTTCCTTTCTTCATTTCTAACTGCATGGTGCCCTTCTGTGGCTCCGAGGAGACCCAGCCGTTCTGCATCGATTCCATCACCTTCGATGTATTTGTGTGGTTTGGGTGGGCGAATTCCTCCCTGAACCCCATTATTTATGCTTTCAATGCCGATTTCCAGAAGGCATTCTCAACCCTCTTAGGATGCTACAGACTCTGCCCTACGACAAATAATGCCATAGAGACAGTAAGCATCAACAACAACGGGGCAGTGATGTTTTCCAGCCACCACGAGCCCCGAGGCTCCATCTCCAAGGACTGTAATCTGGTTTACCTGATCCCTCACGCTGTGGGCTCTTCTGAGGAGCTGAAGAAGGAGGAGGCTGGGGGAATCGCTAAGCCACTGGAGAAGCTGTCTCCGGCCTTATCTGTCATATTGGACTATGACACTGATGTCTCTCTAGAAAAGATCCAACCCATTGCACACAGTGGACAGCATTCAACCTGAATATTCGGTTCTCATCTCTGAAGCTGTGAGTTTCCTAGGGATGGCTGTTAAGGAATTAACACGAGATTCCTCTGCTGCTTTTTGGGCAATTACAAAGCTCCTCAAACTCACTGATGTCAGTGTATTCTCTAGCCACAAGGGAAATGACTTCGGCCCTGAAATCATTTTTGAAGCATTATCTTAGGACATTAGATCAATATATATATATAAATAGGGCCAAAAGTCAACTGTAAACAGCTTCACTTAAAAATCAAACTTTCCAGGAAGAAAGTGTGAGAGTTGAGTTTGCTGTATCCAATCAGGTGCTAAAACTGTTCAAGCAGTTTTCAGATTGTAAAGGTAGGTGCATGCCTTTGTTCATTAACTTCTCCAACGACAATTGAGCCTTACAGCAAGAGTGGGATTTCTTTTCTTTTCTTCTCAGAATTGACAGATGCATTGTTGATAACGGTTTTATTTATTTATTTATTTATTGTACTATATGGATATTTTAAATTTATCATAGTGAATCTATATTTAGCATATTTAACAGAACAAAGCAATGTTAAATCCGAGATGGAACTGTCCATTGTCCTAGCACTTTATGAGCCAATGAAACAAACACATAGACTCGGAGATTCTGAACTGTGAATTACTTCCGGGAACACAGCTAATACTGGGGTGGTGGCTCCTTAACTCAGCACAGACACAAACAAACGCAAGATGAGAAGTGGCTATCACCACCAGTGCTCTCCCCCTAAAAAGATTTTCAAAGCTCTGTTTTTTAAAAAGAAGCTACTATTGTGTTCTGAATGTTGTAAATGGCAGAGGCTTTCCCTGGGGCGAATTTGCACTTCTGTAAATAGCTATGTAAAAGCCAGCTCAAGAAGACTACGACTTTAGATTTCTGTCTTTGGATGGTGAGGAAGAGCATATGCCACTTTGTATTTATGTAAAATAATTGGCCCTCCCTGTCATTTCTCATTTCATGCTTGAAATAGCTTTCTGAAACAAACGAATGGCTGTCCAGGATTAAGATGGGCAGGGCGGTGAATGAGTTGTAAATTCACAGGTCACAGCAGCCCCTCCAATAGTTGGGCTCATCACTGGCTCTTCATCTGCCCAGGTCTAACCAAGCCGGCTGCTCAAGGGGCTACTTTTGTAGTGCTTTAATCCGAATTTAGTATCCTCTCTTTAAAAAAAAAAAGCTCTTTTATGTTAGTGGTAAACTAGCTAATGAACAGCACCTCATCGTTGCATAATACACTTCTGTTGGTGTGGGGACTAGAAGAGCCCCTTCCTGCTGTGTGTGGAGCACCACAAAGCCATCAGCATCACTAGTCACAAATGCTATTATTTTTTCCTCTGTGGTTTTGAATCTAGTTTCTAAGTCATAGCCTGGACTGCAAAAAGTACTACTATCAAGTCCCCACGTGTGGGGGCATTGCAACAGTGTTTCTTTTGTTGTTTGAAATGTTTACAAGGTGTTCTTTGGAAGCAGTTGCAACATGTGGATAGAACTGAAGAAAAGATTGACTGGCTTGCTAACAGTATCTCCTGCAGGGGTCTGTGTTAAGTACTTTGAATGTTCTCTCAGCTCTACCGCTTGTATGCTTTCTTACATACAATAAAATTATTTTGTGAATTCAAACCAACCCCAAATGGAGCTCTGTGGCATTTGTTAAACCCATCCTAAAGCTATACTATTTCATGTTGTCAGCTAAAAAAAAAAACCAGAGGACATCTTCAGATATTTGCTCCTCTTTAAGATAGGGATTTTTCTCCTATGTGCCCTTGGTTGCTTTTGAATGTTTATGTGGAAAACATTGCCACACATGTTCCTTATATTTTAACTATGTTTTAAAAAGAAACCTTTGTTCAGTTGAAGAATTATTCTGCTTCTCTCTCTCTCTCTCTCTCTCTCTCTCTCTCTCACTATCTCTCTCTCTTTCAGATTTGAATATTGTCATTTTTAGCTCTTTCTTTTTAAGAGATTATTTGTAAATGGAATAAACATTTTAGAAAGGACTGCCTTGCTCTCAGGGGTTGTGGCTTTGTAGCTGAGGGCAACCACCATGCATCTGAGTAGCGTTTACTTCAAAACATCCTAGCAATGATCTATTTTAAAGAATACACGGCTTGTGATGCTGGGATCACCATAATGCTTAGCAGGCACACTTGTAAGTTCTGCTACTGCTACTTGTGAGCTAACCCAAGGAAGGAAAAGGGCTTGGCTGCTGGTGATGTAGACATTAAGGGTTAAGTTTGTAGTCTGGAGTATCACACAGCAGAAGGTGCCTCTTTGGAGTCCCAATTGCGTATCCCAGGCCCTGGCACTCATTGAACACATCTGGAGTGAGCTTTAGGAAAAACCCTGTGCCTTTCTTTCAAACCTCATAGCTTCTGGATGTCTTTACTCCTGGAGGCTCAACATCAGGTTCAACACAGAGGCTCAACCAGCCACAGGCTACAGTGCTCGGGCAAGGTTGTCATTGCGGAGCCAATGAACCCTGACCTAAGAGTGTCTTTTCAATAGTGCATTTAGAAGCCATTTGACTGAAGCCATCTAAAGAATGTTAGTACCTGAGAAGTATAAAAGCAAAGTTGTGGTAAGACGCATATTTAATTTTTTAACTCTAGTCAGGGGTTGTAATAATTTCCAATATATGTGAAATACCTAACCAAAGATGGAGACAATTTCAGATTTTCTCTTTCTTCTTCATGAAAAAAAGCTGCCTTCATTAAACTGTAGATGCAGTAACAAGCATGACAGGTAGGAGGCCTGAGCTCAGGCCTGGGAATGACCCAGAACTTCCCACAGGCCAGTCCATGGCTCCTCCTGGGACCTAAGCAAGTATTGCCGTGAGTGCCACTTGAGTGTGTCCATCAATGGGAAGGGTGGAGCTTCTGCTTAGGTTTCTTCTGGAAAGGCTCAGTCTACAATTGTAAAATTGGCTTCAGAGACTTCCTGAGTTCTTCATTTTCTCTGGGGACCCCATGTGACCTTGAGCCAGGCATGCACTAGTGTTTCTTCCCATTTCCACTTTCTATCCCAAGCCCTCTGCAGAGAGTACAGGGTCCTCTTTCAATAAGAGTGATCACAAACGGGGATATTTACTTCTCTCAGCCCACGTGCTCTTTTTGGGAGATGAGGTTTCGTGTGCAGGTTGTCTGAGGGTTGGAATGAAGCAGTATGCGGGAGCCTGGGATACTGTCTCATAACATTGACCTTTAGTATAAATGGATCTGCTATTTGATTTTTCTAATGGAATGTAATTAATTTTCAGCATATACTTGGTTGGGGATCCTCTTTTGCTGTAGCTATTCACCCTTCCAGAAACAAGTGACATTTTATGTCTTCCTGGTTGAGAAAATTGCCTTAAGCTGCCGCTACACGATGATCAAATCTGCACACAACATTTTAATCCACCAAATCTCCTTATCTTAGAGAATTTGTCTCAGGAATCGTAAGCCAATGGCTTGCCTAGTCTGGGCTAGTAAATGTACACTTGCTTGTCTGTGTGGCTGGTGTACAGAGGTCATTTGAAGGAAGCAGCTTGGTGGGTCACAAGATTGTGACACTGTGTAGATATGATGTAGCTGTACAGATTTGTTTGAAGTCCCTACATAGGAAACATGACCTGTTTATTTGCCAGAGGACTGAGGGCACAGCGTGTCACAGTGCAGACATACTGCTAAGGTTTCTGCCTGGCCGTTTGTCACATTGATGTTCATGGGATGCACAGATTTATAGCAGTAGCATTTGGACTGTAGGCTGTTCAAGATTTGGGACTTGTAATTTAAATAGTATTAGACGCTCAGGATTAAATCTCTGATTTTAAAAAGGTTTAAGCTTCTAATCGCTATGAGAAAAAATATATGGAGCCAGCTAGAACAGACCCCATCAGCACCTGACATTTGTAGATGTCTTTACCCACAGGGAAGGATTTGGTCTGAGGCCACCTCCACACGTCCCTGGGAACAGAGATGAGAGTAAAGTGGCAGATGGCAGTGGGACCCATGAAGACTGTGTTACAGGGCAGGATGCTTCGTTTCACTTAAACAAATGGGTCCATTATTGACATCACCTGAAAGTAAGTGCTCATCCCTATGACAAGGATGTGGTTGGAGTGAGCAGAGGGAGGGGCTCAGATCTGTCTGGTTGGGAATTATGAGATGTGAGCTCCATTATGGGCAAAGGTTGACCCTGACAGGTTTCCTCCAGGTAGACTCTCTTTGCTGTTAGAAACCTTAAAAAAGGAAAGTTTTCATTGGCATAGTAAAGGACTTCCTTATGCCACCTGACACGTTCTCTCCCTCCCCCACTTCTGCTGTCCCCTTCTCTTTCTGAGTAGCCCTCTTCTGCTTCCCAGGCATACATGTTCTGCCTTACCTAAGATTTCTTTCCCCCTTCTCATGGCCTTTTTTATCCTTTCATGGGCTGTACCTCTGTTCCCACCAAAACATATTTGTACTGGCTGGTTTTGTGTGTCAACTTGACACAAACTGGAGTTATCACAGAGGAAGGAGCCTCCCTTGAGGAAATGCCTTCATGAGATCCAGCTGTAAGACATTTTCTCAATTGGTGATCAAGGGTGGGAGGGCCCCTTGTGGGTGGTGCCATTTCTGGGCTGGTGGTCTTGGGTTCTATAAGAAAGCAAGCTAAGCAAGCCAGGGGAAGCAAGCCAGTAAGTAACATCCCTCCATGGCCTCTGCATCACATTACCACATCTGCTTCCTGACCTGCTTCAGTTCCAGTCCTGACTTCTTTTGGTGATCAACAGCAATGTGGAAGTGTAAGTAGAATAAACCCTTTCCTCCCCAACTTGCTTCTTGGTCATGATGTTTTGTGCAGGAATAGAAACCCTGACTAAGACAATATTCCTATGTAAAAAAGGTGAAATCTCAGATGTGCAAATGAGAGAAAACATGGTTCTTGTCTTCCCAGTGTGTGCAATTCCGTCCCCTTTCCTCCAAATATGGTAGAGTTTCGACTTCTTTGGGTAACTGCCCAGGACTGGTATAATCCTGTTACCCAGTAATCCCTCCCATTTTTGATTTTCTGAGAAGCCTTTATGCTTGTTCCACAGTGCTTTATACTCAGTTTACACTCAGACCTGTAGTTAATAAGGGCCCCTCCCCCAGCATCACCAGCAACTTTTAAAAAATGATAGCCATTCTGACTGGGAAGAGACTGAATCATAAAGCAGTTTTAATTTGCATCTCAAGAAGTTATTTTAAATATTCAAACAGAAGTAGGTTTTACCTATTGGAAGCATTCTTGAATGGATTCTAGTTGTTGTTGTTGTTGTTGTTGTTGTTGTTGTTATTATTATTAGAAAAAATCATCACACTTACTCAAGAACCTTTATGATCAAGCCTAAAGGTAGCCTGGTGGCCTCTGCAGCCTCACATCTGTCATCACGTGCGCCATCCCACAAGCATTTCCAGTTCTGTGCAGCGAGTGCCTGGAGTCCTTTCCTGCTTTTACACCTTTGCACATGCTTTTTGTACTGCTGGAATGTCCTTCCCTGCTGCCAGTGTTTGAACTCCTTACCCTTTAAGATTGTGTTAGGGAAAACTGCCAGAGGGTCCCCTTAGCCACTTCCTTTCTCCTATCACGCTGTTTGGGGGTGATCTTCTTTATTACCTTCGGAATGAGGTGGGACAGACTCCATTATTGTGCTGAGGTCCTAGGCCTGGCCAGATGGAAGCTTATTTTCTTCTATGCTCCTATATTATTTTAAAAAGTTTATTGAAATGGAAAAAAAATTGTCACAGAGATGACAATTGGATTCCTCAGAACTAGAGTTACAGGTGGTTGTGAGGTGCCATGGGGGTGCTGGGAACTGAACCTGGGTCCTCTGGGAAAACAGCTAGTGCGCATATTCACTGAGCCGTCTCTCCAGCCCTCTGTGTCTGTTCTTATTCAGGATGTGTGTGACTTACAGGACTTGTTCATCAAAGCTCCACTGAATGAATCAATGCATTGAAGCAGGGGATGTTGGCACCACGAAAGTATTTATGTATTCACTTACTTGTGTGTATGTGCACGCACAGGCAGTGTATGTGTGCCTACAGGTACACATGGGTGTGGAGGCTACTGGACTGTCTAGACTTGCTGGCCAGTGAGTCGAGATTTGTCTGTCTGTCTCCATGCCAACTGTACTAGATGCTACAGATGTACACTTGAATGTTTTAACAGGGGCTCTGGAGCACTGGTCTCAGTTCTTCCTGCTTGCATGGCAGGCACATTACTAGTGGGACCATCTTCATAGCCCCCACAGTTTTTAAATGTATTTATTTATTTGTATGTGTTTGTTTGCAAACATGTGGGTACATGTGTATATGGAGGCCAGAAATCAACCTTGAACTTAATTTTCTTTCTTTTATTTTTTTTTAAATTTTTAATTTTTTTTTTTTTTTGGTAAAGGTCTCAGTGGTGCCTAGGCTGGCTGGTCAGGGAGCCCCAGGGGTTATTCTGACTCTGTTTCCCCATCTCCCCAGTACTGGAATTGCAAACTGTGCCACCATGCCTGTCCTTTATGTGGTTAGTTGGGTTCAAAGTCAGGTTCTTTTAATTGTATGGCAAATGCTTTACTGATTCAATTATCTTTCTGTGATCCCTGGAGATGCTTTTGATATATTTGGACATTTGATATATTTGCATGTCTTCTATGCTCTCGCTAATGTGTTTGGATTCATTCTTCACTTGGTCCCTGAGCTATAGTTCCTTGAAGTCTGTCACAGCTGTACAGAGAGATAATACTGCACATATATCACAGGAAAAGCTTCTGTGCATACACACACACACACACACACACATACATCCATTTAGCTAGGCTCATTAGCATGTGGCTGGTTATGTAATATACGTGTATTTGTAAACACACAACTTGATATAGTTTTCAGTTAGTAACCTCCTAAGAACATCTTGTGTGGGCAGATCCCATGCTGCATGCTAGAGGTATGGGAACAAATCAGATTTTATTCCAGTCTTGGAGGGCCTTCACACTGGACCAGAGGGACATGCAATCAAACCGTTAGTCCTGAGAGTGTGATGTAGGCGACAGGAAGTGTGCTCTCCCGGATGTGCCAGCAGCTATGGTGAGCTTCAGGAAGGACGACTCCAGCACCAAGTCCCATCCTTATGGAGTGGGTCTCAACCTGTGCGTCACAATCCCCTTAGGGATTTCAATGACACTTTTAACGGGTCACCTCAGAGCACCAGAAAACTCAGACATTTACACTGCAATTCGTAGCAGTAGCAAAATTTACAGTGATAAAGTAGCAACAAAAATAGTTTTATGGTTGTGGTCAGTACAACTTGAGGCGCTGTATTAAAGGGTCACAGCACTAGGAAGGTGGGGAAGCGCTGCTTTAGGGGCTCCGTCTATCCTCACACGCATCCGACAGGGCATTGTTAATACCACCATCCACACTTCAATCAATATCAGAGAGAGAGAGAGAGAGAGAGAAAGAGAGAGTGAATATAGGATATGTTCAAGGTCACACAGCTGGAAAATGATTCTTTTTAACCATAAACCCATTCTCTTTACCAGGAAATAGTCCTTATTGATTAAGTAACTTCTTAAAAAGTTACTTAATCAATAAGGACTATTGATTGTTATGAATCACTTCAAGTTGGTGTATTAAGAAAAGAAACCCTTTTATTGTGGATACTTCCCTAGGCACATACAGAATTCCATCACTGTAAACTAGGTGGATGTCAGCTTCATCCTATGTGGTTCCGACCACTCACCCAGCTCCAAGCTATAGCGTAGAGCCCCGGGGGTTGGTTTTAAAGGTGTCCATGAGTAATGACAACAAGAAATCTGTGTCTTTGAGAGGTGCATAGAGTTTATTAAGACCAGCATATCTTTAAGACATTGAAATTTCAAAAATCATAACCTGGTGCAGTTCAAGGAAATCCAGAGGCTACTTATTCTCAGCTAAGATCTGCCTTTGCACGCCAGCTTTATTAGACACATTTACTCAATCTCAGTAAGATTATATACCTGCCTCATGCTCAGGGATGCTTATAATGAGGATAGGAGAACAGGGGTATGGGGACGAGGGATGAGGGATGGAGGAGACCATGCTAACGGAGGGCGTGGGGACTGGGTCTAGGACTAGGAAGTGAACAGCACTAGGCGTGGGCCAGAGGATGGATGGATGGAATTCTGAGAGGTAGACATGGACGGGAAGAGAGACTGCATAGACTGGAGACTATATGGTGCTGGGAAGGGTGCGGAGCCAGTGCTCTGGATACAGGGCATGATGCGGAGATGAAGGTTTGCACCACAGTCTGCCAAGTGCATTGCTTTGACATGGTGTTTCCTTCTGCAAAACCCCATGTCTGTGAACCTGGGGAATAAGCCAGACGTGCACAGGACCCTTCCTTGCCCCTGCTGTATTCATCTGGTCACCCTCAGGTGACAGCCCTTAGCTTCTCTTCTTCCTTGCCATACTCATCCACATGAGACTCCCCATGGTATGAATCCACCTGTGCTCCCCCCATGCCTCCCCCTGAAGCCTGCTGCCCCTTATAGGACCAGCCTGCTGCCCCTTGTAGGACCAGCCTGCTGCCCCTTGTAGGACCAGCCTCTGCCCCTTGTAGGAACAGCCTCTGCCCCTTGTAGGACCAGCCGTCTGCTTTCTGTTTCTCCTATGAGCTCGGGATTCCCCAGAGGAAGCTATCTATTCTTAAAAAAAAAATATTCTTACTGCCCAGAACAGCTGGCATGGATTTTAGATGTATCAGTGGGCTAATATCTTTGTAAAAAGAGTAAGGTTGGTGCTCACTGTTCAAACACTTTTGTTTTAACTGTGGGGTCGTCTCTGCTGAGGTAATACTAGTTGTTTTCAGCAAAGGTTTCTCTATTGCTGACACAATCGAAGGGAGTATTTGAAGCAGTATTTAGATGGCAAATGATAACTCTCATAATTATGTGCCTGGATAATGATTCAGGCGTTTATACAGGACAGAGAGAGAGGGGGGAGAGGGAGAGAGAAAGAGAGAGAGAGAGAGAGAGAGAGAGAGAGAGAGAGAGAGAGAGAGAGAGAGAGAGAGAGAGAGAGAGAATGGAGAGAGAGGAGAAATGTCAGCCAGCCAAATGTCACAGGAGCATTCCTGGATTGTCTAGCCACAGGCATGTTATATGGGGACTGAATTTTTAGGTCAAATGTATTTAGCATTGCAAACAGGTTGACTGTAATTAAGATAATGGCCAGTCCCATTTCTAAGATGCTTTTTCAATGCACACTGCTGTCAGCTATTAAACTGGTGTGTAGGGGGAGTGTTCATCCACAATTGTGCAAAACATCTGTGGATTTTACTGACCTCATAGTAGGTTAGCTATAAACAGCCTGTTTCTGACTGACATAAGAAGATTAAAGAGGACCTACTTTTAGAGGGGACCGGGGACAATAAAGTGGTGGCTTTGGCTTGTTTAAAAAGCTTGTTTTCAATGCTGTCAAGGCAAAAGCAAAAATGCCCCTTTTTAGAAAGCATCCATTGGCGTCACATTTGAAGCAAAAGCTTCTATGCTTGCCCATGGTGCCTCACAGTTTATAACATCTTATTTGGATGAAGCTCTCTCTTATACTGGAATCTCCAGTTGGGGACAAGGCACAGATATTTTTCTTTCCCTGTCACAGCAATGCAAACTGATTCAGTTAATAAAGAGAAGGGTTTGGCAGGAGTTACCAAACTCTAAAATACATACAACGTTTGACCCAGGGATTCTAGCTCCCTGAATCAGCCCTATCCATGTCTTGTGCAGGACACATCCTGCCGGCTTTCTCTTGAGTCAGCGGGAGACGATGAGTGCCCATAAAACAGGAATGAACTCACTATGGGGCATGGTAGAAGTCTGAGGGAACTTTTCCTCTTGTGGGAAAAGTTCACAGGGATAAGCAGAAACAGGCAGACTCACCAGAGGAACAGACACACACAGTTATTAATATCAATCTATAGGAATGCAGTCATACTGTGTGACTATCCTGTAACTCAACTGTAGTCACATTGTGTGACTATCCTGTAGCTCAACATTTTTTTTCAGAAACATGTCTCCTCTCCCTTTTACCACTGAAGAGGGACAAGAAGGGATGTTAGTCACTGTGCCCAAATACATGACAAGAAACAATTTAAGAAGGAAAGGTGTTGCTTTGGCTTACATTTGGGGGGATATACTCCACCATGACAAGAGAGGCTGATTATGTTGCAGCTACACTCAGGAAGCAGAGAGTGAACACCAGGTGAGCTGAGCTGTGAAACCTCAAGCCAGCCCCTTAACTACCCACTCCTTCCAGAAAGTTGCACCTTTCAAAAAATTTGTTAAGATTGTTATAATTACATCATTTTTCTTTTCTCCTTTCTCCCTCCAAACCCTCACACACACCCTTTTCTTGTCTCTTTCAAATTCATGGCTTCTTTTCTTATTAATTGTTGTTAACACACATTATGTAGACATATAGTCTCCTAGGCACCATGTGTTCAAACACAAGCCTGTGGGGGACATGGTGCATTTAAATACAACAGTAGAGGAGTTTTAGAGGAACACCTCCTCCTCCTCCTCCTCTTCCTCCTCCTTGTTGTTCTTCTTGTTGTTTTTGTTCTTGTTCTTATTCTCGTTCTCCTCCTTCTTCTCCTTCTCTTCCTTCTCCTTCTCCTTGTTGTTCTTCTTGTTGTTGTTGTTCTTCTTCTTTCTTCTTCCTCCTCCTCCTCCCCCTCCTCCTCCCCCCCCTCCCCCTCCCCCTCCCCCTCCTCCTCCCCCTCCTCCTCCTCCTCCTCCTCCTCCTCCTCCTCCTCCTCCTCCTCCTCCTCCTCCTCCTCCTCCTCCTCCTCCTCCTCCTCTTCTTCTTCTTCTTCTTCTTCTTCTTCTTCTTCTTCTTCTTCTTCTTCTTCTTCTTCTTCTTCTTCTTCTTCTTCTTCTTCTTCTTCTTCTTCTTCTTCTTCTTCTTCTTCTTCTTCTTCTTGCCCTTGGGTTTAGAGAGTGTATCTGACCCACAGAATGGACAGTGGTTTGCCAGTGATTCTCTGTGGTGTGGAAATGGAGGACCATGTTGTGTGTGGGAAAACAGGGTATGCTGCCAGGTTGACACCTTCTTGAGAAAGGAGTTTATAGGTGAAAGCTAAGGTTCTAGATTTCAGGCAGAAAGGGTCCCCCTGCTCTGGGAGATGAAATGGGAGAGGATACATGGCAAGGTCAGAGTAACCTGACCATGGAATAGTTTTTAAGGCCCCTGACCCATTACATCCCAGGGGATCAGTGCCTTTTTCTAACCCTTCACATAGTATGTGGCGATATCAAGGTGGGAGGAGTCCTCCAGTGCGCTGACATGCTAGCGGAGACTTTTGTGACTTACCCTAGAGTAAGGAGGCATATTCCAAGATGGTACAGACACTACGTCACTTTATAAGCTTGGAAAGTGCAAGAAGCATTTTGTATTTATTTTTATTCATGTTTTATTTATATTATATAATTGTATGTATGTATGTATGTATGTATGTATGTATGTACATATGTATGTGTCCAGGCTTGTCTGTATCTGCAAGGAGGCCAGAAGAGGGCGAAGAAGCCCCTGAAATTGGAGGTACAGATGGTTGTGAGCCACCTGTGGGTTCTAGGAACTGAACTCAGGTCCTCTAGACCACTGAGCCATCTCTCCAGTCCCAGAAGCACATTTAAATGTCAACAGATAAAACAAGATGTAAAGGAGTGCTGTTCACCTTAATAGATAGTCTATTCAGATAAAGTTAAAGCAAATAGATGGTCTTACCATCTGGGGTGGCAGAGGCTCCGTCTCTGTGGGTGTACAATATGACTGTGCACTTGGCCCGATCTCTGGGGAAGAAAGAAAGCCTCAGGAAAGACCAGAGAGGATGTGGACTTCATGCTGTACTCTGTATATGTATATTTATTAGCTTTTATAGGAAGCTTTTTTTTTTTTTTTTGGTTTGGGCTGGAGAGATGGCTCAGCAGTTAAGAGCACTGACTGCTCTTCCAAAGGTCCTGAGTTTAAATCCCAGCAACTGCATGGTAGTTCACAACCACCATTATGAGATCTGACTCCCTCTTCTGGTGCATCTGAAGACAGCTGCAGTGTATTTACATATAATAATAAATAAATCTTAGAGAGAGAGAGAGAGAGAGAGAGAGAGAGAGAGAGAGAAGCTTTTGCTTATGTCTATCACACCCAGAGTTAAAAATGTTTAATCGGTATTGCTGATCTGAGTGCTAGGTGAGAGGAGGGCACAGGAGAGGAATGGAGGTGGGTAGGGGGCTGGGAGGTTGAGATAGGGAGCAGGGTCAGGCACATTCAAGAATGCAGGGTCAGGATGCCTTCAGTGTCTGTGGACTCATTTGTGACCATCTCTGGATGGATCTGCAGCATCAGATTAGCTGGTGCTGATGCCGATGCCGATGCCAATGCCGATGCTGATGTGAGGCTGATGCTGATGCAAGGATGCCTGGTTCAGGTGCTCATTCATCCAGGGCAGAGGAGAAACTGGGCCTACCTAGTACTAGTCTTTCTCTCTGTCCTCCCAGAATGGGGTTTCTCACCATACATCTTACTTTCTAAACACAAAAAGGTGTGATTTTTTTTTAAAACTGAGCTAACATGAAATTCTTATGTGTGATTATTTTGTTCATCAAGCACATCTCATTCAGAAAACAATGTTAAAGCAATTTCTGGGTTTAGCTTTTGGAAAACAATGGGAAGTCCACCCAGTGGGATCCTTGGTCATCTCTGCCTGGGGACATCAGTGGTTGCTAATCTGAAGTCCTTGGATGTGACAGGTGAACCTTCCTGGAGCCTCTCAGCCCTAAGTGCTCAGTAAGTCTCCCCTCTCCTTTAGTAAGTCCTAGCATACCTCAGATCAAGCATATTAAAGTCTGCTCCTTTTAAACCATGTATATGTATGCACATGTGTATAGTTGCAGGACAGGGTTTTAAGTATTGTTTGTAATTCTTTTGTCTTATTTTGGTGTCCATACATCTCTCCACTCAGGTCTGAAGCATGTGTATACTTTTTAAAGCTCAGGGCCCTGAGGACTTCCAGGGATTTGGCCTTGAATAAACTAGAGCAAAAATTCTCTCCCAGGTTTGAGAGCTCAGATGTTATTATACACCACATGACTCTCCTTTTGGCTTTCTTGGCGATGCTAAGTTAGACTGCAATCCTTCAATGCCTACAGCCCTATTCTAAGCAATGGTGACTTTCTTGGTTTCTTTTCTTGTTGGCGTGACCAAAGTAACTTAAGGGAGAAAGGTCTGCTGGCTCGTATTCCAAGGGTATGTATAGCCCAGTATCGTGGGGGAGGTATGGAGGCCAGGACACAGGCTGGCTGGTCACACTGCATCCATAACCGGGAAACGGAGGCACCGTATCCACAGTTAAGAGCAGAGACAATGAACACAGGCTAACACTCAGCTTCTTTTCTCCACTGTTGTTCAGCCCAGGGCAAAGCCCACCATATGGCGTTGCCCACCTTCAGGATGGAACTTCCCACTTCCATTAACACAATTATGAAAATCCCAATAGACATGCCCATAGGTCAACAAGATGGAGACAGCTTCTCCATGATACATTCTTTCCAGGTGATTCTAGATTGTATCAAGTTGGCAGGTAAAGACACTATCACAGTAATGCAAATTAATTCCAATTAGTTTGAAACTAGAGAACACTCTAGGGTTGGTTCCCTGATGTAAACTTTTGAGACATTTCTGGATTTAACTTTTCTTATCCCTGATACAAATAGCAAATGTTTTGTTACTATGTTTCTGTTAAATGTCCCCACATGCTCATTTTCGATATTTCTAGAAAACATCCTTTCAAGTAAAAAGTTGCAGGTTTGGAAATAAAAGCAATTAAGGTAACATAAAGGAAAGGTCAGGCACCTCTTCATTTGATCTTTTGTTCTGAGGGAGAAACATTTAAGAGATAGTAGACTCTTTAAGAAGATGGAAAGTGGGAGGTGACCATCTTTTTTTTTTATTAGATATATTCTTTATTTACATTTCAAATGTTGTCCCCTTTCCTGGTTTCCCCCTCCCCCCAAAATCTCATAAGCCATCTCCCCTTCCCAATCAACCCTCTTCCACTTCCCTGTCCTGGTATTCCTCTACACTATGGCATCAAGTCTTTCCACGACCCAGGGCCTCTCCTCCCTTTGGTGTCTAACAAGACCATCTCTGCTGCCTATGTGTCTGGTGCCATGGGTAACTCCATGTGCACTCTTTCGCTGATGGTTTTGTCCCTGGAAGCTCTGGGAGTACTGGATGGCTCATATTGTTGTTCCTCCTATGGCACTGCAAACCCCTTCAGCTCCTTGGGTCCTTTCTCTAGCTTCTGCATTGGAGACCCTGTGCTGAGTTCAGTGGCTGGCAGAGAGTGTCTCCCTCTGTAGTGCCCAATCTTTGATGGTGTGCTCTCCAGAGAGATTAATGTCGCTCTGGTGTGAGCTCATTTAATTCTCACCAGAGTACATTTTCCAGAGGCACTGAGAGCTGGGAATCCGATCTTGGAATTTTTGTTTAGCTCCCTGTGTGTCATGTGACCCTGTTTGTCCATGCTCCCTGCCAGAAAGTTTGTAGCAGAGACCAAGCAGACGGCCTTAGATTTTCAAAGTCAACCAAATAAACTTACTTAATTTTTTTTAAAGAACAAAGAATCCAACTTCAGATATTTTCTTATATCAACAGGAAACAGACTCTCAGTGGCTAACAGTCAGTGGTAGAGAGATTCGGTTAGTTATTTCAGACACATATTGTATGGGAGAAGGTCTCTGGGGTCCTCTTCTCACAGGTCAGTTCATAGGAGGGACAAAGGCCACAGCCTCCTGACCTCTGGTCAGACTTTGTGCAGAGTCACACTCGACAGGGAGACAGTGTGAGCAGTCAGCCTGGCTCACCCCGATGGTTATGAAACCACAGATGTGCGGCTGACAGAGCTTCCAGGTGTAGCAGAACACTCGGGGACGGAGGCAGGAGGAGGGGAGGACTGGACCGGTGGAGGGGAGGCTCTGAGACTCATTAAGAATTAAGGACTGATAACTTACTTTTTATGATGGATTTTTATTTCAAAATGGCTTTAGATCCGGCAGAAACATTGCAACAAGAGCATATGTTCCAACAAACCCCACGTCCCATCCCCCCATGGCCAATACTTCACAGAACTATTGAATATGAACAAAATGCATCATGGAAAATCCTCAAAAATATCAATAAAAGTATACTGAAAATAAGCTAAGTATGGTTGTAATTCATGAAACACATGGTATGCTGTTGTGGATTGATACCCACAACTTATTCAGGCTTCCCTCAGTTCCCTTAGGCTCTGATTCTTACTGTAGGATTCCAGCTAGGACACCACATCACATCTGGCTGCCAGGTGTCCTTAGGTTCTGACAGTGTCTTGGAATTCTCCGAGACCTGGCAGTCTAGACAAATGAAGGTCAGACATAGAGGATTGACTCTTATCTGGGTTTATGGGGTCTGCACCATCAGACTGGATGGGTTTTGAAGAAGAAGGTGCAGAGGTTAAGGACCACTTTCATCCGGCCACATCAAGAGTGATCACTACAGTCATTACCACCTAGGTCACACAGCAGAGAGGATTTGTCCGGTTTTCCATCCAGTGGTTACTCTTAACCCTCCCACACTTCATTTTTTTTTAAATAAAGTTTTTTTCTTCGTCTATTTTTTTCCTTTAAGATTTATTTATTTATTTTATGTATAAGTGCCCTATCTGCCAGAAGAGGGCACCGGATCACATTACAGATGGTTGTGAGCCACCTTATGGTTGCTAGGAATTGAACTCAGGACCTTTGGAAGAACAGTCAGAACTCTTAACCGTTGAGCCATCTCTTAGCTCCCATACTTTATACTTTTCAAAGGACACCATTTTATGTGTCTGAAGAACTGTGGGAGACGTGTTTATTCACACGTTTGTTTAATCCATTACTTACTCAGGTCAGCATGGATCTTGGAAATCTAAGTTTTTATAGTGCAATATCACCTACTTTTCACATTCACTGTTAGTTCTGACCTTTGGGAGTTCTGTCAGCTGCTCCTGTGCCCCTTCCCCACGAGGCTGTCATTGAGGCTCCCCTGCACCTCTGTGCTTCCAGGCACTGTAAGATGCTTTAGGCGTCTTCCCATTCCAGCCCTAGAATCAGGCATCACCCCGGGGAGTCCCAGACACTGAGCCCTGCCCACTGAGTGTGCTGATTGCTGAGCTGAGGGACTCTAGTTCGCTTAGCTGACAGCCTAGGGGACACACATGTATACTAGCCTGTAAATCTACACATTAATACACATATTACCTGTAGCCACTGGTAGATATGTTCAGTTAAGTCTGCATTTTTCCAACATCTCCAGCTGGAGCCCACTGACACATAGGCCACTCTTATCCATCCCCTTGCTTTTCTGTCCCCACCCTGTTGAACTGGGAGAGCCTGGTCCCCACCCCATTCCATCCATTCAGTGAGAGCTCACTGTTCAAGCCCTGCATTGAGCCATGGCTGATACCATGATGGAGACCACTTTGTCACACATTTGTGGAATGGGCTTACAGGCGGTTCCATTTGTCTTACAGATTTCATCAGTTTCAAAGTTACATCAGATTTCCTCTTCACAAAGTTGTTTCAAATGTCTGCAGTACAACTAAATCCCACTTTGCATCCCTAGACCTTTAAAACGACAACTTCCTTAAGGAACTCCATGCATTAAGGTACATTCTGCTCTATGATGTTCAGAAGAATGGCACCACGCTATGTGTCTAGTGTTACTGTACCAGGCAGAAGACTTCGCAGTCTTAAAAACATACCATGGGACTGGAGAGATTGCTGAGGAGTTAGGCTCTTCCAGAGGACTCGAGTTCAAATCCAGTCACCCACAAGGCACTCACAGTCATCTGTAACTCCAGCTTGAGGGAATCTGATGTCCAGGCAAGCAACTGGTACTTAGGCAAGCATGCAAGGAAAACATTTCTACTTTGCCTAATCAAGCTCTCCCTCTTCCCTGCCTCTGGAAACCACAGATCTATCTACTCTTTACAGTTCAGCCTTTTCCTGATTGCTGCACAAACACAACTGTTCACTGTGTAGCAGCTTTTTGTCCACTTATTGTACTGGCTGGTTTTGTGTGTCAACTTGATACAAGCTGGAGTTATCACAGGGAATGGAGCCTTCCTTGAGGAAATGCCTCCATTTCCTCATAGAAAGATCCTGCTGTAAGGCATTTTCTCAATTAGTGATTTAGGGTAAGAGGGCCCATTGTGGGTGGTGCCATCCCTGGCCTGGTAGTTCTGGGTTCTGTATGAAAGCAAACTGAGCAAGGCAGGGGAAGCAAGCCAGTAAGAAACATCCCCCCATGGCCTCTGCATCAGTTCCTGCTTCCTGACCTGCTTGAGTTCCAGTCCTGACTTCCTTTGATGACGAACATCAATGTGGAAATGTAAGCTGAATAAACCCTTTCTTCCCCAACTTGCTTCTTGGTCATGGTGTTTTGTGCAGGAATAGAAACCCTGACTAAGACCCTTGTCAAGTGTGTCTGTGATTCACCACTCTGGTGTGGCTCTGCTGTGCTCTTCTCTCGCTCAGCAGCAGCCCACAATGTAGAACATTCATCCACTGAAGGGCAGGCAGCCTGGATGCTTCTTGGCTTTGGTGACAATGAAAACACCTGCTATGAATATCCACATGTAGTTTTTATTTTATTTTTTTTTTAGTAGATGCTGTGTTTTGAGCCAGTTGGGTAATGCATGACAGTGTTGTGTAAGAAAATTCAGCTTTGTGAAAAATCTATCCAAATGCCTTGCAAAGTGGCAGCTCCATTTTCCATTTCCACCAGCGGTGAGGGAAGGTTCCAGTTTCTCCACACACTCGTCAGCAATGGCTGTTGTTAGTTTCTCCTTTTCAGTCGGACCAATAGCTACGTGCTTCTCTCCACTGCTGTTTTAACCCCAGATGCCTCATCCTCTGCCCGGCTTCTTTGTCTAAGCATCAGTCTGGATCATTTGCCCTTCTAGTTTTCCTGAGTATTTTACATTATGAGTGTTTTGGGGGCCTGTGGATATCATGAACATATCTGGTGCCTGTGAAATTAGAAGGGCGCATCTGATCTTCTAGAACTGGAGTTATGGATGGTTGTGAACCATCACATGGGTGCTGGGAACTAAAACCGGGTCCCTCTGAAGGACCAACAAGTGCTTATAACTGCAGGGTTCCTCCTGCCCCCATCTGTGTTTTTAAAAAGTAGGGTATTTTTTTTTCCCTTCCCAAGTTCTAGGTGGCCCTTTGTGGTTTGGGTGTAACATTAGCGGTGTATTTCCCGTACTTTCTATCACACCTCTGTTCCCTTTTCCATCCTGTTGCCAGTGTGCGCATGTGTGGGCATGGGTGCATGCGTGCGCCCATGGAGGCCCTCAGGTGTTCCTTGGCCATTTGTCATCTTACTTTTGTTACAGTGTCTCTTGTTGATCTGGAGTTTGAAGATATAGCCAGAGTGGCTGGCCAGCAAGGCCCCAGAGTCTCCTGTCTCTACCTAGCCAGTACAGGAGTACAGACATAAGCTGCTATGCCCAGATTTTTATGTAAGTGCTGGAGATTCGAACTCAGGTCCCCATGTGTGCACATCAAGCACTTTTCTAACTTATCTGCCCAGCCCCAGTTCATTAACGTTTTCCTTCATGGCATTTCTTTGGCATTGCACTTAAAACTCATCATCAAAGCTAATGGTATGTATGCCCCTCCTATATTTTGTTCTAGATGTTTTAATAGCTTTATACTTCACATATAGGTTATATAGAAAACCATTCTAAGTTCTGTGTACATTGTAAGGCTTGGGTCTAGACTGTTTTTATATCTGTCAACTCTTGTGTTTCAGCACCATATGTCAAAAAACAGAACAGGAGAGACAGCTCATTGGATAAGAGCCATGGTTGTTATCCCAAAGGACCAGGGTCCAATTCCCAGCAACTTTGAAGGCAGTGTGTGACTTAATTCTAGTCCTAAGGATCTGATGCCCTCTTCTGGCCTCTCTGGGCACTGCATGCACATGGTGCACAGACATATAGGTAAACCATTCACATACATAAAATACAATTACAATTTCAAAATTAAAACAAAACAAACAGAAAGCAAAATAAATTGTCCCTGCACCCATGTTCAGATCGGTTGACGACACTGATCAGGGTCTATCTCTGTCCTTGTCCTGTTCCTGGTCTGTTTCTCAGTGTTATGGTATCTTACCATATGGTCCTTAAAGCACTTCTGGAAACTGTGTCATGTGGGTCTTTCATCTTTGCTCTTTCATAGTTTTTGTTCTTCTGGGTCTCATTTGTTTCCATGCAGACAACAGGATAACTTTGATGAAGTCTAAAAAAATATTTTTTTGCTGTGCCTTTGATTTTTGGTTACATTAAGTGTACAAATCAAGTTGAGAAAATTGGTATCTTAAAAATTTGAGTACCTAAATTATCCTCCCATTCTTTGAATGTGCGTGTTTGTTTGTGTACAAGTGGTGTATGTTCATGTGTGTATGCCATGTATGCATGCACATGTGTGTAGGTGCATGTATATATGCACATGTGTGTATGTGCATGTGTGTATGCACATATATGTGTGCATGTGTGTATGCACATGTGAGTATGCACATGTGTGTATGCCATGTGTGTGTATGTGCATGTGTGTCTTAGTCAGGGTTTCTATTCCTGCACAAACATCATGACCAAGAAGCAAGTTGGGGAGGAAAGGGTTTATTGAGCTTACACTTCCACGTTGCAGTTCATCACTAAAGGAAGTCAGGACTGGAACTCAAGCAGGTCAGGAAGCAGGAGCTGATGCAAAGGCCATGGAGAGATGTTTCTTACTGGCTTGCTTCCCCTGGCTTGCTCAGCCTGCTCTCTTATAGAACCCAAGAGCACCAGCCCAGGGATGGCACCACCCCACTTGATCACTAATTGAGAAAATGCTCCACAGCTGGATCTCATGGAGGCACTTCCCCAACTGAAGCTCCTTTCTCTGTCATAACTCCAGCTTGTGTCAAGTTGACACACAAAACTAGCCAGTACAATGTGTGTATGCCATGTGTGTATGTATGTGCATGTGTGTATATATTTGTATATATGCACATGTATATATATATATACACATGTGTTTATGTGCATGTGTGTATGTTGATACATGCTTACAACAGGTATTCTGCTCTGTCACTTTTTCTTGTTCCTTGAGGTAGAGTCTCTCTTAACCTGGAACTGGGATTGTGGCCCTGCTATGCTGTCTCTGTCTTCCACAGTGTGGGGGTTACAGACACATACACATCCACACCTGGGTTTTTTATATGAAGCCAGGTCTTCATCCTACCCACTGAGCCACCCCTCCAGCCCTTCTGTTTAAAATCTTGAATGCAGACTATCACATCATCTGTGAAAAATGATAATTTCATTTTTTACTTGTCAAATGGTATGCCTTGGACTCATTGCTCTGGATTTATTGAACTACCTATGGTTTCCAAGAGGATGTTCAACATGAGCTTTGAAACAGGATTCCTTGCTCCTACCCGAGGGGAATCATCTGCATGGGAACCACTAAGATGATAGTGCTGTGAGGTTCTTGTTCAGAGTCTTAGTTTTACCAAGTTGAAGAGTTCTCAAACTGTTCCTGGCTTACTAAGAGTTTTTCAAATCATAAATGTCTGGTAGATTTAATAAAATGCTTTTAGCAATCATCTACTATTATAATCAATCTTTCTTCTTTTGCAGTTGGTGTGATGTGTTACAGTTGGGTGATTCTTGAATGATGAGTCCTGTGTAGTTGTCAGGAAAAAATTTCTATCTTGTTGGATTTGACTTGCTAACAGTCTGAGGATTTTTGTGTCTGTTCATGAGGAGTAGGGGCCAAGTTTCCTTTTGTCTAGATGTTCTCTCAGTGTTTCTTTATCTTCAGGATGTTTTTTTCTGGTTTTGACATTAGAACAAGACTGGCCTTGTAATAAATGTCCATCTTGCTTCTGTTTTCTGAACTGGCACCATTTCTCCTGAAGAATATTTGTGTGTGTGTGTGTGTGTGTGTGTGTGTGTAAGAGAGGGGGAGCTGGGGATTTAATTCAGGGTCTCCCCCATAGTAGGTATGCACCAACATTGAGCCATCCTCCCAGCCAAATAGTAGGTGTGTACTGACACTGAGCCACCCTCCTAGTCACATAGTAGGTGTACACAGACACTGAGTCACTGAGCCACCCTCCTAGTCACATAGTAGGTGTACACAGACACTGAGTCACTGAGCCACCCTCCCAGCCCTTAGTTATTCATTTTTATTTTAAAACAGACACAGCAAATACAGGTTTTCTCTTTGTCTCCATGTGACCTTGGTAGCTTACGTCCTTCAAGTAACTTTCTTTTTATATATGTCAGCTCTTTAGGCACTGACTGGGCTGTCAAAGTTTGGGCTATCCCTTGAGTTTTTATGGACCCAGTTATAAAATAATCTTTACACTTCAGATATTGCAATTTGTGTCTTTGTTCCTAGTTTTGATCCATTAGTTTTACCAATTCTTTCAGAGACCCGGCTTTTGATTTTTTTCTCGTTGTTTGTGTACGATGAGTTGTTTTGATTTCATTGATTTCTGATTCCACGCTTACTTCTCGCCTACTTTCCCAAGGTGGATCACTAAGTTATTGATTTCAGTTCTTTTCTTTCTTAGTAACATCTAATTACATTTATGAATCCCCCCAAATTACTGTGTTTTGTGTAGTCTACATTTTTTCTTTTATTGAAAATAGATTTTTTTGTACATTATAATTCTGATTATGCTACTCCCCAGTCCCCCCAAGATTCTCCTCTTCTTCCCTTCCATCCCTTCTTTCTCTCCCATTAAACATTAAACAGGTATCGAAAAGATAATAATAAAATAAGATAAACAAACAAACAAACTAGAAGAGGACAAGACAAACTCACAAACAGAAGACAATGAGCCACAGACACAGTATGAGAAATATGTGTAGACACAGAGACTCGCACACTATTGCATGCAGAAATCTCATAAAAACGCAGCACTGGAAACCATCCTATCAAAAGATCTGTAAGGAAAAAAAAAAACCTGTCAAAGCATTATGTAATAAAGAACCTCCCAATACGACACTGAGTTCATTTTGGGTCCACTATGGCTGTGTAGTGGTGGGCATGGGGCTTCTGTTCAGGAGTGGTTTGTATACCCACTGAGACTCCAATGGAGTCCAATGTTTCATTAGTGAGTGGTTATCCGTTGGAGATGGCTTCTGGGTTAGGGATGGGAATTTTTCCACTTCTCAGGGCTGGGACCCCATTTGTCTTAGAGCTGTGCAGGCCCTGCGGGTGCTGCCATTGTCTCTTTGAGTTCCAGCTGGGACAGGAGGAGGCTTCTATGATGGTGGCTGAGCAAGGCTCTGCTCTATGTGTGTAGCAGACTGTTATTAGAAGTCAATTTATTGCTCCATTCCTTTACAGAGCAGTTTAGTGGAACAGTAAGTAGTGTTTGTGTAACCCACATGGTCTGATAATCTCATTTCTCCTTTAGCTTTAACTGTGTTTAACTTTGATTGAAACTTCATCGTTTTAATATTTAGAAATGTTCTCTTTTAAGATTTTGGAGGGATTGTATTTCTGTTTTTAAATTTCTAGTTAATTCTATCATGATCTTTCTAGTACGACAGAACAATTTAATGAGGACAGGAAATATGATCTGTTGATTTTCTCTCAAAACAAATGAGCTACTTCACACAAGTGGGCCCTTGTCAATTGTGTGAGGGGTGGGTGGATTGGTAGAGAGAGGATGGGGTGGGAGTGGGGATGTTTGATGGTAATTGACAGAAAGTAGGGAATGTTGCTAGAAACCCTCTTTTGTCTGTACATCTGACACGGACAGTAAAATACCACACAAGCCAGAATGGAAAACTTCAGTGTGTTGAGGGAGAGACATTCCTGCATCTGATAAGAAACAGAAACTAAAGAAAAGATAAAACAAAAGGTTTGGGAATTAAAAAGCAACAAGGTAGAAAGCGGCTCCTCGTACGTGACAAAGCACGTCGCTTGGCTCCGGGATCTATTTCTCAGCCAGGCAGAACAAGAGGTCAAGTCCTGTGGTGTTGAGCGGGGTCAGAGAGTTGAGCCCTGTAATGTCCATCTGGTCCTTCAGGCCTCTATAGGCAGCATCCTGGATGCTCTGGGAACAGTGTGTGTCTATATCAAAGGAAAAGTGCCAGGGAAGGGTGCTTTGTGATCACAGTGCTTCGAAGGTTGAATTTGGTCCTGGGGACACAAGCATTCCTCATAGCATTTTAGGAACTGTTAACAATGTTAAACCAAGGCCTTACACATGGGTAAAGATGACGTACTTGTGTGACAGCAGGCCAGTGATGGTGTGCATGTGATAGCTGCTCCAGAAACAGCTGCTTTGAGCTGTCTGTTTTATGAGGATGGACTTCAGGGGTGTACAGTCTGCAATCTTCTGCTTGGTCCCCCTGTGACCAGCACTAAATTCCCGCCCATAGTTAGCTGGGAAGCCAGGGAAGTGAACGGTCTGGACATTCTTTGTATGTGTCTGTTTACAATTGTTATGGTGTGCTCTGTGCTCTGTATTATTTTCTTGTCTTACTATTATTGTGGGTATTTTGGACTTAAAGGTACGCTCGCTGGTAGGAACCGACTCGGAGCCAGGCTTGTCTGTATAGGCACCCTTAATTTATCCTGATGATCAGGCTGTCTTTGCCCTGAGGATTTCTCTGGGGGATAATTTTTATTCTTACCAGTCTTAAGAGTTAAGGTACAACGAGTGAGCAAACTGAGATATGAAAAAGTCAAATTACTTCTCTTAGGCCTTTCTGTAATGTCACATCCTAGACCTGACAGCCCCGGTGCTTTTCTTCCCACTAAATACCATCACCTCAAATTGCTCAGTCTTGGATGATTGATTAATTGGGGTTTTATGGAGGAAAAGGCCTCTTTTTTTTCAGTCTAGCTGAACTCATCAGTGTAGGAGGCAGAAAGACTTAAACAGGTGAAAAGAAAAGCCATCTTTAGTGCGAACAAAAGGGACGTAGGAGGAACCAGGCGGGGAGGATTAGTAATGGGGCATGGGCTAGAGACTGTGACATTGGAAGTCAAGGGCAGTCAGAAGAGAAGTTTTAGTTTCAAGGGAAATGTAGTTGTGGGACACACAGGGAAAAGAGCTGACATTTGCTGGTGCTTTGTGTCAGTCAGGCCTGGTGTTGGACACTTTGGAAATGATTTTCTTATACAGCACCCAGGATAAATCTTTGAAATCCTCACATCCCATAGATCCCTTTCCTATCACCATTTTTCAGATAGTGATTCAGGGTCCAAGGAAATAATTTGGTATAGCATTAAGATGTGACAATATATCGTGACACATCCCATGTAGCAGGAAATTTGCTATCATCAGCCTCTAGGTAGATATAGAGAAAGAATGTGGGCTTTCTGGCTGTCAGTCATCCTGGGATCAGGAAGTAGGTGTGACTGAGGTCCGGAAAAGTGCAGCATTTCCTCTGGACCAGCTAAGGCTGAGAAGGATGAGGTAAGAGTTCCAACTGAGGTCTGAAGATGGGATGTTCCTCTTGGTCTGTGAGGCACGATTTGCCGGATTCTGTGACCCATCCACTCCTTTGTAAAAGCTACTCAGGAGCTGGAGGAGGGAGTTCCAAGAAGAATCATGGACTGTAAGTTGAGTTCTTCCTAACACAGACTTTGGATCATAGCTGACTAAGAGAACTGTGGTGGTGGACGTTGAAGAATTGAGTCCCCAGCGAGCTTCACGATGGGAGGCAGAGGTTTGATGAAGCTCCCTCAACTGGGAAAACCACTCAGGAAGAATGTTTCTGACTCTGTTCTGCACACAGAGAGACTAATACAGGACCGGCCATAGAGAAGCCTGTGTCAGGTGGGTGCAGCCTTGATCTGATGACCCTCGGTGACACGGCCCTGTTGCCTCATTTGCCACAAAAGCTAGACACCTGGCCCCCTATGCTGACAGTGGGTTCAAGCAGAACTATTTTTAATCCTTTTATCAATATGTATATTTACATATACATATACTGATTAATATATTATATACACACATATTAATGTATGTATATTCAAATATATGTATATTATACTAGTGAAGTTGGCTACACCAGCCACACAAGCAGCAAGTCCTTTGCTTCAGAAATTGAGAAACGTCTCTTGATTCTTTTCCTTTGGGGAGGGGTGGGCAGGGGAGGTGTTTTCAATCTTTTGGTGGTAGCTACCTCATCTGCCAACTCGGTCTGGAGGGACACTTGGCAGATACACAGGACCACCCTGTGATGGAAGAAAGACATTCCCTAGATGGGTAGCATGTTAGTTCATTTGGGAAACTATAGTTAAATATATACTGGATAAAGGAATCTGTTTCTTATAACCGGGAGGCTGGGCAGTCCAGGGTAAGGGGCGGGGAGATGTGGGGCCGACGGGGCTTCATTTTCTGGTCACAGCTCTTTGTTGTTCTGTACTTCAATGGCAGGAGACAGAAGGGACTTCTTCTACCAGGACACTCATTTCATGAGCCCCAATCATCCAGTCACTTCCCAGTTAGGAACCTTGGGGAAGGATAACAGCATTCAGGCCACAGGAAGTTGGCTGAGAGGGTGGAACTGTTTGGTTTAAATCCTAAGAAAAAATATATGCATATTTATCTAGTGATGTTGGTTATACCAGCGACACAAACACAAGTCCTTGGCCCTTGAAATTGAGAAGTGTCTTTTGACTATTTTCCTTTGAGGGTGGTGGTGGTGGGCACAGGAGGTGAATGATAAATGTATTCTGGATTGCAAAGCTAAAGGATACACATTTGTGGTAACTCCTTTGTGTAGTCACCTTACCACTATCTGGCGATCTAATGTGTCATTAAAAGGACTGTGGCAGGGCAGTGGTGGCACATGCCTTTAATTCCAGCACTTGGGAGGCAGAGGCAAGTGGATTTCTGAGTTCGAGGCCAGCCTGGTCTACAGGGTGAGTCCCAGGGCAGCCAGGTCTATACAGAGAAACCCTGACTTGAAAAACAAAACAAAACAAAAAACAAAAAAGAAAGACTGTGGCACTTCATTCAGAAGGTGACTGTTCACTGGTGAGCGAGTGACCAAATAAACAAGTCCACAGGTGACTAGACGTGTGGGCAGTTGGACTGACAGATGGGACTCCGTCAAAAGCCGAACTGGACGTGACCAGGCTGTTGGGTCCCTGGTTGTCAGTAGCCTGACTCTCTTGGCCTATGGTGGCAGTACTCTTGAAGCTCTTGTTGCCTTACTCACCTGAGTATGAATCTTGAGTGTTGGCACCAAGATTTTATAGGAAGCGGGGTGGGGGTGGGGATGGGAGCGGGGTAGGGATTGAGTGTTGGCACCATGCTTTTATAGGAAGTGGAGGGGGAGGGTACAGAGAACACAATCGATCAGTCAATTGGCCTTGTTCAACTCTCCCCACCCCTCTCCCAGCGGAGTCATCTTACTACTTCCAGTCCTAGTGCCCCACTGAGAAGATGGGAATCCCTATTTCACACGGGACAAGAGGGGATTTTTTAAAAAGATCACAATTACTGTAAATCCTTAAAGGGAAAGAAAACTCTGAATGTTGGGAATTGGTGTGTGTGTGTGTGTGTGTGTGTTTACATGGGTTCACCCGTTTGGAGGCCAGAGAACAATGTTGCGTGTTATTCTTCAGTTCTATCGACGTTCACTGGGGATAGGGGACAACATCTCTCACTGGTCTGGAACTAGCCGGGGAGACTAGATTGTCTGGCTGATGAGCCTTGGCATCTGCCTGTCTTCACCCTTTGGACCCGGGGTTACAGGTGTGCACCGCCACGCTCGAGTCTTGCATAGATGCTGGGCATCTAAACTCAGGTCCCCATGTTTGTGTGGCCAGTACTTTGCCCATTAAGCCATCTCCCTAGCCTCCCCCCTTTTATTTGTAAAAGCATCCAGTGTCAGGCTGTTTATTAAGTAAAAGGGGATGGATTAATATTGAAGCTTTGCTATCTGGTAATGAGGTGGGATCCATTCAGTTACAGGCAACAGCAACAAAATTGAACTCAAATGGGCTTAAGTGATTTAAGCAGCAGGTTAATTGGCTTCTGTAATTGCACCGTATATAAGCACAGGTCCCGCTCTGGCTGGAGGACCTCGGCGCTGGTGTGATGGAGCTGTTCAGGGATCATCGAGCACCAGGGTATTTTTTTCCTCTCTGTGTTTCCTCTCTGCTCTGCCAGCCCCATCCTAAAACCACTTCCCTTTTATCGGCAGCTATGAGAGGATTGCCAGGATCTCCTGGGATGTGATTCGGATGTCTGCTTTTATACATCTCAGAAGATTAAACCCTTGCTTTCCTGAAGCTGCCTGCGAATATCTACCATCCCACTGGTGCTAAATGAGCCATGCTCTCACCAGCGAACCAGGGGGTGGTGCTCAGGCAATGAGGTGGTACTAACTGGCTTGACTTGAACCACCTGCTCCATCCCCAGAACCAAGGCTGCTGGAAGCTGTGAGGCAAGAAAAATTGCAAACCGGGAGGAGAGGGACCGAGTGATAGTAATAAAGTTGCTTTTTGAGCTCCTGGGAGAATCAGTAGCTCTCACTGCTCCAGTGCAGATTTCAGAGACAGACTTTGTGCTGTTGCCACTTAAGCTTCAAACCCTCTTCCTGGACAGTTGTTCCCTGGCCGTCACTGCCCAGTGAAATCATCACCACATGGTGTTCCCATCATCATTTGCACGGCTGGAAGCTGTCTGTGGTTTCACACCAATTTTCTTAAGATGTTCTTTCCTGTGGTTCTTTGAGACAAATGTTGCTAGATCTTTATAAATTGAGGCAACGCACAAAAGCCCAGGGAGACCAGAGCAAGTCTTTCAAATCCGTGTACCTTGGTGCTAGACCAGGATTTGATCCAAGTTTGTCTGATTTCAAAAGCTCATGTGGTTTTGAGTCTCTGCGCTACCTTTTTATTCTAGAAGAAAGGTAAATATTCATTGAAAATAAACAATATTCAGCCTTTCTGTTTTGAAGCCTCTCAAAGCAATACAGAGAGCAGGGAATAAAGGCGCAGACTTCAGTGAAGCTAGAAGACATATGGGGGCTGTTTTCTAAGGACCCCCACGACAGAAGCTATGTGAAAGGAAGCGGCCAGAAGCAGGAAGAACTCAGTAAGATAGTGGGTCCAGAGGAAAATCACTATGACCCTACATCAAAAAGAGATTAAGAAAATAGGGTGTGTAGAATGGCAGATAAAGCGCCCCCATCCCAGACTTGGATAGATGGAGAAGTGAGGACTCTGGATGGATAGGTCAGCTCCTGCTACCTAACAAACATCTGCAAGCTCA
Source organism: Apodemus sylvaticus (assembly GCF_947179515.1). Taxonomy (NCBI): domain Eukaryota; kingdom Metazoa; phylum Chordata; class Mammalia; order Rodentia; family Muridae; genus Apodemus; species Apodemus sylvaticus. The sequence goes on from NC_067485.1 coordinate 13,467,297, forward strand.
ATCAGCTCAGTAACATGTCTTGCCCCCATGCCTTCCATGTGGCTGTAGTTAACCCTGTCTAGGTCGCTCAAAGTTTAATCGGACTCCAGACTGAGGGGTTTGGTGGTGGTTAACTCTGTGTGGATCTAAACTTCCTTAAAGCAATGTGCTCCAGGCATGTTCTTCTCAGAAAACCAAGAATCAAGACAGTAAGCTGAACGTGTAAGCACAGCTCATGCCCCTCATCCTGACTTGCCCCACCCACAGCTCATGAGCTGCAAGGAAATTGCATGGTTGAGTCTAACATCAAGGAGTAGGGTACTGCAGTCATCTGACATCCCACCATGGTAAAGGTATGGATGTGTAACACACTGCAGCAGCAGCAGCAGCAGCAGCAGCAGCAGCAGCAGCAGCAGTACTAGCAGCAGCAGCCCCAGAAGCAGCAGTACTAGCAGCAGCAGCAGCAGCAGCAGCAGCAGCAGCAGCAGCAGCAGCAGGATACAGAAACAAACTGCCGCACATACCAGGCCTCACGTGGAAGTGCATTAAGAAGATCTACTTATAGAAGCTGTGATGGTTTGTATATGCTCTGTCCAGAAAATAACACTATTAGAAAGTGTAGCCTTGTTAGGGTAGGTGTGGCCTTGTTGGAGTAGGTGTGTCACTGTGGGCATGGGCTTTAAGACCCTCATCCTAGCTGCCTGGAAGCCAGCCTTCTCCTAGCGGCCTTCAGATGAAGATGTAGAACTCTCAGCTCCTCCTGCACCATGCCTGCCTGGATGCCGCCATGCTTCACCTCGATGATAATGGACTGAACCTCTGAGCCTGTAAGCCAGCCACAATTAAATTTTGTCCTTATAAGAGTTGCCTTGGTCATGGTGTTTGTTCACAGCAGTAAAACCCTAACTAAGACAGAAGCAATGGTGTAGTCTGTAGCAAGTGAAAAGGCTACCTACCTCTGAGTCAAATTAATTACACTCTGACCCTGGCTTCTCTACCTACAGTGATTTCATAAGACACTTGACTCAGAGAACCACTGCATACGGCTGTGACAAGAGTGGAACACATTATGTAATAGACAATGAAAAAATACTGAAAGAACTGCTGCTTTGAAGAAATGGCAGGGATGAAAGGTGTGTGTGTGTGGGAAAAAGCAGCAGATTTTATCAATAAAGAACACTTAGTATTATAACAGGCGCTGGGCAGATTAAAATTACAAACAAACATCTGTCACAGAGTAAATGCATGAGGAAACATCAACATCCATCAACGTCCAATGTGAAGCCACTCAGAAGTGGAGCTGCAAGGCGGAGGACAGACTGGGGCCTGCCAAAAGTCAGAGAAAAAAAGAAAAAACTAAACCATCCTACAAATAAAACAAGAAAGAGAAAAAGCATTAATAAATACCACAAAACACACTGAGAGGTCTATGAATTCTACAAATATTGGGGAGGTGACTGAATGAATAAAATGTAAATAAAGCAAGTCCTGAAATGGGGCTGGCTTACAGTTTCAGAGGTTCAGTCCACTATCGTCATCTGGGGAAACATGGCGTTGTACAGGTGGACTTGGTGCTGGAGGAGCTGAGAGTTCTGTGTTTTGATCCGAAGGTGGCCAGGAGGAAGCTCTCCTCTGTACTAGGTGGAGCTTGAGCTTAGGAACCCTCAAAGCCTACCTACTCAGTGAAATGCTTCATCCACTAAAACCACACCTATTCCCACCAGGCTACACTTTCTAATAGTGCCACTTCCCATGTACCAAGGCTATTCAAACCACCACAGGGAGTGTGGTTCAGTGGGAGAGCAATTTCCTGGCATGTGTAAGACCTGGATTAGATACCATGCATAACTGGAGGCCCCAAAGAATATGCCGAACATACAAATAAAAGAGACAAAAAAAAAAAGAACCTAAAATACCTTCCTGAAGTGACATGTGCTTCCACCTACTGCCCCAAACACATCCTCTGTGTAGTCTTCTGTGTAAGGAAGGGAACACACGGCCTTTGGTACTGAGCTGTGACTGGAGAAACCAAGCATGGCGCATGGAAAGACTCCGGCTCCTCTCTCACACAGGGGAACTTATTTTGTTTGTCCTTTGGTTGACTTTAGGTTGCTCAAGGGCATTCAACTTCAGGTTTAAGGAAAACAAACACAAACCACTGATTTTTATAAGTGGTCAAAGCAACAGCAGCAACAACAAAACCAAACCAAACAACAACAACAACAACAACAACAACAACAACAACAAACCCTGTTACATTAAAAAAAAAAAACTACAGAAAAGACAATTTCAAAAACACAAGAGCTCAAGAGAGTCTGTTTCTTGAGCCCTGTCGTAGGAAAATACAACCAGCAAACTTTATACAACCAAGACATTAAAGAAACTGTCTAGCAAGACTCTGTGGTGATCATTAGACAGTCCTATTGGTGAAGACTAATAATAATGTGATTATTTAGCTGGCAGAATTGGCGGTAAATATAATAACATCTTGTAAAACTATAGAAATGAAACTTACAAAGAACGGGAGAGGGAAATGTAAAGAGAATAGGAGAAAAAATGTTTCTTTCATGTCATAGTTGGGTGTAAAAATATATTTAGAACTGGCTGAAAGGAGGAACACAAAAATAGCATCTGGCTTTTGCTGTGTAACAGCCAAATGCAGAGTTCTCCTTCTCACACTGACCCATCTGTCAGCGGTTTGGGCTCATCCAAAGTAGAGATGTTGGGCTGCTTTGCCCCAGGCTGCATACCATCTGGATTCGGCTGCCAATCATGGGCTGAAGTCACATAGTCACACTCATTAGTTCTGGACCCAGGCACAAGGGTAGCGGCCACGCCCAGGAAGGTCCTCTGACAGCACAAGACATAAACATAGGGGATGAAGTCAAGCAAACGCACACAGGCTTCTCACGTCCCACCTGCTAAGATTTCACTGGCTAGATCAGTTCACATATCCAAACCCAATAATAAGGAGGTAAGGAAAATATATGGCCCTGGAGAGAGGAATTCAAGGTGATAATCTGACACGCATAGTTAAGTTTATGCAAATATAAACATGAATAATGCTTGGTTTGAATATGCTTGCTCTGTGGGAAGTGGCAGTATTAGGAGGTGTGGCCTTATTGGAATGGGTGTGGCCTTGTTGGAGGAAGTGTGTCACCGTGGAGGTAGGGCTTTGAGGTTTACTAGTGCTTAAACTCCTCCCAGTGCAGAAAAAACTCTCCTCCTGGCTGCCTTTGTCTCAAACTGTAGAACTCTCAGCTCCTCCTGCACCACGTCTGTCTGGTTGCCACCATGCTTCTGGCAATGATGACAATGGACTGAACCTCTGAACCTGCAAGCCAGCCCCAATTAAATGTTGTCCTTTATAAGAGTTGCCTTGGTCATGGTGTCTTTTCACTGTGACGAAACCTAAACTAAGGAAAAGGTAGTATTAACTAAAATTTGACATGACTAACATGTCTAAAAAAGGAAGACGGAATGCCATTTTAAATTTTTCTAAGTTAACCACCAAAATGAAATACAAACCCTTATAAATATCAAAGATATTATAGGAAACAAAACACGAAACAATTCTGAAGCGAAGAAAACACAATTATGTGTCATAACTAAGACCAAATCCTGGATGGTGACCAGTGGGGAAACAGTGCACCCTCCCCCTCCTTGATGAGGCCAATCATATTCCAGTTCCTTGGGGGCTGGATGTTATAGTCCATGATAAGAGTTGCAGACAAAAAAAAGATTATATTTTCAATTTCTGTGAAGAATTGCATTGGGGATTTTGATAAAGACAGTGCTGACTCTGTTGATTGCTTTCAGGAAGATTGCTGTTTTCCCAGTACTAATGCTACTGACTTGTGTGTATGTGAGGTCTGTCCATCTTCTGGTGTCTTCTTCTGTGCCTCAAACTTTTGGCTGCATAAACCTTTCATCTCCTTGACTAGATTTATTTCATTATTATTTTTTTTGGTGCCATTGTGAATGAAATTGCTTCCCTGATTTCTTTCTCACTATATTCATTGTTGGCATGTAGCAAGGTTGTTGATTTTGTTGCAGGACCATGATGGCCCAGGATTACAGGGTTGAGGAGAGCTTCAATCCCAGATGCCTCAGATGAGGATGGCAGGAGTTGACGCCCTCTCCATTCCCAACCTGGAGCCATAAAGTGGCCGCCCCACCACCAACCCTAGTAGAATTTATTACCCTGACAGCTTCACTCCTTGTTTGACCGTATAAGGTTCCTCACCCCCAGCCCCCAGCCTCTGAGTATGTAGATGCAGCATTGTCCAACATCCCTGTCCTTGCTGGTGATGCACAGACACACACCTGGCCCCAGAGAACCTGACCACCTCCTCAGGGTCGTAAGTACCCCTTCTCCCCTGTCTAATAAGCAACCAGTTTTCCCACGCTGTTTCTGTGTTTGTGATCTTTGTCCACACACTCACAGCCAACCATGATCCAGCCTGCACCACAGACCAAGATCCTGCCTGCACCCACCTGCCTGGTTAAGCTTCCCTCCCTCTAGTCTAATTCCCGCCTGTGTGCAATGGGCCTGACTGGCCAGAATTTTATGGGTTAATTTCATATCCTGTTACTTTGCTGAATGTGTTTATCAGCTCTTGGAGTTTTCTCCTGGAGTTTTCAGGGCCTTTTATGAATATACCATGCAGGAGAATACTTTGACTTCTTCCTTTCCTATCTGTATCCTCTTGATTCCCTCTTGCTTTACAGCTCTATGTAAGACTCAAGCACCACATTGCATGGGAGCGGACATCCTTGGCTTGCTGCTGACAATACCTCGAGCTTTTCTCCATCTAGTGTAATGCTGGCTAGGAGCTTGTTGTGCATTGTCTTTAGTTATATTGAAATATGTCCCCTATAGTCCTAAATTCTCCAGGACTTACATCATGAAGGGGTGCTGGATTTTGTCAAAGGCCTTTTCTAATGAGACTGTTAGGTTGTTTTGTCCTTGAGTCTATCTATGTCATGGATTACTTTATTGTTCATTGGACTGTCTATTTCTAAATCTCAGAGATGAAGCCAACCTGAATATTGTGGGTGAGATTCATATATATATATATATATATATATATATATATATCTTGGATTTCATTTGCAATTATTCTATTGAGAATTTTTTCTGTTTATGTTGATGAAAGGAATTGGTATATGATTTTTATTAGGTCTTGGGGAATTTCACACAGTGTATTTTGATCATATGCAACCCCAACTTTTTCCTCCTATCTTCCCATGATCCACCTCCTCCCCTCTTTCTCACCCAAACTTCATGTTCTACCCCACCCATTGTTTTTAAATTTAAATTATGCCTTTTTGAGGATTTCATATATGAGTACTGTATTTGCATCATCTCTACTTCTCTCTCTTCCTCCAGTTCCTCCCATGTATCTTCTAACCTTTCAAATTTATGACTCCATTTAAATTAACACACACTCTTTCTCTTTCTTTCTCTTTTACACACACACTCACAAACACACACACACACACACACACACACACCACATACACACAGCCTCTTAATCTATTTTGTGTTGCTGTTATGTGCATGTGTTTCTGGTTGACCAGTTAGGACTGGGAACATGTCAGGAGGATTTTCCCTAGAGAAGAATGATTATCCCTCTTTTTATAGTCACCAGTTGCGTGTAGCTCTTTATTTAGACGTAGGACTTTGTGGGGTTTCTTCAGTCCACACTGGCATACCAGTCGGGACTGTCATTGTAAGGTCCTGTTTAGACAACCATATATATTTTCTCTTCTTTAAAACATCTTTAAAATGGAAAATAGATTTTTGTCTATGCACTGCATTCTGATTATGTTTTCCTCCCTCAACTCCTTCCCTCCCATTCACCCAAATCAATTCTCTCTCTCTCTCTCTCTCTCTCTCTCTCTCTCTCTCTCTCCCTACCTCTCTCTCTCCCTACCTCTCTCTCTCCCCCTCCCTCTCTCCCTTCCTCCCTCCCTCACTAGAATACAAACAGGCACCTTAAATCTTTTCATTAAGATATGATAAATGAAAACAAACAGAAAAAAAAGAGTCAAAGAAAAAGCACAAGAAACATAAAGCATCCTCATTTTGTGGATGTAGCCCCCTGTCATACCTCTAGAAAACACGATCTCACGTAAGGTGTTCTGGTCCTTTGGCTCTGAACACCTTCCTCCCTATCTTCTACAATGTTTCCTGAGTCTCAAGTGTAGGAGCTGCAGTGTAGATGTATCAGTTATGGTTGGGTACACCACTGTCCTTTCTTCCCTGCATTGGGATTGCTATAGCAGTTTCTGTATGCTGCAAAAGGGTGATGGCAGCATTCAGCTGTGGTAAGAAGGATAAGTACTGCAGTAGAGATCATCTGGATTAGGAGAACGACAGTAGTTGGCGTTCCTCTAAGGTCCTTGGCCTCACCAGCCACAGGTAACGGGCTAAGTACAGTACTAGGCAAGCTCTTACCAAGGTTCCTTAAGTTCTATTAGAAAATTGTTGGCTCCCACCAAGATTGAGCCCTTAGGGACACTTGGCCGTGTTGCTCTTGTGGCTTTACTGCTGGGTGGAGATTCTGGTTGATATTCTCCCTTGGCACGACACACAGCATCTTTGGATTGTATATCTCAGATTGTATATTCCAGGTCAGTTTTGTCCTGATTCCTTCAAGTTTTGTATCAGAAGTATGTGATGTCTTCAGCAATGGGATCTTATATTCAAGTTTTGGGGAGGCAGCCAAGGGCAATGACAAGGGCCTATTTGTTTTAGGAGTCTCCTTGAGTCCTCTGACCAACAACATGATGGGCTGTGCCCCACACCTGGAGCTAAGTCTTTGTTAAATAGGCCATGGCTTTTGGCGTGGAGCTAATTTTTACATCCTTTAAATCTTTAACTGGTGTTTGGCATCATAGTGATAGGTTTACAGAAAGATTTTGGAAGCATTCCTTCCTTTTATGTTTTATGGAATAATTTGATGATTATTAGTGTTAGTTCTCCGATGGTTTGGTAGAATTCTGTATTGAATCCATCTGACCCTGAGCTTTTTGAAGTTGGGAAATTTTAAGTTACTGCTTTTATATTGTTGGTTGCCATAGGTCTGTTTAAACTATTTACTTCATCTTGAATTAATTTTAACTGTGGTAGGTCATACACATCTAGAGATTCCCTCTCTCTCTCTGTCTCTGTCTCTGTCTCTGTCTCTCTCTCTCTCTGTCTCTCCCTCTCCCTTGCTCCCTTCCTCCCTCACTCTCCTCTCTCCTTCCCTCCCTCTCTCCCTTCCTCCCTCCTTTCTTCCTTCCCTCTCTCATAGGAACTTAGCGCTATGGACTTTCATCTTAGGACCTTCACCTAGAGTTTGGCTCTACTACGTTTTTATTTTCATTCCATTATAGGAATTTTAAACTTTCCTCTTTCTTTTCCTGACCCAATCATTGTTCAGTAGTGTGTTGTTTAGATCCCACGAGTTGATGTTCTTTCTGTTGTTTCTGTGGCTGTTCCTTTCCAGTTCTATTTCAGCTAGAATGTAGGATATGGCAGCAGTTTTCCTATATCTTTCCCACATCTTGCTTTGTGTTCTAATACACAGTTGACTTCAGAGGTCCCATGGGCTGCTGAAAAGAACGTGCATCCTTATTAAGTAATGACGTTATTTAGCTGTCCTTCGGTGAGAGTTTGGCATTCAAGTCACACACTATCTATCACTATGTTGGGTTTAATCTGTGGTTTCAGATCTATTAACTTATTTTATGAAGTTTGGTGAGTCTATGTTTGGGGAATAAATATTTGTAATTATAATATCTTCTTGGTGGATATTTTTTAATGAGTATGAAGTGAACCTTCTCATTCTTTTGACTTGTTTGATTTAAGGTTTATTTTTCATATATTAGAATAGCCAAGCCTGACTGTTTTTAGTTCAATTTGCATGGAATATATTTTTTCATCCTTGTATCCTAAGTTTATATCTATCATTTATGGTGAGATACGTTTCTTGGAGGCAGCAAGGAGGTGGAACCTATTTTTCAATCTGCTAGTCTGTGTTACCTTGACTGGGAATAGAGGCCCTTAACTTTAAGAGTTATTATCGAACAGTGTGCATTAGTTCCTTTCATTGTTTTGTGCTGTTTTTTTAAAAAAACAATTCTAGAACAGTTAATCAAAAGAGGTCTATTTATTGCCTGGGACATCTTGGCTGTAATTAACCTTTCATACCCAAGTATTCCTTCCGGGTGTCCTCTGTAGAACTCACTGAGAGGTCATAAATTCCTTTAATCTGTTTTATTTTTTATCGTAGAATACTTTTCTTTCTTTTCCAATTATGGCTGTTGGTTTTGTTGTGTGTAATAGTCTGGCCTAGAATTTGTGGTCTTTCATAGCTTGAAGAATATCAGTCCAAGCTCCCCTGGCTTTTAAACACTCCATTGAAAAGTCAGTGGTTATTCTGTGGGCCTGCCTTTGTGAGTGAGTTGACCTTTCATTTTTGGAGCTTTCAACGACCTTTGTCTGCTCTATGCATTTAGTGTTTTGACGATAATGTGTTGTGGGTGGTTTTCTTTTCTTGGTCATGTCTATTTTTTGGCTGTGGGCCTCTTGCACTCTTACACCTACCTCTTTCCTTAGATTTTGGAAATTTCTTTCTGTGATCTTAAAAATATTTTCTGTGCCTTTGAATTGGGTTTCTTCCCCTTATTGCTTTTAACTGTTATTCATAAATTTGGCTTCTTATTAATTTCCTAGTGTTCCTGCATGTTCCAGTTACACTTTGGATTCATTTTTTAAGTTTTAGCATTTTCTTTGGCTGAGCGATCCAGTTTCTCCAACCCTGTTTTCAGGCCCTGATATTTTCTACTCCATTTGCTCCCTCCTATTGATAAGACTTTCCACCAAGCTTTCTTTTTGATTTGCTGAAAATTTTATTTTAACTTTGATTTCAGCTTGACTTTTCCTCATAAATTCTACCCTTTTTAGCAAATTCTTTCTGTATGTATTGGCTTATTTTATTTCTTTTGATGATTTGCATTTCCTACAGCCTTTGTTCTGGCATTTACTCAGGATCTGTGGATTTCTTGAACATTTTTATTATAGTTATTTTGAAACCATTGTCTTATATGCTATTATAAGTTGTTTTTCTCAGAGAATATTTCTATGGGAGAGCCCAGTTTTGGAAAAGCGATATTGAGCTGGTTATGCATGTCCTTTATGCTTTTATGCTATTTGCAATGGAATTAAGGCATCTGGAATTAGGTCATTGGCAGTGCTTCTAGAATCCATCTCTACTCTGCTTTTGGTGAGTAGGCATTTGACTATCCATTTTCTTTTATCACAATGTCTCATTTTATGGACCATTTAAATAGTGCCTGGAGTTCAGTCTTGGTGCCACTTAGTGTCATTGTTACAATGGAGTACCAGAGGGGTCCTGGCTCAGGCAGGGTTAGGTGTGGCCTTTGAGCATAGGAGCAGAGCTTCTATAGAGTCAGAAGGCTCTCTGTTTTGATCCTGAGAAGTCTCAGGCCGGTGCCCTGGATTTCAGGAAATCCAGGTGAGGGTGGCGTCTAGGAATGGTCCTCAAGAGGTAGGAGCAGGATGACTTTATGAAGGAGGTACTCAAGACACACAGAACATCCTTACTTTTGTAAGCACGAGCAGTTATGCTAGTGACAACCACATGGCTGTAACAATTTTGAGCAGATAAACTATTTTTACAAACAAGCAAAAAAAAAAAAATCCTTGTCATTGTGGTGAGTAGTTCTACGCACTAGACTTTATAACTGGGATCATCTAAAAACACCGCAAGAAGTAGCCTATCCTTTGATGAAATTAATCAGAATCAGAAAGTAACCACCACTGTAGAGATGAGATACAGAGAAATTTAGCCTTCACCAATGCAGAAATACAAAGACGACGTTTATTTTTCAGGGAGGCATGGAAGTGTTTGAACACAAAGAAAATGTTGTGAAAATGCACTGTCACAAAGTCACATCCACAAAGGCACATAAAATGAATTAGAAGTCTTTGCGCTGTTTATACCTCTGGTATCAAAGATGAAATGCATAGCACAGAACATTGTGCAAAAATGTTTGTCAATTTAAAAGGCTAAGGAAGATTGCTCAGGAAGGCACAGAAACAAAGGAACTTAAAAAAAAAAGCATACTTGGCATCTGAGAATCTCGCCAGTGTGGAATCTATGTGTGGAGGAGCCCACGGGGGCACACACACATCATTAACTGCAGTTTGAGGGCTCCCATCTGGGAGAACATTTGCTGGGCTTCTTGTTCAGGGTCAGTCTCTCCTTAAAGGACATGTTCACGTGGTGCTGCACAGTTTGAAATCCCATGATCTGACATCTGCTCTTAAGAATACTTCCTGTTACAGCTGCTTCTCTCCTGTGCCATGCTTCTGTGTTGATTTGGACACATGAAAGTCCACTCCTCAGGCATCCGTACACAGATCACCAAGTTGGCAGAAATAATTCTGCTACTAGGCCAGCAGCATCCCCAAATGGCCTCTTATTTTGCTGTTGCACATGACAACTTTTGAAGTCGTCAGTGACTCCACTGGCTTTGTGCAAACACTTTGGACAGAGGGATTGAAGGCATCCAGCTGGGACTGACCTGGAAGCCTTCCTGGGGCCAGGGCGAGCTCTTGTAGAACTGGAAGAGGCTACTCAAGCCTCCAGGAGGACAGCCATTAACACTCCCAATGAGCTGTAACAATCCGAACCATGAATGATCAGAAGGCAAGAGAGCCCTAGAAGTACAATAGCGGCACTCACATCCTGGGGTATCTAATTGGACTCAAGACCCTCTAAATAGGGGAGAACTCATGCCTTTCATGGTAACCATATACTATTACCCATGGCTGATGAGGGCATGATCCATGTAGGAGAATCTACTACTGCCATTTTCCTAAACCAGTGTAATTTCTAACTGCATACTAAAAGCTCTCAACATGTTATTGGCTAGAAGGCATGTAGAGAAATGATGCGTATTTGTGTGTTGTTGAAAGCTGGGCCTAAGGCCCTGCACATGTACAAACACATGCTCTACCACTTACCTACATGCAATCCCTGCTTAACTTAAAATTTACCATCCTTTTGTCACCCTAAAACCTTTCCGGGGCACAGTTCTTTTGCCTCTGCCTGGGATTCTGGTCCTAGGGATTTTGTTTTTCAGGATTTCAACATTTGAGATAAGTGATCTTTGGAATTATGATAGTCAGGATTTTAGACTTCGGGGTCTTTTACCTTACATTCACGATTGTGGTCTCAGGGATTGTGCATTTGGGGATTAGGGTTGACATCACTTCCCAAGAAACACCATAAGGAATTCAGATATGCAGAACCTTGGCTTTAGCCTTGTGAGAGGAGATTTCAGGCATCTGACCATCAGAACCAAAAGATAAGTTTGAGTTGTTTTAGGGCTTTGAACTTGTTACAGCAGCAACAGGAATCACGCTGTTCACTTAGTAAAAAAAGAGAATATATACAGGTCACAAACAAAAACTCACACCTCAATGCTAATGATCCCTGTATAAAACTAAAGACTATACTGAACGTGAAAGCCAGGAACACAGCATGTTTTCAGTTATAAACTGGGCAGGAATATTGGCATTGATTAATGGAGAGTTTCAAGGATTTTCTGCAGAGTGAAATAGACAGAGCAGGAACCCAGGGGTAGTGGGGAGTTGAATTCAGTTCACTCTGCCAATGACAGGCCAAATCACATGATTAATTGATAAGGCAGATATAATTAGCATGTAGACTATTTTGTTTTTTGTAAACCATGGGTAGAGTTTCTTTCTGTGAACCCCAGGAAAAGACATAAAGCATGATTACCGATCAGTTCACAGAGAAAACCTTAGTACATGTCTAAAAGCAGTATTGGCAGTATTGCCCATTTTTAACATTATAGGAATAAGATTTAAATCAAGAAAACAAATCCCAAAGCCTGAAAGCATCAGTGATGAATCCAAAATGAAAACAAAATGAAATATGAGAAGAGACAACTTTCTTAAGTCAGGGAAAAAAAAAAGAAAAGAAAAAGAACCAATCAAAATGAACAGGGTACCATGACGGAGTAGAGTCATCATGGCGATGAACGGCTCCTTCCATAACCCAACCCATGTGTCTACCGCATCAGAAGCACAAAGGAAAAGCACATGGCTGTGCCAATTGGTGCAAAGAAAGCAATGGGGTAAATCCAGCATCCATTTGTGATTTCAAAATGTAGCAAGGAATACAAGGAGATGCTTTCATTTATATATTTGGGAACACACACACACATATGCATGCAGCAACGATGAATAAAAAAGATATAAAAATGTTAAAGAGAGCAAGGAGGGGTGTATGAGAAGGTCTGGAGGTAGGAAATCTAGGAGGGTAATGGTAATCAAAAAAAAAAAAAACAGAGCACACATGCACACAATTCATACTATATACAGTCCTGTATAAATGTATTGCTGTGTTTTCCTGAATTAACTCAGTTATATATGCATCTTAAGGTATCATCAATTTATACATGTGAGGTTTATATTTGTACACCAAATCCAAGCAGTGACCTCGTGTCTGCAGTATACCCTTTCAAGGTTTCCATTATTTTGAGTGAACACCAGCTTCCAAATACTAACCAAGAACCATAGCGTGTGTCTCCGGTGGACAGCTCACTTTCCTTCCACTGTGGTCCTTCCTCATCTGTTCCTCTCTTTAACACAGGCACACCCTGTGTTATGTCCTAGAGTTAGTTGACAAGTAGCCTGCCTCTTGGCCCAGTGAATCCTTCATCCAATGGAAAGACAAGCCAGAAGAGCAGCAGCTGCCTGCCTTCCTATAATGCCTCCCACAGCGAATTCCAGTTCGCTGGGATGAGACTGGTGGGCATCTGAACCAAACTGAGGTGATGCCAGTGGAAGTGTTATCTCAAAGAGAGGTTAACATGTCTTTTAAGGGTAAGAAGTCCAACTTGGAACCTCACATATTGATGGATAGTATAGTTGAAAGCTGAATAAGTCTACGATGCTTCTGGTCACCCAGCTCAGATGTGGCTGATTCCATATAGCCCACAAGACTACCTCAGCTATTACTTGAGCTACAAAGAGTTTCTTGCTTTTGCCTATAGGAAAAAATTTCAAATGTCTACCCCAGAAGCATAAGGCCACTCAAAGCAAAGTTCAAGAACTTATCTATAACATATACACACCCCACAAATATTTGGCTAGTGAGGAAGGCTAAGACCACTCTTTAAATTATTCTCAACTAAACTTTATTTTAAAGTCACATCTAGTAGGTAATAGCTCCTTCATGGTTTAGCCTGCCTTCTTTTTCCTGTTCATGTTAAATCTACATGTCCTTGAGCTCTTAAAAGGATCGTACACAGTTATGTAGTTCTTAGAACTAACTCTTAAGTATGTTAGCTTTACAGCACACTAAGACCACCAGGCCAAAGCATGCACTCTGCTCTCACAACACCTTGGACACCATGGCTGATGTCATCCAGTGGAAGGTGTGACTTGTCCACTGTTGCCACCTCGCGTGTACACTGGCTTTTGACACCAGAGGATCAGACTGCCAACACTATGCTAGCTGGTCAACTCACAGAATGCTCCAGCCTCAGCCTCCTATTCTCCCATAGGCGCTGCCCAGTGCAAAGCTCCCACTTAAACTCTGGTCTTCAGTCTATCTCCTTGACAACTGGAAGTCATGTTATTAACCTCACAAGACCGTCTCAATGTCAGCTCCCTGAACTGTGCTTAGCATATTCTAGACATGCAAGAATTTGAGCTGAGATTCATCCTGTGTACATAGAAAAGTATGTGTTACTGGGAGTACTCTGTGCCCTGCCGTAAAGACAGACTGAAAGCAAGAGGAACAGGACCGTGACCGACTTCTTTCTCATTCAAAAATCTCTACAAACACAAAAGTTAATATCTCCATTTAATAACAGAATTTAGTCAATTAACAAAGCACTTATAATCCAAAAGCTATGTAGTTTCAACACAATGGCTATGATTTTTAAGTTCTTCTGTGCATATTTTACACAGTTATAATCATGCTGTGAATAAGATCTTGTACCCTGAATTATGTTTGTAGATATTATTGACACTTCTATTTCATTATTATGTCCTAATAACTGTAATTTTTAAACAACAACATAGGATTTCTTTGAGTGGGTAAACTATAATTTACTTGGCTCTTTTCCAATTTTTTGACAGCTACATGGTTTCTACAGTTTGTGACTTTTACAAATTGAATCAGGTCAGGTGAGTTAACAGAGGTGAGTGCTATGTGGTTAGGCAGCATGGATGCTAGAGATGGGATCAGAACGTTTGTAAGGGGTTGATGAATGACAGAAAGCTAGGGTTTGTGCATTGTAGGGTCTAAAGGTTGGGAGCTACCTGAGTGGCTGCTGTCATTGGTACTGCTGGAGTGACTCAACACCAGCTGTGTTTTTCTGTCCCTCTATAGTCACTGCACAAAACCCAAAGTCTCAAGAGAGAAGATATATGCCAGACATAGGGTAGATGAAGACCCTATGCCTAGATTCACAGTAGGGTCAAAACTGTACACAGTAGGGCAGAGGTAAAAAGATGTTCCAAAGAAAATAAAGACACTGGGATTGTTGAACAACAATTTGTATCTCCATTGTATAAATGCTTTGTCTTCCTACATATTGTTCTTTCTAGGTTTTGGGACAATTTGCTCAGTTGACATTTCCTAATTTGGGAATAATTGGGTAAAAAGGTAGAACTCCTGGGATGGTTTGTACTGCACATCTTCAGTTATGTATATCTGTGGATATGTATTTATATACATAATGTTTGTGGAAGTACAGAGAGACCCTTGTCAGGGTCAGCACTCCCCACAGACACGTTCTGCATTCACACATCCGAACAACTGGGGATCAAAAGATACTGAACATGTACAGATATCTTCCTCCCCACTATTGCCTGAATAACACAGTATGACAAGAACTGATACAGCTTTCCCATTACACTAGACATGGGGAGCAATCTAAAAGCAACTTAAAACATTTGAACAACTATGTAGGTAATAGACAAATACTACACTATTTTATATGATGGACTTGACAATCTGTGCATTTTGATATCCATCTCCATGGTCCTGGAAACAATCCTTTGTGGGTATTAGGAACATCTGTGCTTGGGAATTGTGAATTAAGATGAGGACTTGGGAACTGTGTAACCATGGTAAACAGTTTATTCTAACAATGTCTATATCTAAATAGTAGCTAAATGTAGCTAAATAGTATGATTTTTGGTATAGGGCCAAAACTGCTGTGTCTTATTTGGAGTTTCCTGCATAAGAACTGACAGTGTGCTGTTCTAAATTCCCAGTTTGGAATTCTATGAAAGGGATAGATTTTCTAGAAGAGGTAGCCTTATAAAATCATTTGGAGTTTTTATATGGCTACCCCTCTGAAGTTCTCACTATTGGTTCACCCACACCCAATTCAACATCTATATAATTTTACATGAGTGATTTGCTTTTTTTTTGAGCCCTTCCAAAGCCCTCAATTTAGTTTTCATTGAAACGGCAACTCTCTTATTTATTCCACTTCTATTTAATCGGTTTTTATAATGTTTATTTCAATTACAAAATTAGAAAAACAGTTCAAGGAGCCTTAGCAGGCTTGGGAACAAGTATAAGTCATTCTTGGTAAGCAGACAGCTCTACTGGTGGGAACACGGGAACACAGAGTGCTAGAGAGTATCCCAGGGTGATGAGCAGCAGTGACCCAGTGGGCATCAGCTTGCCTCCCTGCCTCCCAGAGACTGGCTAGTGGGCTGAGTGGAGTGGTCTAGGAGACATCTTCCATGCTTGCTTGGATGAGTTTCCCTTGTGTCAAAGTAACAGCATGCTCACTTCTCTGTTTCAGCTGGCTATATACAGATTCAACCAACTGCACGTCAGAAATAAATATTTAAATAAACTGCATCTGTACTGAACATGTAGACTTGTTTTGGTTGCTGTCCCATAAAACAATGCAGTACAGTGCTGATTTGCACAGCATTTACATTGCTGTGTATAAATAATCTAGAGATGTTTTAAAGTACTCAGGATTGCCAGTTTTCTTTGCAGATATGGCACAATTTAATTTCAGGGACTTATTTGGGTCTCGGGGGGGGGTTGTGGGATCTATGATAAGCCAATGTTTGCACAGTGCAAAAGCCATGATGCCAGGGCTGACAGAAGACATGTTCAGGGTTGTCAGGGTAGAAATGTGACAATGAAAGAGAAGGGACAAGGCTATGACCGGGCAGTGTCTCTTCATGCTTTTGCCCACGTTCTTACCAACTAACCCATCCCATTGTCAAAATCAGTTACTTTCCAATGAGCATGCATGGGGCTATTTCTTGTCTCTTTATGACATATTCATGTGTCTTTCATCTTCCAATAGTACATATATTCTTAATGTCTATATCTACATAAGATGATAAATTTGAAAGCCAGGTAGAATGAGGTGGCATACTTTATTCATTTATGGAATTATTTTTATAAAATCCAGTTTTTAAAATGTTAACCCTAGCTTCTATTTTCTTGCCTTTCCACATACACTTTAGACTAAAGCTGTCATTAACTATATAATTTAACACTTTAAATCTACCAACGTAAGAACCGATAACTCTATTTCTTGAATTTTACAACTCATGAATTTATCATGTTTTTATTTCTGAGTTTTTCTTTATCTGAAAATGCCTTGAATTTTCATAATTCCTGAAGAGCATGTTCATTGGCTCTATAGCTCTGATTTGACAGTAGTAGAAAGTATTTTCAGGTTTCTGATGAGAATCCACCCTACTCCACTTGCCCCCAAGATACTTTAGTGTCGTTACAGTTTAGTCTTCAGCGTTTCCGTCCACATTTCTCTTAGCATTACTGATTGCCAAGCTTCATAAGAATGGCCCATTAAGTTCTGTCCACAGCACTCAATATCTTTTCCAGGCCAAAGTTTCAAACTTTTCACAAAGGAGTTGAACGACTTACAAGCCACATGGTTAGATGTGTCAGAATCAACACTGCTTTCCTGATATCACCACATTTCATTTGCTGAGGTAAACCAACCCAACAAAACAAACAAACAAGGAGATAAGAATGGATTGATTTGCACTCTTCTGCATGTTGACCTCCAGTTGAACCAGCACCCATTTGTAGAAAAAGCTATCTTTTTTCCACTGGGTGGTTGTAGCTCCTTTGTCAAAGATCAAGTGTCCATAGTTGTGTGAGTTCATTTCTGGGTCTTCAATTCTATTCCATTGATCTACCTGCCTGTCATTGTACCAATATCATGCAGTTTTTAACACTATTGCTCTGTAGTACTGCTTGAGGTCCAGGATACTGATTTCCCCAGAAGTTCTTTTACTGTTGAAGATAGTTTTAGCTATCCTGGGTTTTTTGTTATTCCAGATGAATTTGAGAATTTCTCTTTCTAACTCTTTGAAGAATTGAGTTGGGATTTTTGATGGGGATTGCATTGAATCTGTATATTGCTTTTGACAAACACCAGTCAGAATGGCTAATATCAAAAACTCAGGAGAAAACAGGTGCTGGTGAGGATGTGGAGAAAGAGGAACACTCCTCCACTGCTGGTGGGGTTGCAAGCTGGTACAACCACTCTGGAAATCACTCTAGCAGTTACTCAGAAAATTGGGCATAATACTGCCGAAGGACTCTGCTATACCACTCCTGGGCATGTAATTCCCCAGCATGTAATACAAATGCATGCTCCACTATGTTCATAGCAGCTCTATTTATAATAGCCAGATGATGGAAAGAACCCAGATGTCCCTCAACAGAGGAATGGATACAGAAAACATGGTATATTTACACTATGAAATACTACTCAACTATTAAAAACAATGAATTCATGAAATTCTTAGGCAAGTGGGTGGAACTGCAGAATGTCATCCTGAGTAAGGTGACCCAATCACAAAAGAACACACATGGTATGCACTCACTAATAAGTGGATATTAGCCCAGAAGCTTTGAATACCCAGGAAATAATTCACATATCAAATGCTGCCCAAGAAGGAAGGAAGGAGAGGCCTCTGATCCTAGAAAGGCTCAGTGTAACAGTGCAGGGGAATACCAGGATAGGGGCTGATGGGGGAACAAGGGGAGGAAAGAGGGCTTATGGGACTTTCAGGGAGGGGGGATCCTGGAAAGGGGAAATCATTTGAAATGTAAAATAAAGAAAATATCGAATAAAAAATAAATATATACCAAACATAACATAAAATAGATTTATATATAATGATTTGTTTAATAATAAAATAACATGCAGAGTTTAAACAAACAAAACAAAAACACAAGAAAAAACAAAACAACAAACAAACCCCAAAACCCAACCCAAACCACTACCACTACCATCACCACTACTACCACCACCAACAACAACAAAAGAAAAAAAAACAAAAAACAAATTAGGAAAGGTATGGTCTATTTGTGGTTACAGTTCCTGAGGGATCATGGTAAGGATGTCATGGCAACAGGGTGGGAAAGTATAGCTGCAGTAAAAAGCAGGTGGGTGATTCCATTTCATCCCTAGACATTCACAGGCTTGGAGGTTTATGTTATTCACTTACTTTTTGTTTTTGTCAAGTTAGGGAATTTTGAGTCTTAAAAAAAAAATATCCAATCTCTTAATTGTCAGGTCCCTTTCCTGGACCAATCTCCTTTCCAAAACTAGTCATTTCCTGTAGAATAAAGGCAGAATGTGGGGAAAGTCAAGTGTTATGGGCCAGGCATTTCACAGTCCTTTCTGCTTTCTCCTGGTTCTTGTAGTCTCCCTGTCTCATCTTCTGCACAATCCCCAAGTTTTAGAGGGAAATCAAGTGACACTTATTTTCAGCATCCCATGCAGCCATGCAATATTGCATTTACCGACAGTCACTAGAAAGAAAGGCTCCTCCAATTAAGACTGAGAACAGCAACTGTTAGTACATATAAGCACATCTGTTAAAAGGCAGTCTATGCAATGTAAATTTATCTAAACAGCAACCTAAGTCTCTATCAAGAACTTTTGTTTTCTCCCACCCAAAAATTTTGAATTGTTTTTTTTTTTTAAACACTGGGCATAAATTGCCTCCTATGGAGTTAGTCTCAAGTCTAGCCAGAGAGACATTGCTTACCACCACAGAAATCCATAACACTATCACACAGTGGGTACTCTTGCTTCAAAGGTGGAGATTTTCCAACTCAGGAGCCTGCATAGAGAACTTTTGGGCACCATGAAAGTTAGCTTAGTGGAACAAGGTTCTATCTTGATTTTTCTATCATGCACCCACAGTGTGTCTTTAGCAGTAAGATATTATTATTACCTAGCTCCGGTGGGCAACCAAGAAGAACTGCAGATGTTTGTGTTGTTCTTAGGGGGAGGAAGGCTCTGAAACATCTCAGACCAACTCATATGATGGTATTGTGTGTCTGGCACTAGGGTTTGGCTTAATAACCCATGGCTTATTAAGGAGCTTTTGCTAGCTAGCCATGTGGAGTATTTCCCCTTCAATTCTTTCTGCAAAAATATCTTTAGCTTTATTGAAAGATATAGTTTCCATATGCCTTTCATGTTCTTTTGTTTTTCTGTCTCCCCTCCCTGTGGCCTCCTATCCCCCACATCACTGCACACATACAATTAGAGAGTAAAATCTAGATGCACATCTGAGGGGGAGTGGGCAGCTTTTGACTTTCTGTGCCTGGGTTGCCTCGTTCTGTTTTTTCTAGTTTCATCCACTCAACTGAAAAGTTCGTAATTTTGCTTTTCTTTAAAACATGAATAAAACTCCACTGTGTATATGTATCATGTTTTCCTTCTTTATTCATTGTGTTGTCACCAAGAAGTTTAAAGATTTTGGATTTCTAGATTACAGTTACTCAACCTGAATGAAGCTTGGAATATGTGAAGCAAAATGATGTGGAGAAAATCTCTTGTGCACTGTGTGGAAGAATCATCTGTCAACAACAACAACAACAACAAAAACCCCAAACCAACCAACCAACCAACCAAACAAACAAACAACTAACAACAACAAAAACCAACAACAAAACCCCACATGCTTTTGGTCTGATAGCTTAGGCAGGAAATAGGAGGTAGGATAAACAGCAGGGAGAGAGGACTCTGAGATAGAGTCAGGCAGAGGATGAGATTTTCCCTGAACAGTGATGGAAATGGTCACATAAAATGAAGAGAGATAACCAACCATGTGCCTGGATTTAGAATAGAATAAATGGGAATAAACTGAGTTACGAGCTAGCAAAAAGAAACCAAATATTTTGGCTCAGGCATTTATTTCTAAATAATTTAGCCTTAGAGTTGTTAAATCAGGAACTTGGTTACAGATGGAAAAGCCTGTTGTTTTAAATGGCGCCCAGTGTAGGGCATGGAATCCAAGCTTAGAAAAGTTGCAGGTAAAAAGTACGTGCAGAAAAGTTTCCTATCTGGGTGGGAAGCCCAGGAGCTAACCCAGATGGTAGGCGCCAGAGCTGCCTTGCAGTCTCTTTTGGACTGGAACCCAAAGAAACAGTAGCATTGGCTTCCCCCAAGTACATCATGGTTCCAGAGAAAGGTCAAAAAGCAGGATACAGAGACCTAGATGGTTTAATTGGAAAAGCCTTCAGCCATGCAGAGAAATAGACAGACCCAAAGGGGACAGAACCAAGGGACAGCAGCCTGCTAGACCGAGCTAAGGGGGTGGAGTTAGCTGCCATAGACACATGCTGGCCTGAGAAGTCTGAAGATTTTCCCAGAGCTGCAGTGGGACTGAAAAGCCCCAAACTTCTGAACTGGTAAAGTATTAAATTTAAAAACAGTAAAAAAAAAAAAAGGTATACATAATCGTAAAAATAGCTTAAATTTGGTAAAATAAGGTCCTTGGAGATAGAATTAAATACATTTAAGGAAATAAGGCACATAAAGATGAGGGACGTAATGACACAGCTTTCAGGCTGTATAAAATCCCATTTTAAAGGGCTTAAGGATAGACACAAAAGAGAAAGATAAATGACCAAATTGGAATTGACCCAGTACCAATTGTGATTACTATCACATTGATAATTCTCATTTTAATACTGATATCCTGGATGGCTTCTATGTCTTCTCAAAGAAAAGGACTTTAGAGAGACAAGAAAGGGAGAAAAATGGAAAATGGAAACAAAACCTTAGAAGAAAAATTAGAAAGGATTATAAATGAAAATTAAGAATATAGTAAGATGATAGAGATAGAAGAAAAGGAAAAAGATGAAAAAATGGACACAAGCCTTAGAAGAATAATTAGAAAAATTATAAATAAAATTGAAGACGATACTGAGGTAGAGACAGAGGAAGGAAATCAGAACCTACAACCTTGTAAGAATCCTGAAAAAATAGGCAGTTTATGTCTGTTTTAAAAAATACCTAAAAATGATGTTCTCCACTTTGTTAAGGAAATTAGAAGGAGGTAAAATAAATCTACAGGGTTACTAAGGATTCGAGTGATAACCTATAGACACACAATATTTAAAAAGATTTAAGGAAGGAATGATGACCTATGGCTTACAGACACCATATGTCAAACGAATGCTTAGTAACTGGGCCACACAAAATTACATAATTCCAAAAGATAGGAGAGATTTGCTGGCAGCCATCTGACCCTCAGTTACAATGGTTGACACGATGGAAAGATAAGGCTTCAATCAGGGGCAATGAAATGTGACTAGGGGCATTGATATTGTCAAGGATCAGTTACTAGATGAAGGTCCATATTCTGAATTGAGAGTATAGATTAGCCTTGGTAATGCTATCCTAGAACAATGGCATACAATAGCCTTAAATGCTTAGGACAAGTTTGAACAATAGAGAGGAACCGAATAATTTACAAAGATAAACCAGGGTTCACATGAATCTTTCACTGACACTTTACAAAGATTAACGACAGCTCTGACTAGAGCAATATCAGATCCAACTGCTAGAGAAATTTTAATTGAATCTTTAGCTTTTGAAAATGCTAATGCTCAATGCAAAAGGGCTATTAGATCTTTAAGGGCCAGATCTGCACTTCTTTATTAAAACTACTATGTTTTATTGGATTAAAACTACTATGAATACAGAATCTAATACTAACAATTACAGGAGGATAAACAATTACAGGAGATATAAAAACACAAAAGGTCCATTGCTGTAGCTGTGAAAGATCAGGTCAGTCCCTAAAGGACTGTAGACAAAGAGTTCCTAAGGATAAATTCTTCTATAATAATAATTCAGGGGGAAAGTTTTCTGTGAAATGCCGAAGATGTGAAAGGAATGGGCATTAGCCTCATGAATGTAGATCATCCAAATATATTTGATATAATTCCCAAATATCAGAAAAATGGTTAGTGGGCTTTGCTCAAGGTCTGACAAAAACATGAGCCATTCATTTTCTATCTACCAAGAAATGACTATTCTGAAAAACAACCAGAAAAATCAAAGTCCATAGGACAAGCGAGCAGCTCAAAACTTAAATAATTTTACAGAGATCCTAAAGCTACCAAAACCCCAGATATTTTGGCAAACTACTATAAATGATAAGAGATCAAAATTAAAAATACAGTTAGATGAAAATGAGATTGAAAGATTAGTGGACACTGGAACAGATGTAATTATAACATCACAAGATTCCTGGAATCCAGCTTGGCCACATCAAAGGGTATCTACACAGCTCTTAAGTGTTGGGACATCATTGTCTCAGGTAAAAAAAAAGTCTGAAATGGGTTAAATACATGAAACCAGAAGATCAAATAGGAAAATTAAGGCCATATATGGCTATTATAGCCATAAATTTATGGGAAAGAGATCTATTGCAACTAAGAGAAGTACAGATTAGCGTTCCTCCAATTCTAGAGACAAAATATAAAAGAGGAGATGTTCCTAATAAAGAAATGTCAAAAATGTTATCAAAAACATCAGACTGTCCTACCTGCAAATAAACAGGCTACAACAGAGGCTGATTCTTCAATTTTATCTGGGGGAGCCCCTGCTAGTAGATCACCAGCTGCCATAACACTAAAGTGGCAAACTGACAAACCTGTTTGGATAGAACAGCGGCCTATGATACAAAAAAAGTTATAGACATGAGAACAACTAGTTCAAGAGCAGCTGGAGGCTCAACATAAAGAATCTACCAACCTTTGGGATTCTCCTGTATTTGTCATTAAAAAGAAATCAAGCAAAATGGAGCATGTTGACAGATTGAAGAGCAATCAATAAAATCATTCAGCCAATGAGCTCTTTATACCTTGGAATCTCACTGCCTTCCTGTTGCTTAAGACCTTACCTGATAAAATTATTAATTTAAAAGATTGCTTTTCATAATCCCTTTACATGAGTATGATGGGGAAAGGTTTGATTTCTCACTACCTATTTTCAATAGAAATTGTCCAATAAAAAGATATCATTGGAAAGTCTTGCCACAAGGAATGCTGAACTGTCATACCTTATGCTGATATTTCGTACAATAGCTATTAGAAATAATTCATAAGCAGTTTCTTCAGTCCATAATTTACCATTATATAAACCATATCTACTGACTCATTCAGATACAAATACCTTAGAAAAAATGTGATGACATAAAGGGAATTTAGCCTTGCTGGAGATTAAAAATTGCTCCTGAAACATATTAAGAGGATATTCTATTAATTATCTAGGATATAAGATATGTCTACAAAAGATTTGACTACAGAAGGTACAAATCAGGAGAGACTTATTGATAACTATAGATAATTTTCAAAAATTGTTGGGAGGCATTAATTGGTTAAGTCCCATAATTGAATTAACTAAGAGCTAAGTGATTTATTCCAAACCTTTCAAGTTTGGAATAAACTTGATAAAGACTTAAATAGTCCAAGAAAATTATCAGCTGAGACTGAAAAAGAATTCACTCTGGCAGAAAAAAATCTATACATACAAGATGTATGTATAGATTGTTTAGATCTAAACATGGTTTGCATTTTAGTTAATTTGCCCTCTACTTATTCTCCCATGGGAATTTTTACGCAGAGAGAAGATAATATTTTAAAATGGTTATTTTAAACACACAAACTGTAAAAAAATTAAGGTCATATCAAAATATTTCTGAATTGATTCTGAATGGAAATGACGACAATGACAATGGGTGATTACAGCGATGATGATGATGATAATGGTGACAATGACAATGATGATGACCATGACAATGGGGATAATGACAGTGATGATGACAATGACAATGGTGACAATGATGATGGTAATGATGACCATGATAATTGATAATGATGACAATGACAATGATGATGATAGTGACAATGACAATGATAATGGTGACAACAATGATGATGATGATGACTGACAATGATGATGACAATGATGATGGCGATGACAATAATGACAACCACAATGATGATGATGACAATGACAATAATTATGAAAATAATGATGTTGACGACAATGATGACTATGCCAATGGCAGCCATGATCATGTGTGTGGGAGGGCATGCCTATGATTTACTCAGAACTAGTATACAATAGGTGATAGAAGACTGGTGCTACTCAGGGGCATCTGTACAGCAGCGGGAGGAAGAGGACCAGGATGGCTACTATTTATTAAAGACCTGGCTCTGCCCTAAGTTTCTTAGTATTCAGTACCCAAAATGGCCACATAACAAGGTAGAGGGAAAAAATCTCCTAGTACAATTTCTTTTGAATTCTATACTCTTCTTGACTATCAAAAACTTGGATTTAGTTTTGATATAATTTTAAAAATACAACATGGATTTCTCTTTATTCCTTATGAATCCATGATGGTTTTTGATACTCTTTCCTTTCATACAATGAATATACATTTGTTTTTTGTTTTTGTTTTGTTTTTGAGACAGGGTTTATCTGGAACTCCTTCTATAGACCAAACTGATCTCAAACTCAAAGGTCTACCTGCCTCTGCCTACTGAGTGCTGGGATCAAAGGCTTGAGCCATGACACATACATGGTGATCATGTATTTGTTTTAAGGATAGAACATATAAATGCCCTTAAAACCACACTGCCCCTTCATGAATTCACCAATCTGATATTAAGTGTTGGTTTTAGGTATGTTCCTGATAAACAGAGGTTTAGAAAGGCTGACTAGTTTACCAAACTTGTTAAAATTATACTGAAAGAATATTGTAACCCTAAAAAGTTTGTAACAATATTTATCACCAAGGTGGTTGAATAAATACTCAATTTTATGTTTGTCTAATTTTTCTATGGGTTTATATTAAGCCATTTAAATGAGACTCATTTCAATTTTAGTTGTAGCATAAAGATAATTGGTGTTTTGTTCCAGACAGACTCCCACACAAAAAATTCAAACTAGATGCACTAAAAATGTTGGGCAACTTTATGATCTTTAGCCCATATTATGGTTATTAAGAAGTTGATCTTAAAACAGATTTTGGAGGATATTTGCCTGAAGATTTTGAATGAAATTAGAAAGACAATTTTAATAGTCCTCTAAAGGATTAAATTGCAAAGAAATTTGTAGTGTTTCATTGGCCAGAGAAAGTGTGAGAACTGCCCATGGATTGGAAATGGATTGGCAATTGGGAGAGAGAGATGCAGTGTGAGTGAGTGTGTGTGTGTGACATGTATATGTATGGTGTGTGTGCTTGTATGGTGTGTGCATGTGTGAATGTGTGTGTGTGTGTGTGTGTCTGAATGTGTGGTATGTGCATGCATTTGTGTGGTATGTGTATGTGTGAATGTATTATGTGTGTTACATATATGTGTGAATGTGCATTTTGTGTGTATGTGTGAATGTTGTGTTTGTATAGTATGCATATTTATATATGAATGTGTGTATCTATTGTGTATGTGTTATGTGTGAGTTCATATGGTATGTAAGTGTATGCATGTGCATGTGTTTGTGTGGTGTGTGCATATGTGTATGTGTGTATGTGTGAATGTGTGTGTGTTTTGTAGCCTAGGCTGACAATGACTCCAGTTCCAAGAAATAGGCCTGACATCAGGAAGGACCATATAGGGACAGAGTCAATATTTGCAACCTCACTCTTTAAGACTATACCAATATCCATGACATGATTTCACAAAAGATTGCCGTGGAGTTGGGGCAGCATTCAAAACCAGACTCCTGAAGGGACACCTAGAGGCTTGACTAGCATCTAAGGTCTAACCTCAGGCACCAATGTTCAGGTGTGTGACAGGCATCTGGGAGCCCTGACAGGAATGTTTACAGACTCACAATGGGGGTTCCCATTTGGATTCTTAGTTTCTTGAAGAAAAGAATTTAGAAAGAGACTCAGGAGAAAGCTAGAGGACAGTTATCTCAGTGTCTGAGAAGAAACAGCAGGGTAGGTAAGCTGCCAGGAGGAGGGGGATAGAGAAAGGGAGGGGTGCTTGAGTTCAGATTCAGAAAATCAGAGGTGGCCTGCTCAACAATGGCGATTACCAAGCAACTGTGCAGGAGGAGTTCTGGGTGGGGAGAGCTGAGTCAAAGAGTAAGGCGGCCAGATTAGAGCCAGGATGGCCAGGCAAGCAGTATGGATAGCCACTTGAAAGCAAGCTCATGAGGGCAACACGGCCCAAAGGTTCTGAGGCTAAAGATGGAGCGGCCTGGGTGCTACCACCTCCATTTTGCAGGAAGCTGAGGAACATGCAGGCCAACCGCTTACTTAAGACCTCACAGGCAGAAAGTAGCAAATTCAGCCCACATCTGGCACAGCCTGTGACCTTCCCCTCTTGTTGCCTCCCTGAACTTTACTGTTAGTGAGGAGGCGATTACGGACTGTGATGAGCGGGTGGGACTTGTTATCCCAGGAGGGTTTATGAGCTGAAAATGTAAACTGCTTCAAGATGTGCTTTGACAAACTCAAGGGTGAAAGATTTGCAACAGTTTATGAGCACCGGGGGAATTTCCAGTAATGTTTGTGAGTTCTGGTAATGGCTTTGTGTCAAATCAGTTCCCTCTGTAGCTCACAGCATGCTCTCCTGGGTGTGAGGGGGTGTGCTCTCTTTGATGCAACCCACTTTTATTGCTGAGTGTGGGTAGGGGCTAGAAGCAAGAATACCTGTTATTGCCTGGTATATGTCAGCTGCTTTATACATGTTGACTAAAGTTCTGGGAGATAAGTATTATTACCTAAGTTGTATGTGTGTGTGTGTGTGTGTGTGTGTATGTGTGTGTATTTGCAAGAAAGAAGCTCTGAGAACTTGCCAGGGATACCCAGCTTGGAGGTGATGGGGGCAGAATTTCAGTTTTCTTCTATGTGTTTTGTACCGATGCTTATCTCCTTGCAAGGACATAGGCCATTTAGATTGGGGGTTGCTATGCAGGTCAAGACACTGTCTCTGTTCCTCACACCCTCATTTTCTGTGATTTATGTGATCAAGTGAGGAGGGAAGTCAAGGGAATTACAGACACACTGCTTCCCTGGCTCTTCTAAGGTTATAAATTTGGGGGTTTGTTTATCTTGGGGGGAGGGGATGGGAACATCAGGCTCCAAATTATGACAAGGAAAGAGCCTGGATCCAATATGTGGGGAGAGAGAGAGAGAGAGAGAGAGAGAGAGAGAGAGAGAGAGAGAGAGAGAGAGAGAGAGAGAGAGAGAGAGAGAGGCACTGCTTATGCTCAGATCTGGAAAACGTTATTTGTATCAAATCTCAGGGCAAAATGTGTGCAGAATCCAGTCAGTCTTGTGATCAGCCAGTTTGGAGAGTCTGAGAGGGCAGAAGGGAGCATCTAGTGGGTGTCTGTAGTCACAGGAGAGAAGAGAATCAGGCTGTGCACAGGATGAGTTACAAGATGTGCAAGGACGGATCTCTACATCAGAAGGATACCTTGGGTGTGAGGTTAGTTCTTCTAAAGCACAGTTGTGAGCTGCTGCCAGTGCAAGGAGGGCTCAAGTGAGGACTCACCATATGCAAGTGAAGTGAGTTCTTATAATAATAATAATAATGATAATGATAATAATAATAATAATAAAGTATATGATTGTTTTGCCTGTGGATATGTCTGTGCCTGTGTGCTCTAAGTCTGTCTGTGCTTGGTGCCTGTGGGGAGGCCAGGAGAGGGCATCAGATCCCCTGGAACTGGAGTTACAGATGGTTGTGAGGTGTTGTTTGGGTGTTGGGAATTGTGCAGATCTTTGGAAAGAGTAGCCAGGGCTCTTAACTACTAAGCCATCTCTCCAGCCCCCTAAATTTTCTTATCCATCTTTGTGTTTGCTAAGGTAAGACTACAACCCATACCCATATACCCATCTATACCCATATAGATCCCAGCTACAAATTTAATAGCTTGGGCTTAGAGTTTACTGAAAGTACCAGTAAGAAGAGGTAGTTATCTACCTTTTAGACTCAGTAAAATTTATTAAAAATACATTAATTAAAAAGAATTAACAAAAGCTACTAGGTTGTTTTCATTCATTCTTGTGATATTATGTACCAGAATTAGTATATCTAAAGTTGAGCTCAAATAATAAATTTTCAATATTTGTATGCATGTATCACAATCTTTCAATTATGAAATCTCTCTACCATTGTCAAGCTATGTTTTATCAGAGCCATATCCTTTGATAAGGAGTTAGGAAGGTAGGAAACTCACAAATAAGACTTAGTTGAAGCAGGCTTCCAGTTCTGGCTTATAAGGATGAAAAAAATTTGCAATGGAGCCTGGATGCTTTTGGTGTCTTGGAACCTAGGAGCATTGCTACAGTTCTCTATTTCCAAGATAAAAGATGAGCATCAAACTGCATAGGCTTTCCATGCTAAGGGGAGCAGGCGAGACAGGTCTGGAGCAGTGAGACCAGGGTGCAAATACAATCCAGGAAATGCCTAAGAGAACCTTCCCCTGATTAGCAGGTGCTAACAGTGGTTCTGTTCAAGTTCTCCATGCTGTGGGTGCTGATACTTTCTTCTCAATATCATTGTTAGGGTGGAACCCCTGCCTGCCCTGCCCAAGCTGGGAAAGCCCAACTGCCCTCCTTCCCCCAGCCACGCCTGCACTGAAAAACTCCAAACCAAGGAATGGCTCCAAGAGCCTAGTTCTGCATTCTTGGGAACTGTGTCGACCTCCTCCCCTGATGTGCTAGCCACTCAAATTCCAAAGTACTCAGCTCTTGATCATTCTTTGGCACAAACTCAGCTTATGCATGACGCGTCATCATCTTTCGCCTACAATCTATAAAAGTTCCCTGCCGAGGTGCACAACTTCCTTAGCCGCACTCTGTAGGACCGATGAGTCTGCCTGGGAGCAATGCTTAACAAATCTGCCTTTATCACCTTTTAATCTGGTCTAATCAGGGGGGAGAAAAACCTATGAATCAGGAGTAAATCAAAGGTCCACTGCTACATTTATTCCTGATAATCAAGATATGAGAGCAGCTCAAGTACTATTCTAGTAAGTGGAGAAATTATGCTCCATGTGACAGAATTAAGCCACAGAAAGGACTCCTGCCATTTGTGATGACAGCGATGAACCCATTGAACAGGCAAAATGAACTCATACAGGTATAGGGAGAGAGAGAGCCCCGGTTACATATGGACCCTCAAGAAAACAACTCACAGAAGCAGGGGAGAGGGTGGCATTTACCTCTTGGATCAGAAGGGATATGGGGAGCTGATTGTTAGAAGGTACAAACTTTCAGTTACGCGGTGAGCCAGTTCTGGGGATGTGAAATCCAGTATGGCCTTGATGGTCATTGGAGATGGATGGTACCAGGATGTGTTTAGATAAGTCATATAATTATTGTACACTTTATTTGGTGAGTAAATACTTAGAAAACAAAAAGGGTGGAGGGGGGACAGGAACTATTCATGGAAAAGAGACCTAGTTGTAGGAAATAAAAAGTAAGCTTGGAAGAGAAACTTTAGGCTGTGTCTTTATCAGCTAGAAAGCTATAACAAAGCACCACAGACTTCTCGGCTTATAACAACAGAAGGGTCTTGTTGATTGGACTCAGAAGTCAAAGATCAAGATACCACATGGTTCTGTGATGAGTTTTCCTGGTCAGCTCCTTGTTGTATCCTCATGTGACATAGAGAAGGAACAAGGGAGTCCTGCAGGCTCCTAGTGTAAGGACATGAGCCTCACCAAGGAGGGTTCGCTCTTGCCTCCTGACCATGAGGAGTCCCTGAAGGCCCTGACACCACACAGGCACATGGAGAATACAGTACCTTGAATGATTTATGCCAAACTTGTTCTGAGCTCCCCAACAACCTAGGTAAAGAAGGAAACACTAAGACCGAAGGCCGGTTTTGTCAACTTGACCAAACCTGGTGTCACCTGGGAAGGGAATCTCCATGAGGGACTGTCTAGATTAGGTTGGCACAGTGGGGAGAGCACCCACCGTGGATAGCAGCATTCCCTGGGCAGAGGCTCTTGGACTGTGTGAGTGGAGATGCTGAGCTGAGCTCTAGCATGTATTCATTAATTTTTTTCCTGTTGATTCTTTATATCTATCATGTGGCCAGAGGGCCAGAGGCTCTGCTAGTGTGATTTTCCAGCAATGATGGATAGTAACCCAGAGCACTGAGCTAAAATAAGCCCCTTGACCTCGAAGTTTTCTTTGTCATGGTATTCTGTCACAGTGATGAAGCCAAGACAGAGACTACCAGCCCTCTCACAGTCTGATAGAGGGAAAGAAGTCTCTTAACTCAGAATTGTAGCTCTCAGCTGAGTTTGTCCTATGATTCTCTACTTTGGAATATCAAATGCCATGTAACTTTGTGGGAATATTTTTATGCCAACACAATCTATGCAGCTAGATATCTCAATTATTCATAAATGGAAATTTACTGACTGCTATTTCTGTACTTATTTCAGTGTAATACCACACTGTCATTTTATTGGTTTAATGAATTATTAATTAGGAGTATATATCAATTTAATAACTGGAATCTTATAAGTAACTAAAGATGAATTAACAAAATAAAATCATATATGTGAGATGTATTTACAGCTTAAAATATGAAGTTCAAAGTTACCTTTTTAATAGTTTTCTATTGGAGACTGTTCCAGACATCCCCTGTGGACACCAAAATCCTCAGCTAAGATTCCTCATATACAACATGGTCATATTTGCATATGACTTATGAGTATAGTCTGGTACTTTCAATTAGGATGTCCATCCTTTTGGCTCCTCTGAGATATACCTGATTGATATTTGTCTTGAGCCACACACACAAAACGCACAAAACGCCAACAAAATCTGATGCATGGATATCCAGTTTGATGGAAGTAGGTTCAGTTCTCTGTAAATTCTCCATGTGTTGAGTAGACATTTTGTTTCTAATTTTCCTCTTACTGTGTACCTTCTTAGAAACAGTTGCTGCCTGGGCTGTAAAGATGGCTCTGTGGGTAAAGGCTCCTGCCATCCAGTTTGACAGTTTGTTTCATTCCAGGATCTCACATGGTGTCAGGAGAGATCTGACTCCAGCAGGTTGCCCTCTGACCACCATACCTGTGCAGGAGCAGGCACATGTCCACATGGATGCACACAGACAAATAAATATGTTACTAAAAATTTAGAAAAATAGTTGCTCACAGATGCAGGTGCTGCCAAAGAGGATGGCAGAGATGGATAAGATTGTGAAATCTCAAGATGTTTGCCTTTGAGAGACAGGTCTCTAAAGATACAGTCCTGGGCTTTGGAGGAGTGTAGTGACTTTTGCAGCTCTGTTTTCTTCTGTCACATAGTAGCACACACAATAATTGGGAACTTGGTAAGGATGGTGTACCAGCGTTCTTCAGTTGAAAATGGTAGCAAGACCTATAAACGGAACTCTAAAATTTAGGCCAAAGGGGAAGTAACAGGAAGGTGCAGGAGAAGTCTCTTGTATTCATTACTATTCTGTTCCTGTGACAAAACACTGTGACCAGAGAAACTTAAGGAAGAGAAGGTTAATTTTGGTTTATGACTCCAGAGAGATAGGGGTCCATGATGGAGGAGCAGGCGACATGCAGCAGGCATGGCTCTAGGCTTATATTTTTCAAAACCTACTTTAATAAGTGTATTTAAATGCTCTAACCTCTCTTCTAACCCACCACTCACCAGAGGTAGTGGGAAGGAAAGAATGATAGGGAAAAGGAGGATGGGGATCTGTTTGGAAAGAGTTCTTAAGGGTGAATCCAATCTGTGCTGTCAGGATATGAGCAGTTCAGTTCACAGGAATCAGCATCAGCAGCAGTGGCTCTGTCCACCCACAAATACCATTCATGAACCAGCAATGGCAGTTCAATCCAGAAGAAACCTCGAGGCTCTGCCAATTGGACTGAGTCTGTGGAAGTGGCAAGAAGCCCTCGGAACACCACCAGAAATTCTTTGGTTTGCTTCTCTCTATGAAGTCATAATAAATGATGACCAGTAAAGAATGACAGGAAGTGAACCAATACTACCCAGCGTTGCCCACTGTCTGTTGGGTTATACTTATACCCTTTCCAAACATCATGCTTTCTCTCAAGTGTCCACTCTAGAAAGACATCACATGCCCTCTTTCTGGCTGCTTCCAGCAAAACACCATCACAAGTCTGTTCTCAGCAAAACATCCTCCCACATGTCTGCTTCAGCCAAAACATCCTCTCATAACAGTTTCCAGAAAAACATCACGTGACACAATGGAGTCTCCAAAGACACCTGGAATTCCCACTTTTCATGGCAGCAAGAACAGAAGTGGGAACTCACATCTTGGACTGAAAGCATAAAACAGAGAGAACAAGATAGTATCGTGCTTCCTCCAGGAAGACTGGATCATCCACCCAAACAGTGCCACCAACCAGGAACCAATCATTCAAATGGCAGAGTCTTGGGGGACATTTGCCATTCAAGCCAACAGTGGTAAATGGCATGGTAGGGAAAGCTCAAGCCTGGCGAGCACTCTCCTCAGCCCACTTTCCAACTCTGACTCCCTTTGTCCCTCTGGGTCCCTGTCATCCATGTGGCTACCACTCACATGTCGTTCCGTCAAGTGCATGGCACAGGTTCACACCACCTGGTACTGAAATAGGGAAGAGATTCACATGACCCTAGACATGGACTAGGAAAGGAATATCCGGTCAGGAATCCTAGGTCATAGTACACAGATGTAGGAAGGAAGTGTGAGCTAGGTTACCATGCCAAACCCTGACCACAGGGAGGGCTACGACCAGTGGACACCTGTGTAGGTCCTTCTAAAGTGTGTGGCCTGTATGAAGGCCTCTCTTGCCCAGGTCTGAGAATGTTCTTTGAGGAAGTGGATGGATGGAAAATGGCACCCGTTAGTCACACATGTACAACTCTGCATGTAAGAATCAAACAAACATGAAAGTCAGATCATGGGTGCATCTGTCACAGGGCAAGAGTTTCAGAGCACACATGCCTCATGGTGTCCACGTGGACGGCTCAGGTGCAGAGCACTTTTATTGTGACAGGTGTCTAACTGGACAACTCCAGCCAAGAGGCCCCAAGAAGAGTGTGATTTGCCCGGGGTCATGAAATATTGGCCCGGGGCTGATATTTAAATACAGATCTGTTGATTCTGAATTCTGTATTTGCATTACTTTCCTGACTTTGGAAAAAGAGAGAACTTAGTTATTCAAACCGGGTTTTAAATCTATAAAATGAAAATAAACCCCTCAAAGAGCTGTGAGGAGGATTAATGAGGTCCTGTGAAGCCAATCCCACAACAGAGTAAATTGTTGTTTTCAATAACTTTGGTTTCCTTCTTCAGCCTCTGCGGGGTTGGGAGGCATGGGGTGGGGGAGAAGGGGGAGGTAGGATGAATACACACTTTCTTCTTCAAATACTGCAAATCAGAGAAAAAGGGCTTGAAAGCAGATGAAAGTCTCCCTGGTTAACATCAACCGTTAGACACTGATGTTGAAGAGACAGAGAAATTCTGAGGCATGCTACCAAGGATTAGCTAATTAGACTCCAAAGGCAATATTTTTTGCTTCAAAGAGAAAAGTGATTTCAGATGCAATGGGGACTTTTCCCCTAAAAGAAATGGGGAGTATAT
Source organism: Apodemus sylvaticus (assembly GCF_947179515.1). NCBI lineage: Eukaryota > Metazoa > Chordata > Mammalia > Rodentia > Muridae > Apodemus > Apodemus sylvaticus. The sequence continues at coordinate 13,501,259 of NC_067485.1, forward strand.
CCATTCTCTGGTTATTTATAACCAAGAGAGGTGATGGGCTTGTGGGGTGGGGTTAGTAGGTGTGGATGGATGGGGTGGGTACGGGATGGGGTGTGGGCAGATGTGGGGGGGTGGGTGTAGGTATGTGGTTAGGGTGTGTGTGTGTGTAAATATAGTGTGGTATGTGAATGTATGTGTAGGATGTTGGGAATGTGGGGTGGGTGTGGGTAAGTATGTGGGGTCTGTATGTTTGTGTGTATGAGTATGTATGCGAATGTATGTATGTGTGTGTGTGTGTGTATATATGTGTGTGCATATGAGTGTGTGTGTGTGTGTGGTGTTGGTCAGTGCTTTCATGCCTGCATTTTGATTTTCAAGACTCTCCTTTCTGAGGTGTCTCCTCTTTGGGGAGAGAAGGCTGGATCATAAGAAGGTAGTTTATTGCTTCTGATAATATGATATTCTATGAAAAACTGGTGCCATCTTTTGAAAAGAGAAATTTAAAAATGGCAGTAGTTTGTTTTGTCTTTGTAATTCCCAGGGCCTCAGTGTGCCTGTGACAGGGGTTTTGTGCCATTTGTCAGCTAAGGTACAAGGGGAGTCCCCTCTTCCTTTTCCCTCCCTTTCTCCCCTGCCCCATGATAAATAATTTTTAAACTTTAAAACATCTTTATGCACTATGTTTGGATCAAGTTTTCCTCCCCCCATGCAGATGTTCCCTATCTCCCTACCCAATACCCTCTTCTTCACAAACAAAAATAAAACAAACAAAATTCAATAAGAATTAAAAATGCCAAACAGAACAAAACAAAAGCGCTTCTTCCTTCCTTCCCTCCCCAATGATTCCTGGGGACCTGTCTTGTCCTGGAATGTGCTTGTTATACCCAGTGATTCTCCATTGCAGAAAACTGAGTTTCCTTCTCCAGCAGTTATCAACTGTAATAGCTCTGTGATTAGGGGTAGAACTTTGTATCTATATCTCTCAGCTACAAACGGTGCAACTGTTCTCTGTCTATTCTCAAATTGTCACAGAGGTAAAGTCAGACTGACCACAGAATACAATCTCTTTTCTGGATTGAAAGAGAAGGTAAGAATCCTTCATGGCTGCAATCATTTTAGAGTCATTTATTCATCCATTCACCTGCTGACTCAACAGCTACCCCCTGAGCTTTAGTGATATCTCTCGGGCAATGGTCTGGCTTCAGGAGGTGCAGCTGCAATTCTGTGGACAGCGCACTTGCTCCCAGTGCACACATAGGAAGCAGGGAAGGTGGTGTCCAACATCAAACATCTCAACATGCAATGCGTGTGCTTCAGAAATAGTGAGTCAAAGGTGAGTGGTGTAGGGCATGGGGTGGATTATGTCAAGTGACTTGGGGGCTTCTTTGAGGAGATGGCACGTGAGCAGATGTCTTCACAGGATTAGGATGTGAGCTGGGTGAGGATATGGTACAAGAAAGTTCTGGCAGAGGACCTGATATAGCAAGACTACAAGATGGAAAAAACTACAAGACTACATGATGGTTGAAGAATCAGGAAAAAAAAAGTGTCAGCTCAGGTCCAGAGCACAGCAGAGCATGCAGAGGAGAACAGAGGCGAAGCGAAAGGAGGTAAGGAGCCAACTAGACCCAGAGACATCGCCCGTGACCTGAGAGCAGGGGGTTTGGCTAGTTTTATTGGAAGGCTGCCATACGCATCCATTTACTAGTGTCTGCAGTTAATTTACATGGTAACAGGAGTCCTGGGTGGCTGGAGCAGAGTTTTACAGCTGGTAAAGTCTGGTTATTTGTACCAGGCCTTTGGCAGGCAAAATTTCTCTTTCCATTCTTCATTATTATTTGACTGCAGAGGCTCATTGTAAAATCCCTTTATGCCTTGCAGTGGCATTATATTATTTTATAAAACAGAAGACATTTTTTTCCTTATGCAATATGGTCTTCTATGTGTTCTCAGTGAAAGGGTGAATTCCTCTGAGCTGGCTGAGGAGGTGCACACCTGTAATCCCAGCCGTCTTCACATTGAGACAAGGAGGTCTGGGTAGAGATGTCCTGTCCCTCCACTCTATAGAGAGTATAGAACGGGACTATTTTTATTTTTGAATACATAGCTACCATGTTGTGTCATGCTTTGTATTGGACCAACCTTTCTTCTCTCCTTTCCTCCTCCCTCCCTCTCCTTCCTTTGTTGAAAGGAGACCTTGCTATACAGCTGAAGCTGGTCTGAAAGTTACATTTAGCCTACACTGGCTTTTATTCTATTTATTTATTGACAATACTCCTTCACTTCTGAGAAGGGAGAGGTTTCCCCTTCCTGGGTACTAATCCATCCTAGCTCCTCAACTCCCTGCAGGAGTAGGCACATCCTCTCCTACTGCGGCCAGACAAGGCAGCCCAGTTAAGGGAGCAGGATCCACTGGCAGGCAGCAGAGTCAGGGTGAGCTTCTACTCCAGTTGTTGGAGGACCTGCAGGAAGACCAAGCTGCATATCTACTACATATGTGGAATGGTCCTAGGTCCAGCCTGTTTCGGCACTTCGGTTGGTAGTTCAGTCTTTGGGAGCCCCCAAGGGTCCAGGTCAGTTGGCTCTGGCGGTCTTATTGACCTACACTGCCTTTTTAGTCATCTCTTCTAACCTCAACCTCATCAGTTTTGAGATAATAGGTATGTGCTAATTTTACTTAATATTTTTGGATGTCTGCCACCCATTTTCAATGAATATATTTCAACATTCCCCCTTTCTCCTTTAAATCACATCAATAAGATCTACATGTGTTCTGACTTCCCTATTTTTTTTTCCTGACTCAGTGTTGTAACATCCAGCAAAGAGTCTCTCCCTTGGAGGTAACTGTGTTCCAATTGACTTCTTTGTCAGTTTGGCTCTCTATACTTTAAGCTTAAACTCCTTGCCAGTTTAGCAAGTTTTTCAAAATGGGTGCTCTCATCAAATCATGCTTAGGTTTATTGACCAATCTCCCTGGACTGTGCCATCTGCCAGTGGAGTCCAGCATCACACAGAGACATACGGTACCTCGGCTCCATCGCCACTCCCTTCCAGAGGATTTGCTTCAGGCTGCTTCCATTTCCGATCCATGCCTCCCTGTTTCCCGGCTTGCCATGGCCTGTTAACACAGCACACTTCCTAGCAGTCTCCTCAGAAAGGGGGCACGGTGGTGCTGAAAATATCCTGAATCTATATTCCTGCCTCATTAACAGTCTGACTGGCTCTAGGAACCTACCCAGGATTTTCATTCTTCCTTCAGATTGTGAAGGCTCTTACCATTGTGTAAGACAACAAAAAAACAAACAAAAACAAAAGACAAAAAAAAAATCCAAAGCAATTCTTACACCTGATCTCTTAGATGTGACAATTTTCTCCTAGATGTGATTTCTCCCCTCCACCCCCACCAGTGCTTCCAATATCTCACAATTATTTGTCTTGGTGTTAGGTTATTTTTATCCATTGTGCTAGCTTTGGGATGGGTTCTTTCAGTCTGTACTATCCTGTCCATCTGGGAATTTTTAAAAGTCTGTTTTAACGATGATTCTCTTCTCTGTTCTGCTCTCTATTTCCTCCTGTTATTTAAATATTGGATTTCTGGGCCTCTTAGGTATTTATTTATTTATTTTTGTTTTGTGATAGACAGGTTTTTCTCAACACTGACAACCCTACTGAGCTGATCATTTCTGCTCCCCCTATCCCCAGTTGTTTTTTAAATTGATTGATTATTGACTTTTTCATATATGCGTGTAACACATTCCAGTGACATCCAGCACCTACCTTACCACTCCTCACCAAGTCCTCCCCCACCCTAACAAATCTCTCTCCCACTGTATGTCTTTTTGTTTGGCGACCCATTGAATTTAACCAGGACAGCCTACATGGGCATGGGTGTGGAGCTATCCACTGGAGCATGGGTATCATCATGGGTATCATGGGTACATCAGCAGCTATACCACTGAAGGAACAGTTCACAATGGCAGTCCAGGGAGGAGATGGGACCCATCAGCCCCTTCCCCATCCATGACTGAATGCTGATAGATTCTACCTTGGGTCCTGTGTAGGTAACCATGGGTGCTGTTAGTTCATGAGTAGACAGACACATGCTGCCCAGAAAATGGCATTTGATAGCCACCTCTCCATATCTAAGATCTTACATTCATTGTATACTCCTCTTTGTTGAAGCTCCTTGAACCTTGGAAAGAGGGGTGTGGATATTTATTGAGGTCTGGGTGCTCAGTCGTCACGTATTCTCTGCATCTTGACTGGCCATGAGTCTTTGGTTAGCCTCATATGAGGCTAAAATCAGCTCTACTATATGGCTATCTCCTATGTAAATATGAAGGTGGTGGTTTAACAACATACCCAGTTTTCAAAACAAAAAGAGAAGAATCCCTGTTAGGATTTATGACCCCTTCTATTATGGACCTTTAACAAGATCAATAGTATCAGGTATGTGGGAGTGTCTTCCTGCAGAGCCGGCCTCAGATCCAGTCAGAAGGCTGCTGGTTACTCTTCTAACAGTCACTCCATTAAAGCATGTGCGGCCCGTCTTGTGTGGCAGCATGGTGTTATAGTATGCCATGTCCACAGCTGGGTTAAGATTCTTGATGACTCTTGTCCCCAGTGACCTGAATTACAACTTCCATCACCATGGAAGCTAGCTGGCAGGAGAAAGCATCCAGCAAACTGCATGCTTCTCTATCCTTCATTCAAAGTGTATGGTATCGTTAACAATAGCATCTTACTGTCTGGTTCTGGTGGCCCACCAAGAACAGTGTCAATTGCCCATATTGTTTTGGGGTCCTCTGTGGATTTTTGTGCTCCTTAATAAACTTAAGAGACTTAATAGAGAAATGGAAATAATTTACTGTGCTCTATATCTTGATCACAATGGAACAAGTCTATACATCAATAACAAGAGAAACTCCAGAGCATACAGGGGCTCATGGAGGTTGATTGGCGCATTATTGATCAATGAGTAGATCCTTTATGAAATCCAGAGGAAGTAAAAGCATTCCTGGAATTGAGCAAAATGAAAACACAGCATACCAAAGGACACACAAAAGCACTCCAAAGAGAAGTTTATAGGTCTAAGTTCCTACATTAGGAAACTAGAGAAGTTGCAGATAAATAACTTAATGATTCACCCAATGCACTGGAAAAAGAAGACCAATCCAGATCTCTGAGTCAGCAGAACTAAAGCACCATTAAGATCAGAGCAAAAATGAATAAAATAGAAATGAAAAGAATACAAAGAATCAATGCAACAGGAAGGGTTTTTTTTTTAAAGGATAATAAGCAAGACTGACAAGCCTTTAGCAAAAAAAACACAAATAAACAAACAAAAAATCCCCAAAACAGAAAAAACCCAAACCAAATGAACCAAACAAAAACAAACAAAAAACAAAATTAAAAACAAGAGAACAAGAAAAAGAGAAGTGCCAAATTAATAAAAATAAAAAATAAGAATAAAATGGGTAGAATTACAACAGACTGTAGTAAAGATCCAAACATAGTAATGAACCTGTTAGCTGGATGAGTAAGATGAAATAAACCTTTTCTTCTCCCAAATGGTTTTTGGTCTGTGCTTTGTTACAGTAACAGAAAATAAATGGATACAAATGCTGTTTAGAGAAAGATGCCTGTCCCTGAGAACCCCTCCCTCATGATATTATGCATTCCTAAGTGACAACTTTATAAGAATGAGGTCTCCACAGGACACAGGATGAAAGGTATCTTCATGTATAAATTGTCCTTTTAGGCTGGGCAAGATATAAAGAGTGTTTTGCCTTCCGATTTTTCTTATGCCTTTGAATGTGATGAATGTGTTGGCCCTGGGAAAAGAAATAGGCTTCAAAACCTAAACTCTCTCAAAACCTGGCATTTCTTTGGCATGTCGGCAAGATGCAAAGATCTGTAGCATTTCTAAACAAGCCACGACAGCCTGTCCTGGCAGCCCCTGATGCCTGCAGTGAGAAAAACGCTGCGCAGACTTGGGATCTGTGATGAGATTATTTCCTGGATCACCAGGACTCTGATGTGTGTTATCTCAGCTCTCCAGAGCTGCAGAGGCCGGCCTTCCTAGCTCTACAGCAGGCAGCATTGCCATATGAGGGCATTGTCATTTCTGTCTTGACGGCTCTGAGTCCACAACCTCAGGTATGGGGGTTTGGGGAAACAAGACTTCCCCTTTAAGACTCTTTTATCCATTTAAATTTTTTCTCTAGAGGCTTTTGTAGGTCTCTCTGATGGGATCATACTCCAAACAAGAAAATGATGTGCATTGCTTGAGAAAGAATTTCTACTCAGTTGAAGTAGTGAAGTATATTTTTACTCCTTCTTGGGGCTCAGAAAAAAAGTGCTCTAAAGTTTGATGTGTGTATATAATTTCTCCTTCCTTCCTTCCTTCCTTCCTTCCTTCCTTCCTTCCTTCCTTCCTTCCTTCTTTTTGTTCTCTCTCTCTCTCTCTCTCTCTTTCTGTCTCCTTTTCTGTTTTCTTTTTTTACAGACAGGATCTTTGCATGTAGCCCAGGCTGGCCATGACCCCATGATCCTCTCACCTTGGCCCTCAATTCTCTGCCATTCTCTCCCTCCATCCCAAGCTCTGTGGAGGAAGTCTCTTCTGTGTGGATGCAACAGCTATCAATGAAAGCTGATTAGCCTGTTTCTGAGGCAGGAAATAGAAGGTGGGATGTCCCACAGACAGAGGGATTCTGGAATAGAGCAGGCACAGGAGGTTGGGGTTCTAGGGAACAGGTAGGACACATATGGGACGTAAGTAGAAGTAACCTGCCATGTGGCAGAACTTATATCAGAATAAATCGGATATTAATTTATGAGATGGTCAGAGAACAGTCAAAGCTCATGGCCAAGATCTATCTATCTATCTATCTATCTATCTATCTATCTATCTATCTATCTATCTCTATCTCTATAATCTCTTAATCTCTCTCTATGAATATATATGTATATATGTTGGGGCCAGGAGGAAAACATGCATTTTACAGGGTTCTTCCAGAAGAAATAAATCAATCTCTGCCTGCCACCTCAGACTTTCATTGGCCAGGGAAGAATAATGAAGACTGAAGATACATGGAGTAGGTACCGCACACAGAGTTTGTACTACTTTGGTGGACACAAATGAGGGACTGAGCTGACCCACTTTACTCCTCCTGTGCCCCAACATCCTGCACCCCAACATCCTGCACCCCAACATCCTGCACCCCAACATCCTGTACCCCAACATCCCCCAGCGATTTGAGGAACTTCGTACCCCACTTTCTTCTACTCTTCAGCCCATTCATGCTTCCTCTCTAAATTGTTTATTTTAAACTGTAACAAACCACATGAACAGGTGAGAGGATTTTCAGTAGAATCTGTGAGTTCTAGCCATTGTTTTATATAAAAAAGAGGAATTCTGTGAACTTCAGATCTCAGGAAAAGGCTCACACATTCACTGCTGCACAAATAATAAGGTCAAAATGATAGTTTTAAAGAGCTGAAAGGCCTTACTAGATGCATAGGAAATTCAGGGTGAAGGGAGAAGGGGAAGAATTCTTCCCAGTGTTGTAGTGTTGAAGCCCAGGAAAGCACCCCTCTGTCCCCAAGCAAAGGTACAAAAGTGCCTGTCTGGGGAGTATGTGTACAGTAAAATCTTTCTAGACAGGGGACAAGGCCTTGGTGGTAGGAAGACCCAAGACACTTCAAAGGTTCTTGGACTTGAGGTACCAGGAACATGAGGGCAGATCTTTCTGCATTGGCCCATGACAGATGACACAGGCTAGACCTGTCTCCAGCAGGAGGGTCACTTTTACAAACTCTGGTCAATGAGCCAGGACAGCAAAAGGGCCAGCGGCCAATGTGTGTCCTATGACAAATGCCATTTTCTTAAAGAAAGTTTTCCATCAGCAGTGTTGGACACTGACGTCCAAGTCTTGTCACATTACTCCCCAAGGGGCTGTGGAGCCGGGCAAAAATGTTCTCTCTTATCGGAAGGACTGGGACCTCATTTGTCATGAGGATGAATAATCCATGGGAAGCCCTAGGCACTGTTAGGATTTCTATTTTAAGAACGTGTGTGTGTGTGTGTGTGTGTGTGTGTGTGTGTGTGTTTTACAGACACACACACACACACACACACACACACACACACTACCATCACCACCACCACCATCATCACCACCATTCCCACCATCACTATCATTACAGTGTGGCTCCTCCCTCTTTTTTTTTTTTTTTTAACAGATTGTAGCTCACTCACCACACATATCCCTCTGCTGTGCATGCTGGTAGAGTGGAAAAGGCTCAGCTGTGGACAGAAAGCCTGGTCCTTTCCTGGCTTCTTTCTCTCTATGCCTGCCAGGGTTGGGATGAAACTAGACACAAACCCAGCCTGCCTGGACAGCACAAGTTTCTCAGCTTAAAGCTCTGAAGGCCTGGAGTCTGAGATTCAGGATTTCACTGTGCTGGTTCCTTCTTGACGTCTGTCTCCTAGACTTGTAGATGGTCACCTTCTGTATCCTTGTGTGAGTCTTTCCTGTGAGTCCCTAAATGCCCCTGGAGTTGCTTTGGATGTCTATGTTCCCTCTTCCCTTTGCTGTGTGGTCCTGGGAACTGATAAATTGCTTCTTTCTGTGAATCCAGTCACATGGAGTTGGGCTGCACACTTGTGGGCTTTCTTCTTAATTACCTCCTGATCTCCAAATGCAGTTATATTCTGGGGTACAGCAGTTGAAAGATGAGAATGGAGAAACTGGGGAAGAAGATAAAACTGTTCCCCATAATATCCAGTATGTATTCATTTCCTGCAAAGATCTTTGTAATCTATCTTGTTCTGAATTTAAACACTTTGGATTACAAACCCAGTCACCTAAGGATGACAACTTGCCCCCGGCAACTGAGGCAAGCCAGTGCATTTACAGCTAAGAAGCTAGAAGGGAACAGGGGAACACAGTGAGCCATTTCTATCCATGTCTGATCAAACTGGAACAGGGGGCCCCGATCTCTGCCTTTGAAGACTTGCTCAGTTTCCAGGCTCTCATGGAAGCGCTGTAATAATGGGATTCTGCACACACATGCTTTTCATTTTATCTTCTCAGGTGTACCACAAAAAAAGTCTGATGGACTAAACTGGCTTTTTATTGGTGAAATTTCAAGGTAGCTGACAAAAAGGCCCATCAATGGGTCTGGTTGAAGCTCCATGTTCCCAGCCCCAAGTCATCTTGAGACTGATGGCCTACTCACCCCTCCATATTGACCTCACCTCTCTACCCACTGCAAGTGAACTGTCTTATTTCTATGCTCTGGAATCCAATGTATTTGGAATTCTCACATATTTGTGGCCTCGGGCATGCTGGTCCCTCTATCTAGAATGACGATTGACCTTTGGAGTGAGGGAAGGGTTAGTTTGAGAAATCTACAAGTTGCTTTGAACTCACCAAGAAGGTCAAGAGCCTAGTAATTAAGATACTGGTTCCCTTGCAGGCAGCAGAAAGCCTAATTTCAGTGCTTTATCTCAATACAGTCATCTCAGCAACTCAGGGGATTGGTTCCTGTGGGTATTAGAATCAAGGGGTGCTGGAGTCTCTTTATAAAAGTGGTTATGTTTATGCACATAACCTAAGCAATCCTCCCGTGTATTTGATCATGTCTATATTGTCTGCAATTGTCAGTGTAATGTGAAAACCGTAAATAAGTGTTGTGTCTTATTGAGCAGTAATGGCTCGGAAGAGTTATCCACATTTTCTTTTCAAATACTTTGGGTGCTCGGTTGGTTGAATGCACAGAGGCAGAGTCTGTGGGTGTGGAAGGCTGGCTGTAGTTTCCTTCTCCAGGAAGAAGCTGAGCTCTGGTGGATGCTGCCCCTGGTGTCCCGGCTTCTGCATTGCTGCTCGGCCGTCTTCAGCGCACAGTCCCTGGTCCTATGATTCGGAATATCCCTCACCATCACACCTGCAGTTCAGCCGCTGGAAAGCAGGAGAAGGAACACTGAGGTGACATTTGGTTTGTCCCTCCCCACGGAAGCAATTTGGAGATCGTATGTGTTCTTTTAGCTTCTTTCCCAGGAGTCGGAGCTATTCACAAGGTCACTGCTAGTTGCAGAAGAGGGAAACTTCAGGGACCAAAGGGAGCTGGTTCATCTAAAACACCACTTATCACCAAGATGGTTTCATTCTAGAGATGCAGGGATGGTTTGATGCAAGTAAAGTAACAAATCCTAGCCAGCACACTGATTCAAGACCAGAAATCACATGATCATCTCGTTAGCGACAGGGCAATGTCAGAATTGTTGAAACTTGGAGACCCACTTCAAATGAACTAAATATACTCTGTTTATGGATGGTCACGGGGCTTTGATCGCAGGTGGAATTTTATGTTAAAAGACATGTGTTTAGGTGTCTAGTTGGCAAGGGCTGGACTTGTGGCGGCTAATATTTATCGTCAGGTTGCCTGTATTGAGAATCACCCAGTGGACACATTTCTGAGCGTGTCTGTCAGAGGGGGTTCAGTGAGGTGGCGAGATCCACACTGGGTGTGGGCAGCACCATCCGTGGACCAGAGTCATCTCTAAATAAAATGGGGAGGTGAAGAAAGGCAGCTGAGGGCCAGCTTTCGTCTTTCTCATCTTCCTGATGGTGGATGAAACGCAGGGATCTGCCTTACACCGCCACCGCCATGCCTCCCCTCCACACTATGAGCCAAAGAACAAAACAAAACAAAACAAAACCAAAAGACAACCAACAACAAAAACCTTTAAACTGCTCTTGTCACAGAAACAAGAAACACAATATAAGATTCAGCATCTTTATCCTAGATTTTTAAGGAATAAAGGATAGAAAGGTACCAAGGATGTGGGAAGATATCTTTTTTTTTATTTCTCTTTATTTTCTTATTTTAAAGATTTATTTACTTATTTTATATGTGTGAGTACACTAGCTGTTTTCAGACACACTAGAAGAGGGCATTGGATCCCATTACAAATGGTTGTGAGCCATCATGTGGTTGCTAGGAATTGAACTCAGGACCTTTTGGAAGACGAGTCAGTGCTCTTAACCACTGAGCCATCTCTTTAGCCCCAAGTTATCTTTCTTTTAGGGGAAGCAATTTCACCATGAGGCCTTCTCTGACATGACCTAACCACACTCCATCATGTTAAGGTTTCAACACATGAATTTGAGGAGGAAAGGAACAGGAATATGGGGTCCCTTATAATGGGATGGTCATGTATTGCAATCCAGATGACTTTGGGGAAGACCTGACTGGGGTGACAGGAATGAAGAGATGATGTGCTCTGATGGACATGTGCTCTGATGGGCATGCACCATCATCCTAGATACTCGGTGTATTTACTATGCACAGCTGATCAGGCAGGCAAGCTAATTAAGGTGGTAGGGGAAGCTCTTCCTTTTCCTTAAGCTTAACCTAGGAAAGTGGCCATTCTAATGGGTATGGGACATTAAGGGTCTTTGGCATGTGTCTCAGTCACTTCTCTATTGCTGGGAAGAGACACCATGACCAGGACAACTCTTACAAGAGAAAGCATTTAACTGGGGACTTGTTTACAGTTTCAGAGGCTCAGTCCACGATCACCATGGTGGCGGGGAGCATGGTGACAGGCATGGTGCTGGGAAGGAGCTGAGTGCTACATCCTGATCCCCAAGCAGGGAGAGAGCTAAAGACACTGGGCCTGGCATGAGCTTTTGAAACCTCAAACTCCACCCCTAAGGACACTTCCTCCAATTATGCTGTATCTCCTCATCCTTCTAATCCTTTCAAAGGGTTCTCTTCTCTGATGACTAACACTCAATTACATAAGCTATGGGGGCCACTCTTATCCAAAGCACTACAACACGGATGTGTTCACCTTGACAATATACAATGTACACTAACACAGGGCCTTATCTGGCCCCCCCCACACAGTCAAGGGAAGCCAAAAGGCTGAATTTTCCAGTTAAAGAGTAAGAGTAGGTCAGAGACAGTAGAAGCAATATCCTGGGCATTTGTTATATAATGGTCAAATGGTAGAGGAGAAGGAAAGGCCATCTTCCCAAGGAGAATAGTAAGACAGAGACCTGGAATATGGGGATGGCTGCCAGCAAGGCAGGGTGGGTCATGAAGGTTAGCTTTCTGGGGGTTGGGGGGTGGGTGGGTATGGTTTTGGAGCAGGGAATCATGGGGAAAGATCAAAGCTTTGGGGATGGGCTTAGTACATTTTCAGCTGTTTTCCTAAGAGCCAAGCTTCTGTCTTGTCCTGGGACTGCACAGGGCAGTTGTTGAATTTAATGGAAATAGACATAAATTATTCACAGGTTACAGATCACACTGTTCAGAGCTACATGGGGATTAAAGAAAAATCCTGTTTTCTGAGTACTGGCCATAGCCTCTGAAGGGGAGAGAAGCTCCCAGCTATACAGCGGACTCTCTGACTCTGCAATGTCCAGCTGGCTCCGGTCTCAAAGTCTAGACACTTGCCAGTCCCTTCTCCAGGAACTTCATGGATGCTGGTTTCTGATTTCCGCTCAGCCTACAGACCTGGGCTGAGCTGTCTAGTGAGGTCTCTATAAGTACTCATTTTCTCTCATGGTGACCTGTGCTGATGTTTTTATATCTACTTTATACGACTCATAATTTCTGGTGACATTTTCATTTGTGTCTCGTGTCCTTTACTTCAGCATGCTGCAAGCCTTGTAAAGTCAGGAGTGCATTTGTACCTCATTCATCTGAGGTTCATATGCCTGACTGAGCATCTGGCACATTGGATGTACTGACTAGACATTTGTTGAAATGAAATTAAACAGAAAGAGCTAGGGACCTGTGTAAGGAAGTAGCCTTTCATTCCTCTCTACAGCCACTCCCTTTGTCAGAGACAGGGTATCTTAGTCAGGGTTTCTATTCCTGCACAAAACATCATGACCAAGAAGCAAGTTGGGGAGGAAAGGGTTTATTCAGCTTACATTTTCCACATTGCTGTTCATCACACACACACACAAAAAACCTCAGGACTAGAACTCAAGCAGGTCAGGAAGCAGGAGCTGATGCAGAGGCCATGGAGGGATGCTGCTTACCGGCTTGCTTCCCTGGCTTGCTCAGCCTGCTTTCTTATAGAACCTAAGACCACCAGCCCAGGGATGGCACCACCCACAAGGGGCCTTCCCCACTTGATCACTAATTGAGAGAATACCCCACAGCTGGATCTCATGGAGGCACTTCCTCACCTGAAGCTCCTTTCTCTGTGATAACTCCAGTCTGGGTCAAGTTGACACACAAAACCAGTCAGTACACAGGATCTCCCTGTGTAGCCCTGGCTCACTTGTAACATTATGTAAAGCAGGCTGGCCTCAAACTCATACAGACAGACCTACCTGCCTCTGCCTCCTGAGTGCTGAGCTCTGGTCCTAGAACTGGTCTTTAAAGCCCCGCAGGAAGCCAATGTGAAACAGTATTTTCCTCTTGCAGTTGTAAGCCTCGCCTTTAATGACTGAGCCATCTTTCCAGTTCACTATCTTCCCATTGTTCAGTTGTAGAAACTGAGACTTAAGGTTGAGCTGAGCTAATTTTCATCTAACTCTCCGACTCCAACAGGACTTTCCCGTAGATTGGCAGGCTGTGCAGATAACACCAGGCCCCTTTCACAGGCCACACATGTGTTGTGCATGACTACTCTCCCACATATTCTTTCTTTCAATATTAAAAAACAGCTTCTTTGTTTCAATGGCTGAATCTAGTCTTGCCCCTGCCTCCTCCGGTCCTGTTCAAAACACCAGTTTGCTTATGAAGGTAGAGTTCACCCTTGATGCATCTCACGAGTTTCACATCACATCTTTATTCTTCCCTGGCCACAAGACAGAGATTTGTCAAGAGAGAAAGACACTGAGAAAACTCAAAACAGTGGGAACACAGCTACCAACGATCAGGATGCACACATCTCAGACTGGAGTATAATTGTGCCATAAACGACCTTTTCCTGGGCTGGCAGGGCAATGCTGATGCTCCAGTTAATTTTATGTAAAATAAAGATCACTAGCATGGTGGCAGACACCTGGGATCTTCAGATGCTCCGTGTGCTGCCTTAGCTGCTCTCAATACCTTGAGACATGTTTCCTTGCTGACTGGTTGCCAGCTCCCATGATTTTTGCATGTTAATCCCCCCCACCCATGCATCTTTAATCAATCCTCTCTGGATCCTTCTTTTGGGAAAGCATTTGCTTTATGGATCCCATGGTGGGCAGTGTTGAAAACGCACAGCTCTTTCCAGAGTTCCTGAGAATCACAGATGTGGAGAAGACTGAGCACAAAGAGACTTCGGAGGCAGCTGTGAGAGTCAAACTGTGGTCTCAGCTCACAGGCCTTTCCATTCAAATCCCAGAGCCTCAGAAACCTGCAGTGGAGAGTGTTTTGTAACACAATAAGCCATGACTCAGCAGCCACATCCATATAACAGTAGAGCCACAAAGCTGAAATACCTCCCAGCTGATTCTTTATAAAAACCGTTTACTGAGCTCTGCTCTCAGTGGCAAAACCCAGAATTCAGTGGGGCCACTTTATTCCATATTGTGTGGCATCTGCATATTTTTCTGTAGTCTGTCTATATTTAACTGTCTACAAGTCCTTATATATGGCACCTACAATCTAGTACTCCCCTGGTGTTCACACACCTTACACTTGCTGTCAGGGGCAGGAGGAGCCGTGGACCTGCAGTGACTCTCTCCATTCCAGCATCATCGGAAGTAGAAACCCCCCCATACATTTTTATGGCCCCCATTTACTTGCCTCAGGTCATAGCAACAGGATCAGGTGAACCTGGCTTCAGAAGGCCCAGTTTCTTCTTATTCCCAAAAGTAATTAGAGCGTGGTTTGTATGTGAGTGTTGTAAGAAACATTCCCCTAGCATTGTAGGGGAGAACCAGGACAGAGAAATGGGAGGGGGTGATTGGGGAATGGGTGGAGAGAAGAGGGCTTATGGGACATATGGGGAGGGGGAACCGGGAAAGGGAAAAGCATTTGGAATGTAAACAAAGAATATAGAAAATAAAAAAAAAGAAACATTCCCCTCATAAGGTCCCTAACTCAGAGAAGGCCGATTCTTAGGATGCAGCAGAGAATTTCATGTTGTGTCCACGAAGCAAAGCTCGGAGAGTGTATTAAGTAAAGACAATGGATGTTTCAGATGTTTCAGGCTTCAAATTTAAATGTAGACAGAGGAGGGTAGGGGAAAATATGAGAGAAAAATAATTTTAAAGGACAGTGCACATCTAAAAATATTGATATGGGCTTCACAAGAGAAGCCATATATGATGTTAAGACTTACTAAATTCTTACATTGTTCAAAGGGTGAAATTTACAAGACTTAACAATTAGGCAGAGTTTAAAATTAAGTAGAAAACACGCTCTCTTCTCTCTCTCTCTCTCTCTCTCTCTCTCTCTCTCTCTCTCTGAACCAGGGTTTCTCTATGTAGTTCTAGATGGTCAGGAAGTTGCCAGGTAGACAAGGCTAGCCTTGAACTCTCAGAGATCTGCTTGTCTCTGCCTCCCAAGTGCTGAGTTTAAAGGCATGCACCACCATGCCCAGCCTTACTTTTCTTACCTTAAAAAATCGTCGTTGTAAGTGAAATTGTAAGGTGCTTTTGTGAGAAGCATTGTGTAGACTTAGGGATGAAGGAGGAGCTAAGACAGTTAAATTTGAGGCCACGGTAAGATGGTGGACTGGAAGCTCTCTGTGTGAGGGAGAACAGCCTTAATATGGAAGAAAATAGATTCTTTTGTAAGAAGAGAAAGAAAGGGGAGACTCAGAAATTCAGAGTGATTCTAACAGGCTAACTGGAAAGTGGAGGGAAGGATTGGTCACCTCAGGAATGAAAGCCAGAGGGTGGTGTCCTGTGCTTGTTCAGTGAATGCTGTGCCCAGACAAAACAGGAACTATTGGATCCAAGACAGTGGTCTCAAGGCATGCTCTGAGGGAGCCCAGCATCACCTGAAATATAAAATTGCAATTCTCAGGCTGAATCCCAGACTCACTAAATCAGAAACTGACTTAATCAGGAGATGGGAGCTGAGATGTCCCCACAATGTCCCCAAGGTTGTCAGTGTTGGACAAGAAGTGCAGGGTGTCTGCTGGAAACCAGCTAGAAGTTGCTGGTACAGATGACAGGGAGAGAACGGACTGCATGTTGCTTCCCACTCTAGCCCTGGCTGCATGTTAGAGAAACTTAGGAACTTCAAACTCTTAATGACCAGAGCACATGCCAGACCACCTAAACCACAACTGCTGGGGATGGGCCAAGGAAAACACGTATTTTATCTTAAACTTCCCTCTGTGGTCCCACTGCCTAAGCATTGCTGAGAAACACCATGTCTGGAGGTTTTGATAGATTGCTAGAACCCAGTGTGGCTGGAAGCTGTGCCCAATCGTGTCTCCAGGGTTCACCTTGATGCTAAGGAGAAGGTGATGAGGGTGCGGCTCACTAGGGACAATTAAGATTTTTTTTTACCCTGGAGAGGATGCATTCCATTCATTAAAAATCATTTTTACTGTCACGTCGGTCATGCCAGTAGGAGATCTGAGATCTGGGGTGTAAATCCCTCAGTTCAAGCCCCAAGCCTAGAATTTCACCCTAGGGGCCTCGGACATAACAGTCTCTCATCGCTGGATCAAGCTGACCTTTTGTAAAATGAAAGTAACTGCAAATGTCTCAGAAGTGTTTTGTGACGAGTCAGTGGGTTAGCCCATGCAATGCCAGTACTTTGCAGTTAACCAATAGGAGGCTGTATTACCTGTTGTGTCTACTTGTTAGTCGTGGTTTGAGTAGGATACTCATTTCCTTCTTCCCAATAATATACATTATTCTCACAAATAAACCATGTGTACATTAATATAAAAAAGTAACTATGCTTGGGCTGGACTTGGATGGAGCAAGTTCAGCTTTGTCAGAACAATGCCTGGAGTGTGTAAACATGTGTGTGCTGTGCAAACCTGCGTGCTGTGGAAACTGTGTGTGCTGTGGAAACATGTATGTGCTATGGAAACACGTGTATGCTATGGAAGCATGTTTGTGCTGTGGAAACATGTGTGCTATGGAAGCATGTTTGTGCTGTGGAAACATGTATGTGCTATGGAAACACATGTATGCTATGGAAGCATGTTTGTGCTGTGGAAACGTGTGTGCTGTGGAAATGTGTGTGCTGTGGAAACGTGTGTGCTATGGAAACATGTTTGTGCTGTGGAAACATGTGTGTGCTATGGAAGCATGTTTGTGCTGTGGAAACATGTATGTGCTATGGAAACACATGTATGCTATGGAAGCATGTTTGTGCTGTGGAAACGTGTGTGCTGTGGAAATGTGTGTGCTGTGGAAACGTGTGTGCTATGGAAACATGTTTGTGCTGTGGAAACATGTGTGCTATGGAAACATGTTTGTGCTGTGGAAACATGTATGTGCTATGGAAACATGTGTATGCTATGGAAGCATGTTTGTGCTGTGGAAACATGTGTGTGCTCTGGAAGTGCTCTGTTAGCACTCACATTGCCAGTCCCAAGGACCGTGCATCTATCCAGGTGAATGTGGCTGAGCTGGCCGGGTCAAAGGCAGGTTTACTGAGCAGTTTATAATCCGTGGGGCCATTGGCAGAATGGGTGAGTCAAATGATCCTATTCTCCTATTGGCAAAGGAGGATAGACTTGATCATACCGACACACTAAACCATCAAAACACTGATATTAACAAGAAAGGAAGGAAGAAAGAGAGAGAAAGGAAGGAAGGAGGAAAGGAAGGAAGGAAGGAAAGGAGGGAGGGAGGAAAAGAAAGAAAAACTAGTTAACCAGAAAGCGACATTAAAATAATGGGGGTTAATAAATATTCTCCAGTAATAATCTTGAATGTAAGTGGATTCAATTCTCCAGCAGAGAAATGCAAAATAGCTAACTTGACTCAAAAGTAACTCCAACAATCTTTCGTTTGCACGAAACACAGCTCACTGACAATGACAGCCAAAGGCCAAGAGTCAAAGGATAGAAATCAACCCAACCAAACAAATAGGAGCCAACCGCAAGCAGGCATAGCTCTTGTGACATCTGCTAAAATGGACTTCAGTGTGAAACTGTCCAAAAAGCATAAAGATGCCGTATACTAATAAAGGGGATGGTCCATCAAGAAGCCTTGTAATTGTAAATCTATGAGCACTGAATGACAGAGGCCCTGGGTGACATCATCAGACAACACTAATGGCCACAAAGGGTCTGTCCACACCCTACTGCCATCTTTAGATAGCTCAGCCATACTAAAAATAACCAATAAGCTTCAGAATCTATATCACAGACCAAATGTATTTCATATATGTCTACAGAACAGTCCAGCCAACAGATGCAGAGTTCTCAGTCTTCTTCACCCACATGACCTTATCTAAAATAAAAGACAATGCAGGCCATGAAGGAAGTCACAACGTACAGAGTGAAGTGA
The DNA here is from genome assembly GCF_947179515.1 of Apodemus sylvaticus. Taxonomy (NCBI): domain Eukaryota; kingdom Metazoa; phylum Chordata; class Mammalia; order Rodentia; family Muridae; genus Apodemus; species Apodemus sylvaticus. The sequence continues at coordinate 13,519,690 of NC_067485.1, forward strand.
CTTAGAGAGACTTCAGATTGCTAAGGAACAAAATTAAAAATTGGTAGTGTGAGAAACTTTTGAAAGCACATCAATTCTTGGACACTCAACAATATGCTCAAGAAATCAGCAACTCATTGGAGAATTCAGAGAGCAACTTGGAAACCTCCTATGAACACGTGAAAATGAGAGCGTCGCTTACCAGGAGCCACGCCGTCTGGAGCAGAGGCCGTAGCTCTGTGTCCTTACAGCAGAACTCACAAAAGAGCAGCCTGGGCGGCTGAGTGGGCACCCTTTGCCAAGCTTACTAACCTGGGTCAAATTCCCAGGACTGACACGGAAGAAGAGACCTACACATATGGTACTACACACAATAAATAGATGAAAGTGTAATGGTTTAAAATCGGAGGGAATTGAAACACATAACCCTAGTGTGCAGCTTGCAGACTTAGGCAACCAGGAACAAGCCAGACCTTAAAGCAGCAGGCAGAAAGCAACAAGAAGGAACAGGGTTTGAAATTAACAGACTGTAAAAGCAATAAACAGGACACATCCCTCAACCCTGTCCCTGCTACCCCTCCCCCAACCCCTCCCCTTGCCAAGGCTCCACCCATGACCCAGAACCATTGACTTCCTAAGCCCTGGTCTTGACAGTCACAGGAGTAAACTGTGCACACAGGTATATTTCAGAGGTGAGGAGAGAGCCTGGGATTGTGAGAAGCCTGAGGATCTCCCAGGCAATGGATAACAGAGCTGAGACTCGCTTGAGACCTCATGATACTCAGCCCTGTCCTTGCAAGCAGACCACGGTATTGTCGCAGTACCAGCCTGATTCCTAAATCTAATGAGTGTGTGTCAGGCACTTTCCTCTGGATCATCTCATCTGGGGCTGACTAGGGGCACGGGACTGCTGTGGCAGAGGCAGAGGCAGAGGCAGAGGCAGAGGCAGAGGCAGAGGCAGAGGCAGAGGCAGAGGCAGAGGCAGAGGCAGAGGCAGAGGCAGAGGCAGAGGCAGAGGCAGAGGCAGAGGCAGAGGCAGAGGCAGACAAACTCACACGGATATGGCATCGATTCAGGGTAAGGTGCCAAGTGAGAAAAAAAGCCACAGGAAACTCAGGAAGCAAGGAGAAAGTTTAAGACAGAAACTAGCTGCCAGAGACGTAGACCCCTCGGTATAGACGAGGAATCTGGAGCATACGGACCCAGCCTAACACAGCTGCTGAGCTTTATGAAACTCGTTTCATTGTTAAGATCGGCTGAATCCTGCGTACTCAGACTCAAGTCATCTTTTCAAGTCTTTTGGGGGAAAAAGGTAGTAAAGTATTGAGACCCCAAAATAAGGAAATAAATCTTATGTGGGAGAATTTTTTCATACCTAGGTCAAATAAATCCAAATAAAGATGGTGATCACATTATTTTATAGCTTTTCAATAAGTAAAAAGAAAAAAATATGAACCCCGTTGCTGATTAAGTTGTGGTAAAATTGGTACACCTGGGTCCCGAGGTTAATGGTATGAATGGACACAGTGCATGTTAAAAAGTTGCAACAAGACATACATGAAAAAATATAAGCTACCCCTTAAAAATTTAAAACATGGTGTCATAACGTGCTTATATTTGTATTTATTGTATAAAACACAATCGATCTAAAATCGGTGAGCTGGGATTACAAGCTGGTCAGTCTGTTTAGAAGCTGCCATCTGACCCACCTTCCAATCTCTGAAAGAATGAAAAAAATGGGTGGGTAAGATGGCTCAGTGGGTAAAGGGGCTTGCCACCAAGCCTGGTGACCTGAGTTCGATCCCTGGAATCCACAGGGTGGAAGGTAAAAACCTACTTTCAGGATTTTTTCTCTGACCTATACAAACAGCATGACGCATGCATACCTTTTATCCTTAATACACAAATAAATGCCATAAAGATATTTTTTTAAAAGACAGCAAATCTTGGGACTCTTATAGAAGAGCAGGAGGAAGGATAGGAACTCCACAGGAAGGCCAACAGAGTCAACTAACCTGGACCCTTGGTGCTCTCAGAGACTAAGAACCAAAGAACATACACGGGCTGGACCCAGGCCTCCCTGCTCATATGGAGCAGATGTGCAGCTTGGGCTTCATGTGGGTCCTGAGAAACTGGAGCAGGAAGGGGGGGCTATCCCGAAAGCTGTTGCCTGCACATGGGATATGTTCTAACTGGGCTGCCTTGTTTGGCCTCAGTGGGAGACGAAGCGCCTAGCTTCCCAGAGACTTGGTGTGCCAGGGTGAGGGATACCCAGGGGGCCCCCACCGGCTCAGAGGAGAAGGGGAACGGGGACTGAGGAAGGATTGTGGGGGGGGGGGAAATGACTGGGGGGGGCAGTGAGTGGGTTGTAAAGTGAATAAGTTAAAATGAAAGATGGGGGGGGGGAGAGATTGAGTGTCTAGCTTCAGCAGGAACGTGGTCCTAAGATATCACTGTTCAAGTTGTCTATGGGACACTCTATCCAGCCAAGCAGAGATGAACCCAGTACATCACATCCTGGTGTCTGTGGCCTGCTGAACTCACCGACCACGCCCAGCTAGCGCCACCCCCCAAATAGGCCAATTGGGGGGGGGTTCTCTCTTGGTTTCTTTCTACCCAAGACCTGCGCAGGTGGCAGCCGCTCATTGCGGACAAGCAATTCTGTTGCTTTCAAAATGAAATCCAAAAAGCAAAGTGCCTGGGACTGACAGTGTTGGATTTCGAGCAGAGGAAGCAGAAGTTTGGGAATCTGTAGCTCACTTGACAACACCCACGCGTCTGGCAGGTTGGAACCGGCGCGAGTGAAGTGGCTGCAGTGATATTTCTGCCTCTGGCAGGCAAGCAGACTGGCTGGTGCAGATGTCTGGAGAAGCAGCCCTGGCTCTGCTGATGGGGAGCCATGCTAGGAGTGAGTCCCATGCCTGGCATCCCTCAGCGTGAGGGCGAGGGAGATAGATGATGGACCGGTTTAGAGGCTTTAATCTTGTGTGATGCAGGGGCGGTCTAGCATGGGTTGGAAATGTATCAGATCTGCATTTGAACTTCAGCTGGACGCCTCTCACGACCTAGTGCAGTCATGTGACCATCGTTTATCTGCAAGTGGGGGAGATTAGTGATGTCTCCTCTAAGCTAAATCAGTGCACGTGTAGGGGCGTGGGTCGGTCCGGTCCGGAGCCCGTGGCTCTTTTTTGCTGTTGCAAGTTCTGCCATGTTGCTCATCTAGGCTTTCTCAATGGCTTTTGATGTTTGCTATCTCCAGAAAGGGGAAAGAAGAGGCAAATGCTGGTAGGAAATCGTTACAATGTTTCATGTCAGCTCTGGGCCGTCCTAGTCATTATTAGAAGAATTCACCTCTGGGCAGATTGTAGGAAAAGCTACTAGTAATTAGGAAAACTGTAGGCTCTATAGTGTTTTCCACGGGCAGATTGACAAATGTCCTAATCAGGGTTTCTATTTCTGCACAAACATCATGACCAAGAAGCAAGTTGGGGAGGAAAGGGTTTATTGAGCTTACACTTCCACATTGCTGTTCATCACCAAAGGAAGTCAGGACTAGAGCTCAAGCAGGTCAGGAAGCAGGAGCTGCTGCAGAGGCCATGGAGGGACATTCCTTACTGGCTTGCTTCCCCTGGCTTGCTCAGCTTGCTTTCTTATAGAACCCAGGACCACCAGCCCAGGGGTGGCACCACCCACAATGCGCTCTCCCCCCCTTGATCACTAATTAAGAAAATGCCTGACAGCTGGATCTCATGGAGGCATTTCCTCACCTGAAGCTCCTTTCTCTGTGATAACTCCAGCCTATGTCAAGTTGACACAAAACCAGCCAGCACAACAGGACTGAAATTTTATGTACTCAAGAGCTTTCACTACCACTGTAGATGACGATGAATGCACCCTCCCTTTGACCAGGGTGGGTTCCGGTCCAGCCTCCTGTCTCCATGACCTTGTACCATCCCAGGACAGTACAGGAAGTAGAAGAAACAGAACCACTTAAGCTCCAGGGCTCCTGACATGTGGGGGCTGGGAGACAGGGAATACCTGGGAATACCTGGGAACCTGGGGCTCTCCATGGCTTATTATTTTAGCTTTTATTTTCTTTATTTATGAGTTCAGAATCTCTGTGAGCCTGTGCAAATGAACAGGCTCATTCTATAAACAAAATCCACAAATCACCTATGCTAAAGGAATGGCTGTCTCTATGCCTCAGTTTCCTCATTTATAAAGTGAGCCAATTGACCTAAATTCAATTCCGTTGTTCTCAGCCACTGGTTTTCTAGAACTGCCCAATTCTTTCCCATGTCTCCAACCCTTGGCAGCTCCTAAAAATTAAACAGGAAAGGTTTCATCCACGGCCGCTGGAGCTGCGGCCTCGTTCACTTGACGGCTTTTGGCATAGTCAGAGCTCAGGAACCAGGGTTCTGCTAATGAGGCTTCAAGAGATGGTCACATCCATGTGACCTGCGGAAGAGGTTGTTAAGTCTTGATCACATGATTCAGTGTTATTCTGGGCCCGAAGACCAAGAGAAAGAGGAAATTTAGCAGCTTGCCAAGGATTTGTTGTTGACGAGAAAAAGAAAAGAGTATACTGAATGAACTTAGAAAGTAAATTTCTGTACCAGAAACACACACCCTTCCTATATCCACACATTCCCCTATATACTCTCTCCCTCTCCCTCTCTCCCTCCTTCCCTCCCTCCCTCCTTCCCTCCCTCCGTCCCCCTTCTCTCTCCCCTCTCCCTCCCTCCCTTGTATAATAGCTTGCTTTACAACACAAATGGCGAACCTAATCTCAGAGACGTTAAGTGAGTTGCCAAAGGCCACACAGGAAGCTCTTGGAGGAAACACTGTGAGGCCTGCTTTGCACCGCCCTAGGTGTTCCCTGCTGTGACACGTGGACAGTCTATCCCCGAGGGCTTAAAGAGGTAAGATTAAGTGAGCACACACCACAGTGCATGTGTGCCGCAGGACAAGTCTGCCATGCAGGAGGCAGCAGCAGACATGGGCCTCCTTGTTGCTTCTGACTTAGAGTAACTAAGTCTTCCTGTCTGTGATGTCTGCTGCAAGGAGTTCTATGCGGTCCAGGTAGATTTGCTGAAGGGAGCTTTGTCGTTGTCTGGGGGACCCTGGGAAGTTTCATTTAAAGCCAACTCACATAAGGATGGAGGTGAACCGGTGTGGTGGCAGAGTGATGCTGGGGGGGGGGAGGGCAGAGGCCTGTGCCCTTTTTCTTCTTATGGTGACAGCTTCTGGTTATCATGTGACTTCACTTTTGCAATTATAACTGTCCACACAGGAGAATGTGTGCATGCACAGAAAAAAGTTTGCAAGCTTCCCTCTAAGACAGACCATGTATATATGTATGATGTATGTATGTATGTATGTATTTATGTATGTATGATGTATATATGTATATATGTATGTATAACATGTATATGCTTATATATACATATATGTATATGTGTGTATGTATATATGTGTATTTTTGCATATATGTATGTATATGTGTGCATGTGTGTATGTGTGCATGTGCATATGTGTGTATGTGTGTATGTGTATATGTATATAGCTATTTTTGTCATCTAAATGGGACTTGCTCTCAAGAGGCCCGTGCCTTCTTGGGTAAGTAAAACTATCCCCATTTTGTCCATGTTTAAGTTTATTCTAAATCTTTTTGTTGTTTGTTTTTTGAGACAGAGTTTCTCAGTGTAGCCTTGGCTATTCTGAAACTAGCTCTGTAAACCAGGCTGACTTCACAGTCACAGAGATCCACCTGCCTCTGCTTCCCCAGTTGCTGGGACTAAAGGTGTGTGGCACCCTCTCCAAGGTCTAAAACCTTTTAATGGAGATGTGGAGTGGTGTGCTTGGTGCCAATACATCCACATTATCTGATGGAATGAGAATGAGGGGGTGTGACTGCTCCTAGGCACTTCCGAGGAGAAGGTTACTGTGGGTCTGAGGTGGAAAACAGCCAGGTGTCTAGAGAAGTCTGGGCATGCTCAGCAAAATAGAACACATCAGGAGGAGGTGGGGAGAGGAGAGAGAGGGACAAAGAGGACACAACCAAATGGCTGATATATAGGAAACAGAAGCTGGGGGAAGGGAGGCAAAGCCTGGGGCTGGAGAGGTTTAGGGGAGGGGGGGGGAGAGAGAGAGAGAGAGAGAGAGAGAGAGAGAGAGAGAGAGAGAGAGAGAGAAGTTCTGAGAGGATTTGGTACAAGCTTAAAAAAAGTAGCCATTTGTCCTGGGTTTCTTCTGGATCTAACACTAAGTTTTCTTCAGTAACTGTATATATACACATACATACATATATATGTTTAATAAATATATATAAATAAATACATATAATTGTTTAATAAAATTGGGCTAAGTGTGAGGGTATCTAAGTGTCTTAGATTTTTCATTGTGGAGACAATAATAACTCTCTAGCCCTTCCTTTTTTGTTAAGCATCCTTACAAAGTCCATGCCCTTCCCCTCTCCTCTCTTCTCCTCCCCTTTCCCCGCCTCTCTTCTCCCCTCCCTTCTCCTCCCCTCTCCTCCTCTCTTCTCCCCTCCTTTCTCTTCCCCCTCCCCTCCCCTCTCCTCTCCTCCCATCTCCCCCTCTCCTCTCCTCTCCTCTCCTCTCTTCTCCTCCCCTTTCCCCTTCCTTCTTCTTCTCTCCCTCCCCTCTTCCCTCCCTCCCCTGTCCTCTCCTTAAGTCCCTCAAGAGAGGCTTCTGACATTCTTGGGCTTGACTCTAAATGATGGTACTGAGCTTGCTGGTCACTTGGTCCCTGCTGTAGTTGTGGTGGAGGACTCTCAGCCTCGGGCCTGTTAGCACTTTCCCAGGGACTCCTGGGCCTGGGAGGAGGGATAGATCAAGCAGAGACAAGCCAGGGTTGACTTCCCCACGGACGTTGAATCAGCAGAAACTCAGCAAATAGGATCTGACACCTATGTTGGCTCCATGGACTTGGTATTAAGACATTTTGTTTTTGTTTGTGTTTGTTTTTGTTTTTTGTTTTGTTTTGATAGTGGCTCTCTTATTTGAGATACCGATCCATCTGCTAAATTCTTTTTTTAAAAATTAACTAATTAGTTAGTTTACTTTCACATCAGGACTTCAATTTTTCCTCCCTCCTCTCCTCCCAGTCCTTCCCCCTCACTGCACCCCTCCATCGATTTCTCCTTCCTTTCTCTTCAGAAAAGGAGAGAGAGGCATCCCATGAATATCAATCAGCCCTGGCATATCAAGCCACTGGAAGACTAGGTTTATCCCATTTTCTCCTGTTGAGGTTCGACCAGGCAGTTCAGTAGGGAAAAGGGTCCCAAAGGCAGACAACAGAGTCAGAGACAGTCCCTGCTCCCACTGTTAGGAGTCCCTTGAAATGAAGTGGAGATGGTGCTTTGACCTGGCTCAGAAGGAAGGGAAACATTTGGGATTATTTGGTGCATTGTGTAAATCAAGCCCTGCTGAGAAAGAGGGGGGTGGGGATGGCCCCAGCACAAGCTGTGTGTGTAAGTAAGCATGGGTTAAAATTTAAAGAAACAAGTCTACTTCTCACATCTCACCTACCCCAAAAAGAAGATGTATGTATTCATATGTTTACTTTAAACCCTGCCCTCCTCCAGGAAGACACTGCTTAGTACATTCACTGCCCTTGAGAATTTTTGTTTAAAAAAATTAATCGTTCGATAGAGTTGAGATTGGAGTGTTCACGTTTTTCTGGGGAGAAACTCTTGATAACTGACTTCCAGCTACCAGCAGCTTCAGCAAGAAGCCTACATTACTGATCCTGGCTCGGGTAAGTAGGGAGGTTCTTACTAAGCCCTTAGAGCTAGCTTCCCTGACCTGGGGGAAGAGCTTGGTACCCAGGCAACAGAGGTTAGGCGTGCCCGGGAACTGTCCTTAGTGCTGAGACGGTACAGCAAGAATGCAATGGAAGATGCTGTCAAAGCTAGGGCTTCTTCCCGAAGAGTCAAGGATGGATCAGAGTAGACTGGCAGAAAGACTTACTCTAGAAAGGCCGGCCTGTCTGTTTGTCTGTCTGTCTGACCCATCACCTCAACTCTGGGATCCTCCTGAGGAGCCCATGCTTATTTTAAGGGTGTTTATTTAAATAGTCCATCTGGTCTATGGAAGGGAGGTGGCGTGTTTATTTCATGGTCTTGATAGTTGTCTCTTCAACAACTCTGATGCGTTTTCTTTTTCTCTAATAAGGTGATAAACACACTTGCCTGGGAGCATCTTAAACTCACGTGTTCTTAATATTTGCGAATCTACTCAGCGCCTATAGTCTGAGCACTCCATCTGTGTCCAACTCTGCACAGGAAGCTCCTTCTGTGGATGCAATTGCCCTGAGATGGGCTGGTTGATGTTGAGGTTCCCCAGCCCTGGTACTTACCTCACAATCAGTTGAGGCGTCTATGTTCCTATCGGATTAAATGCCCTTGATGCTGGGGCCTTGTGGGAAGATCACAGAGGTTAAAATGAGCCTGAGTTACTTGAGAAATTTTCAGAATCCTATATTTGAGTGAAAAGCCATATTATAAAAAATATGCACAGAAAAGCTAATGGCTATACTAAAGTTTTAAACATTGAAAAACATTCCATATGTTGCTTTGCCTGGAGAAAAATCAATATAAAATTCATATTTATATTTATAGTAATGGTTTCCTGGGGAAGAAAGAGGGGACATACTGTGGGAGAGGGCTAAGTCTATAGACTCAGAAACTTTTATCATGCTAGCTCTTTCTTGTTTGTTTGATTTTTTTTGATTTTTAATTTTCAATGCCTTGGAATGTATCCTAGACAAGATTTCAGGTGTGTGCTACCACTCCTGGCTGTGAAGCATGAATCTTCATTTGTAACATTCTACTTCATGAAGCTCAACGTCTTTTATCACTTATGCTTTTAAATATATAATAAACATCTTAAAACATAATTGACAAATTAAAAAAAAGATACTTTTGAAACTGAAAACATCATATCTCCTTTACTATCAGTGAGATTCCAGACAAGTTACCTTTGGAGCCTCAGTTTGTGTATCTTTAAAATGAGGTTAATTAATTGTTCTTAGTGGACAGATTGGTGAGTGTGTACCAAGTTGCAGCTCCGAAGGAAGTTTAAATTCTGATGCTATGTTGTCCAGTAGGGACACTAGACAGCTAGGGCTGTGGTGGTTATGCATTTCACAATGGGTGGGAAGGAGGATGTTGAATGTTTTCATTTTATTTTGTATTATAAGGTCAAGTGTAAGTGGCTGGGTCTGTCCCCATCAGTGTCCTTTGTGGGCCAGTAATATGTAGTGGTTTCAAAACATGGTCTTTGGTTAGTTCATCAGGGTCTGGTTCTGTATATACACTCTAGCATGTGAGAACCATCCAATATGGCCAATAGTAGAACATCTGTCTGCTTATACATAGCCTGTACCCAGTAGAGAACCCTCAATCCTGGGACCCTAAAGAATGATCACACACACACACACACACACACACACACGATTGCCAGAAGCTTTTATGGTTTTGTTTTTTTTTTAAACATTATTACTTCTGTTAAATTTCCATTTAAAACTTCTGGTGGCACATGCCTTTTAATCCCAGCACTGGTAAGTCAGAGTTGTTTTTTGTTACTTCAAGGCCAGTTTGGTCTTCGTGGTGAATTCTAGGTCAGTCAGGGCTACAAACTGTACCCCTTCTCAAAAAACAAAAACAAAACCAAAACAAATTCTGACAACAGTTTTCCTATTGCTATTGCTAATAATTTTTTCTTATCACTTATGACTCCTCTCTGTGGAAAGAAAAAATATCCTTCTGAATTTCTTAAGTGAAGGCCGTGGAATAGCATGCCCTTTTTTCTCTTTCTTCATGATCATCAACCCTCTAACCACAGTGATGTGCTTTCTACAGAATCAGCCGAAGCTCCCCTTCATACTCACTTTCAGAGAATATGAACATAGTTCTGCTTTCCTTACATCCTCGTGTTTTCTTTGTTTTCCCCAAACCACCACTTGAGAACACTGGTAGGCACGCCATAGTAACAAACACTCTGAGAAGCAGTCACGGGCTTTACATAAAAAAGGTTTATCACTGTCTCGAGTCAGACATCTCCTTCTCCTCTATCTTCACCCTGAGACTCTGCCGCTAGAAAAAGACATCATTCCGGGACCTAGTCAGATGTGTACCAAGAGAAAAAGCGTGCAGCAGCTCCTGAGCTAATTCTGGAAGAATCTGCCAGAAATGAATCATTATTTCCTTCCAGCCTTCATGGGCCAGGGAAACCCTGTGGCTCACTCATAAATCCTGTAGCGCAGGAAAGGAAGGGAACCGGAAGAGGAGGAGTCTGGTCTTTAGTTAGAAGACCTTCAGTTTCTTTTCGCATCGGACAGAACCATGTGTTCTCTGAGGAAGGAGTTTAAGGGCTCCACTTCCCACCTACCCACTCTCTGCTTCCAAAATAAAGTCCGGATCCCACAGGTATTTGAGTGATCTTCAGAAACATCTAGATCCAGAAATCAAGGATCATAATTTCCCTAAGGAAGATTTTCCCAGGAAGCGAAGGAAACAGAATCTGAGAAGAGGAGCAGGTACCAGGCAGTAAGAGACCTACATGGGCAGCCGGTTCTACTGGAGAAATGGGGGTCAGCAAAGACCTGCAGGGCACAAAAGTATCTTGGCTGATTCTAATCAATCCAGAGTTGGACAAACCCTGGCAAGCTCCCCAGCTCTTCTGAAGGTCCTCAGGGAAAGACATAGCCTTTATTTAGGAGGTAGGAGGAATCAGGACAAGGAGGTAAAAATTGAATACAAGTGTCACCATGTCACTAATGAGCCCCTCCCCCCTCCCCCCAGTTCAGGCTTTCTATTGCTTTTAACCTAAAATGCAGTGTCAGAACACATGCGGTGTAACATTAGCAAATATTTCCTTTCTGGGAGAGAAAGAATATAGAGACCACATCACTCCTCTGGCCCATAACATGTCTCTAGTTACATTTGACAGAGCTTTGGGATTTCCAGGGAGATATCTCTCCTGTAGTCACTCCCCCACTTCAACTGTTTTTCTAAGTGCCAACAAAGAGAGCAGGGAAGAAGACCACGTGTCCCCCTCCCCTGAGCTGGCTGGTGGTTTTACCACCCCCACTGCCTCCCAGCCCCCGCCCCAGCCCCAGCCCCAGCCCCAGCCCCAGCTGTAGAAGGTTGAGCATTTTTCAAGCCTTCAATTGTCAGGATCTCTTCCTTTTTCATCCAGTATAGTATTTCTTCTGACATAAACCTCTCTCTAGAAACACCTACTTGAATTTTCCAATCTACAATATAATGTTTAATGGCTACACCCATAACTCCTTCAGAGACACGACTTAAAATTTGACTGTGAGTATCTTGAGTGTGAGTGGTTTATTTCCTTTGAGGTCTTTAGACTAACGGAAATAACTTATTAAAGTCTTAGTTTCCATCACCTCAAATTTTTTTCATGATTTTTCATGATCTTATTGGCTTAAAACTGCACATTAATCTCCCCATATGGGTCAGAATTCCCATATTTGTATGTGTAGTTTCTGTATGTGTGAGTTTTCTGTTTGGTGTCTCACAGAGAAATGAAGATGTTGGTGGGATTGTCTACCTCTAAGGTTCATGATTCCATTTAAATGTCACATGGCTCTTGGGAGAACCCAATTCCACATGGCACTGAACTGAGGCCTTCATCGTCTGGTCAGTTGTTGCCCAAGGATCACAGTATCTCCTAGAGCTAGTCCTTAGATTCTCTTGTAACCAAGTGCTTCTCCAAAACCAGCAATAGAATTTCCCCTTCGACTCTCTCACGTCCTTCTTAAAGGTACAACTGGGCATTAGGCACCATCCATGAAATCTCTCTTCAAAAAAGAAAGTCTTCTGATTAAAGATCTTAATTAAGTTCCCAAAGTTTCTTATTCCAAGAAGTGCTATATTTTTATATCCAGTGTCTCAGCTCTCACTCCTGGGAGGAGATTGTAAAGCTGTGTGGACACAGCAATCCAACCAGAAGACCCAGATGCCAGCTGTACCCTGAGGGCCTAAATGTGACAGATTAACTACGATGGCTGCACTCTTGGGTAGACTCTTCCCACCAGACCAAGTCTGAATGATTAGCTCTCCTGCTTGGGTTTGAAAAGGAATAGCCCTGGAAAATCCTTAAGGTCTGGCCTTTCTAGTCTCCTGTCAGGCTTTAGATGTGGTTAAGGGTGGCAGGCCTCATCTGTTTTCATCTTTCATGTAATACTCTATGATAAAATGCTAAAAAAAAGAAACCCAATTAAGGAACACTGAAGACAATCTGCCTGTCTCATAGCTACGAGGTGCAAGTTCCTTGGGCAATTATGGTTTTTCTAAATGTGTTATCACTGCTCTACAGAGACTCCTATTGTTCTGATCTCTGGGGCAGCTTTCCAGCCTCCCTCCCTCCCTCCTTCCCTCCTTTCTCCCTCCCTCCCTCCCTCCCTTTCTTCCTCCCCCTGCTGTGTGTGTGTGTGTGTGTGTGTGTGTGTGTGTGTGTGTGAAGAAAGCCCATTTTGGGAATCAGTTTCTGGAGGTAGACTAGGCTGGTATGCTCTATAACCTCAAATTCTCAGTGGTCACCAACAGCAAACTTGCATTACCTGCGTTTGCTTCATGTCCCAGGGAAGTTGCAACTTCAGCCTCATATCTATGATGATAGGCTACATGATGCCAGTTCTACATCAGGGAAGGAAAGAAGTGTCGCTAGTCTAAAAGCACAAGTCACTTTTGACCATACTTTATTATCAAAACAAGCTCAGTGGGCATCTCTGTGTTCACCAGACAGAAAGATGTCATCCTGCTACAAGGATGGGTGGATAGAGGGGAAAAAACCCAAGAACTAAGTGAATGGAGATGCTCTTGGATGTCCCCACTGATCAGTCTAAAAACATTTTCATCTTCACGGGACCTGGCTTCTAGCCTGCCACCTGGATTATTTATATCTAGTCTCTCAGTGAGCGATTTGGTTTTGGAATCTGGGAGCACCAGAAAACACCATAAAGGAGGGTTAGCCTAATGGGTGTGGGTGGGACTTTCTCACTCCTCAGTCCCACACTTGGGCCCAGGCAGTATTAACCCTTAGAATGTGTATAGTCACATAAAAATAAGTTTTAGTAGTGTCTTATATTATTTACCTTTCTGTTTTATATGCATATAAGACAGGAAATTTGGAGATTACAAGAGCTAATGATTTTACTAGAAAGAAGATAAGTCTACTAGAAAGAAGATAACACTTTGCTCAGGAAGGAGAGGGCTCAGAAAATAGTGAACATTCCTGAGGTTGGCCAATCCAAGAGACTGCAAGTGTGTGGCCTCTTTCCCATCCCACAGTTCAATTCAGCTACAAACAAGCGTGATCATTCCGGGCCGTGGATTCAGTTTATTTTACCGTGCAGAGTTGGAGCATGGATTACCTGTTCCGTTTGGAAGGTGCTGAGAGATGACATGTTAAATATGGTGAAACTAGACACAGAGACAGTATCAGAAACCCAACACATATCCTCAGTGCTATGATTCAGTTTTCTATGCTGCACAACAAATTGCCAGATATGTAATTCTGCAATTAATATAGTTAGGTAATTACATTGACTGACCTACAGTTTCTACTGGGCAGGAGTTGAACCATCACAAATCTGGACCCTCTGCTGAAATTGGGTTGCTGACTGGTATCTAGTTATCTGGAGGCATGAATGGGGAAATCACCTAACAGAACTACTTCAGGTTTTAGGCAAAACTAATGTCTTTATAGTTGTTAGGTGGAAATCTCTATTCTAAAAAGAAAAGTTGTTGTTGTTGTTGTTATTGTTGACTATTTGCTGGTGGTTTTGGTCCCAGCTCTTAAATCCACCAAAGTCCCTTGAAGTTTCATCTACAGCACAACCACATTGCCTTTTCACAATGGGCCATTCAGTTAAAAGCCAGAGTCTTTCTCCAACCCTGGTGTACCAAGGTGAAGTCTTACACAGTCAAGGAAGTGATGTTCAGAAACCACTGTCATGCTCTATCGGTCAAAACTAAGTCTCAGCTTCTGCTGTGGTGTCATTTAAGGCCATGGCTTACTGAGAGCATCTTACCAGGTTGCAACTTACTGAGAGGGCTCTCCTAGTGTGGCTATAGACTCACTGAGATGAAATATAGCAGAAATACAGGCATGCCTGCTGGAGAACTGATTGAATGAAATCTGGAGAATGCCTATTGCATTATTTATTTTTTGGACATGCATTCCATGCATTGATGCACAGGACCATGTATGACGGCTTAAAGGGGACGGTAACAGAATGGACTTTACTGTTTACAATTCTAATGCTCTGCCTCTTTCAGATACAGAATGGTCCTGCATGAAATTGAGCATACAGACCCCCGGGGTAGGAAGTGTGTCCCTGAATGCAAACTGCCTTGCAAAAGCGGTGTCCAGGGAGGTAACCCTCCTGATGTCATGGTTTGTATTCTGTGAAGTCAGTATTGTTACCGTAATGAAGATGGTAATTGGACTGGATTTCCATAATTATCCCATCAGCCCTGCCTGTTGCCCTGTGAAAGGCTAAACGCTGAGGGCGACCCAGTTCCTTCTGTCACCGAATTTTTCTCCTCTACCCAAATGAATTTTCTCTTTTTAGGCTTTTCCTGGGAAAGTCAGTTATAATCTGAGATGCCATCTGTCTCTCTGGCCCTAAGCCAAATGATTTCATTAAAAATTGTGACTTTTTTTTTTTTTTTTTTTTTTTGCTTGCAACCTTCTGAGCTTGTGCCGTGGCAGGCAGTGGGGAGCTGGCATGGAGGAATGTCTTGGAAATAGAAGCAGGGGCAAGGATTCGGGTGCTTGTATTTTGGGAAGGATGATTCCAGGAAGCGGCAGGAGGGAGTAGGGAAGTGTGATAGGGAAGAGAGAACGTGATACGGTGTGTGCCGGGAATAGACAGCTTTGGCGCCCACTAAGGCAATCCCACTGGTGACTCCAGAAACCCACAAAGCATGCCCTGCCATCGTATCAGTCAAACAGCGAGGAAGCAGGGGTGCTCACCACCAACTCTCCTCCATGAATGTTGAGGGGACTTCTAGTGCAGACATTTACTATGGTGCCAGGGTGTGCTCTGCTGTTCTTCAAGACTTAAGAGCCTTCAAAGAGTATGGGAAAGTGACTGTCGCTGGGTCTACTGGCGGGTTTTGTGTGTCACCTTGAAACAGCTAGAGTTATCACAGAAGAAGGAGCCTCCCTTGAGGAAATGCCTCCATGAGATATAGCTGTGGGGCATTTTCTCAATTAGTGATCAAAGGTGGGAGGGCCCTTTGTGGGTGGGGCCATCCCTGGGATGGTGGTCCTGGGTTCTATAAGAAAGCAAGCTGAGCAAAACAGTGGAAGCAAGCCAGTAAGGAACACCCCTCCATGGCCTCTGCATCAGCTCCTGCTTCCTGACCTGCTTGAGTTCCAGTCCTGACTTCCTTTGGTGATGAACAGCAGTGTGGAAGTGTAAGCTGAATAAACCCTTTCCTCCCCAACTTGCTTCTTGGTTATGATGTTCATGCAGGAATAGAAACCCTGGCTAAGACACTGGGATGTGGTTGACCGTGGACGGCTAACCGGTGCGTCAGGCACTCAGCTCTGTAAACAGGCGGAAGGGAGGGCTGTGTAAAGCACAGGCCTTTCCTTTCACTGCCCTCCCTGCTTTGCTCATATTAATGTTTGTGCCTTTGCTTATGAAGTGTTTTGATGCCTAGTTTTTTTTTTCCATATTGTTCTCCTCACAGTTTGATGTTGAGGTAACATGAGCCTCAGGAGTAAATTGGCAATCTTGTCTATTTTCAGATGGAGGCAGGGTAGTGTCTCCTCTTAATAAACTCACCAGTATATGGCCTGGGATGTTATATTTGGTAGAGTTTTAAGTAATAACTCAATTTCTATCCATTTATAGTGTCTATTTTTTCTTGAGCTACAGGGTAGCAGCTTCTGTTCCGTAGCTTTTTTATTTCATCTAGGCTATCTAATTTGTGTGTATAGTTTTGCTTATAATATTTCCTTAAAAATTTTTTTGGATTTTTTATACATTTATGGGGATGCTTCCATATATGTTTCTAATGTTGGTAATTTCTGCCTTGTTCCTCCCCACCTTAGTCCATCTGAAGATAAACTCACTAACAAAACTAACCCCTCCTCCTAAAAAACAGATAACCTGGGCTGGGTGGCTGTGACACACACACTTGTGAGGCAAAGGTAGATGGATCTCTGTGAGTTCAAATCCAGCCTGGTCCACAGAGTGAGTTCCCGGACAGCCAGGGCTACACAGAGATGGTGACAACAATAACAACAACAACCGCCACCACAACAACAAACCTTATATCCTGTGGATTCGTAGTCCTGTGTGTTTAGCTTACATGCAATCTGTACTTCTTTAAAAGTTCTTGGAGTGTGCAGCCTAGGAAAAGCAAGTGAGCACTGTGTATGAGTCTGGAACATTCTTGATGTCAAAGCAACAGACCCAATTAAAACATACAAGCCAATCTTACCTTGTATATCCAAATATAAATAATCTTAAAAGGTAGTACATTGATTTTAGTTTTTATAAAATAAAATATATGACATCTTAAAAAATAAGTCAGGACAAACTATTTTAGCATAGTGAGTTGTGTGGCTCTGGAAACCCCAGTCCTTTAGAAGATTTGTTTTCTTGTGTGCATAATAAATTGATCAATATTTCCTCATTTATTTTGTTTTTAAAATATTTGTTAGTAGGTTTGTGTCCACAGTATGTGTCCATGGAGCTCTGAGGACAACTTGTAGGAGTCAATTTTTTGCTTCTCCCACGTGGGTCTCAGGGAACAAGCCCAGCTTGTCAGGCCTGGCAGCAAGGATGGAAAATGGGCCAGCAAGATGGCTCTCCCGGGCAACGGTGACTGGTGCTAAACCTGATGCCCGGTTTTGATCCTAAGAACTAGCATGGTTCTTAGAACTAGCGTGGCTGAGGAAAACCAATTTTTGAGGGACATTCTCTAACTTCCACCATTGCACATGTGCCTCCCAAATAGACAGACAGACAGACAGATGTAAACAAGATTGACAGGAAAGAAGAGCTGATTTTGGTTTACATTTCTAGGCAGCTGGTCCTATCTCTGCAGGAAGCAGAGACATATGAATGATGACATTTAGCACCTTTCTCCTCTGTATTTATCGTGTACCCACCCACGGTGAAAGCGGCAGTTAGGGTGTGCCCTCCCACTTCCGTTAACCCAATCTGAAAGCTCTTCCCTCGCAGGCATGCCCAGAACTCATCTCCTTGGTTATTCTAGACCCTGTCAACTTGAGAGTTGCTCCTGCCCATTACACATGGTATGGGTAGATTGTATGGTAGCCCTGTTTTTGGTGTTTTTTATTTACTTCCATCATTACTCTATTGATTTATATCCCCAGTAGCAATAGATAAGGATTACCCTCCCCAGCCTGCTCACCAGTACTTGTTAGTGTTTTTATTCTTAGTGGTAGCCATTCTGAGACATGGGTCTGTCTAGATGTGGTCTGGGTGTGTATTTCTCTGATGGCTTCGTAGGGCAAATGCTCCTCTTCATGAACTCGCTGCCCCCTTGTGCTTTCTCTGAAACTGTGCCTCGTTCACTGGCCCATGTGTTGTTGATTGGCCTCTTCGTTCTTCCAATGTTTGGCTTTCAAGTTGTTTACATAGTCTGCATGATAAACTTCTGTGAGATAAACAGAAAGGGTTTTCCCCAGTTCTGTGGGTTGCCTTTGGGTCTGCTTTGTGTGCAGGAGATTGTAAGTGACATCTCGTTTGTCAGTTCTTGCCACTGCTGCCCTCGTCACCAGAGTGCCATTCAGAAAGCCTTTGCATATTTTGGTTGGGAAATCAGCATGTTTGTTTACATTTTCAACACATTATTAGGAAGAAAGGAACTTGTATGGGGAATAAAACCTCTCACCCATCAAATACACACGTAAAGTAGCAATGGCCTACTTTATATTTATTTACAGTTTCATAGTATAATGATTTGTCATGTCAAAATAAATTCAACTGGACAGCAAAGCCATTCCAATGAATCAGCTGAGTGAAGGCTCACCAAGAGCTGTCACAGGTTAGTCTCCACAGGATGTGTGGCACCTGGTTTGTTTAAAAAGTTTAGTTCTGTATTTAGACTATTTTGACTCATGCTGAGGGGAAAGTAAAAATGAGGTAATTAAAACAAATTATCATGCGAAGCTTGACACTAGGATGTATTTGGGGGTAGGTATCCTTGGGTGAAGTTGTCACTGCGTGTGCATTTCAGCGCACTTGAGAAAATTGAGATGGCTGTGCTCTCTGCGGACGACTTGGCATCATGGGGTTTCTGCTGTGCTTGCCAGTGCTGGCACGCAGCTGCGGCTGTGCTGTCTTTCTGACTTTCTAAGGCAGGCGGCATGCATGTTTCCCAGTTATTAATACTATACAAGCATTTCCCTGAGCCAAAGTTAGAAGACACCTTGGTCACCTTGAACTTGCTCTTGCATCAGGTCCTGAGACCTAAGCACAGCTAACGCCATGTTAGCACAGCTAACGCCATGTTAGAGGAACCTTTATAACCTCAGAACCCAGCATATAGGTCCCCAAACCTGTCAGAAATGAGGAGAGAGGGAAAAAGTGAGTGAGGGAGAGAGAGGCAGAAGGGGAAGGAGTGAGGGAGGGAAAAAGATAGGGAGAAAGGGAAAGAGAGACAGACAGAGAGGGATAGAGGGATAGAGGAAGGGAGATAGACAGAGGGAGATAGATGGAGGGAGAGAGAGGGGGAGAGGTGGAGAGGGAAGGGGGAGAGGGAAGGATGGGCAGGTGGAGAAGGAGAGGGGGAGAGAGGGGGAGGAGGTAGAGGGGGGGAAGGAGGGGGAAGGGGAGAGAGGGAGAGGGAGAGGGAACGTGATCCATACCCCGGAGTCCAGGAAAGTCCCTCGTGCCCTTTCCTTCCTCTTTGGCTTTTGTGCATTTACTTCTCGCTGACTGTTCCTGCTGACCAAAGGGTGTCAGCAACAATGCTGGTTTTGTGCATAAAAGACAGGAACAGTGAAGCTCCTCACTGGACGATTTGAGCAAGATCCCGGTGCAGCTGCTGCCTTTAAGATTGTCCATGTGGTGGAACTCCGGTGGAACTGCCTAGCGATGCTCCAACCTAGGCTATCGCAGCACTGTCGTGGTCAGAAAGATCTGACAGGAGCAAGGAGCTGTAGGTGTATTTCTAAAAGTCAGTCTCATAGCCTCCTCTCACAGAGAACTCTACCAGTAGTCTATGCAGAAAGCTCTCTCTATCTATATAAATTAACCCAAGGGAAGGATACATATTAACCTGTTTCTAGCACAGAAGTTGACCTGATCAATGCCTAGGAGACTTTTTGTCTCTAAGAACACATAATAAGCCTCCCTTATGTGCTATAGCGCCTCCTATGCATTGTCAATTCTGAACAACTGTATCCACCCTATTGAGACTCAAACTAATTTTTAAAAAACCAAACATAATTCTTGAATGTTTCAAAAGGCAAAATTATACTTTGCTGAGAGCTAGCTAAATACTGTGTTGAATCAACACAGATGAAGCAGTGTGTAGATAGTGCAGTGAGTACCACTGGCAGTCCAGAGGAAGATGTATATAGGTGATATTAGTTCCCATACTATTTATAAGGAACTTGGGTGTTTCTGGTGTTTATTGGCAGTGGGTGGGGGGCAGTCACAGAACCAGTCCCTTTTAGAAGAAAGGGAATTTCAAGATTGAATCAACTAGGTCAGTCTGAATATTTATCTACAGTGTTTTCAAAAATACTGTTTTGCAAAGGCTTCTGGGAGCTATATCAGGACTGACTGGAGGCAAGTTGGAAGGGTGCACATGAAACACTAGGAGTTGATTTTTATGTATAGCTTTTGGGCAAAAGACAGTTCTTTTCCTTCATTCCCACAGTCAAGGTTAGCTGTGATTATAGCTTCATAAATCTCAAGTTAGGGACAACTGGTTTGATTGGCAACTAGAAATTGCCACCAAGCAACCCTTAGAGCTGAGCTAGCAAGTCTTCCCGGGGAGCCTGGCAGCTCCATAGCCTTCTGTGCATGGCCCACCAGGAGAAAGTGATCTTCCAGCAGTGCGTTCACTTCTGAGTGGGAGGTAAGATCTCCACCTTCTTTCTGGGGGGAACAGCTAGGAGTCCACAGGGCATAGATCAGTGGAGCAACTAGGATGGAAGTCTTCCTGCCGCCATTGGCACTGGGGAGCCAGGTGGCTCCACAGCCTTCTGTGCATAGACCCTGCCAGAAGAGAGTCAGTTTCCCAGGAGTACAGACACAGGCTTACAGGCCCACAGGAAGAACAAGCTCCAGCCAGAGACAGCAAGGCCAACTAACACCAGAGATAACCAGATGGCAAAAGGCAAGCACAAGAACCCTACCAACAGAAACCAAGGCTACTTGGCAACATCTGAACCTAGTTCTCCCACCACAGCAAGTCCCGGATACCCTAACACACCAGAAAAGTAAGAGTTAGATTTAAAATCGTATCTCATGTTGCTGATAGAGGGCTTCAAGAAGGACTTAAATAACTCCCTTAAAGAAATACAGGAGAACATGGGTCAACAGGTAAAAGCCCTTGAAGAAGAAATACAATAAAGAAATCTCTCTAAGAAATACAGGAGAACATGGGTCAACAGGCAGAAGTCCTGAAAGAGGAAACACAAAAATCCCTTATAGCATTACAGGAAAACAGAAA
Organism: Apodemus sylvaticus; assembly: GCF_947179515.1. Classification (NCBI taxonomy): domain Eukaryota; kingdom Metazoa; phylum Chordata; class Mammalia; order Rodentia; family Muridae; genus Apodemus; species Apodemus sylvaticus. Next base: position 13,540,394 of record NC_067485.1, read on the forward strand.
CAATCAAGTGAAGGAACTGAGCAAAACCATCCAGGATCTAAAAGTGGAAGTAGAAATAATAAAGAAATCACAAAGTGAGACATCTCTGGAGATAGAAAACCTTGGAAAGAATTCAGGAGTCATAGATGCAAGCATCAACGACAGAATACAAGAGATAGAAAAAAGAATCTCAGGTGCTGAAGATACCATAGAAAACACTGACTCAATAGTCAAAGAAAATGCAAAATGCATAAAGCTGATAACTCAAAACATCCAGGAAATCCAGGACACAATGAGAAGACCAAACCTAAGGATTATAGGTATAGAAGAGAGTGAAGATTTACAACTTAACAGGCCAGTAAATATCTTCTATAATTTTGTTAAATTATAGAAGAAAACTTCTCTAACCTAAAGAAAGAGATGCCCATGAACATACAAGAAGCCTACAGAACTCCAAACAGACTGGACCAGACCAGAAATTCCTCCCGTCACATAATAACCAAAACACCAAATGCACTAAACAAAGAATATTAAAAGTAGTAAGGAGAAAAGGTCAAGTAACATATAAAGGCAGGCCTATCAGAATTACACCAGACTTCTCACCAGAGACAATGAAAGCCAGAAGATCCTGGGCAGGTCTCAGACAGACCCTAAGAGAACACAAATGCCAGTCCAGACTACTATACCCAGCAAAATGCTCAATCATCATAGATGGAGAAACCAAGATATTCCATGATAAAACCAAATTTACACAATATCTTCCCACAAATCCAGCCCTACAAAGGATAATAGATGGAAAACTCCAACACAAGGAGGGAAACTACACCATAGAAAAAGCAAGAAAGTAATTTTCCAACAAACCCAAAAGAAGATAACCACACAAACATAAAAATTACATCAAAAACAACAGGAAGCTACAATCACTATTTCTTAATATCTCTTAACATCAATGGACTCAATTCCCCAATAAAAAGACACAGACTAACAGAAATATTTTTCATGTAAATCTTCAATTTTATCAGAAAATGCTTGTAATTCCTCTTTCAATTAATTTAGTAACTTTTTATGTCTACCATTTTATCTGCATTCTTTTTCATGATAATCTTCAAATGTAACATGTTTTTCTATATTTTTCTTCTATTAGAAATGTTTTCCATGTAAATTTCTGATTTTAATCACAAAATGTTTTTAATTCCACCTTCAATTAATTTAGAAAGGTTTTTTATGTCTACCATTTTATCTGTATAATTTTCCATGAAATAGTCAATTTTAACGTGTTTTTTCTGTATATTTCTTGAATTTTATCAGAAATATTTTCCATGTAAATCTTCAACTTTATCAAAATATGTTTATAATTCCACTTTCAATCAACTTAGGAATACTTTTATGCCTGCCATTATTATATCTATATAAAAATTTCCATGATAATCTTCAATTTTTTTCAATGTTTTTCTATATTTTCTACAATTTTATCAGAAATATTTTCCACACAAATCTTCGATTCTATCATAAAATGTTTCTAATTCCTTTTTCAATTAATTTAGCAATGTTTTTCATGTCTACCATTTTACTCTTTAATTTTCCATGACAGTTGTCAATTTTGCTTTTTTCTATATATCTCTTCTATTTTATCAGAAATATTTTCCTTGTAAATCTTCAATTTTATCATAAAATATTTTTACTTCCTTTTTCAATAAAAGAACATGCTTTTCAAAAAAAAGAAAAGAAAAGAAAAAGAAGTTCAGAGGTAAATTTAAATTCCATAATAAAATGTTTTAGAATTTCAGTTAAAAAAAAAAAGAGCTGAGCTAGTGGAACCAAGACACTCAAATACTGACCCATGTCAAAGAGCCAAGGCATAGAGATTTGAAATATGCACAAATCTGGCTGTGTTATTTGGTATATTGGCGTCAATATAAATGGGTTCTTCTACATTTTTGCCACATCAACAAAGTATCAAGAGCATACGGCATGGCCCCAGTTGTCTGCAGAGGGATCTGGTGTGAGTAGAGTGTTGAGTGTGGCACCAGCTCCTTCTTCATGAAGTGCTGACACAATGGCGAGGCTGATGGTTGAAGTAAAGATGACTTAGGGAAGAAGTGACATTCGGTATTCTTTCACAAAATATAGATTTTACTAAGGTTGTTAAGACCTAAAGCCAAGTCAATTGTGTAAAACTGTGATGTACAGAAAGACTGTGCGTAGGATGTAAAGATGTCTCCTTGGGCTACATATGAACCACATGACAGGTTTTGAAGACATGTTGAGGTCCCATGCCTCGAGTTTGGGGATTCTGATCTAACTAGTCTTGGGTGCTTCTTAGGCACCAAGAATATTTGGAGCTTCCCAGATAACTTCAGTGGGCACAGACGGCTGCAAAAATCTTCCCATCCATCCTAGCATTCCACCGAGGGATTACATACAAAACCCCAATCTCATTTTGCATCTTCTCCTGTAGGGAGTCCTGCTATTTCTTATTTGTTCTCAAATTATTCCCATGGCCAATCAAGCCCCTCCACAGCTGGCAGGGATCTACTGCCACCATATGTCACACCATGTGGCTGGGTGTTTTCTCCCCACCCCCCTCTGTTGCTGTCTCCCCAGCTCCTTCCTTTACTCTCAAAACAAGATGGGTGGCCCGTGGCCCGAATGCCTTGGGGAAAATATCAAGTCCCTCCCTCGGCCTGAAGCCAAGCCTGGCTTTCCACAGCATGTAGAGACGATGGGGAACATTCAACTTGCAGGAACAGTGGCATCCCCTGACGTGAAAAAACAAGGGGCCATGATCTGTATGCAGTCCGAAAATCCTTAAAATAGTACCTTAAAATTGTATCTGGCCATTGGTCTTCCCTACAATCACTCCACACACTCTAGTCATTCAACTGCGTCCTTAACTAAGCTCCAAGTGGAGGCATTTGCTTCAGCCCATGGGAGACAGAGGAAAATGGGGCGATGATGGTAGCCGTGGTTTTGAAGGAGGTGATAGATAAGAGACTGGGCGGTTGTGGATATGTGAGGGAAGGCACCCGGAGCGACCACCATGAGCACAGTACAGAGGTGAGTCTACAACTTAGGAAACCCACTGAGGAAAAGCGGGGTTGGAGGAGGCGATTCCTCAGGGTCACACCTCAGTAACAGTCCTTCCAGGTCTCAGTAGCAAGGGTCTATTTCTCACTGTTACACCATGAAGTGAGGACTCTGCTCTATGCTGTTCTGAGCCAGGGTGATGGGTCTTCTACTTCCTGGATTATCCACATCTACTGTGGGAGAGGTTCAAAAATATGAGGAGTGCTTGCTTTTTATTGGCTCCTGTCTGGGAGTGACACATCACTATGGTCATGCTATTGGCCAGAGCTAGCTGCGGGGGGAGGGGGGGCGGGAGGGAGGTAAGTATCCGCCAGGGACCTTGAGTGAAAGCTTTCAGTGGGGGACAGACTGTTAGAAGTGCGGTTGTGAGGAAGCTGAGAATACTTGCTCCCTTGCCTGGAAGAGCCGTTCTGCTTTCTGCTTTTCAGACACGTCCTTTACAAAAAAGGCACGATCTCTATATCCTCTCTGCTTTGGAAGAAATCTGTCATGGATTCCAAAGTGTACCCCGCCGCCCATCGCTGGCCTTTCGGTATTGGAAGGGAAATGCAGATCGAGGGTTTTTCACTGGTTAGCGACTTGGCTGAGGTCTAAGCTCAGGCTTACTCTGTCGGGAAGAAACCCGTTGTGCTCACCCTCACATGAATTCTGAACCCACTTGTCAATGAATTGGCTCCCCATATAATGGGCAGAGAAATGGGATCCCCTTACAGAGTGTTTTCCTCTCCTCCCTGCAGAGCCTTCGGGAGGCAGGCATAAAAGCTTGTCGTGGACAGACAGACGCAGTGAGAAAAAGAAAAGCCATAGAAAGAATTAGGGATGGGGTGAGGAGATGTCTCAGTGGGCGAAGGAACTTATCTCTCTCTACACATGGCAACCTGAGGTTGATCCCTGGGACACACATACAAAGAACAGGTTCCTTTACATTGTCCTCTGACCTTCATACATATGTCATGGCATGTATGATGGCCAAAAGGATGAGTGCGGTGTAGCAACATACGCTGAAAGAGATGTCAGGTAACTTTTACAGTACATTGTCGACAAGATTCTCTTTTCTTAGCATCAACTACTTTTATTCATCTCTTCTTGTGTTTATGAATTAATCTTTATGCATAAATGCACATAGTAAGTATAGTATATGTAATGTTTGGCACTATTTTTGGTCTCAGGCATCCGCTAGAGTTATTTGAATGTGTTCCCCGTGAGTCAGAGGACATTAATGTTGCTGAGGGCAGGATGTGGGAGTAAAGAGGGAAGTGCATGCCCATGTGTGTGTGTGTGTGTGTGTGTTTGTGTGCGTGTGCCTGCATGTGTGAGAGAGGGAGTGAATGAGTGTGTGTGTGATATGTGTGTGTATGTGTGTGTGAGTGTGCATGAGTGTGTGTGATGTGTGTGAGTATGTGTGCGTGTGTGGTGTGTGTATGTGTGTGTATGAGTGTGTGAGTATGTGTGAAAGTGTGCATGAGTGAGTGTATGTGGTGTGTGTATGTGTGTGGTGTGTGTGTATATATGTCTGTGAGTGTGTATGAATGAGTATGTGTGGTGTGTGTATGTGTGTGTGAGTGTGTGTATAAGTAAGTGTGTGTGTGGTGTGTGTGTGAGTGTGTGTGATATGTGTGTCTGTGAGAGTATTACGTGGGTGAGTGTGTATGTGTATGGTGTGTGTGTGTGCATGTGTGCACACCACTCCAGCACCCTGTTATCAGCAGGATCTAGTGTAGAAACCAGACCTCGGCGGACGGACAGTTCACCTCTGTCTATTCCACCTCACACCTCCAGGATCCAAGAACATCAGAACAGTAAATCAAAGTCCCAGAGCTCCTGGGACAGACAGACGAGTTAACATGGGAAATACTGTGATCGATCCTGGTAAAGTGAGTCCTGGCTGCTTTGACTGTTCTTGCTTTGCATGGAGAGGCTACTACTGATGTGAGCTGTGTGTACACGCACCAGGACTTTTGAAAGTTTAAATGCTAAGTATTGGCTTCTTCCTGAGGATTATTTTTTTTTTTTTTTGGTTTTTGGTTTTTGGGTTTTTTTGTTTGTTTGTTTGTTTGTTTGGGTTTTTTTTTCTCACACTTCCATTAGCAACCAGTTCTTTTCGATATGGATTTAGTGTTTCCACCTTGGTGCACAGAGCGAATATGTTCCTTCATGCAAGCAACAAATACTGAATGGAGGGGAAAGAAGTCCCCTACGTTAAGAAGAAGCAGAGATAACTGTTGATGAGAAAAAGATTCCCCACATGCAACCCACTGACAGCGGCACAACCACGCACCTTGGCTGTGGCACTCCTAACTGTCTCTCCTTAAAAGATAGATGTGTATCAGTAACTGTCCCTCTGCGTGTCAGAGAGACCCACTGCCCCTGGGAACTGAGTGTAGGTAAGAGCCTATGCCTGCTTCTTCAAGATACAGCTGTGTGAGTCAGAGGTGCTGTACTGCTAGTTACAGGGTTTCCATGGCAACCCCATCCTTCCTGAATAGCAGCGCTAAGTGGTGACCTTGAAACAACACCCCTCAGAGAGTGATCCTCAGCCCAAAGAGTTGGCTCCCCATTAGGCTTCGGTTCTGAGGGAACTGAAAATACAGCTCCCCAGCAGATCTCCACGGCCCACCTCTTCCCTATGACCTAAGTAAACCTCACTTGTTTTACATCTTAATTCCATTTTTTCTTGGTAGAAGCAGCTACAAATATTTTGCCCACAGGAAAGAAATGTTTCTGTAAATCACTTCTAGAAAAATCAGGCCAAGGTCATCAAACATAGGAACTAGAAAGCATGGCAGTTTTTAGACAACTGGGAGAGCATATTCTAGAAAACTGGAAGGAGGAGCCACGTTCTTCAGGGTGTGGCCTGCTCCATGATTTCCATGTTGCAGGAAGAGGATAGGTAGAGTCGGCGTAACATCGATCTCAGAGTCTTGTGGGCCGTAGATTCTTCACAGAAGTGTTATAGGAGGAAAACTAGGCATTAAGCTTTGTGTTGACAAAGAATTTTCACAAAAATTTCTTTTCTTTCAGGGAAATGGGTGCTAGTCTTCTTGGGTGTGTATTTTCTTTTGAGAGGGATACTTTAGGTAATACTATCTTGGAATTCATTTGTAGCCATCAGCCTCCAACTGGAAATAAAACAACAGACAAGGCCATCAGGTCACCTGGTGCCTTTGATGAATGGCATGTGATCTTACCTTCACCAGAGCTCAGTAACTCAGTGAGACTTTCCGTCGCTGTCAGCAGCAGACATATCCCTGGTTGGTACTCCTCTCGACCATGACCACTGGAAGATTCCAAGTTGACTGAAAACTGGATCTGAGACTCTCACATGAACCCGCACTAGGGGCTCACAAAAGCTATTCTTTAGATAAATCAAAAAGATATTTTCAAAGCCTAAGATTCCATAAAAATATAAATATTTATCACTACTATCCACTAGCGGGAAACTGGAAGGGATTCAACTTAGACCACAGTTAATTAATCTGCTTTGACTTGTCCATATGGTGTTCGCACTAGCTGCTAGCATGCTCCTGGCTGGGGAGTGATCGTGCTGTGGGCGGATACAGCTGCTTTCCAGGCTCACAGCTCAGTGCTTTGCAATGCTTCTTCTTGCTTTAAATGCATTTCAAGGTAAATGATTTCACCACCTACTTGCCGAATGGATAGAATGAGCTTAGACATGTTTGACAGTTTCCCAGGATGCACAAAAAACAGGAGGGGTTGAATTTACCTCAGCCTGCTTTCAGACACCATGATGTTTTTAACTGATGTTCCCAGAAAAAAATATCTGCACCTCATGAGATGGTTCATGGTTAAAGCATACACCCTGTAAGCATGAGTGCTAGTTTGTTTCTAAACCATGTGCAAAGGCTCAATAGCAATGGAGGCCACTTATCATCTCAGCAGTAGAGAGCCGGAAGCAGAGGCATCCCTAGAGCCAGCCAGACTAGCCAGAACTGATGAGCTCTGGGTTCAGTGACAGAGCCTGCCTCCATTCAGTTAGCAAAGGAAGAAGCAATCAAGGAAGATACTCTATGAAAGTTTAGAATTTCCACATAAGGTGCAGGTTTCTAAGCGTGTGCGCCTGCGTGATGGCCCTGTCTATCATTTTATTTCCAGTTGGAGGCTGATGGCTACAACACACACACACACACACACACACACACACACAAACACACACACAGGAGGAGAAAGTGGAGGGAGAGAGGAGAAAGGGAAAGGGAGGGAGAGGGAGGGAGGCAGAGAGGGAGAGAAGAAGAGGTGAAAGAAGAAGGAGAGGAGAGAAAAGCAAAACAAAGAAAAATAACATTTATATTATTATTTCTACAAGGGCAGTTGACGAACTCAAACTTTAAATTGTGAAAGAACCGGAATGTTCCATGTCCAGAATTATCTTGAGATGTCTTAGCTCTCTAAACAGCCTAATTCTGTATGTGAACTAACACCCATATGCCTATAAACAAACCTATCAAACTCTGAGTCACCAAGCTGGACTTCAGTGGAGTCATTATTTGGCTGCTCTGTCATAGATGCCTTATTTTGGGTGAATATGTATTTATTCATGATTCCAAAATGACACAACAAATTGGTACTGACATTGGAGCACAACAGTTCACCAAGGAGGTATAGGTAATCCTCATTTTAGATCCACTGCTGTCGAGGAAGGAATTTCTTTAGTAGGGTAGCCAAGGTTGCCTTTAGGTGCAGATCATACATGGTGACTGAAAATCTCACCTTGAATTGCAGCTTTCTTGGTTCTCAACTAATATGTGGACTATCTGGGCCTGAGTAGGTGCTAGGTCCAGGTGAGCCTTGGTGTCTGGAAGTCCCCAGGAGCATCCACAACATCACATTTAGTAGGTGGTATGCCTTCTTACTAGGCGTGGCCTTGATGTGAATAGTTGAATATCTCACTAAGGCCTGGCCACAAGACTATCAGTGTTTAAGTTGTAGGGTGGAGTGGAATGCGTGTCTGTGGAGCACACTCAGGAGCAAGGCTGTTGGCAACTGCTGCTCAATGTTAAGTCAAGGTAGTAATGACAAAGGTTACAGTAGGAGCCATAGCCCAATCCCTAGGTCTCCAGTTCTGTCTGTTCCTGCCTTATTTATATTGCCCCACCCGGCTTTGGGGGAGAGGAGAAGGAATGGATGTGGTGGGACTGATGAGTCCGAGGCTAGCTTGGGGGACCTGAACAGAGATCCCGGACTTCAAGCTTAAAGAGGTATCTTTGGATTTGGACAAGTAATGGAAACAACCACAGAGATATGTCTGTTAAATCAGCAAGCTCAGGGCATGGGTGTTACATTTCAATGTTGCCATATCAGACTTCAGACAGATACTAACTCCAAACCCTGAGGTGACAAATTGGGTGTTTTAATGATGGGTGCTGTTGGCAGAGAGTGACACACTGCAACCCCAGTTGGAGTGGCTGCCTTAGCCAAAGCAACATCATCATACATGTCAGCTCTTCTTTGTCATTACTGTTGAAAACTGAGCACCAGGCAGGCATAGAGTCATTAGAATATGGGGAGTTATTGCTTTAAGAACACTTCCTATGTAGCAGGTGCAGGAAAGAGTGGGGCTGTCTTAGTTACTGTTGTACTGCTGTGAAGGGACACCGTGACCAAGGCAACTCTTAAGAAGGAGAGCATTCAAGTAGGGGCTTGCTTACAGTTTCAAAGGGTTAGTTTATGATCATCATGTTGGGTAGCAGACAGGCGTGATGCTGAAGAAGCAGCTGAGAGCTTCATATCTGATCTGAAAGCAGCAAGAGCTTTAGAAACCTCAGTGCCCACCCCCTATGACACACCTCCTCCAACAAGGCCACACCTCCTAATCCTTCCCAAATAATCCACTAACTGGGAACAAAGCATGCAAATGTAAGTCTATGTGAGCCTGCTGTCACTCAGACCACCACAGGAGGAATGAATGAATGTGAATGAATGAATGTAGGCAGTAATTACATAGAAAAACTTGAAATCCAGCTAGACTTTTATTGTCTATTTTTTGAATGTTATACAAAATGTAACAGAAGGAACATGACTTGCAATTTAATTTAAAATTGTTTCTGTTCAAACTGTTGGGCTACTTGCAATGTGCCTTTGACATGCAAATCATTTCTCTCAAAGTTCACTAAAACTCACTCTAGACACCAAGAGAAAAGCGTTTAGTGCTAGTCTTTCTCCTTGAGAAAGAATTGTGGTTATTAAGACAAATACAATGTTCATCATTTAAAAGTAAGATATGGAAGGGAGACGTCCTCTGCTTTTTCTTCCCAATGTAAGTAATGGTTATTGAATGGCTGCTTCATCTGAACTCTGACAAGTGTTCATGGAAAGGGCTAATTCATGTGACCCCCCGATCTTAAGGGGCTCCCAGTCCGGAGAAGGAAATGGAGGCATACATAGACCCTACAGTATATAACATGTTTGAAAACATACTTTTGCCTGAGAATAATCAGTGAAGCTTCATGAAATGAATCTTGAGGGGTCCATGGGCTATTTGCAGGAGGAAGAGGAGGAGGAAGAAGAAGAGGAGGAAGAAGAAGAAGAGGAGGAGGAAGAGGAGGACGTAAGTTCAGGGCTGACATGGTTTTAGTCTCGGCATCTTCATTGCCATCCTCTGATCTTGAGCTTGCCTTTTGGCATACTTTGGAAAAGCAGCACAAAATCAGGCAAAATGGCCCTCAGTGGCTCTGGGCCTAACATGTAAGACAGAGAATAATTCTTTCTTAAATTTCTAAAAGGACCACAAGCTAGATTTTTATCATTTTGACTTGACTACCTGCCTTCTCCTAAGCCAGTCGCCCTTGCCAGGAGACGAAGGATCATTTTGGATAGGGTTGAGACTAAGAGACACTTGAGGGGTCATGAGTCAATCCAGATTGACCCAAATTAATGACTCAGAGCGAGAAGTGGTTTTGCATGAGACACTGGACTTTCAAGAAACAATAGCCACTACTTTCTTGATTTCTAACTAAGAAACTGCAGCCATGCTCCGTCCCCTCCCCCTTCTCTTCTTGTCAGCTGCCAGGACTCTAGATTCCTATCCCAGTGTATTATTATTATTATTATTATTATTATTAATACCAATAAAGTTGTCCTTGGGGGGGGCCGGGAGAGCGAGCCTATATCACAAAAGTGTGGGGCTTTTTGAATTTCAAAATTGAGACCGAAATAAATCTCTAAATGCACAAAAAAAGAGGCTTTTCTAGCAAGATTGCAGAGTAGAATTTCATGTTCCATAAAAGATCTAAAAATGAAAGCTGAGTTAGATTGCTAGATTTTATAACCTGCCATTTTCAGACAATGGGTAAGTGCTAATTATCTCTCCCACAGCCCTTTAAAAGGCAGAGTGTTATTGAAATAATTCTCCCAGAGATTCAAACACTGAGCGGGTGTGACAGCAGCTACTCCAGAAAATAAGGCGGCTCTTGATGGTTTTCTTCCGAGGACTGGGATCCTAAACTCTGGGTTGGCCTAAAGTTTAAGTTGAAGCTGCTGCGGAAGTGTGAGGTGATGGTAACTGTGCATCCTAAGGGATATCTCTGAGGGAGGAACTGGTTCCCTTACCGGAAATGAGAGCTAGTTCGCCAAGCTGCTTGCTTGCTGAGACTTGCAAGTCACGGGGTGCTTACCATGGAAAAGGGCGGGTGGGATTTTAGGGCAGGGTCTGCTCAGCTCAAAACCCCCGCTTCTGTAAACGCTTGGGTTTCTGTTTAACTGTGCATAGCTCTGTCCCTTTCTGTCCACGGGAGACACAGTGTATTGACTTAACACAATAGACTCAGATTCTCCTTCTAGGGGACAACTTGTCCCCTTAGACCAGGGCAAATGTAGAGCACCCAAGGTCATGGTAGCTTGAGAATGACCGTCAGGGAGCCTTTGGCTGTAGTACACTGAGGGTGAAGAGAGACAATAGGGCATGGAGACACGTAGATGACATAACAGCAAAGCGCATGCGCAGATGAAATTAAAGCAAAGCGAGGACTTGAGAGGTCCCGTGGCTGCACCAGAGATCCCCCCCCCCACACACACACAACAGGATAGTGGCTCCTTCAGCTGAGGTGCCTGGACAGTTAACTCTTTCATATTGTTTGTTCCCAATAAAACATTCCCAAGCTTAACAGTGCTCTAGTCCGCAGGACAGTAGCACAAAATCCGAGAGATGTCCTGATTCAAGCAGGCCTTCGTCCCCACTTTGTCACACTGACATGCAGGTCTCCCTTCAACAGGCTGTACATTTCTGATCTTCTTTAAGCTCTTTGGAAGCTTTTCCTGGAACAGCAAAGAACACTTTCCCACCGCCCCCCTCACCACCTCCTTCCCGCTCCCATCTGCCCCCTCTCCCGCCTTCTACTCCTCGAAGCAAGGATTAAGAAGGCTTGCTTCTGTCTCCTCATTTTCTTTACTCCAGATTCAGTGCGATTTGAAGCCTTCCTCCATCTGGTAAGTGAGAAACAGCCTGAGTCTCTCCTGGGTCAAGGATCCATCCTGGCGGTTGTTGCCCTTTGGGGAACTGCCAAACCGTTGGGTTATTGTCAGTCTCCCTGGGCCCTCTTCAGCTCCATGCTATCCTGGGAGGTGACTTTGCTTCTCTCCCTTCTGATGCCCTTAATGGATTCTTGTTCTGGTAAACAGAAGCCGAGAAGGTGGAGACACGTGTTTCCCACTCATTTGAAACCACTTTTTCAGTTCTTGCTATGGGCTGAATTTCAATTGTACAAGCATTGACCCTGGGTGTCTTTTTTTTTTTTTTAAGTTTTGTTTATGTATTTTGTGCGGCAGAGTATTTCTCTGCATATGCATATGTGTACCACGTGCATGCCTAGTGCTTTTAGGAGGCCAAAGGAGGGTGTCATACCCTTTGAAACTGGAGTTTCAGCTGCCAAGTGGGTGCTGGGATCAAACCCTTGTTCTCTGCAAGAGTGACCAGTGCTCTTAACCACTGAGGCATTGGGCTGGCCCCTTCCACATGTGTTTGGGAGCAGTGGAATCCTCCTCAGCTCTTGAGTGAGTTTATCTCTGGGACAAAGCCTCTGAAAACTTGACGGCTCCAAGCCATTGAAAAATTGCTTTTGGATTCTCCTCTGAGAACTCCAAGTATGAAATCATGGACCACAGAGGGTGAGTTTTATGAAGAAGTATTTTATTATAATGAGATTAAGAGAAAGTAAAGAGGGCAGGTGGGGGGGATCCATACATCAGGAGGGGTCCATGGAATGCCACTGATTGCCACTGCCTTAAAGGTAATAAGGCTTCACTGATTAAAGGGTGAGCTATCTAATGAAGTTCCCAGGTGGCCTGGTACCAGCGATTTAGACATGCCCTCACTATGGCTTCAAGGAAAGTGACTCTTTCAGGGGAAAGGATATAAGGGAGAACCAATCCTTACCCCGCCCTTGCTGGCACTTTTGGCCTCAAGCCACGACAAGTCAAGAGACATTTTGACTTAAATACTTCTGGCATCTTTAGCCTCTGGCAAGAATAAGGCTGTGGTCAGGCACAAGGACATTTCTGGCTTAGAGCCAAGAAAGAAACCGGTTCCTTTTCTTGATGTCTTTTTACCCTTAACTGCCTACCCAATCTCCACTCCCTGTTCTCACTGGCATTGAGTGGAAGAATCTTTAAATGAATTTCTAGAAAGAATATTTCTCTGATACGTTTGCTGAGCCCACAACCCCAGTAGGTGCTTCTGTTGTCATCACATAAGTGAAGAGGCAGACAAAGGTCACAGAAAGCCTGCTTACGTGATAGAGGTTTGTCCAATACTGATGATGAGACAGACCCCGTGGTCACAGGGAGCTCAGGTTCTTAGTCTGACAGATAAAAGAATTTAAACGTGGACTCAGAAGGAAACTTGAGAACTATTTTATCCTTTTAGTATCTTGGAAGGCCAGAAAAGGGGCTTAGTTTTTGGCTTGGTGGTCCGTGATGTTAGCATGGAAAAACCAACGTTTGTTTGGCCCATTGGGCCTAGCACTCCAAGCTAACAGTCTTCTGTAATTATTTAACAGTGTCTAAGAATTTCATCACCACAGCAAAGCCAGAGATTCCAGACCACACATCTATGGCAATGCCGCTCAGAGCTTCTGGGAGCAGGTGATGTAACCTTCAAAACATTTCGTAAAAGTGATCAATCTCCACTCCGACCAACACGTGTGGTATGTCATGCACATGTCCGAGTTCCTGGGCTGGAAAGTTACACACAGATAGTTACCCTGATCTGTAAATACTTGTAACTGTTCACCTAACAGTTATGAGGCTCAGAATGCATGAGAATTACAGAGGAGTGATGGAGACAGTCAGTGGTCTATTGTTTTTCTCATCAGTTGCGAGGATGCTGAGCACCTGGACAGCTCCTGATGCCACCTGACACCTTGCCTCGGAAGTGACTGGCAAACTACTACAAGGAAGTCTCCCTCTGACTTGGCCAGAATCACCGAGCTTCTAAGATCATGGGGCTTATGGGTAGATAGCCGTGCTCCCTGCTAGAAGTGTCCTCTAAGTGCTAGAGGATCCTCTAAGAGCAAATCTCTGAGAGTGTGAAGGGAGTGGCGTGGAGGAGAGAAAGACATGCAGAGAAGATGGCAGTCCTGTTCCTCTGGGATGGCCAGCCTCATCTTCTTGTTGGATGAAGTCAGCCAACCCCTCCCCCCACTTCCTACTCTCCCCTACTCCCACTGGAGTCTCTTCTTTGTCAAACACAGACACCATAAGTATATTTGAATACTCACTTGCATGGAAGCCTGGACTAACCATAATAATGATCTTAGTCATCCATAAGTTAACACCATTGCAAACATTCCCTTAATCCTTAAATGCCTCTAGAAGAAAGCATTGCTATTGTCAGAGATAGGCCAATAGGCATCCAGGATTTAGAGGATCTCTTTCTAAGACAGTGCAGCTAGTAGACACAGCTTATGGGTCTATTTAATGAGTTCCCAGAGCATTGAGGAGAAGAGCTGCAGGTTGCAATCTTGCTCAGAGGCAGAGCAAGAATAGGAAGCAGCCCTGTGGCTGCCAGGATCTGGATTGTCAACCTTCCCCCTCATGCTCTGCCTTCCTGTCTCCTGTGTCACTGTCCACTGCTGCTCCCCTTTCGGTTTGCTCTTTTGAGTGGACAGTGATGAGTCAGGGTGCAGCTTTGTGACAGCGGCAGACCATCCCTGGGTTCTAAAGATTAGCTTATGTAAGGAAACAGCATCTCCTTCAGGGGAACCGTGTGCTTGCTTCCCTGTCCTTTTGGTGAGTCACACACTCTCTGAGACTCTTTCATTTATGGTCACTGAGGGTTGCACGGTTTACTCCTCTTTTAATGGCAGTGATGCATGGAAAGAATTCCGTATAATGTAACGCCAAGATTCCCACCAGCCTTCCTGGCCATTGTTCCTTCTCATGAGCCTTGCCAGTGAACATTAAGTCCCATGGTTCAGGGTTTCTTAACAGCCAGCAGAGCTAACTGTTCAGATAGTTGTGGCCTTGGGCTGGAGCCAAACCGAGTAAATGTCTCGACTAGCACAGAACAGGAATGAAGTGGCCCTGTCATGAGTCAGAGCCTGCGTTCTGGAAGCCTGAACAAGCCAGGCTCTGCCGCTATTCTTGATGGTCAACTAAAGAGACAAATTCATAGTAAAAAGTACATAAAGGTTTATTTGGTGTGGTCAGAGGCACAACAGCATCCTGTAGTCACCTCCAGTCTGTCTTTGGGATTCTTACATGAGATGTAGGTTCATGTAAAGGGACAGAGGCCTGCGTAAATACAGCTCATGTCCTAGACCATTATCAAGGTCTTGGCTCCAGCCTCCTCCAGAAAGATGGCCAACAGGTTGGCAAAACTGTAAAATTTCTTTCCAAGAGACAAGTTCTTTTTCTGGCTGGCACCAGACTTCAGACATTTCCCTCTCCCAGTATGAAATTCTTGGTGGAATTCCAACTTTGGAGGACTATTGTTGCAAATCTGATAGTCTGAGTGTCTCTTTAGAATATTTTCATTTCTTACAGGCTAGTTATAGTAGCACCTCCTTAGGCCCAGATGTCCAGTCTGGCCCTTTGCCAGATGCAATGCAAACTGAGAGAGAGAGAGAGAGAGAGAGAAAGGTGGGGGCAGACAGAGAGACAGAGAGACAGAGACAGAGAGAAACAAAGAGACAGAGATAACAGAGACAGAGAGAGATAACACTTCTTGGATCCAATATATCCAAACATAGACTACTGTGATTTTGAGTTCTAACTGGTTTTGATCTGGTTCTTGTGACTGATTATTTCTACATAGCCTAGAAACTTCTGCTTCTTTGGTCTATGCCATTTTAAAATAAAGATTTAGACTCTTGAATAGGAATTATAAATACTCAACCTACTCCAAAGGAAGTCAGGACAGGAATTCAACAGGGAAGGATCCTGGAGGCAGGAACTGATTCAGAGGCCATGAAGGGGTGCTGATTTCTGACCATGTTTGGAGGAATATGGACTTTGGAATAGAAAAGCAGTGGAATCCTATATGTGAGGTTTAATGGACCATACTAGTAGAAGAATGGAAGACAGTGGTGCTGAGGGTGATTTGAACTGTAGGAGCCTGGCTCTAGAGGTTTCAGAGAATAATATTAGTATGTGGCATAGAGACTGTTTTTTTATATTTTGGCAAAGAATGTGACTGGTTTTTGCCCTTGTCTGAAAGCTTGCCTGAGGTTAAATTGAAGAGATTTTCAATCAGTTCCTTTGGTAGAGGAAATCACAAAACAGCCTACTATTGGCTCTCTTGTGTAGTTACTAGTGTCCACTCTTATGAAGATCTATAATTTACTAAGATAAGCTGAATAAATAAAAATACAAAATGAACTGATTGAGGAGAAAAGGGTCAGCAGGAAGTGGAATAGAGCTAAGTCCTGTGTTCAAGAAATAAATGGACAGAATGGACGAGAGGGAGTGATGGCCTCAGGGCAAGACCCTGGCCAGCCAAGCCTTCAACTTGTGGAAAGAAATTAAAAGACAGCTTTCTTAGGTCCAGGCGTGGCGGTGCACACCTTTAATCTCAGCACCCAGAAGGCACAGGTTGACAGATCTCTAAATTCAAGGCCAGCCTGGTCTACAGAGCAAGTTTCAGGAGAGTCAAGTTTCGACAGTGAAGGAAACCACTGAAAACAGAAAGCTGGTGAAGATGTAATTGAATGAGGAGACCATACTCCAGCTCCAGCAAGCAACAGAAGGTGGCAGGACTAGCCACGGTCTAGTTCTGAATGCAACAAAGGGGTTATGGAATCTCTCTCTGGGACTAAGAAAACCTTCTTAAGGCAGGCACATTCAGGGGCGTGCCTATATGGAGGCCCAGAGAGGCCATTGTATGAAGCTGTGAAGGTGAAGTCTGGGTTGCCTTGGAGACCCCCAAATATTGAAGATGACAGATCCACGGGACACCTGTTGAGAAGAGCTGCTAACAGGAAGTGGAGCCCAGCCCAAGAGAGAGAAGTGGGTGTGGTTAACAAAGCTGAAAGGAACCGGAGATCTGAAAAGCGCTTTGCCCTCGGACATGGAGATGTAGAGTTTGGAGTTTGCCCAGATGGTTTCTGGTCTTGCTTTGGTCCAGTATTTCCTCACTACGCCCCCTTTCCTCTTATTTGAAATGATAATATATATCTCGGGCCATTATATATTGGAAGTGTATGATCTGCTCTTTCATTTTGATGTTATAGAAAATTATAGTTAAGAGATTACATGAGTCTCTGAAGAGACATTGAACTTAAGAATTTTAAACAAGTTTGAGATTGTTATATACTATGGGGACATTTGAAGTTGGACTAAATACATTTTGCATTATGTTATGGCTACGAGACTATGCGGGCCAGGGAGTGGAATGTGGTGATTTGAATAGGTATGGCCCACATAGACTCATGTGCTTGAAGGCTTAGCACATAGGGAGTGGCACTATTACGAGGTGTGGCCTTGTTGGAGGGAGCATGCCACCTGGAGTGGGCTTTGGGGGGTTTTTAGCCCTCACTTCCAGTTTTCTGTGGCGTTGAGATGTGATTCCCTAGGTTGCTGCCTCTGCTGCTTGCTGCGCGTCTGTCTGCCATGACAGGTGCTCGTGCCTCTGGACCTGCAAGTGAGATCAAAAGTGTATTCTCTATTACATGCATTTGGTTGTGCTGTTTATATCACAACAGAAAAGGAACCAAAACACTGCCTCTCTGCCTAGAGTTCCTGCTCTTCCATCTTCAACTGAAACACATATGTCTATTGTGAAAACTAAAGCCAGAATGCCATCTTTGGGATAATTCCTTTGCTTTCCTTGCCCAGACCAAGTTTAATTCCTTCTGCTCTGTAGCCCTTGGTGTGTTTTTCTCAAGTGGTGATTATCATACAACGTTCTAGTCATGTGTTTCTTGGTACAATGTCTCTTCTGAGACAGGGACCGTGTCCTGTTTTGCTTCGTGTTTCTCACACCAAGCTCAGTGACGGGCTGATGTGTTCACTGATCTCCCAACATTTAAGTAGGAGACACAGAGAAGGCAGTGTGGGAATAATGGTCTTTTAGATTTTTGATTAGGTTGAAGCCACTGATAGAAGCATAATTATTGAGCAGTACTGGTTTATTGGTTCCTTGCAAAGGCATTGTTTCCTGGGGATACTTAGTTCCTTTTGCTCTGGCTTTTAGAAATGAGGGCTGGCATTAGTCAGTTGTTTTGCAAAAAGCTGTGTTGCTAAGAGAAGCTGCCACCTGCTAATTTCTAAAGTGGGATTTTCTTGTTGTGTCATGTGATGCAGACTCACGTGATGTTTTCCTGAGGCTAGACCTGTGGGAGGACATGTGAAGTTTGAACAAAGTATAAATAGGTCTCAACAGACAGTGATGGGACCTTGCGTAGCTAGCCTTGCGTAGCTTTGTCGGTCTTGAGTCTTCACTGATCTTTACTTCTTTGAGAGAAGCATGGCAGAGAACTTCCGGTTCTGGTTGCTCCCACAGGCTTGCGTTCGGTGGAGGCCTGGCTGTTTCTGCTGGGTTGTGTCACCACTGCTGAGTGGTGTTTGCTAGCCTGACGCTACTGAACTGGGCTGCTGTATCCCAACAATGGAGATTGGAATCACTCTTAGAAACTACTTCCAAACAGGGTCCACATCCCCTTGTTCTATTTGCCACCTTTTCCCTCTGTGGTAGGCTAGAAGTGGTGTTGAAGCATTTGAGGACCCTTATTAAAAGTAGGTTTAAAAAAATCTAAGCCTGCAAATGTCTATTTCAAAAATCTGATCTTGTGTGCACTTGTTACTTGGCTGTAGAGCACATCCTTAAGTTTATGAGAACAATTTTTTTTCCATTCTTGGAAAACATGTGTGGTCTAATATGAGATATTAATAAGTTCAACTCATGAACACAGCTTCCATGGGGTCTTTCGAAATCACAAGGAAAGCATAAGTGAACCCTTTTGTGACAAAATGTAAATACTGGTGCTGTCATTCATGTCTTCAAAGCTCCTAGGATGTTTAACTCGTATTTCCCAACTTTATCAACTTCTCGGAATTAATCTCCACATAGCATTTACAAATCTGAAAATTAGTTTGTTGTGATTGGCAGACTACCAATACATACAGGATGCCTGAATTATTTATCTTTAGAAAAATACCGTAGTACATTGCTTCTTAAAATAAGTGAATAATATTTATGAGAGACTTCTAGAATTTTGTACACAAGAACTTTTGGCAAAAATATGTAGTGGTTTAAATCTGTCTCTCCTCCTTTGGTCTCACAGGTCAGGGAACCTACGAATCCCTTAGGGTGTGTTGAGAAGGATGGAGGAGGGAAGGGGAGGGGCATGTTTTGATTTCTGACCACAGGGCACAGTGGGCTCCACTGAGATTACTTTGTTCTCCAGTGGTTCAGAAGGAAAAGGACAGAAGGCCTTGGGTGCATGGTCACAGTCTGTGGTTAAGACTGTCTTGTGAATTCAGCTGCTTATCTCCAGAAGGAACAGGACATGTTCAGGACTGCTGGCTGTCCAGGCCAAGGCTGTGGTCGGCTGCTTGACCACTCCTCTTGGGTCACTCAGCCTCTCTGGAGTACTGAATTCATACCCTCCCACCCACTCTCTCCTCCTGGTTCTCGACCTCACACTCTCCCAGAATTCCTCCACTTCACAGGCACTTCTCCCAGCTCTTCTTTTTCCTGGCCACAAGATCACATGACTCTGTTGGGGGCAGGGCACTTCTCAATTCATTTAGTGACTTGAGCCAATCCCATGTAAATAATTGTTAATTTCACAGATCCCCACTTATCCTTAGCTCGCTACTCTGATCTGTGGGTGACCTCTAGAATCGCCACTTGAGTGTCTCATGGGCATTTCAGATGCAACATTGTCCAAACAGATCTTATCCCTTATCCCACCTCTTTTTATTCTTTCTATCGCCTAGACCTATGCCTCCCCAGTCTCCCCCACTGGTCACTTAGGTCAAAGCACAGACTCTTTGTAGATTCTTCACGTCTCCAGTCTCCTGCATCCACACACTGACGTCTGTTTCTCTACATGTCCCAGCTGTGTTCTCTTTTCTTCTGATTCTGCCATTTTATTTCCTTCCCAGAGTATTGCAATCATGTTTCCATCAAGTTTCCTGCTTTTTGCTTTTTCCTTTAGAATTTGTGGGGTCTAAAAAGCTCACGAGAGTCCCAACAAAGCATCTGTACCCCAGTCAAACCCAAACCTCCAACCGGTCCCTACTATTGTCTAACCCCTCCCCCTGTCTCCAGCCTTGCTTCCACACCCACAACAGTCCAGACACGTGGACATTCTTTTTGCTTCTCAAACACTCTCTTCAGAACAATTGGCTTGCATGCAGGTTTTGTCCCCAAGTCTCTTCTCTTAAAATGTCACACATTTTTCTTATTTTCATTCAGGCTTTGTCTCCAACGCTGCCCTTTCTCAGAGGTCCGGAATCACGTGTGCCTGCCACATGGCTTTGTTTTGTTTCACCACAGCATTTACCTCTACCTGACATTTTCTTGGCTCCTTTGTCATTGGCTGTCTCCCTCTGCTTACCTGCCCACTATGGGAAGGGGGGAGGGGGACCTGCTTGCCTTGGCTACTACCCCAGCCCAGAGTCGGATCCGGTGAAAATCAGTGGATAAATGTGCAGGAGCAACTGTTGAATTGTAGAGTAGTGTATAATTTGTTATTTCTTCCAACGTTTCTGAAGCGAGCTTTCAAAATCTTATAATAGAGAAAAAAAATTAAAGTAATTTACAGGGCCAAGTCTCATTGACTCAATAATTGAAGTTTACACAAACTTATAACGTACAATGCCTGTTTAATTTGAAGAAGTGGGAACGTGGCAGCCTCTTGGCTAATGTGAAGCAGAAACAATTTTGCATGAAATGAAAAATCTTTGTGGCCAGTCACCACATTCAGCTCCTATCTCAAGCCTTACAGTATTCTTAGAAATAGTAGCATACCCTCTGCCCTTCCCTCCCATTATTTTGTTCATACAGAGTCTAAGAAAAATAAGGTCATCCCCCCCAATACTGTGTGGTCCCTACACACCAGACAAGTGGATCTTTCAATAAGGATTTAGTTATTAAATATCAAACTCTAGCTCTGGACAGTGACACTCTCCGCTGGAAGCTCTTCTTCACGGTAATTACTTTTAAGCCTTATGACTTTAGCAGCTGAGGGTGACTAGTCCTTAGCTTCATCTGAGTCAGTTTCAGGGAAGAACGCTAATGTCTTATCAAGGTGATAAACAGGGTCCAGGTCACCCACTGTGCTACTGTTGCTGTGTTTCCTCTGCCTTCTGGATGCTTCTGAGTTGAAACACCCTCTCTGGAGCTGACTTGTATGCAGGAAGACAATCAATTCAGTAGAACTCACTTCCTGGATGACCCATCACTGAGGCTGCCCATACCCCGACTCCAGATCTGATGAGAGTTTCAAGGGAAAGAGAAGATCCAACTGCTGTGTGCTTCAGTTATTAGCATGTTGAGAAAGTGTAGCCTCAAGCCTGAAATCCTTTGATAAGGAGAACAATAGACTAGCTCTGTCAAGAAGAGATTTCAGTGGTCTCACTGTGGAAGCTAGCAAGTTAATTCACAGAAGTAGAGAACAGAAAAATCTTCTACCAGAAGCTTAGACGAACAGGGGAAGAAGGATCAAGGGAGGTCAGTAATGGCTAACAAAGTGCACAGAGATTGGATGGATGAAACCCCTGCGTTTCATGGCGTTGCGTTTCTATGGTATACAAAAATTTATTATGTATTTCACAGAACTTAAAAATACAGGAGTTGAACATTTTCTTTTGAACACAAATGATAATTATTTAAGGAGATGGAATGTTAATCATCCTGATTGGGCATTATACATTTTATATATGTGTAAAATTCTACTCCATAAATATGTACAATTATTGCCAATTAAGAATAAACAACACCATAGGGACTCACTGAAGCTAAACCACCAAGTTGCATGGGAAAACTTCTACACATATGTAACATGTGTAGCTTGGTCTTCAGGTGTGACCCCTAACAGCAGGAGGAGCAGGGGCTGTCTCTGCCTGCCTTTGAATCCCTTTCCCTTAACTGGGCTGCTTTATCTAGCCTCAATAGGAGAAGACACACCTACACATACTGCAACCTGGTATTCCATGATGGGTCGATATATCTGGAAGGCCTCCCTTTCTCTGAGCAGAAAAGGTGAGGAGCATGGCGGAAGGAGTAGGGCATGGGGGAGGGCAGTTAAGAAGGAGGGACTGGAAGAAGAGGAGGGAGGGGAAGCTGTGATCCAGCAGGTAAAGTTAATAAATTAATAAAAGGGAGAATAAACAATGAAAGTTAACTGTGGCTGGAGAGAAGTTTAGATGAGCCTCATGTGGAAAGATTTAATTAAAAGAGAGAGGAGTGGGTCAGAGTACAGTAAGGGAGAAGTGTCTAGCTAGGTTGTTGTCAGAGCATTGGACGGAGCTGTCTGACATCCTCTGCTGTATGATGTAAGAACATCCTTGTCCTTATCTGTGGCTTCTTCAGTCAAACACCCAGCCTTCCCCTGTGCTGATGAACAATTCCTAAGTCCACAGGAGGGCTTAGCCCTACGTAACACTGACTTTCCATTTAGAAGATATTTGTAATAAGCTAATACTGAATCATAGCTGTCACCACTAACACGAGGCATGTTAGTGGTGACATGAAAGTGCTTACACGAGAGTGACAATGGCTTCCAGGATAAATCATGAGTGTAGAACCTTGGTAAGGATTCATACCACTCCCAAAATCCCATACTGCCAAGCAATTGTAGGAGTCTTCTCCCACAGTGGATTTAACTTGGGACATTTAAGCTTCCAAAGTACTGGCTGAAGCTAGCCTGGGTTTTTCAGGGTCCAATGAATTTACTGCATAAAAGCTCCACTGATGGGGGGCTCATTCAATAAGAATCTCTTAGAGAAATGATTCCAGCTCCAAGATGATTCCTTGAGTAGCTGTGGCATCTCACCATCTCACAGACAAGCCTGCTGCTGTTAACCTCTTCCCCTGATTTGCTAGTGCCTGTTTCTCATGCCAGGCTGCACACCATGGGTGTCCACAGTGCTGCCATGCACAGAATTTTTCAGGGGTGTTTGTCATGATCCCACAGAAGCCTGACAAAGTTTTAAGGGCTTGGGCCCAGAGGATCCCTTCTCTGATCGAAGTATTATTAGGTAATAATTCTCATTGCAAGGATATAGATGGTTCAAAACCCCACTCACTACTCCGTGCTATGAACAACCTACCCACTGTGTTTCCAGTCCTCTGTTGATGGTGAAGTTGCAGTTTTGAGAGCCTGAGGCAGCAAAGGTTTCGATTGGACAAGGAAATAGCTGCAGAGGTTTGCTTAGGATTCAGAATTAATCACAGGGAGCATGACAATGTGGATTTAGGGAGATATCCCCTAGAGTAAACACATGGCCCAGCGGTGACACCTAAATGAAGTGGAAACTTATGGTTTCTTTGGTGTTTTGCTGGGGCCAATGTGAAGGAGTGTTTTCCTGAAGCAGACATAGGTGAAAGGATGTCTTGCCAAGGCAGACATGTGAAGGAACGTTTCACTGAAGCAGACACAGGTAAAAGGATATTTTGCTGAAGCAAGCACGTGAGAGGACACACATATATTGGTTTGCCTTGCATTTCATATCTGGGCTCAATAGAGAGAAACACATCAAAAAACTTCTGGTGGTGTTCTGTTGATTTCTTGACACTTCCACGGACTCAGGCCAAGTGGTGTCAGTTGACACAGACTCACACAGAGTTTTGCTAAGACAGACTCTTGTGCTGAGGCAAGACTTCAGTGGTAGACTGAAGGGATTTTGCCTCGCAGTGAGTCACTCAGAAGAACTTTCCAAGAAGAGAAGGACTGGTGAAAGGTTGAGGAGGTGGGAAGCTGTGTCCAGACAGCAAGAGCTGCAATGTGATTGGACACAAGCGGGCACGAAGGGACACTTCATTGACTGAGGTCACAGAGTCATATTTCTTCAACACTCAGGAAACTGGACTACCTCTCAGACCAAAGGGAGACTCTTGTACCCTGCTATTCTTCTTAAAGTATAGTACTGACACCCAGGAAGGGAAATCTTGATTTGCCCCTTAAAAGTTCATGCCATCACGAGCAACCTCCTAGACCAGAGGTGGCATCTCTGGATCTGTGCCACTCAATTGCAGATGGGAGAGAAGGCCGCAGCTCGATCTGATCATTTCAGAAACAATTAAGCATCCTTACTGATCTCCATGGAGACCGCTCTAATACCAGCACTGTTCCTTTCATCCCCTATTTGTGGTTGAAAGCATAATTATTCCTCCTTCAGATCCTCTTTGGGACCTGTTACTTATTTAGGGAAATTAGACTCTCTGGACCAAGTAGTCATCAGACTCATTTTATTAATTGTTTCAGTTCAAGAACGAGGTTGTCAGGCAGGCTGGGAGAGGGGTTGGTGAGGGACTGTGAGCTTAGGTCGGTCAAAGGACGGAGGCGAGTGAAGACTTACGCCTCTAGCAAACTTGAGTTCAGATTCTCAAGCTCTTATTTTTTTAAAAGATTTCTTTATTCAGCACACTGTAGCTGTCTTCAGACACTCCAGAAGAGGGAATCAGATCTCTTATGGATGGTTATGAGCTGCCATGAGGTTGCTGGGGTTTGAACTCAGGACCTTTGGAAGAGCAATCAGTGCTCTTAACGGCTGAGCCATCTCTCCAGCCCCAGATTCTCAAACTCTTGTTAACTGGTGATGAGATCTAGTCAGGTTGTGCAGTTTCCTCAGCTTCAGCATCCTCGTGAATAAACACAAACTCTGAGACAGTGGCTAGCTGCCTTTCTCATTCTCTCCATTTCCTTTCTTACACACACACACACACACACACACACACACACACACACACACACACACTTGCATGAAAAGTATCATCCCAGCCTTCTGCATCCTGAGCCAAATCACCCTGCAAACTGACTTTATGGAGTCTGAATAATTCTTTATTTTATATGATTTTGTTTTTGCTCTATGTTAACTGAGTTTAATTTTTAAAAAAAAAAAAAGAGCATCAGTTTTTGCCATTGGGTTTAATACAGAGCTTTGTGATAACAGTAGCAGTTTATTCAGCATTGTGCACTGTATTTTAACACTATGCTAATAACTTCATAAATAGCATCTTGCTTAATAACTTTGCCCTGAGAACGGGCACCGTGCCCATTTAGAACAGAGGCTCTAAGCATTAAGAGGAATTGCCTAGTTAACGCCGTAAACTGGGGCTTGGCTTGCTCGCTCCCTCGTGCTCCATCTTTATTACTAAAGGATGCAGGGCAGGGAAACCAGAGGCTTACATGACCCTTGACGCAGCCTGTCATCAGAAGTTATTTCTTGGACATTTAGTAACCTGTCCTGTGATCTAGATAAATAATAAATGTGCTGAACAACATCGAACTGTATGTATCAACAATAGTGGCAAAATGGCTAAAGGGGTAACCAATTGCTTTCAGATTGGAAGTGAGCCTATTCCACAGGACTGAGTTCTCCTTTGATATTGTGGAGAGGTTGAAGGTCCTAGTGGGCAGCTATGGCTACTGCCTTGTTTAGTAGATAAATTACGTGCCTATCAAAATATCTTCTATTTTTCTTTTTTTAGCCACTTGCATAATTGTGTTCTGTCATTTTGGTGGAAGTCTGCTTATAAATTGCCCCAAATATTTTTAGGTTGATACATGTACTTTTGAAATACTGCTTGCTGAGGATGTTTTTGAAAGCGGTTTACAGAAGGTCTCTGTTGTTCACCCCTTCTTTGCCCTTCACATCTCTTCCTTATGTTGGTCACAGAATAGTTTAATCAGCCATTTCAGGCTCCATCTCCACAGTGCTGATGATGTAAAACAAGCAAACTGCAAAGCGTGCAAATGGAGATATGTGGGTTTGGCCTGGGCTCACCAAAGCTGCAGACACATCTATTGACGACTTTTCCAGTCTTCCTGTCAGTTATCCTAACCCCCAAGAGCTTGGGATAGACTTGAATGTTGTAGTATACTGCCTTAGTCAGGGTTTGTATTCCTGCACAAACATCATGACCAAGAAGCAAGTTGGGGAGGAAACAATTTATTCAGCTTACACTTCCACATTGCTGTTCATCATCAAAGGAAGTCAGGACTGGAACTCACACAGGGCAGGAACCTGGAGACAGGAACTGATGCAGAAGCCATGGAGGGGTGCTGCTTACTGCCTTGTTTCCCCTGGCTTGCTCAGCTTGCTTTCTTATAGAACCCAGGACTATCAGATGGCACCATCCACAATGGACCCTCCCACCCGTGATCACTAATTGAGAGAATGCTCCTCTCTCTGTGATAACTCCAGTCTGTGTCAAGTTGACGTACAAAACCAGCCATACATATGCGATCTTCTAGGCGTGCCATGGGTATTGAACTCTTGAACTCTTACAGCATCTGTGAACAATTGTACAAGACCCATATAAGACTGGGTTCCTCAACATCTGTCGTGAAGAATGGGGGGAACCTGTGAGGCACTGCTGTCTGTCTCAGAAGAGCTGTAGGTGGTGGAAATCAGAGATGCTTTCTTCACTGGTACATCCATGGGTAAGACTACCAGACTCCTGTAAGCAATCATAACAAGTCCACTGGGGCTCCTCCCACCCCATGAGAAGTCATAAAGCTGAAAAGGGAAGAGTGGATGGGAAGAGGAGAGGAAGCAGGAGGAACAGAAGGACAATTAGAGGGGACTAGGGGTGATCAAGATACATTGTATACGGATATTAAGATGGCATAGTGAAATCTATGATATGCATAATTAATAGATGACAATAAAAACATTAAACATGTATGTAAACTGCTAAAGAAGAGCTAATTTCTCTCCATCTGTCTTACTTTTAAAATCTTCAACAAAACACTCTCGATCTGAATTCAAGAGCACACAGAGAAGCTTGCACACCGTAGCTTAAGTTGACTTTATTCCAGGGATGCAAGGTTGGCTCAGCATGCCCAAATCAATAAGTGTAACCCAACAGATGTGTAGACTTGAAGTCAGAAATCACGTGATTATCACAATAGACACAGAAAAGGCATTCCAACAGAGGTCAACATACTTTCAGGATGGAAGCCCTAAAAAAAACAAAACAACTAGGAATCCATTGAAGCAACCAATTTCATCTCTATTTTTATTATGTATCTTCTATATCTTTCTTTTTGGTTAGAATTGCTAGAAATATGTCCATGTGAGACAAGGATTACCTCAAAACAGTAAAGCCTGCATGTGAGAGACCTCTGGCCAACATTATATGAAATAGAAAAACCTTATTATAAGGAAGAAAACATTTCTTCCATGTCTGAAACAAGTCAAAGGTGCCCTGCTCTGTCCATACTCCCTCCAGACAGCACTTGCGATCTCAGCCACTCAAGATACAGCAATGAGACAAGTGGAGGAACAAAACAGACATAAATAGGACAGGAGGCAGTAGATTGTCCATGTTGCAGATAACAGGATCTCATTCTTAAAAATACCTCATGGATCCTGCAGAAGCCGCTGAAGCAGGGAGTGACAGTTGCCATTCTTTGAATATTCAAAACATAATCATGGGTGCTTCATTTTTCGGTACAGACATCCAGTAGTATTGTAGCTGTAACAGAAACCTAATCTCAGGCCTCATGAACCAGTCACCAAGGGCAGAGGGTGAGCTACTCTGGAAAATACCAGAATCAAACACAGTTGTGCATTGCCTGATACTTCAGCATCAATGAATCATGTGTATGGTGGGGGGAGAGAAAGATCATGTGATCTCGTGACACAGTAGCATCTTTGAGGATACACTGTGGTTTTCCACAATGTCAAGACCTTCCAGCCACTCATTTATCAAAACATATCCCCATCATTAAGGGATTGCAGTCTGTAATCTCCTACAGGGAAAGCCTGAAGACATTTGCAAAACGTAACTGAAAAGCTAACAGGATTCACAGTACTGGCTGGTGCAAAGGACCATGGAGTGTTCCCAGTGATCTAGATT
Organism: Apodemus sylvaticus; assembly: GCF_947179515.1. NCBI lineage: Eukaryota > Metazoa > Chordata > Mammalia > Rodentia > Muridae > Apodemus > Apodemus sylvaticus. The sequence goes on from NC_067485.1 coordinate 13,567,947, forward strand.
CTTCTGTATGTTTTCATGGTTTTTATTTCATTTATTATTTAACAGTGTATAATGTGCTTTGATCACAGCCACTCCACATTTCTCTCTCTCATTCACCCACATGGATTCTTGAAGGTGGGAACAGACACCCACCCACCCACCCAGACCCAGACCTGGCTTTAGAATGCTAACTTCATCTTATGTTCCCCAGAGCCTCGACTCTGTGGTGACGGAGAGGGCACCTGTCAGACATGGTGCCTGAGGCCTGGCATTAGTGCTTCCTGCACTGACCCCAGAGATGCCCCTTCTCCTCAGCTTCTTGTACCAGTGAAGGGCCCAAGGCTCCCTGTCACCTTGGATGGGTTGGTGCAAGGAGACCAGCAGAGAACACATGCAGGGCGGAAGATCCACTGCTTCCTTTTCTCACCATGGATTGCTGGCGGCGGCTGCTGTTGAGACTGGAGATGCTGCCTCATTTCATGTCTTTCCCGATATCCTTACATACTGCTCAGACCAACAGCCCTGCCTGCAGCAAAGGAGCCGTTCCATCTTGTCTTAACACCACTGTCCTTGTTATGCTGGGTGACAGGTGTCATTTAGTTGTGTGATTTTATTTTTTTAATGACAATTTGCTACTGCTTTCTCTTTTTTCTTCTGTCCTTTTTTTTTTTTTAAGCTGGAGTCAATAGTTCCTCGGAGAGATTCATCTTGAATTCATCTCCCAGGAGCTCAGCCAATCAGTCAAATACACATCTATCCTCCACTACTGGAAAGTTCTTGCAGTTCAGGTAGACTTGTACTAGAAATCAGAGATAGCTAAAGGGATGGGGTGTCTGTCATGCAGGCTCACCATCGGTAGCCCTGGTTCTTAGGACCAAAGCTTTAATTTTAGTGGAATAAAGGATGTGGGAGGAGAGACAATTGACAACAATGTTACTGTTGACTCTTCTTCCAACTTGGAGGAGGGATAATGGCAAGATTGTTGCTATTGACAGTTCTTCCAGCTTGGAGGAGGACAAGCCAGTAGAGAGAATAGAAGGGGAGAGATGTGATTTTGATGTTTGTAATTGTTGGTCTCTGAGGGAGACAGTGGCTTTTACCAGGAGCATCTTTGCTTAGTCACAAAGCTTCACGGAGAGGCTCTTTGCCGGCTGAGGCAGACTGGGGGCCACTCAGCTTTCCTCCTCCACATTTTTCTTGACTTGTTCCTATTGCCATGTCTCTCTGCTTAAATCTCCCTGGAAACCACATCAGTTCCACTGCCCCTGCTAATGATGTGCTCCCCCCTCCACTCCCACTTTCTTTTTATGTGCTCACTGACTTAAATCTCCCCCACTACTTATTTCCCGACACCCATTCTATGCGGGAAAATTACAGATGCCCAACATTGTTCACAAATCACATTTCTTTGCTGACAGGACGGGGAGGGTTTCCATGAGAAGGCAGGTCAGCATGGCATTCTGTGAGTGGGAAAGGGAGTTGCAATGCCTTCAGGGTATTATTCTAGAAATAGAAGAGGGAAAGGGTTGGTTTCTTATCTTTTCCTTTATGCCCCAGAGAAAACACAATACAATTCTCTTCTGTCTGAAATCTGGTGACAAGACAGCACATACTATGTGAGAAGCTTAGTCTCTTTTGAGTCAGTCCTGGAGACTCAGGATGGGCTGATCATGCCCACAACATAATCTTTCAAGTGTTCAGGAGCTTTGGAACTATGGGAAACATCAGCCAAAGCTTGTTCTCCTGTTCTGTACATTGCCACTTTCTTACTTTGCTGGGAGCACATGCTATCAGCCATGGGGACCATAGCTTGTGACTTTGTATAGAGAAAGTAAATAGAAAAGATGCAGATGCATTCACTGTACCATGTACAAAATGACACATTAAAAACATGCATGTATGTTCTGGTGCCATGTCTGAGCACCATATTCATGTAGTGGCACAGAACTAAAAGAGGATATAAGACAATAAACCTGGAAACCATCCACTCAGGGTGGTTTTCAGGACTGTCAATCATCTAACATCCTGGCTCCCTGGGCTAAAGGACACTGTGGCTCTCAGAGAACCCACATTATTGGCTCATTAGGTTTCCATTTTTTTCTGTTGGGTTAAGTTCCACCTGTTACCTGTCAGTCACTTGGACAAATATGCTGTAGTGTAAAAGCAACATGGTGTTGTGCCTGGCAGTGTCTCAAGACATCCAAGGAACCCCAAATTCCAAATCAACTTTGCCTTCAATCCTAAGCTAAATGGATGCCAAGGGACTGAATATCGGGTTCCATAATGAGTTTAGACGTTTCTGCCTTCCAGGGATGGTAGGACCCAGGCATGTTGATCTGCCATGATGAAATAACCCAAATAACCTGGACTGTACATGTCCCCTGGCTTCTACTTGGTCTCACTTTCCCTTAAAGTCACCTATTACATGGCATGATGGTGATCACACTCAAGCATACAGCATTATATGCATTAGATTTGTTTTGTGTGTGTGTGTGTGTGTGTGTGTGTGTGTGTGTGTGTGTGTGTGTGTGTATTTTTAATGGTGCACACATTGAGGTCAGAGGATTTAAATCTTTCCTTTTACCTCTTAGGTTCCAGGGATTGAATTCTGGATGTCAGGCTTAGTACCTAACTGGCCTTATTGCTTGACTTAGAAAGTAACAGTATGGTTGAATCTATAATTTCTTTATTTTAACCCAGGGAGGTGAAATCAGTGTTGAAATTATTCACTGCTAGCCTAAAAACTTTCCCTTCTGGTCCACTATGTTCTTTGGCCCATTTGATGAGCCTGCCATTCATCTAGTGGCTTGATTCTAGCCAGTGTCATTGCAAACAATTTCTCTGAAGCTGAACTTTTAGAACCAAAATACAGCATCCATCTCAGCTGATGATTCATTCTACTATTCATCCATCTAAACCTACTTACTGATTCATCCACATAGACATGCATGCATGCAACCATCCACCCACCTACACAACCATCCATCCATCCATCCATCATCCATGATCTATCAGTCCATGCATGCATGCATGTATCCATCCCTCCACCCATCCATCTATTCATCCATCCATGCATCCATCCATCCACGCATCCATCCATGCATCCATCCATCCATGCATCCATCCATCCACTCATCCTTCCTTCCTTCTGTTCTTGCATGCATTTATGTTTCCATCCATGCATCTATCTTTTTACTGATTTGCTCATCCACCCATCTCCCTACCCATCTATGAATCCATGCATCTGTCTATCCCTCATGCAGTTGCTCAAGCTACTCATCTGGATAAGCACCAACAGTGTGAGTGGTGAACTAGGCTAAAGTTTCAGCATTGCTCTGCCACTAATGTAACTTCTCTCATGTCTCCATATATCTGTCTTGGCTTTAATTTCCTTATTAATAGAGTGAAAAATGCAATATTGAGTCAGACATCTGAGACACTGAGTAAGATTGATATATATCACATTTTGGTTTAAATAGGAAAAGATGCGTGTTATACAATTCAGTGTTTAGGGCTTAAACATATAATGAAGGACTATTATCATTACTATTCACATTGATATTAGTGACGTCTATGTATGTCTGTATAGATGGAGGCATTCTGATACAATGGTATTTACATATATACACTTGACTTACAAAGGAATATATTACAGTATAAATGGGGACAACTCAATCAAATGGCTTGGACAAAGGCATGTGCTATCTGTCCCTGGCGGGACTCTCTACAGCTTCATAATTATGTAAGAGACATTTCTTAAAATGTTTTACATATATATTTTCAGGTCTTTAGAATGATTTTTGTTCATATACTTAATTAATATGAACAATAGCTACTGTTTAGTAAGTATTTGATCTGCCTGGGATTGTGAGATTCACGTCTGTAAATTACTTAATCTTTGCAATACTATTTAAAATGTTTGGAATCCTTTCTGTTCTGGCAAGTCAAAGAGACATTGATAGAAATCACAGTTCTTGTTGCAGGTCACACTGTCTGTTGCCAAGTTGAGGTCTATCTTGAGTCTAATTTCAGAGCCTGGCTCTTGCCCCTGAGCTGTGTCCCCATGCCACAGATAGCTGATTGCTATTTACAGATACCTCTGCCTTTGGGGTTCTTTTTAATCAGTGTTGTGGTGGTTTGCCAACTCTGTGTCCCCAAGGTCACTGCAGTCTCATGTCCATTTCTGATAAGAGCCAGCTGTTGCCAAGTGATGCATTTTCCAAGTCTGTTTTGGCCCTGGAGAATAGATTTCACATCTGAAAGGATGCTCCAGTAGAATTATACTTCTCAAACCTTCCACGGGATCTGGCTTACAGATCAGACCACCATCTGTTAGCTTGGCTAACTATTGTATGCCCAGCAGAAGCCAAGGTGGGCAGCACTGTATCCTGAACTGCAGGACCATGGCAGCAGGTCCATCCACATTGCCTAGACATATGTATTAATATGCCATGCAGATGTAATAACTCCCTATGTATACAAGGTGGGGAGGGCTGCATTTCCCCAGCTTCTGCCTGAAGATGCATGCCCTCAAGAGCATCCTCCAGTTGTCCAGGTTATGGAATTTCCTGGAACCTCTAAGCTGGTGCTCCCCCTCATCTCACTGTTTGCTGATCCCACTCTCCACAGACAGACAGCCCTGCAGCACAAGTATCCCATACACGGTTTCCTCTCATCTCTGAAATCATTACAGCATCCATGTTACAGTTGTTGGTTGATAGCATATTCAGAGTGTTGAACCAGAGTTTGAATCCATACTTGTGACTCCCATGTGGGGTCCGGTGATTCTCCGATGCAGCTTCACATGCAAAGATGTTGAGGAGAGACGGCAGCCGAGGGGAAGGTTATATGCAATGGGAATTGGCAGTCTGTGTGTACTGCGTGCAGTGGCATGTAATCCTTTCCCAAGGTGAAGGGAGACATGAGTTAAATCTACCATCAAAAGATCCCTGTGGGAGGGAGAAATAGTATTTCCCCAGGGAGGAGTGACCTCATTTATTACCCAGGCTCGCGGGATCAGCCCTGAAATCACATACATGGAATCAGTACTAAACATACTCAGAGGGTTGAATTTACATAGGTGTGTGTGTGTATTTTATGTCTCCATAAAATAATGTCTTGTCAAAGAGCAGCAAGTCAGTAATGCATGAATTAGAATCCTCTTGAAGTCCAGGTATATTTTCCAATTGAGATTGAGAGATTGCTTCCTGAAAAGTCGGTGGAGCTAGGCTGTGGAGAATACATACATACAGACACACATGCATACACATACATATTACATATGCATACACATACACATACAGATATATCATCTCCATCTCCATCTACTCATAATAAAGAAAAAGAGGGCCAGGAATTTGAGAGGGAGTGGGTGGAATGGGGACATGGGATTGGTTAAAGAAGGAAAGGGAAGGGGAAATAAATTAATTATATTTTAAATAAACAGTAAAATTAAAAATATTCACATGACTAGAGACTGGGAAAGGTGTGAGTAGGAAGGCAGGGAGAGACGCCCGGCAGGCACAGGGAACAGTTGGACATAAAGTGTAACTTTCAATGTTCTGTAGCTTGGTATGGGGACAGTGGTGGAGAACAACTCTGTCTTGAAATAACTAGTATTGAGAACCTTTAACGCTCTTTGGCACATGTGATCATAGTTCTGGGTGACAGATATACCAATCATTCTGCTTTGATCCCTACACTGGGCACACCGTGTATGATTAATATGCATCAACTAAAAACTTTGAATCAAAGTTAGTTGCGGCCGTATTTAGGAAGTAGCTAGTGGTGCAGCTGAGGGTGTTTCCAGGGGCAGTGGGTGGGAGTAAGCCAGCTGGGAAGTGGAGAGAACCAACAGCCACTTGAGCAGGGGGTGGTGCCAAACTGGGGTGAAAAGGCCACATTCAATCCCACTGTGCCCCTCAACCTGCTCCCAACCTTGCAGTTCACAAGGGACATTCCCTTAGGGAAGCTTCCTGACTAGCTTCGGCTCAGTGGAAAACTCCTGACACTCCCGAATTCCATTTATCTGTTGCCAAGATGAAGGTAAAAATTATGCACACAGGGTGTACAGCATCCTCTCTATGGCAGCTATATCAAGGCACATTTTAAAAGATCACTGAAGAGACATTGAGGGTATTGGCAAGTGTCCCTATAAAATAACAGCAAGTCAATAACGCATGAATTAGAATCCTCTCGAAGTCCAGATGTATTTCACAATTGAGAGTGAGAAATTGCTTCCTGGAAAGCCAAGGGAGCTCGGCTGTGGGGTTAATTTTGGAAGGCAATTCCTGTAGGAGTCAAAGTGCCCATTAGAAGGGCGTTTGAAAAGCTGGAAACCATGAACTAGCTTTGGGGAGCCTCGGAAGCTGGTTTGAATTTTACTGTTGGCATTACCGCATTTCCGCTCCAGCAAAGCCTCATAACATGAAAATCAGAAATCCGCAAAGATGACCCTCGAACGGTGAAGCAAGCCACAGCGGTGTTCCTTTGGTTCATAATGAAACCGTGTCAGACAAATGGCTACTGGCACTGTGAATGACCTCCTCTGATGTGTTTATTAACTGGGATGCAGAGACAGCGGTGCTACACAATCGGTGTCCTACATAGGTTTGAATGATGCCCTGGTGGCTATTCCAGGATCAATCTTGTTTACTCTAGCCTTGTGGCTAAATTGACTGCCAGCAGGACTCTCTCAGGGGAGCTGCAAAAGCTTTGTCCAGAGCAACTCTTACCCCCCACCCCCACTCCTCTATCAGGGCCATAGGATCCAGGCTGAATAGGTGCAGGCCTTTGCAGAAGGGCTGCTTGTGGCTTTGAGGCCATTGCTGGAAAGTTTCCTTTCCTCTTTTGTCCACAGGGAAGGGAGGCTAGGTGTGAGAAAGAAGTATCCCGTGAACTTTCACTGACCCCAGCCTCAGTTCAAGTCTTTTCAGCAGCATTCTATTTAATTATCTTAAAGGCCAGAGTAGTATGATTATGTCCACCTTAGAGTTGAAAATTAGAAGTATAAGAAAAGTCATAATTTGTCCAATATATTTCTCTACAACATTGCCTTTTAGGGTCAGTGTTGGGTCTTGCGGGATATTTGAGCATATTGTGAACACCACGATTGTGAACTGGAAAAACCTTGTGGTGCGGCTCAGCCCTAGCACCTGCCTTTAACTCAAGAGCTTTCTGTTTATTATAAACAGGTTGATGGGGTGTGGCTCAGCCTTCCTTAGCACCCATTTCTAATCCAAAGAGCTTTCTGTAAACAGAATTAGATAAAGTCAACAATAGGTCAAGAGGCAGAGCAAGCAGTTAGCTGACAGGGAGAAAGTAGACAGGGGGCTGAACTTAGACACTGAGCTTTGTAAGATAGTGGGGAGAAGGAGAATGAACCTTTCCCTCCTGGGATGTTGGTGGCAGAGTAGGAAGGTCAGTCAGCTGGGTGCTTTCTCTGCCTCTCTGTGCTAGCAGGCTTTCACCAAAGCATCTGACTCCTGAATCTTCATTTGGAAAAAATAATAAAATTTTATATATATAATTTTCAGACAACAATTTACCAAAAGCACACTTTACTGGCATGAAATTAAAAATGGATTTTCTTAAACCGTGTGTCTTAATTCCATGCTGGAGTGTTGGATTTTAGATTATTATATGGTCCATACCATCTTGGACATCAGCTTTTGAGTTTTGTTTGTTTGTTTGTTTGTTTGTTTAATAAAAGGGATATTTTGTGGTCTGGTATTAAAAACAGAGTTAAGAAATTTAAAATGTTTTAAGTAAATACAAAGAGTTACTGCAGTTCAAGCTTGTTTTCTAAATTTCTAAGAACTGGAGTGGTTTGGAGCTAAGATGAAATGTTTGAGCAGGGTGGTGGCCCATGCTTCTAATCCCAGCAAAGACAGGCAGCTCTCTATAACTGAGTTGTTTTTTAGATTCTAGAGTTGCTATGAACTCTTTAATCCCAGCACTAGAGAGATGCATGTTTTCAATCTCAGTGCTTGGGAGGCACAGGCAGGCACATAAGAATTACAGTGTTTTAAATTTTAAAAGTCACTTGCAAAAGGCAGCCTGAAATTCAAAGTGAATGTCCTTTGTGATCTAAAAATAAATACATTTAAACCTTGAAATTATATATTATAAAGAGAAAGGGGAATATGGGTATATTTATCCACTAAGGTATATATATTTAGTTTCAAATTTCCAAAAGAAATTTTTTAAAATATCAATAGAAAGATAATAGTTTTTCTGTTTACCCCCTCCACACCCTCTCCCCCCCAAAAGAAGTTTTTGCCCTAGGAAAGATATAACCTGCCAAAAAGTTAACCCTCTAGAGTTAGGGATGGAGCAGGGATCTGATTTTATCTTTCCAAGACAATAAAAGCACTCAACCAACTCTGCTTCTTGGTCATAATGTCTGTGCAGAAATAGAAACCCTGACTAAGACACATGTTTTATTAATTTAAGACTTTTTTTGACAATGAGACATGTTAGCTCCTGGTAGCTCCCCTATTCTGCTTCAAAGAAGATGATGAGCACTGAAGAATCTCCCTATGGAGTTTGCTTTTAAATGTGACAAACTGCCACTGGGCAAGAAATTACCCTTGCTTCATCTATTGACAGTATGGTGTCCAAGCCGTGGATAAGCAGGACACAAAGAACGCTGATTACTCAACTTTTCCAGGACAAGGTAGAGAAGTCCTTCATAATTCCTGCTTTATAAGAAAAATCTGCCAGATATTCTGGGATAGTGCTCCAATATTGCAGAGGAATCTTGGGTGACTGTCCTGGTGGCCAGTTATTTCTACAGTTCTGTAAGCTGCTTGTTCTGCACTTCCTGTTTATTCAGGTAATATTTATCCTTCTCGGGTCTCTGATGGGGTTGAAGACTAGATAGTTATAGTCTCATGGTTAAGCTTAGGTTTTATAGAATTTAAGAAAAAGTCTAAAGTATGTTTTTAGGATGATAAATGCATGTTATGATAGAAATTGACTTGAGTATAGAACTTTGAACTCACCAAGATAGAATTGATAGTAGAGTACTTTTTCCAAATACAGACTGGGCATTGTGAATATAATTCTTACCTGAGAGTATATAGTTTACTGATGTTAGAGAAAGTCTTTTATTTACTCAAAAGGGGGATATGCTGCAGAATATGTGATCACATTGTGAACCCCAAGAAACCTTGTTGTGGTTTGGCTCAACCCTCGCACACACATGTAATTCAAAGAGCTTTCTATAAACAAGATTAACTGGAAGTCAATGTTGGGTCAAGAGATTGGACAAGCAACCAGATAAGAGGGAGAAAGCAGAAAGGAGGATGTTCAGTTTAGAAGGGTTTATAAGACAGTGTGGGAAAGGAGAAGGAACTGTTTCTTCTGGGATGTCGGGGGAGTAGGACGGTCAGCTTGGTGCTATCTCTGCCTCTCTGAGCTAGCAGGCTTCCACGGCATCTGGCTCCTGAGCTTTCATTAGTAAAACTGAATGTTGGGGATTTTGTTTTAAAAAACGGCAGTTTGGGAGTATTATGCATATACTCCCAAGGATGACCATGCAGTCAAATGTCGGGTATCATCTGGAGGAAGAAAGCAGGTGTCTGCCACATTCCTGTTGCTGGTCCAAGAAATTCTTTGATCTCCAGAACAGTCCTGTGATTCTTTTCTTCATTTTGGTCATTTTTCCCCCAAGAGCATGAATGTTTTCTCAGTAAATTCAAACCACTGATTTTTAATTTTTTCAGTTTTATGATATGTATGATTACTTGTCCACATATGCACCATATGTATGCAGTGCCTGCAAAGACCAGAGAGGGTGTTGGATCTCCTGGAACTGAAATGAGTACAGGTAGTTGTGAGCCACCATGTGCTGCTAAAAACTGAACCTGGGTCCTCTGTAAGAATAGCATGTGTTCTTAGTCACTAAACCATCCCTCCAGCCCCCGACAAGTGGTTTTTAACAGTGAATGATATCTAGAGCTGATCTAGAAAAGTTAACACACATACACACAAATTATCTTGAAATTTCAAAGAAAAATATTGGGAATTCATTAATCATTTTTAACCAAACAACATTATTAACAAAAGCAAATTTTGAATAGAAAATGATAGTTGGTTCCTCCAGATTTCAAAATTGAAATCCACTTAATAGAGCAAATTCCTTTTGCTCCTGTCTGTTCAAATGATGTTAAAAGAAATGTACTGAACACAGCTAATGGAAATGGTTATGTAGTGGAAATGCAAAAAAAAAAAAATCAGCTTTTAAAAGAAAAGTTCTTTAAGCTGTTTGTTCTGCACTTCCTGTTTATTCAGGTAATATTTATCCTTCTCAGGTCTCTGATGGGGTTGAAGACTTAAGTTTTTTAGGATTTAAGAAAAAAGTCTAAAGTATGGTTAAGCTTACGATTTTTAGGATTTAAGAAATTCCATAAGAAACTTCCATAAGAAAAACTCCAGAGTTTTATTTATTTATTTTATGTATGTGAGTACACTGTCACTGTCTTCAGACACACCAGAAGAGGGCATCAGATCATACTACAGATGGTTGTGAGCCACCATGTAGTTGCTGGGGTTGAACTCAGGACCTCTGGAAGAGCAGTCAGTGCTCTTAACCACTAAGCCATCTCTCCAGCCTACTTGACTCTTTTGAAACGGGGGTAGTGATGGATTCTTGCCTCAGATGAAGCTAACTCAGCAGTCGTGGGCTCCTGGCTGTCGTCAGTCACCAAAGCCACCTTGGACCGGTGCTTTCCAGGAACTTCATTTCACAAACCTGAAAAATGAATTCATGGAGAACATGAGGAGAAAAAGGAGTTTTATTAGAGAACGGATGTAAGAAAAAGAAAGCACTCATGGAACCCATACAGCAGGAGAGGGTCCCAGGAATGGGTTGCTACTGAGGGTCTCTCAGTCTAAGAGTTAATAAGGCTTTGCTAGGTTGTACATGAGAAGGTAAGCTGTGAGGTGCAGTCTCCCAATCCCTGATTTCATGTGCTTCTTCATCCTGGTGTCTGCAGTGGGGTTTCAGGCATGTCCCCCAGGCCAGTGAGGTACCTCATCTAGCCAGGTGCTCAGCAAGTTGTTGTGTAAAAGGAGACAGGCAATGGGGAGTCAGAACAGGAGCTGAGGCCCCTAAATACTTGGGACATTTGTGGCCTTTGGCCAGACAGAAATACAGCTGGAACCAAGGACGTTCCCAGCCTCTGGCCAGACAACACTGGTTGGCTGGTTGTCAAGGATGAGAGTGCTTAGTTTGGGGGAGGAGCCCCACCCCACCCCACCCCCCAAACTGCCTGAGCAGTTCCTCTCTTGTTCTTATTGCTTTTGGACATTGCATTGTTGAACACCAATGTCTATAAAATCAACTGGCACAGTAATGACCTGCCTAAAGCTTTAGTTGCTCTCAGTGACTTAGAAACATAACTACGTGGATTCCATTAACACGCACACCCTTCCCACTGCATGAGCTCCTCAGAGCACCATCCTTTCAGAGTTAGCCTACAACTATCCTAAAGTTAATGCAGGCTAAAGTCCACAATGGACTGACTTTCATGACTCTTCCAAACAGGCCTTCACAAGTCTTCATATATGTAGACACTCTTGTGCAAGAACATATGTGTACACTCTACAATCTGTTAAGTACAAAAAGGATTTTTTTTAGAATGTCATACATGCATATAATGTTTTAAACAAATGCACTTCATTCCCTCACCTGTCTGCCCTTACAGCTTCATGTGTTCTTTCTATAAACCTATGGCGTCCATGTTGCATGTGTGTGCATGGTGTAGAGCCATGTACCAGAGCATGGGCAGACTCTTGGGGGCTTCGTCCCTAAAGAAAACTGACTCCTCCTCCCCTAGCAGTCACCAACTGCCAAAAGCTCCTCTGTTGGGGGTGGGACTTCGGGAGCCCCTCCCTCCATCCACTTTGGGGTTTTGGCAAGCTGGGTCCTGGGTAGGTCTTGCTCATGCTGTCTCAACTGCTAAGAGTTCGTGTGCGCAATGGCTCTGTTGGACCCAGTAAATGCTGCTTCTGTGCAGACATTCATTACCTCTGGCTTTAACAAGATGTCTGCTCCCTCTTCCTCAACGATCTATGAGCACTGAAGGAAGAGCGCGTGACACCTTCCACAATTCTGAGACAAATGGAAGGCGTTCATGTTTGTCTGTTTTCAACTTTATCTAATGATAATTTCAGCAGAGCAATTTTCTCTTTTCTTGGTATTTGTTTGTTTGCTGATGCTGGTGTTTTTTCATTCCTCTCTGGGCATTTCATCCTTTCTAATCCAGCTTGGTACAACAGTACTTTGAACTGATTATGAGAGGCATGTTTTCACATAGAATAGTGTTTCCAGGCCTGAGAGTACTACAGTATCCCGGACAACAAATTAGTTTTGCAAGTGAGAGATAGCGATAGGGTAGAGAAAAGAATGAATAACATTGAAGTGAATCTCCCTAGAATATAAAACCATACCAATTTATTATCTTCTCTTGTCTTTATAGAAAGGCATGTGGTTTTATATGATCCAGACTTTGTTTTCTCCTGAGGAGAGACTTTAAAAGAATAGAAATAAATGCAGGTGGTGGTGGCACATGCCTTTGATCCCAGCACTCGGGAAGTAGAGGCAGGCAGGTCTTTGTGAGTTTGAGGCCAGCTTGGTCTACGGAGCAAGTTCCAGGACAACCAGGGCTACATGGTGAGACCTTGCCTCAATAAATAAATAAATAAATAAATAAATAAATAAATAAATAAATTTAAAGCAAAGGGAGAAGAAAAATATTTAAAAGAAAGAAGAAACAAACAGGCATAGGAAATTAGGAAGAAAGAAAGAGCATCTTCAGAGAAGCTGTTCTTTTTTTTTTAATATTTTTTTTATTCGATATATTTTTTGTTTACATTTCAAATGATTTCCCCTTTTCTAACCCCCCACTCCCCGAAAGTCCCGCAAGCCCCCTTCTCTCCCCCTGTCCTCCCACCCACCCCTTCCCACTTCCCCGTTCTGGTTTTGCCAAATACTGCTTCACTGAGTCTTTCCAGAACAGGGGGCCACACTTCCTTTCTTCTTGTACCTCATTTGATGTGTAGATTATGTTTTGGGTATTCCAGTTTTCTAGGTTAATATCCACTTATTAGTGAGTGCATACCATGATTCACTTTTGAGTCTGGGTTACCTCACTTAGTATGATGTTCTCTAGCTCCATCCATTTGCCTAAGAATTTCATGAATTCATTGTTTCTAATGGCTGAATAGTACTCCATTGTGTAGATATACCATATATTTTGCATCCACTCTTCTGTTGAGGGATACCTGGGTTCTTTCCAGCATCTGGCAATTATAAATAGGGCTGCTATGAACATAGTAGAGCATGTATCCTTATTACATGGTGGGGAATCCTCTGGGTATATGCCCAGGAGTGGTATAGCAGGATCTTCTGGAAGTGAGGTGCCCAGTTTTCGGAGGAACCGCCAGACTGATTTCCAGAGTGATTGTACCAATTTGTAACCCCACCAGCAGTGGAGGAGTGTTCCTCTTTCTCCACACCCTTCCAACACCTGCCGTCTCCTGAATTTTTAACCTTAGCCATTCTGACTGGTGTAAGGTGAAATCTCAGGGTTGTTTTGATTTGCATTTCCCTAATGACTAATGAAGTTGAGCATTTTTTAAGATGTTTCTCTGCCATCCGAAGTTCTTCAGGTGAGAATTCTTTGTTTAACTCTGTACCCCATTTTTTAATAGGGTTGTTTGGTTTTCTGGAGTCTAACTTCTTGAGTTCTTTATATATATTGGATATTAGCCCTCTATCTGATGTAGGGTTGGTGAAGATCTTTTCCCAATTTGTTGGTTGCCGATTTGTCCTCTTGATGGTGTCCTTTGCCTTACAGAAACTTTGTAATTTTATGAGGTCCCATTTGTCAATTCTTGATCTTAGATCATACGCTATTGGTGTTCTGTTCAGAAACTTTCTCCCCGTACCGATGTCCTCAAGGGTCTTCCCCAGTTTCTTTTCTATTAGCTTCAGAGTGTCTGGCTTTATGTGGAGGTCCTTGATCCATTTGGAGTTGAGCTTAGTACAAGGAGACAAGGATGGATCAATTCGCATTCTGCAGCATGATGACCTCCAGTTGAACCAGCACCATTTGTTGAAAAGGCTATCTTTTTTCCATTGGATGTTTTCAGCCTCTTTGTCGAGGATCAAGTGGCCATAGGTGTGTGGGTTCATTTCTGGATCTTCAATCCTGTTCCATTGATCCTCCTGCCTGTCACTGTACCAATACCATGCAGTTGTTAACACTATTGCTCTGTAGTATTGCTTGAGGTCAGGAATACTGATTCCCCCAGACTTTCTTTTGTTGCTGAGAATAGTTTTAGCTATCCTGGGTTTTTTGTTGTTCCAGATGAATTTGATAATTGCTCTTTCTAACTCTGTGAAGAATTGAGTTGGGATTTTGATGGCTATTGCATTGAATCTGTATATTGCTTTTGGCAAAATGGCCATTTTAACTATATTGATTCTACCAATCCATGAGCATGGGAGGTTTTCCCATTTTTTGAGGTCTTCTTCCATTTCCTTCTTCAGAGTCTTGAAGTTCTTGTCATACAGATCTTTCACATGTTTGGTAAGAGTCACCCCAAGATACTTTATACTGTTTATGGCTATTGTGATGGGGGTCATTTCCCTAATTTCTTTCTCAGCCTGCTTATCCTTTGAGTATAGGAAGGCCACTGATTTGATTGAGTTGATTTTATAACCTGCCACTTTGCTGAAGTTGTTTATCAGCTGTAGGAGTTCTCTAGTGGAGTTTTTTGGGTCACTTAGGTAGACTATCATGTCATCTGCAAATAATGATAGTTTGACTTCTTCCTTTCCAATTTGTATCCCTTTGACCTCCTTATGTTGTCGAATTGCCCGAGCTAGTACCTCAAGTACAATATTGAAAAGATAAGGAGAGAGGGGGAAGCCCTGTCTAGTCCCTGATTTTAGTGGGATTGCTTCAAGTTTCTCTCCATTTAGTTTGATGCTGGCTACCGGTTTGCTGTATATTGCTTTTACTATGTTTAGGTATGGGCCTTGAATTCCTGTTCTTTCCAAGACTTTAAGCATGAAAGGATGCTGAATTTTGTCAAATGCTTTTTCAGCATCCAATGAAATGAACATGTGGTTTTTTTCTTTGAGTTTGTTTATGTAGTGGATTGCATTGATAGATTTCCGTATATTAAACCAACCCTGCATTGATCATGGTGGATGATCGTTTTGATGTGTTGTTGGATTCGGTTGGCAAGAATTTTATTGAGTATTTTTGCATCGATGTTCATAAGGGAAATTGGTCTGAAGTTCTCTTTCTTTGTTGGATCTTTGTGTGGTTTTGGTATCAGCATAATTGTGGCTTCGTAGAAGGAATTGGGTAGTGTTCCTTCTGTTTCTATTTTGTGGTATAGTTTGAAGAGTATTGCTGTTAGGTCTTCTTTGAAGGTCTGATAGAATTCTGCACTGAAACCATCTGGTCCTGTGCTTTTTTTGGTTGGAAGACTTTCTATGACTCCTTCTATTTCTTTAAGCATTATGGGACTGTTTAGATGATCTATTTAGTCCTGATTTAATTTTGGTATTTGGTATCTGTCAAGGAAATTGTCCATTTCCTCCAGATTCTCCAGTTGTGTTGAGTACAGTCTCTTGTAGTAGGATCTGATGATTTTTTGGATTTCCTCAGTTTCCGTTGTTATATCTCCCTTTTCATTTCTAAGTTTGTTAATTTGGATACTTTCTCTGTGCCCTTTGGTCAGTCTGGCTAAGGGTTTATCTATCTTGTTGATTTTCTCAAAGAACCAGCTCCTGGTTTTGTTGATTCTTTGTATGGTTCTCTTTGTTTCTACTTGATTGATTTCGGACCTGAGTTTAATGATTTCCTGTCTTCTACTCCTCCTGGGTGAAATAGCTTCTTTTTGTTCCAGGGCTTTCAGGTGTGTCATTAAGCTGGTAATGTATGCTCTCTCCATTTTTTTTTTTTTTTTTTTTTTTTTTTTTTTTGGAGGCACTCAGGGCTATGAGTTTTCCTCTTAGCACTGCTTTCATTGTGTCCCATAGATTTGGGTATGCTGTGTCTTCATTTTCATTGTGTTCTAAAAAGTCTTTAATTTCTTTCTTTATTTCTTCTTTGACCAAGGTATCATTGAGTAGAATATTGTTCAGTTTCCACGTGTATGTGGGTTTTCTGTTGTTTTTGCTGCTATTGAAGACCACTTTTACTCCATAGTGATCTGATAGGAGGCATGGGATTAGTTCAATCTTCTTATATTTGTTGAGGTCTGTCTTGTGACCAATTATATGGTCGATTTTGGAGAAGGTACCATGAGGTGCTGAGAAAAAGGTATATTCTTTTGCTTTAGGATAGAATGTTCTATATATATCTGTTAAATCTAATTGGTCCAAAGCTTCAATTAGTTTCATTGTGTCCCTGTTTAGTTTCTGTTTTCCTGATCGGTCCATTGAGGAAAGTGCAGTGTTGAAGTCACCCACAATTATTGTGTTAGGTGCAATGTGTGCTTTGAGCTTTAATAAAGTTTCTTTTACGAAAGAGGGTGCCCTTGCATTTGGAGCATAGATGTTCAGGATCGAGAGTTCTTCTTGTTGTATTTTTCCTTTGACCAGCAAGAAGTGTCCCTCAGAGTCTCTTTTGATGACTTTGGGTTGAAAGTCAATTTTATCTGATATTAAAATGGCTACTCCAGCTTGTTTCCTGAGACCATTTGCTTGTAAAATTGTCTTCCAGCCTTTTACTCTAAGGTAGTGTTTGTCTTTGACCCTGAGGTGTGTTTCCTGTAAGCAGCAAAATGTAGGGTCCTGTTTACGTATCCTTTCAGTTAGTCTGTGTCTTTTTATTGGGACATTAAGTCCATTGATGTTAAGAGATATTAAGGAATAGTGATTGTTACTTCCTGTCATTTTTGACGTTATTTTTTAAATTTGATTGCTTAACTTCTTTTGGGTTTGATGAAAGGTTACTATCTTGCTTTTTCCAGGGTGAAGTTTCCCTCCTTGTATTGGTGTTTTCCTCCTATTATCCTTTGTAGGGCTGGGTTTGTGGATAGATACTGGGTAAACTTGGTTTTGTCATGGAATATCTTAGTTTCTCCATTTACGGTGATTGAGAGTTTTGCTGGATATAGTAGTTTTGGCTGGCATTTGTGGTCTCTTAGAGTCTGCATGAGATCTGCCCAGGATCTTCTAGCCTTCATAGTCTCAGGTGAAAAGTCTGCTGTGATTCTGATAGGTCTTCCTTTATATGTTACTTGGCCTTTTTCTCTTACTGCCTTTAATATTCTTTCTTTGTTTAGTACATTTGTTGTTTTGATTATTATGTGACGGGAAGTATTTCTGTTCTGGTCCAGTCTGTTTGGAGTTCTGTAGGCTTCTTGTATATTCATGGGCATCTCTCTCTTTAGGTTAGGGAAGTTTTCTTCCATAATTTTATTGAAGATATTTGCTGGCCCTTTAAGTTGTAAATCTTCACTCTCATCTATGCCTATAATCCTTAGGTTTGGTCTTCTCATTGTGTCCTGGATTTCCTGGATATTTTGGGTTACAAGCTTTTTACATTTTGCATTTTCTTTAACTGTTGAGTCCATGGTTTCTATGGTATCTTCAGCATCTGAGATTCTTTCTTCTATCTCTTGTATTCTGTTGTTGATATTTGCATCTATGTCCCCTGATTTCTTCCCAAGGCTTTCTATCTCCAAAGTTGTCTCCCATTGAGTTTTCTTAGTTGTTTCTACTTCTGATTTTAGGTCCTGAATGGTTTTGCTTAGCTCCTTCACTTGATTATTTGTGCTTTCTTGTAATTCTTTAAGAGATTTTTGTGTTTCCTCTTTCATGACCTCAGCCTGTTGACCAAAGTTCTCCTGTATTTCTTTAAGTGTTTTTTGTGTTTCCTCCTTATTGGCTTTTGTATTCTCCTGGATTTCTGCCCCTGCAAGCTGCCCCTTCCCAGGTGGCCTCTGGTGCACAGCTTACCTCCTGCACTGCCTGTAGATAGGGTGCTGTTGCCCAGGCTGTTCAGATCCTGAAGCAGACATCTGAAGGCTCCCGCTGGGGCCTGCTGGATTCACCGGAGCACACCGACTTCTCCCTGCTGGCTGTCCGGAAGCCCCTCTTGCCTCTTGCAGGACCTGGAGATGTGGTGTTGCCGCCGAGGCTGATCTGGATCCGGAAGCGGAGAGGTCTGAGGGCTACCGCCAGAGGCCTCCGGACTGGAGCCTAAGCTCTGTGGCACAGGAGCAAGCTTGCTGTGAGCTCCCAGACTGCCTCCGGGTGCACACCAGGTCTCTCGCACTTCCTGGAGACCGAGTGCTGTGGCCCAGGCTGTTCAGATCCCAAAGCAGGCACCTGAAGGCTCCTGCTGGGGCCTGCTGGGCACACCGACTTCTCCCCACTGGCCGCCCGGAAGCCCCTCTTGCCTCTTGCAGGACCTGGAGATGAGGTGTTGCCGCCCAGGCTGATCTGGATCCGGAAGCAGAGAGGTCTGAGGACCACCGCCAGAGGCCTCCGGACTGAAAAGCTGTTCTTAAGGATTTGTCACAAGGAAAAAGTTGGGCTTGCTAGGGCACTAGAATTAGTAGGCCACAGCGTTGGTCACACTGCACCCATGCTGTTCTTGGGAAGGTGCAGCTCCTTTTCATGTTAATGTATTCTTCTGTGCTCTGTAATTTTATTCTGTTCTGTTACAACAGGGTAGAGTCTCAGGTATGTGTCCAGAGATAAGAGACGGGGCGAGCGAGATGTGACTTCTGCATCTGTAGAGACCTTGCTTTTCAAGCTTGTGGTGGGGAGTGGCTGTTGCTAACTGCGCTCTCCATGCCCAGCCCCCACCCTCCTGAATTCACGCTCCCCCACCAGTGCCGAAGGGGAGTAAATTTCCATCTTGATGAAGTTCATTCCCAAAGCAGAGTCCACCAACAGCCTGAGCAGCAGGCAGCGCTCTAATGGCCTGTCACCTTTTATACTGACAGCCTCCCTAATAAGGAGGATTGATTGCTGGGAAATGAATTGACTCAAAACAAATAATGTTTCTGATGTTCCCCTTGTTATATAGCAGTTTCCTGTGAATGAAATATTCTCTGCAGAGGGAGGAATAGGCTTCTGATACTCGGGAGGCAAACAAAACTTCAGGGTCTGGGAGGGTGGCAAATTGACAATTTAGAAGACTCCTCAGCTTTATGGATGCAGTTGGGAGCTGCTGTGGGAGGAGACGTTCACCAGTAGAGTTACAGAGGTTCTTGGACCTGTGGAGCTGCCTGCACTTTGTGCAGAGACATGCAAGGTTGCATCTTCCATGCATTATCATCTGCGAGGGGCAGGGCTTTTCAGCGATGCAGCTGCTTTTGAGTCATGCCTTCTTTTGCAACTTCTATGCATACTGTCTTAGTCAGGGCTTCTATTCCTGTACAAACATCATGACCAAGAAGCAAGTTGGGGAGGAAAGGGTTTATTTAGCTTACACTTCCATATTGCTGTTCATCACCAAAGGAAGTCAGGACTAGAGCTCAAGCAGGTCACGAAGCAGGAGCAGCTGCAGAGGCCATGGAGGGATGTTATTTACTGGCTTGCTTCCCCTGGCTTGCTCAGCTTGCTTTCTTATAGAACCCAAGACTACCAGCCCAGGGATGGCACCACCCACAAGTCTTTCCCCATCCCCCCATCACTAATTGAGAAAATGCCCCACAGCTGGATCTCATGGAAGCATTTCCTCACCTGAAGCTCCTTTCTCTATGATAACTCCAGCCTGTGTCAAGCTGACACACAAAGCCAGCCAGTACACATACCCATTAGCAATCCCAGTAAAAGCTCACTGGTTCCCCAAGTTGGATTTGGGTGTAGTTGCTACTCATGTCGGTTCTGGATTCTCTTTCTGGAGTGAATGAATGCATGTGCGGTGTATCTCCCTGTCTCCACAGGAAAAGTCTCCCTCACACTGTGTAGTCTTCAGCAGCTTCCCCGGGGTTTCCTCACAGCTTCAGTCATTAGTGTGGCTTGTCGTTGGTCCTTGAGGATCTTGCCTCTGTCTATCTGTCATACGCAGTTGTTCCTGCTCGTTTCAACTTTTCCAACAGTGACGTTCAGTGCAAATGCATCTGATCCTGATTTTCAACAGCACTATCCACATCTATAAAAGGGCACCAGGAACAACCCACCAGGAAGCTACAGGGCACAGTGCTTAAATGGCACCAGCTGTAATGAAGGGATCTGGCTTATTGCTGCAATGTCCCAAGAGCAACCACACCCCATCTTTTTCCCCATTTCATCGTGAGAACATAGAATCTCTCCCTTTCACCAGATCCCCACAATCAATAAAACTCAAAATACCTCTAACTCCAGCCTGGAGATTAAAAAACCCTTAATTTGCCCCTGCTGTAATAAATATGCCAGAATTCTTTCCTTGTCAGCTACATATTTCCCTTAAGGAAATTCTAGAAGACAAGAGTTCAGTTCTCCTGGCTCCAGGCCAGCTGTTGCTAACATCTGAACAGATGCCCAAATCCTGTCCTCATTGTTCACTCCTGCAATGTCCTGAATGATAAAGAAGCTGGGAAAAAGGCAGCGGGAGTCTGCACTGACAAGAAACCCAGAGCAGCTAAAGAAGAAGCTGAGGAGGAAGCCAATGCTGTTGTCTACAGTAGGGATACAGGGTGAGCTGAGGTACGAGATGAGGTAAAGAACAGGACAGGTCAGACCGATACACAGGAGGAAGGGTGGATGGATGGACAGATGGGCTAGTGGATGGATGCATGGATTGATGGATGGATGGAGGGGTGGATGGCTGGGTAGGTGAATGGATGGATGATGGATGGAAAAATAGATGGATGGATGGATAGGTGAATGGATGGATGAATGGCTAGATGGATGAGTAGGTGGATGGATGATTGGATAGATGGATGGGTAGGTGGGTGGGTGGATGGATGGATGGATGGATGGATGAGTGAATGGATGCACAGACTGATGGATGTGTGGATGGGTGGATGGATAGATGGATGGATGAATAGGTGAATGGATGGATGAATGGATAGATGGATGGGTAGGTGGGTGGATGGATGAATGGATGGATGAGTGCATGGATGCATGGACTGATGGATGTGTGGATGGGTGGATGGATAGATGGATGGGTGGATGAGTGGGTGAATTGATGGATGGATGAATGAAGATCAGCTCGATAGATGCACAGGAGGATGGATAAATTGATGGGTGGATGGATGGGTGGATGAGTGGATGAGTGGAAGAATGGATGGATATCAAGTCCAAAGAGATGAAAAAATATGGAGGGATGTCAAGTCCAGATCAGTGAATGGGAGAATGGATGGTCTACATGAATGAGAGAGAGAGTGGGCAGACAACAATTTGAGTATGGTATATTGAAAGTGGGGAACCTGTTGTTTCTAAAACAAAATCCCAAACTTCAATGGACCAAATGAAGACTCAGGAACCAGATGCTATGGTGAACACCTGCTAGCTCAGAGAGGCAGAGAAAGCACCCAGCTGACCTACTCCACTGAAGTCTCAGATAAAAAGCCTTTTCCCCTTCTCCACACTGTCTTAAATACCCTTCAATTCAAAGACCCTCCTTTCTCTTTTGGGGTTTTCTTAGTCCACTCCCTGTCCGCTGGTTGCTTGCTCTGCCTCTTGATCTCTCATTGACCTTACTTAGCTC
Organism: Apodemus sylvaticus; assembly: GCF_947179515.1. Taxonomy (NCBI): domain Eukaryota; kingdom Metazoa; phylum Chordata; class Mammalia; order Rodentia; family Muridae; genus Apodemus; species Apodemus sylvaticus. Next base: position 13,589,606 of record NC_067485.1, read on the forward strand.
TTGTTACAGAAAGCTCTTGTGTTAAATGTGTGTGCCAGGGCTGAGCCACACCACAACAAGAAACAGATTTTTCCAGTTAACAATGTGATCTAATGTCTTGCCACAGACCCAGCCAAACTGAAGCACCAGGGATCATCAGAAGTAGCTGCCTGTTGGTCCTCAACACACATACTGTGTGGTCAGAGGAGAGGCTCTTGGAGCCATTGTCATCATAGTGTTGGGTGTCTTTCTGTGGAGCCTGGATGAGTGTTACAACTTTCCCTTGATCAGCTGTGTCTTACTGGTTCTCCGGCCTATTTTTTTTCTAATTTAATTTTAATGCCCATTGCTCCTACAGTCCCAAGTCACCCAATAAATTTAAAGTGGGACACACTTTCTACTTCTAGTAAAAGCAACTATGCTAAGTAGGTAGTGCCAGATAGACAGTGCAAATCAGCGTCTACCCAGATAAAGAGTCATTCTCTAGCTTTAAAATGGAGTCGAAAGTATAAAATGGAGTCTTGGGGCAAGACCCAGTCTGAGAAAACACAGTCATACACATATGGAGTAATTTAGGGCAGGATACAATGTCACCTCAACAGTAGCTTGTAGTAGCCTTGTGATTCCCAGAAGAGTCTTTAGGGATGGGTTTATATATTTGTAATTATTTTATAATTTCGTTCATGTGTATGTGGTATTTTGAGCATATGTGTCCCAGACACCTCTGCCCCCCTACTCATCCCCTCCCTTACTTTGTTTAGCCCCTTTGTCCTTGTCGGCAGTCTCACTTTTTTTTTTAATGTCATGCATACATATATGATTGTACACCTCTGTATCAGATCTGGGAACCACAAAGGAGAGAAATCACACCAGTTTGTCTGAGACCAGCTTTTTTTGTTTGTTTGTTTGTTTTTGGTTTTTTTTTTTTAATTTTTGTTTTGTTTTCGAGACAGGGTTTCTCTGTATAGCCCTGGCTGTCCTGGAACTCACTCTGTACACCAGGCTGGCCTCGAACTCAGAAATCCATCTGCCTCTGCCTCCCAGAGTGCTGGGATTACAGGCGTGCGCCACCACCGCCCCTTTTGAGACCAGCTTAATGTGACAAAGTGGTTCATGCTCAGCCAGAGAGAGTCACATCTGGTCACACACATCTGACGGCAAGCATTTGCTTTGGCATGCTGAGCACCGAACACAAATTCACACAGGTGACTCTGCAAGAAAACACCTAAGATCTGGACCTGTAGGGCCTGTTTGGTTTGTCTTTTGAGTGTCTCTACTGAGCATCTGGTGGTCTCCGTGGCACAATGCTGTGCTGGGCGGAGCCCACCCAGCAGGAAGTAGATCAACCTCTGGGCCAGCAGGAGGCATCTACAAATGGCCTTGTGCCCCAAAATAGCTAAGGTCTATACACTGCTGACCTCAACCATTGGAACTGGCCTTTCTTGCTGTCACTCATTCTGGGACAATTTACATGTAGGGCTGAGGCATCGCACATCTGCAGGGGCAGCACCCACATCCCAGGCAGTGGGAACAGTTCTGATCCTGCTGGGCTGCAGTTTTCCACGTGGCGGCCCAGATGGCATCTCACCGGGGAGGAGAAACGGAGACAAAAGCAACATGGACGAAGGAGAGGGAGAGGCGCATCTGCGCATGTGCGCATCTACAGAAGACTCGGAAGCCCAGCCGATCCGCAATCTGCGGCTACCTACCCTTACAGTAAGGAAGCCAGTTGCATTGATCTCGCTCGTGCCAGGGAGACCAATCCAGTCTCTATACAATCAACTCAGCTGCTTGCTAAAGGGTAGACAAGATAAAGGGTAGATAAAGATATTTAGACTCCCTATGGCCTAAATATCTCCCACCAGGCCCCACCTCTAAATGATCCAACCCTGTCTCAAAACTGGGACCAAATTTCTAGCCTGTAAACCACGAAGGGCAAACCCTAGCCACACTGCAGGGCGCAGAAGCCCTGGCGAGCTCCATCACAGATGTATCTCACCTCCTCTGCACATGCCAGACCTCCATGTAGAACACATGCGCACATTCGTTCAGCCAGGAAAGTAATGTGCTCCTTTTGTGACCCCCCCAGCCCCCATCCAGCTTTCTCTGGATGCCCGCAGCATCTCTGAGAGGGCTGAACCTCACTTCAAGACTTCCATTCTAGATCTCTGGCACCCGAAGCTGCCTATGTCAGCTGGCTCCTTTCTGGGTTGGTGAAGATTTCAAACAGACAGTAATTCCTGGGTCTCTACATCTCCTAGGCCTGCTTCCTGGAGGGAAGTGCAAGCCACATGCGGGTACCTAGGAGAGAAAGAGTGGAGAAGGCATTGAGGGCAGTGAGTTGAGGCTTAAATGTCTTTTGAGTTACCTGCTGGTGGAAGAGAGGGAGGGAGGCACCCTGGGGTGGCTAGGTGGAGGCCCTATGCACGCCCTCATTTCTAGGCTTCTACCACTTGTGCCCCAAGGCAAGAACCATCATTCCTTCCTCCAGTGGCTCCCCTCTGACACCCCAACGTCCACATTATCATCTCCCTCGATGCCCTTGCATCCTTCTGCCCCCCGGGGAACCGTCTAAGTGGCTCACCTGGCAGGCAGAGCGCAGGCACCAGAGTTTATGGAGAAACAGTCTTATGCAGTCGCTGCCAAACCGCCCCGCGGAGGATGACAGACCTCCCACTTGCAGAGTTTTCGCAAACCTTTAAAGGTTACAGTCTTCTACCCTGCAATCATCCCACAGACACTGTCAAGAACATCACCCCGGAATGAAAGCCGGCAGCGAGCAAAGTTCACACAGAAGAAGGCTGCCAATCTCCAGGGCACTGCGATGAAAGCTGAGGTATGAGCCGTCCTGAGACTGGAAATTGACAGTTGGGGGCTCACACTCAGGGAGGGGCAAGCATCTCTCTCCTGGTCTCCTCTGTGTGGCCTGTTGGGTTGGTCAGACCTTGGGCTTTGGTAAGAAGTAAATGCTCTAAAGTTTAGCTCTGCAGCTGAATGATTCTGAGCATCTCTGCACCTGCTGCCCAGGTATCTTCAGGTCACTGTCCTTGTAAATATGCTCGGGAGCAATGTGTGGATACGATCCGGTACTTACATCGAGGAAGGCTGGGCTACAGGAGTGTGAGGCAGATAGTCCCAATGCATCCACAGTCAGGATGCAGAGATGGAAGCTGATACTTCCTTCTCTTTCTTCCTGTTGTTCATACCAAGATGCAAGTCCCTGGGGTGGCACTGCCCACACTCAGACCTGTCTTCCCACTTCACTTAGACTTGTCTGGGAACATCTGCACACACATATCCAACCAGATGTGCGTTTCCATGGTGAATCCAAATCCAGTCAAGGTGATACTGGAGAGTAACTGTTACACATTTCCTCTGCAATGACTTCATCTCCTCTGCAAAATTGTACAGATAACTCACAGCTATTATGAGTCTTTGAAGGGCTAGATCATAAAATCGGCTTTCTTCAGAGCCTGGGAAATGGCAAATTTTTGCTAACAATTAAAATTATTATCAGTGTTTATGTGACAAATATCCATCAGATAACTACCTCAAACTTCCTGGAACTGCAGAAGGCCCTGAAATTAATTGGAAGAATTTGTTATAAGCCCAACAATGTAAGCTCATCTCAAAGCACTGCTTTTTTTCTTCAATTATCCTTGTTAGCCTACTCCTGAAAAGCATGGGTCCATTCCAATGTCACTACTGACTCAGTCTTAGTGGACCACAAATAATCAAGTAGAAAAACAGGGGTTTTCAGACAAAGAGATCAAAATTCACATCTCAGACTGTGTGGTGTTTAGCAAGTGACCTCAACGTTCTCAACTTTAGTCTCCTCAGCTACAAGATATGAACACAAACACCCTTAGCTTTGTTTGGAAGTTATCAAAGAACAATATAAGGGCCAATAAACACACACACACACACACACACACACAAACAAACAAACATTTTTATTTTATGTGCAAGAGTATGTATCTGTTTGGCCACCTGTGTATCACAGAACATGTGTATTTCACAGTGTGTGCAGTTTGTGGGAGTCAATTCTCTCCTACTACGGTAGAACCCACACTTCAATCATTCTTCTAGAGGTGCAGGTCACTGGTGGAACACTTGATTTCTGTGCATAAGCCCGGGTCCACTCCTAGCACTGCAAATAAAATCCTGCCGATAACCCTAGAACACAGTCTCTCATTTTACTAACCAGGTACAGTGCTGCAGTTCTCCAGGAGTTTCCAGGCCAATACCATCAGTGCATTCTTCCTAGCCACTCCTGGCACACGCAGCTCAGTCGAAATGTTCATCATATACAACCCTATCTGTGTTTGAAACCCAGAGTAAGATTTAAAACACCAAGAAAAACCTTTCACTATTAACCTGGCATCTCCCACTACTTTCTGATCAAAACAACAGTGTGTCAAAGAAGCTGCAAAAGAAGCTGTCATAACAGAAAAAGGCAAAGTGGTAGTCTGTCTTGGTCACATGGGCTAGGGGACTCCATCCAGGACTTTACAGAAAGTACGCAAGGAGTCAAAGAAGGTCCTGAAGGAGTCATGAAGAAAGGAGACAAGGAGGAAAGCAGGTAAAGAAGACATAGAGGGAAGGAGGGAGAGGAGGGGGGAGAAAACAATGATGGAGGGAGGGAGGAGTGGGGAGGGAGGAGGAGTGGGGAATGGCAGTCCTTTATGGTCTTGGTTACAAACTATCCAGTGTTCTTGTCTGTAAAACTTGCACTCACTATCCAGATCTGCCTCCTGTGGTCCTTGCTATAGCTTCACACAGTTCCTGGCTACAAACTGGAGTCACTGGCTGTTTACAAACTGATCTATGGTGATCACTGTCGGTATATAGAAGAAATGGAGAATCAGGAGCATCAGGAATCAAAGAATCAAGGCTAGAAATGCCCAAGCAAGATCCCACTTGGATTGTCTTAGATTTCTTAAGCTGGGGCCCTTTATTTGTGCTAACCTCTCCCTCTCCCTCCCCCTCTCCCCTTCCCCTTCTTCCTCTCCCCTTCTCCTTTTCTCCCTCTCCCACTCCCCTCCCCTCCCCTCCCACTACTCTCTCCTTCCCTTCCCCTCCCTCTCCCCTCCCCCTCCCCTCCCATCTAGCTCCCCTCTCCTCCCCCTTCCCCCTTCCCCTCCCCTCTCCACCTGTTTCCCAAGCCCCAGAAGCTGCCCAGGCCCAGGTAAGAATGTGAAACTCAAAAATACCCTGAGCTATGTATCGGTGCTTTTATGGCTGTCAGTACAGCAAACTAGCAAACAGAAGAAACGAGCTCCTTTGGTTTCTAAAATCTCTTGACTATTTCAAGAAAGGCATAAAGCTACAGACTCATGCCAAAGCTACCCTGAAGTGGGCGTTTCCCTGGCTCCGCTCCTGGTCTTGCTCATTTTTTTGCCTTGGCTCTTTCTGCAGCAGTGAATGGGAAGAGAGAAGATCCTGGGTTCCGAGTGGTGTAGAGGAGCAGCTGCCTCCCCGCCCTGGTCACGTGGCTAGGGTGAGCAATGAAGGAGAATTCGTACTTTGGCTGAGCTCTCTGTCGGTGTCTCAACTTCCTGTCCATTGTGAGACAGACATGAAAATCTTTCCCAGTCTAATTACAGTGAAAGGGAGTATTACACTAACCAGTGTCTTCTCAATCTATTCTCTTACATTTTATCTGTTTTTATTAGGTATATCATGTGTGTGCACGGGAGCACAAAGGCACACACATGCTGCATGCTGCATGCTTCTGGAGGTCAGAGGGCGTCTTCAGGTGCTGCTCCTTGCAGGCTTCCTCTCTGTGGGAGGCTAGCTCTCTTGTTGTTTGCCACATGCATACTCCAGGCTTGCATGCCCATGATTAGGGGATTGTCTGTTTGCATATGCCATCCTGTTGTAGGAGTTCTGGGATTACAGACACAGGCCATTAAGTTTTCACAAGGTTTCCTGTTATCCAAACCCAAGTCACCAGGCTTGCATGGAGGACGCTTTTACAGGCTGAGCCACCCTCCCCCTGCCTTTTCTTTAATACATAAGGAAAGATGCAATGGCATGGATTTTAATGCACTAATGGGTCTCAGATTGGTCACTGGGTATCATCGGTGCTTTGCTGAGGATTCTTGGCAGTTTTCATTTTTTAAATGGCTTATGCAAAGCTTGTGTGAATTTTCTATGATTGCCTTGTCTGCTTAGGATCTGAAGGCCGTTTTTCTTCCAAAAGCTGAAAGAGGCACAGATTTGGTTCAAACCCAAGGAATTAACTTCCATTTCCTAAATGGTCCTAATAGTACTGGATTTACCCCAGCTGCTTCAGTGTGAGTGGGAGGAATGGATAGAAAGCCCAGTTTCCTCTCTGGAGTCTGAGCAAATCTACCCGAGTCAGCAGCATGGTGTACAGGATTGACTCTAGCTTTGGGGAACCATGTGGGGCTGAGCTGTCTGGTCCAGTGGATGGTGGGAGCTGATGCCAGCCATTAGGGATCTGGTCACTCTATCTCTGGTGGAAAATTGGAATTGCAGAATTGAGAACTCAACATTTTGAATTCTGAAGAACCTTAATTATTCTTCAAGCCCCATGCTCCACTGCATGGGTGAGGAGACTAAAGTAGACCTGGTGTCTTCATCAATTTTGTGTGGCTAGAGCAAATCACCCACATCTGGGTACTTTATGAGGTGAAGAGATCTATGTGGCTAATGGCTTTGGGGCTGGAAGTCTGAGATAGTGTGGTTCTGTGTAGTTGGCCTCTGTAAAGACATCACAGTGAAGAGGTTAGCTCAGGAACTTTGGAAAATTTCACCAGACCCCTCCCCTCCTCAAGAGAAATGTCATAGAGCACATAGGCACCTCTCCCCTCCGAAAGGCAGAGGCTAATTACATTCCTCAGACCATGGGGGTGGGGTGAGGTGGGGGGTGGAGACCAACCATTGGCCACTTGCAGGTGTAGACACATTCCATGACCAATCGACCAACCAACCTTTGGCCACCTACATACAAGGGAAGTCCTTCCTGCCTCATTCTCTAAAGACCAATCAGTTTAAAAGTCACACTGCTCTGACAATCAGACTCTGAAAACTGTATAAAGACTTGCAGAACGGGCTGCGCGAGGTTGTTTTCTCTCTCTCCTTCATGTGCAGGGCGACCCCAGCATGCTGGAACAGTAAAATTCTCCCTGCTTTTGCATTGATTCCTGGTTCCGTGTTGATCACTCCAGGGTCTCTGGTAGTTAAGGCTCACCAGAGTCTTACAATAGTGTAGTACCAAGGCATGGATAGCATCATGGAGATGGAGCAAGCAGGGGATAGCCTGAGGAAGCCCATCTCACTGCGGAACAGCCCGTGTTAACCAAGCCAGATCCATGAGAAGGGAACTCACACTTGCTCCAAAACCTTTAATTCTTCTTAAAAGCCAATACTTCTTAGAAAAACTAAGCACCCCCTGCCCCCCCCCCCCCCCGACCAATACTGTTCTACTGGGGTCAAGCTACCAACATACAACCCTTTGGTGATAAATCACAGCACAGGGTGAAGCTGACTGTGTTAGCAACAGACCCAGACCTTAAGTCCCTTTCTACATCCTTCTTTCCTTCCTGTACAGCTGGGTGCTAACCCAGTGTGTCAAAATAACTAGCAAGAGGTATGGAGGGGCAGCACTGAGGTTAAAGAAGAACCAAGGGCAACATTCTCTCTCTCTCTCTCTCTCTCTCTCTCTCTCTCTCTCTCTCTCTCTCACACACACACACACACACACACACACACACACACACACACACAGTGTGTATGTATATTAATTACAATATATAATCCAATGTATATATGTGGATGAAATTGTAACCACATAATCCATTCCTTCCTGTACTAACCAAAATTTTTAATAAGAAAAATGCTCTGAGAATTTAGTCAAAGGAAGGTCTGAAGTAAATAAGGAGGAAGGAAGGAGGAACAGATGGAATCAGAGCCAGAAATGATAAAGAGAGGTAGGGAGAAGGGAAAGGGACGGGGGATGAGGCCAGGGAGAAGTAAAATGGCCTCAAGAAAAAGCAGAGTCCTGGCTGGTGCCTGAACTGCTGCCTAGCCTGGGTTCCCACTACGCCCAGGGGAAACCAGGCTAATATTGTTCCTTAAATGGCCGTGATGCTTCCAGCTCCCAACCTGTGCCAGCTCCTCTCTGAAACCCCTTCTGGTTCACATGTGCATCTGCTCCCCGAGGGAGGCACTTTGACCCCCACCCCACTCCCAGCTCTGAACAGTGCCCCCAGTCACAGCCTTCCCTCCCAAGCTCCCGCTTCTCCTGTTGGCAAGTCCATGGTAGGTTCACGTCTGTTCTTCACTGGATTTGGAGCATCTTAAAACAAGCACAGGCATCTTCTGTCTCGTGGTGCCTGCCACAGGACAGATCTAGTGAGAAAGGTCATATGTGCTTGCAGAGTTGCTCAGAGACATGAGCATTGTCTAAGCAAAAACCTCTTGTTCTGAACACCAAATAGTCAAAATTAAGATTAAATTAATGCCAGGGATAATTACAGCTGAGGTTCCAGACAGCAGGCGTGTGCATCTCTCACCTTCTAATCATCCGCGTCAAAGTTACAAAATAATTACTCTGTTCTAACCCACTGCTAAGAAGCAGACCCCTCAGCAGCAAAGGCATCAAACAGGCACAAATAAAGCAGCGTTTCTCCTGCGGATGAATGATCATGTTTAATCAGCAAATGCCCGTTTTCTAAGGAGATATCAGATTGTCTAGTTAATTAAAACCTCCTGGGCTCTTACAGAGTCCCAGCTAGACAACTGTCATCACTGGTGTTCCCTGGCATCTCTGGAACTGAAGTGTCATTGGCATAGCGCTGAAATCTTCTCCCTGCAGTATTTCTCAGAGCAACACTGTAGAAACCCAGGCTGGGCATATTAGTTAACTAATTAGTAGATGGGTCTTTGTCTTAGGGTTTTATTGCTCTGAACAGATGTCATGACCAAGGCATCTCTGATCAAGCCAGCTCAGTCAGTCAACACGGTCTCAAGGGAGAGAGGAAAGAGTGAAAAGAAAAAGACGATTAGACAAACATTATAACATGACTCCAGCCAGTGCTGAGGCTGAAGCGGCTTTAATTTTTCCCAGTTAGCTTTCACAACATTTTAGGTACTAGCAGAGAATAGGGTCAATTCTTAGATCAAAGACAAAGTGATTAAACAAGGCAATGAACAAAGAGATCACACCATGTAGTAATCAAACAAAGCAATAAACAAAGTCCCCAGAGCCACTGGGTCTGGGGGCTTATCAGGATTACCAAGACAAAAGTGAAGTCACACATTCCTTGGTTGGGTTTACCTTGATCCTTGCATGAGCCCAAAAGCAAAATACTCTTATCCTACTTCCTCCTCTAAGCCTAGTGAGGAGTACTTGCCAAACTTCTATAAGCAGCACCAAAAGCTCCCCACACACCTCTTATAAGGACAACATTTAATTGGGGCTGCTTACAGGTTCAGAGGTTCATTTCATCATCACCAATACAGGAACATGGCAGCATCCAGGCAGGCATGCTGCAGGAGGAGCTGAGACTTCAACATCTTCATCTTAAGGCTGCTAGGAGAAGACTGACTTCCAGGCAGCTAGGATGAGGGTCTTATAGCCCAAGTCCTCAGTGACACACCTGCTCCAACAGGGCCACACCTTCTAATCATACCACTCCTTAGGCAGAGCCTGTATAAACCATCACAGTCTTAAAGTGTTTAGAGAACAGGATGTGCTTCTCCTGGAGTGTCTAACCTGTATTACAGTTGTCCCTTTGAGGAAACTGAGATATGAAAAGGGAATTTGCTTCTTCATGGTTGCACCAAGACTATGGTATCCTTCAGGAAAAGTATCATGTGCCAGTTGTATTACAATATATTATTTAGTTAAATCTCACGGAACTCCTGTATTGCAGGGATTAAGAAAAAAGGCTTTGCAGTTAAATTACTTTGGCTTAAACTAAACTAAAAATCAAAGTTAAGCTTCCCAAGAATAAGCCTTTCGTTCCATCACCCCCTTCTTCCTACTTATTTGTAATATAAGCATGTGTTGCCTGGTATAGAAACAGCTATCGTGTGGGCATGAGTCAACAATAGTCTAAACAGAAAGATTAAATGTGACTTTATCTCGAGTCACTGAACTGAACCTGGAGCCACCTACTTCCCATATTGTCTTAGGGGACACACTTAAAGCAACTATTAGCCAATAATACTATCAACTTCATTTCAAAATGTCTCTTTAGATGTAAGATCTGTCAGCACCTCCTTGGAGAGAGTCAGCCCATTGCTGCATCAGACTTATAAAGGTGCAATGTGATTCAGAAAACTAAGGTGAGTTCAACATTACTCAGCCAACAGAATTTGAGATCAAGAGTGCCTTTCTGTGATGTGGATTATATAACCCATGTGGATAATCCATTTCCTTGGATTTCTATTTACTTCCACCCAAAATTCATTCTCTTTTTGTGACTCTGGATCAACATGTATCAAGCCAGACACTTCTACCTTGGCTGTGCTGGGGGCGGTGTGTGTGTGTGTGTGTGTGTGTGTGTGTGTGCACAGATATAGAATTCATTGTTTCGATCTTAGTTACTTTTCTATTGTTGTGACAAAACACTGTGAGCAAGGAAACTTATAAAAGAAAGCACTTAATTTGGACTCACAGATTCAGAGAATTAGAGTTCAGGACCATCATTGTGAGAAACATGACTGCAGGCAGGCAGTCTGGTGCTGGAACAGTAGCTGAGAGATTACTTCTTATGCACAAGAATGAGATGGCGCGGGGGGGGGGGGGGGGGGGAGGGGGAGGGGAAGCAGGGCAGGGTGAGAAGGGAAGGGAGGCGAGGAGGGTGAAAGGGGGTGATGTGGGAAGCCATCCTGAGCTATTCGGACTTATGCTTACTCGTAGGCCTAAGGTGGTGGCTGCTAAAATATGAGAACAATTAACTAGAGACTTCCCCATGAACTGTCAGAGTGAGAAGATTCCCGAGAATACCACAAGATGTTCCTGTCCTAACTGCGGAATGTGCCTGCCGGCCTTAACTCCGGGAGTCCTCTCCAGATGACCAGATGACCTCCTCGCTTGCTTCCTGCTTCGACCCCTAGGGGTGTCTCTGCCCTTCCCTCCTTTGTCTGGTGTGAAGGTTATTTCCTTCTCTGTAAGCCTTAAAACCCACTTACCTCCCCAACATTAAACGAAGCCTTGACATAACCCAGACTGACTTGTCTTTCTTAGCGTGCTTGGCTTCCCTTTTCTCTCCCCGCCATTTTTGACCCTCAGGTAGTGCCTCTTCAGGACCCTGGAATAACTGGACCTGCTGGACGGGCCAGGGTGAAGGGGTAGGGAGTAGAGGAAGAGAGACACAGAGACAATAACTGAGAATGGCATGGTGTCTGAAACTGCAAAGCCCACACCAGTGACAACACACCTCTTCCAACAAACAGGTGGGTCCTTCTAATCCTTCCCAAACAGTTCCTCAACCGGAAGGCAGGGCAAGCTAGAAAACATATGCTAGGGTGGACTGAGGATGACCAATTTTCTCCTTTTCTTTTTTTCTTTCTTACTTTCTATTTTTTTAAATTGAAAATTGATTTTTTTATACATTATTTTCTGACTACAGTTTCCCTTCCCCCAACTCCTCTGATCCTCCCCACTTCCCTACCCACTCAAATCCACACCACTTCTTTCTCTCTCATTAGAATACAAACAGCCATCTAAATTAATAATAATAAAATAAAATTAGGCGAAATAAAAAACAAACAGAAGTAGCCAAAGGAAAAAACACATATAGATGTAGAGACACAGATTCACGCACAAAGAAATTCCATAAAAACACAAAACCAGAAACCATTATATATACACAAGGGAACTGTAACTTCAAAATAAAAGCCCCAACGCAGCATTATGAAACAAAGAACCTCCACAAATACCATTGAGTTGGTTTTGTATTGGGCATCTAGTGTTGGGAAATGTCTGATCGTTTTTGAATGGCTGTGGGAGGTTTCACAAAACACTTTATTTATTTATTTATTTATTTATTTATTTATTTATTTATTTATTGTGGAAGACAGAGGGAAAACAGTCTCTCCTGCAGGTGTCATCCTGTGCAGATATCTCAGCCTTGTGATTTGGACAGGATGCAGCTACTTAGGAAGGACAAGAATGGGGCAGAAACAGCAAGCATCAGCCTTGGTAGGCAGCAGGCCAAGTTTGTATCTTAGCCTTTTTTTAAAAAAAAGATTTATTTATTTATTATATATAAGAACACTGTAGCTGTCTTCAGACACTCCAGAAGAGGGCATCAGATCCCATTACGCATGGTTGTGAGCCACCATGTGGCTGGAATTTGAACTCAGGACCTCTGGAAGAGCAGTTAGTGCTCTTAACCGCTGTCTTCTGTTCTACCCCTTGTATCATAGTCTTGGACAAATGTTTCTCAATCACTGTGTAGTAGTTGCCTCTGCATCACCGTGATCAAACACCTGCCAGAAAGACCGTAGAGAAACAAAGTTTCGTTTTGGCTCATAATTACAAAAGTGCCAGTCAGTCTCTGAAAGAGCGCATGATGCAGGGGAGTAGCTCAGATGGTGGTGGCCAACAAGCAGCCGGAAGGAGTCAGGAGGAGATGAGGACCAGTCTCTAAAGGAATGCTCTGCTGACCTAGCTTCTCCAAGTTATCTTCCACTTCCTACTTTTCTGGCACCTTCTCATGATGATGTCACCCTGCCACCCTGCCAGGGAATCTGTGTTCCCTTTATGACAATCAGAATCTTCATGATCTAATCAGGTCCAGAAGAGCCAATCACAGACATGCCAAAAGTGTGTTTTATTATTCCCTTAGGGATTTAAAATCTGATCAAATTGCTAATTAAGAGTCAGCACTTAAGAGATGACTCAAGCTTAAGAACATGTACTCTTCTACAGGACCTGGTTTTGATTCTCAGCACCCATGTGGCAACCGAGGAGCATCTGTAATCCCAGTTCTAGAGGATCTGATGTCCTCTCTGGCCTCCATGGTACCAGCCATGCACATAAATATATGCAGGCAAAACACTCATACGCTTAACATAAAGTAAGCAAATCTAAAAGGATATTAACCACCCCTGGGCCATGGCACAGCTTCCTCACCCTTAGCTGTGTATACTATGCCAAAGAGAGTTTCTTTTCACCTACCCAGCTGCTAGTTTCCCTAAAAGAAACAAACTGTTTCCAAGCTATTCTTTCTCCACACACTAGAGCTCCTGCCTAGCATGTGTGAGGCTTTGGGCTCAGTCTTCAGTACAGAGGAAGAACATAGCCTCTCCTACAGGAAGAATCTATCTATGCTCATCAGCACTCACACCAATGTCTAATGACACACACACACACACATACACACACACACACACACACACACACACATACACATACACACACACACACAGTGAGAGACAGACACAGAGAGACACACACAGAGCTTCGTGTTTGTAGTGATTGTAAGTGAAGCGTGGGTCGGGGCTTGTGGAAAGCTTTGTGAGTGGGAAAAGATACACTTTATCCATCTTCTATCCTGAACCTCCCCAGTCCTCTTGCTATGGGAAAGTATACTATTTTTGCTAGCATGTGTAATAGAATAAAATATTTTTCCATGTGTGACAAGGGTAACAGAAAACAATCTTGCCAACCTTTGAGCAGGGGGTACTTTTTATTCTAAGTTTGGTGTTACTCTCTTGGGCCAGGCTCTAAGAACACTTACCTTGGACAACAGGTAAGTGTTTTCCCTTACAGGGAAAGATTACCCTTTGTATGCTGGCTTCTTCTGTGTATCCTCAGACTCTTCCACATGTGCATGATGTTACCACGCAGCAGGAGGGCCTCCGCAGAAGACAGTCAGGTGCAAATGCGGTATTCCAGGACTTTGGGAACCAGGAGTCAACATACATTTCTTTTCTTCATTACTTACTCAGCCTCTGGTATTTTGTTACAGCAAGCCTAAATGGACGGGGGCAAGTGAGAGCCTCATAGTCTCACACAGATACGTTGTTCTTCATGTCTCCTGGCAGAGGTAGAAATAATTGTCCTATTATTAAAGATAAGAAAGCCAAGGCTGGAGAGACTGAGTGATTGCCCATTGACACACAGAAGAAAAAACAGCCACCCACTCACACCACACACACATACCTATACCCTATACACTCACCCACCCATTCATGCGCACACTGCTAAAATAAAAGTAAATTTAAAAAAAAAAGCCAGCAACTTTTATAAGATTGTTTAATTCCATACCCAAAGCCATTTCAGATATCTAATTTTATCAGTCTGTATGTAGGACACAGAAAACATCTGTTTACTTTATTCTAATAAAATAATACTTTATTCATACAAATATTTTGCCTGCATATATGCATGTGCTCTGCTCGATTGCAGGGCCTGAAGAGGCCAGAGAGAGCATTAGAAACTGGAGCTGCAGACAGTTGTGAGCTGCCCTATGGGTGCCGAGAAGCAAACCAAGCTCTTCTGCAAGAGCAGCGTATCTTAAGCACTAAGCCATCGTTTCTGTCGAATTATTTGATACAAAACAAGTATTTCAACATAGTTACAGATAGGGCCGTGGGCTGCATTCAGATAGCCTGCCAGGCCTAATTCACGGTTGAAAGGCTGTGGCCTCTCGGCTCCCACTCTTATCCAAGGCTGTTTGTATGCTCCCTCGTTGGCATCTTTAGCACTGGGATGCTGGGGACCTCGGGTCATCATCTGTGCCCGCCTTGGAACAATCAGCCTGCAAACCCTTCCACGGAGCACAGCTTACTCTCAGCTTATCATCCTAGCTGAGGCTGGGCGCTGTCAGCAACTCAACCCCTCAGTCCAACCTGTCTTTCAATTATACTAAAAAGACGTCCATCTTGTGTGTGTGTGTGTGTGTGTGTGTGTGTGCGCGCGCGCGTGCGCGCGCACTCCGATGTGACTGACATTGTTTCTAAGCAGATTTCAGAATAGTTCTGCCCTGCCCTTCCGGCAGCAGGTGGGGGGGGGGGTGTTTGTTGCTGAGCAATTAAGAGAATAGATTAACATAATATAGCTCCAGCTTCAGAGTCTCAGAGCCCGCTGCCAACAGGTTCCCAGAGCTCACCCCACTCACTTCCTTTTGTCTCTCTGCTTTCTCCTCCTCCACACCCATCCACCCACCTGCCTGAGATCTGCTGCTGCAAAGGTAGCACTCAAGAAAGTTTGTGTAACCCAAGTCATAGAGATGTCTTTTTTCTTAACTGGAAAAAAAAAACAGTCTATGGGTCCTATATTATTCTGCGCAGCAGACCCAGTTCCCAGCGGACTGAGAATCCCCTGCTGGTCCACCAAGCCCCATGCCTTCACATCCTGACTCCTGTCTCTCTCTTCCATGACTGTCCAGCTGAAACCACCGAGGTTGTTTGGACTTTCTCATTGGACCCTATTTCTGCCCTGGCCCCCACAATAGAGCAGTCCAAGGAATTGTGTTGGAGCAAGTTGGATCATTCTCTCCCGGGGCAAGCTCCCAGGGACAGTGCTTCGTCCGGGATGAAAGCCACCAGGATGGCACACAGGTTCTTAGTCTCCTGCCGGTAGCTAGCTGTGAAATCTTCGCTTAGAATAATGGCTGCAGCATCTGCAGGACAGAGAGCAGCGGGAGCATCCCAGAGGAAGAGAAGGCCAGGCTTTCTCGAGTCCTCTCCCGTGGAACTTAATTTCTTCAGCAACAAACCGTGGAGCTCCGCATACCAAGGGAGTTAGGCAGAGTTTGCATTCAAAGCTGCCTTGGGAGATGGTTACTGTTATACTGGAGCCCCTGCTCATCCCATGAACAAGCTGGGAAACCCTGTCTGTCTTCCTTCCTCTCTGAGCTTCCAGCCACACACCCAAGAGCACCTGCCCAGGGGCTCAGTTTTTGACCATATATGGGCACAATCCCAGCTCCCAGCTGACACGTCATCACTCCTTGCCTGAGCTCTATAAAATCCCCCTGTTTAGCCTGGATCTGTGACTTCACTAACTACCTGTGAGATCAGTGAGCCACCCAGGAGCTGCCTCCTAAGAACCCTGCCTTTATCTGTTTTTAATCTGCTCCAATCCGGCCTTTGTCTGCATCACCGTGGAGGGGAAACAAAAAGTCAATTAGTTATAACCACTCGCTGCCCTGAACACGCAGATTCCAGACTTCCTGGAGAAAAGCAGGGTCTCAGCACAGCCCACTTAGAGCACACACTGTGGGGAGAGGAATCTGTGCTCGGTGGGAACCCTCCCCAGATGGAACGAGAGGGCTGAGCATGAAAAGAAACCTTCCAAGGGACGCCAGTTAGGCCTATTGCAGATCCACAGCCTTACCATGCACTGACAGTTTTCCTGGTACCATCGGCAGTGTATTTTCATTGTGATAAACTGTTGGGGAAAAATGTATATACTTCCTGTAACTTGAGTACAAAGAATAAACATCATTTAATGGTGCATCTTCAATATTAAAAGCTTCAGCAAGCAATCTTAAAAAAAAAAAACAAATCTATTAGAATTTCTTTTCTGGCTTATGTCTTGAAATAATTTTAGCTTGATGGAAAAGTTTTCAACTTAGAAAGTTCCCCATGTCTTCGCATAGCTTCTACTAAGATGGGAGAAGTTAAGCAGCTCTGTACTCAACCTAAAGTGCTCAGGAATGGCTGGTCCAAGTTAGTCTAGTAGGAGGATGGCACTAGATTATTATTATTTTTTTTTTTGGATTGCAGCTGGTTTTCAGACTTTATAGAACACAGAGCAAAGTTATGCATGTATACATACCATCATATTCGCTTAGCTCAAATATTAAGAATATCTATATACATTTGCTGATACCTGGAGAAGAAAGAACCTTCCAGTCTGTGTAACTTACCCCACAGGCTATTTAGATGCTTCTTTTTTTTAAAAAAAAAAATATGATTTTATTTTATTACATATTCACTTTACATTGTGCTCACTGCCCCCCTCCTGGTCACCTCCTCCTACGATCCTTCCCCCATTCCCCACCCCTGTCTCCTGCTCTCAGCTGGTAGCCCCCTCTCTGGGTAACAGCTCTCTGTCCCTCCCCTCCCCACACCACAACAGTCGCCCAGCAGGCATCATTTTCATCTTTTCCTTTTGTACTCTTTTAATTTTATCAAGGCATAATTTACGTAAAAAAATAAACTCACACCCTTCTCTCCCCGTCTCTAAGCCCTCTGTCTCTAGCCTACCATACCTGCCTTGTTTGTACTTTGTGCTACACGTGTTAAACACCCCCACCTTCCTCTACATCTTTCCTGCTTGTGGTCCTCAATCTAGTTCCATGACCTATGTCCACACTCCCCTCACGCATACTCATACATGTGAACATTAAAGCCAGATTCCACATACAGGATAGAATATGCAATATCCTGATTCCGAGACTCACAATTTAGTTTCACAATATACTAGTTTCGGATCCATCCACTGTCCTGCACGCGTCCCTTTACGCCGAATGCGATCCCGTTGTGTATATAAGCCGTAGTTTTGCTTTCTGTCCGTCTGTTGACCGCCATCTAATCTGGTTCTAGTCCCTCCCTGTAGCAAATAGGGTTGCAGCAAACATGGATTTGGCAGCCCCTTGACTGTAGGATACAGAATCGTGTGGGTGGGGCCAGGGGCATGATAGCTCAGCCCTCTGGTTAGCCCCAGCTTCAGAGTCTAGGGGAACCGAGACAATGATTCAGGTAGTGACGTGTAGGAAGCATAACTTAAAGTATTGCAGAGAGCAGGATTGTTATGCTGCACATGGGCCTGCATTCTTCAACAGAGAGAAGAACGACTGATGTTGGATCAACTGGAATGCTGACGTGAAGCGAGCAGTCAAACAACCCGGTGACACTTACTCTATTAGGAGCCAGCCTCCTGCTGAATTTCCCCCAAGTCCTAGGAATTGGTTAGGCCCCTTGTCCCTCAGTGAATGGAAACACATCCTTAAGAAAGAGACCCCATGCACTCTGCATTCTTCATCAAGAGAATCCATTTTTATGCCTGCCACAAAACCTTCCTCTTGGGTGTCAGGTCAACGCCTTTAGAGTGTGGAACAATACATTCACAGAGGTCACCTGAGACCATCAGAAAACATAATTCCTCGAGGGGTTAGGGGTTGACCCTAAGTCAAAGGCGGGTTCTAGCTTGACTCAAGTCTCAGTGACCTCAGGTAGAGAAAACTCTGCTGATTCTTCAGACTGAAGGCTTTGGGATGATGTGTCTGAAGAAGCCATCTAGCCAAAGTCTGCCAGGACAAGAAGGTAATCCAGGCCTCTAACTTCTTCTTCTGTGGCTGCTTTGGAAAGTTATGTTCTAACTGGGTTTCAGCAATCGCTTGTAGAAACAAACTTCTGAGGGAAGTCCATAAAAGCCAGATTGTCAGATGCCAGGAGCCTGGTGAGGACACTGGTTTTCAGAGTTGCCCGTGATCCTGGGAACTGGCTGGGAGGTGAACGCCCACAGATGAGCCCTGGGGAACGCGGTGCTTACAGCTCTTGCCCTACAATTCATCAAGTTTGTTTCTGTATGTCTGAGCACTCAGTCTTTTTTTTTCTCTCTCCTGGACTTGCTCATTTCTTCTGGTAATCTCTTAAATCCAAGGCAGCAAAAAGAAAAAAAAAAACCTGCAAAGAACTGTCCCAGTTTTCAGAGGAAGCCTCCATGCCAACGCTATAACTCCCCTGTTTCCATTCCACTTAAATGCATTGCCTGACTGCAGGGTGGCTGCAGGCATGACTGACTCACTGGTTACCTGGCAGCCAGTGGGGGGGAGGGGGTTGGGGGAGGGGAAGCTGTTTAAGGAAGGCACCAGGGATGGGCTGAGTGTGACTTTCAGAAACATAGACCAGGGTTTTTGGGCTAGGTGCTGCCTGCCACTCGCAGACTGTGTGACCTGGGATGAGTGATTTGGTATTTCCTACTCTGGGTTTTCTTCTGTCAAATGAAGATGCTGAAGATTGTGATTGGGCTCTAGGAAGCAGTCTTATGTACAGTGTGCTTGTGAACTGGTATCTGACCTGTAGGGACACTCCGTAAATGTTGGTTTCATTCATCCATCGTCCAGGTTAAAGTGACCTGTTTTAAGGCTCTCTCTTCTTTACGAGGAGGTTAGGCTCGTATTTTGTATGTGGAAACACGAAGATGGAAGGACATTAGTGAGTCAGTTAACATCCTTGCCAGATAGCAAAGAAATGAAACCAACTTCAGCGAGGAAAGAGGCTTAAATATGCAGGCCAGGAAGCTGAGACTCCCCCAGCCAACCCCTCCACCAAAAACAAGGAAACAACCCAGGCAGAGCAGCCAAGGTTCATGTGGTACTGATTTGTAACCCTGGCCTTACAGCCCAGGCCTGGCTTCCCCTCAGCTGAGGCTTTTCCTCCCGTTACTGATCACATTCTCTTCCAGGTACAGTTGTTCAGGCGCCATTATGTTCGGATCTGTATCATCCTCATTCCTCCTAGCTCTTGAGAGTCCGTGATTTGGCTTCCTTCATGCTCTGAGATGGCCTCTTTTAAATGTCGTGCTGACTGTGTGTCACCGTGAGAATCCCTTTGCGTTGCCTGACATTATGTTCTCCTGTGTTAATAAAAGGGACCTGGCTATATGCAGCTCAGTGAAAATGCTCACTATGGTGACCGGATAGTATTGCACCTGTAGAAGTGTCTTTTATTTGCCTGAAGTAAATGGTATCTCAGAGACTTACTGCTAACTTTGTCCTAGTCCTGGAAGCTTCTAGTTTCTGTACAATCTAATCTAGGCCTAGAATGTTTTCAGTCACTGGGACTTACTGCTGAATAAGATCACCCTTTCTAGTTCTTTCTGAACTCTGGCTGGCTGGTTCAACTCAGCTGTTCTGGCTCAAACTCCTCTCCAAGCTGACTGATTCCATCTGGCTTCTCTTGGTTTCTCCTGAACTCCTCTGTTTGGCCTCATACTAACATTGGCAATCTGTTCTGATCTTTGGGTTCCTTCTCATTCTCTGGCTCACTCTGTCTTCACCTGTGTCTAGCTTATTCGCTCTCTGCAACCTTTCTCTCTATCACTGTCCCAGTAAAATGAACTTCTTTATTCTCTCTCTCCATTGCTCTTCCTTAAGTAGTTTCCCTTTCCTCTCAGTTCTTGTGAGAGTTGGGCAGATCCTAATCTGTCAAGTCTTTCTCTGATTCGTCACTTTTTCTGCCACTCACTTTCAAATATGGGTGCATCCTTCTACAAACTAACTCCTCTAACTTTAATTAGAGCCACCTCTAATTAGAAATAGATTTTTTTCTTTCAGTTAATAACATACTCTTGGAGGGGGGGAATGTCATTCACAGTGCGATTGAACATCCTGCAACAGTAACCTACAAGTATGCCTCCTGGCTGAACAGTGTTCTGTCACTTTGTTCTGTCGTGTTGACAACAGCCCCATTTTCCTTTGGAAACTGAAGATTCCTCTTTAACTGTCATGCCTCTGTGAGCTAGACAGAAATATTCCATCTTCCATCTCCTAGGCAAATGAATCATGGGGCTCAGCCCTCCCTAACCAGCGAATTCTGAATTCTTAGTTGCAGTGTAGACTTTAAAAGGGCTGTTGAAATCCATTGAGCTGGACAAGAATCCATCTTTTTCATTTCATTCAGTAATTCCAGTTTCTACTTATTGCTCCTCTCTGGATCCAGATAGCAACTGATTGCCAAGTTCTTATGTCCCCCAAACCACCAGACATCAGCATTTCTAAGAGGGATGCTGGTCCAGGACAGTCGCAATTGCTGATTATTGCTCTGCAGTCAGACGACATCTTTCTTGGAAAAAACCTGAGTCATCTCCCGAAGACAGGACTTTACAGGATGAAGACGGACATTTGTTTTTCCCAGGAATACCCTAAGGAGGTTTGCCGCATTTAAATAGGGTCAATGAATTGTCCTAGCTCCACCAAAAATTGAGGATACGAACTGTATCAGTTTGACAGAGTGACTGGTTGGATCAGATAAATAGAGCAGAAGTACGGCTTCTAAGAGGAGGTAGTTTCCTTGCCTAAAAGGAACATCTAATCCACATTTAAGAAACTTGCATTAATCCTCAAATCCTGGAGAGTGATGGTGACTTCCTAGGTTATAATCCCTCTAAGCATCTTCTAAGAATCCATAAATGCAGGAGGGGAGGGGGTGAAGATGGTGGGAGGGAATAAAGTGCCTATAGCTAATATGTAGTATAAATAAAATAAAACGCTGGTATATTTCTGGGTGTTCTCAGTTTATGGTCATAACTCAAGAAAAAAAGATGACCAAAAATGTTTCTAGGCACGAGTCTGGGTTAGGGTTCTATTGCTATGAAGAGACACCATGACCATGGGAATTCTTATAAAGGAAAACATCTAATTGGGGCTGACTTCAGGTTCAGAAGTTTAGTCCATTATCATCATGATGGGAAGCATGGTGATGTGCAGGCAGATGTGGTGCGGAAGAAGGACTTAGATCAGGATTGGCAGGCAGCAGGAAGACTGAGCCACTAGACCTGACCAGAGTTTCTAAGACCTCAAGACTACCCCTAAGTGACTCACTTCTTCCAACAAAGTCACACACCTACTCCAACAAGGCCACACCTCCTAATAGTGGCATAACTCCCTATGTTGTACAGGAGTTATGAGAGAACCTGCAGGGGCTGAGGAGATGGCTCAGTGGGAAAGAGCACTTGCTGCTCTGGCAGAGGACATGATTCTAGTTTCCTAGAACCTACATGGATGCTGACATCTCTAATTACAGTTACAGGGAACCTAGTCCTACTCTGGCTTCTGCAGAAACACACACACACACACACATACACACACAGCATGCTTACATACACTCACATATGTAAAATAACAATAAATATTTGTTAAATTGAATAATCATTAAATCAGATAAGCAGATTTTAAGTTTCATTTATTGTGGTTCTGTTAACTTTGTCTGGTGCACCTTCTTGCCTGGTGTGTATCTATGTAATGCACATCCTGGTTGTGTTAAATGTTTTGTCACTCGCCAAGCAACATGAATCAATCAACTTTCATTTCTGACTCAGCCTTGAAAGGCCATTTTTGTCTGGTCTCTAGCTCTTTTGACCTTTTCAACCCACTGGATGGATGTGTGTTTCAGAACACTTAACACTTTCTCGAAGCTACTGCTGAACTTACTCAAAAATGATTGCGATTGTTTGACTCTTGCAGAGTTCTCTCTTAACCTGTTCAAGTGGGAGGTCTTCTTTTAAAACTTATCCAAATTACACATTTAATTAGCAAAGCACCATATTAAAAAGGATGACATCCCACAGAACTCAGAGTGTTCTTGGCTTCTCTGTCTTAGCAATTATTGGTGTCTGGGGCATCAATAGAGTTTTCTAAATGAACAAACTTTCCAAAGTTTATTTTTAGTGATTTATCTCCATTAAAATCTCTCCCTCTTTCCTCTCTCTCTCTCTCTTCCCCCCCCTCTCTCTTTGTGGTGCTTTCACAATTTTTATAGTTAGGACCAAATAGCCCCCTTTCTGTTTCATTTCGCATCTACTTTATTAACCCCTTTCCTGGTCCATTAGCTTGTTGTTTATCAACTTGATACAAATTAGAGTCATTTTTGAAGAGGGAATCTCATTTGAGAAAGTGCTTCCACCAGATTGGCCTAAGAGGCAATTTCTTATTTAATGATCAATGTGGGAGGACTCAGCCCACTGTGGATCTGTGGATGGTGCCACTCCTGGACACGTGGTCCTGAGTTTTATAAGAATACAAGCTGAACAAGCCATGGGGAGCAAGCCAGTGAGCAGGACCCCTCCAAGACATTCTGCTTGAGTTCCTGCCTTGAACTCCTACTTTGACTGCCCTCAGAGATAGACTCTTAAGTTATAAGATGAAACAAACCCTTTCCTTCCTGAATTGCTTTTGGTCATAGTGTTTTATCACAGCAGTAGAAAAGTAACTGTTAATTACCGGGCGAGAATAAAACCACTACCACAATTTTGAGCTAAATTTGAAGCAAGCTTTAGTTGAATATTGACTGAGATGATGAACTCTGGACAGGTACATTACTGAGTTTCCAGAAAATGGCGACGGGTCACAGTTTGTAGACATGTCTCACCAGGTCCAATCAGAGGCAAGAATGTAATCTGACGTACTTCCTGTCTATGTACCTCCCCGCTTACGTGTGATCAACCACATCCTGTGCAGTTGGATCAAACAGACTTGTTTAGGGGAGCGAAAACATGTGGCAGATTTGAAAGGACTTAGTGTTCTAAGTCAAAATTGAGTGTAGATTCTGAAGTTTTAAATAATAATAAAATAAAGTGCACTTGCAGTTGGGGAAAGTGCTGGGCCCCTGAAAGCAAAGCGTCCCCCAGCGATGAGGACAAATCATCCCAGGGCTAAAGCCATGGCCAACAGGAACTTAAGCACTGTCAGAAGATGTTAATTTCATAATGAGGGAAAAATGTGTGCAGTCAGCATTATGTGACGCTCCGCCCTTCTCCCACTCCACAATCTGTTCACTTCATGGGGTCCGGAGGGTTATTCTTTTTGAAAACTACAAAGACTCGATTACCTTCTGGTTCACCCTCCTCCAGCTGCGTCCTGCAATACCTCAGTGAAAGCAGAAGCTAATTATCAGAACTTGTGCTACAGCTGGGCAGGACCCTTCCAGAGTCAACAGGCTGGAAACCAAAGTGCTCCTGCCTCTAGATCCTAGAGTTTCAAGTACAAATAATGTAGCCCCTCACCCTCTGGGGCATTAAAGTAGCCCACTTGCCTGGAGAAAGCAATTTGGGGAATCAGGTCAAAGGAATTTAAGTCTCCAATGACCCACTTCCGACTTTCACTGCCTTAGCCTAGCCGCCTACAGTCCTGCTATGGAACAGCAGCCCCTGCTTTTCCACTCAGTACAGGCATCTCTGCAGATCTGTGTTCTGTAAATTGCACGAAGCAGCAAGACATGGAATGAGGAAACCAGGCCAAATCAGACAACCGGTCCAGATCTTTTAGCACTGTGCCAGACAGGCAACAAAGGGCCATTGGTGACTACAGAAGCTCTATTATTTCAACCACTGTTGCTGTCATTACGATTAACTGTGGAGTGGGCTTATTAATGCCATCCCAGGGCTCTCTAAGGTTTAAATAACAGCAGTAGACCTCCCAGAACAGAGCAGCTCTTCTTACCCTCTGTCTTGTCTCCGCTATTCCTTACTCCCTGCCCAGTTAATAATTCGGATACATGTGGAACCATAAACACGGTCTATGCATATGTATTAATCTATTAATATACCATTACTACACTTTGAGATCTCCCAAAGCAATTTTGCAATGCTAGAAATGGAGCCCAAAACCTAGAAATGCCAGGCAAGGGCTCTGTTGCTACACCCCAGCCGAGCTGCAACAGTTTTATCTGGTGTACTAGGCCTGAAAAGACAGTCTTTTTTATTGTTGTTTATGGTTATTGATATGGTTATTGTTATTTATGGTTGTTTAAAGATCATAAAAGGTATGCTTACAGTCAGGAAAAGTGCGAGATTTTTGGGTGTGGCTTGGTTCTGCTGAGCACTCTCCCTTTCTGCTGGTTGGATATGTCACTAGTATCTGTGGGCTTCAAATGAAATGTAATAGGCTCAGATATTTGAATCCTTAAACCTACCCAAATGCCACCCCTTTCTACTTGTGTCACTATCATGCCTAATAGGTTTCAACACTTGGATTTCAGGCTAGGTCATTCACCCATCTGACAGAATTTGCAGTCTAGTTAGAGAGATGTATATGACAAAGATGACCAGATGCTGGGGAATCTGGCATCTGGGAAAAGCAAGGCAATGGACATTTGGCTAGGGACTTACAAGGTCTTGCTGGAGAGCTGTGGGATTTGAAGTTTTAAAACCAGGAGCCGTTTCTAGTTTGTTCTTGATGCTTCCTGCCTCTGCTTTGAGATGTGAGTCGTCAGTCTTCAGCTCTAACCACCATGCTTGCTGGCTGTCTCTACCCTGCAATCACAGACTCCAAATTTCTCTAATCATAAACTCAGATAAATCTTTCATTTCATGGTCATGGTATTTTATCACAGCAACAGAAAAGTAAATATTTCAAATGCACGCGCCCATGGGACATATTTGTAACAGAAACAAACAATCTCCCCTGAATTAGTATATTCTATGTTGGTGTAGCTGAAAACCATGTAGTACATAATTTATCAAACATAGAGGTCTGTGTGATGGACAGATCTGGACTCCAGGCAGTTCAGCAGCATTGCATCATAACAGTGGCCCATGCAGAGAAATGGGATGAGCTTTGAAGAAAGAGGGTAGGTTTATAAAAAAGCCAGTTTCTTGATCAATTAGCAATCTGTTAATCTAGGAATGGATTACCCTACTCACTTGGGCAAAGTGCTATGACCAATCACTTTCTAAGGGTCCTCAACTCCAAATATCATTAACATTTGTGATTGAGTTTCAAATTTGGGGAATACAATTAAGCTGGGGCATCTACATATATTTACATTTTTATATTTTATATTGCTGATATAATGCAGATTATTACATAAATGACCAAACTCTAGGGGTCATTTAGGGATGTGTTCTAATTCAGCACGTGCTTTTGAAATGAATGTGGGTCTACAGACTATCTGGGTTCTTTCTCCTGTTGATGGATATCTGGTCATCCTGTTGGGAACACTAACCCTGGTTTGGAGTGAACCCATACATCTATCTCCTTATGCAAAATGGACTCTCTCTTAGCAGTTTTGCTAAGGAGTCAGATGTTGCCCCAGCAAAAAGAAACTGCAGAACAGTCCAGAACACTAAGGGACGGCATCCCTACAAAGGGATGCTGACTTTTGTTTGAGTTTGGGGGGGTGCTGTATTGACTATCAGAATTTGGAGATGGCCTCCTCTTCAGGAATCAGAATCCAATTTGCTGCCTTTAGACCCATTGCCTGGAGGGCATGCATATATGCGAAGCCACTCAACAGTAGGGCAGGAGACCTGTGATGTCTGCCTGGGACATAGGGTTTGCTTCCTGTAGGGATTTGCAAAACCTCTTTCTCATGGCTGTTGGCAATTTGCAAACGTGCTTTGTGAGCTTCATAAATAACTTTGGAAGCCAAGTAAAAAAATCTTTTTCTCAGAAGAATTCTTTTTCAGGCTTGAAATAGTTTCATCTAGAGGCATACATGTGAGGTCAATCAAAGGGCTTGTCCCAAGATTGATGTCCCCAAATTAGTCAGCGTGAGCCACAGACTTGTTCTGCTCCAACTTTCTCTGCGTCTGGCACAGGGACTAAAGGGTGCCAGCCTTGTCTCTGGGGATAGGGTCCTGCAATGGCTGCTCCTGGTTGTCGATTTGACTTTATCTGGAATGAACTACAATCCAGAATTGGAAGGCTCACCTGTGATCCTAATCTGGAGGCTGGAGATACAAGTTTCTGACCTGGATCTTGGCATGGAGATCTTGAAGCACAGTGGGTATGAATCCCAGAAGATTAGACAGGGAGATTTCTGAGTTCAAGGTGGCACACGCCTTTAACCTAGGCCACACCTTCTGCTGGAGACCTACATAAGGACGTTGGAAGAAGGAAGATTTACTCTCTCTTCTTCATCTGCTTGCTTCGTGGGATTGAGCAACTGCTAGATCCTTGGACTTCCCTCCACAGCTGCTGCTGACCATTGTTGGGGAGTTGGACTATAGACTGTAAGCCATCGACAAATTCCCTTACTACATAGACACTACCCATATGTTCTGTGACTCTAGAGAACCCTGACTAATACAGGTCCTGACAGCCTTCAGGGAGGGAAGCCATTCACTGTTTCCTGGGGTGGGGCTTGGGCAAGCACCTGTCAGTCATTATGGAGTCCCTGTCTGTCGGTCATCATGGTGCCCCCGTCTGTCAGTCATCATGGAGTCCCTGTCTGTCGATCATCATGGAGCCCCTGTCTGTCAGTCATCATGGAGCCCCCGTCAGTGGGTCATCATGGAGCCCCTGACTGTCAGTCATCATGGAGCCCCTGTCTGTCAGTCATCATGGAGCCCCTGTCTGTCAGTCATTACATTTGTTCTTCTTGGGCTTAAAATTTCCTGCTTAAGGCCCAGAAATTTTGCCTCCAGCTGCATTCCTTTTTTTTTTTTCAGATTTACTTATTTATTTATTTTCTATATATGAGTATGCTGTTGCTGTCTTCAGACACACCAGAATCCCTTTACAGATGGTTGTGAGCCACAATGTGGTTGCAGGGGATTGAACTCAGAACCTTTAGAAGAGCAGACAGTGCTCTTAACCTCTGAGCCACCTCTGCAGCTCCAGCTGCACTCTTTATCACAGTGGTTTTCCTGATCATATGCCGTATTAACTGAAAGGTCCTGGCTCCCATTCTTTTTATTTATAAATTATGTGCTCAAATTCTCAAATATTATTAAACATATATAAAAGTAGAAAAATAAAATTTCCACCATCTTCTCACTGTATATACAGTTGTCAGTCTCCTTAGAGTGTACTTGAAAGCAGTATATTAGTTACGTTATATTACTGAAATTACATACATATCTATACCTACATATAAGTATGTGTATGTGCATTTGTATACGTAGAAAGAGGCAAGTGATACCTAATATATGATACTGGAGGGTTAGAAATGAACAAATACCCATCAATAGAGTAGTAGGTAAGCATACTATTTATACAATTGTGTGATTTTTACAAGATGAAAAGTTAAGAATTGTTACAATGCACAGCACAGCCCTACATGAGAAACAACCCACACTCTAAGAGACCAGTGCGAGCAAAGCAGTTGTTAACTTGCCATTCTTCAGAGAAGGACATCAACACAGAGGAATGGTAAAGAGGGCTGGCATGAATGCCTTCCTCAATTTTAATTTAATTGCTTATTTGTAATTAAAATATAATTACATAATCTCCCCTCTTCTTCCTCCCTCCAAGCCCTCCCATCCCAACCCAACTCATATGTATATATGCATATAGAAAGACTAATATATACAAGTATACACACATATGCACAATACACACATATGCACACACACATAAACATCATGTACATACAAAAAGCCTCCTTGGTCTACTTACTGTTGCATGGATTATATGAGTTCAACGCTGATGGCTAGGATATCTGGTAACCAA
The DNA here is from genome assembly GCF_947179515.1 of Apodemus sylvaticus. Taxonomy (NCBI): domain Eukaryota; kingdom Metazoa; phylum Chordata; class Mammalia; order Rodentia; family Muridae; genus Apodemus; species Apodemus sylvaticus. The sequence goes on from NC_067485.1 coordinate 13,617,697, forward strand.
TCATGGGGTTCATCTTGGGGCAGACTAATCCCCCCTCCCCTCAGCAGCTATTAATTGCTTATAGTTCTTTGCTAATCAATTTTATATCTCCACATGAAATGTTCAGGCTATAGGCAGCAAAGCGCTCTGGCTGGAAAATGGCAAGACTCTTCTGACTGCGGACCCCTCCCCACACCCCGTGTGCAAGGCCTTTTACAGCAAGCTTTACGAGGGAGTGTGAGAGTGTTACATGGCAAGCCACCACCCTGTTGGCTCCTTTGGCTTTTCGGGTAGTCATTCTGATATCACATTTAGGTCCCTCTTCGACTTACGAGCCAGGACATTCAGTAGGCAACGCTGAAGCACTGTGGGGCTGTGATGCCCATCAAGGAGGCATGAGTGATAGAATCCAGAACTGTGTGTTATTTGGGAAAATCGTTCTCCTGCTGCTGAAGTTTAAAACTCACAATGAGCTAATTTTCCAATCTTTGTTGAAATGCTTGCTCACCCGACAGCCTGATTAGTTCAAGCACTTGAGGGTTTTTTTTCTTCCCTGAGATTCAGATTTCACCTTCCACCCAATCAGTAAAAAAACAGATTTCAGATGTTCTCTCTAAACTTTCCTGTTTTGCATAACGCTTTCATGTATACACAGCATGTGTGTGTGTCCATCCCCTCTCTAGCATCTGTCCTTATACCAAAATGATTCCTATTTAAAAGGCTCCGAGCCTTAGGAGAGAGATCACATTTTACTTTATTGTCTCTGTAAAGATCCCTTCTCCACATGAGATCTCAGTCTGAGAAACGGGAAGGAAAGACTTTAACATTTTTTTTTCTTCGGAGGATACAATTCATCTCATAAAACTCTGTCTGCCTTCTAGCACTTCAAGATTGACATTCTTCACATGTGGGAATTCATTCACCTGTCTCAAAATCTCCAAAAGTCTAATTATTCTAGCATCAACCCTGCATTTCAAATCTCCTTGACATTATCACCCAAGCAAGGCCCCACATCTAATCTGAATCATCCACACAGGACAGATGAGACTGTGTGTACTTTATCGTGTGTGTGTGTGTGTGTGTGTGTGTGTGTGTGTGTTATTCTTTCCTGTGTATAAAAACTGACAATAAGCAATCTTCTCCCAAAGTACAAGCTGGGAAAGGCAGAGGATGGACATTTTCATTCTATAAAGAAGAAAAAAGGGGGGGACTGGTGACATGGCTCAGTGGTTAAGAGCACTGACTGCTCTTCTGAAGGTTCTGAGTTCAAATCCCAGCAACTACATGGTGGCTCAGAACTGATGCCCTCTTCTAGTGTGTCTGAAGATTGCTACAGTGTACTTACATATAACAATAAATAAATATTTAAAAAGAAGACGAAAGGATGGGGGACTGCATCCACAGCCCCATAGGAAAACACTACTGCCATCCTGAATTGTGGCTTCTCTTTGGCTCCATGCTGTGTTGCCTGTTAAGGGGTTAATCTCTCCACTGAGCCCTAAAAAATGTTGGAAGTCCCATGACCGTCTTCAGGGTCTCTAGTCACTGACCCTTCAACTTAGGAAGGTGGTATTATTTTACCTTGGTGTGACTGGACAGATAATCACATGCCCATTTATTTAGCAAATCACCTGGTCACACACTCTTGAAGTTCTCTTTAGGATGTACTGCAGAATTTTCACTGTGTGGGTAGACAAGAAGTTTCAGCACCATTGAATTCTGGTTTCCTTGAGCTGAACAATTCCATCTTCAATTTCATTCTTTTCACCCTAATGTTCCCATCTTACCTTGATTGCCTGTGTAAAATCTCTAAGTGAGGTTGAAGCCTGACATACCACATGTCAGCCATCCAACATAGTACCCTTTGAAGAAACACAATTCATCTCAGAACATTGCACTGAAAATAAACAGACCTTATAAAATTGTTCATATAGGAGGTGGGTTCAATTAATGATGGACCTTCTACTGGATCACTTGTGTTCATTTAAATTAAATATTCTGTTAAGGGGAGAAAATGCCAGTGGTTAAGTCAGTGGTTTATTAAGAATAAACAAAGCGGGAGTGTGGGTTCAGCAAGGAGCTGGGGGAATGGCTCAGTGGTTGCGAGTAGTGGCTGCTATTCAAGAAGACCCAGACTCAGTTGCAGTACCCACGTGTCAGCTCACAACTGTCTGTAACTCCTATTTGAGGGGATTTGAGGCTTATTCTGGCTCTTGTGGGCACTGCGTGCATGTGGTGCACAGATATACAGTCAAGCAAAATACCCATGTGCATTGAAAAAAGTTAAGGACTTAAAAGCTGGAATTATCTGGTCTGAGCCTACACAAGTATTATGCGTACTGTCTCATCTGCTGTAAAATGATGCCATGCTATGGCCAGAAAATACTGTTTCCTTATAGACATCCACCAGCCTTGGATTTTACAGTCTTTCCATCCTTTTTCTGGCAATGATCCCTGAGCTGTGAGTAAAGGGAGTGTGTCATAGATGTCCTTGGACCACATGCCCAGGAGTATATGGTCAGCACACACTTGATGGGTTTAAAATTTGAAAGAAAGAAAGGAGAGAGAGACAGAGACAGAGAGAGAGACAGAGAGACAGAGACAGAGAGAGAGGAGGAAGAGAAAGGGAAAAGAAAAAACAAGACATGAAGTTGTGTGGGTGTGGAAGGGGAGAGATCTGGGAGGAGTGGGGAAGGGGTAGATATGATCAAAGTGCATCTTACAAAATTCTCAAAGAACTGATTGAAATGAAAAAAAAAAGTAGAAAGGGAGCAACAAAGAATTGTCAGCTTGAAGAACTTAACAGTTTATTTTACAACACTGTGGTAGTGATAGAATCCAGAGCATGCCCAAGCCATGCCTCTCCACAATAGCCTCTGTCTTCTGGAAAGGAGGTAGCAAGCTCTAGAGTCTGTCCTAAAATCCCTCATAGGCTCCCCAGGTGCCCAGATTCCAGGACAGTGGCAGCTGCCATTGTTACTACCCAAGGAATTTTGCCTGACCTCAGGCTGCCAGACTTCAGGACATCAAGGGACAACTGGTTGAGCAGGAGCAAACACAAGGGCTGGGCAACAGCCTCTCCTACAGTGTAAAAAACAAAAATTAAGTAGATGAATTGCTATTCAGCCTGAAGATTATAAACAGTAACAAAGTGAAGTAAAACAGAAAAACATCCCATCCTCAATGAAAATTACTCCCAGTGCTTATAGCATCCGAGAATGTCCCTCCTGTTCTTGAGGTGCCTTATGGATTTAAATCTGCAAATAAAGGTGGGGAGACAACCACTAGCCACTTGAGGGCAGGGGAGGCCCAGAGCATTCAAACACATTCCGAAGGACAGACTGACTGTTGGCTACCTACAGACAAAGGATGCCCTATAAAGACTGACCAAACAGACTGTGGGGGTTCACCACTTCTCCTTCAGGTGTAGGGCGACCCCAACACATCGGAACAATTAAATTCCTCTTGCTTTTTGCATAGACTTTGGCTCTCTGTTTACTCAGTGGGTCCCCTGTAAGCTAAGGCTCACCAGAGTCTTACACAAGCTCAGGAGTTGCCAGACTGTGTCTCTAGTTCAAACTCGCTCCAACCACTTGTTAGGCCTGTCATATCTCTGTGAAAACCAAGAAGGGGGATTTTCTGCCTTCATACAAGAAATCTCTCCTATATTTGTATCCCAGCTTACAGTAAGATGTGTTACTTTGGGGTCCATGCCAACCTTCAGTGCCCATTTGCCTGGTGTACCAGTAGCCCCACTCACCCATCTCACATAGACTGCAATGTTTGAGTCCCTCCCCCACCCACATTTATTTTTGTTGGAAACTTTCCTCTGATCACGACTCAGACAACTGCATCTTTTCTTTTCTTTTTTTTTTTAATTTTTAATGTCTTTTTTATTATTCGATATATTTTTGTTTACATTTCAAATGATTTCCCCTTTCCTGGTTCCCCACTCCCGAAAGTCCCATAAGCCCTCTTCCCTCCCCCTGTTCCCCCATCCACCCCTTCCCACTTCCCTGTTCTGGTATTGCCCTATACTGCTACACTGAGTCTTTCCAGAACCAGGGGCCACTCCTCCGGTCATCATTTGATATGTGGATTATGTCTTGGGTATTCCAAATTTCTAGGCTAATATCCGCTTATCAGTGAGTGCATACCATGATTGATCTTTTGAGACTGGGTTACTTCACTTAGTATGATGTTTTCCAGCTCCATTTATTTGTCTAAGAATTTCATGAATTCATTGTTTCTAATGGCTGACTAGTATTCCATTGTGTATATATACCACATTTTTTGTATCCATTCCTCCGTTGAGGGACACCTGGGTTCTTTCCAGCTTCTGGCTATTATAAATAGGGCTGCTATGAACATAGTGGAACATGTATCCTTATTACATGCTGGGGAATCCCCTGGGTATATGCCCAGGAATGGTATAACAAGGTTCTTTGGAAGTGACATGCCCAGTTTTCTGAGGAACCACCAGACTGATTTCCAGAGTAGTTGTACCAGCTTGCAACCCCACTAGCAGTGGAGGAGTGTTCCTCTTTCTCCACATCCTCACAAAGCACCTGTTTTCTCCTGAGTTTTTGATCTTGGCCATTCTGACGGGTGTGAGGTGAAGAATATACCTTTTTCTCAGCACCTCATGGTACCTTCTCCAAAATCGACCATATAATTGATCACAAGACAGACCTCAACAAATAAAAGAAGATCGAACTAATCCCATGCCTCCTATCAGATCACTATGGAGTAAGAGTGGTCTTCAATAGCAACAAAAAGCCCACATACACATGGAGGCTGAACAATACTCTACTCAATGACAGCTTGGCCAAAGAAGAAATAAAGAAAGAAATCAAAGACTTTTTAGAATTTAATGAAAATGAAGGCACAACCTACCCAAATCTATGGGACACAATGAAAGCAGTGCTAAGAGAAAAACTCATAGCCCTGAGTGCCTCCAAAAAGAAACAGGAGAGAGCATATACTAACAGCTTAATGACACACTTGAAAGCCCTGGAACAAAAAGAAGCTATTTCACCCAGGAGGAGAAGAAGACTAGAAATCATCAAACTCAGGGCTGAAATCAATCAAGTGGAAACAAAGAGAACCATACAAAGAATCAACAAAACCAGGAGCTGGTTCTTTGAGAAAATCAACAAGATAGATAAACCCTTAGCCAGACTGACCAAAGGGCACAGAGACAGTATCCAAATTAGCAAAATTAGAAATGAAAAGAGGGATATAACAACAGCAACTGAAGAAATTCAAAAAATCATCAGATCCTACTACAAAAGCCTATAATCAACACAACTGGAGAATCTGGAGGAAATGGACAATTTCCTAACAGAAACCAAATACCAAAATTAAATCAGGATCAAATAGATCATTTAAATAGTCCCATAACCCCTAAAGAAATAGAAGAGGTCATAGAAAGTCTTCCAACCATAAAAAGCACAGGACCAACCAGATGGTTTCAGTGCAGAATTCTATCAGACCTTCAAAGAAGACCTAACACCAATACTCTTCAAACTATTCCACAAAATAGAAACAGAAGGAACACTACCCAACTCCTTCTACAAAGCCACAATTATGCTGATACCAAAACCACACAAAGATCCAACAAAGAAAGAGAACTTCAGACCAATTTCCCTTATGAGCATGAATGCAAAAATACTCAATAAAATTTTTGCCAACCGAATTCAAGAACACATCAAAACGATCATTCACCATGATCAAGTAGGCTTCATCCCAGGGATGCAGAGATGGTTCAATATACGGAAATCCATCAAAGCAATCCACTACATAAACAAACTTAAAGAAAAAAAACACATGGTCATTTCATTGGATGGTGAAAAAGCATTTGATAAAATTCAGCATCCTTTCATGCTTAAAGTCTTGAAAAGAACAGGAATTCAAGGCCCATACCTAAACATAGTAAAACCTGCATCTTATCTTGAGTGTGATTGTTCCACTGAGCTTCAATGCAGGACAGGTCTCATGTTCTCAGTATTGTGTTTTATAAAGAGATAAGAGACCAGAGATATGTTTGGTAGAGGCGAGGTATGGTGTGGGGGTAAGGGGGTGTCTCTGCGGGCCCTTGCTGAGGCATTTCTTCCCCCTCTGAGGTACCAGCCACAGGAAGGTATAGTATAGAGTACAGTTTATTCAAAGCATGGGGAAGGGAGTTGAGAGAAAGGCAGAGAGAGACACATACACACACACACACACACACACACACACACACACGCACACACACACACACACAGAGAGAGAGAGAGAGAGAGAGAGAGAATGAGAGAGACAGAAAGACAGAGAGACAGAGAACATAGAGGAATAGAGGCTGGCCAGGAGCATGTGGAGAGAGAGGGGGAGGGGAATGGGGAGCAAGAGGGAGCAGGAGCAAGAGAGTGAGGAGGGGGCAAGCAGCCCCTTTTATAGTGAGTCAGGCACACCTGGCTGTTGCCAGGTAACTGTGGGACGGAGCCCAGACTAAATGCCAACTCTTAGTGTGCACAGGGAAATGCCTCGGATTATGGAGAGGTGGTTGTGCAGTATCCTGATCTTCCTGGCTGAGCCCTTTGGTGCTGATCTGATCCCTTCTTGCTCCGGTGTAATAGAGTGTCTCAAGGAGACAGTGAGTAAATCTCCACTGTAGAGGCTACCAGTGAGATATCAAAGTAGAATTGTTGTGAGGGACAAGAGGACGGGGTGGGCAGCTGAAGCGGGGTAGCGGGATAGGCAAAGGGCAGGGGAAGGCACAGCACTGGTAGAAGAATGCCACAACACCACCCAGCACTTTGTGTGCCAACATTAAAAACTGATAAAAAAAAAGTAGCACAATAAAATGAAAGGAGACAGCTAGGGAAAGGGAAAGAATATGTTAAACTATTAAATGCTTTAAAGATGGAGTCAACTGTTGGCACTCATTTCTGCCAGAGAAACAATTAAGAGCGGTACCCAGCTCCCACTCATTTAAGTTCTAAGCAATTATTTTTTTTCCAAATCCCAGCCTAAGAACAGCTCATATGCTCTGCAGTGGATTACTGATTAAACAAACTCTGTTGTGTCCACAATATTGAACATTACTCCGGAAATAATAAAAACATCATGTGTCACCGATTTAATCAACAAATTTGGTGGATCCCAAAAGCATGCACTTGAATTAAAAACAGAGCCAGTATGGAAAGTTGTCTATCACTCCCTCTCATCCACACAGCGTTCTTGAGCTGACACAGTGGGGTATCTCAAGAAGACAGTGGTGATGATCTGAGGTTTAGAAGCGTCCCCAGGATGCGGTGCCGAAGCCAGAAAGAGCCAAACGCTTCCAGAATGATGAACACAAAACAATCTAACTTAATATTTTCTATTCAAAAAGCCCTGTCTTTTGTTCCACATTACTGCTCTCCAATCTGTTTTTAAGGTTAGAATAATAGGGAAAGAAAAACAAGGTCCAATTTTAAATTGCATAGAATTTGCCCGTGGAGATTCTGAGGAGGGAGAGCCGAGTGCAGAGCAAATTGTGGCCTTGGGCAAGGCTCTGGGGCTTTTGTTGGCTGCAACCTGAGTGCAGAGCTTGTTTCTCCCAGCCTCCTTACCGGAGCATCCAGCAGAACATGCCTGCGGCTTCTTGCATACCCTGAAATGACAGCATCCTCTGGACAATGGGATCTCAGATCTGCACTTACCAAGTATTTTCTTTTTTGTCTCATCCACAATTAACAGCTGATAAAATAAGTAGTTTCAGACCACCTGCAGGCAAGTCCCAGAACACTGCTCACCAGCTGCATTCTGGGTGATACAAGGACTGCTGGCAGGGAATGAGACATCGGGAAGGACTAACATGGTCATGTGCTAAGGAAGGGCCAGTCTGCTCTGCTGTGTGTGTATGTGTGATGGGGGAATCACACACTCACACATTCATACCCTAAAGGGTGGAGAGGACTGAGGCCCAAACACTGAGAGATAGCCCAGTCTGTTCAAAGGGCAGAGTGGGTGGTAGGTAGCACTAGAACTAGGGTAGCCATGGTGTGTTCAGAATACTGGAGGCTTGCCAGTGTAGAAATATGGCCAGTGAGAGCTGAGGCAGTCCACATAGGGAGGGATGGGTCAGTCCATTCAATCAGAGAAAGATGGGCCATTCGAACAGTAAAGTGTGGACCAATCTCTTCAAACAGTGAGGTGGGCTACCATTCAAACAGTGAGGTATGGGACAGTCTCAGGACGTCGAGTACTTTGAAAGCTGAGACGTTTCTAGGAATTCTCTAAGAATTAAACACATGCCCCTGTCTTCGGCTAAGTATATCACTGAAAAAATAATTTAGCTCTTTGGGAATACACCATTGAATATATCACTAACCAGCAGTCCACCTTTGTAGGTTATTATTAACATATATAGTTAAAAAAATACAGTGATCAGTTAGAAGATCGATTAAAATTAAAATATCAGTTAAAGTATGACATTTGGTTGACCAGGTATTAACTCACAGCAACTGGGGTGTCTAGGACATTGCTGGTCTCCAGCTCTGGGGGAACTGGCTAGTGGACAATGATTATTACACACTGAGCCAATGATGAACCAATGTCTTATGATAGAATTTAAACACTGAGATGAGATCTTGGGAGATGAAAAATAAATGAGATTAAATCTGGTTTAGGCTACATGTAAAGTTCTCCTGTAATCGATGTGGGGTCACAGGAACTTTGATGTGGCCTCAGGTCTAGCACTCGAGCTATGGAGACCAGTGATCCTTCAAAGCCTAAGAGAATTTTATGACAGACAGGAGGATGGCAAGGACCCCTTTATCAGGTGACTACGATGTACCATGTGCCAACAACCGACCGACCTGCATTGTCTGCCGATCTTTGAAAAAATTTTGGGTGCTACTTTCTTAGTTTAAAGAAGAGAAAAGTGATGTGAAATAGATATGACACAATTCCTTTCCTGGAAAGTGATGGGATTTAAACTTTGATTTCTCTGCTTTCAATTTTTAATAGCTTCTCTTAAATGCATCCTTTTGACATTAGGCAGAGTTTGGGGAGTCCTGTGGAAGAGGAGGGAAATGATTGTAGGGATCAGAGGGGTCAAGAACACCACAAGAAGACCGAGAGCATAATTAACCTGGGCCCCTCGGGGCTCACAGAGACTGAACTACCAACCAGGGAGTGTGCATGTGACTCTCCTGGGTCCTCTGCACACATATTACAGGTGTGTAGCTTGGTTTTCATATGGACTCCTAACAACAGGAGCAGGGTTGTCTCTGACTCTGTTACCTGCCTTTGGGACCTTTCCTTCTACTGGGCTGCTCCATCTGGCCTCAGTAAGAGAAGATGCACCTAGTCTCACTGCAACTTGAAATGCCAGGGCTGGTTGATATCCATGGAAGGCTCGCCCTTTTCTGAAGAGAAATGGGGGAGGAGTGGATACGTGGGGTGGTGGTAGGGAAGACTGGGAGGAGAGGAGGTAGGGAAACTGCAGTCGGGATGTAAAGTAAATAAATGAATTAATTAATAAAATTGTTTTCTTTGACAACTTCATACCTGTAGTCTATGTTGGTTACTCCCGGCTCCTGTGTTCTCTTGTCTCCTTCCATCCTTGTGAGAACCTCTTCTTTTCCACTAAGTCTCTTTCTCACGCTCCAGTCTTTTTGTTTGATTTTGTCATCTGCTTAGTTTAACTAGGGACAGCAGTGTGGTCATGTCATTACCGAAGCCCGACTATCTTCTCTGTAGGTATGCAACTGAAGACAATGGCTGCTTCAGAATCCATCATGGGCCAATAGTACAGAAGAGACGGACAGGCAGACAGACAGGCAGGCAGGCAGGTAGAGACAGAGAGACAGAAACAGAGACAGAGACAGACAGACACACAGACACACAGACACAGACACAAAGACACAGAGAGAGAGGGGGGGTGGGAGAGGGAGAGGGAGAGAGAGAGAGAGAGAGAGAGAGAGAGAGAGAGAGAGAGAGAGAGAGAGAGAGAGAGAGAAGTGCCAGTTCATCCTCAATCTGTGATTGGACATTGACACATTTAGTCCTATGCAGGCCCAGTGGAGACATCTGCAACTGTGTCATGGCCAGAAGGTGGCATCTGAGCGTCCTCCCTAGCCTTCAGCTTCGTTCTTTCTTTTCTGCTCCCTCTTCTGGTACACCTGCTGGCCTTAGAGGAAACTGAATGCCCGACCTGTTTAGGACTGAGCACTCAGCCATCCCATATTTTCACCTCCTGGGCAATCGATGAGTCAGCGTTCATTACAAAGAGAGCATCTCAGACAGAGACTGAGAGAAGCATTTATCTATGGGGAGAGCCACCAAATTTAGAAAGCAGTTTAGTTTCATGGCCTAAGACCTCTTAATACAGCCATAAGCTTTAAAGCTCCAGGCATGTATCCCCCTGGTGGAGCAGTCCCCAATGTCCATGAGCTAGCCGCTGGTCACCTCAGAGCGGTCACATTGCCACTACACTTGTGAATGTGTCTTGCCTGGCAGGCTGGCACTGAAGTCTGCAGGTGTCATAGCTGGATAAGGCTTTCTCTTATCCACGAATGAGGCCTTTCCCTCCCAGCAGCGTGCAAAGCATCCAGGTCAGACTCAGCTTGACTTCACTAGACCATGACACAGTGATGTGGAATGCCTTCAGCAGGAAGCTCTCATAAGCTAGTTCTGGTGAACCAAGAGGAACAGCAAAGCCTGTGTTCTATGGGGACTCTCTGGGACTCTCTGACCAGCACCCCATAAGGACGGGAGTCTATGCTTGTCATTGTGACTTCTGTTTATGAACTCATGGCTTTTTTGTAGAGTATTAGAAGGCCATATAGGAAATCTCTTTTCTAACTCATTTTTTAATTTATACATTTTAAAAATTGGCTTACTAAGTAGTAGGTTTTTATATAGCTTCCATCGGTTCTTTGTCTTAGTTAATTCCTCTTGTTCCTCCGTCTCTCCCTTCTTCCATGGCCCCCTGCTTAGCTGATTCTGCCTGAATATCCCTCTCTCTGCTCTCAAGTCACCTACATTCTGCACATCTCCTCTCCATTAAGGGAGCATCTGACCAATAGTGTCCTTTTAGTCCCCTGGCTTTTGGTAATATGCAAGTTAAACACACTCACTTGGAAATTAAAGCTAGGCTCTCCGTATGAGGGAGAACATGGTACCTGTGTGTACCTGGGTGTCCTCACTCAATATAATTTCAGTACATGGAAATATGTGCTCGAGTTGCATGCATATTCATGTGACATTTTGCATAAAGGACATCAGCATCTGTGGATTTTGTCTTGCAGGTAGTTTTCCCTCTAGGCAATCCCCAGTGGAAATGGAACCAAAATGTTAAAAGGTACCACAATGCAATTTCTGGATGGGAATTATACACCCCCCTTAGTTTCCACCTGTTTTTCTGATTCTTTTTGTTATATGTACTGATAGCAAAATACGTGGACAGACAACCCTCAGGACTAGGTCAGAGTTGGGGCTACCCTGCATCTTTTCGGGTGTCTGGATCTCTGACAGTCTGCCGCAGGCCGCTTTCTTCATCCGCCGAGGAAGTGATTCTTTCCATGAGTCATGCCACTGTGGAGGCAAAGTGGCTTCTCTTTTCCTTCAAAAGCACAGTGATTTAATCACAGATAATTGCTGCTCTGAAAGATTGGCATTTTACATCCCTCGGTCTTGCTGTCTCTCAAGTCAAATAGCACAGTGAATCGGTGCTGTCAGTACAATAGACATTCCACCAGCATAAAAACCCCACCTGTCTCCTCCATGCCTCCTTGAGTTATTCTTCCTTGTAATGATGGAACATGACGGAAAGACTTCTCTCACCCTATCATTATGTTATAGAATATGTTGATTAAAGTCTCGGGGAGCTCAATTCCATTCCTGGTTAGAAGAGAGGAACTTTCATTTATCAAGCATCTCCTTTAGACCCCCTGAGTTAAATGCTTTGAATGTAGTGCTTCATTCATAACAAGAATGTGCAAGCAATACGAAGACTGCAATTTTCCAGGTAGGAAGACTGAGGCCCAGGGAGATGCAGAAAGGACCAGACCAGGTAAGGTAGGATACATTGTTCACATTGTCAGCCAGGGCATCAGGTTGACAAGGACTTTTCAGCTGGTTCCACCATTGACAGTAATCTCAGGCTGGCTGCTCCACTTCCCACAACCTTGGGCCCTGAGATTGGAGCCCATTACAGTACATGAGGGTGCACCGTGGATATCATCTGGTGCCACTGTCACAAGGACATTTAAATTTCTCTTCCACAGGTACTGTACAGGTGGTCCCTTAAGCTTTACTTTTACAGAGAGTAGATCCTTTCTTGGTATTGGATCCATTCTCTTTTCTCTGTTACAATCTAATTCAGTATCCTGTCTTCTTCCCCATCTGTAGACATGGGCTTTTAATGCTTCTATTAGAGGTGTGAAAATAATGTTCTTATTAGGGGTAAGGTCTTAGGGGCTGACCTTTGTAGATTGGCAGAAGTCTGGAGCCCAAGTACATGACCTCTGGTGTAAGATGCAGTCTCTGGCTTTGACCTTGGGCAGAGATCATATGATTGATTTAAGCCTTGTTGTTGGCTTATATAAATACTGCTTCTGAGAAGGCTTGGAAATTCACAGGAGAACACAGAAATAGGCATCCTCCAAAGTTGCAAAAGAAGCCAGAGAGAGGTAGAAGGGATACCCCTGAAACAGTTTCCTAGCTGCTGCAGTCGGATTCTTGGAAGCAGGCAATTTTTTGTTTGCTTGGATAAGTTCATATATGTCTTCGTGTGTGTGTGTGTGTGTGTGTGTGTGTGTGTGTGTGAGTGTCTGTGTGTCAGAGTGTGTGTGAGAGTGTGTGTGTACATGTGAGTGTGAATAGTGTATGAGTGTGTGTAAGGGTGTGTTGTGTGTGTTTATGTGTGGGATTATATGTGTGTATGTGGGTGGTATGTATGTGAATGTATGAGAGTGTATTGTGTGAGTGTATAAGTATATGAGTGTGTGTATGTATGTGTGTGAGTGTATGAGACTGTGTGTGTGTGTGTGTGTGTTCCCAGTAGGATTGCTTTCTTGATACCCTTTCACTATGTTTGTCTTTGATATATAAGAAGGACGTTAATGTGTGTAACTCTATATTCTATTACTTGCTTCCTAGAAAAAAAAAAGCTTCTTCAACTCTTACCCTTGTTACAAATTGCACTCTTCTGGCAATGTTAGAAAGAAGAGTTTCTTAGCAACCTTGGAGATGTAGTGTGGGAGTCGCCCAGATCCCATATGCACCCATTGCAAACAAAGCTAATGCAGTTCTCTGGCTGAGCGGGCCACACTTGGCACTCCAGAGCACTTGTCTCTCTCTCAGACACTGCTCTGCCCTTCACACACCCAGGCTTGCTTTAGGTTTGGCCTGCTCTCAAATTTATTTTTTTATCAAAGTCTCAAGTCCCAGTTTTGCCTGAACAGAGGCTGCTGAGCAGAGATCCCCAGGGAGCTGTCGGCATGCTGGGTGTGTGTGTTCTGCCACCAGTGACAACTGGAATCACTGGCAGCTAGCATCTGAGTATTATGGAAGGAGGGGGCTCCTCTCCCTTCTGGAATCTGGCACTTGTTTCGGGTGGTTTGAATCTGGATCATTCTGGACTGTGTCCAGTCAGCTTGGCGGCAGGTAGAGCCTGGAGTATGTCTATCCAGGAAATGGGATTTCTTAAAATGACTCTAATTCACAAGTATTTAGGAAAAAACAGTCTAAAGATCAGGGGGACGAGAGCCTTTGATAAATAGAGTCATTGCTCTGTAAAATAGCACAAAAACGTGAGGAGTAAGACCTGGTCCATCTGCCAATATGACTGCAGTGGGCATGAGGCAGAGTCTTTAGGGGAAGCCTTGCATACATTTGGCAGGTGGATTTCATTAACCCATAGGGACAGTCCTGAAGGAAGGAGAAAAATGGATCTACAGAAACGTAGGTCTCAACTATCCTGGGTTTTGCTCTCTTAGAGGCAGCTACAAATGTTCAGAGCAGAAAGAAAAAAAGAAAACAGGAGATACCATGCAAGTCGAGAATCCCAAAGTTGAATTTCTCTGAAGTGAGGGACAGCCTTCCATTTTAGAGCAATGGTTTGGCAGAGAAACAGAATGGGCAGTTTCAGCATAGGTTGCCTGAACCCAGGGCCGTGGGGATGGACTCCCAGGACTGGCTTACACACTTTGCAAATGTGTGCTCATTTGTGGGGCCCAGAGCCTGGAACTTCTATTTGTAATTCTACGTAAACATTTCACGCTTGATGTTGCACTTGCATTTTTATCCATCTGGAGAAGAGCAACACCGTTTTGGAAGAAAACCCTAAAAACCTGAATCTACCACACTTGTATACTGAACCTCTATTCATCTGTATTTTCGCTAGAAGTCTTCAGGGTCATGCCAGGCCCTAGGACAAAGACATTTCTGCTTCTTAATGTCTCAGTAGCTTTACTGAGTACTGAGGAGAAAAAAATGTGCTGGACACATACAACACTCACCTGCATTGTATCATGTTGTATCACATTGTATTATGTTGTAACACATTGTATCATACTGTAATATACAGTAACCACATTGTGTTATATTGTATCACATTGTATCAAATTCCTCACAAGAACTCTGTGGGGAGGGAAAGATGGACATTTCCATTTTGTAACCAAGAAGCCTGAGGGCTAGAGCCAAAAAAAATTGCCAATGACATACTGATAGGAATTGGTCTAGTTGAATTCATGTGGTCTACAGTCGGTGCTTTTTACTATGTCTTCCTGCTCAAGACAAGGGAAGCTACATTGAAGACCAGAAATGAACCAGAACTTTCTCATTTAACCCTGGCTACCTTTGGAACTGATGTGTCTGTCTCCTTTGACAAAGAAGGCTCCCGAGGCTCAGGAATGTTAAGGACCTGTGGAGGCCCACAGGGTGGAATCTGCAGAAATGTTATTTTTCTGTGTTATAGCAAGACACTGATTGTTTTCCCTAAAGAAAGAAGCAAAAGGCTTTCTGATTCCACTCAGTTCCCTCAAGACAGGCAGGATAGCAAGGGACACTGTTGGCGGGGGTGCTCCCTTCTCTGGAGTAGCTGGATTCTTTGGATTGTGATTTCAAAATTCAGAGATAGCAAAACCAACAGTGTCTCATTAAAACTTGGGTGCCTATTTGATTCATTAATTATCCTAGCTTAATACTCCCTGATAAGTCGACCTTGAAATATTAATCACCAGGTTCGTGGGAGGGAGCTGCTGGCTGTCGCTGCTTTCCTTATTAACGGCTTGCCTGCCCACATCCGAAGCTTGGAATAGAACTCAGGCTCTGACGGTGAGGACTTATAAGGTAATAAAGGGTGGGTGGTCCTACAGGATGGGCCTTCCCACCATCTGAAATGTGACTGTCACTCATCACAGGCACCATGACCTTGTTTGCTTTGCTTGACATTACTCTCTGCAGAGCACAGTGCCTTTCACTTCACAGAAGAGGAAGGCGAGGCTTGGAACTGGATCAATGTAAAAGACATACTGCCCAAGCTTAAACTAGTTCGCTTCCTCTCTCAGCAGCTTCCTAATTAATTGCTCTGCAGGATGTGTCTGAATGATCCTGGGTCAATAGGAACTAGGGAGGTGTCAGCAAGTAAGTCAGCAAGGAGTTTATTTGTAAATTTGGTTTCTTTTTTTCTACCACTGAGGTCAAACTTTCTCCAAATTTTGAAAGTACTCAACTCAAGTAATTTGGTTTAATTACTTGGAGAGACTCACTGATGCGCCTATGTGAATTCACTCTAAGGTTTGGATTTGAAAACAGCCTATTTTAAAAGCATCGATGAGTTCACTTGTTTGTTTTATTAGCTCACGTATATAACCATGTGATGGACAAATGATATTCATCTGTCTGTGCCAACCCCGCAAAGCCACTGAGGGCATGCTGATGGCTTCTGTCCCAGAACCACCTGGTGACGTGACAGATACTTTTGAAAGAGGCCTGGTGGGAGTTGCCAACTGCCACGCTCATCTGATAGTTTCTGCTGAAGATCCAGAAGAGAGAAGCATCACCTTCTGAGTCACCCAGGAGCATTCTCTCTGTGCCATTTTTATCTCCACCTAGGTACCCATCTTAGGCTCTTTGGTTTTATTTAACTCCATGGTTCAGGAACAGATTTTTTCCCCTATAACATTGTGTAAAACATGCCTATGTTTCCAAGTTAAAAGTACAGAAATGTATAGTTAAAAAAAAGTCGAGATCAGGACTAGAGATGAGGCTCAGCTGTTTAAAAAAACGAAAAGCTCAAGTTGACCCCGTCCTCCCACACGACTTGTTTCTTTGTAGAACATGGCTAAGTGATAGCCCGTCTTTCTGTATCTTTTCTAAATGTTAACAAAGACAGACAGGTAACCAGGGATTACACATTGTATCAGAATGTTTTCATCATTGTAGCAAAATACTGAAGGCTGCACACTTTGCTTATCATTGAGAATCTGAAAGATTAAGATGGAATGGTCCCATTGTTCCAATCTTGTTCCTTTTGATGATATTGCATGGCAGAAGGCATCATGGTAGGAGCACATACAATACAGAGAGATCACACAGAAAAATTAAAATCTAGTGCTGGCCTGGGCTCTGAGGTGTTCTTTTATGATAACTCACAGTCATGAGAACAAACTCAGGTCCCATGAGAATTGCATTAATTCCTTCTGAGGGCAGCACCTGCCATGACCTAACCACTTCCTGCTAGACTCACCCTTTAAAATCTATTACTTATAAATAGTATCATATTGAGGATAGGTCGATGCCTGGGAAAACTCCATTCAAACCAGAGAACTATCCATCAATTTGTGTACATAAATACATATCACTATCTATCTATCTATCTATCAATCAAACTATCTATCTATCAAACTGTCTGCCTATCATCAAGTGGGTAAATCACTGATCTATTACCTATTTCCAGCATCCATGTGTGCATCCATACCTGCACTTATCCACACATCCCATTTATCCATTTATTCACATCTATCCATTTACCAGTCTATCTGTCCATTCATCTGTGTGTCCATCTATCCATCTATGCATTCATCCATCTATCCACCTGTTTGCATATCTGTGAGTCCATGTATGCTTCTGTGTACAGAGCCATATTGGAGTGTCATGGTAGGAACTTGACATTAGCGAAGGACAAGGGCTTTAGGCAGGAATCTGATGGTAGGGCATAATAGGGAAGTAGGTTACAGCAGGAATTTTTATCCTAGCATGGAGTGCTACGAGTGTACTTGACATTGGTCAAGGTGAACTTCTCCGAGCCTACCCATGGATTCTCGTGCTAGTCAGGATCCTGCTCCACCTAGGGTGGAGAAACTCAGAGTGAAGGTTAAGTTTATTGTTCCTCCAGGTCTACGAATTCCTGAATTAAGCAGGTGACCCACGCAACTGCTTGAGCAGTAGAGCCAAGGACCGCCAGAAGACTTTCCCGGAACTCAGCCAGGAGTCTGGGGGAAGGGGCTTGCCCAAACTGTTAAATGGTCTGACTGCCATTAAAGTTGGGGTCTCAATCGCCCTGGCCTCGTTCTTTTTGCCCCTTCCCCATCAGCTTCTGTTCTAGCAACTCAGTTCGTAGTAGCTGCAGGCAGCTGCAGAATACAACGCTTCTGTATGTTCAGTAGTTTCATTTCTGAGACAACTTGCAAGGCAGCATATATGCTCTCTATGTGCTTTGTGTGCCCTGGTCAGCAGAGTTTCCTGCAAAACCTCTGCTTTAGGTCAAGTGCTATCTCGTGGCATTTTCAGTCTTTTCTTTGGGGGAAACTAGGGGTCTATATATTTATAGGGATTTACCTAATGGTCACAGAGATGTTAGGTCAGGTACAAAGGGGGCAATAAGTACCTATTCAGAAGACTAATGATTGTCCCAGTGTAATTTGGTTCTGGGCTTACAACATCCCCAACTCTTCCTAACTGTTGTGCTCTATTCAGTTAATCAACCTTTCAAAGGTTAGTGGAAGGGACCGCTTGCTTCTCATCTGCATCACCACTGCACCAGTAGCAGAGAGACTGGATATTCTTGTTCCACATTTAGCAAAAGTGCCATCAGTTGCATCTCATTAGTGTAATGTTGGCTATTGGCTTGTCAGATGTGGCTTTTATTAAGTTGGTTTTTGTTCCTTCTGTTCCAGGTTCAAGACACTTATCACGGGGACATGCTGAACTTTGTTTTGCCATGTGCCTTTTTTTATATTTATTTGTTTGTTTGTTTGGTTTGGTTTGGTTTGGGATTTTTGTTTTTGTTTTTGTTCTTTTCATGACAGGGTTTCTCTGTGTAGCTGTTCTGGAACTCTGTAGATCAGGCAGGCCTCTAACTCAGAAATCCACCTGCCTCTGCCTCAGCCTTTTCTTTCTTTCTTAAGTTGATCATGAGATTTCTGCCCTTAAAGCCTTCCTGTATGTAGATTTACATTTACTACTATTTGTTGACTCAAGCTTGCACTCCCAGGGTGAACCAACTTGGTCAGATGGATGATCCTCCAGATGTCTTCCTGGATTTGGTTTGCAAATATTTCCTTGAAAAGTTTTGCATCTGTGTTCGCCTGAGAAGCTGGACTATGATTGTCTCCCTTCTTGTTCTGTCTTTATCTGGCTTTGTAATCAGGTAACACTGACTTCACTGATGTTTGGTAATGTTTCCCCCTCCTTTGTGGAACAGAGTGAGAAATGACGTGTGGTAGTATCCCATCCACGGACCGTGCTTCTGTGCTTTCCTATCCCACGCATCCTTCATCAAGGAGAGTTAGGGAACGACTGACTCGTCAGCTGCCACAGCCCCTGGGCTACTCTACCTTCTGCCATTCCCTATAGCTCTTCACAGTACTTTTTGGATCTAGCAGTGGTCTGAGACCTACTGGTGAGGCAGTAACTTGACGGGGAGACCACAGCTTCAGTCCAAGTGTCTGCTCACGTCTGCTCCACACTGAATGCTTCCCTGCTAACTGCTGCTGCCTGAACTCCTCCAAAGGAGTTTTATTTTTTAATTCAGATTTCAAAAAATATTAGAAATGAAAAAATCCCAATGCTGTATTCAAATGAGACATCTATCTATACCCTCCCTGAATCTGTTGATTATTTTTTTTTCTGGGTACAACTAAAACTTAATCTTTTTTTTTTAAATTTTTTTATTCGATATAATTTATTTACATTTCAAATGATTTCCCCTTTTTTAGCCCCCCACTCCCCGAAAGTCCCGTAAGCCCCCTTCTCTTCCCCTGTCCTCCCACCCACCCCTTCCCACTTGCCCGTTCTGGTTTTGCCGAATACTGCTTCACTGAGTCTTTCCAGAACCAGGGGCCACTCCTCCTTTCTTCTTGTACCTCATTTGATGTGTGGATTATGTTTTGGGTATTCCAGTTTTCCAGGTTAATATCTACTTATTAGTGAGTGCATACCATGATTCACCTTATGAGTCTGGGTTACCTCACTTAGTATGATGTTCTCTAGCTCCATCCATTTGCCTAAGAATTTCATGAATTCATTGTTTCTAATGGCTGAATAGTACTCCATTGTGTAGATATACCACATTTTTTGCATCCACTCTTCTGTTGAGGGATACCTGGGTTCTTTCCAGCATCTGGCAATTATAAATAGGGCTGCAATGAACATAGTAGAGCATGTATCCTTATTACATGGTGGGGAATCCTCTGGGTATATGCCCAGGAGTGGTATAGCAGGATCTTTAGGAAGTGAGGTGCCCAGTTTTCAGAGGAACCGCCAGACTGATTTCCAGAGTGGTTGTACCAATTTGCAACCCCACCAGCAGTGGAGGAGTGTTCCTCTTTCTCCACACCCTTCCAACACCTGCTGTCTCCTGAATTTTTAATCTTAGCCATTTTGACTGGTGTAAGATGAAATCTCAGGGTTGTTTTGATTTGCATTTCCCTAATGACTAATGAAGTAGAGCATTTTTTAAGATGCTTCTCCGCCATCCGAAGTTCTTCAGGTGAGAATTCTTTGTTTAACTCTGTACCCCATTTTTTAATAGGGTTGTTCGGTTTTCTGGAGTCTAACTTCTTGAGTTCTTTATATATATTGGATATTAGCCCTCTATCTGATGTAGGATTGGTGAAGATCTTTTCCCAATTTGTTGGTTGCCGATTTGTCCTCTTGATGGTGTCCTTTGCCTTACAGAAACTTTGTAATTTTATGAGGTCCCATTTGTCAGTTCTTGCTCTTAGAGCATACGCTATTGGTGTTCTGTTCAGAAACTTTCTCCCTGTACCGATGTCCTCAAGGGTCTTCCCCAGTTTCTTTTCTATTAGCTTCAGAGTGTCTGTCTTTATGTGGAGGTCCTTGATCCATTTGGATTTGAGCTTAGTACAAGGAGACAAGGATGGATCAATTCGCATTCTTCTGCATGCTGACCTCCAGTTGAACCAGCACCATTTGTTGAAAAGGCTATCTTTTTTCCATTGGATGTTTTCAGCCTCTTTGTCGAGGATCAAGTGGCCATAGGTGTGTGGGTTCATTTCTGGATCTTCAATCCTGTTCCATTGATCCTCCTGCCTGTCACTGTACCAATACCATGCAGTTTTTAACACTATTGCTCTGTAGTATTGCTTGAGGTCAGGGATACTGATTCCCCCAGATTTTCTTTTGTTGCTGAGAATTGTTTTAGCTATCCTGGGTTTTTTGTTGTTCCAGATGAATTTGATAATTGCTCTTTCTAACTCTGTGAAGAATTGAGTTGGGATTTTGATGGGTATTGCATTGAATCTGTATATTGCTTTTGGCAAAATGGCCATTTTAACTATATTGATTCTACTGATCCATGAGCATGGGAGGTTTTCCCAATTTTTGAGGTCTTCTTCCATTTCCTTCTTCAGAGTCTTGAAGTTCTTGTCATACAGATCTTTCAAATGTTTGGTAAGAGTCACCCCAAGATACTTTATACTTTTTGTGGCTATTGTGAAGGGGGTCATTTCTCTAATTTCTTTCTCAGCCTGCTTATCCTTTGAGTATAGGAAGGCCACTAATTTGCTTGTGTTGATTTTATAACCTGCCACTTTGCTGAAGTTGTTTATCAGCTGTAGGAGCTCTCTAGTGGAGTTTTTTGGGTCACTTAGGTAGACGATTATGTCGTCTGCAAATAATGATAGTTTGACTTCTTCCTTTCCAATTTGTATCCCTTTGACCTCTTTATGTTGTCGAATTGCCTGAGCTAGTACCTCAAGTACAATATTGAAAAGATAAGGAGAAAGGGGGCAGCCTTGTCTGGTCCCTGATTTCAGTGGGATTGCTTCAAGTTTCTCTCCATTTAGTTTGATGCTGGCTACCGGTTTGCTGTATATTGCTTTTACTATGTTTAGGTATGGGCCTTGAATTCCTGTTCTCTCCAAGACTTTAAGCATGAAGGGATGCTGAATTTTGTCAAATGCTTTTTCAGCATCCAATGAAATGACCATGTGGTTTTTTTCTTTGAGTTTGTTTATGTAGTGGATTGCATTGATGGATTTCCGAATATTGAACCAACCCTGCATTCCTGGGATAAAGTCTACTTGATCATGGTGGATGATCGTTTTGATGTGTTCTTGGATTCGGTTGGCAAGAATTTTATTGAGTATTTTTGCATCGATGTTCATAAGGGAAATTGGTCTGAGGTTCTCTTTCTTTGTTGGATCTTTGTGTGGCTTTGATATCAGCGTAATTGTGGCTTCGTAGAAGGAATTGGGTAGTGTTCCTTCTGTTTCTATTTTGTGGAATAGTTTGAAGAGTATTGGTGTTAACTCTTCTTTGAAGGTCTGATAGAATTCTGCACTGAAACTATCTGGTCCTGTGCTTTTTTTGGTTGGAAGACTTTCTATGACTCCTTCTATTTCTTTAGGCATTATGGGACTGTTTAGATGGTCTAGTTGGCCCTGATTTAATTTTGGTATTTGGTATCTGTCAAGGAAATTGTCCATTTCCTCCAGATTCTACAGTTGTGTTGAGTACAGTCTCTTGTAGTAGGATCTGATGATTTTTTGGATTTCCTCAGTTTCCGTTGTTATATCTCCCTTTTCATTTCTAAGTTTGTTAATTTGGATACTTTCTCTGTGCCCTTTGGTCAGTCTGGCTAAGGGTTTATCTATCTTGTTGATTTTCTCAAAGAACAAGCTCCTGGTTTTGCTATTTTTTTTTTAAAAAGTTGATGAGAAAGTGACAAAAATCATGCAGGACTCCGATCGACCGTCCTTTCTGGTGAAGCCAACATCATCCTTCAAAGGTGGACTATTGGGGATTTAAGAAGCTCACAGAAAGTCTTGGAATAGCTTAGCAGAGGGCCAAAGAATGCCCATTTTAATTTGCATTCATAAGAGCTTTGTCCAACACTGTGTTTGAATCTTTGAAGAAAATCTTAGGTAATAAAACAGTGGCTGGTTAGGCTAGCCTACCCTGCGGTGACTTGTCTATCAGAAACTGTACATTTAAAAATATAATTCATTTTACTGTTCCATTCTTCAGAATTCTTGGTAGCTTTAACTCACTGGGGACTTGCTACACAGCTTTGACCTCCCCTGAACACTGACATGTGCCACAAATATTCAAGCTGACAACCACAGCTGGTAAAGAACACTCTTTAAAATTACAGACATTGGAACTCAAAGAGTCTGAGTAAGTTGGTCAGGCCTGCTGAGTACTTCCACCACTAGGTGTAACATCTGTGTTTGGCTGACTCTAAAGTGGGCAGTCACCTAAGTTTCTAGACTCATCTACCTCTTCTCTCTCTCTCTCTCTCTCTCTCTCTCTCTCTCTCTCTCTCTCTCTTTCTCTCTCTCTGAAATATTATGACAAGAAAAACAAATTTCATGCCTCTCTTCCCATAAAACACCTCGCCATCTTTATGATCCCTGTGCTACTATTACTTTCAGAGGCAGGTGTTCCATTTCAGCCCTTCATTACCATCTTCAGGGTGGTTTTGCAATTTTGTCCCAAGGAACATATTTGGGATAGTGAACCAACCTCGTATCCCTAGGCTGTTGTGGGAACTATCCATTTATTGTCACTGTTTTGTGTGGGAGAAGAGAAAATTGCCCAAGGCAACACAATAATGTGTAATATTAATGAGCTTCCCAGCACAGGCTCCCGGAGGATAGACATTTCCAAGCTCTCTGACTTGGAAAAAGAAACTGTGGGGGCGGGGTGAGGATTAGCAAAAGCAAAGGAGCAAGTAGAAGGGGCCTCGATCATACTGAGGACATACTCTGCCTCATGGCACCGGCAGATAGACGTTATTATCCAGACCTACAGAAAGTAAAATGGAAGGAATGAAGAGAAAAATGGCGGCTTGCCCAAGGGTCTTAAGCGGGAGAGTGGATGATGGATGATATGTTCAAATAGGGGTAGTATCTGTCACCTGCAGTGCTCCGCCCCGTCAGCCTTCAGAGCTCCACCCCATCAGCCTGCAGAGCCCCGCCCCTGTCAACCTGCAGAGCTCCGCCCCATCAGCCTGCAGAGCCGCGCCCCTGTCAGCCTGCAGAGCTCCACCCCTGTCAGCCTCCGCAGATGCAGATAGAGCACTGTATGTTGTTTTTTCCTTCTGCAGGTGGTCAGCAACAGGCTCTCCTCTCCAAATTAAGGATTTCTCAAAGTGCACCATATTTGGGCTGCAAGTGCAAATGTGAAGGCCTTTATTCTCTTACTTGTCTTTCAAACTTTGGGATGATAAAACTACTTGGGGGGTGGAGGATGTTAGGTTTGGAGAACCAAAAAAGCATGAAGGAGAACAAAGGAGCTGGTGCTGATGGGACGCGCTTGTCAGGTCTGTATAAATAGCAGCTTGTACCTACACTGCACCCACTCCTCAGCACACATCAAAGAGCACGTTAGAACAATTAAACTTTACCTTGAGTTAAGTCTGAGGTGAGACCTGCCTTGTTATCTTGCAAGGGGAAAGGCAGCCACCAGCTCACAGCTTCGTTGTCAGGGGCACTTTCTGGGAGAGTTGATGGTGGGCCTCAGATCAGAACAGAGCTGAGGGCAGCTGGTGGCAAATAGGTTTGTAGTCATTTAGGCTAATGGAAATACTTGAGCAATTCCTGTGGAGCGATTGCTCCAAGGTATCTTCTCTAAGACCTGTCTTATTCCATCTCGCTTCTTCTCT
The DNA here is from genome assembly GCF_947179515.1 of Apodemus sylvaticus. Taxonomy (NCBI): domain Eukaryota; kingdom Metazoa; phylum Chordata; class Mammalia; order Rodentia; family Muridae; genus Apodemus; species Apodemus sylvaticus. The sequence goes on from NC_067485.1 coordinate 13,641,782, forward strand.
AATACAAGAGCTGTAGTGTGGAATCTTGGCTCTCTACCCCCATAAATACAATCCTTTAATCATCCCCTCATGTGTGTGTGTGTGTGTGTGTGTGTGTGAGAGAGAGAGAGAGAGATAGAGAGAGAGAGAGAGAGAGAGAGAGAGAGAGAGAGGGAGGGAGGGAGAGAGAGAGAGAGAGAGAGAGAGAGAGAGAGAGAGAGAGAGAGGGAAGGAGAGGGAGAGGGAGAGAGAGAGAGAGATTCATTATGTAGCCTAGGCTAGTCTTGAACTCATGGTCCTCCTCCCTCTACTTCTGGAGTTCTGAGATTAGAGACACTCTGAGTGATGTCTGGGCTGTGAACTTATGGTCTTTCCTTATGAGGTATGTGGGAGTGAAGCCTGCTTCTTCTGGATCCGATGAAGCCAGGAGTGACATAGATGGCCAGGGTCTATGAAGAGCTGTGGCGAAGGGCACCCTCCATGCTGTCTACTCAGACACAGACCTCCATGAGAAGGTCATACTTTCTGCTTCCTGCCCAAGAAAATTCTAGAAGGTCATGACTATTGTTATCTATTTCCACCTGGCAGTTCCAGCAGATGTATTTAGCTGAGTGAACAGTAGCAACATACTGGATTTGACTTAGCAGATGGTGCTTGGGGGGCTGGAGGGATGGCTCAGTGGTTAGAGCAGTAGCACCTGGGTTGGGTTCCAAGTGCCCACATGGTGGTTTACATGTGGCAGTAACTCCAGTTTCATGGTCTCTGGTATCCTCTTCTGGCCTCTGCAGGCACCAGGCATGCACACGATGCACATACATACATGCAGGCAAAAGACTCATACACATACAATAAAATAAATTAATATCTTATTATATAGATGATGTATTGACTTACATGACCAAAAATAAATCAGTTAAGTAGAAATGATTGATACCTGGTAAAGCTTGGCTTGTGGCCTCTGAACCAATGTCAGTGGATATTATAATCATAGCTAATGACTTCTTTGTTTTACATTCTTAGAGAATATCATATTGAAACCATTGGACTTTCAAGAAGATGCTGTGAAGCAGCTATGATCACGCTCCTTCCTTACAGATGGGAAAATAGAGGCACAAGGAGACTGAGTAACATGCCAAGTCGTACTGCTTGTACAGAAGCGAGGCTGGGCTTCAATGCCTGCTTGCCTCACACCAGAGCATGGACAGGACTGTGATTGCACATCATCTCTCTGTTGGATGGAAGACAAGTTGCTTATTATCCCTGAGAGAAGTTGGGTTTCAATACAGCAGGCAGAGAACATGGACAATCACAGAACAGAGTGAGGCATGCCGTGATGAATAAAGTCATGGCAAACACACCCAGCTCTGCCGATAGACCTGACAGGTCCATCCATACAAAAAAGCCAAATTCAAAATCACTCACAAAGCAGCCTTCCAATGCAGCTGGGAAACTGAGTGGAAATGACTTCAGACCTGTCCTCAGTTCTGGCTAAGTTACTTTGTAAACATTGCATTGAATGTAATTATGTGGGTCTCTCAGGGGGAGGAAACTCTGTTGCTCTTAGAAATTTTTCTTGTCTCTTCCTGTTGTGGTAGGAGAATGCACAGGTCAGGTGCAAGGTGTGTGCCTGGCTTGTGCAGGTGATAACATCAAGGGCAGGGTCAGACTAACAAACTTAGGAAGCCCAGGAAGTAAATACAACTTACAAGGAACAGGAAGGTCCTGAAACTGCAAGGTTCGTGTGGCCCCACCCATGATTATATAAATAATTACAACTGCTGGAGAGTGGACACTCCAGCTGGTCTAGTCTGGTTGTTTGGAAGGTGTACAGAGAGCTCCAGGATTGTGGCTTTTGTGAATCTTCCATCATGCTGGGGTGAGGTTTTCAGAAGTGCACCTGCCTTTGAGTCACCCATGCTTCTGTAAGCCACCCCTCATCTAGATTCCTGTAGGCAATTCCCCCATAAGCTCATTGGCTCGTTTAATCAGACTTGAGTGGAACCACCTCTAAGATCTGTCATTGGAGGCCCAGCTGGAGTGATTACCCATTAGATGACATCTCCTTAGAAAAGGTCAGGCAGCATAATCACTACCTGTCTGAGTTTGCGTCTCTGTTGCTGCAATAAAACACTGACCAAATGCAACCTCTGGAAGAAAGATTATTTTGTCATCATACAGGTCCCTTGGTCTGTCATCATAGGAAGCCAATACAGGAGCTCAAGGAAGGAGCCTGTTGCCAAAACCACGGATGAATGCTGCTTATAGGCGTGTTCCCCCTGGCCAGCTCAGCTACCTTTCTTATTCAGCCTAGGCCAAGCATCCATAGATGATGCCACCCATGATGAGCTCGGATCTCCTACATCCATTAACAATTCAGAAACTGTCCCACTGACATGCCCACAGGCTAACTTGATGGAGACAAATCCTCAGTGGAGATTCCTTCTTCTAAAGGTTTTGTTTCAAGTTGACAAAATCCAACCAATATAGCAGCTAACAGAAGCTTGACAGAACCAGGCTGGGCTGTGCAGAGGCTGCATGACTTGTGTAATGAGTGATGACGAGCTGTATGCCTGGGACTGGTTTGGTTGACTGTAGAGATAGAGGATGAGGGAGAAGGGGAGGGGAAGGGAGCAAGGGAGAGGGGGGTGGAGGACATAGGGCTGCCCTCCCTGGATGGAGAGGAGACAAACGTGGCACATAGGAAAATGGCAGTTTATAAAGGTAAAGGGGGAACTCCATGTTAGCATGAGCATTTAATTTTGATTGGGCATGCTGATTAGGTGAGCCAAAGGGCATGTTTGATTGCTGGAATTTAATACTTTGATAGCTGGACCTTGGTCCGTCTCAGGAGAAGAATGTGGTCAAATAGAGAATTAGACCTTAGGAGTTAACTTTAGGAATGTAATCTCATGGATTATTAGCAAGGCACAGGGAATGGAGGAGAAGGGTAAGGCCTGCCAGAGCTGTGTTCACCTACCTCGAGCTGGCCAGAGTCCCTTCAAGCCCCATTGCACTGGCTTCTATGATCCACTGGAGACGTTTGCTCATTTCCACCTGAGAGCCCCGTGGACAGATGGGGATCCGAAAACAGTAGGTGAAGGGCAGGCTCTGCTGAGAGCAGTGAGCACACAGAAAACCGTCTTCGATGTCCAGTGCCTTGGACAGGATATGACGATGCTCACAGGAAAGGCCAAAAAGAGGTTGATTCAGCAGGGACTTCAGGACTCCTATGGATGGGGCTTAGGTAGCTTTGCTGAGCTGCTGGGGGATGTGGTACCAGTGATCATGAAGAGATGCAAAGGAGAGCAAAGAAGGCACGGAGACTGCTGATCAGTTGGTGACAAATGTGACCAGGTTTGTGCTGAGGTAGAGTTCCTAGGGGGTACGCGTCATAATGCCAAATTCAGTGTTCAAGTGTTCGTGGGTCTCTGGAAAGCCAAACCTAAGCCAAGCTCATTGAAAGCATATAGCATGGGCTGGGAGCCAGGCAAACCTCTGCTCAAAAGCCAGCTCTGCTTTCTCCTCTACTGAGGCTTGGGGGGAGTCCAACCATCTTTCAGAGTCCTGGTCTTCTCATGTGTGCACTGGTAGTATTTCTGCAGTAGCCACTGTCTTTACCAAGGAATGACACAAAGAAGTCCCCAGAGCAGCCAGTGACACAGCTAGAGATCTTCGTCTCAGTTGTTGTTATAACACACACTCCTCACAGGAGTCTCCTGCTTGCTTTTTCGTGCACACCCTCTCTAGCCACCTAGAGAAGATAGACAAGAGCACGGGCCACTTGCAAGACTGAATGCTTGCCTCTGTTTCCTAGAACCACCATTGCCAAGGGCAACCAAGCCATTATAGACCAGTAAGCTCAGCAGAAGTGGGCTCTTGACCATTCTGGATTCTACAAGAGTGAGAACCTTGTGTTGGCAACACCAGTTTCCCCCAAGACCTCACCACCATCCTCCTGCTGTCCCCTAAGTCCCCCTCTTACAGACTGCACATCATCTGGGATCATAGTCCACCCATAGAGCCCTATTTCATCTTTATTATTCTTTTATATCACTGCCTCAAAATACAGACTCCTTCCCATTGAGTGGAACTTGAGACGTCAACAGAGGGATTTAGGAAGACACAATGCAGCCCATAACACCAATTTACTTAACACGTTGTTATATATATGGTTTGCTCCTAGCTTGAGTGCTTGTCATGTGAGGGTGGTGAGCAATAGATTCCCTTGGTGCCGGTACAGCTAAAACAGGAGCCCATCAGAGGATGTCAGCCCTGCTGCTACAATCAGCCACCTTTCAGTCTTTTTTGTCTCGGAGATCTGAAAGGCTGGAATTCTGTATTCAGAGGAACCGTCTTTCTATCATGCACTCAAAGAACCAGCTGAGCAGATGTCTCCTGCTCTGCGAATGTTAAAGCAGACCCCATAATGGAAGAGGCTGGGCAGCCTCAGCACTCACTATAAGCAAATGCTCTCAATCCTGAGACGGGCTGAAAGAAGCCAAATTGCAGAGTTCATTTGGAGGACTCAAAAGCTGGAAATAAAACCTGTGCCTGGTATGTGTGTGTGTGTGTGTGTGTGTGTGTGTGTGTGTGTGTGTTTCCTTCTTCTCAGACCAGCACATACTATCATTGCTACAGGAAAAACACATGAAGACCAATTCTCTTTTCAGTAGAATCCCTTTCATTCTGGAATATGTAACACAAATTTCAATTTTCATAATATTCTTCAGGAACCAGTCACACCCTATATACTCCCTTGACTATTAGTTCATCTGTCATTCCCAGTAACCTTGAGAAGAAGAAGCTACAATTGAAGAGAACACAGGCTCACTGAGGCGAAGTGGGTGTGGCTTTCCAGAGACTCTTCTACTGACTGACTGAGCCGAGACTTGAGCCCATTTGCACAGGTCAAATTTCATGCACCATGCCCTTGGCCTTGCTGACTTTGCCAATGCCTGATGCAGAGGAGCAGCCTTGTAGCATGAGGTGAGCTTATCATGGAGGTGTAGTGCTGGAGAGATAACACAAGGGGTAAAGCGTCTGATCTTCAAGCATGAGGATCTAGTTCGATTCCCAACACCCCAGTGAGGGAAAACAAACCAGCTAGGATGGTGGATACTCATAACCCCAGCTGTGGGGACAGTACTTGCCAACCGAGTGACTCAGCAAACCCTTGGTCCTGTTGAGAAATCTGCCTGGAAAAGGGGAGGCTTCTTTGGAATGGCACCTGAGGTCACCTCAGACATTCACAGGCATGCACCTACTCCCCCACACACGCAAACACACACACACACACACACACACACACACACACACACACACACACACACCAGGAAAACTTGGCTGGAGGTGTGTTCTACAGGAATGACATAAACAAAGCAGAAAAGAAGGCACCATGTCTTATGGTATAAAACGTTTCAAATCACTTTGTGCGGAGAAGGAAGATTTAAGACGGCATGATGACAGTCAGCAAAAATATGTGTTAAAAAGGGTCTCAGTGGGAGGGCATCTTTAGTCCGCCACCATGGCAGAGATGCTCTGTGTGACAACATCGTCCTCCAGGGCACCTCTTTGTTGCCTGTGACATCACATCCCCACCTCGGCATGGATGATTCCTATCCTGAATCCTTTCCAGCACCGTGCTTGCCTCTTGGGTGTGCTAGCATCCTTTCTTTTCTTCTTGAGTGTGCTAGCATCCTTTCTTTTCTTCTCTGCTGAACACCACATGACAATGGCACACAACACTAGCCAGAGCTCTCTGAGGAAGTTGTGGTATCTGCCAGGCACTGAAGTCCCGCATGTGAGACAGAAACCAGAGACTCCTCCATAGAACATTCACTGTACTCTAGCCTAGTGTTTTTATGTTATATTTTATCCATTTTTTAACTTAAATATTTTCATTTTGCAATTATATATTTCCTTGCAGTTGGGAAGAATTATAAATTATACAAACAGGCCTTGCGCAATGTTTGCTCAGTTTTACCATCAAAAACAACTTATAAGACTTTAGTACATTGTACCCATGGCAATGATTTAATACAATCTACCAACCTTTTCCTGTTTTCCTCTTTCCTTGTGCACGTGTTGTTTGTGGGGGTGGGGGTGTGTTGCATTTAATGATACACAGCTAGCATTATTACAGGTGTAACTGTGTGTTCACCACCATCCTAAAAACGCAGCACCTCTACGAGGAGTGTGGCCACTGAGCCTTTATAATCGTATCCACATGCTTCCTGTCTTCCCTCTTAATTTTTAGCAACTTATCTCCTGATCTTTATTCCTATAATTTTGTCATTTTCAGAATATTGCTGTAGTCAGCACCCTCCAGGGAGATTGGATAGGATGTGTTTGGGTGACTATTATTATAAAGGGTGACAAAGCAGGTGTGGGTTCACACAGGAATTTGACACACAATGAGGTCTATTATAATGAAAGGGCCAAGTGGCTTGATGTGTCTGCCTTCCCAGGCTCTTCCAGGACAGGGATGTATCTTATTTCATTCCAGGCCCCCCGTTTAGCTTAGAATAGGCCAGACTGGATTATCTACCGATGATTTAAAGAGCAACCCTGATGGGTTTGCATATAAATGATGATACTTCCTTTTGAGAGACCTACAGAAGTGCCTACCTAAGTGTATATAGACTGAAGTCAGAGAATATATGGAATTCAAGAATGCTTCAAATGTCTGGGGAAGTGCCTGATCTAAGAACAAATCAGTCTACCAGAAGGTTCTGTCTCTTCACCATCTTTTCATTTAACTCACGTAGTCACGCTTTACTGATCACTCCTGTGGTTCTGTGATTCCCAGGGCTGGAGAGACGGCTCAGCAGTGAAGAGCCCTTGCTGCTCTTCCAGAAGACCTGAGCTTGGTTCCCAGTGCCCATACTGGGCCGGCAGCTCACATCTGCCTGTAACTCCTGTTTTACAGGATCCGAGGCCTTTTGCTGGCCTCTGGGGGTCTCTGTGTGTAAGTGGCGTGTACACACACAGACACATATACATTAAAAATGTACAGAAAGGAAACCGATTGCATTCCTTAGCATTCTCACTTATCAGACACAATGATAATATCACCCACCTTGGGGGGGGGTAAATATGTGAATTCACCGCGGATCCCACAGAAGCTATCAAGGCCACGCTGATCAATGTCCTTTTATGCTTGTTACTCAGCATCCGTGGGTCAGAAACATAATCCCCAAGGCAATGTGTTGTTGACATTTGGAAGGGTACTATCGGGTGTGATTAGGTGAAATGAGGTCATGAAATTGGGGTTACCATGGTAGCACTATGGATTTTATGCACAAAGGAAGAGAGGCCAAAGCTAGCTCATGTGCTGTCTTACCACGTGATGCTCTCTGCCATTGTTATGATGCATAACAGAGCCCTCACCAGGAACTGGTGTCATGACCTTTGACTTTGCAATTATTAGAACTATGAGCTAAATACACCTCTAGTGTGTAGAAACTGCTGTCTCGTATTGGCTATTGAACAACAGAAGATGGCCAGAAATAACAGCGATAGAACCTGTTACCCATGACTTCATTTCTAAAGGCCTCTCTTTTCACTCTCAGGGATCCCTTTCATCTTGAAAGGTCTTTGGTGCATCTTTTTTGAGGTGTTTAACTATCCCTGCAGTAGCCCCTATGGGCCACAGCCTAGATGTGGAGAGTCTTCGAGGTAAGGCATGGTGGGGAGGGGGATCCAGGCTCAAAAGCTCTGCCTGCGAAGAGCACATGGCTCACACATTGACTCTGAGCAAGACAAGGGAGGCTGCATTTCTCTCAGCCACTCTAACCAGCTGTGAAAGATGCAGTCCAGACTTCTAGTTGGATCACATCACATTGCTCACCTATGAAATGAAACAGGACATCTCTGCAGAGGCAGAAGCCCCCACCCACTAAGAAACCATCACTTTATATTGATGTCACTCAACGATTTATATCCTGAGTCAAAACACATCGAAAACAGAGGCAGAGTCTCTGACCACCTCATGGATATCAAGTACCCAGAACAGAAACTGTGATGTTAATATTGTTTCCCATAGGGGGAACATGTCACGAAATTCTAAAGTCAGTGTGGTGCATTGGGAGCTTGAGTTACTAGAAATCTGAATTATGCATGTGTGAATCCCATCCAGTACTCATGGTGCAATGTACACTTAACTACTTCTTCCAAGTTAGTCCTCAGCTGTCTTAGTTAGGGATACTGTTGCAGTGATAAGATACCATAAGCAACAGCACGTTAGGGAGGAAAGGGTTTACGTAAGCAGCTTACACTCACACAGCATAATCCACCATTGAAGGAAGTCAAACAGCAGAAACCTGAAGTCACAAGCAGATGCAGACACCAGGAAGGGGTGATGTTCACTGGCTTGCTCCCCTTGGCTTGTTCAGTCTGATTTCTTATAGAACCCAGCACTACCATCCCAGTGTAGCACCATCTAGGAAGGGATGCACCCTCTCCCATCAATTGCTAATCAATAAAATGATCTACAGGCTTGCCTATAAACAGACCTTGTAAAGGTAGTTTCTTAATTGAGGTTCCCTTCCTTCAGATGCCTTTACCTTGTGTCAAATTGACATAAAACTAGCCAGCACACTAGACAAAATACCAAAGGGATGCAATATTATAGTAGTTATGGGATAATATTTTTTAAAAAAATAGTCTTTGATTTCTGTTCAAATTTTGGAGATTTTGGGGTGAGTGAATACTGGATGAGGTATAGATGCCTTCAGTTGTGTGTTTAAGAAATGGAAGATGATTTTAAGGCTATAATTCCAGAGCCTTGGGATTTGTACAGATATTGCTGATATGCTGTGGAGTATTTGGGCTCGGTTGGGATGCATATTCAGTAAGTATTTCAGACTTAGTGGACTGTGGGGATGTTGGTATGGGCAATCTCATTCTGAGTTTCTACATGAAAGCAAATAATACTCAGGGACCAAGTCGGGTCTGCTGGGCAGGTTTTCCCACTGAGCACCTAGGGCAGGTGATGGAATTCTAGTTCATCAAAGAGGTTGGAAGAGGTTTGGATGCTCCCAGAATCATCGAGCCACAACTGGAAAGTTAAGACACTCATGCTTGGGAATTAACATCTTCCCCTCTCCTGACCAAAGAGCTTTCTCAGTTGTGATCTGTTAGGCTACAGTTCTAGAATCTGCTAGGGTTCCCTAAAATCTCAAGTGTTGAAGGCTTGGCCTTCATTTGGTGGCACTATTGGAAAGACTGGGAGGTGAGGCACTGTTGGGGGACGTGGGTCATGGAAGGTGCCTCATAGCCATTTCCTCTCTGTCACTTCTAGCACTCAGCATCTCCCAAGGTGAGCAATCTTTCTCTGCCATGTGTACCACATTCTGCTTAGAGAATGGAGGTATCACTCAACATTGGTCTTGGCAGTGGCACAGGGACTATTGCCGAGTAACCAGTAGCTTCTAGTAGAGAAATTCCTCCATGGCTTTATGGGTGATCCATTCAAGACACTGTGACGATATCAAAATCCACAGCTGTCCAAGAGCCTATAGAAATGAAGTGGGTAGATGAGCACAAGTCTGTTTCCCATTCCTGAGTGCTCTAAACTGGGGTAAAACTTGTACCCAGTGTATCCAGAATTCGTAAACGCAGGCTGCACCATTATGCAGGCTGGCTACTTCAGCTTTATGAGGCTGTATAAATATTGAAATTACATTTTATGACTTCACTAAAAAAGATAAATATCATTTCCTATATGAAAACACTTTATTCTACCTAAAGGGTCATTGTTTTACCCCTGTACTGGCCGGTTTTGTGTGTCAACTTGACACAAGCAGGAGTTATCACAGAGAAAGGAGCCTCTCTTGAAGAAATGCCTCCATGAGATCCAGCTATGGGGCATTTTCTCAATTAGTGATCAAGGGGGTAAGGTACCCTTGTAGGTGGTGCCATCTCTGGACTGGTAGTCTTGGGTTCTATAAGAAAGCAAGCTGAGCAAACCAGGGGAAGCAAGCCAGTAAGTAACATCCCACCATAGCCTCTGCATCAGCTCCTGCTTCCTGACCTGCTTGAGTTCCAGTCCTGACTTCCTTTGGTGATGAACAGCAATTTGGAAGTGTAAGCTGAATAAACCCTTTTCTCCCAACTTGCTTCTTGGTCATGATGTTTGTGCAGGAATAGAAACCCTGACTAGACAACCCCCAATTTTAAAAGAAGCCAAAATATAGTCATGAACTTTTCCAAGAACTGTGTATCTGTTGGATGAGTCAGCTGTACCTAGAGGTAAGAAATGGTTAACGAATGAAGCAGAAAGCAAAAGTGATCCTCCGGTGTAGAGATGGCCAATTCTGGGTCATGGAAAGGCCCTTTGCTGTGGTATAGGGAAGAATCATGAACAAGACAGAAAAGTCTATAGGCTCCCATCTCCCACCACATTGCTGGGCTATTCAGAAGTGGCAGATTCCTATAAAACATTAGACAAACTCAGCATATAATATGGATAATACCATAATAAGGAGTAACTGTGTAGAAAGGTCCTGGAAGTAGAGTAAGTCAGTGTCTCTAATGAGTACTTCTCAACTCAAGACTCAGTTTCCTTCTCATAATGATGTTTCTCGTGACCATGACAGTGGTCACAGTCCTACCGGCCATGGTAAAGACGACAATATCTATCAAGCAATTTCTATGCATATTAAACCACAATGGGCACATCATGTTTATTGACTCTCCCAGACCCCATAAGCTCGGCTCCACACAACTCAGGTATAGACTTTCTCTGTGAAGACCACCAACACTTGTCATTACTTTCTATGAAGTTTTTGTGATTATATTGCTTCTAGTCATATCAACCATACTTTAAGAAAATTAGTGGTTAATGTGGATTTCAAAACGCACTTTAAATTTATCTGAGCCTACCCTCAGATAGCACTGTGATTGATACAGATGTATAGGGTCGATACCTTGTTGTATTCCTGACTTCTGCCTCCCGTCCCTCGTGGCATTCTGTCAGTCATTATCTATGATGGGATTGCCCAGTGCATCATCAGTGTTATTACTTTTAATGTTATGTTTTAAATCTAATAAAAACAGTTTTGATATCATTTTCATTTATTTCCTCTTCAGTATTTTTTTCCTTTACCCTGTGAATCTGCATTTCTGGCCAATATGATTCTCCTTCTATGTGAAGAATTTCTATTAGCTGTTCTTATAAGCTAATTTGATGGAAAAAATTCTATTAGCTTTTGTGTGTTTGAAAAGTTGTTGTTGTTTTGTTTTAAAATTTTAAGGAAATGTGTACTAGCTCTTATTTTAAGTTTTATTAATCCTTTGAGAATTATATACAATGTGCCTTGATCATATTCAGTTTCATGCTAACTTCCCCCAGATCCATGTTCCCCCCACCTACCCAACTTTGCTTTCCCATTTCCTATACACATTGAATCCAGTCTGTGGTGCCCACATAATCCTGGGTGTGTGCACGCGGTTGCCGAGTTGCTTTCTTTCTTTTTAAAATTATTTACTTATTTATTTACATCCCAAATGATACTCCCCTTCTTGGTCCCCCCTTAAAGAATTCTTCCCCTATCCCCCTCCCTTTTGCCTCTGAGAGGGTGCTCCCCTGGTAGCCTCCACCCTGAGGCATCTAGGAAACTTGAAACAATCCCACTAAAATCAGGGACAAGACAAGGCTGCCTATCTATTCAACATAGTACTCGAAGTTCTACCTAGAGCAATATGACAACTAAGGAGATCAAGGAGATACAAATTGGACCAGCAGATGTCAAGGCATCATTGTTCGCAGATGATATTATAGTATACATAAGTGCGACCCCCAAAATTCTACCAGAGAACTCCACCAGCTGATAAGCAGCTTCAGCGAGGTGACCGCACATAAAATTCTGTGAGTTGTTTCCTTTAACAGGAAGTATTTCATCTCACTCTCCTCCTCCTTGCCTAGTCTTGAAAGAAAAGTCTGCTGTAGCTCTTACACCTGTGTATCTGCAAAGTGTATCTCTAATCAAATTTCTTTCCATTTTTTTCTCCTTGTCTTTGATTTTTTTTTTTTTTTTGAGTTTAAGATGAGCAAATTAGCTCATCTGCTGTGTTTTGGGGTTTTCCATATCTGGAATTTCCCCACTAATTTTGGAAAGCTTTGGTCATTATTTGTATCGTGTCTTCACCACCCTCTGTTACTTCCTGCTTCCTACTTGGGTTTATACTGCACAGCTGTTTGATGCTTCGTGACACTGATGTTCCCCCCCGCCTCACTTGTTCCTAGTGTCTTCAAAGTCACTAGTATTCTTTTTTTGTCTGTGTTAGTCAATGGGTGAGCCATTAAGGGCTTGTCATTTCTATTATGATTTTTATTTCTAATATTTTTATCCTTTCTATGAGATCTTGTCTCTTTCACTTCCATATATTACTTAATGATTACGTGAATCAAAGTTAGTTTACATTCTTTGATAATTTCATATTTTGTTTTATATAAGGCCTGGTTTTGGCCCTTTTGATTCTCCTTGGTCTGTGCTTATTGGGGTTACTTTTTCCTCTTCAATATGAACTTAGAGCCTTTGTTTAGAGTGAGATGCGTCATCAAGCTCTCGGTGCTGAGGGAGTTATCCTCTAGTGTCAGCTTGTATCTGATCCTGTGATGACTTGGATTTTGTTTGCTGATTTGTTGTTGCTGACTGTGCTAGAGGCTTCAGAGTTTCCTCAGTGTCCCCATTTTTCTTGTCATTAGTCTTAACTTTGACCTAACTTGTCTTCTCTTCTTCAGAATCTGTGTCTTTTCATCTTTTTATCTTGAATACCCTGGGGTTAGACAGGAGCCCAATTGGTACCATGTTAGGTTATGTCACACAGTGTTCTTTCCAGTTATTAAATCTCGGTCCTTCCCTGACTGATGTCTGTACCCTGACAAGTGCCACTCAGCCTTCACTTCTCTACCTACGTGAGATAGGAAGGGGAGAAAGGTATGGTAAGGCCCTAGACCAAGCTCCTGCAGAATAGGCTTCAAAATTGAAATTAGATCCCCTGCTAACACTTTCCTTCTCCCTAAGATGTCTTCTGCTCTGGTTTAATAGAAAATAGATGTGGGTCCTTAACAACTGGGGCAGGGATTGTCCCTAAATCTGTGACCTGCCTTGGATCCTGTTCCTCTAACTGGGCCATTTTGTCTGGCCTTAGTGAGGTAGGATGCACCTAGTACTGCAGTGACTTAATGTGCTGGGGTGGGGGTATGTGGGGACGCCCCCTTCTCAGAGAAGATGGGGAGGAATGGGGGAGAGGATTGATCTGTGTGAGTGGGTATTGGGAGGACAAGAGGGATGCTATTAGGATGTAAAGTCAATAAATAGATTTTTTTTAAGTTATGGAAAAAAGAAAATATTCTTCTCTCATATAATACATCCTAACCACAGTTTCCCCTCCTATTCCTCCTCACTCCCACACACGCCTCCCGTTTTCCTCAAATCCTCTCCTTCTCAATTTTCCCTTCAGAAAAGAGCAGGCCTCCACGAGACAACAACCAAACAGGCAAAAAGTTACAATAAGACAAGGTGAAAGTCTTCATATCACCGGTGGACAAGGCGAAAGCCTTCATATCACGGGTGGACAAGGCAAAAAGTCCCAAGAGCAGGTGAGAGTCATCAGGTAAGAGTCACTTCTGCTGTTAGGGGTCCCACAACACCGAGCTAACAGACATAGGATCCTCACGGAGGACCTGGGGCAGGCCCATGCAGGCCCCGTACTTGCCACATCAGTCTGTTTCAGCTCAGAGCAGCCCTTGTAACCAGGGCCTTTCCACCATGCTTTTTTGTTCCCTGAAATAACAACTCTAGGACTGAGTCTTATGAATAAATGCCTAGGCCAGCAGCTTTGTTCCCAAACTAGCTCATGTTAGTTAGAAGGCAGCTCATTTCTGGGCAGAGCACACCAGGGCAGCACAGTCCCACAAGAAGAGATTTTTATTGGATGGGAGTGTGGGGGGGGGGGTAAGGAAGAGAAGAAAGGGGAAAAAAGAGGTGAGGGGTCAGGGTCTCAGGGTCTTTTATTCGGGCTGTGATGTAGATGCCGGGTAATGAATGATGCACAGGTGAGGCATATGCTGGGAGTGGGGGGGGGGTTGTCATGGCAACATATGCAAAGAGTCCTTATCGCCTAGGGTTTACATCATTGGATTCAGAAGCTGACTGTAAAATCGCTTTTAATGCTAACAGCTCATATCTCAATAATCCCCTTTACTCTAGTCTATGGGCGTCACATGGCAGCTTACCTACCCTTCAGTCCATGTGCCGGCCTCCATCAGCATTCTGGGGAAATCTTCTTTCCCATCTGTCTCTATTCCAGAAATCCTCTCTCTAAACAGGAACTTCCATTTCCCCATCTCCTGCCTAGCTAATGGGCCAACAGCATTTTATTGACAGACGAAACTTCCATCCATTGCACAAGAGATTCCCCCTTAGCAGCCCTGCTTAGCTGATTCCATGGGCCATGTTCCTCCACTGTCCTCCATCCCCTCTCACCCCTACAATCTTTCCTCCCCTCTTCCACAGGGTTTCCTGATCTCCAGGGGGAGGGACCCTGGACTTTCCCTCTCTCTGCATAATGTCTGTCTGTGGGTCTCTGCCCTTCTTCCCATCTGCTGCCAGAGGAAGTCTCTGAGTAGACAAAGCACCAATCCATGAATAGAGCAGAAGAGATCATACTTCATTGACTTTTTTTTTTACCAGTTGTATTTAGTTCTATCCTAGGGCTCTAAGCTATCCAGTCTCCATTTCCTGGCCATCCGGGAAGTATAGGACAAGGGCTCCATCTCAAGGCATGGGCCTGGCATTAAAGCAAACATTGGTTGCCTGCTCTGCAAGTTCTGTGCCATTATTGCCCCAGCACATCTTGTAGTCAGGACAGATTGTAGGTCGTGGGTTTTGCAGCTGGATTGGTGTCTAGGTTTCTCCTTCCATAGCCTTCAGAGTACCTTCTCACACCAAAGAGACCAGAACATAGGTCCAATCCTGCACCCGCTCAAGCTCTCTAGATCCAACTAGCTGAGCGGAAGTTGTTGTCGTCAGCAATGGGGCCCCTGCTTTCAGTTTTCAGAGAGTAACCTTCTGTCCTAGCATCAGCCTGGATTGGCTAGGGATCTCCTTGGGACCTCCTCAGTCAACAACTCAACCAAATGCCAACCAGTCCCACCACTGAAAGCCTTGCCTGGCTACAAAAGACGGCCTGTTCATACTCTGCATCTGAACAGGGCTTACCCTCACAGGTGCCAGGAACTTTCCACTACACTAGGTTTTCACAGTGTCCTCCAAGAACCCCCTAATTCCAGCTGTCTCTCCCTTTACTCTCTCCTTCCATTCCTCTCCCCAACTTGATCCCTTCTCTTTTTGTTTCCACCTGCCCCTGTCTACCTTCAGAATCTATTCAACGTCCTTTTCCCAGAGAGACCCATGCCCTACCCCCATAACTCAACTCTTTATCTAACCTCTCTGGGTCTGTGAATTATAGCATGATTATCCATTACTTAATAGCTGTTGTCCACTTATAAGTGATTACAGACAACACTTATCTTTCTGGGTCTGGTTTTATTCACTCGAGATGATTTTATTTTATTTTTTTTTAGATGCATCCATTTGCCCACAAATTCCATGATGCCATTTTTTTTTAACTGCTGTTTTTTTCTTTTATGGAACAGGAGTCATGCATTTGAAATCACACGGCCTTTGATACAGTCTTAATCAATTCATAGATATAAAAGGAACACATTATTGAAACACAAGGTTTTGCACTCAATTGTCAGGAAGTGACTCACTGTCCTCTCTTCTGCCAGGAAATAGAAACTCCGGTGTCTTCAGAAATATGAAAAAATTAGTTAGCATTTTAATACAAACCTTCAATAAAAAGGTTTTGCTACCAAACCCAAACAACTATCATGCAAAGGGTTCAGTATTTATGGATAGTAAAGGATGACTCATATTAGGAAAGGTTGGATGGCTGTATTTTAAAGTGCTTTGTACATTATTATTTAATTAGGATTCTTTAAAATATGGCAGGACCACCTGCAAAGACGCCTTGAAGGGAACCATTTTCTCCTTCAGCAGAGTAAGTGGGTCAGGCAGGGGCGCCATATTTAGCAAGCAAAGAACTGGAACACAATGTTGAAACTTTAATGTTTTTTATACACAACAAATGAATTTTGAACATACAAATTCCAGTCCAGTATCTGGCAATGCCAATCAGAACCTAAAAGTAGATTTCTGAGGGAGGATTAGAGATCTCCATCTTGGATGGGCAGGGGGAAGTCAAATGGGATCTACGTGGTCCAAGGCTCAGTGTTAAAAGGAGACAAAGAGTTGCATGAGATAGTGTTTGTAAAGTCAGATTCTAACAGTGTTCTATTGTGTGTGTATCACTTTGTGTTATACACTGATCTGTTGATGGGCATCTAGGTGGATTCCATTTCCTTGCTGTTGGGAATGAATATGAATGTATGAGCAACTCTGTGGGAGGAGCTAGAGACTTTGGGGGTGTAGTACAAGAATAGGCATAGGAAAGTTCTATTTTGTAGTCAACTGAGACCCATCAGAAGTATTGGGAGTAGAGTGATGCTTGACCATCTCCCCACTGCTGAGACAGCTCAATGACTAAAAGAACTTGTTATGAAATCTTAGTGATATGAGTTCGATCCCCAGAGTCTACATGACAGCAAATGGAAAGAATTGACTTCATAAGAAAGTCTTCTGACCTGAGCATGCACATCATGGCGGACATGACCATCATGTACATCACACACACAGAGGCACACCATAGAAATGTAAAGTCTTCCCACAAAATAAAAGCCAAGATTGAACAAGGTCACTGCAGAGTTCTACTAACCTGCTGAGGGAGATCTAATACCAACACTTCTCAAACTGTTCCTCTAGTGGAAAGGAGGAAGATATTGACAGATACACACACACACACACACACACACACACACACACACACACCCCAAAAGGGACAATGAAAATTTCAGACCAATTTTCTTGATGATTATAGATACCAAATTTCTTAACAAAATATTTGCATTGTTACATACTCTTGAATGTGTAGTCACCTCCGGTGGACTGTGATACAGCCAAGAGTATAGTAGCATCATGACAGGGCTCCAAGGGTTCAAAAGGAAATCAAGGAAACAAAGCTTGGGAGATAGAGAAGAGAGGGTAAGTCTGGGAGGAGCTAGAGTTGTGGAAGAGAGTGAATACAATCAAAATACATTGTACAAAATTCTCAAAAAATTAACCTGAATATCTGCAAAGCAATTCCAAGAACACTAAGAGAAGATACTATGACATGACCAATTGATCTCATCTCAAGGATGCAAGAGATTGGTTCAGCAGATACAAATAGATTATAATGCATCGTTTAAATAGACCCAAGACTAGAATTCGCACATTCATTTTGATAGATGCAGAAAAAAAAGCATTTGACAAAGTTAAACATGGGATCAAGATAAAAGCCCTGAAAACACAAAACCTCAGAATAAATGAGCAGCAACCTGGTGTAATAAAGGTTGTATGCAATAGTCCGAGCGGAGGAAAATGAAGAGCATTTTTCCCAACACCGGAGAGGAGGCAAGGTGCCCATCCCCCCTCCATTCCTCTTCAGTGTGGTGATGAGAGCCTTAGACCAGACAAGAAAGAGAGGTAGGAGTACAGACAGGAAAAGATGAAAACATCCCTATTTGCAGATGGCACTATTCTTACATAAAAACCCAAGGGATTCTACCAGAAAAATGTTCAGATCCAGGTAACATTTCCAGTAAAGATGCCTGATGCAAAATGATTGTTCAAAACCAATAGCTTACAAACGCACCAATGTACAAAGAGGCCTTGCAGAAGGAAGGCTCCACAGTAGCATCAACCTGCTCACGTTGCTCAGAACATGACTCTCTTCTCTGGGTTAGCCTCGGCTGTGGGATGTCCGTCACAGCCAAGGAGCCACATTCTGCTTAGCTTCGTGAACATAGAGAAACTGGTCTTCAAATAACACTCAGGGTTAAAAAAAAATCTGTTAATTAAATGGCAGTTGTAACCAGGAGATGAGAATTAATTAAGGGAAAGTCGTACAAGTATAAATAGGTTTAAATCACAAAATAGTCTTACTCTCAACTTAATTGCTTATGTAATTAGAGTTAATTGCAGAGTAGAGGTTTGGTAATGTAATAAAAGTTCTTTTCAAAAACATAGTGATTAGCCCAGTTCCCTCTACCCCTACCTTTCCTCCCAATCCTGCCAGAAGCGGTGGGAAGTCTGATTGACACAGTGTGAAGTCAGAAGCCTGTGACCCATTTCCACAGCCCAGTTCCCCCTTCCCTCCCTCTCTCTAGGCCCCTGCCAAGAAATACAGGAAGTGACTGACCCAGAGTAAAACAAGGATAGACAACCCATTCTATCCCCCTGCGGTGGTTTCTGCAATCCTACGCTGGTGTCAAGTGTGAGATACACAACCTGTCCTCCTAGCCTCCTTTATCTCCTGCTGGGACCTGAGGAAACTCTGATTCAGTGAGATGTCTGAAGTACACATCCCAGGTTCCCTGTGTCCCCACCCATCTCCATGTTTCTGTCTGTACTCATGGGCTTAATCTGACTGAGTAAGGTTAGGGTCTCATGACCTATATGATCATCTGCTGCACATCTCCATGATACTTCTAGATACCTGGGGACTTTAAATTGCACCATGTGAGTTCAAAGATGCAGAAAAAACAAACAAACAAAACAAAATCCTCAGTCCAACAATTTTCTTCAGCCCATTGACACTATGGACATTATCTCTCAAGCTCAGAGGACACACTGAAATATGCTCCCAACTTGACTCGTGAGCCTCACCCACACCTCCATTCAAGAGGCCAGAGGTTGCACCCCTGGTGGAATGAAGAACACCTCAGACACCACCCACAGATCAGTTGATACCCCCACAACTGAGATCCTCACATCGCCCACCCTAGCCAAGACCACCCTAGTTGAATAAATGCCAAGCACCAATCCAATTGCTAATTCAACATACGTACAGCAGAAAGACTTGGCTAGTGAACTAACTAGATGTGCAAATCCCAGTGCAAAGCCATAGTAAGGACGACTGAGTGAGTCACCGTGTCTCCTCCAAAAGTTACCAACCCCACCAAAGCATTCCTGACAAGAGACACTTGGGTGAAATTCCAGATGAAGAACTTAAAGGACTAATTATAAGCATATTCGTGTCAAGCAAGACATGATGATGCCCTGATGAATTTAAATAGCAAAGGGATAACCTCCGGAATGAGCTCTAAGAGGGCATGAATAACAACTAAATGAAATAAGGAGACACATTCAGAGTACAAAAAAAAAATAGAATGCAATAAATTACTAAAGAAAACCAAGAATGGTAGGAAATGGGGAAGTCAACAAATCAACTAAAGAAGCTTTAGCAGTACAGGGGACTGTGTGGAAGACAAATTATCAGGGCTTGAAGGCAAGGTAAAGAAGCTAGATCGTACATTCAAAGAAAACCATAACATTTCTAGGTGTGTCTTAGTCAGAGTTTCTATTCTTGCACAAAACATGACCAAAAAGCAAGTTGGGGAGGAAAGGATTTACTCACCTTACACTTCTACATTGCTGTTCATCACCAAAGGAAGTCAGGACTGGAACTCACACAGGGCAGGAACCTGGTGTCAGAAGCTGATGCAGAGGCCATGGAGGGATGCTGCTTACTGGCATGCTTCCCCTGGCTTGCTCAGCTTGCTTTCCTATAGAACCCAGGACCACCAGCCCAGGGATGGCCCCACTCACAATGGGCCCTCCCCCTTGATCACTAATTGAGAAAATTCCCCACAGCTGCATCTCATGGAGGCACTTCCTCAAGGAAGGCTCCGTTCTCTGGGATAACTCCAGCTTGTGTCAAATTGACACACCAAACCAACCAGTACAAGGTATGTCCTCGGAACATGGGAGACCCTTGGGTTACCCTGAGAAGACCAAATCTTTGACTGTGAGCATGGGGAAGAATGCTAAGCCAAAGACATATTAAATATTTTCAATAAAATCACATAAAAATCAACTCCATATCTATAGAAGGAGAAGTCCATCTGGATACAAGAACCACACAGAACACCAAATAGACAAGACCAGGAAAGAAATTTTCACATGAGATTCTAGTAAGAAAAAAAACATTCAATATACAGAATATTCACATTGCTGTGCACCTATTCTCTGAACTCATTTTTTTTAAATTTTACAAACTGAAACTCTAACCCTATTAAACAACAGTCCCCCACCCTCCCATCCCTCCCAGCCAGACAGATTCTTTTCTCTAGGTTCCTTACACAGTGGAATCGTGAGCTAGTTGTCCTTCTATGGAAAGCTTGCTGGCTCTCTGCCATGCCATCAAGGATCACTTATATTGTAGCACATACCTCAATTTCTTTCACTTTTAAGGCTAAATAATCTTTTATTATATGTGTATAGCACATGCCTTCTGTCTATTCATCTACCAATATATATCTACGTGTTTCCACCACTGGAACGTGTGAGCAATACTGTTACAATCACAAGTGTGCAAATAATTCTCCAAGACCTTCTTTTCAACACACTTAAGCATGTATGTATGCATATATGCACACATAAGTGTCAGGAAGTAGGCTTGATGAGTAGTCAGTAGTTGTACTGCTAATTTTTTTAAGCACTGGTCTTTAAGTATTTTCACAATCTCTCATTAACAATAGCAGTACAGCAAACTTACAGGTTTTCCATACAAGGAGACTCATTTCTGAACCTCCATTTAGTATATACATTTCTGTTCATATGCAGTGGGAAGATGGCACTGATGGGAGCATTTGGGGGGAATGGGGGTCATGTTTTATTAATTTGTTTGTTCCCAGGACAGGGTCCACTGCCTGACTCTCAAAATACAACAAATGGGCAAATTATGTGAACAGAGATGTATTATTTAATAGTGGGAAGAATACGTTTCAGTTTCTCAGCTTACTTTAGAAGGGGTGTGTTCTGCAAAGTGCTTGATATTTAAGAAGAACCCATCATGAAGTTCTGTGGGGCTCACGCCTGTTAGTACCAGAAGATCAGTAAATTATACTGGACCACAGGTGCTAGTGGAATGAGGGCACCTGTATGGTAACATCCGATGAATGCAGAACTTCTGGGAATACCGTTGTAAATATACACAGCTCAGTCTCTGGGGGCGATGGTTATCAAGTTAGCACAATCTAGAATCACTTGGAGATTGCCCACTGGGGATGCCTGTGGGGATTTATCTTGGTTCTACCACTGAAGTGCAAAGTCCTGCCCACTGTGGGCAGCACCAGTCCCTGGCTGGGATCCTGGTCTGTAAGCAGAGAAAGAGAGCTGGGTAGCGGCAGGCAGGCATCGTTCCCTGACCTCCAGGTCCACTTGTGATCTCCATCGCAGGTGTGGGGAAGATCTTTAGTTTGTTCATGTGTAAAACTCGATTGGGTCAAATCCAGCCATTTCTTCCATGGGGAGACCCAGGAGCTCGGCCATATCTATGCCCCAACAGCACCCAGGGAACAGGTGAGACTGGGCGAGCAGAGTTGAGGATCAGAAATGTATGTGA
Organism: Apodemus sylvaticus; assembly: GCF_947179515.1. Taxonomy (NCBI): domain Eukaryota; kingdom Metazoa; phylum Chordata; class Mammalia; order Rodentia; family Muridae; genus Apodemus; species Apodemus sylvaticus. Next base: position 13,663,337 of record NC_067485.1, read on the forward strand.
GGTACCCACAAGAGGTCAAAGTGTGAGGCATGGTTGCTCTGCACAAGGTAACGAGTTGGCTTCAATCTTCCTCGCTTTAACAGTCATGGCGGCTGTGGAAACTTTTAGTAGATTGTTTAGTTGTTTAATTTTCTTTACATTCTCACGTGCAATGTCTCTGCTCCTCACGCACAGAGGTATATCTATACTTAATACTTCCCCCACTCAGGGCTCAGTAGCCTGTGTTTCTGTTCTCTCAGGGCTGAGCTTTTATATAATGCATGACTTTAGCCTCTCATTCCAACCCATTTTCTTTAAAAATGGCCCTTCAGTTTTCAAGACACAGAGGCAGGTGGCACACTGTAAACTGCAAAAGAAAGAATGAAAATATCTGCACATTTTGTACAGTCTCCAAATATCCCAACATTAATATTTACTAGAGAGGTCGGTCCAGCTTCCCAGTCCAAGAGGAATGAAGGTGAATTTCACGCTACATAGGAAGAAACCTCTCAGAATCGGTCTGTGTGGGGGGCGAGATGGGTGTTGGTAAGATGTTCACCTTAGAGCACCTCGAGTTCAAGCTTGTTCTTTTGTGAAGCAAAGGGAAGCTATGGTTGAGGTAAGACTTTCCCCTAACTGGTTACTATAGCCATGCAGTGCCTCAAAAACTTGGTGGTGGTGATAGTGATAATGATGATGATGGTGTTGTCTGTTGTCTGTTGTTGGTGCTAAGACTATGCCTGCTCTCCCTGCCTTCTTTGAAATCATTTATGCACCATTTAAAAGAGAGAGGTTGGGATTGGGAGAGATGACTCAGCAGTTAAGAGCACTGGCTGTTCTTGCAGAGGACCCAAGTTCAATTCCCAGCACCCACAGGGTTACTCACCTGCAACTCTTGTTCTAGGAAATCTGACAAACTCTTCTGGTTTTCTTGGCCATCAGGTATATACATGACACACATACATACATGCAGGCAAAACATTCATACAAGATTAGTAAATCTACTTTTAAAACAAACACTTGCTAAAAGGTTCCACCTGGGATACATTGTCGCAATCACTCCATACCCAGCATCACTATCATCATCATCACCATCATCATCATCATCATCATCACTACCATCACCACCACCATATTCCTCAACATTACCAAGCCATCACCACCACCACCATCATTTTTATTTCTTACATCTCTTGAGAATTTAATATATCTTCAGAGATTGCTTAAGCACTCGCACTCAATGGCCACAACAATCCTATGTGGAAACGGAAGCAAGCTAAACAAGGTGACCACACATGTCACACGGCTCTATGACACAAGTAGCCCATCAAGTCCAGAAGAGTGCCCCCAAGAAGTGCAGTGTGGCTTCTCCCGCTCCTCTGCACTCTCCCACCAGCTCCTGATCTTCTTAGGAGCCAGGCTCTGCCCATTTGTCCCTGGGTGGCTTGCCTCTGTGTCGGCCCAATGGAGAGTGCCTGCAAGCAAGTTTCTCTAAATACCTGCTTGAGTGGAAGGGGGAATGTGTGTGGACTGTGCCAGTGAAGCCCCGAATAAAGTGCTCACGCATCCAGTGAGTCCCCCGGATCTGTAAAAAACAGATAAAGAGCATGAAGGTCCTCTAGACGCTCGCCCTCACTCCTCACTGCTGACCTCATGTCAACATCTCTCTGGCCATCCCGCCAGGAGCAGCACCTGGTTGGGTCCACAGAAGGAAACAGCCCAGAGAATCAATAGCAGGAAATCCAAGGCACCCTCGGCCTTGGGCCGAGGTAGATATGTCTAGGACTTGCTGCATCTTAGCCGACCCCAACGAATCTGAGCCCACCTCCCTTCACCCTTTTATTCCCAAGGAAGGGCACGGCTCAGGCCACTGCCATAAGTATATCCCAATGCTCCTTCCACAGCCCCGTTTCTAAGGTGCTGCTAGTGACCGAGAGCTCTTTCAGTGCCAGCATTTACACGTTTGAGTGTGGCTTTCTGTGAATTAATGTCATCACTATTACATTCTCTGTAGTCAGGATGTTCTCCCAATCTTATCACTGAGAAGACCTAGGCTCAAAAGAGATGACTTGTGTAATCACATGTGTCCGGGAAAAGGAAGGATCAGACTCTGACATGAGATTTTCTAATTGCCAGACATGGTTTTTTTTTTTCCCCATATGCACCCTCCTTTCTTCCTCTAGAATTTTTGGACTTTAATACTCACTTAATTCTCACAGATCTCTGGGGCTTTCTAATGCCCTGGGAACCCCGTTTTTATAGGACACATCTCCAAGGAGTAGACACTCCTTCTGTTTCACGCTGACTGCAGGTCGTGCTCAAACCTGCCAGATCCTTACTGTTAGATTCTAAGATGAATAAAATCTGTGTCTCCTACTTCATCTCTCTGTGCTGTGCCATAAACCCAGACTTTCTCCATCCATCCATCCATCCATTCTTCCATCCATCCATCCATCCGTCTGTCTCCATATCCAGTTGGGGAAGCTGCATAAGCCCCCTGATACTCCATACCTGTCCAGCCCAAGTGAGTTGAACTATGCTACCAAAGCAACTCTATCGGAGACCCTCACTCCCTGTAACCCCTTGGAGAGGCTGCTAGAAGAATCCCTGCCTGTGAATTTACCTTCCCCTGAAAAATGTACAAGAAGGTCTTTTGCAGTTTACATCTTTTGCCCTCAGAAATAAATGGGAATGGATGGGCTCACTGAGCAGAAAATGCCAGGAGGCCTTCTAGAGCTCAGCCTTTCCAGCGCGGGCCTTCTTTGAGGGGACCGGACAAGCAGGCGCTGCCAGGAGGAAAGTGCTGCCCCATGGCTGCTCACAGCAGCCCAGATGCTTCCAAGGGACTAGCGAGTGTGAATCAGGACAGAACAACTGCTCAAGATATCAGGCCAACACCCCATTACCCTGATATCTGCTCTGTTGCTCACTGAGTCTGTGGCCACCAAACAGTAACCGGGTGTTCAGTATAAGATAAGACATTGAAGAAGCATGATGAGTCACTCTTCCTGGCACTTACAGTCTAGTGAACTGGAGGCTGGTTACAGCTAAGTAAACAATACGGGTACAATTATAGATCAGGAGAGAGTCGTGGTGGCAGCTCAGATGAGACAGGGTATGTGGCTTGAGCTTGCTCCTCTACGCATGCCTTTCTTCACTCCGGATGGGATTTCTGAGATCCTCTATGCATGCCTTCTTACACTGACGGGATTTCTGGGCTCCTCTACGCATGTCTTCCTTCACTCGCAATAGGATTTCTGAGACTTTCCCGTCAGCAGTGGGTACCACGAGTCTTCTCATTGCTGGATGGCGTCCGTTGTATCGTAGTTTGAAATTCCCAACCATTTGCTGATTGAAAGCTTAGCTTCTTCTATAAAAGAAGCAACAGTTGTAAAAACAAGTCTGGGCCATCATTGTACATAATGTTTTCATTAGTTTTAAAATCTTAGTTTTTACACATACTTAATAACTGTATAAATGTATGGGGCTCAGTCCATGGTTTCAATACATATTTAACGTGTAATGGTCAAATTAGGGAATTTAGCATATCTATAACCTCTAACATTTATCATTTCCTTAGTATAACAACGTTAAAAGTCCTGTTTTGTAGTGATTTTAAATATGAAGCGTTACTAATTAAAGGGCTCTTGTAGGCATGAGTATGACGCACACGGCTCTAGCAGGCCCCGATCCCTCTCCCTTGCTAAGCATCATTAGATTACATCCCTAAAGCTAGCCAGCAAAGTCTCTTCCCTTATTTGGTCACTTCCTCCTTCTGAGGCTGACTTCAACATCCAGCTATCAAGAATTGAAGTCCAGCAATCAAAAGCCTCCATATGAAATAAATGGCTACCATATAACTAGGGTGGAACATGCCAGCGACCATAGTTAACACGCCCAACCAAAATTAACCAATTCATGGTGACCTTGAGTTTCCCCGTTTCTTTTATAAGTTTTCATTTGTCTAGGGGACACATCTGTCTCCTTTCTCTCCAGAGGCAGTCCTTTATCCCTCCAGGGTAAATACCACGCCCCCCCTTTTCCCTCCTGTCTTTTATTCCTGCCCTCTGTCCCTCTGAGGCGAATAAATCTCCTTTGTGCTGAGAACTTGATCTTGGTGCGTCCTGTGAGGTTCCGATCTTTCACTAACTGTAGCCATCATAAGTGATGGAGCAGCAGCATTCACGTTCCCTGTGACTTCTGCCTCTACTCACTCACAGTGGTTCCGCCCTCTCTGTCTCCTGGCACCTGCCACTCATCCCGCTTTCTCCTCCCTCAGCACCGCCCTCAGCGTGGCTCCCTTTGTCCACACCTGGCCGTATTTCGCGTGATAGACCGTCTTCGCATAAACATTCAGCTAACACTCCCAGAAAGTCAGCATCTCTCTATTTTACCTAGAATCAAACTCAAATCCCCGCTCTTGGTTCCTAGTGCCCTTTCTGTGGTCTAAGTTCAACGTGCCTCATCTGACCTCAGCCCCTCCCCACTAACTGCTCCCCCACCTACAGTGGCTCTTTTCACATTCTTAAACAGGCCAGACTTACCCAAGTGGCACCAACACCTTGCATCTCTCTCTGGCTGGCTCCACGCCAGATGAGAGCACCTGGATTTCTGCCTGGGATGTGCATTAACCTTCTGACCTTCTGTAACCATTAAATCAAATGGTCCTCAAATAGCAATCTCTAGTGAAGCTTTTAATGTAATCCCATAATCACTGCAGCTCAACTTCCCCTCTGGGCCTGCCATTCTATGAGCACTGAGAAGGCTCATCTTGATCTTTTATGATTGAAATATCCTAAAGGCCAAGAGGTAGACGTGCTTCTAATGATTCTTCCAGCCATGTAGCAAGTCATTTTGATAACACCATGGTAATTGCCTCCAGCACAGGCTCTGTGCACAAACCCTACATGTTGGGACTTTTCTTGGGCTTCAGACTTATTAAAAGTTTCCCTGACTACCTGTGGCACTTAGTCATTTTGTGTGTTGTCTAAGTGTGAGTCCTCAGGAGAATTCTCCATGGCAGGCAGTTCTCCATACTATAGGGTTTTTTTCTGGAAGGAAACATAAGGTCTGTAAGATGTGGTTTTCTGGGCTGGGTGTCTTTATGTAACAATATGCCACTGCTTTTAATTTTGAGATGTTTATCTTAGAAAGCCCAAATGTGTCCTATGGCTTCCAATACTGGCAAGCCAAATTATTTAGGTAAGTTTCCTCCAAAAACAATGAAGCACCCAGCATACTGTCTGAAAACACACACTTGTTTGGAGGCACAGATTGGCTGAAAAGTAGTGAGGTTATCTTTTTTCAAAAGCCACGCAACAAAATGGAAAGGAAATCTGGCCTCCCCCACTCCTTCCATGAAACTTTGGATCTGGTGCTTATGAAGGATACATTGTTTCGGTGGTCAGTGTTGTTAGCTTGATGGAAGTTATAATCATTTGTGAGATGGACCACTGAGTCTCTCTGTGGGGAATTATCTTGGTTGTGTTGGTTGGGGTGCCAAGAACTGCTAGTCTTGTGTGGCATCATTCCCTAGGCAGCAGATCAGGGATGAAATGACATTAGAGAACCCCAGATGAATGCTAGCATGCATGCATAAGGTCTCGGAGAGTACTAAGGATGCCAGTCTCAAGTGTCTGGGGTCATTCATGTTACATTCTAGCAAAGAATCTGGCTCCTTTCCCCACTGTATCCTGAGAAGCTGAATGAAGCTAATTTGAAAGGTAATGGGCTAATTTATTTGGATGAAGACATTTAAAGCATAGTCAGACCGTTAACAATGGTTACCACACACTGCTATCATCCACCTATACCATGAGAAAGAGCAGTGAACAGAGTGGAAAGATGAAAAGTATTCAGTTAGGTAAGAAAAAGAATCTCAGTTCCATGGGATAAAGGGTGCAGACAGAGCACCTGAAATCACTAAAGTGTCATCACATTTAAGGAGAACACTTTTGTCTGGACTGTGGGACTTTTTCTTGAGGACAAGACCTCATTCATCAAAGGTTTCAGCTTGTAAAACTGTAAATTCACTTGAAGAGGAAAGGGGAGGAGGGGTAGGGGAGAGGGGGGAAAGGGAGAAGAAAAAGGAGGGAGAGGGAGAGAAGCGGGGGAGGAAAGGAATTAAGAACTAATTATTCAAAAGCAGGTACCCATGGATGTGTTTTCCTGAGTTTAATCTCCAAAGTACACAGAAGCCACTACTCCTGTGGTATAATCAGGGCCATCCTACATCTTGAGTTGGCAGCAGAATTTGTGACATCATCCATGCGAGGCTAATTTTTCAGGCATATAAATTTCAGTTTGGGGGGGTCACAGAGATTTTCATCATAAAGGCCAAGAAATATATGCAAAGATCATCATTCCGGTTCATTTTTCTGTTACTATGATAAACAACTCTGATTAAAAGCAACATAGAGCAGGAAAGGTTTGACTTATACTCAGGTCACAGATCATAACTGAGCTAAGTCAAGGCAGGAAGCCAATGCAATGACACGAAGCAGGGACCATGGTGGGACACTATCACGCTGGCTCAATGTAGACTCCTGCTTACCCACCTTCTTATATAGCCCAGGATGACCTCCTCAGGGAACAGTACCGCTCACATGGGCTGGGTTCTCTCAAAGCATTTGCCAGTCAAGACAATCCCCATAGACGTGGTCACAGGCCAATCTAATCTAAGCAGATGATTCTCAGATGACCCCAGGCTGTGTCAAGTTACCGTGAAAGCTAACTAGAATATGACAATCATATTCCTTGAAAAAAGATCCTTGAATGGCCGTTGCATGAAGTTGTAAAAGTAAAGTTTAAATTTCCATGGAAATACCAGCACATTATTGGTGTCAGGACTGGAACATCTGCTGAGGAAAACTGTAGGCGCAGAACAGAAATGACTGGAGAGCGGTCTGATGGGTTGCTGGTTGCAGAACCAGAGAGGTAGAGCTATCCAAGGCCACTGTGGCCTGGACGATCTCATCACGACCCCTAGAGGCTCAACATGGAATTGTAGTTCTTGGTGTTGTCCTGGCTAAGAAGTTAACTCATTCATTTATGTAATCTCTGTGCTTCCATTCTGGAATCGGAGTGTGCATTCTGTGCCATCGTATATTGGAAACACATAACTTGCTTTGGGTTTTACAAGGGATAGAAAACAAGACTTCGGACTTTTGAACAACGTTGAAACAGCTAAGATGGGGCCGTTTAGGGATCAGTTAGATTCATTTTGCGTTATGAGATTAGCAAGATATTTTATGGGACCCGGTGCGGGATGTTAAGACTTAAAGTGATGTATTTGAGTGTCGAATGGACAAGGAATAGACTTGCTGGGGTTAATGCTCATTACTAACTTAAAGAGATTTAGAATCATCTAGAAATACAACCCTGGTCAGACTTTGCAGAGAAGTTTAAGGAGGTTTCTCTCTTCTTGAATGCAGGTGGCATCATCTCATTGGCTGCAGTCTGAATCTGGTACTTAAGGCCTAGAAGGTTCCTGGAAAGCCCTTAGTCCATGTTAAAAGGCCACAGAGGCTGGATTATGATGGCAGCAAAAAATGCCACAAGCACCGATAGCAGCGGTGGTGTCAGGGGTGGTGCTAGTGTCAGGGATGAGAAAGATGCACTCACCAATGAGGAACAAAGCCTTGAAAGCAGGCAGAGCTGAGAGTGTCACCCATTCAGTTGTCACCCACTCTCAGCTGTCACCCACTCCGCTGCCTGCAGGAGAGTGTCCCACTCAGCAGGGAGAGGTCTCAGTTCATCCTTCCTGGAACTGTCCTCACAGATCTACCCAGAGGCATGACTTAATTAATTCTACATTGAGTCAAACTGACCATCAAGGTTGACCATCACAACCATCACAACGTATTATGGCACTCTGCTGTGTGATCTTCAGAAGGTCGCAAGAAGGGAGCCAGATGTGGTGATAAGGGTGACTAAGAACTTCTCAGAACCGTTAAAAGCATGTTTAGTACAGATTTGAGAAGCCTAGCAAGCCCCAAGACAGACGATCTTAAAGCCTACACCTGAGGGTCATATGCATGTTTCCTAAAATCACAGTCAATGAAAAAACACCTAGAATCAGTGGACAACAGCAGATGACTTAGAAAGGAAGAATAGATAGAGTTACGGGTGGCATCACAGCAGCAGAAATAAGGCCAAAATATAGAAAACTATCTCAGATATGCTGAATGCAACAATTGTCAGTGTATGATTCCGTGGTCAGCAAAACATTAAGATATTATATATAACATGGAACATTTTATAAAATATAACATATGTGTATGTATCTATAGGGACAGAGGAGAAGAGAGGAGAGGAGGGGGAGGGAAGGGGGAGAAAGATTGGAGATTAGTCACTACAGAACCTCAGTGGGACCCTTAAGGAAGAAAGTGACCCTGATGCGAAGAGACACAAGAAATGAGTCTCTGTGCTTTCTCTCCACTCCTGCAGTTAGAGCTCCCCCTTCCTCTTCCCCTTCCCCCTTTCCCAGCATAGATGTCTCTGGCCTTTGGAGAGGGCAGAGAGGGCCCAGTCTGGTGGCCCTTTTCATGGTGGCACTCCCTTCTTCCTAATGACCCCCCAGGGGATCGTAGCTGCCGGCTTTGGGAATAGACAGAAAGTGACATACCCTAGCCTCCGTGTCACCAAGGCTAAAACTCCCCTTGATAGGTAACCAACATTTCTCCAGTGCAGATGGTTCCTGCCCTTGAAGGCAACAAGGACCAAACATGCTTGAAATGGTAAGAGACCCAGTCTCAGACCATCAAAAAAGGTCCCAGATAGCTGTGACCAGTTTGTAAAAACACACTAGCTCCTGATACTCCTGATAACAACATAAAGTTACTTCCCAGGTCAGAAAGGTCCGGTCCCAGCTGCATGGTTCTGCCCCACTGTCTGAACATATGTTATCAGGGTTAAATATGGCTTTCCCTTGTCATCTCCCCCATCATGCATGTAATCCCAAAGTTCGAGGAACCCTGCTTATATGTCTCTCTCTCTCTCTCTCTCTCTCTCTCTCTCTCTCTCTCTCTCTCTCTCTCTCTCTCTCTGTGTGTGTGTGTGTGTGTGTGTGTGTGTACGTACTCTGAGCCCCTAGGCATTGTATCCCTAACCTGTGCAGTGAGGAAGGCTTGCAATCCGGGTCTGACTCATAAGATAATGACTCCCTTTGTTTTTACATTGGACTTACGATTCCCGGCGTTCTTCTGGTGTTCCTGAGAACTGGGTGTAACAATGGCAGCTGTGTGAGCTAAGAACGCTCTGAAGAGTCAGGAAACATTACATGGCCGGGCAGGTGGAATTTGGTGGTTGTATAAAAGAATTGTATGAACATGTAAGGATGCTAAGGTTTTAAAAGTAGAGTTAGAACCTCACACTACAGTAACAATTATATCAAGAGATCAGTAAATTAAATTCATCTTCAGGTTTTACACAGTCTAGAAAAAGAGTAAGGATTTGGAATAATTTCTACTTTGCAGTTCAATTACATGCAAGGAAATCTGTTAAGTAGAGAGTAAAGTAGTGTGTTACAGGCTGGGAAGTTGATTCTCTGAAAAAGAGCATTCTATGCATAAGCATGAGGACCTGAGTTCAAATCCCCATTACCCATGTAAAGCATCAGGTGTGGCTGTGCTCACCCACAGCTCCCATTCCATAGGGGTCCTGAGCAGGAGGATTGCTGGGGCTTGCTGGCTTCTGCCTTAGTTCTAAGTACAGTGAGTGATGCTGTCTTAAAAATACAGTGCAAAGAATACCTGTCCTCCTTCAGTGTCATGTACGCACACACACACACACACACACACACACACACAGAGCACTATTCACCAGCACACACACTAAAAATATCCAAAGCAGTGTGTTGCTTTCACACTTGTACAGAAGTTCAAAATTAAAATAAGCCATAAAAGAAAACAATCAAAATCAGAACTTAGGGAAAGAACCGCCCCCCCCCCCCTCGATGCCGGGTAGCACTAGGTATCCAAGGGGCTTATCTCGAATCACTAAGAATTCACTGCTAAGAACTTTGTTAAGATTGTTACCATGCTTTCTTAACACTTAGAACTCGGGTTTTATAACAGCGAAGGAAATGCTCGGGAGTTTTAAATCACTTCTCACTCCTACATAGAGGAGCGGGGTGTAAGAGGTAGAATTTTTCTAAAACTTCTTCACTTCTACAAGATACCTTGTCTGTGTTTTTCTCCCTCTAACTGGGACTTGTAAACATCTACAGTTGCCACCCAACATCGAATCGGGTGCCATTAAGAACCTGGGCAACACAGTACTTCTGTCTTGAGACAGGTCAAATGGCTCAGCTCCCCTTAAGGTCTTCCTTTAAGAGGTAAGTGCTACTGGGCCCCTTACAATGGAGTACTATTCAGCCATTAGAAACAATGAATTCATGAAATTCTTAGGCAAATGGATGGAGCTAGAGAACATCATACTAAGTGAGGTAACCCAGACTCAAAAGGTGAATCATGGTATGCACTCACTAATAAGTGGTTATTAACCTAGAAAACTGGAATACCCAAAACATAATCCACACAGCAAATGAGATACAAGAAGAAAGCAGGAGTGGTCCCTGGTTCTGGAAAGACTCAGTGAAACAGTATTTGGCAAAACCAGAACGGGGAACTGGGAAGGGGTGGGAGGGAGGACAGGGGAAGAGAAGGGGGCTTACGGGACTTTCGGGGAGTGGGGGGGGGCTAGAAAAGGGGAAATCATTTGAAATGTAAATAAATTATATCAAATAAAAAAAAAAGACAAAAAAAAAAAAAAAAAAAAAAAAAAAAAAAAAAAAAAAAAGAGCATTTGCCTTTGGTGTTTTCTCTCCGGTTACTTGAACTAAGCTATTGGGAGCTGACCCGACTGAGTCACCGGGTGACTGCTGTCAGACCTTTCTGTGTACCCAGTTGCCTGGAGTAGAAGCTATTCCCGAGCAATCTTTAGATGCTCTGGGTACTTCACACAGATCTCGAGGAAGCAACATTCCGGCTGCCAGGACACCACTGTGGCTGTATCTGAAGCCACGACTCCTAATGCAGGAGGCCTTGCTCCTGCCACACCTGCTCAGGCACCAGCAATGGAAAAAGCTCACTTCGGTCCTGCCAAGCCTTTATGGCCTCTATGGGACCCTGCCTGTGGCTGCTTCAGAGGGCTCTGCCCCTAGTCCTAGGGGCCCTATAATACCTCATGAAGGTCAGGGAGAGGACATCTCCCTTGGTGACACAGCAAGAAGCTTGAGGTCATAGGGCTATATGCCTATGTGAAGCCGGTGGCTACTTCGAAAGCAAGGCCTGTGATTGGACAATATGTAAGACCTGTGATGAGCTCATAAGTAAGGCAGGTTATGGCTGGAATTAGAAGCTGGGTATATATAAAGCTATTACTGGTGGGATTACAGGGAATTATACGGAACATTCAGCCAGGACCGTGCCCTCATCCAGGCTAGTACATAGCAGCTAAGCACAGTGCTAACACAGTAGCTAAGCACATTGTTGGAGATGTAGAAGACCTGTCTCTAATGAATACCAACTGTTTCTAAGGCAAATGGCAGGGGAGGGGCTGCACTAAAAGCAACTTCCTGGCTTTGAGCCAGAGATGCCTACGGCTCAGGAAAGCTGCATCAGCCTCTATTAGGTGTTAATTAAAAGCTTCCGGCAACAAAAGCTCTGCAGCAATGTTGGGGGGGGGGAAGTTAAAGTATTTTTAGCAATACTGTGATAATTGCATTAATAAACAACATTTATTTTTAGTTGATCATCCATCAGATGGCCTTCGGTTCTGCAGGGAGAAAGAGGATAACAGAGTTGGAAATAGTTCGTTATTAAATGAAAACCCAAAGAACTGTACCGTCTGGTGTCTTCAGTCTTGCCTGCTGAGAATGGCTGTGTGCAAGTCATTCATTGCTTTTCGGTTTCGATTGGTAAGCTCACTTGAGCGGCGGGCGTAGAGTACTGAGTTGCCTAAAGACCAGCTGGACCCCTCAGTCTCAAATTCTCTGTAAAGTCAAACAACTGCAGCAGAAACATCCCTTGGAGACGTCGGGACAGGCAGACTCATGGACAGCCTGCCCATTTTCTCTCTGATTCTTACTGAGGTCCTCGGATGGGGGATGCACCCACTATAGGCATCCACTTCCGGATAATCGGGTAATCGGGGAGCCTTTTCACATCTGCAGATAAACGTGCTTAGGATGCAGTCCTTCTAAGGCAGCTCCATGAACTCCCACCCTCTCCTTCAGTCTCTGGAGTCCACGTGTAGCTTAGTGCGACCAGCCCGTGCATTCCCACCTCAGTGACTGCCCTGTTCCCAAATTGTTCTAATTACTTTCTGTTGCTGCTACAAACACCACGACTGAGAGCAACTTGGGGAAGAAAGGCTTATAGTTCCCAATTTGGCCGGAACCCAAGTAGGATCCTAGAGGCAGGGGCTGAAACAGAGACCACAGCTACCTAGGAGAACCCAGGAAACCACCTTCCTGGGGGTGGCGCTCCCCCCAATGGCCCTCCCATGTCAATCATTAATCAAGAAAATTCCCCTCACAGTTTTAATAGACCAGTTTGACAGAAGCTATTCCTCAACTGAGATACCTTCTTCCCTGACTCTATACTTTGTATTAAGTTGACAAAAGTTTAGGAAACTCTCTCTGAGTGTTATTGTCGTTGATACTACCATATAGTGAACTGCATGCTATGTAATTTCTTTAAATGGAAACTTTACCAACAGGACCAATTACCAACTAACAGGGCCCACTGCTAAGCACGCGGGTCTTTGTAAAGACTGGAGATGACAAGCAGATCTTCGGGGCGGGGGTGGGCGGGGACAGTGAGCCTTTGGGAGTGCCCAGTAGCAAGCAGAAGGAGAAGAAGGTACTGGTAAAGCCTTTTCTCAGAGGCTCCCAAGCACCTCTGTCTACGAATCACAGAAGAGCCGCATCTAACAGGCACGGACAGCAGCCAGGTGCAAGACTTGCAGGAAACAAGCAGTGGGCTTCTGGGAACTGCCCGCAACACCACTGGGTGCCCATCACTCCAGATAAAGATGCATTTTACAGGTGGTGGTTGAAGCTTAAATAAATCCACTCCCTCACGCGCCAAGGGCGGTATGAAGCACATTTAAGAGAAAAAGGCTTATCCAGTCATAACACCCCACTACACGAGTCTATGCTGACACCCTGCACGGATCAGAAAGCTGAAGTACTGCCTTCCAGGGATGGTTTCTCTGTCTCTGTCAGCCCAGATGGATCTCGAGGGGGTGAGAGGGAGGGAAAGGAGGGGAAAAGAAAAATGATGGGAGAGGTGGGTGGATGGGGAGTTTTGAAGTATCACTTGCAGCAGACTCTAATACTTCGGTTTTTATTAGAAGCCTGATCCCTTCCTGATTAGAATGAAGGAACAGAATTGTGGGGCAAAGGAGCACAAAAAAACTATCAGGAGAGGAGACGGAAGAGTCCTCACGGACAGGCTGGGAAAGGCAGGCCTGCTAGAGGACCCCCTCCATTAGCCCTGGAACAGCACTTCAAGCCGCAGCCCTTCTCCTGCCTCAGGCGTCTCTTTGCAGAGACAAGTGCCATCTTCGATCTGGCTCCTTTGCACCAGGGGATTCAGGGCTGATTTTCTCAATAGGAAACACTGTCAGCAACTGAGAACTTAAAGAATTCGCACAAAAGAACTTTGCTCCCCCCTGTTCATTTCTGTTCATTTCCCCCTCTCAGTCCTCTGTGCCTTCTGCATAAATTACTCTACTGGGCCGTCTTGCCTTGGCGAGCTTGCCTTGCTGCCTCTGCCTGGGCTTCAAACCTGCCAGTTAATCCTTAAGTCTCTTGAAAATGTATTGTCTACAATGAAACAACCAATTATGCTTTCAGATTTTGTGGCATAATATCGCAGAAACCAGCAATTACAGAATCAAAGTGGCATCAAGTGGAGGAGAGAGGGAGTTAGTGCCGATTATTCCTTAAATAGCAGTTACGTGAACTCATAATAAATAGGTATTAAGTGTTAAATGTATGGTAAGTAATTCTTGACAATGCAATTATCCAAACAGAAGAGGGAAAGGTGTCACTGTCAACTTCTTTTGTGCAAAGCTTGTTCGGTGAAACAAAGATGAAGCGAGTCTATCTTTGTTTCAGCCCACAGAAGAGGAAGGAGCGTGAACAACACCAGAAGGAATCTGGAGGGGGCAGAATACAACTGACCAGAAAATACCAGGACAATGACTGTCACTTATCAGATCCATATTTAGGAAGTCTTTGCTAGAACATGATTGGCATGAATGTACGTAGCCCATTTGGAAAATCATGGTTGGTATATGAGATAGTTTAAAGCCTTCAGCTTTTGCCCCCACAGTGATGATATTCTCTGAGCCTCTGGGGCTCCTGGCCTGGGTTACTTCACATTTCTTCAAGTGGATACACTTTAGCCACCAAGGTGGCCCTTATCTTTGAAGTAGCCAAAGATAGCTTCCTGGATGTTGACATGGAGTGTTGTGGATTAGGTCTAATGATGCTTATACTATGTTAATTCAGTCCCCAATACTGCAGGCGAATCTGTGTCCACACATAAGACACTAGGGGAACCCTCCCAGTTGGTTTGATTGGTAAATAAAGTTTCTAACAGTCAATGGCTGGCCAAGGAGACATAGGTGTGACTTTAGGATTCCCAGGCAAGGGACTGAGGAGGAACAGGAAGAGATATATCTGCCATGCTGAGGAAAGAAATAGATGTCACATCTGAGAGTTGCAGGACAGAGAAGCTGTCATGTAGCTGTCATGTAGGTGCTGGGGAATTCAGCCTGAGAGGGCCTGGGTCTGGGGCAGTCAAGATGTAAAATAGGTTTTAGTCAGTAATAACTCAGAAATATGGGACAGGAGAGTGTTAATCAGTGGAGGTTTGGAAGTGGCCCAGCTATTAAGCTGTTTAAGGCATATTAAAATATAAAGGGTATGTGTATGTGTGTGTGTGTGTGTGTAAGTATGTGTATGTGTGTACGTGTGTGACCTTCATTTGGGAACCCATAACACTGGGGCTAATATTGAGGAGCACTGCTACCATTGCTGCCACGAAAATTGTGGAGAGAGGCAATTCTCACTGCTAGAAACCCAAATTGAAAGCTGAATGCAGCCTGCCAGGCGAGAAAAGTGGAGCACAGCAAGCTTCAGGCACAGCCACAGAAAGTGGGTACCGGAGTCTGAAGCCAATGGATCTGTAAAACCACCATTACCACCACTGCTACTGCCGGGAGGAGCAAAAGCTCAGGACTGCAGGGAGGGCAGAGCAGACCTTGGAATGTTCTGCTTCGTGATGGCCATGGACCGAAGCATTGCAGAAGGTGTTAACAGAAGCAGAAACATGCCAAGAGAGTCTGGAGTCGAGAGAGTGTCTCTCACAACGCAGCCATCCAGGACGAGCTACTGGGGAATCAGAATTAACGGATGTTTGTTATGGGTCTTGCTGTGGTGTCCTGAGCAACTGAAGAAGGTAAACACCTGTGGGCAGACCTCCATGCTGCTTTAGGACCTCAGGAATGGAAAGCCCTGCACAACTGACCTCTAATGTACTAGAGCCTGAGCTGTAACTTGCAACCCAATGAATAGGATGGAAAAGTCATGGGTGGTAACTATTGGGGTGCTTCCAGGTTCCTTGTTTGTACTGGCCGGTTTTGTGTGTCAACTTGACACAAGCTGGAGTTATTACAGAGAAAGGAGCCTCCCTCGAGGAAAAGACTCCATGAGATCCAGCTGTGGGGCATTTTCTCAATTAGTGATCAAAGGTGGGAGGGCCCATTGTGGGTGGGGCCATCCCTGGGCTGGTAGTCCTGGGTTCTATAAGAAAGCAAGCTGAGCAAGCCAGGGGAAGCAAGCCATTAAGTAACATCCCTCCATGGCTTCTGCATCAGCGCCTGCTTCCAAGTTCCTGCCCCGTGTGAGTTATGAACAGCAGTGTGGAAGTGTAAGCTGAAGAAACTTTTTCCTCCCCAACTTGCTTCTTGGTCATGATGTTTTATGCTGGAATAGAAACACTGACTAAGACATGGTTCAAAGAATTGAAGAAATAGCAAAGTAGCAAGAGGTTTTATTCAGACTCTCAATGGAAAGTACAGACAGAGATCTGACACCTTCTTCTGGTCACTAAGGGCTCTCCACACACATGGCCCATACATACCCATCAGCAAAATATCCATAGATAAAATACAAAAGTCAGGAACTCAAGGCAGGAACCTGGAAGCAGGAATGGAAGCAGAGGCCATGGAGAATGCTGCTTACTGACTTGCTCCTCCTGGATAGTTCAGCTTGCTTTGTTAAATAAGGCAGGACCACCTGCCATAGGGTGTCACTGCCCACAGTGGGCTTGGCCCTTCCACATCAATCATTAATCAAGAGGATATTCCCAGATATGCCTACAGGCCAATCTGATGAAGGTCTTAGTTGAGGTTCCCTCTTCTTAAATACCCTGGCCTGTATCAAGTTGACAAAAAAATTAAATGTATTGTATTTATTATGAATGTGTGTGTGTGTGTGTGTGTGTGTGAGAGAGAGAGAGAGAGAGAGAGAGAGGGGGAGAGAGAGAGAGAGAGAGAGAGAGAGAGAGAGAGAGAGAGAGAGAGAGAGAGAAGATGCACACGTATTACAGGACACACATGGATATCAGAATACAACCTGCAGATGTCTGTTCGCGCCTTTCCCTATGCAGGAGCAAAGAGTGAACTCAAGTCGTCAGTCTAGGTAGGAGGCACCTTTGCCCACTGTTGGGTTATTTTAGGTCATTATCTACACCAGTGTAATTAGGCCTGTGTTGGGGTGCACCTCAGACATGGTAGGCAACAGGCAATGGAGCAAAGCAGTCACTTGGCCAGGGGGCAAAAGAAGATGTGCCTAGGGTACCACACTTCCTGTCAGGGTGCACAGGTAGGGACTGACCATCTCCCTCCTGCCTCCCCTGGGAACACAATGGCGGCATTAGTGCTGTGTGCTTTCCTGTCAGTCAGTCTCTCACTGGTCCCCCGTGCCTGAATCCTGCTTGCATGGCTCCTCTCCTTCTCAGCCCCATTGCTGAACATCTGGATCATTGCTGAACATCTGGATCATTGCTGAACATCTGACTCATTCTTTTCCCTAGACGCATGCTCTGTTCTGCAAGCAGCACTTGGCCAGCAGCATTGTGAGTGATGTCCACCCATTCCAAGCACAGGACTGGACTGCACGCTGGCTCCCCTCTTACTTTGCCTTCACAAAACTCCTGCTCCTCTAATGACCCAGCTGTGTCCCACGCACTCTGTCCCTCCCCACTTAGGGCCACCGACTTTCTCCCTCCTTCGCCACAGGCTCAAGGTTTCCAATTCTCACCTGCTGCATCCAATCTGACTCCAGCGTCCACACAAATACCCACCTGACCGGCATCTGAGTTTCATCTCTGATGTGCGCTCTGACCCCGGCATTTGCTTCACAGGCTTGTTGCCATGGTGACTCTGGAATCTCCATGGAGTACTTCCGCAGAGGAGATATCGAACCCCACGGTGCAACTCTGCAAGCCTACTCTCTTATCTTTTCAATACTTCAGGTTTTCTTCTAACCTACGAACCTCTTTCTCCACCTGTCCTGGCTCAACTTTTATCTCCATCAACTGAGACCTTGAAATTCACGATGCTCACGCCCTGGCGGCCAACAGCCCAGCTCATGGAACCTACTCTGCTCCTGCCACACCCATCCACGTCCATCAGCCCTGATGTCTGGTTCCTCCATGTTCAAATCCTGGCTGCCAGGCCATGGGAAGGAAACCTTGCAACCATGCACATTGGTGCCACAAAGACCATGCTAAGGTCTTCAGTCTTGCCAGGTGTCCTGGTGCTTTCAGTATGACTGTCTCGAGGGGGAGCACCCTCTAGAGCTGCTTCAGACTCCTCAACACTTCTCCTGTATCCCACCCTGTTACTTCCCACTCACAGGAGGCCGAACCCTCTCCAGCTACTACTGCATGTTAAAAAACGGGCTTCAGACAAAATCTCCTCCAGGCTTCGTGAGCAGACCTGCAAAGCTAGATCAGACACTGGTCCAGCTGCAGTGAAGGGAGACTCCTCTTTCCCTGTGCTTTGGTTCTCCCGTTCCCTTCCTGCTTCCTTCATTCCACACCCAATTATGCTCCCTCCCTCCCCCAATGGCCAGCTCTCCCTCTCTTGTTGGTTCCTTGGTGTCTGAATGACATCTTTGGTTTTATTCATTGAGATTACACGCATGTATACACTGTACCGTGATCACACTCACTCCTCAGTGAGGGGTGGGGCTTCATGAGCTCCTCCCCTATCCATGCTGGAGTGTGGGCAAGCTTCCTCTGGTACAGGTCACCGGCAGCTGTAGCTGTTATGAATTCTTGAGTAAATCACCAGGTCACATCCGGAAGACCACATTTCATAGCACTGTTTCCCACCCTCTGTGTGTTACCTTCTTTCTGCTTCCTCTTCAGTGATACTGAATCTGGGCAGGGGCATTGCTAAAGATGTGCTAGTTAGGACTGGGCACTCAGACACTTCTTCTCTGCACTCTGAGCATGTGTTCCTTAACACCCAAGGTTGAGAGCAGCCTAGGTCAATGGCATAAGCATAATGCTTAGAAGACAGTTTAACAACATACTTATTTAACAGAAAAACAGCAGTAAGTTCTACTCTAGAGCCTATGGCCTCCAGAAGTGTGGGTTTTGATTAGGTTCCCATGAATTCTATCCCACAGAGCAAGCCTCGTATTCAATCAGAATGTGGTGGGCTACCCTCTAACACTCATGAGAGGTGAGTGTGTCTTGCCGAGAGGGTTGACAGTATAGCATCCAGGGTCCAGTTCTCTCTCCAGCATTCAGGATACACACCCCTGCACTGTGTAATCTCACCAGCAGGGAGAAAGTTTGCTGGTCTGTTTGAGATGGACTTCTCTGTGCCCTGTATCATAAGTGCGTGATGTCTTCAGCAATAGTGTTCTGGAGTTGTGCCTGGTAATGGACAACAATGGTGAACGCTGATATATTTACAGATCTCTGGGGCTTCTCTCAACTGTAGCTTGTAGAGAAGTGTCTGTTACCTGGTGCTGTGATTTTTTTCCACTTAAGAAGCCTTGTCTTTGAGGAATGGCTTAGTCCATTCACACAGGGAACCTCTTTGAACTCATTTAACTCTTTAAAAATTAGCTTACTAAATAAACAGTGGGTTTCCGTAAAGCTTTTCCATAAACCCTTAGTTATAATTGTGTCACAGGATTTCCTTGTCCAATTTACATTAGTGCAGAGAAGGTCTGTGATTGGACAGGGAAAAGGGGACGGAGCTAAGCATTGCACACACACACATACACACACACACACACACACACACACACACACAGAGAGAGAGAGAGAGAGAGAGAGAGAGAGAGAGAGAGAGAGAGAAGAATGGAAGCAGATGTGATGACTTCATGAGTTAGAATAATTGGGATAAAGCTTTTATCAATGTCAATTGGCCCTGAAATTATTGTATTGACATCTTGTAAATTGTGATATTATGGCTACATAAATCTGATTGGTTAATTAAGCTTTAAGAGTCTTGATTCTACCAGGTAATTAGGTGATGAGGTGGCAGATCATGGGGTGTATGGGGCGTTGCATGGAAGCGAGATGAACTTGGGGGCCTCCGCTGGAGAAATGGCTAACAGAGGGACCACCAAGTGAGATGGCCCAGCAGAGGCCCTATGGCCCTGCAGGGCCAGAGAGTTTGCAGGCCTAGAGATCAGCTCCAGAGAGTTGGCGGCGGCGGCAGCAGGAGCACGGGAGCGTGGTCAGAACCTGCGGAGAGTGGGGGGGGGGGCGATTTTTTAATATTTCCTGCAACAATAATTAACACTGTCCACCACGCCCTCTTCTTCCCCATTCACTCCACTGTCACCACCCCTTAAACCTTTAACCCCCAGTATCCCCCAAATCTTTCACATCACATGTTCTCTACTGTGGTTGTACTTTTTAATTTAAAATTTTAATTTAAAAATTATACTCTGGTTATAATTTTTATAATTGGGTTGTAAGACCCAATTATAAACGCCTTTTCTATACACCTTTTCATGCATCCTTACCTGTTGGTTAGCTATTTTCAACACTCCACCGATTTCTTTTTTTAACTTTTTTGTGTGTATTAAAGTTATTATAAGTATATTTTTTATTTGATATATTCTTTATTTACATTTCAAGTGATTTTCCCTTGTCTGGCTCCCCCCTCCCCGAAAGTCCCATAAGCCCTCTTCCCTCCCCTTGTTCCCCAATCCACCCCTTCCCACTTCCCTGTTCTGGTATTCCCCTATACTGCTGCACTGAGTCTTTCTAGTACCAGAGGCCATTCCTTCCTTCTTCTTGGGCATCATTTGATATGTGCATTGTGTCTTGTGTAATCCAAGCTTCTAGGCTAATATCCATTCATCAGTGAGTGCATACCATGAGAGTTCTTTTGAGACTGGATTACCTCACTTAGTATGATGTTCTCCAGTTCCATTTGTCTAAGAATTTCATGAATTCATTGTTTCTAATGGCTGAATAGTACTCCATTGTGTAAATACACCACATTTTCTGTATCCATTCCTCCGTTGAGGGACATCTGGGTTCTTTCCAGCTTCTGGCTATTATAAATAAGGCTGCTATGAACATAGTGGAGCATGTGTTCTTATTAGGAATCCTCTGGGTATATGCCTATGAGTGGTATAGCAGGGTATCATTCCCAGTTTTCTGAGGAACCGCCAGACTGATTTCCAGAGTGGTAGTACCAGCTTGCAACCCCACCAGCAGTGAAGAAGTGTTCCTCTTTTTCCCCACTTCCTCGCTAGCACCTGTTTTCTTCTGAGTTTTTGATCTTAGCCATTCTGACTGGTGTGAGGCTCTAACCAAACAAGTGAAAGATCTGTATGACAGGAACTTCAAGTTTTTGAAGAAAGAAATCGTAAAGGACCTCAGAAGATGGAAAAAATCATCTCTTGGACTGGCAGGATTAATATAGTAAAAATGGCCATCTTGCCAAAAGCAATCTACAGATTCAATGCAATCCCCATCAAAATCCCAACTCAATTCTTCATAGACTTAGAAAGAGCAATTCTCAAATTCATCTGGAATAACAAAAACCAGGATAGCTAAAACTATCCTCAACATTAATTGAACTTCTCGGGGAATCAGTATACCTGACCTCAAGCAGTACTACAGAGCAATTGTGTTAAAAAACTGCATGGTACAGTGACAGGCAGGTAGATCAATGAAATAGAATTGAAGACCCGGAAATGAACCCACAGAATTATGGTCACTTGATCTTTGACAAAGGACCTACAACCATCCGGTGAAAAAAAGCCTTTTCAACAAATGGTGCTGGTTCAACTGGAGATCAGCATGCAAAAGAATGCAAATTGATCCATTCTTATCTCCTTGTATTAAGCTCAAGTCCAAGTGGATCAAGAACCTCCATACAAAACCAGACACACTGAAACTAATAGAAAAGAAACTGGGGAAGACCCTTGAGGACATGAGCACAGGGGTAAAGTTCCTGAACAGAACACCAATAGCTTACGCTCTAAGATCAAGAATTGACAAATGGGACCTCATAAAACTACAAAGGTTCTGTAAGGCAAAGGAAGTTGTCAAAAGGACAAAACAGCAACCAACAAATTGGGAAAAGATCTTTACCAACACTACATCCGACAGAGGGCTTATATCCAAGATATACAAAGAACTCAAGAAGGTAGGCTCCAGAGAGCCAAATATTCCCTTTAAAGAATGGGGTACAGAGCTAAACAAAGAATTTTCACCTGAGGAATATTGAATGGCTGAGAAGAACCTAAAGAAATGTCCAACATCCTTAGTCATCAGGGAAATGCAAATCACTCCACCGATTTCTTAAATCTTATGGGAGCGTCTCTACAGAGTACCTAAGTGCCTCTTGACTCTCCAAGCTGACAAAGGAACTGAATCCCACTTCCCCGCCACAATCCAAGCTCTCAAACCAGACACCTCCTGAGAATTTTGCCCTCTGGAGCTTACAGCAGCCCAGCACCAGCACTTTCCATCAGGAGCAGGCTCCGAGGGGCAAACATCCTCCTTAGTCGCAGCAAGTGCGCATGCCTGCTTCTGCGCTCAGCTTTTCCCCGGAGAACGCTGACTTTGAACTCCTGACTTTGCCTTCCCTGACCATGCTCTGTCCTCTCTGGCTACTTGATTCCCTCGTTTCCACGAGGGCTCTGTTTATCTCTCCTTGAGTGCAGAGGCTCCCGGGTGCTGGGAGTGGCTCTTTCACTGTGGATTTCTTTCCTAGGCTGTTTCCAGGCGGCATCTTCCATATTCCTGTTGCTGCAGTATGCCCCTCCCTCCAGAGTGCCTCAGCACATTTCAGACAAGCAAGTCTTGGGTTAACCTTTTCTTAACCACCCCAACGTGCCAAAGCAGAGCATCTTGGGTCTCTTCCTCCTGTGCATCTTGCGTTTCTTCATTTCCTGAGACCATTCACTCTCCTTGACTCATTTCTTAGCCCCTGCCTCATCCATCAATAGCTCACAAACCCTTGACATTTTTCTAATAGTTGTTATAACCCTGTGTTGGGGGAGGGGAGTCTGTAGTAGTGAGTGCAGTGCCTAAAGAGGCCAGAAGAGGGCGTCGGACTCTCTGAAATTGGAGTTACATGCAGCAGTGAGCTATCCAACATGGGTGCTGGCAACACAACTTGGTTTCTCTGCAAGAGCAGTACAGTAGTAAATGCTCTTAACAACTGAGCCATCTCTCTAGCCCTAGCTTGAAGGATCTTTTTGAAGTATGTAAATATGCCTATCAGTCCACCATGAAAAAAAATTTTTTGGAGGGAAAATCCAAATCCTCACAGGACTTTTGAAGACTCTTTGCCTGAGCACAAGAGAGAACCCTTGTCTTGGTCCATGCCTCTCACCTGCTTCCTATTCCAGAGTCTAAACACAGAGGAGAATTTACCAAGGTAAGTGTCATTTCTGGGACTTTTCAGACTCCATATTCCTGGAGTGTGTCTTCTGGACCCTCTCTGTGTTCACAGAAAGTCCTCCCTAAATTATCTGGTAGCTCAGAAGTCCTCCCCTGCACCCTCATAGTGCTTGCCACCTGCCCATTCCAGCAGGGAACACAGGAGACAGAAGTAGCAGGTAATCATCTACACATCTCACAGCAGCGTCTTGACGCCAATCCTTATCTCCTACCCCAGCATCCGCATGCCCGAAACACAACACAACCAGGGCTGTGGACACTTCTTACATAGACTCTCAAGAACGATGGGACCAGAATGATGGAGAGGCTGAGTGTAAGCAGCTGATTCACACCCTGTTTTAGTTAGGGTTTTACTGCTGTGAACAGGCACCATGACCAACGCAAGTTTTATAAACGACAACATTTAAATTGGGGCTGGCTCACAGGTTCAGAGGTTCAGTCCATTGTCATCAAGGCAGAAGCATGGCAGCATCCAGGCAGTCATGGTGCAGGAAGAGCTGAGAGTTCTACATCTTTATCCAAAGGAAGCCAGGAACAGACTGGGCATGCTCAGGCATCTAGGAGGAAGATCTCTAAGCCCACCCCCACAGTGACACACTTCCTCTAACAAGGCCACACCTTCTAATAGTGCCACTCCCTGGGATGAGCATATAGAAACCATCACACACCCCTTCACTATAGCCATTGGGGACTGCAAACAGGTGGGTCAAGCGGTCTCCAGTCTTCCAACCACTAAACTGGAACACTTGACCAGTTGTTTTAACAGAGATCCAAAAGTATGGAGTCATTTTAGGTGCTCGACATATTTTATAACATTTCCTGTTCTAATTATATGTATGATCTGAGTGTGGCGTTTACAAGAAAACAGGAGGGGAAAAAAACAGCAAAACGAAATGACCCACATTGTCACACAAGAGCAGTGACTTATCGATTGTGTGTCAGAGGACAGCTAATAGGAGTCAGTGTCTCCTCTCCCTGGGGAGTCAGCTCTTCCCCTGTGTGGCTCCCAGGGACTGAGTCAAGTCAGGCTTGCTTTTGGGAGCCTTCACAAGTCCAACCATTTCTCCTGCTTTCCTAACATGGACCCTCCCGGGAACTTTTTCCTCCCTGTAACTATCACCCATGCTCACCTACAATATATGGCCCACTGGGCCTTGTTTAGTACACTTTTGAAAAGGCTTAGCAGATGTCAACCTCCGGCCTTTTCCCTATGACTTAAGTGAGAACCCCACCTCTCACTGACACAAATCTGCCACAATTTATACCCAAACCTCTTGACTGTGAGCACCATTGGGGGCGTCTGAGTCAGTGTTAGTATTCTCAGCTCTACCCCACAATTACCTGTCAACAGCCAGGTATGCCCCACCCCATAGACCTGGCCCACTATAAAAGGGGCTGCTTGCCCCTCCTCTCTCTCTCTCTCTCTCTCTCTCTCTCTCTCTCTCTCTCATGCTCTCACCTTTTGGCACTCTCACCTCTCTGCCCCTTTTGGGCTCTCCTCCCCTCCCTGATCTCTCCACATGGTCATGGCCGGCCTCCACTCCTCCACTTCTCCACTCTCTCTCTGCCTCCATTACCCCATTAACTCCCATCCTCTGCCATGAATAAACTCTATTCTATACCATGTCTGTGTGTGTGGTCCCTCAGGGGGAAAGAGGTGCCTGGGCATGAGCCTGCCTGGGCACCCACTTCCCCCACACTGCCATGCCACACTCTCTAAACCCTTTTCTCTCTTTTTATGACCCCATCAGTCAGGGTTTGTATTTCTGCCCAAAACATCACAAACAAGAAGCAAGTTGGGGAGGAAAGGGTTTACTCACCTTACACTTCCACATTGCTGTTCATCACCAAAGGAGTCAGGACTAGAACTCACATGGAGCAGGAAGCAGGAGCTGATGCAGAGGCCATGGAGGGATGTTTCTTACTGGCTTGCTTCCCCTGGCTTGCTCAGCTTGCTTTCTTATAGAACCCAGGACCACCAGCCCAGGGATGGCACCACCCACAATGGGTCCTCCCAGCCTTGCTCACTAATTGAGAAAATATCTTACAGCTGGATCTCATGGAGGAATTTCCTCAAGGGAGGCTCCTTTCTCTGTGATAACTCCAGCTGTGTCAAGTTGACACACAAAACCAGCCAGTACAGGAGGGGACTGAACTTTGAGGAGTTTCTGGGGTTTGTTTGATTTCCTTTGTTTTACTGAACAACTTCTTTTAAATTCAACTTTGTATAAATATAATCTCAATATCCTTCCATCAGTAGACCTTACTCAGCCTCTTAGTACACCTTTGGAAATTCTGAATCAGCTCGATAGATCTGTAGAATTAAAATGTACCAGACTGCATTTATTACTAAACACTGAGTATTTTGATTGAGAGTTTGAGTTTGTGAAAATACATTCTTGGTTTAGAGCAGACAGCCAAACAGTTGGCTGCTACAGTCACATCTTCTTGGCTTTTACAACTTTTTAGGAATGAGTGAATTGCTAATCCCTAACTAACCCTGCTCAGAGCAGGCATGCTTGTGCAGGCTTTACCCAAAACTCCACTGCAGCCCCAGGGCAGAGTAATTCCCAGTTCTTTGGACGTAGGTTGATTTACAAGATTTTTGTTGAGGTTTGTCATGTCCTAGGCCCTGTTTAGAAGCATCAAAGCCACAGCCAAACAACCAACCAAAAATGTGATTCTCTGGATAACTTGGGCTCCCTGAGGGTGACAAGAAAAAAGTCAGAAATTAAATATGTTATTAAGATTCAGAACTGGAACAGAAAAGGGGGAAAGGCAGGATAATTGAGAACAGGGTGAGGGAGAGGGCAGCAGATGACAGGCTCTGGCTTCCTTGGGTGCGGGGCACACAGCTGAGCCTCAAACATCAAGGACTGGCAGGTCTTAGGAGGTGTGAGCTGCAGAAAGAAGGGTGAAAAGTGAAAACTTCAGCCCATTTGAGCTTCTGCAGAGAGTTCAGGGTGTCTCACCCAGAGAAAGGGTGCTACAGAGAGAACAATGGAAAATCAGGAGAGAGACAGACAGACAGACAGGCAGAGACAGATACAGGCAGGCAGGCAGACAGACAGAAACAAGGAGAGGGTGAGAGAGACAGAGACAAAGCACCTTAGGGATTTTAGAGCCCCGGGAAGGAGCTTGGAACAGCTCATATGTACCAGGAGTTCCAGATTAGGCTCTCGGTTAGGATTTGTCAAAGGGAAAATGAGAGAAATATTAATGAAAGGTAAACCACAAGCCCAGAGCTCTCTGCTCTGTGGAGGTGCTATAGCCACTCAGCTCAGAGTCTTCAGGCACGCTGAAGTTAAAAGTTTCTCTCTTCACACTAACATCCTGACAGCGAGAGTTCTCGGAGAATGTCAGAGAAAAAGAAGGATTTTGAAAAGATGTTCATTAAATACATACAGTACTCCAAAGCACTCATTTGCTTAATCGTGGGTGGGATTATTTGAACAAAATATCTTGTGCCCACGTGCAACTGAAGGCACAGACAGGGAGCATGTAAAAGTCTTTCATCAAGTTTGATGCAGAATCTCTCCCCAAAAACTACATGGGCATAAGTTCCCTTCCCTTCAGCCTCTGCTTGGATGACAACTGTGAAGAGAGAGAGAGAGAGAGAGAGAGAGAGAGAGAGAGAGAGAGAGAGAGAGAGGTGGTATGATATTTATGTGTGTTGTGATATGTGTTGTGGTATGTATAGTGTGGTACATGTTGTGTGTGTGATGTGTTGTGTGTGTTGTGGAGTGTGTCCTGTGTGTGTGCTGTGTTTGTGTGTATGGTGCATGTTGTGGGGTCTGTGTATGTGTGTGAGTGTGTGTGTGTGTGTGTGTGTGTGTGAGAGAGAGAGAGAGAGAGAAATGTGTGATGTGAGGTATGATATGTATATGTGTTGTGATGTATGCTCTGGTATGTGTGGTATGGTGCATGTTGTGTGTGGAATGTGTTGTGTGTGTTGTGGAATGTGTGCTGAGTGTGTGGTATGTTTGTGGTGTGGTACATGTTGTGGTATGTGTGCATTGTATGTGGTATATTGTGGTGTATGTGTGTTGTTGGGTGTATGTTGTGTGTGTGTATTGTGTATGTATGTGGGTGGATGGGTGTGTATGATGTGGTATGCATGGACTATAGTATAGTGTGGTATGTGGTGTTGGTATGTGTATGTACAGTGTGTGTGTATGTGTGTCTATGTGCAGTGTGTATGTGTTAATTATCCATCTTCTTTCCTCCCTGATGTGTCTGACCAGGTCTCTAGCAGGGACTCTAGAGAGACACTCCTGCTCAGAATTTGAAACTGAGAGCCAGCTCCCCACCACCATAGCTCTCACACCCTCCTCTCAAACTTGTGTGCTTTGTTTCCTTGGTTTTGGAAGAGAAAATGAGTGTGAGAGCTAGCTAAAACAACTGTATGGGAGGTCAGTAGCTTCAGCATCAATTAAAGGCCGTAAGTAAGAAGCATCAAATGTTGAAACTACGAAGGGAGGCCCTGACTGTGACGTGAAGATCAGAGAGTGCTTCTTTGGGGACACACACATGGAGCTGAGTTTTGAACAGTGAAGAGATGGTGGTTATGTAAACCCAATGTGTATACCAGGAGATGAAGTGCATTCCAAACACAGGTCCAGGCCGAGTCTTGGAGTTCTGGTAAACCAAAGGAGAACGAGTGTGGCTTGGAAAAGCAGAGACACTTCTAGAAGAGTCAGACAGGTCGTCTGAGTGTTGCAGTGAAGTAAATGCCCTTTTGTAAGAGCCCTGAAATGTTGGTTATCTGCTGCAATAATCATTATTGTATGTCTTGGTAGCCACATCAATTACATCTTATTATGAATCACATGATGGGTGATTAGGCCGTGCACTCTCGGTCTAGGCTGCTCTTGGGTCGCCTTGTCACAGGGTTAGCGAGACGCATCTCCAGAACATGCTGCTGGGCCACCCTGACTGCGAGTCTCATTAACTGAAGATCAGCGCACCGGCCCCAGAAAGACGACCTCAGGATTATGGCAGATGTGTGGCTGGGCAGGCAGAGTGTCAGGCCCCCGTGGCTCCTGCTTCTTTCGTCCAAACAAAGCAATAATTCTGTGATCAGATTCAGCTTCAAGTTGCAGGCAGAGCACCTGTGCAATGAGTCATCTGAGGCTCTTTGGACAAAGCATAGGGATGTAGAGAGGTGAGAACTGGCTCGTTGGTGGGATTTACCACCATTGTTGAGTTGGTGAAACTTTTTGAAGAGCCCACTGACATTTCCTCTCAAATAAAACCCTTCACAGGACTGTTTTTTACGAGGCCTGAATCCAGCTTCATGATGGGCCAGGTGCTTATCCATCACTGGCCTTCCCCTCTCCCCCAAACTCACAGATGCACTGCGTGTCCCCAACTCAGCCATCATCGTTAAAGCAACTCCCCTCTGCTCTCCTTAGCTCCCGGCCCACCGTCCCCACCCCCAGCCTCCCTCAGTATTGTCTTTACAAATACCTTCCCCTCAGACCGGCCTCCACACTGCCAAAAGATCGGCCTCTGCCCTGCATACCACTGGATGATGGGTCCTTTCCTCAGCCTGAAATCCAAGGCCCTTTCTGGACTAGCCCTGTGTTTCCAGTCCAGTCTCTGGCCCCAAGTGGCCCTGTGACAGCAAGGTGACTGAGTCTCCCTTCCTCTGCCAGATGTGCCTCATTGCCACACCTTTGTGTCCCTGTGTTTCCTTGGCTTTCCTGGCTAGAACTAGGGTTCCCCTGATCGATGATCTGGAAAACCGATTGTTCTGAGACCTAACTTAACAACGACCTTGTGTTTTTCATTTATCCTTATCATTCAGAGGAGAATTAGCTGTTCCTCTTCTCTAGGGCTAAGCGCTATGCTTGACACTGAGTTAAATGGTTGGGGCATGGACAGCATTTGGACTGTAGGAAATCTATGATAATATAGGGAAAAATACTAAAACCTCATTTCTACTTTTTTTTAATAATATGCTTTGAATTTAATTTATATGTTCATGCATGTCCTAAAGCATATTAAAAGGACAAAAATATAATTCATCAATAGTAGATATATGTTAGAAAGAAAAGGATCACACGGGGAGGCTGGCAGCCAGAGGAGCTGGGGCAGGAGGGGCAGGCTTGTCCTTAAATTCCTGTACCTAACTCACTGCGTGAGTTTTTAAGAGTGATGTATTCAAGCCAGGCATGATGTTACATGCCTTTAATTCCAGCACTCTGGAGGCAAAGGGAAGAGGATCCCTGTGAGTTTGAGGCCAACCTGGTCTACATAGTGAGTCCCAGGACAGCTGGAAGTATATAATAGAGAAACCCTGTCTTAAAAAAATAGAGTAATATATCCAATAGCCTAATTACATTCCTCCAGGTCCCGCTTCCCGACCACTGCACTACCTCTTAACACAGCTACCCTAGTGTTAACACAGCTACCCTAGTGTTAGCACACTTTGAGAAACACACTCAAGCTGTACCCAAGCCATATTAGACCTCAATATGAAATCAGGTATGAGCAAAGAGTACAAGGTAGGAAGAGGTTGTCTCCACACAATGATGAACAATGCTGTCAGCTAAACGCAGATGGCATCCACCTCTCCGGGACCTTTATAAAATGCCGGCATGCTCCTGGATCCTGAGAAGTAACTGATTGGTTCGAGATGGGTGGTAAATACATTTCTTTTCTTTTTTTTTTTTTTTTTTTTTTTGGCCAGATCTAGGTGGATCAAGGGTTGGTTTTTCTCTGGCACCACATAGCCTTGCCCAGGAAATAATAAATGTAATTTATCAATAAATATAAATTTCTCTCAAACATATTTACTGTTGATAAATGCTCAGAGAAGGGCAAGGCGGGCCCTTTTCTTCATGGTCCACTTTGGATATGTGTTCTCAGGTGAAGTGCATAGTCTGGGCCTACAAGCTCAGTGTGGTGGAGAAGAGCTTGAACTGATGATATAGTCAGGCGAACAGCACCAGTTCAGATGTGTTCTCTCTGTTTCTGAGGCAGCAGATTTCCAGAGCACGAAGTCCTTATTTCAGTGTCGTTCACTAGAGCGTGATACGTTTACTCACATACTGGCAGGAGTTGTCTGCCCAGAAACTTACATGCTTTTCAAGTAACAAATTAATAATTTAATTTTTCTAAATTGCACTGGGTTCTGAGTCCTCTGCAGCGTGCATTATCACCATTCATCTATATAAATAGCTTTTTAAGAAATATCTTATTCTATTTCACGTATATGCACGGTTTGCCTACATGTATGTCTGTGCACTATGTGTGTGTGCCTGGTGTAGAGGTCAGAAGAGAGAGTTCCATGCACTGGATCTGGAGTTACAACTGGCTGTGAGCTACCACCTGGATGCTAAGACTCTAACCTGGGTCCTAGGCGAAAGCAACAAGTGCTTCTAACCACTGAGCAGCCTCGCCAGCCTCCTTAGCAACTCTCCCGCTAATGGTCTCACGATTCCCGTTTCATTTACGAGTTACAAGACTCAGAGCTTTCAGAATTTGTCCAGGTTCCCACACATGTCAACAGCAGAGTGAGGAGCAGTGACGCCCACGGTTGCCTCAGTTTACAGGTGTGCGCTTTTACCACCCTGTTGCAGTAACTCTAAAGAAAAATCAGTCCGCCCAAAGAAAGAGGAAGTGAACATTAAGAGCTTTTCTCAGCTCTAAAATTCTAAAATGGTACAAAAAAAAAAAAAAAACCAAAAAAACAAAACCCCGAAGCATTGTACAGTTTGTTCCAAAGTCAGGGAATGAAGGCGATGTTAGCAGCCTCTGTGTGAGAATCTCTGTCCCCTGCTATCCAGTTGGTGAAATACCCAAGATTGGTTGTATATATTACATTGGCCACTAAGACATACAGATCATGCTATCCGTGGTCACACCAAAAGACGCCTGTGTCTCCATCACCCCCTGGGAATCCTTTCAGATGACATTGGTCACCATGGAGATTAGGGCCACATGAGACCTCTCCTTGTTTTCTTTGCCAAATATAGATTTTAAACAAAGTCTTGGTCTGGGAATTTTTCAAAATTGGCGAAGATGACTATTACAGCTTTTTTTCCCCCAGAAACATGGGCTCATTTTTTTTTTGGAACAGTAAAAACAAAATAGTGTCATAGCTGCACAGAATTCACAAGCAGGCAGGCAGAACATTCGTGACAAGTGTTCATTCCAGTCCTCCCCAAACAGACCGGCTCCAGCATAACCCTATTATGTTTCCAGACTGATTACGCCTTTATGGAGTTTGATGTTTTTAGCAAATTGTACATCAAATATGTATTTCCACAGGTTTCATTGTTTGACAGGATGCGGCTAAAAAGTTGCAAAGGGCCTAGAAGGAATGGCACACACAAAGGCTGTCCCTAAGACGAACATGGAGAAGAACAAGGCTCTACAAGGCTCCTGGGCATGGCGTCCCCAACAGCTGTCTTGGGAAAGGATATGACCAACCCTCCTTCGGCCTGACCCCTTTGGCTGACCCTCTCTCTTCCCTTTCCTCTTTCTCCTACCAATCTATCCACCAAGGGGGTTTCCTGAGCACCTCTCAGCCTCTGCCTTTTATCCATACACTTTTTCTTTTTCAGTGACCCCATCACCTCGCTCTAGTGTTCATCTCTACATACATGTCATGTCAGCTTTCTCAGGTCACGCAGGAACTCATCACACGTCCCTCAGGGATGGGGATGCACCCCGTGGAAGGGGTTGCTAGGTGCTACCATCATCGTGTGAACAATGTAGAGTGTGTTTACATGTGCGAACCTAGACTGAGTAAGTCAGTCATGCAGGGTACCCTCTCATACCATGAAAAGACGCAGTGAATGTATTATATACCCGGTGTGTAATGTGGTATCCTGTTGACTTAATAAGCAAACAGCATGAGCTTTGAAATGATTACCAAGCTGTAGGACAATAATCACACAAACCAGAGCCACAGTCCTTTGTTCCCATTGCCACGTGCACACTAGGTGTGATCGAGTGTGCTGCATCTTACAGGAGTGGCGACAGTGGGGTGTAGTGCCACAAAAAGGTAAGGGATGCATCGCACAGTGGCACAGGAGCCAAGACTGCACTAGGCAAAGCAGAGTACTTTCCCATTCCATTACAATCGTAGGAAACTAACAAACACAGTGGTCTGTCTTCGACTGAAACTGCGCATCATGTGACTGTCCCCTCATGGCTGGTCCTTACTCTGTGTGTCTGGGTCCTGTTGACTCTTCCTCCTCTAACAAAGACAGTGATCTCCTCTAAGAGCTTCCAACTTTGTCACTTCTTCCACTCAGAGGAATGGGGGAATGGGGAGATGTTTGTGAGAGGATAGATGAAAACATTATCTAGGTTATCAGCAAGTTCTACAACATGGAAACCATTTTTAACAACAATGGGTTGCGTACTTGAGGATGGCAAAGAAACTGGATCTGAATGCTCTCATCTCTCACACAGCCCTATAGATTATAATTGAGTGAGGCTATGCATGCATTTAGCATGTTTCATATAATAAACACACACATACATATACAAACACACACATACACATACACACACACATTAAAATAACACATTTTCCAACAAATGTCAGGTACTCTGGCTCTATACCTAGACCTTCTGTCCAGTGTGAGTTATTTCATGTATATACCTTGGTGAGAATAGAAAAATGCTTTAACACTTACCTTACACATGCAAGGTCCATCGCCACAGTGTGTGGTCACATGGTGTATTTAAGTGCTTTTCTTGCACTGCATGAATCTTTCTTTACATTTGACCACAGCTATGATTACTGAAGTGTAGGCATGAATTTTTCTCAACCTACTTTAATAAACATTCAACTTTCCCTCTAGCCCCCCAACCACCAGAGGTAGTGGACAAGAAAAGTTATTAGGACATGGAGGAAGTTGACATGTTTAGAAATAGTTTGTTGGGGTGTGTCCAGTCTGTGTTGTCAGGATATCAGCAGTTCAGTCCAGGAGCAAACACCAAATACAAATCAGCAGTTGTAGTCCAGTCCTCTCAGCAGACACCACACATGAACCAGCAAGGGCAGTTCAATCCAGAAGAAACCACAAGGTTTTCCAGCCTGCCAGAGTCTGTGGAAGCAACAAGAAGCAGCAGGAACCTCAGGAGGAAGTACTTTGGCAAGTTGCTTTCTATGGCATCACCACAAGAGAAGCTCAGCAGCACAATATAAGGCGAACCAATACATGCATGTCATTACTGAAGGCAGAGCAAAGCAAACCAATGCTCCCACTGTCTGTGGGGGTCACATTTATATTCCTTCTGGATATCACACATCCTTTCACGAGTCTGCTTTAGCAACACATCCTTTTACCTGTGTGCCCCAACAAAACATCATTTGACATGACTGACTTTCCAACCAACCAACCAAACAGAAATTTCCACTTCACTGAAGGGTTTCCCACATTGATGGGTGTTCTGTTCTCAACTGTGTGAATCCTTACCTACTTCAGGAACCAGGAGACAGGAGGACCGAAGGCTTTGACACACTCCCCACATGTGCACAGTGTCTCTGCGTACTGCACACTCACACGTTCTTGGCCTGTTGGAACCGCAATGCACAGCATCCTATGGAATTTTTATAGTCATTTTCAATGTTCTGGTCTTATTTATTTATTTATTTATTTATTTATTTATTTATTTATTTATATTTTTATTTATATAACAGCAAGCTCCCAGAACATTTCCTGTATCACGTCACTGTAGATAAGGTATCACATCTTCTGGTAAGGATGCCTCGCAGAGCCCTTTCCTCTGTTGTGAAGTTGACATTCACATCCTCAAAAGTTATGAACTCCATTTCTGCTTCCAGGCTCCTTTCTGTACCCACAGCTGCTCCTGGGGAGACTGTGGCTAAACCAAGGAGAAGGACTGTCCCAGAGACACACCCAACACTCGAGCCAGTCCTACATAAAAAGTTAAAACATACAATACATCACTGATAACTCTAGTCACCATTTTATGCTACAGAACATTACACATTAGTCCTCCAATATAACAATAGTATGTTTTGTGTCCAAAGATTCCCATTTGTTTAGGAGCTCTTCCTCCTGCCCTCCTCAGCTCTAATATCCTCTATTCTATTGCTTGCTTTTGTGGAATCAATTTTTTTTAAGCTTCTGCACATGCATCAGAACAAGTATTGCACTGGCTGGCTTCCTTCATTTGGTGCAATGTCTTACAGTCCCATTCATGTTGCCAAAAATGACAGGATTTTGTTCTCCTTAAGTCTGGATAATATTAAGTTATGTGCTGATGCCACAACTTCTTTATCTATTCATACGCCATTCACAAGACACTTGGATTGATGCTATACCTTGACTATTATTAAGTGTTGCTATTGATGTGAGAGTGTAGGCACATCTTCAACAAACTGATTCACTTTTATCAAAACACTTGAATTCTTAATTCATAGACTTACCATCTGCCAGCTCCATCCAAACAAACATATATTTGTGTCTCAGAGATTTTTCAAATCCGTGGTTTATTCAAGTCTGCTTTACCAATATCAAAAACAGTAATTGTTGACTTCAAGGAAAATCGCTTACAGTTTGGAGGCAAAGAGGTGCTAAGTTTGCTACTGAATATGACTGAGGGCTGAATATGACTGAGGTCTCTTCCCATCCCATCCCTGAAGGCTTCCATTAAGCTTTAGGTGTGGTCCAAGCTTTCCCCAAACATATTCAGGGGCTTCTGTTGCCACTGTGAACTGGATTCTACACGTGACTACAGTTCTCTATAGGATGTTGGGTAGGAGAGAGGCTTCTGTCTGGAGATTAGGGATACTTGTGATCCAGAAAACAGGATAAATCCTAAAGCATACAACCTAGAACATAAAGAGCGCGGGCCTTCCAGAGCTCTCCAAGAGACGGGACATCGCCTCACTCAGCAGGCTCACACAGAGAACGCTGCCGGGGAAGAGCAGAGCATGTCCATACTGGCTGGTTTTGTGTGTCAACTTGACACAGGCTGAAGTTATCATAGAGAAAGGAGCTTCAGTTGGGGAAGTGCATCCATGAATAAACCCTTTCCTCTCCAACTTGATTCTTGGTCATGATGTTTGTTCAGAAATAGAATTCCTGACTAACATAGTGTCTTAGGCAAAGCTGTGAAACAGGGCAGAAACCTGGAAACCTGAAACCATCTGCTCTATGCTGTCCTTCATAAAACAAGCCGCAACGTTGAGAGCGAGGTGGGACCTCGACACTTCTGAAATCGTCAATGTCAAGCCTGGAAATTCTTTGCAGCACAGGGGTTAAATCTTGAAGCAAGGCCATTCATTCAAATCCCAGCAGCGGTTGCAAGTTATGTGACTTTGGCTAGGTGACTGAACCACTTTATTTTTTTTTGTTCCCTCATTTATAAAGTGGGAAGACTACTAGCTTCCCTATAACTTTGATGCTAGCATTATAGGATAAAGGGAGAGAAAACTTCTCACTGGCTACATAAGCCAAAGATGTGGCCACAGGGGACAAGTTCAGATGATGGAGAGGCCCAGATTTCTGACCCACATAAAAATCAAACTCCATACAGGGACCAGCGTTACCCAACCCTTGCCTATGTCCCCATATTTTTTCCCACAATTCTGCTGTCACTTTTAGACCTACTTTGACTCCTCCATCCTCCACACATCTGCAAGACCTTTACCTATCATCTTCAGTCCCCATAGACTCCTGCCTCAGCAAATCAATGCCTCACCAGGAGAATCAGGTCCCTGGAGGTGAGATTCTGCCACGGTACTAGTAGGCTTTTCTCCCACAATCGGTATTCAGGGTTGCAATTGTCATGTACCTAATTGCTATTTAGTGTTAACATCCCCCATTAGAATGCAAGGTTTCCACGAAAGGAAGGAAGTATATTTCACTGATCTATCACTAATACCTTGTACAGTCTCTGATACATGAGCAAATGTTCTTAAATATTTGGCAGGTCGGTAGAAATAAAGATAAATATATGGGTGGATGCATACATGCATAGAGAGGGGTCCTTTGGTCTTATTTTAATCATAGAATGAAAATACCAAAATTTTGCTGAAGGATAAACCCCTACTTCCGCTAAGGGGTTGGTAGTTTGAAAAAATAAAAGGTCTCTTTTTCAGGGCTGGGGCGATGGTGGCTCCCAACCATCTGTAACTTCGGTTCCAGGGGTTGGACTCTCCTGACTTCCACGGGCATCAGGCCCTCATGCAGTACACATAGAAGCATGCAGGCACCGTATTCACACGCATGAAATGATAGATAACTGAATCTTTTCAAAAAGTCACTTGTTTCTAAGCATAAAGACTTGTACAGACTAGGCTGCCATCTCCTCCACTGGGAGAGTGGAGCCTGCTGTTAAGAGAGGCTCCTTGGAACCAGGCTGTTGCTGAGTCCTTGGCTTTACAACTGCCCCACCTACTGGCCAAGATGTGTATTTCACAAGGGATAAGAAGCAGGAAGCAGGAGGTGAGCAGGGCGCCTTGCTTTGAGTGGATCCTTCCCCCTGCTCCAGCATCCCTCGGAGAGCAGAATTTACAGGAGCACTGCTGCACACTGCTGCAAAGTACTTATTAAACGGGAATCCACATCTTTAGAAAAGTAATCTGGATTCGGGAAATTATCGTTTGCTGAGTTACTGATTAACTCAGTGCCGAGAGTTGGGTATCAGCTTTAAAGGCTGATTGCTCACACCACCTATTCACACCACAGGCTGAGTCTAAGTGTACATCCTGGATATATATTCTTAGAGACCAAATTGTTGGTTCCATGGGCATGTTCAGCGATTTTTAAAATATGTAATTACACTCTGCCCGCTTTCGGTGGGCGCAGGACCACACAGCCGCCTCCTCTCGTAGTTATGAGTCTCCGTAACCTCTCACGTGTGGTAGCTGAGCCCTTGCCTGAGAATATAGAGGATGTAGGGTGGGGATGGGAGGACTGGAGAGGCAGGGTGGAGGCAGGAGATCAGTGGCTCCCGATATGACTTCTGGTCCATCACATGTCATGTCTGCGATCTCAGCCAGGCACTGCCATTTCCCTGAGATGCGTTCTTTTCGAATATAAAAACGAAAGGCAATGACATCAGAAGTGCTGGTGTTCTCC
Source organism: Apodemus sylvaticus (assembly GCF_947179515.1). NCBI lineage: Eukaryota > Metazoa > Chordata > Mammalia > Rodentia > Muridae > Apodemus > Apodemus sylvaticus. The sequence continues at coordinate 13,700,373 of NC_067485.1, forward strand.
TCATCTTACTCACAAGTCAGTGATGCAAAGGGAGCCAGTCCCTGCGTGGAGTTGGGCAGCTATGAAGTGCAGGAGTTAGTACTTACTCACAGTCCCAAACACCCAAGGCCAGGTCCTCTGCACTCACCAGGTACACTGGAAAACTATGCAGCACATGAGCAGATACCGTGTGTGTCATTTTCAAAACACCAGGAGCCTTCTTGTCGGTCACTCTCTACCGTTACCACTGACCCCTACTGCCCGCAGCATCCACTAGCATCACCACCAGCCAGCATCAGCAACATCAGCACCTGCCAGCATCTGCACCCACCAGCATCAGCATCCACGCCCACCTCAGGTGGATCTAGAGGCTCAAATCCTTTTGATAGTTTCTGCTTTGCTTAACACCTGTCTAAGAGATGAAATAATCCTCTTTACAATTAGACCAAATAAAAGGGGTTGCCCCGGGCCACCCCAGCTGGATATAGGGGTCCCTGGGATGAAGGTTCTCAAAGTCCAGGTGGGTAAGGATTTGGCAGTGACAAACAGAAACAAACACAGAGGCAGTTTGAATATGAGTGTATTTTGCAGTTCTCGAGCAGGGGATTTTATACATTAACATGACACAACTCTTAGAAAAATATATCCAGCAAAACAATTGTGAATATCAACAAGAATCACTCGGCACAGTAAAATACACAAATCATTTAACCATTACAACTCTGAACTACATGTTCAGTGAATCACAAACAGAACAGGCAACATCATCATCAAAATATAACAATTCTAAAAGAATATGTTCAACAGGGCAGTCATCCAAGGCTAGTGGCATATTCCCAAGAACAGGTTAATAAATCTTTATGGTCAGTGCTCTCAACCACTGAGCTAACTTTCCCGCCCCTATGGTCAATTATTGCTTAGCATCTAATACCTGATTTTTTTTAATCAATCTTCAAAGCATAAATTTAAACTATTTTAATTTTTTCTAATTAAGGCTTTCTTTACCATATACCAAAACCCACCTCCGATGACACACGTGTAGCAATATGAAATTTTATTGTTGGGAAAGTTTTTATTTATCATAATAATTTTATAAATAATTTGAAAAGTAAAGCATTGGTTTCCCTGGAGAGAAGGTCATGTTAGTGGCCCATCTCAAGGGGTGGTTTCGTACCCATCATTCTTGCTTAATTAAGATCATTGTCTGGGCTACCAGGAACCTGTAGGTAAGGAAAGTAATGAAAGAGAACAAAACAGAAAAATTGCCATGAGAATTATGGCGCAATTGTTTTCTCCAGCCGAGAGTTCCACAACCAGTTCCAGGAGCCCTCCTTCTTTTGAAGTCTAATGCCTCAGTCTGTGGAACTTGTCACACAGATTCTACTGGCGTCGGTGTGGCAAGGGGGAGTGGAGGTAGTGTTACATACTTTGAAATCTTTAAATTCTACTAAATAATGCCGCCAGGACAAGCAGCCTGTGCCCTGACCCTTCAGGAGCAGAAGACTTCATTCAGGAGGCCCAGACGCTTCGCATCCTGTTTATCTTCGCTGTCTCCAGGTTGAATTCTCCTCCATTTCTTGCCTCACTTCATGCTTCTCTGATGTCATTTAAAGTCACACTAGCCAGCTGTGAGATGTGGCAGGGTGCACTGCCTGTTCCTATCCTCGCCTGCACGCTATCCTGTTCTTTTCTCCATTCATTCATCAAACATTTGCAACATCCTACTAAGTGCTCACAACATCCTACTATGTACTTGTTTATGGAGATAACATCTGGGGCTCTCCAGATGAGTAAGACACAGAGAGGGAGCAAGAGGAGAGCTTGAGATAAGACACTTGGGGCTTTTTGCCTGGACTGCGCCATTCTCCAGTTGCAGGACCTTGGGTTACGCAACACACCTAAGATGGAATTTGCTACAAATCTATTGCTGGCATTTAAAATTTCTACATACCTGGAGCTAAGTGAGCACAGTGTTAGGTGTGTAACTGCATCACAGCATCTATCCTCCCAGACCTCAGATCTGGTGGTGCTCCGAGCACACTCTCTCTACACCTAGCAGCAATCCCTCAGTATCCACAGGGCTTAATTTCAGGACTCCATCTGACCCTGAACTTTGAGAATAATAACATAAAGTGGCATCTTATTTGCACATCACCTGTACAACGCGCTCCTGTATCCTCATTGAAACCATACCTCGCTTACTAAAAAGCACCGACACAACATTGTTTTAGAGGCTGTTTCCTGGTTGCCTCCAAACATCTGACAAGAAGCAGGTAAGTGAGGGGAGACTGACCTTGGCTGATGGGTTTGTGAAGGGGGAGGTGTGGGGATGCACCTTCTGACTGTGGTAGATGCTCCAGGCGTGACTTCCTCTCATCTTTATGGACCAAGAAGAAAGCCCACCAGACATGGGCCTGGGCTTTGATCATGAGGTTCCTTTCCTACCAGTAACCACTCCTGATGATCCCACCCTCTATAGCTCCATGGCTCCCCAAACAGTTACATCAACTGGGGACAAAAGTTTAAACCCTGTGAACCTCCGGGAATAGCTCATTTCCAGGTCGTAACAAATACAAATGCCGTGTTAAAGAGTTTTAGTTAGAGAAAGGCAACAAGAACTAGTCTCTGGATTAACACTTTTTTTCTAGATATAACAAAGCAGAAGTGTTGAATCTGAAGATGCTGGACCAGCGAACCTAGGAAGCTGGCCACACACCTTAAGGATATCATGTCCATTAGGGATAAAGCCTTGGACAGCATGTTGCTCACAAAGTATTATTTATTAATGTGAGCTGCGTCGGGAAGTAGGACCAAAGCCAAAGATGACAGACTAGAATGTTGTGTTTCATTTCCATGTGTACATAGAATGTATATGGATGTGCGTGTGTATAAATGTTCTGTACATTTGTGTCTGTACATGCGCATATATGTGCATGTGTGTGCGCATATATGCCCATGTATGTGTGTGTGTGTGTGTGTGTGTGTGTGTGTGTAGAGTTGGTGTCCCTGTCTTCCTTGATCAGTGTCCACTTCATGCAGGGACAGGATCTCTCGCTAACCATGAAGCATGCCACCTCTGGCTGTTCTAGGAATCCCCCGTCTCTGCCTCCCAGGTGCTAGGACTACAGGCAGTCACCATGCATGCCCAGCTTTTATGTGGGTTCTGGAGAGCTGGACTCCACTCCTCACCCTTGTGTGACAACTCCTCATCCACTCAGTGGTCTGCCACGCCCTCGGAGAGCTGTGTTTGACTATGAGGCATGGAAGAGGGGAGGGTTCCCCATGGATGTCTGAAGGGCTGAGTACAGGTGGGGGGGTTGCCTGTGTCCTGTGTACCCCTGGGGGCTGGAGATGAGGTGGCAGGTGAGAATCACTGCAGCAAGCTCTCTGAACACTGCTGCAAACCCCTTTAATACCCTCCACCCGGGTCTCCATTGATCCTAAGAAAGCATCTCTTCTAAACAGCAGTTCCCGATTGGCTGGTATTGTCTGCACCAGCAATCCTTGGTCTCTCAGGCCTGCAGGAGATGCCTTTGTAGCTGCCCTGCCCCTGCCTTTCCTACTGCAGATGGGGATACTAGGGTTTTGCTGATTAGCTGATTACTTTCTGTTTTGTTTTGTTTTGTTTTGTTTTGTTTTGTTTTGTTTTGTGATTGTCAACTTGACCCAAGCTAGACAGAGGGAGCCTCAGTTGGAAAAACACCTCCATCACATTGGCCTGTAAACAAGTCTGTGGGAGAATTTTCCTAATTAATGATTGATGTGGAAGGGCCCAGCTCACAGTGGGCAGAACCACTCCTGAGCTGATGGCCTTGAGAGGTATAGACAGCAGGCTGAAGAAGCCACGGGGAGCAAGTCAGCAAGCAGCCCCGCTCCATGGCCTCTGCACCAGCTCCTGCCTCCAGGTTCCTACTTCAGTTCCCACCCTGACTTCCCTTTACCCTGAACTGACTCTGAGCTATAAGCAGAAATAAATCCTTTCATCTCTTGTCTGTCAATCAGGGTGTTTATTACAACACTGGTAAGCAAGGACAGAAAAGTTGCAGGCAATGATGGAAGAAGTGGGCTACCTGTGGGGTGTGGAAGGGCTCAGAGCAGGGCCTCAGATGGTGGCCTTCAGGCGTCAGGGGTGTTTGGCATGACTCTGATGGCTGGGAGTGCTTGAGGTTTATGATTAGGATAGCAAACACCAAAAGACATTTTAAAAAAACTCATAGCAGTTTCCACACAATGCTAAACAATGTGTTCCTATTTGTGGGGCTGAATTCTACATCCTCTTCATTTCTGTGCTAAGATATTTCAGATACTAGTGTAACCAGGAGGCCCCTGGGAGACAGAATGAGACCTCCTTGGTGGTCTACCCAGATTATTCCCAGGGTGTAGCCAGACCTAGGCCTCTGCCGCCATCTGCTGTGCAGGTCCTGTTGCAAACACTCAGTTTGGCTTGGCAAAAGACACTGTGCTCCAAACAGTAACTTAAAACTGAAAAATGGGCCTTTCTTTCTTCCCCAGAGCACCATAGTACAACACTGCTGCGCATTGCTTAGCAGTGGGAATCCAATCTCAGGAAGCCATCGTTAGGGGTTTTACTGTCGAATTATGACAGCACTTAAGCCTAGAAAGCTACACACATAGGCTGTGCAGTGTGTTACGTGGACAAAGCCTGATGCCCCAGGTCAGTGGTGAACTAAAAACCACTTGTGACCAAGCCAAGCAGGAGAGAATAGGGTCCAATCAAAAGACATTGAAAACAAGGTCCAATCAAAAGACATTGAAAACAATGGAGATGTGAGGTCACCACTCTTACATCATTTGACTATAAACTTTGTTTTTTTTAATTAAAGGAATTAAAATAAAACACTCTAAAACAGCAATAGAAGATATAGTCGATACATGAACTAGTGAACTGTCCCTCAGTGCTAAGTATTATATGTTGTATGCAATTGTGCTTGGTGTGTTTACAACTGGCAGCTCACTAGATTTGTTTACATAGCGTTGCCATAGAAACGGCCACCATATACATAGTTCATTACTGACCAATATCTGTATGGCGTTCATGACTATTCCTTCCATTTTTAACATAAAGCCATGCTTTGAAACAGTGAAGCAACATGCTTAAGGCCACAGAGGTGGGTGGGGTTGTTTCTGACCTCAGTTCTATGCAGCTCTCAAGCCCATAGTCCTTCCTCCTACTTGATGCTATTAAGAATTGAAGAAGCCGGGCAATCACATCCACCCACCCTCTCCATTCCTGGTCCAGCTGCTTCCTCCTGAATGTCCCCTGTCCTGTGTCATTACCCATTTGTTTACCTCCTCACCTGACTCCTCCCCTGTCCCCACCACGTCCCATTTCATCTTCCTAGGGATGACACCTGGAAGCTGAGTGGGCGACGCAAGCCTAATTCTGGAGAGAAGAGAATAGTGAAGAAGACAGGAGGGTGACAAAGTGACGATGACAAGCCCAGCAAAAGCCCTCGCGGGGTTGACAAGGTTTGCTCAAAAGAGATCAGAGATAGAAACACCACCCCGTTGCTATGATTTTAGAATCGCAACAATTGTCTCTGATTTTAGAATCGCAACAATTGTCTCTGGTTTTAGAATTGCAACAATTGTCTCTGCTTTTTCCTCTGGCAAGGAGAAAGCAAAAAGTAATTTCGCTGTGCTGGGGAATATGTGGCAGAACTGGAAATCAGGCCAGTGCCACCTGGAAAGCTGTAGTGCCAGATGGCAGGGAGCCAGGCTCCCAGAGAAGCACCCTCTGGGAGTCGTGGCTGGCATCCTTGACCCAGGTAAAGCAGTGGGTCCTGAGGGCAACTGAATAGGAAGTAAATGACTATCTATAAATTCTTTATTCCAGAAGCACAGGGCCCCCACCTGTCTGTTAATATTGCATTATGTTAGCACGGCATACTTAATGCACCTGAGATGGGCAAAATTCACTTAAGGGTCACAGAGAGAGGATCCACGTTTTTTTTCCATCACATTTAAAGGTTATAACTGGAGCTCTGTCTGCAGCAGGCTTCGTACAACTGTAAGGACATCTCTGTGTGTGCACTGCTTCCCAGTTTCCCAGTGCAGGGCTTCACACTGTCAGCTGTGGCCAAGGCGGGGAGATGTGCACAGTAGGAAATGGCAGATGTGCTAGACCGGGGGTGAGTTAAGAAACTCACATCCTCTAGACCTCTGCAATCTCTAGACCTTACCTGACTGTATCCTACAAAGCCTCTCCCTGGTCTGTCTGTCCACAGAACAAGCCAGCTTCTGAGCTCTACTCCCAACTCAATCTGCCCTTTTGGAAGTGCTTTCTTGAAACAGTAATCCTTCCTTTAAAAAAAAATAAATAAAATAAAATAAACCTCCTCCTCTGGCTGTTCCTCTTGGTCAAGGGCACTACTCCCAAGTCAGAACCTTGGCAGTCAACCTAGAACCCACCTGTTTAAGCCTTGAGATCTGTAACGGTGGATCTCTTGTCAACTTGATGGGAGTTACAAGCACTGTGGTAACCAATTCCCCGGGCATGCCTGTGAGGGGCTCTCTGGATTGGGTTGAGGCAGGAAGCTACACCCTGAGCTGGCTGGGTCCCTACCTAAGATCAGCTGAAACGCCAACATCTGTTCTCTGTTTACTGGCTGCGGATGCCATGTGACTGGTTCTCTCCTGATTCTGCAGCCATGCCTTCCTTCCCATGAAGAACTGCAGAAAACGTGAACCAAGCCAGCAACCCCTTCTTGTCTTCAGTTGCTACTTGTCAGGGATTTTGTCACCACACTGAGGACCAAGGAAGTAGCAAATACACAGTCCTACTGGCCCCAACCCCACAGCTTCACCCTCTGCTTAGACCCCAATGTCACCTTCCTGGACATAATACAGCCAGCTCCTTCTGGACTCATACTACATACATACGTAAAAATAAATACACATGTGCACACAGATGTAGCAATAATAAAGAGGAGGAGGTCATGAATTCAAGGCACAATGGGGAAGACCATGGAAGCGTTAGGGCCAGGAGTGGTGGAAACAGTATAAATACAGTACTCATGTATGAAATTCTCAAAACCAAAAAGGTGATTATGAAAACAACAACAAAACAACAACAACAAAACAACAACAACAACTTTCACACAGTGAGCTGTGCTTTAAGTAAAAGACGGAGGGGGGCAGCGGGGGGTGGGGGGGACCAGCTCCTCACCTTCTGAAGTCTGTTTGCCACAGAATCCCTTGCAGTGACGGGTCTTGGCAGCATGTCAGAAAGGATATTTCAAGGTAGACACTAATGCGTTTACACACATCTCTGCACTCAGCAAAAGGTTCCACTTGTGCCCTCCAGGCTGTGCTACCTGCCACCAGGCTGGCAGCTCAGAATGAGTCAGCCATTGTCCCGGGCTCTAGGACCAGAGTGGAATCAAAAACCTGAAGTCTTACATGTTTCCTAAGTTCAAAGCCAGCAATCAGTAGAAGGCAGAACAGTGGTGCTCCCGTTCTCAGAGATCAAATGCCCCAGCCGCCGACTAGGGAATAGACTTTATAGACTGGGAGGAGGAAGATGCTTGTGAAGATGGGGGTGCTTGTGAAGGGTAGTAGATTAAAACTCTTTGTGCTGTAACTCTGTCCCCACTCAGACAAGTGCAGAGAGCCTTACAGAGCCCAGAGCTGGGCTCCACCCAAGGGAGAGCTGCCCATAATGAGAACACTAGTAATCTTAGTCTATCCACCCCTCCAGAAAGGACAGGGGTGGGGCTGGGGTGGGGGTCTCACAGGACAGAGAATGCGGAATGTTATCACAGTTTCCCAGAGGTACAACAGCCAAGTCCCTATACCCATTATGCAGACCAGAACGTTTTAGTCACTTGTATAAGGACAGTAAGTGCTAGCAAAACACCTTAGCTCTCTTTGATCCAAGGCTTTTGAGATTTACACCGTCCTCTACCGCCTACACGGAGAGGTGAGGTGGCACAGATATTTCTCAGCAAAGGAAAGAGAGCCTCCTAGTGGCTACTAATGTTATTTCAAGTTAACCAGCTACCTTGAAGGTCCCCATAGGGATGTGCCCATAGCTTCACTAGAGGGCGCCAGTGCCTCCGGCATGGTCACATTCCATCCAGGACGTGCCTGTGACCAGTGAAAGCCCTCTGAGAGCCAGGCTTTTTCAGCAGAGAGCTTGCCCTTTTCTTTCCTTCTTTGTAAGCCTGATCTTTCAAGCACATAGCTACCATGCAGTCTGAAGAATGGAAACGAGCCTGGTAGAAACTTCAAACCTCTCTGGACAAGCCACATACTAAACACAGATTTCTCCAAGTCTGCCCAGGCACCTGTTTCCTCAGTCCCACCTAGGGGCTCTTTACCATGCATGTTCTTAGGCCCTACACCACCAACCTAGGGAATAGAAACTCACCTGCAGCCCAGCGACCACATCGAGACCAAGTATAGAAGATTCTAAAGCCAAAGAACTGCAAAGATCTGTTGTTGCATCTCAGCCCTTAGACTGGCTTCATCTGGTCATGTTGGACTCCCCCAAAGTACACAAAGAAGAGTGAGGTCAGATTTCACCCCAAATGTGTCTGGACCCCGAAACCACCTGAGCCCTGCTCAAGAACTGGGGTGTATAATATAGGAAGCACTCCTTAAAGAGTAAAACTCTTGCATCTTGTCAATATTCTCTCTCAACCACAACCCAAAGACCTCAACAATAAGGTGTATGTGTGTGCACACACATGTGTGTATGTGTGTGTTTCTTGATACTTTTCCCAGTTAGACACCCAATACCCTTGCATTGGTTTTAGAAGTAAAACTATATTTCCTTTAGAATTATAAACACAGATGAATTTGGCGGTGGTTGACATGGTCTAAATGTGTACTCCAAAGCTGATGTGTTGCAAACGTAACACACAATGCCATGGGTTGGTGGTGTCTGGAGGTGGTTATCAGGATTGATGACATTGTGACTCAGTGCTCCAGCTGGGGCATTAGTGGCTTTGTAAGAAGAGAGAATGCTGAACCTGCACCCTGGCCCCATCTCGCCAGTGGTGCCCTCTCTCCTGTTAGTGTGAAGCAAGAAGCCTTCACCAAATGTTGGTGTTACATCCTTCCATTTACCAGCCTGCCAAAACATAAGACAAATCCCTATCATTATTGGAATATGCTTATTAATTCTTTGAGAATTCATACACCTATACAATGCATCTTGATCATGTTCATCTCCAGTCCTCCCCTGAACTCCTCCCAGATCCACCCCATTGGTGGCTCTCCTAACTTAATGTCCTCTTTCATTTTTTTACTCATACCAAGTTCAACTTAAGAAGACCATATACCTAGGAGTGTGGGGCCATCCCTTGGAGCACGACTGGCTGAAAAGCCCAGGCTCTTTCCCCAGAAGCCTCCCTTGGCAAGAGCTCCTCAGCCAGAGTTTAGGGATTTGTGAGCCTCACACCCCCCCCCAAATCACCCATATTCTTTATAAGTTATCCAGCTTTGCTTGTATCTTATCTTAGCAATGGAAAATAAACAAGTACTGGCCTACTTATAAATATTTTCACTCCCTAGTGACTGACTGCCTACTGTTGAGGGGTTCCTTTCTAGAACCTTCCAATTGTATTGTGTCTATTCCTGTAGTATTAATAGGATGGAGGCATAGAGTCCTTTGTCTATCAGCAAACAGTAGGTGAGTTTTGAGTTATTTATGCCCAAGGATCAGAAGCAAAGGGCAGACAGGTCCTTTGTAGTGAAAAACACAACAAGAGGAGAGGAAGAAGAGATGAGGTGTGGACTCAGAAGCAAGGTAGGAAGAGCTTTTTGAGCAATTTCAAAGTGGAATTAGATCCCTGTAGGGATGTTGCTGTGAGTTCAAAAACTGTGTCCCTCCCCTAACTCTCTCTCTCTCTCTCTTTCTCTCTCTCTCTCTCTCTCTCTCTCTCTCTCTCTCTCTCTCTCTCTCTCTCTCTCTCTCTCTCTCCCCTCCACTAGGCTTTACAGGGACACAGGCTACAGCTTCTTAGAGTGTAATTCATGATCCTATAGGGGTGACATAACAGAATGTGGTAGGGAGCAACAAAAAGGGAGGGACAATGGGAAGCGGTAATTCTGAACACACAGCAGCCAAAGAGAATGTCACTGCAAGAGCTCAGTGACCTCAGGGTGCTGCCTCGGGTGACCTCATCGTAGACTTGGCTCTGAGCATACGACACACATGCTTGGCACAGCACATGCTACGCCAGCAAGCACACACAGAGCTTGGCCCAGATTTGAGACTCTAGCACGTTATGAATCCATGTCTTTGCTGTACACACAAAGTCTTCTCCTCTTACAAAAGCGCATGAATTTAATTATAGGAACCAAAGGCCCCTAACATGTTCCTGTTGTCTGTCCTTAGCATGTGGCACTGTGAATGGCACAAGACCCTCTGCTTTAACTAGGGCTAGTGGAGTACGTGGGGCTGAAGATCTAACAGACACAAAGCCCTGAGCTCAGTCCCAGCACAGCAGAAAAACCAGCCATGGCAGCATCTACCCATTCTGCCCATGATGCCAGCACTCCAGGCCGGAGGAAGGAGAATGAGAAAACAGAAGCCAACCTCCACAGCTACTTTGACACCAGCCTGGGCTATGTAAGACACTTTCTCTGAAAAAAAAATATAAATTAATGTAAATTGAATTTACTTTTAAGTTGCTGAATGGAATTTTATTAAAAAAAATTGTTAACTGAATGTTGACATCATATTAGGTTTTCTAGCCATTTCTGAAATGATCCTAAACACATCTCCACCACGTCATAGTACATATTTATGCTAAGCTGTAGCTTAAGAATTAAATCCAGTTCTCATCTCTGAAATATGATGATGTCCTATATCCTATAGCACCAAATATATAGCCAATATTTAATTCTTTATATAAAAATAACCTCACCCACCTTGCCGTCATGCAAATTTGCTTTCATCTGATTAAGGATAACATTTTATGCAAACAAGGAATAATTTAAAATAATTTTCTACACGATTTGCCATCAGTAAATGTTTGGTTTGTATATCTGTTTTATTAACCCATGCACCTGGGGCTGTGTGTGGTAAGGTTTAAAAAGTCCCACCCTAAACAGGGTCACAGCAAAGGGAGTCATAGGAATGTGTCTAATCAGAGGTGCAGGTGCGCAGGGCTGTCACCATGGTGTAGAAGAAACATGCCCACCACTGCCTTCCTGAACCCACTAGAAGGGCAAGTACTGGGAGGGGCTTCTTGGTGTCTGCTGCTTTGGGCATTAGAGTCTCTTTTCTTTCTCTGTTGTGTTGCTTTAAGGAAACAGGGTGAGTTCAAGACATAAATGATGGACAGGCAGAGGAGCATTCTCCTGGGAACTCATCTGACACCAAAGGGCGGGTGGGCAGACAGACAGACAGACAGGGAGAATCAGATCAGGTTCAGTGGAGTCAAGTGGAGATAAATTATAGAGGAGCAGATCTGAAGTCCATAAAATTTGGTTCACACCAAATTACCATGCATCTATGCAACCTCATAGCCGGGGGCTGTGTTTGAACCTGATAATTATGAAATGACTTTAGAGGCCATGTGACTGCATTGTGTGGCTCCTTGGGTACTCACTTTAATGAGCTTGGAGGAAAAAATACAGTGGCGTTCCCAACCTTTATTTTCAGTAGTAAGGCTTTTTCAACAAATTTATTTATACTCAAAGAAACATCTTGTCCTGATTATTATACAATGTAATGGCCGTCGCATGACCCAACTACACCCGTAAGTACATACAATCATTGTGCGCCAGTTAGCGTGACAATGAGCAGATAACTGAGAAGGGTTAAGTAAATAATACAGTAAATGCTTTGTCCAAAGAAACTGCAAATGTACTTGGAGTAAGAAAACAGTGGATGGTGGGAAATGCTGAAGCATTTGGGGTTCACAGGTGCAGTAATGGAGAAGCCCCCATTTTGGTGGCACTGGTGATGGGTTACACTGGTGGCTCCCAATCAGCCCACCAGGGCAGACTTCATACTTCCGTGCGGCCTCTCCCTTTGACTTTCCTGTCCTTGAGGGACAGTGGGCAGTATGCTGTGTCCCTCCTGAGCCTGGGCCTTGAATCTCAGCAAGTGCCATGCAGGAACTGACGGAACTCTGTAAAAGTCTCTCTCCATAAAACTGCTGCTGTGTTGTCAGAGAGACCAAGGCAGGACAAACTGGAGACTCAGGAGGAAGGGCAGAGGAGTGTGCGGCTATGTGTGCGGCTGTGTGTCTGTGCGTCTGTGTGTGTTTCCGTGTGTGTATCTGTGGGTGTCTGTGTGTGTGAGTGTGTGTGTCTGTGTGTAAGTGTGTGTATGTGTGTGTTTGTGTCTGTGTGTTAGTGTGTGTGTCTATGTGTCAGTGTGTGTATATGTGTGTTTTTGTCTGTGTATGTCTGTCTGTGTGTGTCAGTGTGTGTGCATGTCTGTGTGTATGTGCTTGTATCTGTGTGTGTGTCTACATGTGTCCCTGTGTGTGTGTATGCCTGTGTGTGTCTGTGTGTGTCAGTGTGTGTGTGCGCATGCCTATGTGTATATGTGTTTGTGTCTGTGTCTATGTGTGTCTGTGTATGTTTGTGTGTCTCTGTGTGTGTGTCTGTGTGTGTTTGTGACTTTGGATGTGTGCATGAATGGAGTCTTTACTCATAAGAAATCAGCCACAAATAAACCTTCCAAATCCACACACTTTGATTAACTTGAATACAAATACATCGTGTTCTCATCTGCAGGCTTCCCACTCTTCAGTCACATACACACCTACTCACTCCTTCATGTACTCGCTCACACTGCACACACTCTATACTGATCTATACTCTCAGCCAACCACACAAACAACACAGAGAGACATACATCCACACTCTATACTGATCTATACTCTCAGCCAACCACACAAACAACACAGAGAGACATACATCCACACTCTATACTGATCTATACTCTCAGCCAACCACACAAACACATACACAGAGACATACATCCACACTCTATACTAATCTATACTCTCAGCCAACCACACAAACAACACAGAGAGACATACATCCACACTCTATACTAATCTATACTCTCAGCTAACCACACAAACACACACACACACAGACATACATCCACACTCTATACTAATCTATATTCTCAACCAATCACACACACAGAGAACTACATCCACACTCTATACTAATCTATACCTCTCAGTATACACACACACTATACTAATCTATTTCTCTCAGTCACACACACAGACACACATACAAATGAGTAGACATTCTATATTAGTCTATACTTCTCAGTATACACAAACATGTACATACTCTATACTAATAAACTATACCTCTCAGTCAACCATACACGCACATACACATATGCATCCACACTCTATACTAATGCATACCTCTCAGTATACACAACTATACTAATCTATGTCTCTTAGTATACACACACTCTATACTAGTCTTCTCTGTATACATACACATGTACACATTCTATATTAGTCTATACTTCTCAATATACACATACATGCACATACACTCTATACTAATCTATACCTCTCAGTATACACACACACTCTATACTAATCTATATCTTTAGTACACACACACACACACACACACACTCACTCTCACACTCACACTCTCAATACTCTGCTTCCTGACTGAGCATTAAGTGACACCCTTGTTCTTCCGTCTCCTTCAGCCTCTGGTAGGGACGCTGGGCTCTATTCCTTATCACCCCCTTCTCTGACCCCACTGTCTGTTGGTGTCTAGACTGAACAGGTCTCTTTATCTCTAGTGCCATATTTACATAGAGGGCACCTCCTGCCTGCCCGCTGTGATACTTCAAGCCCTGGCTCCTCCTGTTAAAATGACCTTGTAGCTGTCACAGACTTTAGAATTCCTATTCTATTCAGCAGGAGCACCATGTTCTACCACTGATGGGGGGACTTCTCTCCTGTAACTATCTAATTCGAGTGGCCCTGACTGACAGGACCCCCTTCTTCTCATCCATCATTCAGGAGACTGGATGGCTTTCATCTTGTGGCCCTATGTTCTTGTAGGGCAGAACTTCCCAGCCTGTGGGTTATGACCCCTTCGGATCAATTTGTGACAATGAGAATACATCCCGTGTATCAGATATTTACATTATGATTCATAAGAGCAGTGAAATTATTGTTATGAAGTAACAACAAAAACCCTCTGTGGTTGGGAGTCACCACAACATGAGGAATTGTGTTAAAAGCTCACAGCATCAGCAAGGTTGAGAACCACTGGTTTAGGATCTTAAAGTCCTCTGTGTCCAGCGCTGATTGGGAAGTGTGTACCAGGAAGTGCCCTGAGGTTGTTCCTGCAGTTTACATGCAAGAATTCAGCACTCAGTCAGCACAAGAAGCAAGGCAGACTGGGAAATGCTATTCACACACAGCTTGTCCATGTTCTCTTTAGAAAGTAGGCCATGGGGATAGTCACGCAGGGCGGTTGCATATTGTCATGGATGTGGGGAGGTGAGTATATGGCTGGTATACAGCAACAAATGCACTGGAAGGCAGAGCAAGAATTTTACAGGGAGAGACTACTAAGGCTTTAGCAGGACCGAGGGAAGGTGCTGTGTACCCTGAAGTCATTTTTACTGCTTCACAATTACCTTGTGTTCTGGCTTTGTGTGTGTGGAAATATCTACATGGGTGTTTATATGTGTCATGTGTGTCTATGGGTTCTAGCATATGTATGTGTGGTCATATATTATGATGCGTATATGTGTGATCCTGGCGGGGTATGTATGTGATCACATGTGTGTGTATAGTATCTGTGAATATATGTTTCTATATGAGTATGTACATGTAAAGTCATAGTCATTGATGTGAGTAGCAATTTTTTTTCCATGGCCACACATGTGTGGACATATGTATGTGGTCACATGAATAATTACATGTGGTGGTCACATGTGTTTGTGTGGTCTAATGTGTGTGCTTCTGTATGTATTGTTGTGTGTCATCATATGTATGTGTAGTCACACACATGTCTATGTGTAGTCATATGTGTGCAATCATGTATACCAGTATGTGGTCATGGGGATGAGTAGTCAAGCTTTTTTTTGAGGCCATGGGTATACATATATGGTTTTGTGTGGTCATGTGTGTGGCCATGCATGTGAAGTTCTGTGTTTGTATCTGTGTGATTACATGTGCTTGTAAGCATGTGTGTGAGGACTGCATGGACGCTCCACAGGTTTGAAGAATGGTTCAGCCTGGGACTTGAGCATCACTTTATGAGGACAAGAAGGTGACATACGTTCAGTAGTAACCTATCGTCACAATTTGAATTTTGATCTTTCCCCACCCATACATGTACACGATACTTTGTGTCTCAGTCACAGACAGCTGTGAGCCACAGCTGTCCTAAGGAGTGGCAAGTCAGTGGCCTATGATATAGTCAACTTAGAATGAATTCATTATCTGTAGTGGCTTATTTCTGGTTGTCAATTTAACCCAGGCTGGAGTTATCACAGAGAAAGGAGCTTCGGTTGGGGAAGTGCCTTCATGAGATCCAGCTGTGGGGCATTTTCTCTATTAGTGATCAAGGGGAGGGGGCTTGTGGGTGGGGCCATCCTTGGGCTGGTAGTCTTGGGTTCTGTAAGAGAGAAGGCTGAGCAAGACAGGGGAAGCAAGCCAGTAAGCAGCATCCCTCCATGGCCTCTGCATCAGCTCCTGCTTCCTGACCTGCTTGAGTTCCAGTCCTGTCTTCCTTTAGTGATGAACAGCAATGCAGAAGTGTAAGCTGAATAAACCCTTTCCTCCCCAACTTGCTTCATGGTCATGATGTTTGTGCAGGAATAGAAACCCTAAGACATTATCATAACCCCTTTATAAGCCTAGTGTATGTAACATGAATATATAATCTATGTGTGCACCTATGCATGATACACTAGCATCTTATTACAATGTTCTTAATGAAGCTCTGGAATTTTATTCGCTCTCAAATCTTTAGTGCACAACTTTTTAACACCCTGTGTAACTGTGTAACAAAACTGGAGGCACACATACGGTATTCATTTTCATCGTGTATCCGGGATGGTTGTGCTGAAGAAATGTGTCAGCACAGTGTTTGAGTTAGTTCTGCATCTTTCCTGGCCAGTCATCTCACTGAAAAGACAGCAGGCACTATTCAGACTGAGGATTCAGCAGACTTGTCTTTAGCTTGCCTCCTCCAGGGGAAAATGACCTTATCGGGTGCCAGTGATGAAAATATTTGATCTTTCGAGTGAAAATCAGAATCTGGGAGAATCTATGTCCACTACCAGGAATTTGACAGTTTCCCAATAACTAAATGTTCATCACAGGGGGTGGTGCACGGAAACTGTAGCCCTCAGAAAATGAAATGCGTCCACATCTTGAAGCTCTGCAGGACCCAATGAAATAATGTTTCAAAATGACCAGTGGGTGACCTTACAGAGTCATGCACAGGGAAATAGCAAGTAAGAGAAGTTGATGGGTTTTATGTAACCGCATAAAACAATTCAGGAATAAGATCACAACCTAGAATTTGAAACTATTTGTCAATTTTATGCTGCAAAATAAAGAATATACAAAATCCATCTGCAAAGGGCTGTTAAAATACTCTTTCTCCATCCCAACACTTGAGGCAAATGCTGTAGTGGGGTTGGGAGTTCAAGGCCTTCACCGGCTACAGAGCAAGGACACAGACACTGTCCCAAAACTATGGCTCCCTCCCATCCTAAATGTGTAAGACAAGCTTTTCTCTCTACACTTCCTTTACCTTAACACGACAGATTAAATGAAAAGTGGTGGGGACACAACCCTGTCTCTTACTAACCGGGGCATGAACGAGATCTGAACAAAAACTTCAAAACACCACTCTGCCATTAGCTTGTTCTGTATTTGAAAACTGAAGTTGCTTCTCATGAAATGCATTGCAGGCTTGAAAATCCCTTAAAATAGCCACTGTATGATTTCATCAGTTTCAATAGTCAGCCTAGCAGATGTGGATGAATTTAGTTTGCAAAAACAACAGTAAACATTAGAATTAAATAGTAAATACTAATATATGCTGTGGTGGTTTAAATGAGAACTGTCACCAAGAGGCTCAGGCTTTTGAATATGTGCTTCCCAGTTGCTGACACTGTTTGGAGGGACGCTCCAGGATTGCTGCAGGAAGTGTGCCTGCCACTGGGGAGGATTTTGAGAGTTCACAGCCTCTTCCTGCTTCCAGTTCACTCCCTCTCTGATTCTTGTTTGAAGGTGTGGCCTACCGGTTTCCAGCCCCCACCACCAGGCACCTTGACAGCTGCTTGCTTTCCAGTCAGAATGGACTCGTATTCCTCTGGAGCTGTAAGCCCAAATAAACTCTTGCCTCAAAAAAGAAAAAGAAAAAAGAAAAAAGGAAAAAAGAAAAAAAGAAAAAAGAAAAGAAAGGAAAGAAGAGAAAAGAAAAAGAAAAGCCTTGGTCATGGTGTTTTATCACAGCTACAGAAAAGCAGCTAATACACATAGTAAATATAAATATCAAAGCAGTAAGTAAAATAGTAACAAATGATTTTAGGAATAATATCCAAATGTTTACGAACTATTAGTGAGATAGCGCTAGGCATCCTCCAGGCAGTCTGTCTGCTCTTTAACTGTAACGACTGTCACACCAGCTCCTCTCCTTTCTGTAACTTATGAGAACTAACCGTGCTGGGGCACGATCCAAGCCCCAAGGAGAGAACTCAGCAGAGGGGCAGAGGGTTGGCCTCGGCCCTGCCTGAGTGGGAAAAATAAAAAGACTCTCCCCAAGTGCAGCGAGGCTGGAGTGGGTGCAGGTGCTGACGTCAGTGAGATGCTGATCAGGAAGCAGAAGTTTGTCTTCATAAATTTGCTAGATCCTTAGTGAAGCGCTCATGCTGTCCCAGGCTGGCACCAGCACCGGGAAGACACAGAAGGGTGACGGGGTGAACGCCCCTGTGCACTGCCTCCAGGGAGGTGAAAGGCTCCGTGGCTTTTCATAGATGTGGAAGCCAGCTGCCTCGGTCGACCAGCTGCCTCGGTCGAGATCTGCGTTCTGTCACTTGGTGCACCTATGCAGGATGTCTAAGGTCTCTGTAAAATGGGACAATAGTACTTACCCTAGGAGGGGGTTCTGAGCATCAAAACCATTAGCACGTGTAGCCAGAGCCAGAACGGGTGTCACAAGATCAAACATTTGGGGGCTGGAGAGATGGCTCAGCGGTTACTCTCCTGATGGTCTTGAGTTTAAATCCCCGCAACCACATGGTGGCTCACAACCATCTGTAACAAGATCTGACGCCCTCTGCTGGAGTGTCTGAAGACAGCTACAGTGTACTTACATATAATAAATGAATTTTTTTTAAAAAGATCAAACATTTATTTGATCTTCATCAATAACTCTTTTCCTTACTTTCTCCCACGTATGTTTCTTTTTTGTTTGTTTGTTTTGGTTTGGTTTTGTTTTTTCGGGACAGGGTTTCTCTGTATAGTTCTGTCTGTCCTGGAACTCACTTTGTAGACCAGGCTGTCCTCAAACTCAGAAATCTGCTTGCCTCTGCCCCCCTAATGCTGGGATTAAAGGTGAGCACCACCACTGCCTGGCTCCATCTACGGTTCTTGTAGTTGAAGTTTGATATCCAATTTCCTCAGGCTGCCTTGACTTACATCTAGACAGCCAGACCAGAGAGGCATCCTCTGGTCCATAAGTTCCTTCCTTAGCTTTGAGCACAGTCTCATGTGGACTAAACATGGTATAGGGAGCAGAGACGAGCATCAGATGGCTGTGACGGGAGCCTGAGAGAGCCGAAGACACTCATCTGAGCTGCCACGATCCATCTGGTGAGTTAACTGAGCCTGAGTCCCCTGGTTCCTGGCTGTTGGCCCGCACCTGAAGCTGAGGAGCTATTATTTGCCCAAGGTGAGACCACGTAGAAGTAATGGCGTGTGATTTCCACTTCTGGCGAGATGAGAAGAACAACTTGTTCTAAAATCTAGAAGCAGGAAATTCTATACCGGGAAACTGTTTTGTGCACAATGCTACCGTAAGTACTTATAGTATCTGTCCATCCATGTGTGTGAGGTGTACAGAATATCAATAAATATTTTTGAGTAGACTTGGATCCCATCCCTAAGATAATTATTATCTATATTTTTCTAAAATAAAATTTAAAAACAGTGATACGAAATACCTCTGGTTCCAGGCATTACAGGATGAAGGAAGCTTAACCAGTGCCCTATGATGATTTTGTTTAGCCTGCATGAGGCTCCTTTGAAACTGAATATCTTAATACTACCAGTAGAGGGCGCCAGTGTCTGCAAAGCAGTCTCTTTCTAATCCTATCTTTGGCCCTGCAGCAGTCAGAGGGATACAATTGGGATCAGATTTCTCTACCAAGCCTGAAAGAACTAGGACGCATGGCTGGCTGCACACCTCCGGCCCTGGGTCATAACTCAACGTACCGCGTCACTTTGAAAGTACAGATTGGTCTGATGAGCATGGACCTAACCCGTGGAAGGTTCTTTTATCTTTTGATAACCCATAGGTATCAGTGGACGCTGCTGAGAAGGGACTGTTCACTCCAGGCAATGCTGGATTTACAGGATCTGACCATAAGTCCCCTTATCTGCAAAAGAGAGAGAGCTCCTCTGAGCCCTGAG
This sequence comes from Apodemus sylvaticus, assembly GCF_947179515.1. Classification (NCBI taxonomy): domain Eukaryota; kingdom Metazoa; phylum Chordata; class Mammalia; order Rodentia; family Muridae; genus Apodemus; species Apodemus sylvaticus. The sequence continues at coordinate 13,719,995 of NC_067485.1, forward strand.
GGGTCCCGTGTAAGCAAATATGCTTGCTGCATGCAGGGGACGCTGGGTGTAATAACTTAGATTCTCCTTAAGGAAAATCCTCCAACAGAATCCGAGCCAGGGTGGCTATAGGGCTTCTAATGCCACCTAGTGACGGGCTTGTGGTGACAGTAATAATTGATTAAATTTGCCATAGTTTCCAAGGCTGTCATATTCATTGTTGTTCGATTCCGACAAGAGTCCTGTGTAATTAGTGCATTTTTACAGTTAACGGTGCCAAGTTAGGGTTCAAGGATCGTTCCTCAAATGAAGAATGAGAAGCAGCTCACAGTTTCAATTGCCATTCAGAGGTCACTGGGGCCGGCCCAGCCCCTGGGAGCCGATGGTATGAGAGCAGGCTCTGTAGGCTGGGAGCCAAGCACGAGCATTGTGGGAGCCGAGCGAGCATTGTGGCTGCTCACAGACTTCTCCCATCTGGCTCCTGAGCTAGCTCAGGAAGGTGGGCCAGCCCCAGCTCCTCTTACAGAGATGAGGCAACTCTGGTTGGGGAGAGTCGTGCAAGTTGAAGTGGCCAGAGTTGCAGAACAGGATGCTGACAGAGGAGACAGAAGCACTGGGGAACAGGTGGAGAGCATCAAACGTCCAAGAAGCGCGGCCCCATCAGACCCCTTGTGTGACGGTGTAAGCTTAGCCTCTCCATTTACAAAACAGAAAGACTTTTCCTGCCCGCGTTATAGGCTTACTGTTTTTTTTTTTTGACAAGGTAGGATCTGAGTGGGGCAAAGGGTGTGAGAAAAATATTTCCAAAGGCCAGGGGAAAAATGGCAACCTACCCTACCCACCCCAAGAAATATCTTCCCTTTCCAAAAGTAAAGGAAAGGGAGGGGCCTATTCAGAAATGCCAGATGCCTCCACTATATAATGCCATCTAGTCAGGTCATGAGGACAGGGAGAGATCAGTTAACGTTCATTTTTAAAGGGTGGTTAGTCTTCTTATAACATGGTTTGCACAATACAGGCAACTGTCATAGTGCAGTGAAGGGCTGGAGTGGGGTGAATTTGGCTTTATCCTATCCTTTTCAGCTGATGTACACGTACCTTAGTCCGTTTTTCCATTTTCATAACAATAATCTCAAGGCTGAGTGACTAAGAACGAAAGAGGAATGCACTCAGCTGTGGAGGCGCAGCTCTGGCGCCTGCTAGGGCACCTTAGGTGGGGACGGAGGTGCTGTAAGCCTTCCCCCCCACCCCCCACCCTGGAGATCATCCTCGGAGACCCATCCCCGGAGACCTCATCTAACCCCGACTACTTCCCAAAGGCCTCTCCAGGTTCCATTAACTCATGAAACTGCAGCAGAGGAGGAGCTAAAAGAGGCAGGCTTCCAGAATGTTCAGAGAAACAGAAAGAACAAGGCATGAATAGAGAACTGGAACAGCAATGCATTCTGGGGCGAGGCCACAGGGCCGGGCAAGTCTAGAGCAAAGCCGCCAGCTGGGGGCGCTCATGGGTGGGGCTGACTGGAGAGAATCTGCAGGGCTGTCAATCACCTCTGCTCCAAGGCAAAGGGATGAGCAGTTGGTTTGGGGGGGCGGGGGGGGGTGGAAGGACTCACAGGGAGAGACCAGTTGACTCCCAACTATACACTCCAGAATGAGACACTCTCCAGAGTAGCGACATCCACGACATCCAGCTTCAGAGGACGGCTCCACGCTGTCTCCATGTCACCGCTCTGCTTTCTCTGATGCAGGCTCCATTTTCTACGAGTCTTTCTTTATGTGGTTTTATGCACTCGCCTATGAGCCAGTGATTGTCTAGAGAAATACCCATCTCCCTCCGACCATCCTGAGTCCACCACTCACCTCGCAGCAGGAGGAGGATGTTTTGTCTACACTGTAGTCTCTGAGTGGTGCAAGTTGCTACCTTGTGGGACACTCGGTGGAAACTGAGAGTGTATGGTTGCTTTTCTGTGGCTGTGATAAAACCCCAGGACCGTGCAACTTAGAGAAGAAAAGACTTTACTCAGGCTTACGGTTCTGGAGGGGTAGGAGAGGCCATTGCGATGAAAGTCATTGTAACAGGCATCACGCATGGTGGCAGGGGCAGGATGCTGAGAGCTCACATCCTCAACTTCAAAAGGAGGCAGAACAAACTAGAAATGCAGCGTGCCTATAAGATGCTCAAATGCCCCCATCAATGACATGCCTTGCCCCCTGAGCCTCCCAAAACAGGGTCACTAACTGAGTACTGAGTACTGAGCACATTCAACTTCCTGAGCTTATGGGGACATTCACTGAGTACTTAGTACTGAGTACATTCAACTTCCTGAGCCTACAGGGACATTCACTGAGTACTAAGTACTTAGTACTGAGTACATTCAACTTCTTGAGCCTACAGAGGCATTCACTAACTGAGTACTGAGGACATTCAATTTCCTGAGCTTATGGGGACATTCACTAGCTGAGTATTGAGTACATTCAACTTCCTGAGCCTATAGGGGCATTCACTGACTGAGTACTAAGTACTGAGTGCTGAGTACTGAGCACATTTAACTTCCTGAGCCTACAGACACACTAAGTACTGAGTACATTCAACTTCCAGAGCCTACAGGGACAGTTCTCATTCTGACAACCCCAGGAATCTATCAGCAAAAACAAACAACTAAAAATAAAGCACCCCTCAGCTGAGGTCAGCTACTACTCCATCCGATTTTGTGAGCTTGACTAATCTTAGAGATCCCCTACGGATGTGGTAACTGGTCTGTTCCTTATGTCATTGTATGTAATGTCTTCCATGCCTATCCATGTTGCCACAAGACATGGGGATTCTTTACTTTTGAAGGCAGGGTAGTATTACATCACATGTACCCCTCTTCTCCGTAATTTCTCCATCAGTGGATAATGAGGCTCCGTGCCGTCCGTGCCTTTTAGGAATGGCACTGCAGTGTCAGGAGATAACTCAAAGAGTCTTGGCTGGGTTCCTTTGGCCTGTGAAGCAGAAGCGAGATACCTGCCCCCTTCTCTAGCCCTATTTTTAGCATCTGGAGAGCGTTCCTATCACTTTCCACAGTGGCTGAGCTCTCTCTGCCCCCACTTCCTCGGACCCTCACCGGCGCTCACTCCAGTCCCCGAGGTCTGTTGTGAAAATGGCAGCTGAGGTTCGAATCTGCAGTGCCCCTCACAGGTTCAAGTTTATCAAAACTCAACAGCCAACTTGGGCCAGTGGAGAGAAGTCCCGGCTAGTGTGATGGGGTCACTAGGTGTGTGTCTTTGGAGTTTGGGATCACTCCTGGTTCTCAGTGGCCCCGCTGGTTCCTCCTCCGCCACACACTCCTGCCAGCAGGAGCTCCATCCGCCATGCTGCCTTGAGGAGAGGATGGAAGCCCCTCTGGATTAAGCTCTCCTCTCTAGAATGTTGCATCAGGTCGTCCGTCACAGTGACACAGAAGTACCTGGGCATGTGCTAGCCGGCCAAGAGGAGTGACGTGACACCTCACTGTGGTTTCGATGTCACTTAGTGATGGCTAGCGCTTCCGAGCAGTTCTTCACATGCTTGTCTGCTGTTGTCTTCAGAGAACTGGTGATGCAGGTCACTCTACACCTTCTTCTTGGGGCACGCTCAGGGGAGTTTCAGCTATTGATGAACACCCCAAAACTGAGTACTTCAAAATGCAATGGTCCAGCTAAGCGTGATGGTGCATGGTTGGGACCCCGTACTTTGGAGGCAAATCAAGGAGGATCACCTTGACTCCAGGACCAGCCCAGGCTATATTATATAGTTCAAGTGGAGCCTGTGTTAGCATTTCTTCTAGGTTCCGCCCAAAAGTTAGTTACCTAGCAACAGCCAGGTTTGAGCTGGCTTGCTATAAAACCATTGGGCTCTCTCCTCCTCTCCCTTTCTCTCTCCCTCCCTTCCTCTCTCTCTCCCCCCTCTCTCTCCTCTCTCCCCTCTTGTTGTCCTCCTCCCTTACCCCTCTCTTTCCATATGTTCCTAGCTGGCCTCCTCCCTTCTTCCTTTCTCGTGTTCGGATCCTCTCCTTTCCCACGCCCCCTTCCCATGTCCCAAATAAACTCTAGACCTACCGTATGGTTGGTACCTGAGTGAGAGGGGTGCCTCAGCACAGGCCGCTAAGGCACCCCCTCCCGCCGCATCACGCCACTCCATTATAAAACGTATCAGCCTGAGCTACAAAGTATGACCTTGTCTCACCCAGCTGTCTACCTCCTTGGGAAAAGGAAAAGGAAAACGAAGAAACAAAACCTAAAACAGCAACAAAGAAACAGCATGTGGACAAGCGGCGGCTTCTCCTGAGCCCACAGGCTCTGTGGTACACCTTTTCCTGTCTCACCTAAGGTTGCTCTCAGCCTGCAGTCAAGCAGGAGCAAAAGCCCAAGGCTGTTTCTGCTCTCTTCGACCACTTGTCGTCTACAAAGATGGGAACGAGACGAGAGTATGGATCTGGAATTGCTCCAGCAGTGACAAGACCAACGAACTTTTTTCTGTCACCTAACTGCCCAGAGCCACAGTCCTGATCCCTATTTGTTAGCTAAGTGTGGGAGCAATCTCTTAGTGGGGCGTGGCAGGTCACTTGTCTGGGTCCCATGTACAGAAAAGGCCATTCCAGCTGGACTCTGAGCATTAGAGAAGAACCTCTTATCCCAGGCTGAGTCCTGGATGCTTAACATCAACAAAGAGTGAAGACCTTGGAACAAGAAGACCCCGCCCTGCCTTTGTCGTTTACATAAGAGCGCCACATCAAAGAGCGCGGCCCACCCACTCATTGATGCCGCCTCAGCTTGAATACACTGCAGGTGTTTGCGGGTGTTTGGCTGGCTGAGTAAATAAACCTCTCTAAGACTCAGTCTCTTGTTTGAAAAATAGTAATAACAGAAGTAAGGTCTATAGTCAGAAAGATGGTGCCGAGGTTTGACCCCTTGCTATGGGCCTTGAAACCCCGTGTGATCTGACCTCAACACGTCTTCCGAGGTCATTTCAGATGCTCAGATTCTATTCTCCAGCCGCCAGTACCCGGCTCAGTTCCTCATCCTCACAAAGCCGCTTTTACAAACCAGATGCACACGGCCTGTTTCTACTGTTCCTCCACCAGGTCCAGCCATGCGTCCCGGGAGAAGCATCCCCTGTCCTCTGGGTCAAAGGCGCTGTGTGCCTTTCTCCCTGGCCCTTTTCACTGGTGGTGTTGCCGATTTCCAATTACTTATTATTTAATCTTAGCGTTCTCCAACTCAGCATCCGCTCTCAAGACTAGGTTGCTCCAGGGATAAACTGGCCCAGAATTTGGGCCAATGTCTGGTGCAATAGGTGTGCGGTACACACTTGGGCCTGCGCAAGTCAGCGGATGGACGCCCGACGCGGTACATTGAGGCTAACAACACTCCTTTCTCATCTCCTCGGGCACAAGTAACCACTTATTTAAGTGAATCAACAAATGAATGAGCCCATGAAGACTGGAAGCGAGCTATCGCCCTAATTTGTGGGAGAAGACAGAGTCGGAGATGTAATTACGAAGCAATGAGCGAATGTCAGAAGAATTTCAGCAAGTAAGGGCAGCAGTTCCCCAGCTGTCCCGTCTCATTGTTCTTAAAATAAAAGGATCTCTGCTGATGAGCAGAGAGGAATAAAAGTCAAAGCCACATGAATGGAAAGCCCATACCCCAGGGGGACGGGCTGGAGCCATCTGTGAGTTTACTAGGAGCTGTCATCGCTGAAGCCATGGAAAGTCATGAGAGTCCCCCTCAACCATCCCGGCCTCGTGGAGCCAAAGAATACCAGTGTCTTGTCGTGTCTGCAATTGATCTTCGTCACCAGCTCCTCTCTGCACATTCTTCGGGAGTCGCCTGTGGAACTCAAGCCAGATGCTGCCAGAGAACATGAGGGCAGCCTTGGGGTAGGAGGGTTGGTTCATCACACACCTGCCCCAGGAGCATGGTTATGGGGGGCAGGAGCCACTGCAGGCCTATACTACCGTGTAGCTGTGACTGCCGAAACTTGAACCTCCGTTCTAATAAATGGGCCTAGGATAAGCCTTAGAAATCTCTAATTTGTGCCCGGGATGCAACTGAGTAATGAGCCCAGAGAGAGAGAGAGAGAGAGAGAGAGAGAGAGAGAGAGAGAGAGAATGAATGCTTCAAGTCTTAGCGATTCAGAGCCGATGGGCATCCTGTCTGACCCTGAAGCATGGATTAATAGAGCACATCCTGTCTTTATTTTTGAACTTGATATTGTGTGCACTTTGACTCTGGAAGCTCAGTGCCCAAGTTTTGCAGATGCCCTTGGAGACTTCTGCATCTGATCCTGTTCTTTTCCCTGCCCCAGTCCCCATGGTCCAGGTAACAGTCTCCTGTTGAGAAGGGCACCTTCTCATGTAGCAATCTTCCAGACAGATTGGCTTTGTGCTCAGGCAGACCTGGGCCTCAGTCTCACCTTTGGCATACCCATCCACCTAGTGTCCGTGAGCTTCCATTTTCTCTTCTGAAAATTTACCGTGTCTTGTGTATCTAATCAAAGCTTTTCCAAGCTCTGCCTGTATCAGCCACGGCGTCCAGCCCTGGGTGGCTAGCAGGACCAAACTCTCAAAACCCTAAGGAGCTCATAGTGAACGAATGAGACCCACATGGGAAGGGACCACAGCATGCTAGGGCCACAGCAGAAGCCTCTGGAGCTTCTGAGGGGGATGCCTGCAAGGAGAGAGTCACTTGAGAAACAGCAAAGGAAGGAGAGGGCTGTAAGGGCAAAGAGTAGAAATTACAGAGACCAAGTGGCAGGAACTGGCATTGTTTATGGATAGAACGATTGCCCGGCACACAAGCAAAGAAGGGTAGGGCGGAGCCAAAGATTGAGGACTGGAGACAGTAGGCGTATGAATGATATATCTCATATAGACATTGGGGGAGGGGTTCAGCTAAGCCACATAAACTCTCAGGTAGTCATACCACTGTCCCTTTTTCCATTTGACCCAAACCAATAGATAGTTAATGCTTTCTCTCTGACTGTCCCACACAAGCACAGTCAGATGACGTGTCCAGAAGCCCAGAAGCTACATCCCTTCCCCACTCCTCTTTCCAGAAATCAGACGCTTGCCACAGTTGCATTCCCAGCGGCTCCCAGGCAGGAGATAAGGACACAGTCTCCTGCTCCCCGTCCCTTCTGTGTGCCAGGCCAAGCCTGTGGACTTGCTTTCAGTTTTTTCATATTTATAATGGCTGTGGGGCAGGGGAGGACTGGCTTGAACTTCTGGGGGCCTCTGTGAAGCTGCCCATCCCAGGGGGTATTTAACTTTGTGCCCAGCAGTTGTAATTCTGGGGCAGCCGAGCTGCTGGGATCAGGTCCCCCTGGCTGCGATGACAGGCCTTCAGCAGGCACTGTAATTGCAGAGTTAAAGCTACTCATTTTCTTCCTGGCAAGCTGTAGTTAAAGAGGTGCTAGCGGGCAGCCTGGTTGTCTGCAGAGCAGTTGATCAAAGGGCTGGAGGCATCTGTTCTGTCTCTGTTTTCTTTCACCACCCCCACCCCCACTCTGAAAAAAAAATGGTTAAAAAGTAATCTATGGAAATGAATACCTGTCCTTCTCCCGAGGCTACGAGGCAGCCGCACATTAGAGATATTAAATGTGCAGAGAGCGTTCTTTACACGCTGGTCAGTTTGGGAATGAGGAGGTAGGAGCTTGAGAGAACCCCTGGGTGTCAGTTTCCATTAGGACCTGTAGGGGAGTTTTTACAAGATTAGACCTGACTTTTCACACACGGAGGATTTGCTGATGAATATTAAAGCCTCCTGCCTCCAGCTCAGGATGGTCTCCATGACCCCTACAATCTGAACTCAGCCATTTCTCCCCAGTGTTCCTGGGTCCAGGGCAGAGACTGGCCTTGCCCAAGATCAGTGCCTCCCCAAGTTGAAGCGCTTGCCTTTCAACTAACTAGACAAAAAGAAGAAAAAAAAACAGTCTTAAAATATGCTTACTTCTTGTCTAATTTGGAAAATGACAGAGAAGAAAGGCGATTAGACACGAAAATGGAACTTCCAGAGCGAGGCAACTGCTCGGGGGCCAGGGGGTGGGGAAGCAGTGGAGGGGGAGCAACTGGGGGGAAATGGATTGCAGTCAAGGACCCCCCCCCCCCAGAAGACACTTCAATTTAAAACAACAGAGCAAGCAAAACAGCCCTCGCCACGCGCTGCCTGTGAGCCGTCTCCCCGGCCCTGTGCTACACACAGGTCTGTGGCTGGCTTGAAGCTCCAGCCCTGGTTTCCATTTGCACAGCCATTGACACATCAAATTAAGAATCTGCTGCCCACGAAGCCAAGAAAACAAAGGATGGGATCCAGAGTAGATGAAGGACTCACAGTGCAGAGGTTTAGAAGCAACGTGTGTCCCTTGCAGTATGCAGGCGCGCAGGCGCACACGCACGCACATGCACGTAGGCATGCACGCACGCACGCACGCACACACACACACACACGCAGGAAGCCCAGATTTCATTAAGCCCTCTAGTATGCCCAGGGAGGATCTGTTCCTCCCTCGAATTTCCAGGTTGGCCATCCCAAGCCATTACTTTTCTGTTCCCTGTCACCCTTCTTGCTTTCCAAGTTCCCTCTGGAAACTCAGGTTGAACTCAACTCTACACCTTGTATACAGGGAATCTGGTCATGTTCTAATCATTTTCAAACCGCATATGTTTCTTACAATAGAATTCCCTGGGTGATGCCTTGGGACCGAATTTTCTATTGCAGGTTTGAATAGACAGAAGGCAGCTCGCCACCACACCACTGGTTAAGTACCCACGACCTCATCACAATGAGTTCTACAAGGATTTGTCAACACGACAGACTAGATCCTGGCACGCAGTTCCAAAATGGCCCTGATTTTGGACAGGTCACTTCTTTGCCCAGCTCAGTGTTCCGGAGTTAGAGAAATAGGATGCAGGCACTCACCTAGTCACCATCCTCGACTACTCGACTACTCCTCAGTGAGCTTAGTTCAAGGGACAAAGACTGTCTGTGGCCTTCCCAGGCTCTGACTGGGCCTCATAAAGGGGAAATGAAGCACACAGGCCTGGGGTGTGGAGATGCTCACTGGTGTCCCATCTTGCCCTCAGCCACACCTACTTCCAGCCTGCATGGCACTCACTCACAGGCGTAACTGAACTGCCTATTTGTATGAGCCACGGAAGTTCATATTGTCACCGCGCTGTGCCAGCCCCGTTTAGCAATGCCATTGCATATGCCAGGATCCTGGTCCATGCATGGATTAGACAGGTCAGTTAAGTTCCCTTCTGAGAGTGGGCCTGATTCTCTCTCAGGAGGAAATCATGACAGTTGGTTGTTCATGATGTTCTGGACCTCTGCTGGATAAAGCTGAGTGGAATCACCCTACTGTTGGACATCCGGCTTGAATGGGCAAGTTTGGGGCCTTGTAACCTAGTCCCCACACTGCGTTTTCAGTCATTGGCTTAGATTTGAAGGGGAATTCCCTGTAACCCCTAAGTGGCATGCTGCAAAAACCATCAAAGCGTCTCCTGACCCCTCCTTCCCACCCCAGCCTATGGCCACTGTAAAATATCCCTACAGGAGCTGTCAAAATGGCGGCTCCCATCAAAACAGTGGCACCAGGACACCTCCTCAGCCTACATCCATTACTCTCTACTGTGGTACCTCTCCTTTCCTGCCTACAACCTATATCCTACAGTCATCATGAAGCACTACCTCAGAAACTGTCCCTCAGGAGCTGTCCACAGTGGGAGCACCTCCTCTCCAGCCTCTCAGAGCAGCCCTACCACAGACATGACACCTCAGCCAAAGCTGCCTGCAGCTAGGAAGGACTTCCCATCCTAACTCATGGGCCCAATGTAGGGAAAAGGTGGTAACAAAAGCCACCAATCGTTGAGCAGGAAAAAACCCACCAATCCCTGAGCTTCCCACAAAAATCCACCAATGCCTGAGCATGAAAGCCCACCAATCCCTGAACAGGAAAATCCACCAGTGCCTGACTGAGCTCCCTAAGCTCAGGACTTGAATTCTCACTCATCCTCAATCTGGAAATCCCCACGCTGAAAAGTTCTGCCCCTTAAAAAATCCTACATAAGCCCCACCCTTTGACCAACTCCTGGCTCTCTGCTCCCAGGAAGGGCAGCCATTCTTGGATTCATCTCTCCACACTCTGGACCCTCCAATAGATCTCCCTCAGGAGATCTGGTTCCTGGTGTGACTCACATCAGAAGAGGACAAAAAGCAATGAAGAGAAGAAGGGAAGCAGTGAAGAATGGAAGGAGCAGGGCTGAGGCTCCTCAGCTGAGTGGGGATCCCCTCCCCGGGAGCTGCAAGGTCTCTGCTGAGGAGGCTTCCTCTCCACGCTGTGTGGTTCCTGAGCTCCTGTGGTGTCTTAGGATACCCTCTCATTGGGATAGCCTCTGCCCTCAGAGCTGTGTGGTTCCTGAGCTTCTGAGTCCCAGGTCACCTTTCCATCTGAGCAGAAACACAGGAGAGGAGGAATCAGAATGTCCTCTATGAGCTACTGTGCCCTGAGCACTTTGCAGAAGTTACTGCACATGACTATTGGGTGTGCACCTAGGGATGGCTGTGCATCAGATATTTCACATGTACCAGTTATCACTTAGGCTTCATAAGTCCCCCTGATGCACAGTTAGTTAACTTTTCTGCTAATGACAAAATAGCTTAAGAAAGAAAATTCTAGGAGAAAATATTTATCTCAGCTTATTGTATGAGAACATGTTGGTCTGCCTCCATTATTTGTAGGCAAAGCAGAATGCCAGAAGGGGCAGCAAGCAGAGCTGCCCACCACTTGATGGGCAAGAAGCCAGGGACAAGCTACACCTTTCACAGGTGTGACCCCCCTAGCCCCCCACCCCCGTGCCCTCCTCCACCTCCCAGGCAGAATTCACATATTCAACCATTCATCAATAACATCATCAGGTGATAAGTCCACCAATGGATTAATTCACTGACTGAGTCACAGTCCTCATGATCCAATCACCTCTCAGAGATTAGTATCCCCAGGCAGGAGCTGAGCCTTCTGTAAAGGAGCCTTTGGGATCCGCACACAGCAAACACATACGATGATCTTCCCCCATTTTGGATGATGTCATAGGGAAGTGAATGACACGGACAGGCTTAGGGTGTCAACATGAACACCTGCAGGTTGCTGCTATTTAAAGGCCCGGTATGAAAAGCCACTTTACAATCATCTCCCCTAATCTTCCATCCCTTGAGAATAAGCTTGCAAACTCCATTCTATCAAGAAGAACATTAAGGCCTCAGGAACTGGCACCCGTGTCGAGGTGACATGATTGCTGTCTGAGCAGAGACTCAAACTCAGGAAGGCGAGTTCAAAAGAGACTCTCAAACATTACATTTGAAACCCCCAGCTGAGCTCCTTCCTTGTGTCCGTGTCTGCTGCCTTTGCCTGACCTAAGTGGCTTATGTTTCTCGCTGAAGGTGGAGTGAGAATTCCCTTCCTCTAATTACTCTAACCACGTGCGTGCTTCCTCCCCAGGGCTCTTAGCTAGGCGACCAAGGTTGAGCTCCCTCTTGCCACTTTTTTTATTTGTCTACATCTCTCTCAATAAGATCCTAACCTTGTCTGTGTGTCTTTAAATTTAGCATGACAGGGACACCTAGATAGCTGTGGGGCACAGAGTCTCATTCAGTTCTCCCAGCTACCTTGGGATCTTAGAATGAATTCCTTGTACTGTTATGTATGAAGCATAGTATACGTACGTGCACGTATGTTTATATAGATAAGTGCTCATCGATTAGAAATCCACATCTAAATCACCCAAGTAACTTTTAAAAGTACACACTCCAGGGCCCTTCCTTTGGCCTACCAATTCACAGAAGAGTTCATCATCCACCTTCTGCCACGAGAATCCCTCCCCACAGTTTGTTTGGCCATCCCCGAGACATGTCTGAGCCTGGTTTTGTTGAAGTCTGATGACAAGAGACAAGCCTACGCTTTTTTTTTTTTGTCTTAAAGTCATTTGTTCAAATCTTTTGACACTTAAAAAATTCTACTATGTGAATTCGTGTGGTGTCTCTTAGATTCATGTTCTCATGAGAAAAATGGTTAACGAGATCTCTTTATACAAAAGGATACATAAATTGGAAATGCTGCTAGCCACTTGACCACTGGGAAAATGTCTCACCTAACCAAAGCAATGATGTCCTGCTTCTTTGTCGATGAGTAAGTCCCCACAGGCAGGGGACCCTTGAACCCCAAAACAGTCATGCATGTAACCAAGTGGATGAAAAGAGGGTGCAGGTGACTTCAGAATTCTTTCACTGTCACCACAAAGGAGTGGGATCCAGTTCTGAAAACACAGCTATATTAAGGAGACATGAGATTTTACTTCCTCAGAGAGAGAACTGGTGGACGTGGAGGTTAGGGCCCGTGACACATGCCAGGAGAACTGAGAAACACACCCACAAGGGCAGATGAGCGGCGCCATTCTTACTGCTGCCTGTGAACAACTTTAGAGATTTTGGAAATGGGTCTTGTTGCTTCTGCCCTTGTTCTTGCTGAGTTTACACACAAAGGGATCAACCCTCACACTGTCCAGTAGACAGTTATTACTAGTGTTTATTCAGTGAAATAAGTTGGTGGCTGTGCGGTTAGTTTTGGTCAACTAGAAGCACCTGGGCAGAGAACCTTAAGGAATCACACCCACCTCATCAGGCTGTCCTGGGGTCAGATGTGTTTTCTTGTTTGAAGGTTAATGTGGGAAGGCCTGACCCACTATGGGCTGAGAAGGTGGTTCTCAGTTCTATAAGAAAGCAAGCTGAGCGAGCCATGGGGAACAAGGCAGTGAGTGGCGCTCCTCTGTGGCCTCCGCCTCAGTTCCCATCAGGTTCTTGCCTTCCCTCAGTGATTGACTGTGAGCTTGAGGATGAAATAGCCTTTCTTCTTCAAGCTGCCTTGGCTCTTTGTGTTTATTACAAAGATGGAGAAGCAAACTAGACAGTGGCTTTGCATGGAAAGCTACGTGTCACCCTCCCCATCTGCCCTCCTTTAGAGAAGTCTCCTGCCCCAAGTCTCCAGCACCCATATTGTTCACTTGTCTATTATAATGGAAACATAGATTTCACTGGATAATCCATTTTCCATGACAGACCTCATACTGAGTTCTAATCCAACTAGGAGAGTAGTTCCTATCTCCAAGGAAGCCACAAAATCTCGTGAGAGGTAGAAGAGGAAGCACCGGGTCATTTGCTGCCACATGGGAATTTAGGAAGAAGAGTCCAGGTTCAGAGGACCAGCCTACTGGCTTAAATAGCCTGTCAGGAGGGATTCGTAGCACAGACCAACTTCAGTCAGAGCTTTGATGTGTGTGGGAAAGTTATAAAATAGACAGTGAGAGAGCATCCTCAGATGAATTTAAGTACTTTACAGTTTGACAATAACTGTCTCTCTGGATGCATTGTCTGTAGCCCTCAAAGTCTTTTGTGTTTGAAGGAAGAAACAATTTACATCCCTTGGAAGATATGTATGGCCCTTTTGCTAACACATGCAAGTGCTGCCTGAAGGAAAGGTCTAGTAAAGACAGACAGACAGACAGACAGATAGATAGATAGGGATGGATGGATGGATATATAGATAGATGCATAGATACATTGATAGATACATAGATGCATAGATACATAGATAGATTCATAGAAACCTGTGTCTAACAAACCTGTGTCTTTGTATACAAAAATATACAAAGCAGGAGCAAATCCTGACATGCAAATATTTTCTATAAAGACATCCACTGCTCAGTTTTCTCACCCTGTAATTGTGGGCAATTTCTTTGGACACATTCAGCTGAAACCATTTCTCCCTTGATACAATGTTCAAAAAAGGTGGGTTCAAATTTTCTTCAGTCATCTTTGTTCCTTTCTTGCCAAGGGATCACCACAACCTTTAGCCTCTGACCCCCTTAGAGCTACAGGCAGAGAATGGACCAGGTCCTCTCTGGCAGAAAAATCAAATGCTTTTTGTACTTCCAAAGACTCATTGGTGATTCAGTTCTGATTGATGTGCCCAGCACCCCAGAGTTCATGCAACACATTCATCTGTGCTTTACAACGATGGGGGCAAGGACTTACGATGTAGCCTCTTGCATAGGTGGAGAAAGCGAAGGTCAGAAAGTAAGGGAGGAGAAAGCTAAGCAGGGGAGAGTAGAAAGAGAGGCAGCGGCATGGGCCATTCATTGCCTTCTAAGGGAACTTTGATGTATGAACTCTAAGTGCATCAACGGCTCAGGAAGGATGAACTCCAGGCTGCAGCCTGCCTCTGAGAAACTGAAGCTTGGACAAGTGAAAGAACCCACCAGAAATGGGCAAGACTCCAACACAACACTAGGATCTCCCCAGAACCCTCTCTTCTGGGGTCACCTCAAGGTTCTCACCACTGTGCTGCTCTTCAAGGCTGTCCTGTGGAGTTATTGCACATGCCTTAGTCCCGGCAGTGTGACTGAAGGGTGTGGGAGTGGTGTGTCCAACTGTCTGGGCCTCTGAGCTTGATGAGGAGCAAGAACAGAGAGGCCTTCTGGAAGAGGACAGGGATCAAGACATAATTGCCACCTTTCCAAAATCTTGCCAGGCCAACAAAAACCAAAAGCCTTCAACCAATCCTCATGACAAACTGGAGGTAGGCAGAAATATCAGCCCAAAGCCTGTTAGAATTAGTTAGGAGTTTAAAGACAGTCATCCAGTGCCAAAGCATGAACTACTAACCACAAAGGGAAACAAAATCACACCACTTACATTTGGAGACTCACTGCCTGTCTCTTTGCCTACCTCTACTACTTACTAGTTGTGTGTGCTTGTGCAAGCGACTTTCCCTCTCTGGAATTCAATTCCCAAAGATGAGGGGTGCCATCCACAGGCAGGGGGGGTTGTCTGGGGGGGTTGTCTGGGGGGTTCAGGCTGTATAGGAAATAAAAGCAGGTGAATAAGAACAAGAACACAGGCTAGCATGCAGCGAGCGCCACCATTACTGCTTCGGTTCCTGCCTCCTGCTTCCTGCCTTAAGTTCCTGTGGCAGCTTCCCTCAATGACAGTCTGTAATGAATAAGCTTAACAAATCCTCTCCTTCCTGAGTCACCTTTGATCTTAATGTTTATCACAGCAACAGACACAGAAGAGCAGAGAACTTGCCCAGGCAGAAAAGATGGTACACGGTATCTGTGACTCATGTCCTCAGTTGTCAACTTGATGCACCTGAGAAGACGGAACCTGTAAGCCGAATCTTTCCTCCCTGACTTACTTTTGGTTGTTTGGCATTTATCTCACCAGAAGAAAGCAAACTAAAGCCGTATTCAAGTAAACTGAACCTAGGACACAACCAGGGATCACCATTCTAGTATCTGACAGAATAAACTAAATCTGACTCTAAACTAAAACTAGTGAGAGGGGTTTTACCAAAGACAACTTCATACTGGTTACCTGACAATCCATCAAAAGGGTTTTACAACTTTAAACATACATGCTACAAACACAAGCATATCCAATTTCATAAAATACCACTGAATGTAAATTCATAGACTAACCCCAGGGGATTAGGGTTCGTGGGTGACTTCAATACCCCACGCTCACCAGTTGATATGTCATTCTGACAAAAAAATCTCCATTAAATGACATCACAGATAAATGGGGACTTAACAGATATCTACAGAATATTCTGTCCACACACAGGAAGATACCCATTTTCCTCATAGCTGATGGAACACTCTCTAAAGTAATAATATTTCAGGACAGAGTGAGTTCTAACAAAGATAGGAAGACTGAAATAATTCCATGTGTTCTACTTAATCACAATGGAATGAGACTAAAAATCCCTAAGAGAAGCTGGAGGGTGGACACAACATCATGGGATTAAATAGCACACTGTTGACTAATCAATGGGCTATTAAAGACACAGAAAAGACAAGCATTTCTAGAATTGAATGAAAATGAGAGTACAATGTGCTATAATCTTCTGGTCTAAGTGGGGAAAAGGCAGTCTTAAACAGGGCAGTTTACAGCCCTGACTACCCAAAGCAAGAAATCAGAGGTCTGCTTTATGAACACAGCCTAATCTCTGATCACATTCTGAGTATTGATCCTCATACCCACAGATAAATGTAACTCCCAATCCTCATCAAAAAAGCTTATCTTAGCAATGAACAGAGGCCATTACAGAAAACCACAACTCGTCAAACTGAAGAGAACAGTTAACCTTGGAGCTCCCAGACCCATTGGATACATCATAGCTCAGGGCCTACACTCAGGGAAAAGAGTGAAGGAATATGGAGAAAGAGTGTAAGAGCCAAATGACCAGGAAATCTGCTGTGAGATTGTCTCCAAGAAATGATAGGTGTCTTAGTCGGGGTTTGTATTCCTGCACAAAGCATCATGACTAAGAAGCAAGTTGGGGAGGAAAGGGTTTATTCAGCTTGCACTTCCATACTGCTGTTCATCACCAAAGGAAGTCAGGACAGGAACTCACACAGGGTAGGAACCTAGAGGCAAGAGCTGATGCAGAGGCCATGGAGGGGTGCTACTTACTGGCTTGCTTCCCCTGGCTTGCTCAGTTTGCTTTCTTATAGAACCCAGGACTATGAGCCCGGGCATGGCACCACCCACAATGGGCTGGGCCCTCCCACCCTTTATCACTAACTGAGAAAATGCCTAACAGCTGGGTCTCAAGGAAGCATTTCCTTAAGGGAGGCTCCTTTCTCTGTGATAACTCCAGCTTGGGCCAAATTGACACACAAAACCAGCCAATACAATAAGGGAAGCTTCACTCAACAATGTGGTTACTTGAACAAGACTTACATACTGCTAGAATCATGAGAGAGAGAGAGAGAGAGAGAGAGAGAGAGAGAGAGAGAGAGAGAGAGAGAGAGAGCTCTGTTGAGGCAATGCCTCCATGAGATCCAGCTATAAGGCATTTTCTCAGGTAATGATCAATGGGAAAGGGTGGGGCCATCTCTGGACTGGTACTCATGGATTTTATAAGAAAGCAGGCTGAGCACGCCAGTAAGCAGAACCCTCCATGACTCTCACATCATCTCCTGCCTCCAGGTTCCAGCCCTGCTTGAGTCCCTGTCCTGACTTCTTTGGTGGTGAACAGCAATGTGGAAGTGTAAGCTGAATAAACCCTTCCCTCCTCAACTTGCTCTCTTGGTCATGGTGTTTTGTCAAAGCAATATAAATCCTAAGACAAGCTGATAACATTAAAATGGAAGGGGGAAATCTCATGGGTCATATACCTAGACAAAGAACTATAGGCAATTAAAGCCAGCTGAGACAGGTAGATTTAGTCTTCCCCAGGGATGTGTCCATTAATTGGTTATCCAATACCAAGTGGTCAGTCCTGAAATCATATACAAGCAAGCAATATTAAAGGGACCCAGTGGGTTCCATGTATATGCGATGCAGCAATAACAATTAAAGAGGAGGAAGCCAGGATTTGAAGGACTCCAGGGTTTGGGGAGGAACTTAGAAGTTGGAGAAAGAAAAGGGAGTAGAGGGAAATGATGTAATTATATTTTAATTTTAAAAAGAAGCCTCAAAGGTCTAGGACATGCTTGAGAACAGAGCTTCAGTGTGCTGTAAGTCTGAGGGTAGCCCTCAGCCTTCCCTATCTTAAGCAGTTACATTGCACAATTTGTTCCTATATCTTAAAACCTGGGGTTTTTCTGAGAACAGTGGCAGTAATGCAGCATAAACATATTGAAATTTTTTATTTTTAACCTTAATATATCCATTTCAATCCTTAAGAACAAATAACTCAACGGTTCACCTTAAAGCTCTAGCAAAAGAGAATCAATACAAACCACAGGTCAGTAGATAGAGAGAAACGTAAGGTCGGGGCAGCCATTAAAGATGTGTAAAACTAAGCTAAAAACTCCAGTGTAATACAAAGGATCAGTGGAACTAAGAGTTGCTTCTTCGAATAGACAAACAAGGCAACAAACTGTTAGCCAAGCTAACAAGAGAAGAAAGAAAAAGAAAGAGAAGGTGTACATAGGATAAACCAGGGTTAAATGGGAGCCAGTAGAGTAGATACCATGTTGAAAGTCAGAAAATCAGTAGTTCTAAAAACTTTGTGTTTCTGAAATAAATGGGTTAATTTACTGATGCCTGAAAATCATGATAAGATAAACAATTTAAGCCAATATGTGACAATCAGTGGCATAGAAACTATTTAAGAGTCTCTGTACTTAAGAGATCCAGATCCAAATGAATTCATTGGTGAATTTTACTAGACTTTCAAAGAAGAACTAACACCAATTCTTCTCAAACTAGTCCATGCAATAGGAAAGGAAGGAAAGTTTCCAAACCACTTTAAGAAGCTACTTTGTAAACAAATGACAAGAGATAAATTGCATACCCATGTGTACATATAAACACATCTATGCACATTTTAAGTAAACGAATAGAAAAAGCAATGTACAGTTTTATGTCTGATGGAGGAGACAGCCAACAATTCCTGAGTATACAAGTACATGGACCACATTTGAGGAATACAGCTAGGGATAAGTACCGTTCTGGTATACCTCATGTTCACTCAATGTGACTGTTTTGTTAAATGAACAGGACACTACAAAGATGGGGCTTATTTACTTTCTACATGTATTTAAAGGTGTTTTGTATGTCCTGTGTAGTTAAATTTCAAATCTGGATGTTAAAACCAACAAGTTATTTTCTAAAAAGATTGAGAATTTTTACTCCACCCTAATGTCTGTGTCTGTATGAAGCAATGTATTACCCTGTTTGCATTCTCATGGTTGTAATCCTAGATGTAGAGATGCTCTGGAAAGTAGTCTCAAGCATAATCAAATACAGCCTTAGTATACATGACTACTACTACCATGTTCTGAGACTGCACAAGTTACTTGTCTTCTAAAATGTACATGTACACATGTACCTGTTAAGTGCTGTGTGATTTATTTAAAACAATGTATTCCTATAGAATGCTTCTACAAACTCAATAAAATTGTTAAAATTGAAAAAAAGAAGCTAGTATTACCCTGATATCAAAACCAGACAAAGATGTAACAAAAAAGAAAAATTATAGACCAGTCTTCTTATCAAACATGGAGATAAGCATTCTCAAAAAAATGCTTATCAACCAAATTAAAACTTGTGAAAAAATTGTTTACTGTGATACTGTGATCAAGTTGGCTTTATTCCAGAGATGTGAACATGATTCAACATAGGTAAATCAATGACTGTTATAAATTATATAAATAGTCTCAGTGATAGAAATCACTAGTCATCTCCACAGATGCAGAAAAGCCCTTTGACAAAAATTCATCATCCTTCCCTGCTAAAAGCACTTGGAATAACAAGTATAAATGAAGTTTTGATAACAAATCTAAGCCAACATTCTATCAAGCAGAGGAAAACCCAAAGCTTTTCCACTAAGACCGGGACCAAGACAGTGGTATTCGCTTCTCTATGCTCATATTCATGATAGTTCCAGAAGTCATAGCCAGAGTAATAAGACAAGAAAAGCAAATACAAGGGAGATGAACAAAAAGAGGGGAAACCAAAGTATTTCCGTCTGTAGATGATCTGATTCTATGCCTAGGAGATCCCAAAGTCTCCACCAGAAAACTAACAAACAACAACAAAAACTCTAAGAACTGATGGGCAGGATGCAAACTTAACTCATTAAAATGGATAGCCCCACGTTTACCAATGGCAAAAATACTGAGGAAAAAAAACCTGGAAACAGTACCACTCTCTGTATTCTCAAATAAAATCTATTATCTTAGAATAACCCTAATCAAGGACTTGAAAACACTAATGGAAGAATGAAGACACTAGAAGATGGGACATCTCCCACGCACATGGATTGGTAGGGTTAATATTGTCAAAATAGCCATCCTGTGAAAAACCAATCTATAGATTCAGTTCAATCCCAATAAAAATTCAATTGACATTCTTCAAAAAAAATCAGGGGAAAAAAATCTTAAAATTCACACAGAAACACAAAATACGCTGTATAGACAAAGCAACCAATGGGCAAAAACCCAATACTGCAGGAAATATTACCATATTTGATTTCAAGCTATAGTATAGAACCATAGTAATAAGACCAGTAACGGTACTGGCACAAAAGTAGATACATAGAACACATAGAACCCACATATAAGACCATACAACTACAGCCACTTGATGTTTGACAGAGATAAAGCAAACAATAGGGCTGGAGAGATGGCTCAGTGGTTAAGAGCACTGACTGTTCTTCCAGAGGTCCTGAGTTCAATTCCCAGCAACCACATAGTAGCTCACAACCATCTGTAATGGAATCTGATGCCCAGATTCAGACACATTCTGATGTGACTGAAGACAGCGACAGTGTACTCATGTACATAAAATAAATAAATAAATCCTTAAAACAAACAAACAAATGAATACCCCCACTGGAGAGAATATAGCATCTTTAAGAAACATTGCTGAGCAACAGTGCTCTACAGTTAGGGGGATGGGATTAGATCCTTAACTCTCACCTCCCACAAAACTCAACTCCAAGTGGATCAAAGTCCTCAACTTAAGACCTGATACTCTGAAACTGCTACACAAGATCATAGGTACTGGTGTTCTCTTTCTGATAGGACTACCACAGTCTAAGAAGTTATGCTAACAAGTGACAAATGAGATCTTATAAAATCTTACAAAATTATAAAATGTTGGCTTTGTTCAACAAAGGTGACTGATGACTGATTAAAGAAACAGCACAGACAATGACAGAAAACCTTCACCAGCTACATATCTGACAGAGGGTTGAGGTCTGGAATTATATAAAGAACTCATCGAACTTAACTCCAAGAAAAACAACAACCCAGTGACGAGACAGGCTGTGAAACCAAACAGAAAATTCAAGGCAACAAATAAAACCCAAAATCTGTAGCTTTGAGGGGAAATGTAAATTAAACCTAATGTAAGATCCTATCTCATGCTAGTTGGAAGGGCCAAGATCAGAATACAAATGGAGAGCCGGCTCATGGATGCTGAAAGAGGATCATTACCATAAAATATCATCATCAGTGAAGTATGGTGCTGTCATGGCACAGAGGACAGCCCAGATGAATCTGAAGCTTCGAGGTCACACCCAATGCTACTACCCTTTCATCTGTTCACTTGCTAATAATATTTTGTCGTGGTCTTCCGACACTTCAAACAAGTACTGCCTGCCTGGGACTCACCACAGCCTCATACAGGACTTCTAACAGCACCTAAAGAAACCACTCTTCAACAAATGTAAGGGAAGGAGAGCTCAAGGGTGGATTAAACCTGTGATTGACAGACCTCAAACCTCTTCTATTCCAAGAACATATGTTCAGCCACAGCTACAGTCACAGCGACACTTAAATACCTGGGTTGAGAATACTTGCTGGATTTCAAGTTCACTCCATCAGAAGCCGAACTCCTAGGTTTACTATAAGCATTAACATTAAGCCATCTCTCCAGTCTCCTCAGTCAGATTTTTCAGAGTCAAAAGATTTAACTGAAACTATGGAGCTAAAATCCAATTAGCTTATCCCAGGATGCAATCTTCCTTTTGAATCATGGTTGTTGTCTTGAGCCTAGGACTAAATGGATAGACAGATGAATGTGTGGATGGTTTAAAGGAAAGAAAGAAGAGAGGGTGACAGGATGGGTGGAGGGATGAATAGATGGTTGGGAGGAAGAAAAGGTTTGGCCGATCTGTGAGCCCTACACATAGTTTCAACAGTGAAACTATAGCACTTAAGACGAGTTTCAGTAGTAGGGCGGCTGGATGACGGGTGCATGGTGCTGGTCTAGGAACCAAGAAGACTGGTTCTAGTTTTGCCCTCAACAAATTTTTAACCCAGATGGGCCCAGATTTCTTTATCTTTATTGATTAACAACAAAGCCATTGGTCTGATACAGTAGCAAAGGTGTCAAGGCGTCAATGCCACACTAAACAGTAGTAAATAAGATGCTTGAAGTAAACTGGGGAAACAGTGAGGCATTGATGGCCCACTGTTACCCTCTCCATCCTCAAGGCTCAGCAGAAATATAGACGTGGAACCATCTCTTTGCATAAATGCAGCCTGGCATCTAGTTTTCCTATTTGCTTATACTATGCAATGGAAATTTGATAGTTGAATCTTAGTTTAAATTTCCCTCCAAATCCTGCTTGGCTAAAGCTGAGGCCTCTCTGAGAAGACATTTGGAAAGTTCTCAAGCTCAAATTGTTTGGAATATGGTTCTGAATTTGCTTCCATTTCCCTAATGATATACAAAGTGAGGTTTCTTCTTCCCTCTCCTCTGACCAGGCAAAGATGTGATGGAGTGTGTCAAATAGCAGACAAGCCCAGGAAAGGGAGTGTTCTACAATATGTCATGAAAGGGAAAAGAAAAATAAAGAAACCGTGAACAATTTGCCATGTTGTATACCTTGGAAAAGCCTGGTAAACTTTCTAGCAAATTGCTTCTAATTATAGGAAAGCCGCCACTGGTTTGGGAAGACTTGCCAGTGTCACTCCAGATTCGGTTCTTGGCAGACGCAGATGTCTCTTCCACTGTTATTTTGGTTGGCCTGAGTTACTGACATTTATCAACTGGACTGTGGCATTGCTGCTTCCACAGGGCTACATTCTCAGGCAGCAAGACATGGGCGCCAGGTGAAACAAGCCAATGGGAAGAGGCCTGGTACAATTTCCAGAAAGATCATCTGTGTGTTCTACATCCATGTTTAAATATGGTTATAGTAACAGAATTCACACATGCTTATTTCCATAAATACACCACCCATCCATCCATTCTTTCTTCCTTCTTTCTTTCCTGCCATCCCTTCCCTTCCCAAACTCACAATGGTTTCTGTGCTGACTTTAACCCTGATAAAGCATCAAGAGATCACCACAAACTTGATTGAGCCATTTGAGTATAGCCTCCGTATAGTCCTGCCTAGCTGCCTTCCACACTTGTTTCTCCATCTTTAATCTCACTCTTTACAGTTGTTCATAGTTGGTGTTATCTATATTTTTGGAGGTTTCTATACTTCATTTGTGTAGCATCTATGTGCTGGTCTATAGCTGGATTCTTAGTCCAGTAGAAATAGTATACACTCATATACATAGCTTTACATTTTCTATCAGTCCCATTATAGAAAACTACAAAGCAATCACAATTGACTTTAATGTCCCACATCTTACCAGCCTTTGTCTGATACCAGAGGTCACACTTACTGGAATGATATTACAATACCATGGGAACTCAACCTTCAAAGAGCTCCATTGAATTCTAAGGATGTATAGAGACAGTATCTATACATATAAGGATGTATAGAGACACTAAATATCACATCCTGTTTCCCTTAGTTTGTATTTCCATTTTCTCCAGCTCACCATCTCAGAAATGGGACAGAGCTTCCCACCGCTCCTGGGCATCCAGCACAGGTTAGAAGCTTTTGTAAGACTATTGCCTGTGAATAGAAATGTTTCTTTCCACAGGAAGCTTGCGGGATTCAGGACGCTAAAGGCTTGAACAAGACTCAAGTAGCTCTGAAAGTTGCAAAACCCACCAGGCTTCAGACTTTGCTTACAAAAGCAACAAGCAATTGCTGGGGAGTAGGGACTTTGGTGCAGCTGCCTGCAAGTCACAAGGGAATCCTAGAGACTTCCTGGGTGCTCTTTGGGCATTCCCTTATGCCAGGGTGGACATTTCAGTGGTTCCCTGTTGTTCAGTTCAGTCACATTCCCGGCTGCAGTAATCTCCCCCACCCCCACCAGTGCTTTTGTAAGTTACCCCAACAGACCCATTGGTTCACGGTATTTGTCTTGGGTAAGGAGTTTACTCATTTATTTGGAATGTCATCAGGGCCCTCTCTGGAGTGAATAGATGCTTGATCCCATCTCCCTATGAAAGCCATGCAATAGTGTCTGTGCCCAGGTCACTGATAGGAGCGAATGAACAGTGCTGTAGAGCTAGTTAGTGGTTGGGGGGTAAAGATGTGAGTGCCCCAGTGCCTCAAACCATGCTCTCCTAAGACAGACCAGCTGGACCCAGAGATGTGCAGAACCTCCTTTGAAGCAGGTTCTTTTCTCAGACTGGTCATTTATAGCCTGTCTCCCCAGGGTCTCCTAGCCAACCCAGAGAACCCCAAGAAATAAAACGCAGTCTTGTCTTCACCTATCCTAAGTTCATGTTGTGGTGTGTTCCTGTGGTATCATTGATGGGAAAACAGAGACAGAAGGACCTCTGGGATTACTGGTCGACCAATCTAATGGAAGTGACAAGCTGTAGGTTCAGTGAGACATCCTGTCTAAAAGAAAGAGTGATGAGTGACTGTTGGCCTCTGGTCTCCATATACCTGACCGCCCCACGCACACACATGCATGTATGCACACACTTTCTGTCTTCCTCCAAACTCTTATACATATGAATATAATAATCTAGAGATTGAATTCCATAGTATAAAGTGTGCAAGTTACATGTAAATTCTGTTCCACTCTACACGAAGCACAGATATGCTGGAAGGTCTTGAAGCTGATCTCTAGGGACCCAAGGAAAGACTTCTCAGGGATAAAAGTTACTTGGAAAAGGATCAAAGACAGAGCAGCTGTAGAGAGAGAAAATAATTAGTCTGGACCCCAGCCAAGTCAATAAGACTATAATCCATTCATTCATTCATTTATTCTTCAAGAGTTCAGCTCCTGCACTACCCCAGGGCCTTTTCTACAGGCAGAGAAAACCTGATTTCTGCTTTCGAGGATTTTTCAGGGCTGGGGATCAGCTAGTCAAGCCTATGGGCTCCCACAGTAGCTGTGGTAGGTATTGAGTTACCCAGAAAAGAAAAGCAATCAAGACTTTCAGGAGAGGGGGTGAAGTTGACCTCACCCGCATTGAGCCTTGGTAAGCCAGGCAAGCCATGGTCATGCAATGAACAGGAGTCAATTGGAAGAAAAGAATAGCCCTTTAGAAGCTGAGGGACAGAAAGCCATTGACCAGAAAGGTCTCAGCAGTGTGGCAATGTAGGGCAAAGCTGAAGAGCGTAAGAAGACTCAGAAGATCCAGCCTCCTCATCGTTATAGCTACCAAACTCGGTTAAGAATCATGAATCAAGCCACCATCTTCCCTATAAAGCCTGCTCCTCTTCCAGTGCTCAGGCTGTGCTTGGCTTCCTCCCCATTGTCTACCCTGAGTGCTCTGACTCTCTCTTCACTCTCAGTGCCATGTCTGAAGCATCCATGGTGCCTCTAAGTTCTACTCATGGCTACACTACAGTTGCTATCACACTAACTCATACTTCACCACCTGTCATGGGGACATTCTCATCTTTGGGAGTCATTGCGCCAACCTTACCTTGTCCACCTGTGTGCAATCCATTCTTCTCATTTTTCTCTGTTGTTCCCGTTTATCCTCTCAGGCGGCACTCTGAACATTTCGGAGGATCTCTCAGTAAGAAGACTCTCCACTCTGCTCCATCAAGTGGTCCTCCTCTACTTCTATTTGTTTGTTTGTTTGTTTGTTGGATTTGGGTTTTTTCTGAGACAGGGTTTCTCTGTACAGCCCTGACTGTCCTAGAACTCACTCTGTAGACCAGGCTGGCCTCGAAATCAGAAATCCGCCTGCCTCTGCCTCCCAGAGTGCTGGGATTACAGGCGTGCACCACCACCGCCCGGCCCTCCTCCTACTTCTAAGCACATCATAGTTGTCACGCCACCATTTCTATGCCAACCTATTATTTCTGCATGGAATTTCTCTTCACCCATGGAACTACACTAACCACTAATTTTTCCTGTTATGCTCCAGCTCAAAAAAAAAATGTCTGCTTTTCCTATGCCACTCTGCCTTTTCTGTTCAGACAAACATGTCCATCTGTGTCCTCAAACTCTGTTGCCCTCTTTCTAATACTATACTGTTCCATGGTTTCACAATGGCTTGTGTAATTCCAGTAGACCTGAGGAGACATGCTGAGCCACTCTCACTACTGGCTTTAATCTCCAAAAGCACAGCGTGCAACTCATAAGTACTAGAGAGCATTTCGTCTTTGTTGAGTTCCCTCGGGGCCATAACAGAAGGGAGAATGAATGACCAGCTAATGGGTTCGGTTCTGCTTGCAACCTTTTTTTTTTTTTTGCCAGTATTTGGCTGTCTAAAATATTCTTTTGAGTTGACAGACATTCCCCAAAACACATGTTCTCTTCCTCTCCTTCTCCCTCTCTGTCTCTCTCTTTTACCCTTTTTTTGTTTCTGTGTCTGTCTCCGTCTCTATTTCTGCCTCTCTTTCCTTCTCTCCCTGTCTCTCTTTCCTCTTTCTCTCCCTTTTCTGTCTCTGTCTCTCTATTTCTGTCTCTCTCTACCCTCTTTTCTGTCACTGTCCCTCTTCTTCTGACTATCTCTGTCTCTCTGTGTGTGTGTCTCTGTCTGTCTGTCTGTCTGTCTCTCATTCAAATACTAGCACCTAAAGCTACCCTGAATGTCTAGCCTGCATGACTCCTCATTTGCTTACTTGTATATCTGCTTCCTTACTAAGGCACTGAACCCTGTCCTCAGACACACTATGTCTATGGAGTAAGGCTTCCAGGCATGCGGCTGGCCCAGGACTATCCTACGAATGTTCCATTTTGGAATTTTGCAGCATAATACATCTGCTGGACAGCCCTTCCTAGCCCCCCATCTTATCTAAATAAATCCATGATGCCTCCAGCTCCTTCTTCCCTCTCCTCACTCCTCATGCTAGTCTGCAGATGCCCAGTCAGAGAGCAAATATCTCTGTGACAGCCCTGAGAAAAAGAGAAGAGCCCGTGTGTGTGCATTCATACCAACTGCCCATTCATTTCTTCTAAGTCTGCATTTCTCAGCAAATGGTGAACTCCTCTACATCATAGGCTGGACTCTTATTTTATGTAGCCTGGTAGCCTAATAGTCTAAAACAGCTCATAGAATGCATAGACTCTCAAGTGTTGAATCAACACGTTTAAAGAAAAAAATGTAAATGTTCAAGTTATTAGTAATTTTCCAAAAGAAAAAAAGTAGCATTGACTCCTTGTCCTGATGTCACCTCTGTTAAGTCCCATGTTTGACTGTTGTTTCCTCTTAGAGATGAGCTTTGTCAAACAAAAGCCTCAGGACCAAAAGTTACCTTTACTTCATTTAATGTACTCCGATTTACTGTTCCTTTTTATTATTGTTATTTTCAAGTTTAAAGTCGGTTTTGTGTGTTTCTCTATGTTATCAGTGAGATTCAGTCACCACTTGGCCTTCCCTGAGTAACGTCGCATTCTTAATGGACACATTCTCAATGGAGAAGAATGTCAGGGTTTAGTTATCAACGAGGCAGTGGTAGACCTTACATCTAAACTTACGAGGCTAGTAGGGCATAGCCTGCTCTACTTGCTGTCAGTGCTGTCAGAGTCATCTGTGTGTCTTCCACCTCATGGATGGCAAATCCCCTCTCCCCTTGCCTCAACATTCTATCATCTAAGAATGGCGTACTCACAACTGCACATGCACAGACGTGTGTGCGTATCAATGTAAGTCCCATGAGACTCACATTGTGAGTGTGAGCTCTCAGAGAAAGTGGACTCTCCAGATCCAAGGAAGAAGAGAGCATGTTTTCCTAAGCAGATTATTTGTACACTTTCTTTACAAAAGTGTAGATGGAGTCCCCTGCACTTCAGGATGTCTTTAAACTTAAATACACTCCACAGGCACTAGCCACGAGGAACATCTGCTCTCATCTCGGTCTCCTGTAGATTATAGAACACTGCTGTGTATCTGGTGCTGCTGACCAGGTTTGGTTATGCTAGGCAAGCACTCCAACTGAGCTACCCAGCCCTATAATACCTCTCTCTTGATGGAATTCACAATGCTGTTCTCAGAATCTATGGAAGGTTAATTGCTGGACCTTCTTACAGATACAGAAATCAGCCAATATTCAAGACCTAAAGATATCATTTATCTAAAATGATATGTATTGCATAGAACACACTCAAATCCTCCCTTATGATTTAAGTCATGCCTAGATTCCTCACAACACTCAACACAATGCAAATCTGTATAAATACTTAATTTTTAAAGGAAATAATGGAAAGAAAAGCCTGGGTATATTCCATGATGACTCTGTTACTTTTCTCATTGATGAGATCAAATTCCTGGCTGGCTACCTACAAGTTGAAGAAAGGTTTCTTTGGCTTGTCATTTAAGGAGTAGAGTTCGTCATAGCTGGGGAGGCATGGCACAAGGCAGCTGTACACCCTCAGTAAGGAAGCAGAGAGATGGCTGTTGCTAGCCAGCCCACGTTCCCCTTCTGGGTCCCCTTTGGGACCCCAGCTTGTGAGATTGTGGTGCTCACACTGAGGAGTGTATTGGGGGTGTCTTCCATCTTGATGAAATCCTTTTGGAAACACTGTCATGGACAAACCCAGGGTGTGTTTTGATGGTGATTTTATGTCTGACCAAGTTGAGCATGATTGACCATCACAAGGAGCTTTTCCTCACTGAGTTTGATGCATGTTGGTTGGCTTGCCGGAAGCAGAACCTATGGCGACAGAGCACTCACTGTTCACTACTCCAGTATCTTGGAGATTCCTTCTTTGCTTTTCTTCCTGTAACCATCCTCTTACTTTCAAGTCGGCCAGGAAGATGCAAAGAGCTTGCTCTAAAGTCCCTTAGTGACGTCCCAGTGCTGACGCGGATGTGAACAGTCACGTGGAAAATCTGGCTGTGCTCCTGGCCAACAGCCTCCACGGCTTCTATATTTCTGTCATCTGAGACAGATGGGAGCTTCTCTTCTTTTCTAGACACACACAGAAGATGAAAGAACGTTACTGAGAGCTAAGAGAGCAGTGACGTAGCTGTGGCATCAGGGAACTCTGGGCAGAAGTCCCAAGTGCTTCAAGTGACAGAGCCATGAGATGATGTGTGTGAGCTGAGCAGCCAGGGCCCAGCATCTGCTTGGAAGGAAACATTCCTGCAGACAGCATTGCTGGATCCTCACAAATAACTGGGATAAATAAGTAACCAAAGAGGCCACCGTAGACTTGACCCAGAAATGGACTTAGACAAGGAGATCATCGTGGGAGACCCTCGGTGTCTTGATCTATACTGTTGCTTGTATAATTGCTCCATGATAAAGGTATAAAAAATTAGATTCACGTGGGATTAATTGTATCCTGAATACGAGGATTTCCATGTTAAAAATTAAGTATGATTACATCTAAGGACTACAGGATACACCTGCATTCCACAAATGAGAAAGAATGTAACATCTTATCTATGTGGTTCAAATTCAGCTGGGTCATTTCATAGATAATGCCACATGTATAATGAAGGAATGGTTTTGTCTGTATCCCAGAGGAAGATGGGGAGGTCTAGGGAGCTTAGGTAATCAGCAAGTGTCGGTGTGATAGAATGACCAAGAAGGAAGGGCATCCAACGACCCTCCAGGCCCCTTGCTTCCTGCCTGTTTGTCGTTCTTTCCGATCCAAAGCCAATGGAACACACAGGTGGCTGTTACCACACAGAGAGGACATCTTAGTGGAGGAAAGACTTCCAGAGGAAAGACTTACAGTGTGCCATTCCTAACAGGTCTCAGGAGGGATGGTCTCTGATCATCAGGAACTCACCCCCAGGAGAAGCCAGAGTTTGGTGACCTCCCTTCCAGAGAATTGTGAATTCCAAGAACAGCTGAAGATGGGCAGGGTCTGAGGTGATCACGGGGATGCTAGTTCTGTCCTTGGATGGAGCTGCTGACAGTGACCATTTAGTCCTGTGCATGCTGCACTTAAAAGTCAATGCTGAAGCATTAGGTCATGGTCTTCAGTATCCAAATTGGAAGGAGAGCTCCCCAAGGGGTTGAGATACTGGAAACCAAGAGCTGACTCCGGAGCTTGAAAATCATGTCTGTTGTTTTAAACATTCTCCAAAGGCACTGACTGGGGCACTGCCATTTGCTGGCCGCATTCTGGGCCTAGCTGTGGGACTCTTTGCAGAGCTATTTGAAGCCTGACGGGAAGGCTGGCCCCTGAATCTGTCACTTCCTCTTGATCTGTTTTTAGAAGGCTCTTGACGGGGGAAAGATAAACTACCTTGTGTTTGTTGATAAACTGTTATCACAAACAAGGGTTTATGTTAAGAGGATGTGCGGGACCCTAGCTGGCTACTTACCTTGAAGGGCCGGAGTGCTAGAGACACAACTCTTTGTGCACCTGCATTGACCTTCAGGCTGCCCAGTTCTGGGTATCCTAGGTCAATAGAAAAGCAGCTTTCTGTACCATTCATACACTCTTCTCCCTGGTAACCCACACCCACAGTTTCTCCTATGCTGCTTCCATGACTAAACCAAAGGTTCTTAACTTATCAGTCTAAGCACTCCTCTGGTCTATCTACTTCCCATTTCCCCACCACCCATCATTTTTGTCTTTCTTAATCTCACTCTGATAATTTATTCCCTCCTCCATAAAGCTATAAACTTAATGCTTCCATACCCTTCTGCAAGCTGTGCCTGACTCATGCCCTTGCCTTGCCAGTGTCTCTTTGCCTTCAAGATTTAGTTTTACAGTCACTACATTGCCCCAGCTGGACAGAGTAATCTTGTCTGTCCTGTGTTTATCCCATTGGAGCTCTTGGCAAACCTGCCATGCCTTTATCTTCTCTCATTTCTCTACCAGGCCGAGACTTTTGTAAGGGCAGGAGCCTTATCTGACTCATTCTAATAGTCTCAGAGAGTGCATGGCGTAGCTTATGCCATATGTAAGATAAAGAGTGAACACAGGTGGGAGGAGTGGGGAGGAAGGATGAATTCTCCAAAGGAAACAGAAAAGAATCTTAAGCTCCTTATGACCCAAGTCTCCAGGATACTGCAACGACAGATTCAGGTGCCAGACTTCCTACACCAAAGCTCCCCTCTATCACTAGCTGTGAGGACCTGGGTGAACCACCAAACTTCTATCCCTATTATTCTATCCCCACCTACGAAGTAAGACTGAAAATACATGTAAGAGTGAGAGTCAACCCATAGCAGTTGCTTGCAAGAATGGCCACATTAGCAAAGGGACTAGCATCGACTGCTATAACTAGTCAGTTCCTGTGGTGGTTTGAGTAGGTTTAGCCTCCATAGATTCGTTCAAATGCTTGACTATGGGGAGTGGCACTATTAGGACATGTGGCCTTATTAGAGGAGGTGTGGCCTTGTTACAGGAAGTGTGCCACTCTGGAGGTGAGGCTCTGAGAACTCAAATGCTCAAGCAACAAGTATGAAACGCATCCATTCTCCTGGCTGCCTTCAGATCGAGATGTAGAATTCTTGACTCCTCCAGCACCATGTGTCCCTACACGCCATGATTCCCACCATGGTGATAATGGACTAAACCTCTGAAACCGTAAGCCAGTTCTAATTAAATGTTTACCTTTATAAGAGTTGCCTTAGTCATGGTATCTCTTCTCAGTCATGGAAACCCTAACTAATACAGTCCCCAGATCATCTCCTTGTTACCATTCCATCCTGGTCGTCATGTTCCTTTAGAGCCTGATATTTCTTTCCTTAAAGCTGGTAGATGAGGAATAACAAGGATCATGGTATAAAGAGCTAATCCTAACGATCATGCTCTATTGACCAAGGCCAACCAGCGCCATACAGCTACAGGCTCTGAAAGAAGTGGGGACTAAAACATTTGGAGGACACAAACACCACTGGTCACCTAAAAGTTCTCAATACATTCAGATACCACTTTTGTAAGTAGAGGAGGGGAAACCAGCTCTGAAATAGTATATACAATAATTCTCAATGAGTACTAGAAAACCTTGCCAGCGACCAAGGAGAATTCTTCTTTTCTAGAGGCATAGACACATTTTGAGTCTGCTCTGGGGAACAACATGCTTAGTTACACATTTGCATTTTTACTGGGCAGATGCTTCCATGTCAGTGAGGACACTGCTCCAACAAAGACAAACAGAATCTGAGGTGGGGCAGAGCCTGGAGGCGACTTCATGCAGGTGATCAGCTCTGGGTCTCTGCAGCTGGATCAGATTGATTAACTCCCTGCCTGCCGAAGATGCAGGGTCCATATTTACAAAATATGCACCTAAAAAAAAGCGTAACTTTGGAGAGGATAGCTTCAGAGCTTACTTCTAGCTTTCAAAGGCCAGCCAACCCATGAAATGGGACCTATATAAGGAAATGACATTGGACAGTATCTTAATTTGAATTTTATTGCTGTGAAGAGACATGAGGACCAGGACAACTCTTAAAAAGGACATTTAATTGGGGCTGGCTTTTAGGTTCGGAAGCTTAGTCCATTGTCATCATGGTGGGCATCATGGCAGCGTACAGGCCAGCATGGGGCTGGAGACGAAGCTGATCATTCTCTATCTTGATGCACAGGCAGTGGAAGGACACTGCCCCCACTGGGTGTGGCTTGAGCCTCAAAACCTGCCCCCACAGTGACACACTTCCTCCAAGGCCACATTTCCTAATAGTGCCACTCCCTGTGGGCCTTTGGGGACCATTTATATTCAAACCACCACAATGATGGTGGTGGGGGAGGGTTAATAAGCATTATCTGAAGTCAGGAGGAAAACACAAATGGATTCTATGTGCATCTGCATCTGTAACACACACACGCACACACACACACAATCTCTGCAGCAACCTGGACATTGGTGTCAGCATGTTACCTAAGCTTAAGCCATTTGTGCCAAATTTACCAGATGAATACATGCTGTTGAGTGTTTTTTTTTAAAAATTGTTTTGCAATTAGAAAATAGCTGACACTTAGTTAATTCTGCCCCCAAAGTCAACAGCATTTGAGGTGGGGTAGAGCCTGAAGAAGGAGGCATCACGCAGGCGATCAGCTTTGGGTCTCTGCTACTGGATCAACTTGATTAACTCCCTGCCTGATGAAGATGCAGGTTCCACATTTATGAAATATGCATGACTTTGGAGAGGGCAGATTCAGAGCTGTCAGCCAAAGATGCCTTAAAGAACCCACAGGTTAAAAGACAACTAAGTAAGGATTCTATCTTACGAAGACATGGGTGGTTTTCTTTAAAATAGGCATCTCAACAACTTTGTCCTTGACACCCTGGCCCATTAGTCTCATCTGTGTGGTAGTGTGCCGTGCTGAATATTTTGTTTGTTCAAAGAATGTTCTGAACTTCTTTGTTCGTTCTTTCCTGATCCTACCGAATGCAGTGTAATAGACTTAGAAGCCATCCCATCAGTTCAGGAACACCAGCTGTACAAACAGTAGCTGGCGGTTTCCAGCTCCTTGTGTTGAATCAAATCTGGGGAGCAAATAACTCGGAGGAGAACAGATTCCCAAAAAGGCCAGCGTGTTCATGAAACTGTGTCCCAAACAATGGTAGTCAAGGGAATGACCGTCACCAAAGGGCCCTATCTGATCTAGCCCAAGTGCCAGCAAATAATTGTCTCCTGGGACCTCAGTCCTGAGGCCATCAGGGCTCAAGGCTGGGCTTCTGCAATTACTCATTCAATTTGTTCAACTGTTTGCAGAATTTGAACATGTTTACAGAACTGGGGGAGAAAGGAGAGAACAGAACAAAGGAAAAGAGTGGCCACCATGTGGTTGACATTTTAGAAACTCAGGAATTTGGGCCAGCATCATGCATCCACTCTCTCTGGGGGGCTAGGGATGAGGATAGCTCCCTGTTAAACCTTAAGGAGTACGGTGTCCGAATTATTTTACAGATGCCAATTCAGCATGTCCTAGGGCTAAAGCCTGGGGCAGGGAGGAGCAGCTTTCCCTTGGCATCCCTCCCTGTGGCTGGAGTCCTCAGCCGACTTTCCCAGGAACACAGCCAGTGTTCCAACTCTTGTTCTTAAATGTCATCTCTCTGCTAGGCACTTAGGGGGCATCAGAAATGTACTTCACTCCTGCCCTCCTGTAGACTCCAGATTAATGTGGGAAGTCCATCAGGAAAGACAATAAGGACTTCACATTGGGTCAGGGAGGTGGAATGTGAGGATTTGAGTGTGAGTCTCCAAGACCTCACATTAAAGCTATCCAAGGTGGCAAATGCCTGTTATCCTAATGCTGGGGGTAGGGGAACGAGACAAAGTGAGTCCTAGGCCTTGCTGGTCAGTCTGTCAAGTTGTCTGTCTGTCTAGTGGAATAGATGAACTGCAGGTCTGGTGAGAGAATCTGTATCAAAAAATATGATGGATCTGTGATTGAGGAAGACACTTGATGTGGGACTCTGTGTAGGGAGCTGCTTGCCCGTTAACTGTCGTTAACTGTCATTAACAGTTAACAAGTCCTTATTTGGGTGGAGCCTGTTGAGTCTTGCGCCTTCTGCGTGGATACAGCCTATCAGCAATGCCCACGTGGCTAAGCCTGATTGGCTGGCGATTAGCATTTAAGGGCTGGGCTGATTCTCTCGGGGTCAGAAGTAGTAGTACAGGGGAGAAGAAGAAGTACAGGGGTCCTGAGTAAACTGCTCGAAGAAGATCTTCCTGTGTTGCGTCATTCCTTGCCGGCGAGGGTGGTCGCGACAACTCTGGCCTTGACATGTGCACATGTCCTCATACATATGCATGCATGTATTCACATGCATGTTCACACACATGGAACTTCAAACAGAATGCTTGATTTAGCTGAGAAACTAGAGGCAGGAGCAACACAGAGGCAGATCAGGCAGATAGACAGGCAGACAGACAGACAGACAGATGATAGATCAATAGATAGATAGATAGACAGAGATATATAGATATATGTTTCTTATATTTATGTGACAATAGGGCTTACTGGTAGAGCACTTGTCTGCATCTTTAAGACTTTGGATTTTATTCTTAGAGCAAAGGTGGAGAAGGAAAAACAGAAATAATACATGTGCCTTATAGCTAGTAAGGAAACACAAATCAAATCTACAATAAAATAACACTTTTGTGGTGGTTTCCCATAGTCTCATAGATTTGATCACCAGGCAGTGGCATTATCAGGGAGTATGGCCTTGGAAGAAGTGTGTCACTTGGGGGTGGGCTTTGAGGTTTCAAAAGCCCAAGCCAGGCCTAGTGTCTCTCCCGACTGCCTGTGGATCCGGATATAGAACTCTGAAGCTCCTTCTCCAGCACCATGTCTGTCTGCCTGCCACCACGCGTCCCCCCTCTGGCCTCTCTGGTGGTGAATTCTTGAGTAATTTATACACCCCTGCAGTTTTAGGAAACCACCTAGTTACGCTTTTTTTGTTTGTTTTGTTTTGTTTTGTTGAGACAGGGTTTCTCTGTGTAGCCCTGGCTGTCCTGGAGCTCACTCTGTAGACCAGGCTGGCCTCGAACTCAGAAATCCACCTGCCTCCCATGTGCTGGAATTAAAGGTGTGTGCCACCACTGTTCCGCTCAGTTAAGTATTTTTTAACAGGCAAGTTCAAATGATGTGACATGAATTCTTTCTTTTGTTCCCCCTTTCAGTCCCTCCCCCTACCCAGTTTTTGAAAAAAAATTATTGTTGAATGACTTCATCACTCTGGTCTTCTAGTTGTTAGATCAGTCTGATTAGATGGGAAGGAAAATATAATCCTTTGAGAAATTAAGGATAAGGAACTCAGTTGCAGAACCGCCCATCCGTGGGACAAACAAGCGTGTGGGTTTGTTACATTTAAACACGTTGAGCTACCTTAATGCAAGAATTTTTTTTCTACCAAAAGTAGTTAAGCAGAGATGGACTTTTCCTGAACTTTCCCCTTCTCCTTTGGGCTGATTAGCCAACTGTGTCAGATGGTGAATTTAGACTCTCACCAACGGCATGTGACTTACTCACAGACTGAGTCAGGGATAAAACATGGAGTCCATCTTGACCCCATGTGCTTACCAGCCCAGTGTGGGTTTAGGTGCAGCCTCTTTCTGAAAGAATTGCCTTGCCCAGATGCTTTCACTTGGCCCGTGTGTTCTTGCATACAGCACCTAGATTGCTCGTTGTGTCCAACACCCAAGAAGAGGAATCTAACCAGCAATGCAGTATTTCCAGGGCAACACAGAGGGTGTGTTTTTATAACAGGCACAGGAGCCGGCTCTGCAGGGAAAGGCACTTGCAGCACAAGCCTGCAGACCCGAGTCCAAATCCTCATGTCTGCAGTGGCAGCACATCTATTGTCATAAGACAGTAGGAGGGTCCCTGGAAACCAGTGGACTTCTAGCCTGGCTTGTGCAATGGTGAAGAGGCCATGAATTAAACAAGATGGTGGTCTGATACCCAAAGGTTGTCTTTTAAACCTTTAGAGTGCACAGATTAAGGCATGCTTTTAGGCTTGTTTTTCTCGCATCTCAGGGGTGTGGCTGGTCATCCTAAGCTAATAATGCCGATTCCAAGGTCTGCTTGACAGATTTAGACTTCTTGGCTAAAAGCTAAGTAAGCTGATTTTTGTTAGTTAGTTAGTTAGTTAGTTAGTGTACTGGCTGGTTTTGTGTGTCAACTTGACACAAGCTGAAGTTATCACAGAGAAAGGAACCTCCCTTGAGGAAATGCCTCCATGAGATCCAGCTGTGAGTCATTTTCTCAATTGGTGATCAAGGCTGGGAGGGTCCATTGTGCGTGGTGCCATCCCTGGGTTCTGTTCTGTTGGACCTGGGTTCTATAAGAAAGCAAGCCAAGGGAAACAAGCCAGTAAGCAACACTCCTCCATGGCCTCTGCATCAGCTCCTGCTTCCAAGTTCCTGCCCTGCATGAGTTCCTGTCCCCACTTCCTTTGGTGATGAACAGAAATGTGGAAGTGTAAGCTGAATAAACTTTTTCCTCTCCAACTTGCTTCTTGGTCATTATGTTTTGTGCAGGTATACAAACCCTGACTAAGACAGTTATTGCTGTTTGTTTGTTTTTGTTTTTACAAAAATAAAGGTTCTCTTGATTAAAAAAATCAAAATTTTTCTATTGAGCACCTAATGAAAACATTTTGACTTATTTGGAGTTTGTTCTGCAGGGTTCCCATTTTTGTTGGTCTAGTATTCCTCACCAAGTTCCCTTTCCTCCCTATATTCTGTGTCACTTATTTTTGTGCCATTTTGAATCTTCCCTCTCTACCTCAGCTGTCAGCCATCACAGACTATCATTGGTCCCATAAACCTGAAAGAAACCCTTTCTTCTCTAAGCATCCTTGGTCATGGTTGTTTTATCACAGCAGCAGCAACAACAACAAACGTAACTAAGACAGAAGCTGCTACCTGAGAGTGCCCTGTTGCTGTGAAGAACTTGACCATGTTTCTTGAGGAATATAGAAGATTCTGTGGCTTTGAACTAAAAAACTATTTGAACATTGTAAGCAGAGTTAGTGGGCCAACCTAGTAGGAGTTTGGAAGACAATGGTGCTGAGTGAAATGTGGAACATAAAGGTCACACTCAAGAGGTTTCAGAGGGAACAGTATTAACAACTGGGCTAAAGAGCATTCTTGTGATCTTTTGGCAGAGGACATGGCTATTTTCTGCCCACATCCAAAGAACTCGCCTGAAGCTCAATTAAAAAGTAATGGACTAATTTCTTGGCAGAAAAGATTTTGAGAAGACCTAATATTGACTCTGTCACGTGGTCATTCGCAATCACCCTTGTGCAAGTCAACAATGAAAAAAAAAGAGCAAATGGGGTGGAAAGAAATACAAAACGTACAGTTTGGCAAGGGAGAGGGCACTGCACACTAAAGGTTACAGCAAGCCCTGAACTGGAAGAAAGTCTATAATTGTTGCATTGAGATCTGCATTGGAATAAAGGGAACTCCGGAAGTGGCCTCAGGGCAAAACCCCACTCAGGAAAGCTTCAACAGGTGGAGAGAAAAATGCTGAAGGGCTTTTCTGCTGGATTCGAAGCTGGAGCAGAACTTGGTAGTGTTATCCACTTGGTGCTAGCTTTAAAGTCACACAGTGAGATAATGGAACCTTCCTCCATAGGTAGCTGCGGAGGCCAGGCTCACGACCTGACACCCTGCATGGAAGCCTTGAGAGGCCATTGCGTGAAGCTGAGCTGTGCAAAGGAAGTTTGAACGATGTTGGGGACTGTGAGGTGTTCAAGGTGCTGGAGCTGTGAGGCATTTGCAACGAGAGTTGCACAGACTGAGTGATGTGCTTTTCCCAGCAGCAAGCCCAAAAGGACAGAGCATCTGAAGCCTTTGACACTGGACAGGGAGTGGCATGGCTATCTCTACAAGTTCCTTAAATCCAAGAGCTTTTGGCAGGCTTTCCCACTTGGGAGTTAGATGTGATATGTGATTGTTGCACTCCAGAGCAGTGGTTCTCATCCTGTGGGTCTCAACCCTTTGGGGATTTTCGATGACCCTTTCACAGAGGTTGCCTAAGACCGTCAGAAAACACAGATGTTTACATTATGATTTATAACAGTAGCAAGGTTACCGTTATGAAGTAGCAATAAAAGTAATCTTATGGTTGGAGGTCACCACAGTGTCAGGCACTGTACTAAAGGATGGCAGCATTAGGAAGATTGAGACCCACTGTCCTGGAGGGAGTTATGGAAATACAAGAATCCTTTAGTTTCTTCAGGGGCACAAGAAGACACACTCCTGACTCAGTTGTCAATTCTGCCTCAGTGGGCTCTGATGTGGACAGCAACAGCTAAAGTGACCCCTGTCTTAAGATCTGTTCTCTAAACAGAATGCAGCACTGTAGACCCCGAATGATAGACCACAAGGGCGCTATTGTGCGCTCACATGAGACCCCCCTACCCTGGGATGCTTTGAGGTAATTTAGGAAGTTCTGAGGGGCAAAGCCAGCAAATAAAGTCAAAAGACAACTCCATCTGTCTTCCTGTGGCTTCATTAGTATGCACTGGGTTGGAAAAGTGGGACTATCACTAGGTTTCTAAATATAACAACTTATGAACACTGTCGGTGGGAGAAGAATGAGAGATTTTTCGCGTTCTTCTGCAGAGATTCTGCAGCTTGTAATTTTGTCTGAAAGGAACAAATACTACTTTGATGACAAGAAAATCTGTTTTCTCAATGTGAAACTACATTCTGTCTCTTTGCCTATCTCTCTGTGTTTGTATCTGTCTGTCTGTCTCTCTGTGTCTCCCTCTCTGACTCTCTCTCAATGTCTATGTCTGTCTCTCTGTCTTTGTGTGTCTCTGTCTCTCTATCTCTGTGTGTCTCTGTCTCTCTGCCTCTGTCTCTCTTTCTCTCCCTCTCTGTCTCCTCTGTCTCTCTGTATCTCTCTGTCTGTCTCTCTGTATCTTTCTCTCTGTCTCTCTAACTCTCTGTGTATGTCTCTGTCTCTATATGTCTGTTTCTCTGTCTCCATCTCTGTCTACTTGTCTCTCTATATATGTCTCTCTCTTCCTCTTTCTGTCTCTCTGTCTCTGTGTATGTGTGTCTCCTCTGTCGCCTCTGTCTCTCTGTCTGTCTCTCTGTGATGTTCTCTGTCTCTCTGTCTCTGTCTCTCTAAGTGTGTCTGTTTCTCTGACTCTGTCTCTCTGTCTTACTCTGTCTCTCTGTTCCTCTGTCTCTCTGTGTGTCTGTTTCTCTGTCTCCATCTCTGTCTGTCTGTTTGTCTCTCTGTCTCTGTCTCTTTCTGCCTCTTTCTGTCTCTCTGTCCCTGTGTATGTGTGTGTCTCCTCTATCTTTCTGTGTCTTTCTCTCTATCTCTCTGCCTGTGTCTCTGTCTCTATGTGTGTCTGTTTCTCTTTCTCCATCTCTATCTGTCTGTTTCTGGCTCTATCTGTCTCTCTCTGGCCCAGCCCACTATGGGCAGTGCCGCCACTGCTGGACTGGTGGTCCTGGGTTCGTTAAGAAAGCAGGCCGCGCAAGCCAAGAACAAGCCAGTAAGCTGCACCCTCCACGGCCTCTGCATCAGCTCCTGCCTCCAGGTTCCGGCCCTGCTTCAGTTCCTGTCCTGCCTTCCTTCAGTGCTGGACTGTCATAAGGCAGTGTTAGCCAAATACATCCTTTCCCCCCAGCCCCCAGGTAGCTTTGGTTGCTGTCCCCGTTCTCATCACATCCCAAGCCAGCTTGCGTGAGTCTTGCTCCATCATGCTTTCCCCTGCCTGTCTGCTCTTCCATCCAGACATCTTAAAACCCACCTCAGCATGGCCCTCCCATCTCTGCATGCTTTCGTGTCTCCATGGCTGGAAGCTGGGCACTTGACTATTTCCTGTGGCAGGAACCTTATTCTCTCCTCTCTTCAACACTTCCCGCCAATGCACCCATATCTCATGTCACACTGTCTTCCTACACAGTATACCTCCCAAGTTACTCCAGATCTCACCTCTGTGGATCCCCATTGTCTCCCCGGGGACACACTCTCAAGCTTTTCTTTGGGGTCCCTAGCCTCAGATGGTTCCTTAGGGTAGCACTTGAGGCATTGTCGCAGAAGCTTGTGGACAGGTTAGTCTTCCTGTCTGCACCCTGTGAGCTCCTAGGGACAAAGCCATGTCTCCTGTAAAACTGTGTCCAGAGCCTTACACTAAGGCAATACTAATAGTCTGTGTCCTTCATGGTTGAATGAATGAATGAAGGAAGGAAGGAAGGAGAGTGGTTACCAGATCTGACTTTCTTGCTGACTCTCTGCTGAGGAAATGCTACCGAATATTCTGGCCCCACCCCTGTACCAGCCCCAGCCACCAGATCTTATCTGAAGTCAGTCTGGGTGTCAGGTCAGCCTTTCAGCATGATGTGAGCTTCAGGGACCCTCTGGTAAATCATTTGCAGCAGCCAAGGGGCTTTTTGGAGAATGAGTCACTTGGTCACTGCGCGCAGAGGCTGGTGACCCGCAGAGAGCTTGTCTACAGACACCTTTGCGGGCAGCCATTTGATTTCCTGAGCATGGGAAGGACTTTATTTCAGATTCCAAACTTTATTGCAACTTCTGAGTGACTGCCCCGGCCCCACTCGTGACCCCGAGGTACTTACAGTGATTCATCTCCTCAGGAAACCGTGCATCCCCTGGGTCTGCCTGACGATGCTGGGCAAGGAATGCTGGGCATGGTGAGAAGAAAAACCCCTTTCTCGTTTTCAGTCTCCCAAGCCGCCGAGAGAAATATTTCCTGTGTTCCAGGACTCCACAGCCACACAAAGTCTAATGTCCCAACAGCGTAGATGAAATAGCTAAACTCATTGCCTCCTGGGAAGCCGTGTGCTGAGTTCCCTGGGGCTTCCAAACCACTGTGATTTGAAGTTTTTACTGTTCGGGAACCAACACGGCTTGGTTGGTTCTCCTGAATTATGAAAGATCAACAGCGTGGTGCCTTTTCAAGCTGAGGAACTCAGAACAATTTTAGCATGCTGTGATTATTTCAATGTTTTAATTGAAAAATTCGACCCAGATCATATGCACAGGGTGTACTGAGTTATCTCGAAAGCATTTAGATACCAAAGCATCAGACTAGTAGCCCAAATTGGCCAGATCTCAAGTCAAATTGTGAAGTTCACTCTTCGATAGGACAGGCCTCCCGTCCTTCTTGTACGCCTTCTGTCCTTCTTCCCCAGGCTTCCCTGCTCTTCCCAGGACAGACACACTGACTTGCTTGTTGTTTCTTTAGATTTGTTTCTTGTCTCTCTCCCAATTAGAATGTCAGGTGCCTGAGTGGAAGGGTTTTTTGTTTGTTTGTTTGTTTGTTTGGCTTTTTTAATCTCAGCAACTATAGCAGAGCTTACGTCCTAAATGAATACTTCCAGTGGATTCAGACTGATTTGCAAGACTAGTCTGGGAACATTCAGGTTGGAGAGATGGCTCAGTGGTTAAGAGTACTTTTCAGCTCTTCCAAAAGACCTAGGTTCTCTCCCCAGCACGCACACAGGGTGGCTCAGTACTGTTCCAGTTTCTGGGTGATTCGGTGAGTTCTTCTGGCCTCGGTGCACCCCAGGCACGCACATGACACACAGACATGCATGGACATGGACACCCATACACAGAAAAGGAGATAAATTTAATAGTAAAAAATAAAAAATTATGAGAATTGTCATAGGAAAACTAATTTTTTTCTCTCTCTTTCCCTCACATAACACTTTTATTGATTCTCTGAGAGTTTCCCATCATGCACCCCACCACAATCACTTCCCAGTCTCTCAGTGGCCTCCTGTCCCTTAAATAGAACTGAGTCCTTCCCTACCCATAGCCCCCCCTTTCTCTGACAAAGCTATCAGTTATGGAGAGCTACACTTCAGCACCTCTGCCACACTTTGTAAGAGTTCTCTTCCATGGCTTCCTGTCTAGGCTATTACTTTAGGGAGGGTGGGAGGAATTGGGAGGTAGTGGTTGTCACAAAAGCCAGGAAGATTATTATTTTTTTAATCCCAAAATAGAAAATGGTAAATGTTGAAAAAGTTGTCAAAAAAAAATGGAACCTGTACACACGGCTGGCTGGAGTGGCGTAGAATGCAGCTGTCGCAGAAAACACTTGTGTCATTCCCTCAGAAAGATGAACAGAGTCACGAGGACCCGGTAAGCGCACAAGAGACCTGAAGCCACACTCACAGAAGTATTTGTATATTTGTGCCCTCAGCAGAGTCAGGGCAGCCAAGGGAGAGGCAGGCCGTATCCATCTCCTTCTTCTCGGGTGAATAGAGAGACCTCACAATGCAAACACAGGACAAGGAGCATTGCTTAGTCTTAAAGGGAAAGGCCACTGTAGAACAATCTGTCAGATGTGTGCAATTAGCCAGACGCAGAAGGACAAATACTTTGTGATTCCATTTATACAATGCACCTGGACTGGTCAAATTTATAGAGACAGAGGGGAGAGTGGTGACTGCCACGGGAAGTGACTATTCAATGAACACCGTGGTACAGCCAAGGGAAAGGAAAGTATCCGGACTGATAGCGGTGGAGCCCGCTCACGCCAATATGGATATGCAAAATGGGGTACCATCGAACTTTACATTTGAAATAGCTAAGATGATG
Source organism: Apodemus sylvaticus (assembly GCF_947179515.1). Lineage (NCBI taxonomy): Eukaryota > Metazoa > Chordata > Mammalia > Rodentia > Muridae > Apodemus > Apodemus sylvaticus. The sequence goes on from NC_067485.1 coordinate 13,762,798, forward strand.
AATGTATGTTGATGCTTATTTTTCCATAATGAAAATCTAAAATTTTTTATGAGACACGGTAAGTGGTCTTCCATAGAAACAAAAATGTACTAGCAATGGTTTTGGTCCCAATGAATTCCAGAGACCCTTCCTTACACCTCTCAGGGCATAGATTCCAGAGCTGCCAGCTTGGCTTTACCTTGTCACTGGTGTGAGGAGGAGCTTCTCTGAGAGGAGAAGGAAGAAGAGAGGGGAGAGCCATTGCCCTTTCGTGCTGGGCATGCACCAATCATTCAGTGTGAGCTAGCAGCATCACCCTGTCTTCTCACAGTCATCCTAGGCTTGCAAAAGAATCTAAGGCCCATGGAGAGCTTAAATAGCCCACCCAGGGCCGACACTTTTTTACTGGGCGTTCTCCAGGAACTGGGAACTTTGCAGGGTTCAGGGAACCAAGCAGTAAGTAAAGAACTGAGCTGGTCTCACAGAGAAGGCAGGCCGTTAAGGAAGTACCCAGAGTAACACATGATCAGACGGAACAGGTGCCATAATGTGGTCCCACAATTACCCGGAGAGGCTGAGACACTGAAAGTCTGGGGGATTGGAATGGAAGCGAGGGTAAGGAAGCTCCTGCAAGGTATTATGGGCCAACCTAAGTATCCGGCTTGATTGGAAAGGCAGCAGAATCCCTGGAAGGCTTTTGACTGGGGAGGGACTGAGTGAGTTGGGAGCCCTGCTCTGGGTGCCAGGAGAACGGGTTAAAAGAGGAGCGAGTGTGTGAAGCGCTCTTACTAGACCTCAGCTAAGTCTGCATGGTCTACAGGGCCAGAAAGCCACGACTGGGTTTACTTCCCCAGCCCCTATGACCAATACCTGCTTTTGCTTACCGCTCAACAAATGCTCCATGAATCCCGGAGACCGTTCACAGCCTACCTGAATGTTGAGCTTCCTTAAATCTTGGATCAGAAGCATCTAAGATGCTAGACGGTGATGTGGATGGAGAAGGTAAAAATCTATGGAATTTGTGAGGTGCTTGTGTATCACTGCTGCAGTCGGGGAGTGTTGAGGCTGTTGTAACTTGATTTGGGAACTTAGACAAAGCCAGTCTGATTTGCATTTTACAAAATTCTAACAGATCCTCACATGCCTGCTCAGATTTATCACTTGTAACTTCCCCTACAGCATTCTGTAAAGAATTCAGGTCTAGAAGACTCCGTTAAAATTCAGCCAGTATCAGCAGTGAGATCTGCGTTGCAGGCAAACACAATTTGCTCTCTGTTAAGTCGTTCAGGGCTACGAATAGAGACTCCAGTGTTGAGTTTTATAACTGACACACCATACTTACGTGTCCCCACCCACCCAGACCAGTCAAACCACTAGATCACAGTCACTCAGAATGAAGTCATCTTAGAGATTGCTCCCTTGCCTCAAGACAGAAAAGCTATAACCCCAGAAGAGGCAGATAGACTCAAGCTACTAGGAGCACCAGCAACTAGAAATGCATTTATTCTGCACCTACTGTGCACTGGAGCATCTGAACTCAAATGATAGGGAATTATATCCTCACTAAAAAAACAAACAAAAAACCAAACAACAACAAAAAAACAAGGTTATCTCAGTTTCCATGCAGCTTTGGTTTGCATTTGGCTGGTTTTATGCTAAGAATCCCTCTGTCTCTGAGTCATTTTTGCAACCATTACCTTGAACAGTTCTTATCAAACCAGAAGACACATATCACCAACCCTGCAATGGAGAGAGGCCAAAGTGGCAGAGCCTGTGAGGTAAAGAACAGGGAGTAGAATTTGTTTCAGCTGGCTAACTTCCAGTACCAGGTTGGGTTAGGTCTTGTTGGACAAAGGGGCCCTGTGGGAATCCCCAAACAACCCATGCTCTTGCCAAGACTATAGGCTACTCCTCATAAAACAACGACAAGGCCCCCATTACTGAAGACAACATCACACAACTCATTGATATCAAGTCAGTAGCTACATAGAACCTTCACCCCTACATTCCAGTGTCTTTGATGCAGGAAGGTACTCTGCATGCTCTCAAAAGAGACACATACACACCAAGCAAAATCTTCATCTACACTGGTGTACCGCATACAAGACATATTAAGGCAATGGCACAAGCCTTGTGGGAGTAGCCAACCAATCACTGATTTGACTTAAGGTCCACTCCACCAGGTCCGATGGAACCAGTGCCCAACACTCACTGGGGCAAGAATCTGAGACTAGATAGCCCAGGGACCTTTGTTAGAACTAAATAATATTGCTCTAAAAAATGGGAGGAATGTACTGATAAAATGACTCCTAAAGGCTTTCTAATATACTCGTATATCAGTGCCTGGCTCAGCCATCATCAGAGAGACTTCCTCTTGTAGCAGAAGGAAACAAATGCAGAGATCCACAGCCAGACATTACACACTCTGAGAGAGACCTTGGAACCTTGAACCTTAAATGGGATGTCACCATTAAATCCCTCCCCTCAGGGGTCATGGAATCTGTCAGAAGAAGAGTGTAAGAACCAGAAGGGGTCCAGGACACCAAGGCTCTCTAAGCAACACGAGCAAAGCTCATATGAACTCACAGAGGCCGAGGCAGCATTCACGGGGCCTGCCCGGTTCTGCCCAGGTCCTCTGTGCATGTGTAATGGTTTCCAGTTTAGTGGTTTTGTGGGATTCCTGAGGAAGCAAATTGTCAATCTCTGATTCGTGTGTTTTCTCTTGGGCTCTTTTCCTTCTGTTAGTTTGTCTTGCCCAACTTCTACGTGATAGTTTTTTTTTTTTATCTTATTTTATTGTGTGTGTGTTTTTTTTAAGAATGAATGATATAAAGGTTAACAACTGAATTCTCACTGACACCTGCTGGGTGAGGGAAACTCAGCTTTCTACAGTAGAGTGACATTGGGAATATCAACCACCCCAGGACAGGCCTCCTGTTCAGAAGAAGTTCACCATCATAAGACTCCACAAGATTATTATTATCATCATCATTATTATTATTTTGCCTTTTGTTTATTTGTTTTGGGGGGTTGTGTGTGCATATGTGTGTGTGCTTTTATAGTTTGGTGGGAGGTTGTTGTTTTGTCTTGGTTTGGTTTGATTTAGTTTGGTTTGGTTTGGGGGAGATATGATTTTATTTTGCTTTCTTGATTTTGGGGAGTTTTGTTGTTATATTGGATTTTTGTTTCTTTTTTTGAGAAAGAACTTAAAGTTGGGTAGATAGGGACTGGAGAAGATATAGAGGGACTTGGTGGCAGGGAAGAAATATGACTACATTGTACTTGAATTTTAAACTTGTGAAAATTTTAAATAATGAAAAATATAATAGTAATGATAAATAACAATAATAAAAGAATTTGTACCTGATGGCCAATAATCTTCATTCTGATCCTTTCTCTGTGTCCAGCAGGCCCTTATACCCTCAGATTACCCAGTCTAAACCTTAGATCTTGCCTGCTTCCCAATTGGTAAATGCCTTCACATTCATAATTAAATGGGTCAACAGGATTCCCAAATCTCTTGAATCTTCTTCAGGACAAGAAGTCGGGGGCCCTTTTTCCTCCACATGATTGCCCTTAGAAAATCTGAGATGTGTTGAACTGGTGGGCTGCGGGACTTGTCTGGACCCCACGGGCTGTCCCTAGGAGTGGCTGTTCCTAGGAGTGGCTTCGCAGACTCTGGGTTGTACTGAGACTCATGCAGCAATTCTCCAACCATCCCATCCATTGCGAGACGGGTTCCATCATTCTCTTTGTGTCATAAATTGAGGAAACCGAAGTCCATAAAGATTAGTCACTTTTCTGTGCATGCAGACAATATCAGCAGGCTCAACGGAGCTCAGACCACATTTCATGGAGATGCTTATTCACCTCAAGAAATGCCTGTTGGTGGAATGGTTGAAGTTATCCCTGACCCTCCAGAGTCAGCCTGTTTCTGGAAGCTGTGAGGTAAGGCGGTGCTAAGCCAGGTGTGTCACCAAAGTACCAACTGAGCAAGGCAGACTCTTGGTCGGTTCCCTTGAAAAGGAAGCCAGCTACAGCCAGCCTTAGGACCCTGGGGCTCCAGGAAGATGGCGCCTGTGGTTAATTCTAGAGCCATAGTGCCTGTTCCCACCTCCCTGTCCTTTGATTCCTAATAACTTCAGCTGATTCTTTTGTGCTATCCCCACCCCCAGGGGAGTTATGTCACCCTAGGTGAACACAGCCTCTTTTCAAGGACCCTAAAGAAACTAGATTTTGTAATGGACCCCACAAATTAGAGGGCTGGAGAGGCCTCTTATTTGAGGATTAATCACCATTCATTTTGTTTAACAACTTATTCAAGATAATTAGAGCCCCAGCTTTCTTCATTCCGAGCCGCCTCCTCTGTTTTCTCTTGTCCTTGCTTGAGAACCCTGAAGCTGATTCGCATGGTAATTTACAGTGGATTCCAGGACACCGGAAGTACATACTGGCTCACTGTCCTTTAGCAAGAACTTCCAGGATACCTGGCACACATCAGCTTTAGTGGTCAAACCTTTATTCTCCCAACAGCCTAAAGAAGTCAGATGTTTCCGCATCTTTAACACACACAGCTCTTCACTCCGGAAATGCAATAGGAGAAAGTAAAGACTTTGAGTCGAAGAAACACTAAGAGTGAGTGGATATTTCTGGAATTGACAGTAAGAGGAATAGCAAGTGACCCAGAGAAATATATATATATTTGTCAGATCTGATTTACCCATGTGTCAGATTTGCTGCATAGAGGCTTCCCTGACAGAAAGTAGATCCTTGAGCTCTGTTAATCCTGTAAATAAATATTTAGGAGCCAGGATCCTTCTGGTTGAATGAATTTGTTCCTATGGGATTTGTTCCTACAGTCAGGAAGCCAGCTCCCCCTGGAGAATGAGACTCCTTGTTTCATGTTGTTTTGTGTGAGCTTAACTAGTAACAATACAATTATCTCTCTTGGCACCCAGATTATTCCAACTATCTAATGATTACCCCATTTGGCTGAACTCACATTTTACCTTCATGAGGTTAGGACTAGGACGAGAGGAACTGACCTGTGGACGAGAGGACTTAGGAATGAGAGTGAATTTACAGAATCCAGATCTGAGAAAGGTCTTTTGTTTCCCTCTGTAATACCAATCCCATCCTTCCCAGGGTCTATTGAATGTGTCCTTTCTGGCGTAGGCAACTTTTAACATAATTAAGCTTAAGTGTGATTGTTTGATCATGAGAGATCATTAGAGATTCAATTGGAAGTTAACCAGCTAACATGGAAGTACAGATTTAAATATTCCTCTCAGAAACGGTTGGATAGAGAAACAAAAAAATAAGAATAAAAGAGAAGATCTGCTCCACACATGTAGGCAAACTCGAGGTGCTGTTCATCCCTGGGGCCTCACAAACAGCAAACAGAATCATGTTTTGTGTGTATGTGAAGTACTTATACATACAGAGCAGAAATTAAACCCAAAGAAACACTTCCCAAACACTAAAAGAAAAATAGAAAATTACCCTAGCCATAGTAACTTAAAATGCAACAAAAAGCAAAAACATATATTCATGTGTGCTTTACACATTTAGAAACTAAGAAAACCCTTGAAAATAATTTGTCAAACCAGAAATTATAATGAAAATTTGTCAAATACTTATGCCCGGTAAAGGAACCATTATTACTGAAATCTATGGATGATTTCCAAATCATAAGCTTGGGGGAGGGGAGTCACAGACTTGAATACAGGTTACAAAATATACATATACATATACACATACACACACACACACACACACACACACACATATACATATATAAAAATGAGAACATATTCCAGTAAAAGGTTAGGAAAGCAAAACCCATTATTCAAACCTGGAAGATTTCAGAAATACAAAAATTTCTGGAACCCCGAGTTTCTAGTAGGTGTCACATATTCACCTAAAGATGGTCAAAGAATCTCTGACAGAGACAAAACTGTCATTTTAAGTACCTACAGGTATATTTAAGACTCACTTCGAACTTCACCAAGAACACGCACCATCTCCTGCTCTCAAGCAGGAGTGCTCAAACAGGGTGATTCTGGCCCAAAGATCCTTTGAAGCTGCCAGTGTGATTAAGGCTATCCGAGGACTCAACAGGAGCCATGCTTCTTCTGCCACAGTTACTCTGATGACTTCCCTGCGACATCTTCACCATCCCAGGCAGGTGGGCCTCTCACTGGCACAATTACCTGACAGCATCTTGCTTTTCCCAGGGTGAGTATTCTGGGACAGAAAACAAGGCTCCAAGGTGAAAGCCACAGTCCCTTAGGGTCTCTTCTCTAGAGTACTATATCTTCCGCTCTGCTGTATGCTGTCAGTCACACAGTCTAAGAATGTCACAATGGTGGGGACCAAAGAGGGTGAGGACCCCAGGGGAGTTGGGCCTAGAGTTCTGTGAGGGAGGCTGCTGAACACAGGAGTCTCACAAAATGGATTTGACTTGGTTTTAATCTATACCATAATTCAGAAAAGATGAGGGGAAAACAGTCCTAACGGGACAGAACCACCAGGCTTATGTCTGAGAGCCAAATGATGTTGAAATGCTAGGCAAGGTGGCGGCTTCAGGATCGGGTTTCTTGACATGTGGACGGAGATTGAAGTACATTCTGTGTTTTGCTTTCACTGTGAAACCTTAAAATATCTATTTTCTCCAAAAATAGCTTCATCTTAGCAAAGCCCCTTGGCATATTTTGCCGATCTACCTCTCCATCGCTTGAAAGTCTACGTCTCCTCAAAAGGAAATTTGATTGAAATGTTTTTAATTCCTTTGTATAAAAATATTGAAACTCAGGTTACTAAGAGTCATCTCACGGCTAACAAATCCTCAGTTTTTCTCAAAAATATTAAATCATGCCTCTCCAAAGTCAATGAAATAGTAACCCAGTAATAAGTTAAGTTTAACCACTCACAAATCAAGAGGTCTTGCTAACTATGCTGTACAATTTTTTTGGTCGGTTTAAAATATTGACTGGATACCACTACCACCACCACCACCACCACCACCACCACCACCACCACCACCACCACCTCTCCACTTAGCTGAATTGCATAATCACTTTCTGTCTTGTAAACATGAAGACGTAGCAACACAAAGCACTGAATAGCGAGAATCACTTTCTTTCAATATCTCCAAATGGTTATAATGAAGCCCTGGTCTCCAGTTTCTTTTCCTTCTTCCATGCTAACTCCAGGCCATCAACAGACCTTATCTCACACACACAAAAAGGTGATGGTTCCTGAAAATGATACCCAATGTTATCTCTGCACTCTCCATGATTGCTCACATGCATGTAAACATACATGTACACTAGCACATACAGGAAGACACACACACACACACACACACTCACACAATCATCCTCATGGGTGTGATAACTCATGTCTGTAATTCCAGTACTAGGAGTTAAAGCCAGGAGGATCTTGAATTCAAGATTAGCACAGGCTACAGAGACATATTGTCTCAATGACCAAAAATAAAATAAAATAAAATAAAATAAAATAAAATAAAATAAAATATCCATCACAAAGTCGCCATGTCATTCCATTAGACATTCTTTGATCGTCCATTGAACTATTCATACATTCTTCCATCCATCTATGCATCAGTCTGTCACTCTGTTCACCCAACTAGCTGTCCTATTCACTAATCTATTTATCTGTTCACCTACCTACACCACCCCCTTTTGGTTCAGCTAACTACCCACCAGTCAGTTCCTCCACTCCTATGTGTCTCGAACCATTCATCCATCATAAATATCTGGTACTCAGTAGTTGTTTGGTGATGACAAAAAAAAATGAAATAAAAATGGAAGAATTAAGTGAAAATGAAAACGGAAAAGTTCATGTGGTGTTGCATAAACTACCAACTGCTGATTGCCAAATTTTACCAGAGTTGCTGATCCCACCCCAATGCTTTCTGGGGGGTAGTCAGTTTGAAGCAAAGAACCCTTCTTGTTACCTCCCACTGAAGACTTGCTATTGCTTATCTCCCAATGAAGACTATCACAGATCTGTCTACCTAATGAGCTATCAGTGATTTTTATTGACTTAGGTTCTATTCTGAGGACACTAGGGAAATGATAAAGAAACACACACCCCTTCCTTTGTGTTAACCCAGTGGCATCCGGTGGCAGAATCAAAACAAGGGAAGAATTAGTTACTTAAGGAAGATAAAGGTGGAACTCGGCATGGATTCTTGTTTTGAAATCACTGCTCTGTTCTCTACAAGGAGTTGTGGGCACAGGCTGACCCCTAATTCACTACCCTGATGGCACTTTTACCATATCTAGATCCTTTCAATAGACTATCTCCCTCAGAACCTATGCAGAAAGTGGAGTGTGTCCACAATGCTGTTCTTTATATTTCCATCTAACACATCCCTGCTTTCCCTCTTGTCTCCTTGTCACTCAGGGTCCTTCTACTAAGGAGTGTTGGAGGTGGGGACAGAGACATAGAAACTTGTTTTGACGATTTAGCTCATGAGATTGTAGCAAGAGGAAAGTGAGGTTTCTGAGGGGACTTGGGTGAGCTCAAGACCCAGGGAAAAGCTGGTGAGACAACCTAAGTACAGAGGAAGTCTGGTGACTTCCTCGTTTCCTGAGAATATTCTATTTCCTCTCATGAGCCCTCATCTAGCTAGAGAGAGCGCATGCATATTGTAAAGAGAAACATCCTAGCTATAAGCCTGCAGAGCTTTAAAGGTTAGCATAATCCGTGTGTGTGGGTGCATGCGTGTGCGCATGTGTGCACGAGTGCATGTGTGTATGTGCATGTGTGTATCACACCCAGGATGACTGGAACACACACTTCCTTATGGCTAAGGCTCTCGCTGTAACCATCTCTCTCCGCACAGCCTTCAAAACTGCGCTTTATTTTCTGCATAAAGCTGAGTCTTTGTGCCAACCTGACTAGCATCTTTTTACTCCAACAGTCCACTAATTCAAAATTAATTGATAAATAGGCGATTTCTTCTTTCAACAGACTAAACCAATCCTGAGAGAAAAAGCTACAGAGCTCTATAGAAACAGACACAGGTAGGTAGAGGCTTATAGAGAGAGGGGCACAGCTCTAGGAAGATTTGGGGGTGAACTTGTGACATGCAATTTCTACAAGGCAGGCTCTGAAGGGAAGGTTTTGGCCTTCTCATTGGCCCTCTAACAGGTCACGGTGTTTATACAACCCTTGATGCGCCACTCTGAAAAATCGCTCTGCAGGATGCCAGAGGCAGAGGAGATTTTCCACCCAGTGCCCGTGGATCTCTCATTCTCTCCACAGCTTCTCTATACCAGAGGGCAGGAAACCTGCAAGCATCTGTCCCTGTTTTCTCTTCAGACCAGAATGGAGGCACAGTGAATGCTCAAGAGGAGTGGCCACCGTTAGTGATTCTGTGGTGATGGCTTTTCGCATCTGAGGGCAGTGAAGGCAGTGAAGGCAGCTCAGTGTAAGAAGGAAGGTCAGTGGGTAAAACCCTGAGCTCCCGAGGAAGCTAGAGAAGGGCTCTTTTGTGGGTGTTTTTAGAGATATAGCACATCTGAGAAACTCCTGTGAGTTTCTTTAAAAAACGAAGTAGAAATCATTAGTCTTTGCTAGGGAAAAAGGGGAACAGAGCAGGGAATATGTGGAGCTTTCCTTCTTAAATCAAATAAGAAAGAGCTGAAGAAACGCGTATGGCCAGCTCCTGAGGAGCACGCCCCTCTAAGCAGGGTAAAAGACGTTTTTCAGCAAGTTCTGAGACAGACAAGGACCCAATGCTAAGGTATAACTCTACCCCCATCCCCCGTCCCACCACTAATGAAGGCGATATGAAACAGAGGCCCTCAGAGAGCACACACCCAAGTGGGCTTCGTGTTCCGGCAACTGTTCCAAGGCAGGCCAAGGCCACGTCAGGTCCAATTAGCGTCAATGAGGACCATCTGTGTTTGGGCAGCCATGTTACTTAACGCAAACATCTCATAATTACAGCTTCTTGCATACACCGTGTGTTATGAGATGTGGTGTCCCGGTGTGAATCAGAGTCACTTTTTTTCAGAATCGTCAGCAGCTTGGTCTGGTCAGAACGCAGCCTGCCGAGCGCCCTTAAGAGCATTCTCTGGAATATTGAATTAAGCCCAGTCCAGCTTTTTTCTCTTATCTGTGAAATCTTGTGGTTTGGGTTTTGACTGTTTTTATAAAATGAAATATATAACATATATAAAATGCAAATAAAGTTGAGGTTAGAGTGGTGTGTTTCTCGCTCCCTTGCGCCCTTTTCTGGAGACATCTGTTTTTCCTCCTCTTTCTCTTCAGCGTCTTAAGCTGAAGTATAAAGGTTCAATTGTCAAACAGTCTGAAGGACTCCAGCTCTAACAAGCTTTTCACCATTAGGAAGCAAATCAATTTATAAGGATTTAATTAGCCTGGGGATACTGTCTCATTTCTCCTGCACTGGGCAACTTATATTGGCTTTGGAGCCTCCAGGAATCCAATAGCCCTAGGCTCAAAGCTGAAGATAGTCTGAAATCCTTACAGTGTGTTCAGTACGTCCTCATAGATAGAGAAGTATGGATTGGGATGAAAAGGATATATGACTATCTCAATAAACCTTAATAGCCATAGCCATTCAAAATCAGCTTCTAGGAGAGAGAGAGAGAGAGAGAGAGAGAGAGAGAGAGAGAGAGAGGAAGGGAGGGAGGGAGAGAGAGAACGCCAAATGAGAATAACTACCTCCGGGACAGCTGGTTACAATTCGGGGACTCAGTAGCAGGTTACAAGAGATGAACACTCAAGTCAAACGAATGGGAATAAATAGACAGAGCTGAACACACAACAGTAATCTCATCACTTGGGAGGCAGAGGTATGTGGATCTCTGAGTTCGAGGCCAGCCTGGTCTACAGAGCAAGTTTCAGGACAGCCAGGGCTATATGCACAAAAATAACTAGGTAGATGGATGGATGGATGGATGGATGGACGGACGGACGGATGGATGGATGGATGGATGGATGGAGGGATGGAAGGAGGGATGGACGGATGGAGAGATGGATGGATGGAGGGATATATAGATGATGGAGTGATACAGGCCTCCTGCCAAGTATAATATATACTTTGGAACAGGCAAATGAAATGAGTGTGTTAGGTAATCTAATGAATCAGCTTGGCTGGGACATGGCAGATATTTGGTGAGAAACCATCCTCTATATGTCTAAAGGGCTGTTTAGAGATTTGGATTAACATTTAAAATTGTGAACTTTGAGTAAAGCTGATTTTTCTCTTTGCTACTGAAGAGTCTCATCCAATTGGTCGAAAGCTTTGAGAGACTCATGTCTCTGAGCGCCCAGGGCGCCTCACTGAGGGAACCCTTTCTGCCTCTCTGGTGGCCATAGCCAGGAGCGGTGAGAGGCCCAGCAGCTCCAGGGAAAGCAAGGTCAAAACTGAACAGCAGTGCTCAACAGCTGAACTAGGGCCTCGGCTGTGAAATCAGACGGGAGATGTGTATGCCAAAACAGAACAGCTGTCTGCTAAAACACATCTTCAGTGGGACTTGAAACCTCTTAGCATTGTATACAAACTGTTGGGAATATAATTTTTAAAAATCACCTGTCATGGCAAGATTCACACACACACACACACACACACACACACACACAATCACAATTTAAATGCAGAAGAATGAGGGGCCAATGCCTGTTCTGAGAGGAACTGAATGTTGATGAGGTTTTCAAATAACTGCCGTAAAAGTGCCATGATCAGAAACTCTTAAAACATATGAAAAAAATAAAGACGTCATTTTAAAAAAGTTATGGGAAAGAACCAAATGGGAACTACAGGATGGAAAAATACAATGCCAAATAAAAACACCCAGAATGTTAGAGTGGCCATGCCAAGGGAAGGGGTTGTTAAACTTGGAAACAGAATAATAAAATTCACCCATCTAAATGGGAAAGAGAAGTTGGACTTTAAAAGAGAGGAGCAGACACAGTGGTTCCTGCCTGTCGCCCCAGCACTGGGGGTGTTGAATAAGTGGAATAGCCTAGAGTTCAAGGCAAGCCTGAGCTACATAGTGAACTCTTGTCTCAAAAACAAACAGAAAAAGAAAAGAAAAGAAAAGAAAAGAAAAGAAAAGAAAAGAAAAGAAAAGAAAAGAAGAATCAAACTCTCAGCAACTTAAGGGAGAGTGATGAAAAGTTCAGTATTTACCTCACTGGAATTCTAAGAGAAAAAGTGTTGAAAAGAGAAAGTGTCATAAAAAGTAATAACAACCCCACCAGCAGTGAAGGAGTGTTCCTCTTTCTCCACATCCTCGCCAACACCTGTTTTCTCCTGAGTTTTTGATCTTAGCCATTCTGACTGGTGTGAGGTGAAATCTCAGGGTTGTTTTGATTTGCATTTCCATGATGACTAAGGATATTGGACATTTCTTTAGGTGCTTCTTGGCCATTCGCTATTCCTCAGGTGAAAATTCTTTGTTTAGCTCTGTACCCCATTTTTAAGGGTGATATTTGGCTCTCTGGAGTCTACCTTCTTGAGTTCTTTGTATATCTTGGATATAAGCCCTCTGTCGGATGTAGTGTTGGTAAAGATCTTTTCCCAATTTTCTGGTTGCTGTTTTGTCCTTTTGACAATGTCCTTTGCCTTACAGAAACTTTGTAGTTTTATGAGGTCCCATTTGTCAATTCTTGATCTTAGAGCATAAACTATTGGTGTTGCGTTGAGGAAAATTTTCCCTAGGCTCATGTCCTCAAGGGTCTTCCCCAGTTTCTTTTCTATTAGTTTCAGTGTGTCTGGTTTTATGTGGAGGTTCTTGATCCACTTGGACTTGAGCTTAGTACAAGGAGATAAGAATGGATCAATTTGCATTCTTCTGCATGCTGACCTCTAGTTGAACCAGCACCATTTGTTGAAAAAGCTATCTTTTTTCCACTGGACAGTTGTAGCTCCTTTATCAAAGATCAAGTGACTATAATTCTGTGGGTTCATTTCTAGATCTTCAATTCTAATCCATTGATCTACTTGCCTGTCACTATACCAATATCATGCAGTTTTTAGCACAATTGATCTGATCAGCATTGCAGAGCAAGCACTATCCAAGACAAACTCAAGTAGATCCGCAGCATACAACATGATGAGATTTCGAAAATAAACAGTCATGTGTGGTGAGCCATACCTGTAATCCTAACTCCAGAGTTGCTGGTGCAGGAGGATCGCTGTGAGTTTGAGGCTAGCTGGGCTATGTGACTCCAAGCCAAACTACAGAACAAGACCCTGTCTCAGAGGGGGGGAGGATATATAGATAGAGACAGAGAGAGGGGGGAGATAAGAGCATGGTATGGTGATGTACACCTTTAGTCCCAGCCCTGAGGATCTCTGTGAGTTCAAAGCCAGAGTTATCTACAGAGTGAGTTTCAGGACAGCCAGAGATATACCCTGTCTCAAAACAACAACAAATGAAAGGAAAAGGAAAAGAAAAAGAAAACTAAAAACAGCAAAAGCAGAAACAGTGCCTGGCTTATAGGAGGAACACACTAAGTGCATGACTGCAGAATTCCCATCCAAAGCCACAGAGGACAGAAGAAAGTGTACAGCACTATTAGTATTTCCTGTCCGTAAGCTCTACATCCTTAAAGGCAATCAGTGAAGGTCTAGACACCTTCAGCCACACAGGATGCCTCTAAGCTGAACACTGAAGAGAGATTTTTGTCATTATCCCCCCTCCAAAAAAAAAAAAAACCCATGGTGTAATAACTGTTAGGTTTTCTGATGCCCAGAGAGCAAAAGGATTTCATATGAGCACTAGCTATTGCTATCTCTCAAAATCAAAATGGAAGCCTGGAGGGAAGCGAGCCAAATGCCACCAGACAGGAGCCAATCATGTGTGTGGTTTCTGATAACTAGAGGAACCATTTCAGAAACTACATAAAGAGTGGTCAGGGGGACAGCTCAAGGGTAGAACACTTGTCTTGCATGCAGGAGATCCTGGGCTCAACGCCGATCACTGAAAATAAAATAAAATAGATAAAATGTGGGGGGGGGGGGGGAAACAATCCAAAGAAATCTTCAAAAAATGCCAGAAATAAATGAACATGGTCGTGTAAAATGTGCCCAGGTTACACGCAGGAAGAAAGTGACAGAGGAACGAGAGACGTAAGACACAGAGCAAATGTGTACAAAGCAAGCCGTATAATATTAGAGTTAATATTAGTGCATCAAGAATTTTCTCAAAAGCAAATGGCTTAGCCCAAATAATCAATGGACAGTGGTAGTAGTGGGTTCGAAACTAAAACTCACTCATACTTCTCTTGAAGGAGACTTATATTAAGTTGATAATTGAATGGGAACGGAGGAAGCTGGTTTCCTTAGCTCCTACCCACGTGGCCTGAGGATTCCAGGTTCCCGGCCTTTTACTCAGAAATAAAGACTCACACAGGTTTGCAATGCAATGAGAAGACTCTATTTAAAGCAAAGCAATAGACCAGACAAACATTAAAAAGGACGTTGCCAAGAGTTACAACAGTCTGCCTGGATGAGGATGCTCAAAGGGCCCTGATTATTGTCTGGGGATTCTCTTATGGAGTCCAAGAGAACGTGGAGTTTGATTACTAGAACTATGATTTGAGTGGTTCCCTACTTTGATTGGCAAACTTGCTCATTGCGCAAGTCCCTCCCTATAATGAAACGTCCTGACCGGGAGACTCTCAAACTGCAGGAAATATAACTCTGGAAATGGGAAGGGGCTGCCACTGGAGGAACATGTAATTAATTAATTTAATTTTTAATTTTAATTTTAATTTTAATTTTAATTACAGAAAAGCAGATTTTATTCACTGACAATGGCTTTGCACAGGGAGGCAGACTCTGCAATATCCCTAACACGTCTATGCCTGGGTCTCTGGAGCCTGTGATGTTATCTGATTAGTAAAAAGGTGTTGCAGATTTGCTTATGCTCGGTACGCACAGAAGAAGATTGCCCGATTACCTGGGTGGACTCCAGACATAGCTCACAGGTATCCTCCTGGGAGGGGAAAGATGGGAGATCTGGGAAACAGTGAAGATCAACGAAGCTTTGGGCTGAGCGTCAGCAATCAGGAACCTCCAGAAGCTGAAAAGGCAGGGCATAAATTTTGTCCCAGGATCCTTCCTGCGGGATCACTGTCTGTCTGACATCTTGGCTTCAGGCTAAGTGGAACAGTTTCAGGCTGAAGAATGGGAAGCAGATAAAAGATGGTGCTTTTGCATCACTGTCCCGGTGAACACTTGCTATGAGGACTAGCCGTAGGGAATTGGTAAAGTGTTCCTATCCCACGGGTAGTATCTTGCTGTCTAGCCCAGGCTGTTCTCAAACTTGGAAATCTTCTGTCTTAGCATCTCAAGTAGCTGGGATTACAAGTGTGCACCACCAGACAGGACTCAAACACGTGTTACTTAACTTTCCTGAGCCGGAACTTGTTCCAATAAAGCCCAGCGGTGGTAGTTTGAGAAATGTCCGCTAGAGGCTGATTTATTTGAACACTTGGTCCTCAGTTAGTGGTGCTGTTTGGGGGAGGTTGTGGAACTTTTAAGAGGTGGAACTTTACTGGAGGAAGTCTGTCAGTGGGCGTGGACTTTGAGGGTTTGTAGTCCCGCCCACTTCCTGCTCACTCAATGCTGTTTCCTGTAGATTGGAAAAAGTAATCACACAGCTTCCTGCTCCTACACAAAGGCACGCCTTCTCTTTGGTGACAGACACCGTCCCTCTGGAACTGTAAGCCACACCCTCTCTTCCCTATGTTGTTTCTGATTGTAGTATTTTATCACAGCAACAAAAGAGTAACTGACCCGGGACTTAATTCCACTGACTTCGCAAGCTGATCTGGGGATTGCCAAGTCTGTAAAGGTTTGGCTGTTTATGATAGCTGTTTGCTGTGGCCTAATATCCTTTGCAAACCTCATGATAAATTAATTGCTATTAGATGATGGGAACTCTGAGTGACATTTTATGAATGAGCTAATGTCATTATCCAGGTTTCATGTAGTTATCACATGAAAAGTATCCTTATTACATAGGCACGTTCATTCTTGTTTGCCCATTTTTCTACCATGAGGTAGCTTGTAGCTCAAAAGTTCTGGCCAACTGCCGTCACCATGCTCTTGGACTTCCCAGCCTCCAGAATGGTCAACCAAATAAACACTGTCTCCTCATTTCCTTCTCCTCTTCCTCTCATTGTCCTCTCCCTCCTTGGGAAGTCATCCTATCTGTGATATTCTGTGAAATCAGTAGAAAATGGACCAAGACACTGTTGTGCAGGCAGATACTAACTAGACTCTCCTCCCACCATTAGCCAAACCAAGGCTTTTGAGGAAGCAGGTGTGAGCTCACAGGCAATGTTCTGGACAATGGTGCTATCCACCCAACCACAACATAAACCTTCTGGTGGTTGGTGCTCAGGGAAACCTGCTATAGCAGGGCCATGGATGCTGAAGGGAGAGGCAGAAGTCTCTGGACACTAACACAGAGATTTCCTATGAGAAGTGTCTCCCTAGATCTGGTGCCCCTTGCCCATACCAATCTGTTATGTTCAATTCTAGGATGACCAACTTTATCACAAAGTTTAGCATTGGTTGGCTCATCCTCCCCTGCCCAAGATGGACTTACTTGTGTTATGTTGGATGGTATTACAAAAGCTTGCTACCACTCAACTCACTTTCTCTGCTTAATATGGTCCAGGATCCCAAGCCAGGGTATGCTGCTAACCACAACAGGCAGATGTTCCTACTTCCATTAATACCATCAAGATTATACCTGGAGACCTGGCTGTCGGGCAGTTCTGTTGACATTGACACTAACCAAAAGTAGTTCAGTTGGTGGTTTCTAAGCTCCTAATTCCCATGCACAGCAACTCTGAACCAGAACACACTCCAGAACCCCACCCAAAGCACAGCCCCCAGAGCATCAATGAGAAACCCCTCACTTCTGAGCCCCTCCTGCAGCTTCTTCCTCACCTCAAGCCCAGGGCACGTGAGGGGAGGGAAGGATACAGACCAGGACTGCAGGAGCCTCAGACAGCTCAGGCCACACCTGTCCCAGGAGCATTTTTACACTGAATGGGAAGGTAGGGGTGGAAGGGGAGCCCTTCACTCCAAGGTCTCTTAGTTTGTAAGACAAATTCTACAAAGACCTACTTGCTGAGTAGGTGCTATAATTCTTCATCTTAAGCATAGGGAAGCCACAGCAGAGAGATATTGGAAACACAGCCAAGGCCATACAACTCTTAAAAAGTGAAACCATCATTTCTCTGGGTTTCTTAGGTAGGTAATCCATGTACCTACATAGGGGCCATACTAAATAATATTGCTATTATTTTCAGAAATGCTGGAATCAGTGCATTTTCTTTGAAAACGTAAAAAGAATTGATTTTAGGGCTGGAACAAATGCTTGGGAGTTAAGAGCACTGGCTGCTCTTCCAGAGAGCCTTGGTTCAATCCCTAGCAACCACGTGGCAGCTCACAACTGTCTGTAACTCCAGTCCCAAGGGATCCAGCACCTCCTTCTGATCTCCAAGGCCACCTCATACAGGTGACAGTCATACATATAAATAAGTCACCCCTATACACACAACAGTAAAATAAGTTTTAATATAAATAAACTTCTTCAGGTGATGAGATGGCTCAGTGGGTAAGGGCACTTGAGTCCCATCAGCAACGACCCACTCGGTCTTATCCCAAGAGTCCACATGGTAGAATAACAGAATGGACTCCCACAAGCTGTTCTCCAATCGCCACAAGTGTCTGTGTCATGCACAACAACCAATAAGTGCAATAAAAATTTAACTGGTAATTTTGTTTCAATTTTAAAGATAGAGGCTAGAGTAGGAATACAGTCTTGTGTGTGTTTATCTCACAAGTGTGTGTTGAGCATCTACTATGTGTTGCAACTGTAAACCCTGATGACAGACACAGCAGTGATTAGAGTTTCCTTAAGTCCACGTGCAGTATGAACATAGCCCAGGACAGCCATTTTTCCCTTCTGATCAGAGCTCTGGAGAAAAGCCACCAGTTTGGAGACCTAAGAGTGGGTGGAGTTCTGAAGTTCTCTGGGGGTGGGGGGCGGGGGAAAGGCACTGGAAGAAGCAGACGAACCAATCAGGTCTCTTTTCCCTTCATCTGAGAGCCAATCAGGTCTCTCTTTATCTGAGAGCCAATTAGGTCTCATCCCTTCATCTGAGAGCCAATCAGGTCTCTGTTCCTTTCACCTGAGAGCCAATCAGGTCTCTTACCTTTATCTGTGATTTATTTTTTCCTCTTAAAAACAAAATCAACCTCCCACTTATTGAGTTGATTTTTGAGGGGAGTAGCTCATATTTCATAAGCTCTCCTGATGGAGGCCTGACTACATGTATAAAGGGTCAGCCCTGGGTGGTGAGAAAGGACCCTTAACACCCTTGGGTCTAGGTCAGCAACAGCCCGCCAAATGTGACATTCTCTCCAGTGACAGGTCCACAACTTCAGTTCCTCATCCAAATGAACTTGTCTGTCTGTCTGGCACTATGGGCTTCCTGCCCCTTGAAGGGTTATTTGGAGACATAGCTTATTTTGATCACTGTCTCTTTTGCTTAGTTATATGTGTAAAATCTAATTACCCAGAACCACAAACACATACCTGCCTTTTAACCTAATGGGATTCTGTCCCCTCCCACACACACACAGTGTGTGTGTGTGTGTGTGTGTTTGTACGTGTGTGTGTGTGTGTGTGTGTGTGTGTGTGTGTCTGTCTGTCTGACTGAGATATTGTCTCTCACTAAGCCTGGGGTTCACTCTTTTGTCTAGACTGGGTGGCCAGCAAGTATCCATGCCCCTTTGATCTCCACCATGTTAGGATTATATATATATTATATATAGGAGCACATGTCTGAACCGGCTTTTGATGTGCATTCTGGGGGTTCAAATTCAGGCTCCTGCGTTTGCAAGGAGAGCACTTATACTGACCCAGCCATCTCCCCAGGTCCTGTCAACTCTATTTGAACACAAATTACCTAGAAATGAACCCCAACTCCTCAAAGGCCCCCCTCTGAGGAGTGCCTTCGATGTGGCTAATGAGTGACATTTAGGAGCTGTGGGGGTGGGAAGAGTACAAGGTTATTTTGATGTCTGTGCAATGCTGGGACAGGGGTCTGTCTTTCTTGGGTGGAGAGCACTTGCCCTGGTTCACCCTTTAGAGACTCCTGAGCTGTTGCTGCCCTGCCTGCTGGAGGAGGAAGATTTCTGTGTCTAGTGGGTAATGTAAGTAACCTTGTAAGTTTGTATGGAGGGTGGGCCTAACAATGAAGACGCTCACTCTGTGCTTGTTGCCAAACAATGACTAATTCTACTGATGTGTAACATACACAGAGAAAAGTGTCCCTCCATGAATTTTTACAGATTGACCCTCTCCTAAGACGAGAATTAAAATATTACCAGCTGGCTGACTTTCGCTCCCGCTTCCTATCCCCCTCACCAAAACTCTACGATCTTCCTGTTCTCTCTGACTTCTGGGATTTTTTTTTTGTTTGTTTGTTTGCTTGCTTGCTTTGCTTTACTTAGCTTTGCTTTGAGACAGCATTTTAACTATGTAGCCCCAGCTGGCCTTGAACTTGCTATGTAGACCAGGCTGGCCTTAAGCTCAGAGATTCTCCTGCATCTGCCTCCAGACATCTGACACCAGACATTTGCCTTGAAAATATCTTTTTTTTTTTTTTGGCTTTTTGTCTGGTTCAACACCATCTATGAAGCCTCTACTTGTTTATTTAGCTGTCTCTGCCTGCTGTCCGTGCCCCAGATGCCGCAAACTCAAGTTGCCATCATTTCAGTTTTAGACAATGTGGTGCCTAAGAGTGGCTCGTAGGTGGTGCTTTGGGTTTGTGCTTATCTAATTAATGAAATGAAATCCTATGTGGCATGTCTCCCAGCCATTCAGCTTTCGTGTGAGGATTGCCCAGTGTGCCTTGTTATAGTCACACGTTGTGGTCTTTACTCAGCAAGACTTTGCCCATTGCCATGTGCCGTGTAGCTAGACAGATGTGCCAAAATCTCAAGCTTTTGTCTAGAACTTTCTCTTGAATTTGACATTCCTCTACCCATCTGCCTCCTGAATTCTTGCTCTCATATCTAAAAGATACTTCAAGCCTGAGCTGTATCAGACCGAGTCCAGGTCCTCCCTCCACCCTACTCCACAGCTTTGTCTCTGCCCATGAGCTCTGACAGTCCGGACAAACCCAACCTGAAGGCACCATTCACTAGACAGGCTGTTGGCTCTACCTTGGATTGTCTCTCGATTCCAGCTGTATGTGCTCATGTCATTGCCAGATACCACTTCCCTTTGTGTCTTGCCTGAATACCTGCAGAGCCCCCCTAAGCCTGTTTCTGGTGATCCGTAATCTGTTTTTGAATTCTAGCACACCGTCTCCTGTTGTGGGAACTATTAAAAGATTTGTGCCTGCCAACTCTCCCCTGGGTTGAGCATCTGGCTCGATTGTCACATGAGCCACTAGTTCCCTCTCCGTCACAATCCCCTGTAACCTGCAGTCCCACACTCCAGTAGCCAAATAGATTCACCATCCTCGCGGTTGCGGTTTGATAACACAATACACAGTAACCCGGTAGAAGCAAGACTCTTAAAGCTTAATTAACCAATCAGATTTATATATTAATAAAATTGAAAATAAAATATATACTATATGCCAGTATAGTAATTTCAGAGCCAATTGATAATGATAAAAGCTTTGTCCCAATATTTCTAACGGTGTGAAATCATAGCTACTTGTGGTTGGAAAACGCCAAGCGGGTACAGGTCAGCAGCCCTCGCGGTCTCTACTCTTCGCTCCGCCTCTCTTTTCCCTGTCCAATCACAGGCCTCCTCTGTTCTAATGTAATTGGACAGGGAGAATCCTGCAAAGGCCCCCTTCTGGAAAATATGATCTTGCCTTGCCACTCTAATGGCCCCTGTCTCCTTCAGGGTAAAGCCCAGGACCTTGCCTCGATCGCTCTTTCCCCTACCACCCCTCAGATTTCGTTGCTGGCTAATTCATCTCCATTTCCAAGGTTCTCCATTCATCACTCAGCTCCACCATTCACCTCCTGTAACCCACATGGAGTAGCGCATGGAAGATTCCAAACAGTCTTTGTCACCCCCCCCCCCGCTTCTTTTCTGCTCTACAGACAAGGACCTATTGTCCTTGCCTTCTGTAAATTGTACAACGTGTTATCCCGCGTCAAGCTCTAGAGCTGTTCACTGTTGCTCATTCTCTAACAGTGCCAGAGCATACAAGATGTCATTTACTGAGGGAACACATGGAAGAATACACTTAAATACACCATTGAATGAATCAGCCATTTCCTTTAAGTTTCTCTGTGTGTGATCATACCTAGAAATGCCTACTCTGGCCTAAAGCGAGAACTCTACCATATAAGCTTCCTCAAGCATTGATAACTTAATCGTATATCCTTCCAGGATACAGCTGTATTTGCTACATCTCTAGTTTTAATCTACTTGAAATTTATTTATGGCGTAAAGTTTGTCTTCCCATCTCTTTAATCTTTTGACCGATTCAAGTCTACTGTTTTATGTTTGCTCATTTTTGAGACAGAATTTTACACTATAGCCCAGGTTGGCCTTGAACTCACAGCCTCCTTCCTTCTTGGCTTCTTAAGTTTAGAATTTAGACTTGTGTCACCCTACCTTGAGTTATTTTTTTTATCCTTCATTTTTATTCTACTTAACTCTGTTTCAGGGGGTCCTCTTACTTCCGGTGATCTGATTATTCTCTAACAATGTAGTTCACAAACTGGTTTAATTATATTAAAAGCCTACAGCCCTTTGTAAGAACGAATTGTTAAAAAAAATGAGTTGTAATTTCTAGACTCTGATCTCTTTTATTCTCCTTATTTCATTTTTCAGAAAACGTCCTTTCAGATTTATCCATCTATAGCATGGTTTTATGCCACGTCTAATTGCTTCTGTCCAGGATTTGACTGTGCCTTCTCTCTTGCTCCTCCATTATTAGTGGGGTTTTGACAGTTGGCGTGGAGCACACTGCCAACTCTCCCTATTCAAGCGCTGGAGAAGTCTCTTCTGACTTCAGCGGCTGCTGCGGCCCCTAAGGTTTGTCCTCATTGTTGTCTAATGGTCCTTGATTTCAGTTTTCGTTTCCATCATTGTCAAGACTGACTCACGCTAATGCTTTTTATGCCCCATTAATGTGCCTATTGTTACTTGAACACCACTGTGCTATTCCAAATGCCTCGTATTGCGGTCCAAGGATGTGTGCTGTAAATTTTACAGATTTGAAAGGTTTTTTTTTTTTCTTTGTATGAGAGACTGGCCATTTTCTGAGAACAACCTGAAAGAGGGTAGGGAAGGATGTATTTTCTTTGTTTATAGGACAAGGTGTGAGATGGGCCCACTCAGTAGACCTGGACCACAGTTCTGCCCAGCTATGCTGCCTCGCCATGGATGCTTGCGTCTCCAGGCGACGAGGGAGAGTGACAAATGATGCCAAACCATCTGGCATGGCCTCACACTGGAACAAATTCATCTCTACCCAGCGAGCCAGAGTCCAGGCCGTCTGAGCTCTCACCCTCTCCTGGCTGCGGCTTCTCTCCCACAAGAGATCCCTGAAGACTCTTGGAAGGCAGCGCTCACCAGGCGTCGCCTAGCAGAGACTGTCAGTGGGCTTTTTCTCACCAGTTCACCTTTGACACGACATTAGACCAAAGTGAATGCATGGCCTCAAGCAACAAGTGTTAGCCTAAAACCTTCCCAGTTTTTCCTTGTCTAGTCATTTCCTTTCCG
Source organism: Apodemus sylvaticus (assembly GCF_947179515.1). NCBI lineage: Eukaryota > Metazoa > Chordata > Mammalia > Rodentia > Muridae > Apodemus > Apodemus sylvaticus. The sequence continues at coordinate 13,785,576 of NC_067485.1, forward strand.
ACGGGCATCTCTCTGCAGAGACACACACGGCTTCTACATCCGCCATGTTTACCTGTGACTCGCGTCGCCCACGGGATTCACTCCTGAGATATGAGCTTCCTGGGAGTTCAGGGGGTCACACTAAATTGTCCAAGTTCTGCGGGTGGGTTTTCAGGAATTCTCTAATGAGCAGAGGTCACAGTTTTCGGAAACACTGGAAACTTTGCAGGAAGTGTAACTGACAAGACCTCCCAAGGTCATCTGAGTACATCAAAGGAAGCTCAGAGAACTTGGCTGTGATTCCTTGGCCTGTGTGTGCACTGGACTCAGTCTTCGCAAGAAACTGGTGGTCAGCCAACAGGGCATCAAGGACTGTAGAGATGGGTGTTCCCATTTTAACCCCTTCTTGTCCTCCGCGCACTTCAGGAAAAACAAAGTCCAGGGCATCAAATTCCTCATTCGCGGGATGGCTTGGCGACACTGCCTTTTTGAGGTCGGTTACAATAATCTGCACAGCTGAAATGTGCTGAATACACATTAATGACTGAAATAATGTTCTGTGATGGTGACCACAGTTGTCCTTGGTATGCAGGAGGCTTGAAAGTCGGAGAATTTGGGGGGCCACGGTTGGCTGTTTGAGCATGTTATATGTATGTTTAGTGAGCAGTGTCTTCTTTCCTCTGAAGTTTCAATTCCCAGGAGGAAAAAAAATGGATGGAAAAGAGAAGGAAGGAAGGAAGGAAGGAAGGAAGGAAGGAAGGAAGGAAGGAAGGAAGGAAGGAAGGAAGGAAGGAAGGAAGGAAAAGAGGGAGAGAGGGAGGAAAGGAGGGAGGAACAGAGGGGGAAAGCAGGAAGTAGGGAGGGATGGAGGGAGGGAGGAAAGTGTTTACATCATTAAGAGGCATAACATGTTCTACCACAGAGCCAGCTACCTGGTTACTATGTCCGCCTTGTTTTGAAAGGTCAGTCGGGACTAAAGAGCAAGCGACAGAGCACACAGTAAGGCAGCCTCCATCATCACCAGGACTGAGTTTTGGTTCTGGAGAACTTTTAAGATCCTGTGTGATTTTGTATTGGCTTCACCGGGATAGATTTTAATGTCTCCTGAATACTTAAGCACAGGGATTAGCATCTGTAAATTCAAACCAAACAAGTGATTCAGATTGAAGCTACAGGCAGGTAGAAACCTCTGCTCTGCCCCTCTGTCTCTCTCCCCTGCTCACCCCAACAAGGCAGAAAGGCCTTGGCATACATTAAGTGAATTGGGGCACTTAATGAGGTAATTGCAGACTAAGTGTGTTCCTCGAGAATCAGAGATAAAAAGTTTCCCAGCATTCTTTTCCTGTGTTCCTTTTTTTCTTTTCTATTTTTTTTATTAAGATCTTATTAGTTTGCAAACCAGCTAATTACAATTCCTCCAGGCTAAATAACTTTGCAGTTGGCACTGTAATAGTGGTTAGGGCTGAGAGGGCAGGTTCTGGCTCTCTCTCTCTCTCTCTCTCTCTCTCTCTCTCTCTCTCTCTCTGCCTATTACACACATTGTTTTAGATAATTAACATCCACTTTGTAGGGGCAGCTCTGACGCCTCGCTGTCTGAACCGTGTCTGGCTGACAGCCTCCGAGACAGCCCTGCTGAACCTCTTGCAAAATCATATGATATTATTATATAATTCACCGCTGATGAAAGCTCAGGAGGGAATTTACACACATTGCTATGTGTGTTTTTGGATCTACACACACGTGCACATGCATACACACATGCACACATACACACACGTGTACACTTACAAACCATACACACACACACACACAAGAACGCACACATATATACTTATATACAAGGTAGATTTTTGAGGTGATGTTTTCTTCCAGGCAAACATGGATTGGTTTCTGGAGCAAAGGTAAGGGCTGGGTGTAAATTCTGGCACTATTATCATCAGCTAGGATAATAAAACTCCTGGGGAAATTTTTGATAATTTAATGAGTTTCTAAACTGATCTAACTGGTAGGTAGACCTGAGTTAACTGACCTTTTACCAAACTGACCCTCTCTTCTTGAGTTGATGAAACATCGGCAGGGATATTTCAGATTTGCCCCTGCCCAGGCACAGTTTGGGGTCAAATCTAAATCTAAAACTTCCAGCTTCTAAGATGCCTTCATGGGAATAATGAAGGCATCTTAGATGGTCCTATGTCTGTGTGCTATGTCACTCGCTTCTCTTAATTCACTTTCCCCGATCTCTGTGTCTCCTGCTCCATGTCTTCCCGCAGGACCGCCATTCTGAACACCACTCCACATCCAAGGCGTGTGAAGTATTTGGTTGCAGGTCTTGCTCTAAATCAATCAACAATCAGGGATTGGTTGAAGGTTATCCCTAAAACATCTTGGGATTTGTTGCATTCAAAAGTGGCTGTACCCCACCCCACCCCTGAGAAATCACCTGCCTCACAGTCTCTGCTCGTTGAAAAAAAAACAGTCCTCTGCAACAGGAACATCGTGATACATAGGCAGCACTATGTGAGCGGAGCCAGCCTCACACTCAGTATTTCTTGTCCGTGTGACACCGAGACGCTTCATCAATTGACAGCTCAGTATGTCTTCTTCCCTCCTGCACTGGGAGAGGTTGACGAGCTGATTGATCTGAAGGGACATGGGGTGGCTCTGTTGTCTTCTCTCCTTCACTTGCTTAAGTTTTATGGGGAGTTAATTCACGGGCATCTACTTGCTCCAGGCCCCAACCTTCTCACAAGTATAAGTCACACCTTCCTAGGACAGAGTTATGCTACTCTGCTGCCCGTGGGCTGGAGCCTGCTGACTCTCGGGGTAGATGGATTGTAGTGACTAAGTGTGGGCAGTAGACAGCAGACCCTTTCTGGCTCCTTTTGGAAAGACCAAAGGACATCGGGTTACAAACAGATTAGATTAAAGGACATAGAAGTCTGAACGAGGGCAAAGAGGAGGAGTGGCAGATGGGAAAGCAGTCAGGGGGAACGGGGACCTGCCTAAAAACAGTGCTAGTCAATATGTGCACAATACAGCCTCCCCAGTGTCTGACTTAAACCAGGCAATCTGGGACCAAGACTGGACAGACAAATAACAGTCCAGAAAACAGACCAAGAGCAGAGCCAACTGGACCTTGGCAAAGTCTCATAGTTAATAACCGGCAGAGGCAGGATTTGAACTCACATTCTGGTATTGGTTTTTTTCCCCTAGACCTTGTACAACCACATCTTCTTTCCTAGTTTTTTTGGGAGGTTTATAGGCACTAGAGAGAAGTTTTGGGGGCACCGTGTAAAAACCAGATTGCTGTCTGTGACCCAGTACCTGCCCAAAGGGGATCCACATTGCTCATCCTCCCTCCAGTCTTCATAGCTGGGCACAGCACCAGCAGCAGAGCCCGGCCCCCTCTTCTTGAAGAATGTTCCTTCCCTTATATTTCAGGAGCTGCCAAAGAGGAGCCTGAGAGGCAGAACTGAGCTAGAAATGTGTGGTGCTTGGCTCTGCGGTGCTGGATCGCAACGTGTATTTTGAGAGTTAAATTATTTGCCAACATTGAGAAGCCATAGTTTATATATTCTTCTGGTTGTTATTGAAGACCAGCTTTTCAGTCTATCCTCCTTTTATTAAAGGAAGAATACACACACACACACACACACACACACACACAGGCTGACTTTAAAAACATATCTTTGGTGGCATTTAAGAACTGTGTTTTAGTCCTTTTGTGCTACTGTAACAAAATACCACAGATTGGGAAACTTACAAAGAAAAGAAATTTGTCCCCTTGTTTCTAAAGCTATAAATATCAAGCACGAGGCTCTAGCCAGTAGTGTCCAGAGAAGGCCGGTTTATTACAGATGGGACTGTCTGCATAGTCTCATGTGAGAGAAGACCCAGAAAACCAAAGGGACGTGCAGAACTCTATGCTCTCCAATGCTGTGGGAACAGAAAGGAGGGAACTCCACTTCTCCGTGTCCTTTTATGGGTCTCTGACTCACTGATACCCCAGAACCCTCCTGAGTTTGTCCCAGAGGCCTCACCACAATCAGGCTATAGTAAATTGCTGCCTGAGGGGTGTGTCCTCAGGGTTGGCCAGGTCCTTGGCTGCCCAGGTGCTGTTCTTGTCATAACTTAAGAGTTGAAGCCTGTGGAACTTTAAAGAGTCTCCCAGGCTGGAGAGTCAAAAGGTAACACACAGGGTGACCCGGGCAGACAGGATTTCAAGAGCCAAGAGAAATAGAGTGAAGTGAGCCTGACACTCGGCATTGCCAATTTGCAGGCAGCGAGGGCCAAAGGACTTAGAAACCAGAGCCCCCAAGTCTTGCGGACATGAGAGCTTTTTTAAAATGTAATTAAGGAGCCACTAAGGACTCTGTGAATATCCCACATCTCTAGCCGGAATCCCCGAAGAGTTGAATTCTCTGGGATGAAGATGGAGTAGAAACAGGGTTGCTCCACAGAGCCTGAAGCCAGCCCCCAGAAGCCCGGCTCCCACTGGGAAAATGTGCTTCGCCCCATCCCATTGGCTTTCCAGAGCAATGGCATCCCCCTGCAGGGCAGGGACACCATGCAGAGACAGCCCTGGGGCACTAGGACTCACAGCATCCAGCTTGGGGTATTAGGAGGGAGAAGGGCAAAGGAGCAGTCAGGGCCAGAGAACAGGGCCAGAGTGCGGCGATTGCTTCTGGAATGCAGGGACACTGGTCTTTCAACCCCCACCCACCCACCCAAGGCAGGGGCTTGCAGAACCTGTGTCTCCTCAAACAGTCCTCACAGGGCTCAGTCCCTTCCTGGAGAGCCCATGGTAACTCATTCACTCTGTAGAAGTTGCTTACAAATCCAGTGGGATTCGGTCACACTGCATAGGCAAGTGCTTCAGTCACCGCTGTTACAGCCAGCAGGGCTAGAGAGCCTCTCATGCTCCAAGGAGCTGATTGTACAAGCCTGCCCCCCACTCACATTCAGTGACCACACAGGTAGCCTGCTATCAGCCAGGGAGGGGTATTTATACCATGGAACCTGACAACATCATAGTTCATGGGTGGCTTGAGGATTTTCCCAGTGCGTTTAACTGTTTCACAGTAGAGAAGATCATTTATATTCATATACACACTTAGGTTGTACACACATAACCTCACAACCCCCATACATACAAACACACATAATGTATACACATGCATACATACATATATACATTATATACATGCATATATATACATGCATCATCACACATATGCACACATACATATATACATGCATAATACACATGCAAACATACATATATACACGCATGCATAATACATTTGCATGCACACATATATATACATGCATGCATAATACAGTGCACACATACATAAATACATACATGCATTATATACATGCATACATACATATATACATGCATTATACACATCCATATATACATGCATTATACACATTACACATGTGCACACACAGACACACACATGCATGTATATACAATGTATATACACACATACACATGTACACACATAGAGACACAGACACATTCGTGCACAAACTTACACACATGCACACATATGTAATATCAATATTTAAATAAAACCCATCTCAGGGTTGCATCACACCTCAATGGTTTGTGTCCCCAAATGAAAGGCACACACATAGCCTTTATATTTTAATATTCCTTATGCAGCTCAATAGCTGGGCAACTGCCTATCTTCGGTGTTAGTAGACTCTACCTCCTGCCGATAATTTCCAGTTACTACTTACTAATTTCTATGTTCTATCTTAGCTGCTCCTGACCCAGCTAAGCCGTGCTCTCCTGGCCCCTTTGCATGGTGGCTCTGCCACTCTGTCCTGCACTGTTCTCAGGAATGGCCTCTCCTTCCCCCTCCTCCTCCTTCTCCTCCTTCTCCTCCTCCTTCTCCCAGTCCCAAGTCCTAGAAACCTGAAAACCCACCTCTTTTTCTTCTCTCCAATGACTGGCTTGCTGCTATAATGGGTTTCATTAAGACATTAATACTACACACATACATACACATGCGTATACACACATATACACAGACAGACAGACAGACAGACACACACACACACACAGAGCTTCTGGTCCTGAATGCACCAATCTCTCCCTAGCTTCCACTTGGCTGGACACCCGTGAGGACAAGAACAGAATCAGGTGCAGTAACTGACTTTAGTCCAGTGAAATTCAACCCAGAGAATTTTTTGGGTTGAGATATTATTGAGATAGTTTGGTCTTTGGGGCAAAAACTTTCTATACTAAGATTCTTCTATTTCTTCTATAACAAATCAACTTCCCAGAGAAATGGATCCTTATTAAGAGGCTGAGGTGCTCTCAGCTACCCCATGGGAAGAGAAAGACACTGTACGGCACCAGAGAACGGGCCGAGATCACCCAAAGCTGACATCATAGAACCAAATCTCTGCCTGGACTTGAATTAAGTGCTAATGGCTTAGTGTCTTTCCATGAAAGCCAAGGGCCGCGGCTGATCAGTAGTGGTGTGTGCAGCTGATCAGTGGTGGTGTGTGCTACAACCAGCTCTTAGGAAGCTGAGGTACAAGAATGTCCAGTTCAAGCGCAGCTTGGGTTACACGGTGAAATTTAGTCCTATACATACATACATACATACATGCAGTTTCATGATCCAAATTTTGTAGGTTTTTTTGTGTTGTTTGCTTGTTTTTGTACTTCGGCGAACTGGCTGGGGTGATGATGACTAGGAGATTCTGGGTCACTTTTCAATGGACGGCGTGACTCCAGTGACTGAAGCCACACTTTCCAGGTTCACAGTGACTAAAGCAAGGTGCTACGCCAGCGAATTCAAATGCAAACCCAGGTTCACAGATCAGTAGCTGTGTGACCTTAAGGAAGTTACCTCGCTTTTCTGGGCTCTGGTGTTCTTAGCCATAGAATGAAGACAAAAATACCTAGCCCACAGGACTACTGGAGGACCATGTTTGGAAGGTTTCTGTTACTAAGTTAGTGTGGAATCCAGGGCTTCGCTAAGTCAGATTGCCCCTGAATCCTCTGGACTTCCATTGCTCTTGGAAAATGCATAAACTCTCCTGGTGCTTGAGCATCTCCAGTCTACTGATAGTTCTACTCAAGGATACGTGTCTTGCCTTAAAGCCACGCAGGCAGAGCCTAAGTCCTTGGGAGCTGTCACCAAACAGCTGACTCAGTGATGTTTTTATTAAATCTGCAGAAGTAAAAACCATTTTGTAAGGAGGGACTGAGGGACGGGGCCAGCAAGAGTAAGGAGGGTCAACAAACTCCAAAAAGCTAAAGCCAAACTATGTGCTCTGGTATCATATCGCAGGGTGGAGCCTTCCTCCTGGAGGCGTGTCCTCCAATTATCACGTGCTCCATGCCTGACGAAAGCCTGCACCGCTGGGATAAAATCTTGTCATGAGCAAGGGTATAGCTTATCATTTTTTTCCTCAAAAAAAAAAAAAAAAAGGCACCAAAAGCAAAAGCAACAGAATTCTGCAGTTTTCCTGTGCAGCCCAGGCTGGCCCCATCAGTACCGTTCCCGTGACACACACTGGTTTTCTACAGGAGGATGAAGGACCTCTGCAGACTGCACCATGCCTAGAGGAGTACTGTGGAGAAGTTCTTTCCGCTAGGACTTTTAATAAGAACCTGGCTTTGTGGTACAAGCAGGCTGCAGCAGATAATCCCTCCTACCCCCATTTCTGTCACCATGGGAGTCATCTTCTGTCAGTCACTCATTAGTGCATTTTCATTGAGCAATCAGGCAACAAATGCTGATATGGGGAATGGCCCAAAGGATCTGCTATTGCAGAGCCTGCTGGGAGAGAAGATAGATAGAGCTGCTCCAGTGGGAAGCTTACTGAGATGTCAGTGTACACAGCTTGGTGTGTTGAGTAGGAAGAGAGATTTCCATTTCCCTGTGGACGTTAGAAGGATGCCAAGGAGGAAATGCGCTCTGGGATGGATCTCTCGGGAGTGGAAGAGCTTGTATGTCAGGGATTGAGGCATCAGCTCCAGCAAGGTGGGAGAAAGAGGCAGGGCAGGGAAGAGAGGGCTGGCAGGTACCCTTCACCTGCGCACACCTTGAGCAGTTGCTCAGACCTAGCCAGCCTTTCCATCCTGAGCCCCTGGCAGCTGTTAATCTTTTTGTCTCCATTATTTTGATTTTTAGAATGTACATTGGCGCCCATAAATGCATAGCTCCCTTCCACATTGGTGGTGGCTTCTTTCTTCTTCTTCTTCTTCTTCTTCTTCTTCTTCTTCTTCTTCTTCTTCTTCTTCTTCTTCTTCTTCTTCTTCTTCTTCTTCTTCTTCTTCTTCCTCTTCTTCTCCTCCTTCTCCTTCTCATCCTTCCCCATCCTCCCCCCTTTTCCTCCCCTCCTCTTCCCTCGTCTTCCTCCTCCTCCTCCTCCTCCCCCCTCTTCCTCCCCTCCTCCTCCCCCTCCTCCTCTTCCACCATCCTCCTCCCCTCCTCCTCCTCCCCTCCTCTTCCTCCTCCACCCTCCTCCTCCCCTCCTCCTCCTCCCCCTTCCTCCCCTCCTCTTCCCTCATCTTCCCCCTCCTCCTCCTCCCCCCTCTTCCTCCCTTCCACCTCCCCCTCCTCCTCCTCCCCTCCTCTTCCTCCTCCACATCCTCCTCCCCTCCTCCTCCCCTCCTCCTCCACCCTCCTCCTCCCCTCCTCCTCCTCCCCCTCCTCTTCCACTCCCTCCTCCTCCCTCCTCCCCTCCTCTTCCTCCCTCCTCCCCTCCCCCTCCTCCCCTCCTCCTCCCCTCCTCCTCTTCCCCCTTCTCCTCCTGCCCCCTCCTCCTCCCCCTCCTCTTCCTCCCCTCCTCCTCTTGCCCCCTCCTCCTCCTGCCCCCTCTTCTTCCCCTCCTCCTCCCCTCCTCCTCTTCCCCCTCCTCCTCTTGCCCCCTCATCCTCCTGCTCCCTCCTCCTCCTCCCCTCCTCCTTCTCCCCTCCTCCTCCTTCCTCCTCTTCTTCCTTCCTCCTATTCCTCCTCCTGTTCTTCTTTCTCTTCCTCCTCTTCCTCCTCCTTCTCTTCTTTCTCCTCCGCCTCTTCTTCTTTCTCTTCTTCTTCTCCACCTTCTCCTGCTCCTCCTCCTCTTCCTCCTCCCCATTCCCTTTCTTCCTCTTGACTCTATAACCCATTTTTAGGGCTGCGTGATATTCTACTGTCTGGCTGTATTACAATGAATTTTCCTGCTGAAGGGCACCTTGGTCGTTTCCATGTATGGGCAACAATAGATAAATCTGCCATCACCATCCTCACACAAGTTTTTGTGTGGACATAGAGTTTCAACTCCTCTGGGAAGACCCTGCAGAGTATAGCTGCAGGATCCTATGGTAAGATCAGCCTTTAAATTTTACTTGGTAATATGTAATTGTGTTTAAATAGCATGTATATATTGCACAGAAATGTCACATGTAAGTTATGTATAAATTCGTTTTTTTTAAACAGCGGTATTTCATTGGAGAATGCTAGAAAGCCGTTCAATAAATCTTCCTCGGCTAAGGCAGCACTACCTCAGACCACTCAAAACTCTGCCGGGGCTCAGGGCAGCACTCAGTCACTCTCCATTTTCCTTTGACATAGCAGTTCTCAGACACCCTGTATATCAGACATGGACGGACGGTTGGGTAGAGCGTGGCTCACGGTTCTGGGCTGCAAACAAGGTGCTCTTGAATTTTCTAGTTTGCTTTCTGCTGCTGTGATGAATGCCACAAGCAAAGGCAGTCTGGAGAGGAGAGGAGAGGAGAGGAGAGGAGAGGAGAGGAGAGGAGAGGAGAGGAGAGGAGAGGAGAGGAGAGGAGAGGACTTGTTCAGCTTACATGGCCACATCGCCGTCCTTCATGGAAGGAAGTCGGGGCAGAACTCAGCAGTCGGGGACCACAGAGAGAGCTGTTTATGGCTTGCTCCTTGTGGCTTGCTCAGTCTGCTTTCTTATACAACCGGAGACCACTGGCTAAGGGGTGCCCCTCACACATCAGTCAGGAATAAAGAAAATGCCCTCACAGAATTGCCTACAGGCCATTCGGATTAGAGGCACTTTCCCCGTGGCGGCTCCCTCTTCCCAGGTGACTCTACATAAAACATAAGTAATAATTACTATTTAGAGTCAGCCTCTATAGTCATGGGTCTCTCTCTCTCTCTCTCTCTCTCTCTCTCTCTCTCACACACACACACACACACACACACACACATACACACACGAGGGTGGAGGAGAGATAGTGGGAAGAAAAGAGAAATTCACAGAATCCATATTGACTGTGAAGATACAAAACTATGAAGTGTATCAAGTTGACAGTCAAACCAGCCAGCAGGCCACATCTCAATGGTCTGAATGTTTACATCTCCAAGCTGACACTGTGACGGGCCCAGGGGCCATGCTCCGAGAATCTCTGCCCTGAGACCTGAGACGCTGTTCAAGTTTGGGATGGGCTTTGCCAAAGAACTCCGGGACTAACCTGCTCTCCTTATGATCTCCGTGACAAGTTGCCCCTGGCATGGTCTCTCGTTCCCCTTGAATGTCTGGGGCTGGTGACAAGTCTCTCTGCACTTTCCTCCTGCTAACTTGGTCCTCAGTCTAGTCTATGAGGTGGCTGACTGACTTGGGAAATGAGACTCAGGCTCTTGTCGCAGCCAGGAATCCTGGCTTGGAGGGAAAGCAGAGGCACAGGACGGGGTCATGCACAGAGTCAAATGGATGGAGCCACCGCGTCTGACACACGGAGAAATCAAAGACAGGTGTGGGGCGTGGGCTCAGAGATGGGGTAAGGGCGTGGAACTGTGTGCTGGTCCCGTAGCCTCTTCTCTCAGCCAGTCTGTCCTATGCTCTAGGAACCTTCCTTCCAAGCCTCCGCAGACCCAGAGCAGAGCCCCTCTGGCGCACACAGTCGCAGAAAGTAGGCTTGGCGTCAGCTTTTGTAAAGCAACCAGTCCTGGGTCTTTTCTGAGTGTAATTACCCCAGCCCGGACAAGTGTGCTATCTGCTGAAGCATCTAGTCACAGCTGCCTGATCTCCCTCACTGCTGGTGTGAAGTAGCTATGACGGTTGCCAAGTTACCTGCAACTTCCCGCTGTTGGGGTAAAAGGAAGCTAGGCTTTGGGTTTAGGCTTTCTGCCTTCAAGCAGCCATATTGCCCCGAGAATCCTGGCACCTGGTAAGTGAACACCAGAGGGCGCTACGGCACCGGCTCATTCCCAAAGGGCTCCTAGCACCAAGGGTTCCCCAGGCTCTAATCCCTGAGACCCGCAGACTCTGGCTTGGAAGCCCTTGACTCCCCACTCTGCCGGGGAACTTTATACTGATGCTCACTCTGTACTTTTCAATAGTTTTGTCCGAGGTAGGAAATGAAGGTTCACTACTTACCATCCTCGTGGATTTCCAAACCTATTCTGATTTCACTAAAGCTCAAACATGGCTTTAAAATGACCTTACAAGTAAGAAAAAGCGCTGGAGACAGCTCAGATACATCCTGCAGTGATCTGGGCTGCCATCTGATTTTTAGCCATTCCAGGATTAGTTGGGGAAATCTGGGTGTCCACAATACCCAGAGGCATGATATTTTACTCGATTTTAGGTTAGGTATCAACAGAGGAGTCTAATCTTCTTGTTTGAGGCAAAACATCAGCAATAATTATTGTTCAGAGTCAGATTTCCATATTCATAGGTGACAGAGATATAGATAGATAGATAGATAGATAGATAGATAGATTGAATGATTCATATAATCCAAATTGGCTGTGAAGATCCAAAGCTTCAAAGTGCTGATTATAGAAATCAGCATGGCCAGTGTATTTATGTGTGAAGAATACATGCACATATGCATTATACATATGTGTATATATGTATGCATATTTACATACTGAAGAGCTTCTAACTTGTTAGGGTGCAGTTTTGTATTGTCACCAGTCCTTAGCAATACAGTGTACTGCACCAGCTACTTACACAGGACTCACATGGCATCAAGGACTGTGGTGATTAGAAGTATGCAGAAGATGTGTGCATGTTGTAGGTGGACACTACACCTTTGTATAGAAGGACCTTGAGCATCCATTGATCCTGGTACCCGGATAGACTGGAGTGGCCCTGAGACAACACCTTCCGGTGCCAAAGGATAACCATTGAGCACATATGTGGAACATGAATTGTGTTGTGTGAGCTAAATGTTTTATATGGGTTTTCTTGTCTAACCTTACCAAAGCCCAAGGTGGAAGGAGAGGGAGAGGAAGGGGGAGGAGAGAGAGAGAGAGAGAGAGAGAGAGAGAGAGAGAGAGAGAGAGAGAGAGAAGATTCAGAACAAATCATCTGGGGAGAGGTGATGTACAAGGGAAACCCGGGTCTGTCTGGAGGCAGCGGGGGCTGGGGCCCTTCTCTTAGCCTTCTTAAGCAGTGACACGAGCTGCCTGCCCCACCCATCCAGCAGCAGGTGAGCTGTGGAAGGCAGATGTGATTACCAGGGGAGGTGAAATATTTCTGTGTAGAAACCAAAGCCAACAAGTTTTTTTTTGGGGGGGGGGGAATAATCCAATTTCAAATATCCTTCGACACCTGTCCTGTGTGGGCAAGGATGAGCGAGCATTGTGTGTGAAACATCACAATTTTCAGGAAACTCTGAAACCAACAGTATTTAAAAGCTGAATGGAGATATTAGATAAAGAACCCCAAAATACCACATTTTGAGGTAACACTCAGAAACTCTCCTGCAAACAAAAACCCCTGCAAAGGCCACATGTGGTCTGCAGCCAGAGCACCCTTCTGCTGTCTTTCTCTCCTGTCTCTTCCTTTCCCAGGAAGAGGCATCGTGGTTGTCTTAGTCAGGGTTTCTATTCCTGCACAAACATCATGACCAAGAAGCAAGTTGGGGAGGAAAGGGTTTATTCAGCTTACACTTCCACACAGCTGTTCATCACCAAAGGAGGTCAGGCCTGGAACTCACACAGTGTAGGAACTTGGAAGCAGGAGCTGATGCAGAGGCCATGGAGGGATGTTTCTTACTGGCTTGCATCCCTGGCTTGCTCAGCTTGCTTTCTTATAGAACCCAGGACCACCAGCCCAGAGGTGGCACCACCCACAATGGGTCCTCCCATCCTTGATCATTAATTGAGAAAATGCCCCACAGCTGAATCTCATGGAGGCACTTCCTCAAGGGAGGCTCCTTTCTCTGTGATAACTCCAGCTTGTGTCAAGTTGACACACAAAACCAGCCAGTACAGTTGTCAAACTGAAAAAAAAAGGCAGGAACTGAGTCATAACTCCATCCAACCAACCCCCCCACACACACACACACACACTCTGCTGCCCTCCAGCCAGCTTCGCCTCTTAAAGACCTGCTGGTCCTCAGTTCCTTCACAGCAGAAAGGATGTAGCGCTAACCACAGAGAGTATGTGGTGGGGGTGCTGTGCACGTTCACCGCGTGCTGTGAACTGAGATTGTGTTCCTGGCCTTTGACATTTCCACATCAGATCCTCCCAGCAGATGACAGTGTAGCAAGCCTTGGTCCCTTCCAATTTCTGGCTGAGGAAGCCTAAGCCCAGAGACTTGAGGCTGCTAGCCCACTCTGCCTTTGCAGAGGTATAGCTGGGGTCCAGCATGGTCTTGGCCTCCGTCTGCACCCACCGAATGATCATAAACAAGGAATCGGTGCCAGTTGGTTATAGAAGGACTGTAAGCCATAGGCGTGTGCACTGGAGAAAGGAAGTGCGCGACAACAGAGAGGGCTTCTGCTGCCCTCGTGATCCCCTCACGTGGGAGTGAGTTTCACCCAAGAATGTAGAAAATGAGAATCCTCCGGTGTCTGTTCCCTTCTCTTTGTACACAGCTTCAGGTCTGCAGACTCTATAAATGCAGCCGCCTTCTGTTCTGTTGCTAACAGCACGAGGCACACAGGGAAGATTTCCCTGCTTCCATTTTACCAAAGATAAAAAGCACAGATCCCTACAGCTCAAGGACTAGCCAGGGGCCATTGACAAAGTTGCAGGGTAAATTTAACAGGATTGTCATAGGATTAAAAGACGCACGTCACGGGTGAGTTGACAGGAGGACTGGCAAGCAGCGGGCTCTCAACAGCTCCTTAGTGGGAGTGACAGGGAGGGACCTGCGCTCAGTCTTCCTCCAAGCATGGGCCTGACACAGTGTGGCCCAAAGGTTTGCCCTGTCTGAGCCCTGCGGGGCTCATTTTATCTACAGCTCGCCTTCAGTTGGCTGGCGTTTAAAAGTAAATGTGCGTGTTTTCCCAGGTGCTCTCGACTCGTGGCTTTTGATTTTATGCACGTAGCATAGTTCTTCCTGGCACGGATGAGCATTATAATTCAGTTTACTCCCAATACATACACTCTGGAGTGAAATGCCTTCACATTCTGAAGGAGAAGCCAGGACAGAGCAGGAAATGTCACCCAAGTGTCTCTTCACTCACACAGGACTATTTGCAGCTACGCTGACCTTAGTGTTAGTGACACAGAGTCGTGCATTTCAGGAGGGTCGATGGAACAGGCTTACCCCAGAGGCTCCCAGAAGGCACCCTGGGGGAAACTGGGCTTCGGATCCAGGATATGGCTGCAGGACTTAGGCCTTTTCTTTGAGCCTATACTTTTATACCAAATATGTGTTATCTGTGTGATTTTGATTACTGTGAAAAGGGAATCACAGTATACTTGATTTATGGGAAAATGTGACCCACTTCCCATAAAGTAAGAAGAAAACTTTTCTGTACACCAAGGATTGCTTTTCGATCCTGATAATAAACAGTTTTCTGAGCATCTACTTTGTGCCAGGCACAGGCTTAAGGTCTGATCTCATCATTAATTCCCACAAGCCTGTAAGATGGCTTTTAAGACCCCCATCTCCTCCAACAGCAGTGTAAGAGGTAGGGCGAGGCCTGAGCCCAGTGATGGCTCCACCTTGGTCGTGGCTCAGATCTGGTGAGGGAGATGCTTGGCCTGATGTGCCACGGCTGCTACTGCAGACCTTTCTGAGCCTCGCTTGAAGACCGCTGGCATGGTCGGTTCCCGTGACTAAGTTCCAGAAGCCATTTTGCAGTTTGCCCTGTCTGCCTGCAGAGTCTCACAGCCATGGCCAAAAACCAGACCCCTTCCACCTGCTTCCTGGTCACCGAGTTGGTCAGATATACTCAGGTTAAAGGCCGGGAACAGAAGTCACAGGATGAGGCCAGAGCAGGCCGCACATCTGCTCAGGAGGCCACAGCCTCTGCGAAGGCACAACGTGCCTGTCTGCCGGGCTTTCCCCACACAGGGTGATGTCAGAGAGGCCCGTCACGTGATAGTTCCCTGCTCATCCTGCTGGCAGACGGAAGGGGAAACATAGTTAAAGTTTAGTGCGCTTAATCTACCCAATAATAAAAATAATAATGGCCCAATTAATAGCAATCCTGTGCACTTTGTGAATGCTTTCATCTGCGAATCAAAGTGGTTTGAAGGAGCAACCATCATTAGGCTGATTTTACTGATGAGGGGAATTGACAGAAAGGGGTTAAGTGACTTGCCCTAGGTCAGAACTTGAGTCAGCTCTGGAAACCAGGAGAATGCCTGCTCAGCCAGGAACTAACTCTCTCTCTCTCTCTCTCTCTCTCTCTCTCTCTCTCTCTCTCTCTCTTCCCTCTGGCATTTGTACAGCATCTTTCATCAGAGAATCCTAAATTAATCTCCCAACAATTATCACCATTCATCAGTGGCCAACAACCAAAAAAAAAAAAAAAAAAAAAAAAAAAGAACCCTAGTCTGGCTTTGCCAGGGCTTGGCGGCCCCTGAGCTGGGCTGCCTGCCTCGCCTAGGGTATCAGGCACTGTTGGAGCAGAGGGCACACTAAGCCATGAGCGGGGTCCTTAGTCTGACCATCGGAGGGAGAAAGGCAGCAGGCCAAGCACCCACAACTGTTCCCCATAGCTCCAGGTTATCGTGTCGAGCCTAGCTCTGTGCTTCTCCCCCAGTTTGTCCCAAATGGAGGAAGCGCAGACAGCACAGCTTCAGGGAAGAAGCAGACAGTCGGATGAGCTGGCCTTTGGCTCTGTGGCTTATGTGCTGTGCATCGTCAGCTTGTTGCACTATCAGAATCTGTCTTCAACCGCACACTCCGTGGGCCGGACTTCAGGTGCTCTCGAAACTGACGGAGTCCGCGGCCCCTGCTTCTCTTTAACTTAAAATGCTATGAAATTGTATTTTACACACATACCTCTTGATGCACTGTGTTATATCATACACATCATATATGAAGGGATGAGGAACAAGTGTGTAACCAAATATATGTACTAACACCAGTGGCTACCAGCTAGGAAGGGGCACCTTACGGAGGCATTGGGCACAGGACACTTGGAAGACAGTTCATCAGTGGAAGCAATTTTTTTATTCGGCATAGTCTAACAAAACCACAGATTTAAAAATAAAACCTTATCTCTAAAAAGAAAAAAAGAAAGCGCAGAGAGCACATGTTGCTCTTGCTGAGGACCTGGGCTCCAGTCTTTGCACCCACAAGGCAACACGTATTTTTTTTCACTCCAGTTCCAGGGGCTACAGCGCCCCCCGGCTGGCATCTGGAGGTACTGCACCATGTGGTGCACAGACATGCAGATAAAACACACCCCCAATATAAAACTAATAAAATACAGAAGAAATGAAAAAGGGAAAGACAGGCAGCTGAAAGGGGAAACAAGCAGAAGTCACTAGGGAGTGTGGAGCCCTGCTATGAGATCAGCTCTTCAGTTGTATGTGTCAGGCTTATGCCCTTCTTCAGACTTAGAAGCCACCCGGGAGTCATGACAGGACTTGCCTGGGTCCCAGCAGTAACTGGGATCACAGGATTTGAGCTCCAGGCTGTCTGATCCCTGGGCTCCAATTCTCTCCCAGTATACTGGGAGGTTTCTATTACGGAATATGTTTTTTCTCCAGCGCTTGGAAGGTAAAGGAAGAAGGATCAGGAGTTCAAACCCATCCATAGCCACACAGCAAGTCTGAAGCCAGCTTCTGTTGCAATGGACTGTTTACATATCCAGTAGCAAGTGTTAGGGTCCCGCGGTGAACAGCTGGCACCTTCCTGAGACCCTGAACCCCGAGGACACAGAAGAAACAAAGGCGTGGACACAGTGAGGAAAATCCAGAGGTGTGTCCAAGGCTGAGGACCCTGGCGGTAGGGAAGAGCAGGAGCTGGAGAAGAAACACCACCTCCTCTAACTTTTCCCTTCTTTCCATCCTCCTCTCTGCCTCCTCCGTTTCCCCTTCTCTCCCACCCTGTCTCTTCAACTAGGTTCCCCACTGACCAGATCAGGCCGGCAGCTAGAGGGTGCCTGTCGGAGAGAGCCCCTTTTCCCTCCCGGTGAGCCTCCTGGAGCAGGAGGCAGAGCAGGCAAAGAAAAGAGGGCAGGCGTGGGGGAGAAGCAACGAAAGACCCTTCCTCCAGTGTGGCCAATCCTAGTGGCAAGAACCCGTCTCAGAGCAGGAGGGAAGGGCTCTGCCCCCCAGAGCAATGCCTCTTTCTGAGCTTTTGAGTCCATTTTACAGATGAAGGCGTGGAGATCAAAGGAGGCTAAGAAGCTGACAGCACTTCAGCCAGGAATCCCTCTGGGAAGAAAAGGCAGGGCATTTGTGGTTCATGCTGGGATGTAATCGCATATTCATTCATTCATTCATTCATTTTTTTCATCCATTCATCCATTCATTCACCCAGAGGTTATCCCAACATCCCAGATCATAATTTGTTAAGAAGTAGAGGTCAATTTTTTCCTTTACCCCTCCCCTGAAGCATCTTCCAGGGCTTTGTTCATGAGTAGTCACTGGCCCTTATTCAGTTCTTCTGTTTTGTGAGGAACTGTGCAAATAACCGGGCTGCATTATCTCATTTAATCCCCATAATAACTCTCAGAGGGAGGGATCGTTCTTATTGTCTGTCCTTTACAAACAGGAAACCCAGGCTTAGCGAGATTAAATAACGTGTCACAAAGCCACTGGGCTGGTAAGGGCTGGAACCGAGATCAGAACCTGTCCTTCTGACCTTGGTGTAGGTCGGACTGGCCTTGGGGACAACACTAAAAGCCGTTGAGGTCTCAGCGCCCAAAAATCTTTCTTAGATTTCTTTTTTTCTCCATCTGGAGATTGGGCCACTCGAGGACCCCTGAACCCAGCCTACTTCCTCCTCGGGAATTGGCTTGCCTGCCTCCACAGGAAGTTGGGCTCGAAATTCTCACAGGACCACTTCTACTTGGAGGGAAATGCCAGTTCACACCATGGGAACGGCCCACCCCCTCCTCAAAAAGCCTGGAGCGCTCACCCTAGAGAGGACCAGTCGTCCTCCCTCCGTTTCCAGAGCAGTGGTACCCTAGGAACACAAAGGGGTCAGAGCAGTAAGCAGCTAGGAATGCGGGCTCTTCAGCAGGCGGAGCCTCGAAGACAGCCACACAAAGCCAGACAAATACTCATCTCTTGAAGCAGTCCACAGCAACCCCGCTGAAGGCAGATAAAACACTTTCGACGGTATCACGTTTTATCTCCCCTTTGTGGGCCGAGGGAATGAAACACAGTTGCCAAACACAAATTAACGTGTAATTATTTTCCTTGCCTGAATCATTTTCTTTCATGTGTCGGAGCATGCTGAGCGGAGAGCGCCACACCTTGGACCTTAATTGTGGTAATCAGGGTGCTGAGCCCCAAGAAAGGCTGCGGACGCCTCCCCTAGCCTGGCCTTTCAAGTTGAAGCAGCTAAGCCCTCCACCCTCCACTTTTTTTAAGAGAAAGAAGCAAATGTGAGGTCGGGAGGGGGGAGGTCCCAAGGCGACTGCAGCCAATGGCAGACCTGCTTGGCCACAGGAAAGTGTCCACTCCCCTGAATATAAACACAACCATCTTGGCCAAGTGATTTCACAGGCTCAAGGCTAGCGTTGTGTCCCACCCCCAACCCGCGATGCCTCCAGCCATCTTCTGACTATTACATGCTTGGTAAATTTAGGACCACCTGTCTTTGTATGAAAGCCACCATGAGAACCGTTTTCTATGACACTTTGCAGAGACGCTTTTGATATTTGAGTCACGTGATAAACAACAAGGAACTATACCAAAGAAGGTTTGCTGCAGACCTCTGTCTCAGTGACTATCTCTGACCCCTTGAGGTCCTTGCAAGCCGATTTCTTTCTTTGTTTTTTATTTCCTGAGTATGTATGTGTGTGTGTCTGTGTGTCTGTGTGTGTGTGTCTGTGTGTGTGTCTGTGTGTATGTGTGTGTCTGTGTGTCTGTGTGTGTGTGTCTGTGTGTGTGTGTCTGTGTGTGTGTCTGTGTGTGTGTCTGTGTGTGTGTCTGTGTGTGTGTCTGTGTGTGTGTGTCTGTGTGTGTGTGTATGTCTGTGTATGTGTCTCTGTGTGTGTATGTGTGTGTCTGTGTCTGTGTGTATGTGTGTGTGTATCTGTGTGTGTGTGTGCCTGTGTGTGTGTCTCTGTCTGTGTGTATGTATGTGTGTGTCTGTGTGTGTGTCTCTGTGTGTGTGTCTGTGTGTATGTGTCTGTGTGTGTGTGTGTCTGTGTGTGTGTCTGTGTGTGTCTGTGTGTATGTGTCTGTGTGTGTGTCTGTGTGTCTGTGTGTGTGTGTCTGTGTATGTGTGTGTCTGTGTGTGTGTCTCTGTCTGTGTGTATGTATGTGTGTGTCTGTGTGTATGTGTGTGTGTCTGTGTGTATATGTGTGTGTCTGTGTGTATGTGTCTGTGTGTGTGTATGTGTCTGTGTGTGTGTCTGTGTGTATGTGTGTGTGTCTGTGTGTGTCTGTGTGTATGTCTGTGTGTGTGTCTATGTGTATGTGTGTGTGTGTCTGTGTGTGTGTCTGTGTGTGTGTGTCTTTGTGTATGTGTGTGTGCAGGTGCACGCTAGTGCACATACTCATGTGGAAAGCCTAGGACAATTTGCAGTGCTACAATTGTCAGGTGCTAGCTACTATCTAGTATTTACTTGTTTGTATATCTATTTATATTTTCAAGAAAGTTCTCTCACCAGCCTGGACCAAGCACACTGTGTTGACTGACCAGAGCCCAGGGATCTGCCTGCATTTGTCTCTTCAGAACTCAGATTATAAAGGAGTGCTCTCATTGCAAATGGTAAGGTCTGTGTGTGTGTGTGTGTGTGTGTGTGTGTGTGTGTGTGTAACATGGGTTCTGGAGACCAAACTCCGGCCCTCATGTTAGCAAGGCAAACACTTTACAGACTAAGCTGTCTCCACAGCCCCAAAGCCCAGCCCAGCTCTAAGTTTATTTTGAATAAGTCCTTTTTCTTCTCTCTCTCTCTCTCTCTCTCTCTCTCTCTCTCTCTCTCTCTCTCTCCCAGATACAGGTAACACCCACATGTATGAAATGATGGTTTAGTCACCAGAAGCCACATCTTCACGTGCAAGAGAATCACCACTTCCTCATCCTTCTCAGGGACAGTTGTACTTAGAAAATTTGTGGGTAATTAAAACACAGTGCATGCTTCTCTTCCTCAGATTCTAAAGCCCAGGACACAAGTTCAACTCCAGAGGCAGGAATGAGGGGTTGGAAGGCTAATAACCTTACATCTAATTAAGTAATGTATTAATCAGGGCTCAGTTTTGAACATGAGACAGACAGGCCCATTGACTCTAGAATGCATTTACTCTTCTTCTAAAGGTATCATTATGATGTGTCCAGGCCTTGAAAGTTATTAGCATGCTGACACCCAAACCTGCCTATTCTGGTTCCCTCTCCAGATCAAAGACTGAGTCTCTTTCCCTTTTTTTTTTTTTTTTTTAACAAATCTTATGTTCAAATAAAGGGTAGAATTAATTCTCCATGCATGTGGTCACTCACATGTGCACCGACAGTTCTCCATCTAGTCACCAGTACCGTGTAGGCATTCAGTAATTATTGCCTGTTCTAAGAACTAGACAAGGAGGAGGAGGAGGAAGAGGGGGGAGGAGGAAAAGGAGGGGGAAGAAGAGACAGAGGAGGGGAAAGAGGGGTAGAAGTAGGGGGTGGAGAGGAGGAAGAAGAGGAGGAAGAGGAGGAGGAAGGGGGAAGAGGAAGATGAGGAGGAGGAGGAGGCTAGTCAACCCTGATCTCAGGAGGAGAACAGAGGTATAGATGGGATGGGAAGCACCAGAGTTCTGGAGCAAGAACACAGTCTGGGTTGTGCAGCTAAGAGGAGAAACTACCCAGGGATCTTATTCAAGGTTGGTTGCATATACTACACAGAATCCCTTCCACTGAGATCCACTCCAACCCCCCCACCCCACCCCCACCCCCTACCCCCCTTACACACACTCCCCACCCCCACTCCCCACCCACCCCCACCCCACCCCCGTGATAGGTTCTGAGTCCAGCTCTGAGCCGCTGCTGGGAACCTCCTAGCTTACCTTGACTCTCCTAGACTGTGCCACGGTTTTCAAATACTAAAAGCCCACGTCTTCCATTTTGTAGAAATCATAACATCATTTACAGGCAAGGGACATGCAAATTTGAGACACATGGCTATTGTTGTCTTGTTCTCTCTAACACCTACTTCAGGCTAAGCAACCAGCACAGCAAGAAAGTGAACCCCAGTTTATCACATGCAACAATCACTGTAATGTGAGAGTTCTGGCTACAGCCATCTTCAGAGCTACTCGCATACTATCACAGCAGCACGCCCAGCCACAGGCTCTTCGTCCTATACACTCAGTGGATGTAAATACTCTTCAGAGCATTAGAGAGTAGTAAAACGTAATATAATAATTAGAAAATGATGAGTTTTCAGACTTTACAGCCTTTGTTTTGGATATAATTTATTTAATTATAAGTTTTTATAATTCAATCTTTAATAATTGCCGTATTTAGCAACAAGCTTGCAAAACCCTGACAATTTAAGAATTGGCTCTCACAGACGGGTAAGGGCAGGCTCCGGCACATCACCCAGCCGGAGAGGTCACGGAGGGTTTCTTCAAAAAAGCCATCCTGGAGCCAAGAGGAAGCTTCACAGAGTAGAGGCAATGGAGCTCGGAACGGCAAGGTCTACCTCCTGTGGGTTCAAATCCCAGCTCTGCCCTGCTGCCTGTCTGTCATGGCAACTGCTGTGCCGCGCAACTCCTCAGGTTCCTGTTGCTTAGAATGGTTCAAATAAAGCCTGTTTATACAGGAGGCATCTCACCCCTATGGAGAGTTGGTCTCCAGACTCAGCGGGTTCATCAAAGCCTGTGCCCACGACAGGCAGCTCAGAGCTACAACTGGAAAGACGGCTGAAGAGAGCACCACTTTTGCTAACTCCTTTTTGGACTCCAGACCTGGAGTACAGTTTGGGGAAGCTCTTTGCTCCATGATTAAGTGCCTGTAAATTGCACAGGCACCCGGTGGTCCTGCTGTACTATTGATGTTGTGAATATCCGTCATGGATGCCCAAATGTTTGCCCCTGGAGCAGCCACGTCTCCCCATATCTGGTAGACCTGGAATTTGCCAGGAGCAATGGAATAACAGTGTGATTCCCAGAAGAACATCAGGTTTGGAACACTGTTGCTGAGACGTAACCAGGACCGGACACCAGTTTGCTTGTCCATGAAATGACTGCCTTGCCTGTTTACAGAGAGCCAATCAGAGCTCTGCTTTTTATCTAGCCTGGGAAGATCTGGCTAAAAAAAAATCTGGTGCCTTTTCAGTTAAATACTTACTATGTGGCAGGGGCTTTCCAAAAAAAGGAGGAGAGGAGAGGAGGAGGAGGAGGCTTAGACTGCTATGCACAGATGTGTGGGGAATCAGGGGACAAGAGAAACTCCTCAGCGTTTCCAAAGCAGGCGTGTGTCTATTGACTTCACTGAACCTCTGAGGGAGCTCCGAGAGGCCAATGTTATTAGAGCCATTTTAGAGATAAGGAAAATGAGGCACAGAGAAATTAAGTGAATAATAACCATGATTATAATTTGAGTGTGATTTACAGGCATCAGCCCAATCTGCCTCGCAGCCACGGGGTGAGTAACAGACACTCATGCCTCCCTTGTCTCACTGATGAGGACTCTGGGCCGTAGCCAGACGTCTAGCGTGAGCTCTGACCGTGAATCACGATAAGATCCAAGCTGTTCTCCCTGACTGCCAGGGGACAGGACGCAGAGCCTCAGAAGTAGAGTCAAGGATTGAAACCAGTTGAGATTTTCTTCCAGGAACTGAGTTCTTCCTGTCACCCCCTCACACTCTATAGCGCTTAGCTCCTAAGTCTGCCCCCTCCACAGGTAGAGCACTGAGACTCGGTGTTAGGGTTCAACGCCAGCATGGAACACCATCTGAGTCTCCTCTCTAGGCTTCTGTCTGGAAAAGTAAAGTGGAAATATGGCCGGTCCTTTGTCCTCCCTTGAGCTCTCGATGTCCTCCCTGGAAGAAGCAGCTCAGCTCCAGGGATGAGGAACTGACCACAGAACAGGAGAAGCTGAGGAGAACGACTCCTGATATCAAGCTCGCTGAGTGAGATGTTAGGCCTGCATCCATCTCTTCACTACCTAATGGCCTGAGCGGGCCAGGCTCCTCACGCCAGCTGCCAGCTCAGCTCCTTCTCACTGTGACCCATGAGCCATACTTGGTCCCAGACGCTATGTGATGTAATATCATCCCAAGATGTCATGAGCAGAGCCAAAAAGACAATGACGGGAACCCAAGAGTCTAAGAGACGCAAGAGCACAAGGACCAAGTGTATTCTGTGCACCACATGTTACTAGGAGGCAGGTCTGCCATAATTTTCAGCTTGCCTCTGTCCAATCTATCTGGTTTTCCCAATGGAAATAGTATTCATCCAAAACACTCATCTCTAAACTTGGGCAGGTGGATGAGTTTCCCAAGCTCGCAAACCTTCTCTGTGAAACAATGGCATATAAAATGTGTATATAAATCTTCCCTGAGGCTCTCAAAGCTCTGAGGTGAAAATAACTAACATGCCCCTTTTCCAGACTAGCATACCCATTTTCCAGATGAGTAAACCGGTTGTGGAGAGGATAGACCATTTGCCCTGATTTACATGACTGGAAAGCAGCCATGCTAACTCCCACACAGAAGTCATTCTCTGGGTTGTGTCGGGAACGTCCTTCCTCACGGAGTGTACTGGTCACTAGAGAAACAAAGCAGATAGCATGTGTATACATTACAATGGGTTTGTTAGATTGTTAGGTAGTCCAACAGCGGCTGTCTATGCCCAGAGTGCCTGAGAACTTAGCTGCTCGGCACACAGGGCCATTGTCTCCGCAGATCAAGGGTGGTGATATAGCCTGGGGGTTCCTGGAAAGTCAGTGGTTTTGGACAGCCAAGGAGTCTGGGTTCTAGAGTCAGTGAAGGGGAGCGGCGGCGGTGATTGATTGCAGCAGGGTAGGGGCGGTCCGTGGTAGTGGGTGAAGGACAAGGGTAAGCCTTGGTTTTCTTTCTCAGAATTCTCTGTATTTATAACTGGAAAGTTTCATCCACTTTAGGGGAGGGGGGTTCCCCCTTCACAGACATGCCAAGAGGTGTGCCCTTCCTTGGTCCCAGATCCAGTTAAGTTGACAAGCAAGCTAAACCATCACGTGGGCTTTCTCTGAGCTATTGGCACTCATTTCTAACCCTGACCCCAAATCAGAAGGTGTGGACCACCAAGAGCTATTCAGCCTTGGAATAACCCTTTGTTTCATGACAATGGACTAATTTCCATTACAGCAAGACACACAACACTTCAAAACCTGCTTTTCCATTTAGAATGGAGTTGATGCTCCACATTGTCTGTAACAACAGGACTCACGGGTCTTACTGGCTCACTGGTTCTGCCTTCTTTGGGTTTATCTTAAATCAAAGTCCCATTATTATCTGATCATCTAATCATGCTGGATACAGGCATTTTATTGATATAGTCTATTTTATATTATTATTATTATTTATTATTATTATTATTAGTGAGAACTTTGTTCTTTGGGTGCTAACCAGTACAAATCTAGGCCCTGTAGTTCAAAACATCCATTCCTTCCTCTTCCCATCACACAGCAAATTTGGATATAATGGCTGGACCTGGCCAAGGACTTTGGGGTTTCTCTACCCCAAGGATCTTGGAGTGAGGAGTCTAACAGGGCAGCCCACCCACCCACAAAAGAAGAAGAGAACATACTCAGCTGACAGCTCCCTCTTCCCACTCATCCATGATTTCAGCAAAACCTTTCCATCGTAGAACATTTTAAAAACAGAGGTAAGCCAAAATAATGAATTGTAAACGGTCTATAATCCCACCCACTCAATGATAATGACATTTAACTCTCGATGAGTATTATCCCAAATATTTTTCTACTCTGTGTGCCTTTAAGTACCTAGCAGAACTTGAAGGGACAGGTTGGGTACTCCTTATCTGGAGTGCTTGGGACCGGAAGTATGTCACACTTTTCACACTTTTTAAAAAGTGTCTATGTTTGGAGTCTTTGCGTATGAATGATGTGTCATTGTAGGAATATGTGTAAATCAAAACACAAACTCCACCTATGTCTTATATACACTCTCACCCACAACTTTAAAGTCATTCTTCATAAAATATTTTTATAATTTTGTATACAAAAATTATATAATTTTGTATACAAAAATTAAGGATTTTTTCTTCTTTTTTTCAATTTTGAGGGTTACCTCAAGTAACCCTCAAAATTGAAATTCTGAAGAATTTTAGGCTTTACATATTCAGGTTAGGCATGTTCAATGTAAGTTTCAGTTTTGGTTTGGATTGTGAAACAGGAACTAATTTTACAAAGTTTTGTTGCTTAAGGTATATATTTCAGGGCCTGGAGAAGTGAGTCACTGGTTAAGAACACTGGCTGCTCTTCCAGAAGACCCAGGTTCAATTCCCAACACTCCCATGCTGGTTCACAGCTATCTGTAACTCCAGTTCCAAGGGACTCAAGGCCCACTTCTGAACTCCTCAGACACCTGGCATGCATGTGCTGCACAGACATGCAAAAGATTCATGCACATACAAAAACAGTGTTTTTAAAATATACAATGTAACGTCCATATACAGGATACATATAAAGAATATAAAGTTAACAAGAACAACCCAATCCTCCACCCCCAAGTAATTACTGTTTACCTTCTGTTCTGTGTCTTTCGCAGCTTTGTCCTCACAGGATAATATATACACAATGTACTTTTTGTACAAATGGAAACAACTTTGTAGTTTTCAATAGTTATTTTTCCTGTAATCTTATCTTGTGGGCATTTGCCCAGTTCAATAAATACAGTCCTATATTACGATTTCTAATGATCACATAGTGTTTCACTTTTGTGGGGGTGTCATGATTTGTTTAACTGTTCCCCCGTTGCTGGTCATTTAAATCATTTCTGCTATTTTCTTGTAAACGGTGTGGTGAAGAGCATCCAGCCACATGACTATGCTTTGAGCATTCTGGTTGTTTAAAACAATCCCCAAGGCCAGCACGGCGACATTTCAAGGTATGCCGACTTTCAAAGCCATGAACTTCATGAGAACTTGAACTCCGGGACACCCAAAGGTGGAGGTTCCAAGACCAGCACGGGGAGCACGTGGTCTCCACGTCAACTGTACCCTGATGAAGATGAGAACGGCAAACATGTGTGGGAACGTGCATCGCAAGCCCTTTTGTCTAAGATCGACACCGTACGAGGCAATGCTAGGCTCGGCCCAGCCGTACCTGCCCCAGCTCAGGGAGCCAAACTGTGTCCCATCATCACACTTTTCAAAGCTCTCTAACATCCAGCAGTTGATGTTCTCCTTCTAGCTCCTGGTCCTTCCTCATCATAGCACTGTCCTCTCTGGGGTCACTCACCCTAGGCACATCTGGCCAACCATGTATTATGGTGTTCTGCGTCTCTGTGGAACTTTCTGGAAGCTCCCGGGGAGCACCCCCAGTTCTCCTTCCCTGGAGAGTCGCTGCGTGCTTCCCTAACTGGCTCAGCTTTATCCCTTCAGGGTGCTCCCAGGAAACTTCAGATGCTTTCCTTGAGGGTTCCCTAAAAGATAGCCCTTCCAAATGAACACTGTGTCCCCAAAATAATGATGTTGGTGTGTGTGTGTGTCACGTTTTCACAATTTACAATCATATGCTAAACTCAGTCCTTAAAGCTCCACACTGTATTGTTCTTCCGGTCCCATCTCCCACAAAAGCAGGTTGTAGATGTCATTTGTGAGTCACCAGAAGTCCTGGTGTCTCCACACTGCCGAGTTCTGTGTGCATTGTGGTCCCTTGCACACACTGTAAATAAACTTTAGCCCCTTGGGCTCCAAATTCCTTCAATGCAAAAAAAAAAAAAAAAAGTACTCCATCCTGTATACCCAGTTCTTCCTCTGCTGTGTACAGCTTAGTTGAAGCAAAGTTGAACTGTAGCAAAGTCCCACAAATAAAATTCACAGTGGAGAGGTCTTGTGGGCACTCACATGGCTTCTTGGGGGGAACCCAACAACACAGTATTACACATGCACAAAGCTTCCCAGACAGTGCTAACCACAGGCTGCTCAGATGTTTGCTTTTCTCCATAACAGGGGTCAGTTAGGAGTTAGGCATTACAGGGAATAAACAGAACCGGACTCTGAGGACCGGTGCATTTGCATATTCCTGCCCTGCTGTTCTTCTCCACAGGTCACTTTAGAATTTGCCCCTGAAAAGCCTTGAGTCTCTGCATTTTCTGTAGCCAGTCCATTTCTCACATTTAACTGAGATTGAGCCTGGAAGATGTCTCCCTGGCACGACATCTCATGCTGTCTGGGAGATCAGAATTGTGACCTTAATTGGAGCCATTTCCTTGGGTTCAGGGCTACTCCATTTCATCCATTTCTCTCTAAACTCTTACATTGGGAGAAAAAGAAACAGCCAACGTGAAACTTAAGAGAAAAAAAAAAACAAACATCTCTCTGCGAGATATGTCCTGTGCTCACTGTAGTAACTAAAAGAGCCCAAAAGCTGTACTTGCTATGAATCTATAATTAGCTGTTCGTCTCTCCTGTTGCACACGGTGACTTTGAGATTCCGTAACTCCATATCAAAGGCCCTAGACTAAAGCTCAGGAAGGAAAGATGGCTTGAGGTATTGTGAACAGCGGTGAGCACAGGACCTAGGCATCCACGGGAACTTATAGTGTTGTAGTCAGCCTTGTCTCTCTGTTAGAATTAGCAGTTCTGCTAAGGTGTGGTGATTAGCTGTGCCTGTGCACAGCCCTTTCCTTTGGATGGAGAAATTCCCTCTCGGAGGAAGCGTGGAGCTTCCTCACAAGACTGAAGACTCCTCCTGCCCAGGGATTACAGAAACTGTAAACGAGGAGAGCCTTCAGAGCTGCCTACAAGTGGCCCAGGAGACTCCAGTGACACAGATGACCTCAGTCGTCACCCATTGTTGCATGAGACTTGTTGGTGATGGAGCCATCCTAGTCACCCGGGCTCCCAGAGCAATCCCGCTCCTCACTCATGTTCCTGTAAGTCACACCAATAAATCTATCCACTCAGCAAGCTCCTTTACTTTGGTTTGTCATTGTCTAGTCTATCTGAGGTGCACAGAGATCGTCTCCACACAAGAGCAACCCAACAGCATTCCTCTCCAAACCCAGAGTAGGATTGAGTTGACTAACTCAGAAGGCCCAACATGGAAAAATGTCACCTTTCCCTCAGGAACTGTTATGAGCATTCTCGTATACTTCATTCCACCCCAGTCTGTGTCCTCAGAGTTCCCCAGTTTACTGTGTATCTTCTTACTCTTTGCAGCGCAGCCTTCCGTTGGTCTGGCCAACCTCTCCTGCCATACTTCCTGTTTCCTCTTCCTCTTCAACCACTGATATCTTCCTTGAGGAAACCAAAGTATGATCAGATCCTGGTGCCGGAGTCTGAGTCTGTGAGGATGGAGCTGGAGAGTGGCAGAAGGTGTCATTTGATTGGTCAAAAGCTAAACATAAAGTGATTACGTCCCCTATTGATTTGCCTGTCATGAGCTGACTATGAAATGTCAGTCATATATTTGATCTAACTGATCCAAACATTCTCTAATCATAGTTACTGATCCTGCCAATTAAAACTACAAAAGGAGACTGTGCCTGCTCCTTGCCAACAAGCTGTTCCAAGTGGATGTTATTAACTCCTCTGAGGTCGTGTGTCTTCCCAGCAAGCCAGCATCTTCCCTGTGCTCACAGAGCCTCTGCTCAGCTTCTGCAGAAAACACCACACTGAACTGAAATTATATTTTCACATTCCACCTCTTGGGCTGGACCATAGACTTAGAAAGAGCAAGGGATACAAATACTAGCTAAGCATCCCCTGGCTAAAAGTCCAAAATGCTCCCAAATTAATTTAAAAAAAAATTTTTTTTGAGTAGCAGCAAGATGATACAAGTAGAAAATTCCACATTTGTCTTGAGATGCCAGGATACAGTCACAATGCGGATTTCCTAAAAATGCTGTATAAAACTAGTTAAGTTATACACGCAAGACCTGCCTGAAGCAGAACTCAGTTTCCGATGTTGACTTGGGTCCTCCTATCCCTGACATATTTTATTATGCAACGAGAAATATTTAAAGACCAGAGGAAAAAAAATCCCAGATCAAGAATGCCAGCATTTAGGATAAGAGAGCCCGAGCCTTAATATAGCTCCAGAGCCAGAAAATCTGTGTGCTAGAAAACATCAGGAATCAAACAATGAAATCCCTCCCTGTCCTCAGCAGCAGCCCGCTGTCTGCCTGCTTAGCTCCCATGCTCCCATTTTGGACTGGCAGCCACCATCTCCTACAGGTCAAAGGCCACGGTTCCGTATCTCTGCATCAGTCTCGCGGCAACAGACAGCATCCACGCAAACAGCATAAGGAGCGTTCACGCAGCAGGTCCAGGAAACCCGATCTCTTGTCTGTCAGTCACGGCAAACCTGTACCTCACATCACATCTCTAGCAGAGGTGTCTTGGTTTGCCAGCAGCCTTGTTTGCTTGAATCACGCCTGTCTCCAGGGTGGGCTTGATGTGGGACAGGCAGCAATGTGCTCCTTTCGCCCAAATAGGCTGTCGAGTTACTGATGACTTCAGATGCCAAGAGGCTTTGATCAAGATTTCTGCGCTGGGCCGTGTGTAACCGCGAACACTACAGCCACGCTGCTTTGCATTAGCATGTGAGTTCAACGCAGGCTGCCCTGGGCTTTATTTTCGTCTTGAAAGTCATTTAACTTAGTAATGACTTGCACAAAAAGGGACGGTTCATTTAGTTCTGCATCTTGTCCCACTTTCTCGGTGGAGAAGCAAGTTCTGGGCTGCAGGGGTGAAAGCTGATGTATTTCCCGTTGTCTGGGCACCGCGGCAGCCTGTCCCCACCTGGTTCACATCCATTAGGAAACCCATATGGGGTTTGCGCTGCCAAAGTTTGATTGAGTGCGAGAGTCAGAGCTGACGGGGTAAGAGCTAAACAAGACGAACCTATACCGCTAACAGCCAGTCTCTAACAAGCTGGTATTTGTTAGAAGATATTTTAATATGACAAATGCTGGAGGTTGTAATGGCTTTTAATAAAGTGTGTCGGGTGATCCATTATGCATGGAGCTGGCTTCTCGAAATATGGAATATGGACCACAGCAATTCTGTGCAAAGGCATGTGTCACTCTCCACCACAGTGGCAATAGGAAGGACAATAAGTAACAGGTTGTAGGGTCATCTGGGATGAGCTAGTGAGATGGTCCAAGCCACCCCACTGGAGAAAGAATAGGTGAGGACTTCTGGGAGTGCCAAGATGAAAGGCAACACTGACAAGAGATTTACTGCACACTTTAGAAACTTGAGTTTTCTGGACCTTGGTTTCAACAACCACAAATGAAAGACGGGATTGTAAAAAGCCCCTCTTCCTGTTAATGTCCGTCTGTGGCACTGTCCAGCCTAGGTTGAATACCTGCTTCGCCAAGCCCTACAGACAGTCCATTCTCTGTTGCTTTAAGCAGAGTAACTGAGATCGTATCATGAAATGAATGAAAGAAGTCGATTTTGGCTGATAGCTCTCGATGCTGGCATAAAAGGTGTCAGGAAACATGGCATAAGAGTGGAGTTGAGACAGAACCTCTTCTGAGGTTCTAGTACAGCCTCCCCTCAGGTCACAGTGGAAGGGTATGTGAGTATGTGAAAGAGATGCGGTGTGAAAGGTTACCTCAACCTGATAACAACTCACTCTCAGAACCAACTCTCTGTACTCCATTCAGAATGCCATTGACCTGTGAGGGCTCTTCCCCCATCACTAGGTTCCCTCAATAGGCTGTACATCGAAGAATTCACCCTCAAAACGTTTGTGAAAACATCCTCTAACCCCATTATAACAGGTGGTGATTCCCAAAGAGGAATCCTAGAACCTGTGAATGTGCCCATACTGGTTAAGTAGGACTTTCACACATGATTAAGCTAATGGTTTTAAGATGAGGAAATCATCGTGAATTACCCTAAACTACAGCCAAGGGCATGTGTCCTTGCGAGAGTTACAGGAGATTTGGCTGGACAGAAAACTACAATATATCACAGAATTTGACTCCACCTTTCCAGAAGAACTAACACCAATGCTTCCAACATTATTCCATAAAGTAAAGAGGAAGAAATTATTCCAGACTCTTCTTAAGAAGCTAGTATTATCCTGATTCCAAAACAAGACAAATAAAATTGGAACCAAAGTACAGACAAATCACTTGGGTAAAAATAGATGCTGAAACTCTCAGTAAGATACACATTCATATAAACTGAATTCAAGAGCAGAACAAAATGGTCAGCCACCATTTTTTGGATGAGTTCATTCCAAACTCACAGAGATGGTTCAACAAAGGTAAATCAAGAAAACTTCTGACAGGGGGTTAGTGCCTGAAATAGCTTTTTAAAATAGCTTTAAAAAGTAAAGAGTCAGTGTAGCAAACAACATGACTTAAAGATTATCTATGTGGCTGGAGAGGTGGCTCAGTACTTCAGAGCATCAACTGCTCTTCCAGAGGACTAGATTCAATTCCCAGCATTCACATGACCATGACCTCTCACAACTGTATGTAACTCCACTTCCAGGGGAATCTGGTGCCCTCTTCTAGCCCTCATGGGAACTGCATACATGTGGTACGTGAAGTCATGATACTTCTGCACAATAAATAAGAGTATGTAAAAAATCTCCTCAAACGTTTTAATTAAAAAAAAAAGTAAAGTAAAAATTCAAAAGAAATAATCTATGGTACTCAATAGACAGTCCTCAAATGAAGGAAACACATGGTTAATAAAGGCCTTTAACATGCCCAACATGTTTACAGGAAATGTAAGTAAAACTACCTTGAGATTCCATCTCATTCAATGCTATGATCCAAAAGACCAGCTAATAAGAAATGCAGGCGTGTGTGCTGTCAGGGGTGGGGTGAGGGTAGGGATTATACACTTTAGTGTAAACTGGCACAACCACTTTTGAAGTTCCTCAAAGACCTAAAATTGGGCTGGTGAGATGCCTCTTCCAGGTGTCCTATATTCAGTTCCCAGCAACTGCACGGTAGCTCATGACTATCTATGAAAGGATCTGACGCCCCTTCTGGCAAGGAGGTGTAATTGCAGAAGAAGACTCATACATTTAAAAAAAAATTTAAAAAACCCAAATAACAACCCTAAAACTAGATCTGCTCTCGACCCAGCTCCACCACATCCGGGCACATACTACAAGGACCTCATACCATACAACAGAGCTGGCTGGATTCCCAGGTTCACCGTGGCTCTGCTCACAGTGTTGACGAAATGGGACCAGCCTCGATGTCTATCAGCTGATGAACGGATAATAAAAATGTGACACATATACACAACCGGAGTTTTATTCAACTGTAAAGGAAAATGGAATTACAAAATTCTCAGGGAAATGGGTGGATTTGGAGAACGTGCTGAGTCAAGGAACCCACACCCAGAAAGGCAAACGTCCCAAATTCTCAATCGTACAGATCCTAGATATGATTTTATAGAGTCGTGTGCTTAGCATTCTGTGCTTGTAAAAGCCAGGAAGAGAGAAAAGAAGGCACCAGAGATGAGAGAGGAGAAATACGGGGAGGGAGAAGTCTAAGTGAGAGAGAGGGGAGGAAGGGACGGAAGAAAGGGGACCACAACCACACCGAGGACACGTGAGAAAGTCACATGGAAGCAGACTGTTTTATACGCTTACTTTAAAAAAGCACAAGTAAGCAAAACCACAAGAATCTGCATGGAGCCACCATCCATGGATGAATACCATTTCCCTCCAGGAGCCATAGATAATCAAACAAAAAGCCTAGTGCAAATGTAGGATACCTCCTGATAAGCTCTTGGCCAGGGAGATGCGCCAAAGGCCTCTCGGAGGATACAGGCTACTGCCATTGTTCTTGGTTCCCACCAAAAGTTGGTGCTATGACCCTACTGCTGAAGACACTGCACACTGTCTTATGCAACACTGTCTTACGCGACTCGGAGAAAGAAAGCTGCGTCTGTGATAAGCACGTCATCTCTACTGGCCTACGTAGCGTTGATAGTGTCAGCAGATGCTGTCCATGCTGCTGCGGGAGCAAAGTCACGAACAGACTTATTCAGCTGTGAATCTTTCAAGCTACAACTGTGGCCTACCCACCAAGAGGTGCCGCTAGTGCAGTACTGGCATGTCTGGACAGGGGTAACCAACCGCTTTCTGATTGGATTTGAATCCCACTCCGTAGGAGCGCACTCGTGCCTTGTACCATAAACCTTGATGTAAACCATAGAGTAAACAGAGAGTCCACAGATGCGGAGGCCCCGGAGGGAATCTACTACCCTTGCTGTGCTAAATGGTCATGTAGCCATGCTGCTTTCTGAAACACGTGTGTGTGCGCACGCTCACAGATTGGTGCCGCCCCCTTTGCCAGAGACGCTTCCTCCTGCCACAGGCAAGCTGACCGATGGCCTTGCCTAAGCACTAAACATTATCTTCTGTTTCTGCATTTATGGGAAAAGACATCTTTAGAATCATTACTACCTGCCTGGAGCCAGCACTGCTCAGCTCCTTTGTGACCTGCTGTTGTAGGAAATGCAAACAAAACCAAAACCAGAAAGTGAGTGAAGCCTGCCTCCTATTACTCCTCTAGCCTGCCTGCTCTCAGGAGTAGCAGATTCTCCTGCATGGACCTGTGACTACTATCCAGATCCCTGCGAGGCGCTTTCTCGTCCAGCCACGGGAAGATGCCGGGTGAGCAGGCCAGCGGTCTTATACCCACTGTCCTAGCATAGTTATCAGCTTCACACCCTTCTATTCTGGAATGCATCTCAGTCTAACAACGTTATCCAGTCAACTGTGATAAACAATCTCTGGAACAAGCATGGCTTTCCCAACACTTTCATCTCTGCAGCATTACCGCCATCAGGAAACTCAAAATTAAATAAGCAAGGGGGCAGAGGGATGTTGAAGAGCCCTGGATGTTCTTGCAGAGGACCTGGGTTGGGTTTCCAGTGTTTACATAGCGTCTCACAACCTTCTATTACTCCAGTTCCTGGGGATATGATGCCCTCTTCTGGCCTCTGTGGGCACTGCAATCATGTGGTGTATATGCAGACGACTGTGCATACATACAAAATAAAAAGTAAGTGAGAACTATATTTTAAGCTCCTAAATTCTGGGTGGATAACGTTTCTTTCCCTCACTCTCTGGTCAATCAATGTTCATATCCTG
The DNA here is from genome assembly GCF_947179515.1 of Apodemus sylvaticus. Taxonomy (NCBI): domain Eukaryota; kingdom Metazoa; phylum Chordata; class Mammalia; order Rodentia; family Muridae; genus Apodemus; species Apodemus sylvaticus. Next base: position 13,820,152 of record NC_067485.1, read on the forward strand.
CGTGGGTGGAACCACCCATCTAAGACCTCCCCAGCTTAGCACCAGGACCCTTCTCCTGCCTCTGTCCCTCTCCCATTTTGCAGACAAATGTTATTATTATTATTATTGGCTACTACATGTGAGTTCTTGAATAGCGGGCAGCATGCTGAGGAGACCAGCACTGGGCAGGATAGCCATGACATTAGGGCAGCCTGCAGTGACACTGTTGTTTGAAATCTTACCGGAGAGACCTTGTACATCATGGGAAATGCACCACCCAGTGCTCAGGCAGGTCATCCTGACCTCTGGAGACACGAGTCCTACCCTTGTATTTCCTCTCTCGCCAGTCCCTGGGAGATTTCCCTGTAGTTTGACCAAAAAAAAAAAAAAAAAAAAACAAACAAACAAACAAACAAAAAAAAAAACAAAAAACAAAAAGCAAAAAAAACCCAAAAAAGAAACCAATCACCTTTTGATTATTCCTCTCTTCACAGCACGAGGGAGAACTCTGAAGAAAATACCAACTCACACTGTATTTTTAAAAGAAAGGAGGAAGAGGAGGGGGAAGAAGGAGAGAAAACATGATCACTCTCTGTCACGATAGAGTGATGGATCTTTCGGACATTCTAAGTAGGCACCACACATTACATAAAGCTGACCTGATGGCGGACTGCCCAGTCCACGGGACAGAGATAGCTAATGATTTAGGGCCATGTCCCACGTGGCAGAAAGGGCCTGACGTTCCCAGTAGTAGGGAAGGGACAATCAACAGCTTGGGAAGGAAGGGTTGGAAAGGCATAGTCATTTAACTCCAGATGTGTCTTTCCACTCCCTAGGTGGGGGCTCCCAGCTTGTGATGGAAAGGTAAGTGAACTGTGCCCACAGAGGATTAGCCCATTCACAATCTCACTATAGGCTTGCCCAGGACCCCTGCTTGGCACTCCACAGGGAAAATTATCCACGTGTGATGTGCGTGCGTGCAGCGTGCCTCTGCCAGGGAGGAGCAGAGAAGAGGCTTAGAGCCAAGGTGTTCTGGCCCTGTCTGGTACCCACCCATCTTCAGACAGCACTCCGTCCATGTGCTGCTCCGACTCTTCCCAGCCTAGGCACTGGCCTCTATTCTATCCACAGCCCTCTGTGGTCAAAGTCAATGGCCAAACTCAATAACTCCTCAACCTTGAAGCTGCAACTATTTTTTTTATATCTCTATTATAAGGTGATTACATTTTTTCAAGGTTTCTCCCGTATTTCAACCTTCCTGACATGTGAATCTGGATACATAATATAATCATACACTTCTCCTAAAATGATGCTTTTTAAGCACACAATCCTCCCAGTTGATGAACTGGAGACCCAGAACTTCATCTCTCTGCTGCAGTCCTTCAAGCGACCAGCTCTATTTCTGACTAGTGATGTTCTGTAATCCACAACTGGACCCTGTACCAAAGCCGTGCAGACACCTGGGGCTTCTCAATAAATGAGCATGAGAGTAAAATTATTTTTATGTGTTGCAAAGACCGATCTCTGAGGACAAATATGACCCTCAGCAGTATGATAACTGAGCAAGGCCAAGCCAGCCCACATTCTAGCATTGGTTGGGTATATGAATCCCCACGCCCCGCTCTCCTGGGGAGCTACTGGCTCATCCACTGGTGATGGGAGACTCTACTATTCTTTTTTGAGACTATGACTACTAATAGACATCCCATGTTCCAGCGGATGGCTCCACATGCATGCACAAACTGGCAGCACTAACTGGCCTTTTGAGAATACAAAATAAATAACATAAACCCAGGAGGGGTGTATTGGGGCAGACAGTTATAGATGGAGTTGGAGTGGAATTTTGAAGTGGGCATGACCCTAATTCGTTGTGTAAATGTATAGAATTCTCAAGAAAGAAGAAAAAAATTCATTAAAAGACAAAAAGGTGTCCTGCTTAATTCTTGATGGGTTGTGTAAAACATGCGATGCTCTCCTTTCAGAATGCACACAAGCACGCAGTTGCCAGCATCTTTATACCATGTGTGACCCGTGGGTGCTTAACTGCGGTATCCATGACAGCCATTCCACCAAAGGCAAGCAACAGTCATTCTTTCAAATATCCGATCGCTCTTTCACAAATTCATTTATTCAGCAAGCACACGCCAACCCCTACCAGGTTCAGAGTCCTGGTGGAATGGTGAACCTCTGAGACATTCTAAGTGCGAGACACACACTGCTAAATCCCCTGCCTGATTCCTATGACATCACTGCCTTGATGATTTGGGGAACTCAATCAAGTGGGGTACCATCCATGAGCCGAGGAGGGCCAGATCCGAATGGAACTGTTTCAACTTAGTTGCCTGGGGGAACCGACGCTGGGAAACTAACTCCACCAAACAGGGAAGAGCTCTGAACAAGAGGACACTTCAAGTAGCATTAAACAGTCCGTTGGGAAAGACCACAGGTGAACACGGGCATACAAGACCACTTGATGGACTCGGCGTTCACGGGCTAGATCCAGTTGTCTCTGCAAGTCACTACCATGATTTCACAAGCACAGGGCCAGCCTGCCTGCTGACTCCTTCTCACTTCCCAAAGCAGAGGAACAATTGTAGCCTTGATCTGCCTGATCCAAACCAGTAGAGCTGAAAAACAAGTGGAGCAAGGCAGACCGCTCTCCCTGTACCCTTCCCCGCACTCCAACCCAGAACTTGACTCAGCCTGGCACCAGACCTCCGGGCAATGTGCAGCCTCATTTAGAATTGATGGCTTCTTGGTTTGATGGTCTGCCAGGAACTGATTCATTCTTTGGATTTTTTTTTAACTTCCTGATATTCACCGACACTGTGCCACTTCATAAGAGGGAATCTGCCTCACTTCTAAACAGCCCAATAAGGAGCAAGCCATTGCATTGCTGGTCAAAATTCCTGTGTTAACACTTGATTGTTGCTATGGAGCTAGAGTCATGGAAGGCCGAAGGGTACGTCAAGTTGCCTGCTTCTTAGGACAGTAAAAATACACACAGACCATGCTACTACAGCTGCAGTGGAGAAAGCAAATACCTGTTGGGCAAAGTGATGGCTGGGTGGGATGCATGTATTGTAACTTATGGAGAGGTGGATGGATACATATATTTATGTATAGATAAATCATGGATGAATTGGTATAGAGATAATTATGGATGGATGGGTGGAGTAGATGGATAGAAATGGATGCATAGATGACTTGGTATATAAATGGATATGATGTGATGGATGGATGGATGGATGGATGGATGGATGGATGGATGAATAGATAGATGGGGTGGATGGATAGATGGGTAGATGGATGGATGGATTGGTGGATAGATGGAATGGATGGATGTGATGGATAGATGGATGTGATAGATGGATGAATGGATGTATGAATGGAATGGGATGGGATAAGACTAAAGAATATATGGATGATGGGTAGATGGTTGATAGATGCATGTATAGATAGATGGATGGGTTGGTAGAATTGATGGATAAATAATGATGGACAGTAAATGGGACAGAATGACAGAAGGATAGATGGATGATGGGTGGGTCATGAAGTTCTTCCAGTGTCATGTGGATCAGTGATGTGCAGTTACTGAGATGAGGTGAAGGTGGGGACTTCCAGGTTAAGAGTCTATTGCAGTGGTCAAATGACCTAGACTTGGAGTCAGGACAGTTGACTCAATTTGAAAACCGGATCAATTTCTTCCATTAAGTGTTCAAAGAAGCACTTTCCTTGACTCTTCCTCGGTATGAGAATGGTCCCAGTTACTGTTGTCATCGTTTATCATGAGAACCAGAGCAGTTCCACGGTCCATAGCCCACAGCCTGGCTCAAAGTGGGCGTAGTGAACACGAACATTTATCTCTCATACTCTTCTTTTCCTATTTTTTTTTTTGGTAGACTTGGTTTTATGAGAAAATGAAGATTCTAAACAAAATTGAATAGCAAGTAGGGTGATTCCATACGCACTCTGTCCCCTGTCCCACAGCCTTCTCCGCTGTCTGCATGTCACACCAGGAAGCACGTTCTGAAAGTGATAAAGCTACATTGATTCATAATCACCACGAGAGTCCACAGTGGACACTAGGGCTTCCTCTTGGGTTGTATATCCTACCAGTTTATACAAGCTTACAACGGCAAACATCTGTCAACTGCAGCAGCCACTCCCTAAGACCCTCTGCACTCTGCTCCCTCATCCATCCTTTCCTCCTCCAATTCCTGCAACCGTGGATCTTTCCATGACTTTCCCCTACCTAATATGCCCTAGACTTGAGGGATGCACCCTTTTCAGATTCTTTTAACTTAGAAGTGTTCATTTAAGCCCCCCCCAACACACACTTTGCTTTTAGTGGCTAGACATTAGTTTTAGGCTTGAATATTATTCCACTGTGTGGCTGCACTACATACAGTCTATCCATTCACTTTCCGAATAACCCTGGGTGGCCTCCAAATTTGGGCAGCGGTTTAAATAAAGCCTATATGGTCATCCTTAGAGGCTGTTGAATGGGTGTGAACTTTCAGTTCCTTAAGATAAAAACCAAACAGTATGATCACCATAATGAGAAAATTCACAGAAAACTGGCCCATTTACCAGAGGCCACACTCCCCTGCACTTGAAGGTGCCTGTCACACCACATCCAACCAGCACTGGCTGGTCTCAGTGTTCTGGACTTGGGCTGTTCTAACTGGTGCAAAGGGTAGCTCATTGCTTTAATTTACAAGCCCCTAATAACCCATGAGGCGTTATCTAATATTATTCTTTTTAATGACCTTGCAGGTTTCTGTAAGAATGAAATGAGCTAATATAAAGTGATTAGCTCCGCAATGCTGCTTGCCCGAAGCATAACAGTTGTTCACACAGAGGAAATAAGATAAGAGAGAAATCTGGGCAGAGATGGGTGTGCTGAGGACTGGATTGGAGTGGTCAATCCATGTCTGTGCCCATCAATAAGTAAACAGTATCCATTTATCAGTATCTGTTAAAAGATCCTAACATATCTATAACTTGTCCATCACCAGTGCCTTTCAAAGCTGTTGAAAGTGGATCAGTGGAATGAAGCCAGATAAATATTAAATACTTCCCTCCCTGCAGAAAACCCATGGATGCTGGTAGTAGTAAAACATCTATCAAAGGAAGCCCAGTGTCCCTGCGGAAGATGGTGATGAGAAATTATCATTTTATACACACATGCATGACCGTATACACACACACACACACACACACACAATTGTATGTTATATGTGTTCCTCTGTGTGTATATGTGCATATTCATGTGTGTGTGTGTGTGTGTGTGTGTGTGTGTGTGTGTGTGATGGTACTTTACAGTCACTCACTCATCAATTAGATCATCTTAGGGTCCCTGAGAGGGAAATAACAAATTGGTCCCATGATTTTGGAGAATGGAGAAGTCGAATCACTAGGCGTCTGGTGTGACGAAACAGGAAGGATAGAGAAGCTGGTCCCAAGGCCTGGCTGAGGATGATCTCGTCAAGTCCCAGCTCCCATCAGGACCCTAAGACCACGTCCTCCCCATAGGTTACTCTCCACTACATTCTGACCAGACTGTGTTTGAGTTATTGTTCAGTTGACATAAAACCCAACAATGGTGTAATTAGAAGGTTCAACCTTGGGTGCCTGGAGGGAGGGCAATTATTTGCTGTGAGATGAGTTGCGATAAGGAAGGAAAGTCTCATTTCCCTGCTGTGCTAGAGCCTGCAGTTCAGAACTTGTTAGAGGTGCTGTCTTTAATGGCCATACAGACTTCCTTAGAAGGTGCCATGTTTTTTAACTTGCTGGAGAGGTCCCCGACAGGTCCTGCACTGTCCCTTTCCCCCACCTGCCATGCAACAGAGCCGGCTGCAGGTGCATCTCTTGAGGAGGTCTACTGACTCCATCTTCCCTCCTGTCTAGGACAGCACCTGGCCTTGGAACAGCAAACTAGTATCTGCTGCACACCGAGTCTGCCACACTGACCCACTTAACCCGAGGCAGCAGCAAAGGTAGAAAGGCAGGGATCCCAGCCCAGGTCTGCCGGGTTCTGAACTGTGTGGGGACTTTCTCCCTTTCCCTCTGATGTGGTCTGTCTCAACATGAAGGCAGAAGCAGTCAGTCAGATGGCGGTCCACGTCCAGGCCATGTGACTGCTTCTAAGCACTCTTGGCTAAGAGACAGTTAGTTCTGCAGTTCCCCTTCCTTACCCTGACTCATGTTGACTCTGTGGAGAACTCCAGGTCAAGGTGACCCCCACACCAGGTGTGTTTCCTGCACAGGAAAAGAGCCAAGTTATGGGGTTAAAATATGTCAGGGAACTGCCTAGTCAAGGCTTCTGCAGCTAGCCTGTGACTCTGCTTCACAGGGGCTCTGTCTGGGGCCTCCTGTCTCTTTCTGTGTTGTCTCCCTGTGTCTCTGTTTCCTTCTCTCTCTCCCTCTCTCTCGCCCTCCCTTTGTCTCTGTCTCTCTTCCTTTATCTCTGTCTCTCACTCTTTCTTCCTCTGTCTCTCTGTTTCCTTCTATCTCTCTTTGTTTTCTCTCTTTCTCTGTCTGTCTCTGTCTCTCTGTCTCTCTGTCTGTCTGTCTCTGTCTCTGTCTCTGTCTCTCTCTGTCTCTGTCTCTCTCTGTCTCTCTGTCTCTCTCTGTCTCTCTCTCTGTTTCTCTCTCTCTGTCTCTCTCTCTCTCTCTCTCTCTCTCTCTCTCTCTCTCTCTCTCTGTTGTCTGTCTGATGAAAAACAGTGCAGTGACTGGGCAGCTAGTCTTGTCCATGTAGGCTTTATGCCATGTAGGCTTCTGCGTCCCTGACCTTTGGTAATGACCTCTTTGCACTCTCATGCAATGGGGATAAACAGCCCCATTTCAAAGAGGAGGAAGGTGAGGACCAGCAAGTCCAGGTGACTGAGCACCACATCACAGCTGAACCCGGGGACCGGAAGTTTGGCTTTGGGTACCAGTGTTAGGATTTGGATGATAAATGCTTCCCCAAATGCCCTTATGCAGCCAAGCCAGACCCGGCACCCAAAGGTCCACATGTTGAAGGCTTGGTCCCTAGCTGCTTGACAGTCAGAGGAGACTGGGTTATGACGGCTCTGACCTAATTAGTAGAGTAATACATTGATACACTCATATTTTGATGGTATTATTGTGAGAATGCAGGTGTACTAAGAGATGGAGACTTGTTGGAAGAAGTAGGTTCCTGGGAGTACAGCCTATGTCCCATAACTCTTGCATTCCTCCTCCTCCTCCTCGTCCTCCTCGTCCTCGTCCTCCTCCTCGTCCTCCTCCTCTTCCTCTTCTTCCTCCTCCTCCTCTCCATGAGCTAAGCCTATCCTCTACCACATTCCTGTCATGGCATGATGTTCCTTGCTTACACTCACAGCAATGGATCTAGCTGCTCCTAGACTGATAGATACTTCTAAAACCCCTAGTCACAATAGGCCTGCCATTCTGCACACTGTTTCTTTCTGGCCTCTGACATAGCAATATGTTACATTATAGCCATGTGCCTTGGAAAATGTCAAGTTTTCGTTTTCTTGTCTTCCAACCAAAGTAAAGAAGAAAACCTACCCCCTTGGAATTTTGTGGGAGAATTAAACCAAGGTTGATTAAAAGCACCTGCCCAGAATAGGAGTCCTATTGGGAGTTGTGTTGTCATAAAAGAAACATGGGCCATTCCTGAGAGTTTACAAGTGACTTGTATTGAGATTTGGAGCCCACATGTGGGTAAAACACTGTCATGGACTAGTCATGTCTGTCCAGCATACGGTAGAGTGTAAGTGTACATACAGCTAGCGTGCCCCATGCCTGTATTAATATCACCCAAGGTCTTCACAGGCAGGATCTATTTCTACTTCTTCATTTATGGAAACCACCCACTTTTAAAACATATTTGCTTTCTTCTTGCTCTGCAGTAATTCCCCAGATGCCTTGGCTTCTGCAGTGTTGTTACTACACAGTCCAAAGCAACAGACATGTATCTGCCCATAGGCCTGGAAGCCAGAAGGCAGAACCAGCAGCACTGGAAATCAGGAAGTGAGCCCATTCCCGGCTTCCCGGAGCTCTCTGAATCCTCAGGCATCCCTTGGCTCACGGCTGCTGCATTTCCAGGCAGGCTGCATCCCCACGTGGACACTTATCATTGCATTGTCTTCTCTTTTTGAAAGACACTTGTCATTGAACTCAATAATCCAGGCTATTCTATCTTAAGTCATATATGCAAAGATCCCATTTCTTATCAAAGGTCTCATTTAGAACTTTATGTAGCCAACCTGATCCTCTAGGGACCAGTTCTCAAATTCATATCCCATACCCCTCAAGCTTTTTAACTGAGCCTCATCCTCACAGGCACATTCAGAGACGTATCTGCCAGTATTTAAGCTCTGTCTCTATGCAAGTTGAAAACAAAAATTGACCAACAGGTCTCAAGAGCATCCCAGGAAGCAAAAGTCAGAGAAAGTGTTGACTGCCAAAAGTAGCCTTAAGGGACAAGGTGGCTACATGCAGCACCCCAAATGAAATCCCAAGACAGAAAAAAGTAGCATTAAAAACAACAGTAAAGGGCTGGAGAGATGGCTCAGCTGGTAAGAGCACTGACTGTTCTTCCAAAGGTCCTGAGTTCAACTCCCAGCAACCACATGGTGGCTCACAACCATCCTTAATGAGATCTGACCCCTTCTTCTGGGGTGTCTGAAGATAGCTACACTGTACTTACATATAATAATAAATAAATTATAAGAAAACAGTAAGACTATGAAGAGATCCAGAATTTCGTTTATAGTACCACGCCAGTGTCGGTCACACAATGCTGCAGCATCATGTCACACCAGGTGTGGAGGACACGGGAATGTCAGGTTCTGACGTTGCTACTTTTCTGTCAAACTAAACTTATTCTAAGCTTTTGCCATTGTTGCTAAGGATGTTTTCTTAATAAGATAGTTTCAACTTCAGACTCTCAGGAGTCATTGTCTAAAGCAGACATATCACCATCCTAACGTCTCAGAGAAGAAATTTGAACCTCGGGCTACACATCTGTAGGTTGGGATATGAGAGAAGCATATTGCCCTACACCTAATACAGCTAACGAGGAGAAAGCTGAGGTGAACCCAGACATAGGAGCTGTAGATTCCTGGCTCCCCTCTCTCTACTGCTTAGGAACGGTACACAACTCAGCCTCTGGCTGCCCAGTGTGTCTGTGTAAGCAGAAATTTATTCATGTGTCAACACACACACACGCACACACACACTTTCTTCCGTCTCAGCCTCAGTCAGCTTGGCAAAAAACCCTGAGGAGCCTCAGACACCATTTTTTAATTGTCGTCCCTTCCTTTCCCACCATGCCCTGTGATTCCTCGTTGCAAGCTTGTCATCCTTTCCCAGTCCCAGTCATCAAGGAGCAGAGAAGACATCTCAGAGCTGCTGGGCGTGTCCTTTCTGTCCTTGGCCAACAGTCAGCTGCAACATGAGGAAAGAGGGGGGGATGGAAGGAGGAGACCATGGGCTGTTAGAGAAGGGATAGGAAGTGTGAGTTAAGGTGCTTTGAGCGGGCGGCTTAGCTGGGAAATCTGAGACCAGTTCTGTGTAAGTATAAAGTCTAAGACCATCTATTCGTGTATGCAATGCACAGTTCCTGAGCCCCCTGTCCTGTGAGCCTGTCTGGGACATGACAGGATGACAAAAGCAAGAGACTTGACTCCTATCAGGCTTTGGTGAGAAGGTCTTTAATATGATGATCTCCTTCTATCCACCATGCCATTGTGGTTTGACTTATCATGGGCAAACAGTCCAGAAGTATTAACATTTTTTGGTGGATTCTAGGGAACTCCTTCCATGAACATCTTTACTTCTCATATTGTGTGCCATTCTGAGCTCTGCAATGAAATCCCCTGCTATCTCACCTTCATCCTCCCCAACAAGTAAAGCACCCCTTTCTGTACCACATCCTTGCTGTATAGACTGCCCATTAATGGGTCACCTAGTCATTTTGCTAAATAGTATCAAACTGATGCCTAAATTCATGTCTCTATACCCATAGATTAGCCACCTGTCAGAATTCATTGGGGAAGTTACATTGTACAGAGGAATGTGGCCGACACAGAAACTCGCAGATGGTCAAAGCATAGAGAAAAAGTGAAGGAATTTCTGTATTTTGGAATGCTGAGCCCCTCTCTTAAGGCTCGGGGACCATCACTGAAGATGGGATGAAAAGATTTAAGAGTCCGGTTTGGGGGAAAATCTAGGATAAAGCAGTGTCTTCAGGACATCTCAGGACTGCTGTCTTCATAGACTCACACCATCTGTGGTGCCTGCCCAGAGGTCTAGCATGTGGCAGGGAGGGACATAATCATCCAACAGGAACTATGTCTTACCTTTTCACCCTTTCCTCTGATAGGCCAGTGGAAGGTTAACTTAGGAGCCTTCAGCTCGAGCTGAAGAACTGTTGAGATTTGATGGCGTCTGGGGGTGGGGATACTTGTCTTTAATGGTATGGGCCCTAGCTCTGGCAGATGACCACTCATGCTTGAGTATATTAATAGCAGAGCCTGAAGTCAGTGCATTATTAAAAAATAAATCTAGATGTTGGGAAGGGGTATGGGTAGGATGGATCTAGAGGAGCTAGAGGGAGGGGTAGCAACTAAATATTATTGACATATATGCATGTACAAAAGTCTCAAAGAACGAATGTGAATGAAATAACATATTCTAAAGAAGTATCCATCAGGTATCACCCATCTGCAAGCCTCTGTCTGTCCTGCTGCCCAGCTTTAAGAACCACACATATTCTTTCTATCTCTAGAGGTATCTGTATTAAGAACCTCCACATGAATGAAATAGCAAAAACGCATAATATTTTACAGGTGGTTTCTTCCACTTAGCACCTCCTGAGGTCGGTTCCCATTGTAGCAAGTGTCAGTGTTTCCTGTCCTCCGGTGAGCAAACAGTTTTTCATTGTGTGTGTGTGTGTGTGTGAGAGAGAGAGAGAGAGAGAGAGAGAGAGAGAGAGAGAGAGTTGTTACAGAACTGTCTACTGAAGGATGCTGCAAACAGTCTCACTAGAGGGCTGTGATGAACAATCCTGCTACAACCTTTCATGTATGAGGAGGAGGAGGAGGAGGAGGAGGAGAAAGAGGAGGAGGAGGAGAATCAGGAGGAGGAGGAAGTTCCCTCCACAAAGAGCCCGCCACTGTGCCAGGCATGCGATGGAGTGGTCATGCACTGTTCACAACACCAGTGTGGGGATAATGTGGAAGCAAGGGCTCACAGTGAGGAAGAAGAGTTGGTTAATGCGCACCCTGCTGTGGCAGGGAGGGATATACTCACCCAACAGGAACCACATCTTACTTTTCCACACTTTCCTCTGCTTGACCCTTAGCATCACCTCAGCCTGCCGCACAACAGCCATGGCAACCGACCAGAGTGGACTAGCAAGCTTTACTTCTCGTCAATGCGTTCCTTTGTTCAGTTAGCCTCCAAAGGATGGAAGGTTGGCGGACTTCCTTATCTGTGCTAATAATGTGCTCAACAAAGCCGTGAATTGGCTTTTAAATTATCAAGTGTGTAATTTGATGAGTGAGTTAGTACAAGCAAGTGCTGGAGTGACTGCTTCCTGCACAGGTGGGAAGGAAAGGGCGCTGATGCAGGGGATTGGGAGAACAGACTGCTTTGTGGTCTTGGGCAAGTCCCCAAACCTCTCTGAGTCTTTCCCCCAAACATAATGCCCATCAGGTAAGATTTACTCTCAAATACCAAAAAGCCATATGCAATCATGCTGAGATGAGAAAGCTGAGGACCAGACAAGGCAAGAAGTGGTATAATAGTGGGAGGCCCAATATTACAGTATATAATGTAATATATATATATATATATATATATATAAAATAGTATGTAGTACCCAATAATAGTATATAATATATATTGTATTATAGTATATAATACTCAATACCAAATAATAGTATATAATATATATTATTATAGTATATATATATAATATATATATAATATATATATTATAGTACCCAATAGTAGTATATAGTAGGGGACCCAAAATAAGAAGTATATAGTGGGGACCCATAAATCAGTCCCTTCCCTTCCCTCCCATTTCTTTCCCTCCATATGTTGCCAATTTAGTGGCATCACCCACTCATGAAAGTCAGAGCAAGTCCAGTGTGCTGGCCCTTGTTACATCAAATTGTTTGTTTGGCAAGCACAAGATGCATGTCTCACAGAGAAAGTGTCCATCTTTGTAAATCCTGGGACTGAACACCAGTTTCTTTCCAAATAACTGTGACTACTATTACCAGCTTATGTGTTACAGATGGGGAAATGGATGCCCAGAGTCTGGGTTTCTATAAAAACAGCATCCAAGCTGAGATGAGAAGCCTCTTGTGTGATTCTACAGACAGACCCTCTTCACCATCAGACACTAAGGACAGGACTTGGTGAGTGACAGGTCCAGGGTCTAGCATCCAGCAGGTGCTCAATATATGGGCTTCTATATTTGTCTGTTGTTGGTTTAGATGTTGTTTTCAAGACCGCGGAACCTGAGTGCAGGGAGCTTTGCCAGATTTCCAAGCCTGTTCGTGAGCTCAGGGTTTGAAGGGTAGGGGAAAGGTGGGTCTTGCAGCCCCCAGATCTAGTAATGGGTGGTTCCCACTCCTCCTACTGGGACAGAGCACCCTTTGTTGATTGTGCTTCCACATCCTACCCAGTCATTAGCATTGGCAGCTTCATATTGAGTCTTTGTTTTCATAATTCATTTACCTGCGATGACATAATAAGAGGAATATTGATTTAATCCCAACTTCTCTTGGCCTAAAGCCCATATCAACCAATAAAAAAGAATTGCTAATTGCAGGGTCCGCTTGCTCAGCCGCGGCGTCTGAACAAGCCACTTAGACAGCAGTGGGAAGCAGGTAGAGTCAGCAAATGCCCTGTTCTAGGCTTGGGGTACCATCTTCACCCCGGGACAGCTCTCTACAATAAGGCTTCTAACTTCTCCGTGGAATAAGAAAGACGAGCAAGCAGGGTCACCAGGGTGAACGCCAGACCAGAAACCTCTTCACACTCCCGTTGGTAGAATGTCAGGTGAACTGTCCTTTGCTCGGACATGATGTCGATATTTATTGGTTCAAATTGCCTGGCAGAGTCGGACTTGCGTAAGACTCCGTGGTCCGTTTTAATCCTGGCATTCTGGAAGCCACAGTGATGGTAGTAATAACTGGGTTTACCTGAGATAAAAACGGGAAGGGAGCTAGGAGGAGGGTCTACAATAATTACAGGGGGGGGGGGCAATGTATACTTTTGTGTAATCTGGAAAGGCGATTTACGAGGCTGATAAAAGGGAAAATGGGTCGTGGGTGGAGCCCACGTGGATTAGCTGCCCCACAGCATTCTGTGCAGGAAACGAAGGGGGAGAAGGTCGTTTATTAGACAAGTACTTGATCCTCATCCATCTTTTGCTCACTTACTTTCTGAAGTGGCCGAGATAAGGCTCAGTGGAATATAGATTGTGGTCCTTCAGTTACAATTCATAAGGACTCCTGTTTCCGCAGGATAGGAGGCAGTAGAAGGATTTGTGTAATTAAACCCAGAAGGGAGGATGGGCTGGGGAGAACTGCCCCAGTCCCTGTGCCTGGTCTAATGTCTAGAATCAGGGTTTAGTCTGGCTGATTTAGCTAAGCTTGGCCAGAATGTGGGTCATTTGTTGTTCCACGAAGCCTCTTGCCTCGCCTCCTGGGAGGCCTCTTCCAGATGAGGAACGGTCTGCCTGCCCAGCCAGAGGCATTCTGATCCTATCCCTTTAGATTTGAGCGTTGTTGTCTACAATGAAAATCATAGCGCGAAGGGGGCTGAGGGCTTAATACAGATGCTGGTGGAAGCAAGCTTTTCACTCAGCTTCTGCACTTCTTCCTCTAGGTACCTAACCATCATCTCCTCTCCAGGAGAGACCCACAAGGGAAGGGGCCTCCAGGTCAACCTCTGCACCTCGTGTAACAGAAAATGTGCGTAACGGTAAGGTCAGCCCACTCCGTACGCACGCAAGCACCCACCACGCATGCACCACGCATACACCACGCACGCACCACGCACGCACCACGCACGCACCACGCACGCACCACGCACGCACCACGCACGCACCACGCACTCACCACGCACTCACCACGCATGCACGTACGCACGCTTTTCTGTTAGAGAATGTCCTTCCTGGTCTGGTGTGCCCACCCATTTCTCTGTGGCTCTTCCAAGGCCACCTGGATTTCCTGGTACCCAGCATCTTTGACAACCACTTCCTCTGCTTTGCTCCTCTGACTCAGAAACATTCATTCTTCCAATGGATGCCTCTCACTTCCTTGAGGACATTCAGATAAAGGGAAAAAATGCTTTCTTTGAAGGCATCAAGGAATGTCCCTGGGGTGTGACAGCTGGGGAGAGCATGCACTCAGGAGTCGCTGCACATCCTCCTGATCCCCACAGATGGAGAGACCACATCTCTTTGTCATTTCAAATATGGGTACCTGGGACACATCACCCAGGATGTGTGCGGTGGGGCACTAAGGTGAGTTAGGCAGGCAGGAGAGACAGCCGTCTGTACAACAGCCTCACTGGACACTACGAGGCAGTGTCAAGTGCCTTCTAAAGCAACAACTTAAGTGGGTAACTTGATCAAATCTTTGCACAGAATTGGGTGGTTGGATTGGAGAGGACCAGAGGAGAAAACAGAAAGCCAACAGGAGGCTATTGTAAGAGTCCAGGGGAGGGTGGTTGGTGTTTTGAACTGAGGCAGGGGAATCCACAGAGGCAGCAGCACTGTAGTAAGTATTCCTTACAGAAACCTAGTATCTTCAGTTTACCCTGTCCTTTCAGACACATGATCTGATTTTATTTCTGTGTTAACCCGATAACAAAAGGGCTATTATGTCTTATTCGGTAATAAGGAAGTAAAGGCTGAGGGGTAAGGGACGGGCCAGAGACTAAGTTCAGAGCCCCATCATCTTGCTCCAGGTTTAGGCCCATCCGATTGAGCATTCATGTAATGGTTATATCTAAGACCATCTTGAATGTTATGTTTTTAGAGTGGAAGAAAGGGAGGGAGGGGGCAGGAAGAGATGAGAGAGGGGGCGGTGGAAGGAGGGAGGAAAAGAGGGAGGGCAAGCAACTTTTTCAACTTCCAAAGCCTACATTCTTTCACTAATCATCATAATCCCCCCCGGGTCTTACTCCTCATCTCGCAGATAAGGAAATTGCGGATTCAGAGACCTTAAATGTCTCGCCTAAGCTTACAGAGAGCCCGGAAAAGCCAGACCTTGAACTCAAGCAATTTCAGTTCTGTGCCTCTGCATCAAGAGTGTGACAACAGAGTTGGAAAAGGAGAGACACATCTTTTCTTTCTTGTTCCTATAATAATAAATCTGCCACGGTTGAGGGTTAGCAGAGAGTGCATAGTGGTATGCCTGCCCTAAATGCCCCGAGCTCCATTGAATCTGATCTTTCAGAGGGCAGGACTTATATTTCACAGTAGTGTGAAATATATGCGAGGTGTTTGTCTTCCTCGCTGTTCTCTTGCTGTGGGGAGATGCTGCAACCACAGACACCCTTTTCTATTAGAGAAAGCATTTAATGGACGGCTTGCTTACTCTCAAACATTCAGTACATTATCATGATGGCAAGCTTGAGGACATGGCGCAAGAGAAGGAGTTGATAGTTACACTCTGATCTTGAGAGAGAGAGAGAGAGAGAGAGAGAGAGAGAGAGAGAGAGAGAGAGAGAGAGAATATGCATGAAAAGAACTGGACCTGACATGGGCTTTTGAAATCTCCACATCCAACGGCACTCCCTCCAATAAAGTGACCCATACTCCAACAGGGCCATACCTCCTAATGCTGTAAAATAGCTCCACTCCCCGGTAACTAAGCATTCAAATAGATGAGACATTATTCAAACGACCATAGTGCTCAACAGAAGAAAGGCAAAAGGAGAAACAGTGGCATAGCCACCATGTTCTCATTCATATATACAGTCTAGAAGGATGGAGAATGAGCCATTTTATAAGTGCTGCCCTTTTGACATGGTTAATCCACACAGTTAACTTTACTAGATACATTTTGGAATCATCTGGGTGACATGTCTGGGTCAGGCAGTAGGATTGTTTCCAGAGATGCTTACCTGAGGAGAAAAAGCTCATTCTGAGTGAACATAAAATCATTTTGTGGGCTGGGATCCTGGCTAGAAAGGATGTGGTGATTTGAATATGCTTGGCCCAGGGAGTGGCATGAGTAGGAGGTGTGGGCCTTGTTGGAGTAGGTGTGGCTTTGCTGGAGGAAGTGTGTCACTGTGGGGGTGGGGTTTGAGACCCTCCTCCTAGCTACCTGGCAGTCTTCTCCTGGTTGAACTTGGATCAAGATGCAGAACTCTCAGCTCCTTCTCCAGCACCATGTCTGCCACCTTGATGATAATGGACTGAACTTCTGAACCTGTAAAGCAGCCCTAATTAAATGTCCTTTATAAGAGTTGCCTTGATCATGGTATCTCTTCGCAGCAACGGAAACTCTAACTAGGACAAAGGGTATAAGGAGGAAGTCTTACGCCTCCCACTCTGCTCAGATGTGAGCAAGCTGTCTCCCACTTCTGCCTCCAGGCCTCCTTCACCATGATGGATTTACCCACAAACCAGGAGCCAAAACCCTTTCCTTCCTCATGTTGCTTCTGTGTGGCATTCTGTCATAGCAATTAGAAAAGTAATGTAGATATCAGTAGGACCATTTCTGTGATAGGTCCCTCTGTGGGGTTCTTAGGTCTTTGGCACTAGGTTGTAGAAGAAATATGCACATGTTTGGAGCTTTAAGCTACATTCCTATAGACAGAAGTTAGCACAACATTTCATGGGAGTCCAGCAGATTAGGGTGTCTATAGAAAATCAGACTGTGTTCACAAGGGTTCAGAAGAGGACGAGGACTCTATCAGGAACTGGACCTGAAGGCATTTAAGATACACTCTGGAAAGGATCTAGATAGCATTCTACCTGGAAAAGTGCTGAAATTTTAAGACAACATCTAGTAAATGGCATAGTCACTGCTTTCTGTTCTCAGTCAAATTCACAGTAAGAGAGGGCAGAAAGCTGCAACTCTGTAGCTTGGTGGCTAAAGGAGCCTGGGTTTAAAGTTATGGGCAAGGAATCATGGAGCAAGCACTTGTAATGCTATGGAGAGATTGGCACCATGGAGGAGAAAACACCTGTTCTCTCTTGAAAATGGCGGGGGGGGGGGGGGGGGAAAGCTTCTCCAAAGGCACTAGCTTATATATATGCAAATTTATTTAATAGGAGAGATTCTAGACTGAGAATTCTACTGCAGGGGTTTTTGGCTTCAAGATAACTGGCTTGGGAATTCTCTTCCCACGTTCAACTGCAAAGGCATCATGACAGGAGGCCAGGTTACATCTTCAGCTGGCAGAGGAACTTGGTTCTATCCACGTGCTGATAGCTTTTGAGCCAAAAGGAAAGAGCTGTAAGACCAGGGTTGCAGGGAGTCACTGGGGTCAAACAATGTATGGCAAAGTCAGATTCTCTGCTGAGAGCTCCTGAGAAGCCATCCTTGAAGCTGTAAACATGAATCATGTTATGATGGAGACCCAAGTATGATGAGTATGACTAAGAAGTGAGGTGCTCCCCAAAGAACACTCCTGGCCCTGAGTGGAGCCAACCCAAGAGGTCACATAGGCTACAAACAACAGAATTGGAGGAACAGAGGTACCCAAACCTGCTGGATCCCAGGTGATACCATCAAGAGTCCCAGGTGCCGGATGTGGTGCTACAGGGTGATTAGTGATTGCCCTGCTGAGTTTTGTCTTGCTTTGGTCAGATCTTTCCTTGCCATTCCTTTGTGTCTTCCCTTTACAATGGAAATGTCCTACAGAGACTCTTAGTCAAGTGTTAAATGGGTCTAGTAGGAGTCTCTGAACTTGGATTTTCTGAACAGTATCAGAACTGTTAGTACTTAAGATATTCCTACAGATAAACTAAATGCATCTTGAATTATGTGATGGTCAAGAGCCTTTGAGGACTAAGGATGGACTTTTATAGTTTAGAAGATATCTGTGGTGATATCAACAAGGGATGGACCTATGGTGGCCAATCCTCACCATCAATTTAACTGGGTCAAAATCATCTAGACACACATCTCTATATGTCCATATATTTCCAGAGAGGTTCAACTGAAGAGGGAAGCCCTCCCCAAATGTGCCTGGCATTATATCAGAGGCTGGGATCTTGGACAGATGTGAAAAAAAAAGAGAAAGTCAGTGAAGCCCAGGTATTCCTCTCAGCCAAGAAGTGAGCAGGCCACCTCATTCTGGCTCCCGTGTTCTCCGCTATGGCGGATTGCACCCACAAACCATGACCTAAGATAACTTTTTTCTCCCTTAAGTTGCTTTGTGTTAGCTGTGTGGCCACAACAATGAGAAAAATGCTCAATGTACATTTGTGGTGCTGACTCTTGAAGAATACACTTATGCACATACATGGACCTACTAACACAGAGAGAAAAACAATGTGAGCTTAGGTTACAACCAAGGGCAAAACTTAGGTGTGTTGGGGGCACACCTAAGGGGCAAGGTTGATTGAAGCTTCTTTTATCCACCTGTACCATATGAGCTTCAAATGGCAGAAGGTCTCCCAAGCAATTAAGTGAAAAATTATGGGCCACCTGTGTGATTTCTTAACTTCTGAGTCCTGGATTCTCCTGGAGAAGATTCTGACCTGATGTCTTTGGAGTGGAGACAGGGAAATACCACTTCAACAAGTTTCTCAGTTAAGTCTCAAAATTAGGCAACTTGTAGCTGGAGAGATGGCTCAGTAGCTATGAGAATGTATTGTTCTTCCAAAGGACCTGAAGTGAGATCTCAGCACCCACAGAGGGTGAGCCCTAAGGACCTCTAACTCCAGCCCCAGGGAATCTGAAAGCTCTTCCAGCCTCTCAAGTGAAGCACTCCCTTACACACACACACACACACACACACACACAAATAGACAGGGACTGGAGAGATGGCCCAGTAGTTAAGAGCACTAGCTGCTCTTCTAGAGGTTCTGAGTTCAATTTACAGCATCCACATGGTGGCTCACAACCATCTATAATGGGATTTGATGCCCTCTTCTGGTGATGTCTGAAGACAGCTACAGTGTACTCAAATATAATAAATAAATATTTTCAAAAAGATAAGACAGTTTAGGTGAATATTGGATAGCACAACTTTCCAATTCTACAATGACCCATGATACACTTGGCCACAGAAGAGATCTGTCCAAAATTACCAGTGGATCATGGGTAAAGTCAATGCTGATCAGGCCTCCCATTCCAGTGTGCACACGCCCTGTGTTGCTCCAGGGCAGGCTCTATAAAGATCCAGAGAAGACTGACCCCGGGAGAACGCTACCCTTCACATAGCTGCAGCAGGCCCTTCCTGTCAATGCTGTTCTCTTAATCTCCAGATCCCACCCCAGTGCTAACCCACTCACTCTTGCAGACACAGAGGCAGGGTCCCCGACCACTCCTTCTGCCTGGAGAATGGAGCAGGAGATAGCATTTGTTGGCGATGGCCTACACAGTGCCACGGCTTCCTCCCCAGCATCCATCAAAGCTGATGTTTCCCAAGCACTGGGGAGCCAGGGATGGGGAAGTGGGGGTGTAAAGAGAAAGCAAGCAAAGCCTTTTCTCCCCTGGAGCACCACCTTGCTCCTGACACCTGATACACCTGGCTGCCGTTCAGCCCCTGAGTGTCTCCTGTGTCACTGTACCTGCCTCTTACACACATAATTAACTGTGTTTTCAAAAGTGGCAAATCATGCCCCCCGTAGAAAACAACAAACTTAGTTCCGAGACAAATTGAATCAAGTTCTTCGGGCACCTTTTCACTTATTAACGCCAAGACTGTTGTGTATCAGGGGTGCAAATCTCCATGCATTGTGTGACCACAAACAGGGATGCGGCAGAAAGTACACACCCAGAATTATGTCTTTAAGTGTTCATTGGAGACACTTGTAATCATGGTTTATTACTGGTCTCCTCCCCAGCATAATGAACTTTGATGAAATAATGAAACAGGCTCTGGCGCCTAAGTGGTCGGGCTGGCAGCCTTTCCAGCTAAGACCTCCCCTGAGTACAATGGCCCAGAACTGCACCCAGCTCCGGCGGCAGAGGGTCAGGAAAGCTGGCACCCAGCCCTTGGCTTCCCACTTCCCAGCTGCCAGGCCTGACCCCCTGAGTCACAGAGATGCCACAGCCAATTGGAAATTGGATGTAAACCAAGAGATCTTGGGACTCGAGGATCATACAGCCGGAGAGGTGGATGGAAATGGGCAGGACCCTCTCTTAGCATCCACTGCTGTCCAGATGGGGAAACTGAGACACACAATCAGGAAATGACCTCACCAAGGACACACTGTGGCAGGGAAAGGCCTAGAAGTTACCCACTTTTTTCATCGAAGGCTTTTCCTTGGTTTCTTCAGGGTTTCTCATAACTGTGCTGGTGTAGCCTTTAAATAGTAGACACCTGCCCTGAAGACCAGGGGACCTGCTGGCAAAACCACCTTCCTCTGCTCTTTTGGGCAGGTATGGCTTGGGGTGGGGGTTGTCATAGAAACTTTGAGCCCTTTCCAATTGAAATGTGGTTTCACTGCATCTTAAAAAGTATGGAGTCGGCCTGCATCAGACTTCCATGGAGCACAACCCCCAGTGTTGGGAGCACAGCTACCCCTTCTAAGCAGCCTTGAACAAGAGTGGCAAAGCCAACTCTAGCATTCTGACATGTAAAGCCTTTCTGCAGAGGGCCCACTCTACTAACAACTTCTGCCACAGGCCAATCCAGCCCAGGCCCTGTGACCTGCAAAACTGGGGGCACCCTGCAGTCAAAGAAAACTGAGACCAAAGATATGATTAGTAATTTCTAGTGAGAGCTTGTTCATTTTGTGTTTCTCCTTTCTCCCTAAGCTCCGATTCTCCTTGGCATGTGTGTGAGGTTGGGAGACCAAAAGACACATCTCAGTAACAATGACTATGTTTTCAGATAACTCGTTTAGAGACTTCGAGGAATGGTGCTTGGGGTAAATGAATTTAAATACATAAAAAAAAAAAAAGAAATGGACCCCTCTGTGACTCCTTGGGTAGAACTTTCTTCCTTTGTGTATTACTTATAAGTTATTTTAAATGTGCTATAAGCAGTGTGCTAATGTTTTATAATAACTCACAGAGGCTTATTTTCCATAATGTTGTTCTGTGTGCAAGTGTGTAATTTGGTTATGTTTTAGGAAATACACAATGCTGTGCCCCTTTCCCTGTGACCCCTCCCATTTGGAAACACGAGGATCAAGTCTCTCTCCTTATCATTCATTGTTACTGCCCTGCTCTCAGCAAATCCTAAGCTCTTCTTTGTTTCTATGGGTTTGTCTTGTCAAGACATCCCACGGGTTGTGGGAAATTGAGTTGTACTTTCATCTGACATCTTTCCTTGACCAGGACACTTTGAATCGTCCTCATGAGCATCCGTGTCCATGACCCATCCTTTCTCTGTTGTGGTGTCACATCTTGTGTGGCCATTGTGTGTGCTGATTTATCTGCATGAAGAGGAAGACGACCTCCGAAAGACCTTCCTAAGGAACTCACCACATACACACTAACACCCAGTTAAACCGTTAGTCAAGATGAGATGATGGGAACCAGTTTCCTTCCCTGCTCTATTTTCTGATGGTATTAAATACTCAAGGAAGATTTATTTCTGCTCATAGTTCTGCTACTGAGAGTCCAGGAGCTTGGGGGTGGGTCTGCACATGGGGCTGGATCTCATGCTTATCATAACAGCGCAAAGTTAGCAATGCAACAGGTAAGGCATGAAGAGGCAAACGCAAGAGCAGCTTCAGTGCATGGCGGTCAGGCGTTGGAGCAACGAACCTCATTCAGAGTGAATTAACTAGTCCTGAAAGAAGTATGTTGATCAGTTGGAATAATTAAACCATCTCCCAAAGGGGCCACCGCTCAACATCACCAAAATGGAAGGCACGTTTCAGCATGAATTCTGGAGATGGCACATCATATGGAATCACAGCAACTTGTCAATGCGGGTGGCAGAACAAGAGCTAACTTGTGGTCTGGACTTACAACCTAATGGACCAGAACTTTTCTACAACTCTAAGAATATGCAGTGTCTACTGTAGGGACCACGCATGGGGAATCCCTCTTTTTAGAGAGGATGCTGATGACTGTCTCCATCTGTCCAGGTAGGACTTTCCCCATTTGCTAACAAATGACTTTCATGAACAGATTTCCAGCTAAGGTTCTACCCTGACCCCATATGACCTAAGACTGACACAGAAAAAAGGCAAACGCGCAGGCTCCCCACCCCTCTAATTATACAAATGGAATGGTAGTTGGTAATTAGCTTTAGCAAGTTCTCAGTGTTACCAAAATTCTTTATTGAATACTTCCAAAGTGTCCATGAGGAGACACATGGCTGGCTCAGCCAATGAGATGAAGGTAGCATCTAGCACCTCCACTGTCATTTTACAGGAGCCCACTGCTCCTCACTGTGTCCCATACCTCCCGTGGAGAGCCTGAGGCCGGGGTGGAGGGACTTCCTATGACAGAGGTATATATATCTGAGTAAGCAGGGGCACTGGACCAGGCAGGGATGGACAGAAAGACTGCCAAGTCTGTACACAGTAAAGCTGCAGTTTCTCTTGGGTGCTTCTCTCTTCAGTTGCTGGAGCCCACTGCAGAGGGAGGAGTTGTTATGTCTAATAATGTGGTGCTCCCTAACTGTGCTTTTGCGTTTGAAAATCCCTTTGATCTCTAATGAAATTACTTCATAGGTATTGAGCATCCTCTAGTGTGTATGTAACATAGAATGCAAATTTCTCTACCAACCTCCTGAGCCCATGACCCCTGGCCTGTGTCACTCCAGACTTCAGCTCCCTTGCTGTCCTACAGACCTCTGTGTGTACACCTGGGGCCTGTACCCTGCTGTTCCTGCCACCCCACATTCTCTTCCACAGTCCAGCCTCCCCATGGGGATTCCAGAAGGAGAATTTTTAAATCCTTAAAATTTCTTTTTTTTAAATATTTTTTTATTTTCAATATTCTTTGTTTACCATCAAAATGATTTTCCCTTTCCTGTTCCCCCCTCCCCATAAGTTCCCTAAGCTCTCTTCTCTCTGCCCATTCTCCTATCAAACCCCTCGTACTTCTCTGTCCTGGTATTCCCCTACAATGCTGGAACAAGCATTTTCAGGACCAGGGACCTCTCTTTCCTCTTTCTTGGGAGTTATTTGATATGTGAATTGTGTCTTGGGTATCAGAGTTTCTGAGCTAATATCCACTTATCAGTGACTGTATTCCATGTGTGTTCTTTTGTTACCTCACTTAGGATGATATTTTCCAGATCCAACCATTTGTCTAAGAATTTCATGAATTCATTGTTTTTAATTGCTGAGTAGTATTCCATTGTGTAAATATATCACATTTTCTGTATCCATTCCTCCACTGAGGGACATCTGGGTTCTTTCCAGCTTCTGGCTATTATAAATAGGGCTGCTATGAACATAGTGGAACATGTGTCCTTATTGCATGCCGGGGAATCCTCTGGGTATATGCCCAGAAGTAATATTGCAGATTTCTCTGGAAGTGTTATGCCCAGTTTTCTATGCATGGGAAGAATATGGCATGCCCTGCATTGGGTCCTGTCCGTGGCTCAGGAATCTCCTGTTGGTCTTGGGTCAGGTGAAAGGGGCGCCTGTAATACAATGGTCAATCATTTTCTGAGAAACCCCAGAAGGAAATTGCAAAGACCATGAAGTCAACTTGGAAGCCATCCTTCACCCTCTGTGAAGAATCCTGAACACTTGGATGCAGAGGTAAGCCTACAGTTTACACAGAGGATGCAAGAAGCACCCCCCCTCCAACCACCAAAGGATCCATAGAGTCCAGGACTGGAAGCCAACACCCCTGGTACCACACCAGGACCCCTAAAATCTGTCTCCCATAAACTCACAAGTGCAATGGAGAGAAAATAAAACCATGTTGACTTTCTCTGAGTTATCAGCAGAGGGGATCTTACCCTGTGCCCCAGTTGCCAGGTCCTTGGGAACAATCCCACTATAAAAGAACACTGATGACACTTGAGATTAGGGGCTGGTTCTGCCTGCTGCCCTTGCACAATGGCAGCGGGTAACTGACTCAAGGCTTGGTGGCACATTTGATCAAAAGGAAGACTACAGAGGGGATGACATCAGAGCAGTGAGAACTGAGGGCGGAGCAGCCAGCCACCAGAGGAAAGGGCATTAGAAAGTTGTCCAGGTGTGTTCATGTTTTAGACTACATTATAATTGTGTGTGTGTGTGTGTGTGTGTGTGTGTGAGAGAGAGAGAGAGAGAGAGAGAGAGAGAGAGAGAGAGAGAGAATGCCAAGGAAAGGAATTGAGTACCCTGCAACCCACATTCTGTGGATCCTGGTCCCTAGTTCCAGAAGACAACAGAATTAATCTGGAATCATCTATCTGCCATATTTCATTTCCAAGTGACAGCCATTTTTTTTAACCTTTGCCAGTAGAACCGTGTTTAGCACTGGGGTTAACCTTGTGCCTGTGGGCTGGCCACTGATGCTTTTCATCCCTGGACACAGGAGGCACACTCACAGCAGGGGGCAGTGTCCACGGACAGCAGAGAGTCTGCACTGGAGCCTGGGCGAAGAAGGGAGGCACGACCCTGCGGGCTTTAAGGGGGCAACTGTTGCTCTGTGCCTGACGAACGTGATGTGGCCTTGCACAATGACAGAACTTAAGATGTAGAAGAGAGATAGTCTTTTTAAGAAAAAAGATTTTCCCCTTTTCTTTTTAACAGGAAAAAAAGTGTATAACATTGGTTTTCCATAGTCCTCTGATGGTTGTGATCACAATGTAACCCACAGTTACATTGTAACTGGTGATTACTGAAGTCAGGACAAAAAAACTTAAAACTTCTGTGTCTTCTGTGTCCTTATTCCGTGTGATTTTTTTTTCCTAGTGTGCCTCATGGTCTACATGTATATGTGGATAGACATGATCTACTACAGAGCGAGAGCTGAGAGGGATGTGGTCCTTCCCACTGACGCATACAGCACCACTGCTGCAGAAAGTCCTCTGTGGACACTGTCTCCCTCAGACCTCAGTCCCCAGAGGCACAGCATCTTGGTCATGCCATTTTCTCCATTCAACAGTCGAACAGTCTCATATCCTGAACAGTCTACTGCCAAGCTCAAGGCCATGAGGGCTTGACAGGCAGCGGCAGTCCATCTCTAACTCAGTTACCTCGTATCTGTGGATTGCTGTTTTGGGACCCATGTGGTGAGAGATTTACATATATGAAATATGGAAGAGTGGAAGATCCTGGAGGCTCACACCAGTGTCCCAGTAATTCACTGAGGGGACTGACTACGCATGGTCTGAGTCCCTACCATGAGGTATGAGGGGGTCTGAATCTGACTGATGGTCACAGAAGTTGTCTCAGCTGCCTCCATACTGACAAGGGCTTTACAGAGCAATTGATGCACATCTTAGTGACAAGCCTTGTCTTCATATTCTATTAATGTAATAAAATACCTGAGGCTGGGTGATTTAGAGACAATAGCATATATATTTAGTTGTTAGTCCATGACTCTGAGGCTGGAAGTTAAAGAAAGCATTGCTAACATATGCCTAGCATCTGTCAAGAACTTCCACATATGGCTCCTTATGTTAAGACAGAGCTGAGATATCTTGACTCTCTCTCCATCATCTTAAAAAAATGATGAGGTCACCATGGACATCTCATGACCTCATCGACTCCTATTCAGCCCCTAAAACCTTCACTTGCAATCCATGTTCAGAATTTTCATAAAAAGGGAAGCTGACATGGATTACATCACAGATCCCTGACTTCTTGAATCTAACTTCACTTCCCGCCTTGCCTTTCCAGGCATGTTGGCTGCACGGCGTCTCCTATTAAACCTTCTGTCTGCTTTCCAGGAACTAATCCCAAGCCAGTGAGTGCATCTGTGTGGGAAGGAGTGAACCCAGAGCTTACTTAGTTTCAGGCCCTTCCAGGAATGCCCGGTGCCCCCTGAAAGTCCCTACCAGAAGCCAAGAAATAAATCCCCCAAAGACACGGAAAGTGTCCCATCCCGTAGCTTCTCCAAGAGGCTAGTCCCGTGTGAGGGTGATACCTGCCTATAAACTGTAAGAGTCATCACGACAGACAGGTGAGCAGAGACCCTAGGGCCACCCCTCTTCTCAAAGCACACAGAAGCACACAGATTTTTTTTCTTATTTTATAAAATATCCTTCGGAGGTACTTCTAAAATCTGCTTATTTCTTCACTCGTGTGGCGGGTGGGAGTGCACATAAGCACGTGGTGTGCATGTGCACAGATCTGAAGACAACTAACCACCAGGAGCCGGTTTTCTCCTTCTGCCACATGGGCTCCAAGAACTGACCTTGGCATACCAGGCTTGGCAGCAAGCCCCTTTCCCTGCTGAGCAATCTTGCCAGCCCTGGAGGCATTTTAAAAACAAATTTTTGTTTGATCTCTTCTGTGACCCAGAGAATAAACACAATCCTTAAATGTACTCAACTTCTGTTTGCCTGAAGACTATTTGCCTATTTGGTGCTTGAGTGGGACAATGCTATAGATACTTCACCATAAGTATCAACTGATGAGATTTGCCTGCCACGTTTCACCGACGGAAAGATGGCTTCTGGTTTGGTAAAAAGATGGCTTTTTACCTTTTGATAGGTGGCAGCAGGCAGCCAATACAGTGTGAGCATCTACGTGCTGGCCATCAAAAATGCGGACCGGTGCGGCAGGTCCCTGCAGAGCATCTGTGAACTGTGACCTGCTATAGGCACACGAGACTTCCCAGGCTCGAAGGGAAACTTCTGTGTTTCCTCCCTCCTGCCTCATACATGCACCACAGCTCCTGGGATCCACCGACATCAGGCAGAAAAGAGTGTTAACAAATCTGAGCTGGACACAAACAGCTTGTCACTGTTCTGAGATGACACAGTAACTGTACATACAATGTTCCCTGTGTGCTCAGGAATAACCCAGGGCTGCTTTAAATTACACAAGAGGCTGTGCATGTGTTGAAAGCCAAACCTTGCTGCTTTATATAAGGAACCTCAACACTGGTGGAGGCTGGAGCCAGCCGGATACCAAGGGGACTCTAATTATACAATGTTCCAGTCATATATATACATACATATACACATGCATGCCTGTATATATATGTATGCATGTATATATGTATGTATATGTATATGTGTATGTATTTATATATATGACTGAAACATATACATATATATGTTAATACTGGTGACATATTGAGATAATATTTAGTATTCTGTGATGTAAACATTTGAAAATGAATTTGCCTGAATCTTTTATTTCTTTTACTTTTGTAAACACATTTATTTATTTTAAAAATGCCATAGAGGAAATTTTGGATCCAAAAAACAGAGAGCTGAGTATAGAAAGAAAATGCATTGCATCAAGAAAAAAGGGGACACCACTGACTGCAGAGGGAGAAAGGGTGCAAACTGTTTAGTGTCATTAATAATTAAAAAACCCAAGTCTACAAAGGAGTGTGTATCACAGCATAAATGCAAGTTCTGAGACATATCACGTGAACAAAGACAGACCAGTACCTGGTGGACGGCAGTCAGGGGAGCAGCTGGCTTTGCAAGGTCCTGGCGGCGGGGCTCTGCCTCCCCTCCTGTTGCAGAACAGCTGTCTGAGGCAAGGAGGCCCTGGGGGGGGGGGGAATAAGAGATTCAAGGTCATTTCTGCCTACATAGTTCAAAGCTAGCCTTGGATGCAGCAGACAATGAAACCTTGTCAAAAGGGGGCGTGGGGGGGAAGGTGGCTGGAGAGATGGCTCTGCTGTTAAGAACACTTCCTGCTCTTCCAGAGGACCAGAGTTTGATTCTCAGTACCTGTGTGTGATGGCTCACAACCTCCTGTAACTCCAGCTCCAGGGGGTCTGACACCTCTTGGCTCCACAAACACCTGTATACACACACACACACACACACACGCACACGCACGCGTGCGCGCGCGGGGGGGGGGGCATACAGACACACGCACATACACAAACTTAATTTTAAAATGCTAAAATAAATCTTTTCTTAAAAACATCACACGCGGGGGCTGAAAGATGGGACAAGGTTTGAACTAACCCGGAAGTGCCAGCAGAAGTCTGGGGAGCCTGTGGGAGCCGCGCTGCTTCCCAAGTTATCAAATGTTTACACTTGGGTAATAGCACACATGTAATTAAGTGAGCACATAAAATGAATCTATCTGCAGTGGCACGATAGCTGGTGCCGAATCCTATTAAACACATTTAATTAAAAGTGCATTAAACCTTCAAGCTTCTGAACACACCCTGCCCTCTTCAAAGCTGTCCCCCGCCATTAAAACCTTCCCCACTATTAACTGTGAGTCAGCCCGTGACCCCTTTAGGCATGACCCGGTGAGGTGAAGTACCTCTTAAACACCAGTGTATCACAGGCACTAATGGATTTAAATCAGGGAGATTAATTCCATTCATTTGGCTCCTTGTTTGAGAAACAACTGTCACACTGAGCTTAATTGCTGAAGATGCTTGGAAGCCTTGGGAGATTAGGGACTCGGGAGGCTGGTTTGTAGCCAACATCAATTATTCGGTCTACTGTGCAGTAGGGGACAGCGGGTGAATCAAATCCAGACGACCCAGTGCCTCTTGTTTACCATTAGTGCCTCCATTCTCCACCAGTTAGGTTTTCACAGACCCAGGAGAGGGGGAGGAGCTACAGCGGGACTTTTGTCTGGCTTCAGAGCAAGGCTTTTCCACCCTGAGCATCCCACTCCCTGCCCCCCCACACCCGATGAGGGCATTATATGGTTATTTTTCCCTCATTCTTCCAAATTCTGACTAAATAAGAAAATAAGAGACATGACCAAGAGTCTCCGAGAAGGAAAAGTAAAATTGCACCTTGTGAAGAAGCAGTCCGAATGGGCGTGAATAAGCTTGCCTTGCTTCATGGCCTGATTGGCCCCTCCCACAATCCCGTCTCTACTACAGGTATCCTTCCCGTGCT
The DNA here is from genome assembly GCF_947179515.1 of Apodemus sylvaticus. Taxonomy (NCBI): domain Eukaryota; kingdom Metazoa; phylum Chordata; class Mammalia; order Rodentia; family Muridae; genus Apodemus; species Apodemus sylvaticus. The sequence continues at coordinate 13,849,249 of NC_067485.1, forward strand.
CCTTTACCAAAAACGGGTTCTAACACACAAGAAGTGGTTATAAAACTACTCACTACCCTTATGAGAATCCAAACCCCGAATCTTTTGCCACTGTCTTATGCTTTCCTGGGTCACCTTTAGGTGCATTGCTTAAGCAGAGGCAGATTCACTCAAGTTGGCTAAAGGAGCCTCCTGTTGTCACGGTAAGGAGAGAACGTGTCTTGGAGTGGTACGCGGTGGGAGCAGGGATGGGGGTGTAGCAGTCAGTAAGACTTCTGGTTGCATAGAGAGCAAGTGAAGCGCCCCACCACTGCCCACAGAAGATTACCCCTGTGGTCAGCCTTGTGGGGTACAGCTGGCTGCGTACTGTTAGAAGGCCCCCATGCCACGGTACGGCTCGGCTGTCAGCATCTCAAATCTCAGAGTATTCAAAGAACGGCCCTCTGTTTTCATTTCACACTGGCTGCAGCAAGCTACAGACCCAGGTCTTGTTCTGAGGATGTGGCCCAGAGTGTGAGTCCTGCCCACCTTCACCAAAGAAGTCATGAGAGTCTCTTGATTCTTCCCAGCGTCTGTGGCTTAGGGGAAAAGCCTTTTCTAGTAGCCGTGCAGTTTTGCCTTTAACAGCGAGCTGCTTTTTTACTATAAAGTACCCAGCAGACACTGTGTAAATGACAGGTGTCAGGAGTCTAAGACATCCACAGGACCCTTGAAAACTGTGTAAACTCCTGAATCGACCTTTCTAGCAGTTATGCATGACATATATGACAAACAAGTCCTCCAGAAAAGTATTATCTAAACCCCACTCTTTTTTTAAAAAATTATCTTAGATTTCTTTATTATTTTGTGTGTGTGAGTGTTCTTCCCGCATGTACATGTGTGTGTGTGTGTGTGTGTGTGTGTGTGTGTGTGTGTGTGATGTACATGCCTGATGCCCTCTGAGGTCATAAGAAGGTGATGGATCCCCTGGGACTGGAGTTACAGACAGTTGTGAGGTGCCATCTTGGTGCTTGGATGGGCACCTGGGATCCTCTGCAAGGACAACAAGTTCTCTTAGCCACTGAGCCATCTCTCCCTCCCCCAGGCTCCGTTCTGAAAGCACTTGTCTCCAGCTGTCAGAAGTGTTTTGAGGGTAATTGTCATTTATTGAACTTTGCTCATTACTTCTTACTAATCACCAGTGAGCAGATCATAGTCGGGGCTCTAAAAGAGCCCTGCAGTGAAGATTGTATTTATGAGACTGTGCAGCCTTCCCAATCCCATTCTCAGACCTAGGGACGCTTAGTAATATAGCAATCTATATCTGGCCTTAAAGTGGAGGTGAACATGAAGGAAGGGAGACAAGGGATAGTGCCGAGGACATCCAAGTGTTTAATGGTGAAGTTCGTTATATAGACATATGTGTGGGCAACAGCTCACAGAACTAGGCCAAGCTTCTTCAGATGTGTTCTTTTTCACTGGTTATATTATGAAATACAGTACTCATGTGGTTCATGGTACTGTGTTAATCACCCTGTCTTAACTCTATCTAGAAAGTAAGGAACTGCCAGGCAGTGGCACGCTTTTAATTCCAGTACTTGGGAGGCAGAGACAAGTGGATTTCTGAGTTTGAGGCCATCCTGGTCTGCAGAGTGAGTTCCAGGAGAGCCAGGGCTACACAGAGAAAACCTGTCTTGAAAAAACAAAAAAAGAAAGGAAGGAAGGAAGGAAAGGAAGGAAGGAAGGAAGGAAGGAAGGAAGGAAGGAAGGAAGGAAGGAAGGAAGGAGGGAAGGAAGGAAGGGAGAGAAAGGGTTTCTGGGAACTTAACAAGTTCTCATAAGCAACTGAAAATGCTAAACTAATTAGTCAAATATCAAATGATACAACAACTATATTAGGGTAAGGTGTGAGCCACACTTGTAGGTTAGACAGACACAAACCAGCTGCAAAGATTAACCTGATTCCACCATGTGTCGCCTGGAATAATGGGGGAGACACTTGGACAGAGAAGTGGAGGGGTCATGCTGCAAACATATAGCCACAGAACTTTGACAGTAATGGCCCGACAGGCCTGGAGTCAGAGGTCTTTGTAAAAGAAAGTCTCACATCCAAAGAGCCAAAAGGTTTTGGTGGGTAGGCACATCTAGGACTTTGGAGTTTGGAGGGACTTGTGGTCAGGGACAAACAAGGGGTCATAGGTCCTCATTTATAAATATAACCTCATTATTTTACATAGACTGACATCCATGTTCTGCACCATGTTGAGCACCCAGAATATGCAGGCAACTTCTTCAAGCAAAGCCCTGAAGCTCTCTTCCTAAGACTTCTTGGCCTGAGTTCCAGCAGAGCCTTCAGAAGAAGAGGTTAGGAGCTAAAGCAAACATCCCAGCTTCATGCTACATAGAACAGCTCTGAAACAGGCTCTGAACAGCTCCTAGTGAGACAAGGCTTCAAGTGCCCACTCTACCTTCATCAATGAATGTGACTTGTGCTGGCTTCCTGCTCTTCTGCACCCACCAACCACGCTTTCTGGAAAGCAAAAGCCACTTGCACTCCAGCCTTGGTCTCAAGGTTGTGGTGTGTGTGTGTGTGTGTGTGTGTGTGTGTGTGTGTGTATGTGTGATTAAACTACAATGGTTTCTGGATTCTCTTTCTCCTATGATTAAGTACACTAACCAGATGGTACCTCAGATCTCCTTAACTTACAGTGGGTTTAGATCATAATAAAGTCACTAAAGTTTGAAAGTATCTTGAGTTGATAATGCATAGAATCAATGTCCTGGGCATCTGGCTGGAACAACTCAGCCCACTGAGGCATGCTGGTCCTTTTCCTTCAAGATTGAAGGGCTGAGAAGGAGCTGTGGCTCACTGCCATTTCCTAATATTAGTAGAGATTCAAACACAAAGCTCACATGGAGAATCATCAAGCCAAGGACTCTCAACCGATGATGTCTTTAAATGGATTTGAAGTGGCCTCCAGGATTAAAGCAAAGGGATCTGAACGATCATTCTGGTTTAAATTAAACATTCATTCCTTTTGGAGTGTCGTGTTGAGATGATATTCATTGAGCATCTCTACTGGGAAGGCCAGGGGACGACACTGAGCATGCTAAGAGGCAGAATCGTCCATGCTAGCAGGATAGACAATATATGTGTGCAAGCAAAGATAATATCAACTCCCTCTCCATATGCAACAAGTCCCTACTAGGGCCCCACTTTATGCCCAGAAATGGAAACAAAAATCAGGTACCATTTCTGGCATCACATCACCTCTGGTAATGAGAAAAACAACCTGAGACAGATGATCACCAACGTCTGTCACAAGGATCATGGGAGAAGTCCACTGTGTTGAGACTCAGACACATCGAAGTCAAGGGACAGCCATTATTATTGCTCCTATTACAAGCTGTGACCAGGATGCTTATCCTGTTCATTTGTAGGCTTGAGAACACAAATATAAATTTCAGTTAAGTAGCCTTGATTTAAGGGGACATGGGTCCAAAGCGTCAGACTTACACAGAGATATAAATGTTCCCATGGACTAACAATCTGACCTATCTACCAAACTACACCATGATGCCCACCAGAAGGAAGCCGTTCACCAGGTGTTGCAGGACTTTCCATGTCCATCACATTAGGACAGTGGAAGGCCTGTGATTGGACAGGAAGAGGGAGGTGGAGCTAGGAGTATGAGGGACAGAGAAGTCTTAGGAGGGGAAGAAAGAAGAATGGAGATGACTTCGGATGCGGACCTGTGTAGCATTTACTAGCCACAAATAGCTAAATTTTTATACAGTTAGAAATATTGGGATAAAGCTTTTATCATTATCAATTGGCTCTTAAATTACTGTATTGGCATCTTGTAATTGTGATTTTAAATATACATAAATCTAATTGGTTAACTAACCAAGCATTAAGAGTCATGCTTCTACGGGGTAATTGGGAGTGAGCTGGTAGACCATGGGATGTGTGGGCATTGTGTGGAAGCGAAATGAACTCTCGGGAACCCCGCCAGACAGTTGACTGAGTGGGGGCTGGAAAGTGGGCAGGCCAGGCCGCAGAACACGAGAGCGTGGGCCTAATCTTTGGAGAGTCCGTGGGTCTATTGGCAAGCTAGCAGGAGCCCTTTGGCCTGGTAGGAGGTCTGAGGATCACTATTGCCTTGTGCCAGCAGTGTTTTTTTAATACTTCCTGCAACAGCCAGGGACCTTGAAGACCCCAGCCACAGCATGGCAGATCCGTCTTGTCTTCCTGCTTGAATTCAACCAGCTCCATTGCACAGAGAAAGGCTGAAGCTAGACAATTGTCTAGGGTGGCCCTGCTTTTCTCCCCCCCCAAGCCCTTGCAGATCTCAGTGAAGAGAACAAAGCAGGCAGAGGGAGGAACAACCTTCTAACCAAAGAAAGCAGGGGACCAGGTTCTTATGCCCACTCACACTATGAAAAGTTAAAAGAAAAATTAATGTCCCTCCCTCCTTGAGCGTCCAAAAAATGAAAAGGATAGACCATCCCATTCTCTTTCTAGAAGGCTAGCATTTTTTCTGATAGCAAAACCAGACTAATAGAAACACTAATTGAAAAAAATGCTACAGACTATCTCGCTGGCAAGTATTGACACAAAGACCCTCAGCAAATTTAACAATGTATTGAAAGGATCAGGTTCTATAGCCAAGTGGGGCTTACAGGACTCAACACAGAGTAAGCAACAGTATATAATATATTGCATCAGCAAGTTTAAGGAACTTAACTTTAAATATAACTTTAACTTTAAATATAAAATTAACTTTAAATATAAAATCATCTCAACTGACAAAAAAGAAAGTACTCAATAATACTGACCATGACTTCGGGGTGGTGGGGATAGGGATACAGAAAAAGGCAGCCATACAAGCAAACCACCTCAGTAAGTTGCAGGGATAAAAAGCCCTAGGTAAAATGGTGCTCAGAGGTAAAAAATAAAAGCCTTTTTCTATCAAGGGAAAGTCAAGGATGCCCACACTTGCCCTCTGTGTTCAGAATAGTGTAGACGTTCTAGATGCAGCAATTGGATAAGAAAGGAAAGAAAGCCAGCAATGGGCGATTGAAAAAGAGAAGAAAACATTGTTTATGACATGGTGTTACAAAGCTTATAGAAGAAAGAAAGAAATGTAGGTATGGGATACAAGATCAGCACATGGTATCAACTGCATTCTATACATGAACATTGATCAAACTAAAACCTGCATTAAGGAAACAGTGCCATGTATAGCAGCATCAGTAAAGATAAGACACTTAGAGGAAGAATACCTGCAGAGCTGAAATACTGAAAGCTTCAAGAGCATTACTGAAAGAAGCTAAAGAACACCACTGAATAGAAATAGACAGCATATTAGAAGATGTAAGAGTACTTACAATAAAACACAGACTCATTATGCATCCTATCAAACTCAATGCAATTCCCATTAAAAATTCTAAATGGCAATTTTGCAGAAATGGGGTGGGGGGGAAGGGAGACTAGAAAATTCATAATGAACTCAACTAGCCAAAATTATCTTGAAAAATAAAAACAAAGTTGGGAGTCTCACATGCCCTGATTTTAAAACACATGACAAACCTACCAAGAGTTTATCATGGGCTTCAAAAGAGATATGTAAATAGATGAGATAAACAAGAGTGGGGAAGAATGTCCTTGGTACCTTCCCAGCAAAACCATGCAACAGGGAGAGGGTGGTATTTCTAACACATCCTGCTGAGAAAACAGTAAGTATCACCACACACAAACAGCACACTCCAGACAGCAAAGTGAACTTACAATGGATCAAAGACAAAGCTACACCCCCAAAAGTGTGAAACCCCTAGAAGAAACCAGGTGGAGATTCTCAACTACTGGTTCAGTCAGGATTTCTTAGCTGCAGCACCAGCAACGTGGGTAATAAATGTAAAAAATAAGTAAAAGTTCAAAATAGTTGGGCAAAACCCATGATAAACACACTGAGGATTAAGCTATCAAGGGAGGGAAATACTTACAAATCTATATGAGAGATTGATATTAGAGATGTGTTTCTAAATTATTGAGCTCAATACACACGAAAAAATTAACAAATTGAAGCTGAAGTATCTAAACAAATGCTTCTCTGTGAGTGATGCAAAAAAGCCAGATCTCGTGGAAAGAGGCCAGTATCTAGAGAAGTGTCAATGAACGTCATAGTGACATTTGCTACAAGTGCCTACTAGGATGCCCAGCCTAAAGATAAAGGATAGCAAGCACTGGCTGGAATGGAGCCGTTAGAGCCTTCCTCCATTGTTGATGATGATAGGAAATGGTGTCGTTGCTATGGAAAACAGTGCAGCAGCTAAGTTCAACCAGAAGCATCCTGTTGAGGAAGACAGGACATCAAGCAGATGCACAGAGGAATGAGCTTGCAACAGATGCTTGCTCAGTGGATCTGACTGGATCAGGAAGCCGGGATGACAGAAAGTTAGGACCAAGCTGTAAATCTCGAGGCCCAATCCCAGAGATTAAAATGCATTGAATGTTACACAGAACCAGTGTGGCTTGGAGAATAACCACTGACCAGACTGTCCCCATATGTCTTATATTTGCTAAATGAATATTCTCTTTGGCCTTGTGTGCTCCTAACTACCTATGGCTATATAACGAATGACGTCAAATTTTTATAGCTTCAGAAGACAGCATTGATTCTCTTACAATGTCCACAGATGGCAACCCCCTACTTAGATTTTCAGTGTCCTGAGTTGGAGTCTCTCACAGGCTCTCATGAAGGCATTGGACAATATTACAGCAACTTTGAAGGTTAGCCAGTGAAGGATCTACAGAGATTCCTCTACCCAGGATGCAGTTTTTCCCTTACAAACTCAGTGTGAACAGAAGCATCATTGTTAGTGGAACTATTCGGGGATGTGAGTGTATTTACTGAGCATCACGCCTAAATACCTTTAGTGACCTCAGAGTACTTTCATCAGCCCAATACAATAAAGTGCTCAGTATCTCATGTCATTGATGGAATGCTGCTCTAAAGGGAAAACTTGAATGGTTGCATGAGCATACTTCCAAATCATTGTAAATCCATTGAGCAGGAACATTGTAAACCCTGGCTTTATCCATTGTGTGGATAGTCAGGTTAACACCCGTTCCTCTTGCTGAGGGGCCTAGCCCTACTGTCACGCAGGGAACTGTGGGAATCTGGGAAAAGTTATTTAACCGCTTTAACTCCCAGGCTTCTTCACACGCTACAGGGATGGATAGGGGAATGTGATGTCAGGAACAGCTTCTATCTCCATGAACAGTGGTCATAAACATTCAGCAAGATCATTAGAAGACTTTTTTAAAAAGGAATAAAATTAAATAAATAAAAAAATGTAGGGATGGCGGTTCCTCCGAAAACTGGGCACCTCACTTCCAGAAGATCCTGCTATACCACTCCTGGGCATATACCCAGAGGATTCCCCACCATGTAATAAGGATACATGCTCTACTATGTTCATAGCAGCCCTATTTATAATTGCCAGATGCTGGAAAGAACCCAGGTATCCCTCAACAGAAGAGTGGATGCAAAAAATGTGGTATATCTACACAATGGAGTACTATTCAGCCATTAGAAACAATGAATTCATGAAATTCTTAGGCAAATGGATGGAGCTAGAGAACATCATACTAAGTGAGGTAACCCAGACTCAAAAGGTGAATCATGGTATGCACTCACTAATAAGTGGTTATTAACCTAGAAAACTGGAATACCCAAAACATAATCCACACATCAAAGGAGATACAAGAAGAAAGCAGGAGTGGTCCCTGGTTCTGGAAAGACTCAGTGAAACAGTATTTGGCATAACCAGAACGGGGAACTGGGAAGGGGTGGGAGGGAGGACAGGGGAAGAGAAGGGGGCTTACGGGACTTTCGGGGAGTGGGGGGGGGGCTAGAAAAGGGGAAATCATTTGAAATGTAAATAAATTATATCGAATAAAAAAAATAACAATAAAAAAAAAAAAGGTAGGGAGAAGAGCACCACCAACCTGCCCGGCCAGCTGAGCGAGAAGCCTGGCTTTGACTAGCACTCCATTCATTTCAAATGCCTTGGAGCAAGACAGCCCGGGCTTTGTTTGCCCTACACGGATGTATGTGAGCTACTCAGAACCGGAGTGGGAGCATCCGTTCATTTATTCCTTTTCAATCAGTAAATATTTAACAGCCTACCTACTCATTGGCAGGCACCAAAAATAATTTAATGAGCATGAAGGAAAGGGAGGGATGGAGGGAAGGGATGGAGGGAAGGAAGGAATGGAAGGAGGGAGGGAGGGAAGGAAGGAAGGAAGGAAGAAAGGAAGGAAGGAAGGAAGGAAGGAAGGAAGGAAGGAAGGAAGGAAGGAAGGAAGGAAGGAAGGAAGGAACCATCCTAATGATTCTGAAATACATTCCACTAGTCTATTGAGGTATTCAGGCATTAATTTGTTACTTCATTATCCATCACAACAAATGATTTAATTAAGTGAAACAATAATCAGGGCATATTTGTTTTGAGCAATGTATCTCTCTAAAGACATATAAGAAATTGGCATATGGAACTCAGCCACCTGGCCTGGAGACCCAAAGACAGTTTTTTGAAGCCTACTACACAAGAGGGAAACCATGATTGGTACTGTAAACCTGGCTTAAAACCTGTGACTGAGAAGGTAACAGACCCTAAGCAGGATACTTACTTACTGTACATTTAGCTAAGCTAAACTACAGCACCCAGCTGTCTTACAAAGGTGTCTTTCATAGATGTCTCTCCTCTTCCTCAACTTATTCTTCCTCAAGTCATTGTACTAGGGACTCCCCAAAGACTTACCAAGTGTTTGACAGGAAGCCTCCATCTTCCTAACAGGGCCTAGAAGCACAGGTAGCAAACTTGAGCCACCTCCTCCTGTCCTATCTTAACTTAGGGCTTCCTGAAGCCCTGCACACTACCAGTCTGGTACCCTCTACACCTTCTCCTGGCCCCTTCCCACTAGAGATTCCCCATAGCTTCACACAGCACCCATCTACAATCATTTGTGTCTTCTCTCTGTCTCTCCCTAGTCCAGAATTCAGAAATCCCCACCCACCACACATCCAAAACCTTCCAGCCACTGCAAAAGGCCACAAGCACGTGTGGCCCATGGTATGTTCCAAAACTCATAGCAAAGGACACAGCTGACAACCTGACTCTAGATGCCCAGGCCCCATTGTAGGAGCACAAGCAACATGAAAAACTAAAATATGTCCCCTCCAAGAACACCAACTGCATAGGAATAGTCTCTAATGACAGCAACTCAGACAAAACACAGGACACAGAGTTTAAAAGGATAATTGTAAACCTGTCCCAAAGTTGTAACCAAAGTAGTAAGGCAAGAGAAGAAAATAAAAGGATTACAAATAGAGAAGAAGAGATCAAAAGATCTCTGTCTGAAGATGGTACAATTTTAGACAGAAGAGATTCCGCTAAAAACATATAGACATGGTCCACAGTTTCAGCAAAGCCTCAGGTCACAAAATTAGCATACTAAGTCAGGACCATTACTTGGATAGAAAGATTAGTTTTCTCTAAAGAAATGGCCTTTGAAAGGCTATGCAGGATCCAATGGCTGACCCGACGTCCATGCACAATTGCACATCACTGATAGACTTCGGTGGGCTATGAAAAGGACAGGAAGTTGGAAGGGACGCTTGGGGGAGGAGTCAGGGAAAGCACAAATGCAGAGTTGGGGGTTATTATATTATATATTATATTATATTATATTATATTAATTATAATCAAATCCATCTACGTATGACATTCTCAGAGAATTCATTTTTAAAAGCATTTGTATATACCAATGGCAGACAAACTGACATGGTATGAAACAGAGAAAAACCCTTGGAGTAAATTTAACCAAGGAAATATAGCATGTCCACGGTAAAAATGTAAAGCAATGAAGAAATATATGGAGGAAAATCCTAGAAAATGAAAAAAAAAAAACTTCATTCTCATGGATTGGTAGAGTCAACACTGTAATGATGGCCATCTTACCAAAGTAATCTACAGATAGATAGATAGATAGATAGATAGATAGATAGATAGATAGACAGACAGACAGGCAGATAAAGTCAAGACACAGTTCATCAAAAAGAACCAAGATGGAGGTGTTGTCACACCCTTAGCTATACTTACAGGGCCAGAATAAGAAAAACAGCTTGCTATTGAGGGGGTGAGCAGACACAGGTAATTTCTGTAGCTCAAGGACCCAAATACAACCTGCCTCAGCTGCAGCCATGCTAGACAAGCATGCTAGAATGTGTACTGGAATGAAGACACTATCTTTAACAGAAGACACTGGACAAGCTAGATACCTACATATAAAATGATGACACCAGATTCTTAGGCCCAAAGATCTCAGAATCACACATAAAACCCTGGAAGTGCTAGAGGAAAAAGGTGGGAACTGCTATACAAGACGCAGACAGAGGCAAAGAGCTTTTAAACAGAACTGGACTCTGGTTTCTCACAAAATAAAGTCAACGATTGACAAAAAAAGTTTGGTATGGCTGAGTTGGAAGATTGCTCCCTGCTGGCTAGCTTTCATAATGCCAGAGGGGGTAATGCAAGCATCTTGTAAAAAGGATGTCAATGGGCTGCTGAGAACGCTACAATTTACAGTTCCAACCTGCCAGGCAAGACACGCCCACTGGCGCAATAATGGTGCAGCTGTCAAGGGGGCGACCAAGCACACTATCGTTGGTTTTTCAGGCCTATTACACAAGAGGGAAGCCGTGATTGGAACTATAAACCTGGCTTAAAACCTGTGACTAAGAAGGTAATAGGCCCTAGCCAGGACACTTACTAGTGTAAGTGTAACTAAACGAAACTCCAGTGCCCAGCTGTCTTACAGATATTTGTGTTCATACTCATTCACAAACGCTACTCTCTCAGTCTTGATTAGACAAACTTCTGTTCTCAACTAAAGGAAGTGAATGCAGAGATTCATGGCTGTCCAAGATACTGAGGATTATGAATTGGGGAGTTCTCCGCCCGAAACATGACATTTATACAACCCCTTCTAAGTCTCAGAGGGTAAGAAGAATATCTGGGTTGCTTTCAACCTTAGCCAGAGATACTTCTTCTTGCAGAGGTAATGCAGAGACTGATTGGTCAAATCAACGAGGAGAAGTGACCGTGAGTGCTCAGCCCTAAATGAAACATCTCTATCAGCCACATCTCCCAGGCCCAGCGAACATCATAGAAGAGGAATGACAGACAGGAGGTAAGAACCAGAGGTAAAGAAGCATGCTGTGAAATATCATTTTATGAGCATGTCACGGCTGCTTCCCTCAAGAGCTCGCAGTAGCTGTAGTTACCTACGCAAGATTTGCACAAAACCAAGCCAGACAAAATTCCAGTATGGGTGTGGGGGCGGAGCTCTTGAGGCTCCACCCCTCTGTGAGGATTGGTTGGCAGCTAATGGAGGCTATGAAAAGGATAGTAATTTTCGTTCTGGAAAGGAAATGTAGCCACTACCGGGTAGTGCCTCAGTGAGTGATTCCACATCCATACGCACAAGGGCAGCACTAATTAAACACATGGAGATATATTTAAAAGGAAGAAGGACGCATGATATTGCGAGCGGAATCTGTTGAAGGAGTTCACGGGAGTTGCAGGGAGAAAATGTCAGTAAATAGAATATTATATGGTACACATGCATTAGACTCTTGAAGAATAAATACATTTTAAAAATTAATAGGCAAGGGTAAGGGAGCAGGATGAAGGGAGATCATATGTAGGGAGGGCAGGGGAGAGAGAAGGGAGATCGGGCACAGCAAGCTCTGGGCCATGCCAGAGATGTGAGATGGGGAGAGGCCCAGACGGTCTATGTGGGGCGACTGTAGCTGAGACGCCTAACAGTGGGAGATATGGATCCTGAAGTGGCCATTTCCTGTATTCAGGCGGACGCCCAACGGAAGGATAAGTACAACAACCCACCCACAAACACTTCGACCTAGCCTGCGTCCTGCCTCCAAGATGTGCAGGGACACAGACAGAGCAGAGACTGAGGGAATGGCCAACCAGTGACTGGCCGAACTTGAGACCCATCCCCTGGGCAAGAACCCAAACCTGACACTATTAATGATACTCTGTTGTACTTGCAGACAGGAACCTAGCATAACTGTCCTCTGAGAGGCTCCATCCAGCAGCCAATGGAAAAAGATCCAGAAACTCACGCTCAGATACGAGAAGGAGCTGGGGAGTTTTTTGGTAGTGCTGGGAGGAGGATCGAGGGAGCCAAAGAGGATAGGGACTCCACAGGAAGACAAACAGAGTCAACTAACCTAACCCCTGGGGGATCTAGGAGACTTAACCACCAACCAAAGAACTGTCGCGGGCAAGACCTAGGCGCATATGTAACAGAGGAGCAGCTTGGTCTTCATATAGGGTCTCCCAACAACTAGAGCAGGGGCTGTCCGTGAGCCTGTTGCCTGCCTGCCTGCAAATCCCACACTCCTAAAGGGACTGCCTTGTGTGGCCTCAGTGGGAGAAGACACACCTAGTTCTGCAGTGACTTGATGGGGGGAGAGGAGCTGTTAGTGGGGGGTGGGGTGACACCCAGAAGGCAAGTTTGCCCTTCTCAAAAGAAAGGCAGACAGTGGAATGAGGAGAGGACTTATGTGAGGGAGTACTGAGAGGAAAAAGGAAGGGCTGATATCGGGTTGTAAAGTGAATAACAAAGTAAATTTTAAAAGGAATACGCTGCATGAAAAAAAATCTATTATCAATAAAAGAAAAATAGGGAAAAATGAATCCACAAATGGCATTTGCAATTCAAACAGAGATATGGGAGGAAAGCGACGCCACACCTTGGTTAGCAGAGCATCGGCCTAGTGTGCATGAAGCCCTGGGTTTGATCCCCAGAACTTTCTATGGCATAATAGCCCACGACTAGAGTTCTAGCACCATGGAAGTAGGAACAGGATGGTCAGCAGTCCAGGCTCCTCCTCAGCTGTACAGTGAGTCCGGGTCAGCCAGGCCTGTGGCCCATGCATTAGATGACGTGGGGTTGTATATCGGACTCTGGCATATATATCATCTGGTGTTCTTTACCACCCTGCCAGACAGTAATGCAGCTGTTAACCTTGACCTGTCTTATCATGATGTGGCCACACAGGCAGACAGCTGCAGGCATAGACTGCTTCTCCACTTTGATATCCACCTTGGTAGATACCCCAACTCCATTTGGCAGTCACTCATCATGTCTTCTGCAGACCCTTGCCCCGAAGAAGCTTGGCATCTGGTAGATGAGACAAAATAAGTCACACAGAGTCTGTGTGAATGGTTAATAAGGAAGGGTCTCGAAGGGAAATGCAGACAAGTTGTTTTAGAATGTGTGTTTGTCGAGTTGGTATCTCAGTCAGGGTTTCTATTCCTGCACAAACATCATGACCAAGAAGCAAGCTGGGGAGGAAAGGGTTTATTATTCAGCTTACACTTCCACACTGCTGTTCATCACCAAAGGAAGTCAGGACTAGAACTCAAGCAGGTCAGGAAGCAGGAGCTGATGCAGAGGCCATGGAGGGATGTTTCTTACTGGCTTGCTTCCCCTGGCTTGCTCAGCTTTCTCTCTTATAGAACCCAAGACTACCAGGCCAGGGATGGCACCACCCACAATGGGCCCTGCCACCCTTGATCACTAATTGAGAAAATGCCCCACAGCTGTATCTCATAGAGGTATTTCCTCACCTGAAGCTCCTTTCTCTGTGATAACTCCAGCCTGTGTCAAGTTAACACACAAAACCAGCCAGTACAGTTGGTGTGTTTGTCCCTTTGAATGACAGGGATAAGGTGACTAGTTGTGGCACTTAGGATTCAGAGGAGCTACCTGCCCATGAGACTTTCTCTGGGACAACCTGGGGAATGGGCACCCTAGGATGGATGCCCTAGTAGAGGAGACAGGAGAGGGGTCAGTGGGTATAGATTCTGGTGGAGATGGTAGGTGAATGATCATAATTTGAACCTTATAGCAGGGCACTGCTTGGGAAAAGATCTTGATCAACTGAGCTACCAACAGTCATAGCCTTTATAGCCCAGGCAACTGCACACTATTGTCCATTGAAAAGAAGCACCCAGTAAGCTTCAGGTTCAAATACGTCCTCTTAGTTTAACCTGCATAGCCTGCTGCTCTGATTTATACAAAACAGTAAATTTCTCCTTTATCCATCAAAGCCAACCCACTCCCTGAAGGCAAACTTAAACTTGACACACATTTTTGAGAGGCACACCTGACTGGTAGCCTCTCCCCCATGGATTCTCTCCCCCATTACACTTGCCAGTGTTCTGAAGGTCTGAGTTAATAGCTTAGATGTTACCAAGATGGAATGTCAGGAATCACTTCATCTGAAACAGTGCCCAGTGGGAGAATCTGACAGCATCATTTTCTAGCTCTAGAGTCCAGCACCACTTGGCGATTCAACCAATTGCCTTTTTGATGTCTCTATAGAAGGGAAGTTTAGATGACTTAATTCCACTGCACAAGAACCTTTATTCAGCCTTCGATCACCTCTGGGACTGATGCTGAAAGCGACTAGGCCCCGCTGCTGGTTCATCAAGATCTCGTCACCGAGATTCAGAGAATGGCGTGTCTGTCAGAGCCAGCAGACCCATCCCCTTCATGGCTGGGGCTGGCACCTATTTGGCTTACATAAGAGTAAAGGAGCTTGGAACGATGTCTGGCCACATCTCACTTTGAAAGTAAGCAAACTGAACCCACAGAGAGGCAGATATTTGTGCAAAGTCACTGTGCACGGTTGGATTGTGTCTATCTTCCCCCAGCCCCAAAACTCATATACTGAAGTCCTAGCTCTACATCATGTGACTATTTGGAGGTAAATCTTTACACAGAAGCCATTTGGGTAGACTCTACTCAAACATGACAAAGGGACAAAGGTGGCATACACAGGAAAAGTCTGTGAGGAAGCTGAGGGCAGAGAGGCTGTGATTATTCAAGCCAAGGGACACTTTAAAAAAACAAAACACAAGAATTTAGGGAGAAAGGCACAGGGAGGGGGCTAGCACTCAGAAGGGAGTAACTTTGCTGATAACTTACCTTGGTCTTGAAGAGTTGTAACCCCATGAAATTATCTTGTTTAAGCCAGTTAGTGTGTGAGTGAATATATGAGTGTGAGTGTGTGTGTGTGTGTGTGTGTGTGTGTGTGTGTGATCAGTCATACTAACTCAGGGTCCACCATCTGCTCAGTTTAATGTGATGACCTTTGCAAAATTCCTGTCTCTAAATAAAGCCACATTCTGAGGGAGCTCGGAGTGGAGTTAGAGTCGGTGAATTTAGCAGGGGGAGAACACATCAATCTGTAAGTACCGCTCATCTATATCTTAGAGTCCAGAAGACAAGCTTCCCTTCCATACCCAGCTCCAGAGGCAATGCTCTCCTGCCTGCACACTCATGCTCACCCTGAGAAAAGAAGGCTTTGTGAGCTCAGAATCCACCCCCTGGGACTTGTTTGAAGGTGTGGCATGCATAGGAATGAGCTTACCATGATGAAACTTGTCTCTTCGTATGCTCACCCAAAGGAGAAAATTTTTTAATAACTGTAAGAAGCTGGGTGCCTGACTTTTTCTCATTTCCCTCTGTCTTTGGTATGCAGGTCTTAGGACTATCAACCAACACCCTGCCACCTATCCCTACCCTCCTGTTACAGGTCCTTGGCAGGGCACAGGAAGTCTCAACAACTACATAGCTCTCTTCAAAGCATTTTTCTCCTACCTTTGATTTTTATAGGTGCTTTGTCTATAATTACATGGTTTGCTGCATGTCTTGTTTAATAAGGATTAATATGAATTACGTGTACCAGCAAAGGGCAGTGCGTAACTAAATGAGCATTTAATAACTAGCATTCATTAAGGCAATTATTTTAATAAATTAGGCTCAGTTAAATGTAATCATTTTCACCCTGATTTTGAAAAACAAAACAAAACAAAAAATGTATCTGGTGTAACACTGAAGGAAGGTTGAAGAAATAGACAGGAGCAATAAAGGCCAAGATGGCAGTGGGAAGCCACCGGGAGATCAGAGATGAAAAAGATAAATGTTTGAAGGACATCGGAAAATACAGATTATTGTGTATTTGATGTAAACAATGAGAGTAAACGTTTTTCGAGAGCACGCCGAGGGTCGAGACCTTTTTCTGACTCCTTAGCCTTCAAAGCAAACAGGACCTTTCGTGCTGTCACCATGTTAGAGATGAGTGTCCTGGGCTCGCCTCCGTGCACACAGCTGGCAGGCACTGGAAGTGAAGGCTAAAGCCCAGACATCCTCCCTTCAGGACCTTGACTCCTTACCTCACCCCTTGCCTCAGAAGCTTGGCATTCCAGGAATTGGAAATCAAAGTCCATCAGCTCCAGCTAAAGTCCAGGCCACAGCTTCCAGAAAAGCACGTAGGCTTCCCGCAGACCATCTCCTGCCTCTGTTTCCCCAGACCCAGTCCTATAGTCTCCTTCACCTGAACACCAGCTGCCGTCCTCTGTCATCCCTGCTCCCATCTCCCCCTGGATCCCACAAACCATCCCACAAACCATAACCTCCGTCATTCCCCAACTTGTCAAGCATGCCAGACTGCAGTTCCAGAAGGCAACCCCTGATAAATCGAGGACTGCCCCTTCTGGGACAACAAATAGATTAAAGGCAAAACCATACTTCTCCTATTGCTCCTGAGACCCACCCCACCCCACCCCCATCTCATTACCAGCTCTATAACTAGAAACCTATTATGGTCTCTCTTCTTGCCTGACCCCATCCCCAACTTTCTCCTCCAACCTTCCTTCCCCCAACTCATCCCAGTTAGGCAGCCTCTGCTAGCAGGCATTCCCTGTGAACACACCAGCTAAACAGGCCAGGAAAACAGGCAACGGGAAGGCAACACCTCTCTGAAAACCCAGAGAAGAAACAGCAAACAAAGAATAAAATGCCGACCCAACAAAGACAAATCTAGAAATCAGCACCCAGACCTTTAATCATCCCAACCCCAGATGCCAAGATGCATAAGAACACAATCAATAATAGCCAGGGCAGTGTGTCTCCACCAGGGCAGTGTGTCTCCACCAGGGCAGTGTGTCTCCACCAGAGCCAGCTATCCCACCACAGCAGACCCCGAATAGTCTAACATAGCTGAGATGTGAGAAAAAGACTTTAAAAGAGCATTTATGAATATGATAGAGGGCCTTAAAGAGGAACTGAATAAATCCCTTAAAGAAATCTAGGAAAACAAAAACAGTGTAAGGAAATAATTAAAACTGTTAAAGACTTGAATGTATAAATAGAACCAATAAAGAAAACCCAAACAGGGAATTCTGGAAATGAAAAATTCAGGAATTTGAGCAGGAACATCAGAGTCAAGCTTCACCAACAGAATACAAGAGATGGAAAAGAGAATCTCAGGCACTGAAGATATGATTTAAAACAAAGTGGATACACTCAACAACAAAAGTGTTATATTTAAAACCTCCTGATACAAAACATCCAGAAAATCTAGGACATTAGGACAAGACCAAACCTAAGAGCAATGGGTTTAGAAGAAAGTGAAGAATCCTAGTTCAAAGGCTCAGAAAATGTTTTCAACAAAGTCATAGGAAAAAATTCCTAGCCTAAAGAAGGACTATTAAGACCCAAGAACACCACATATTATACATACAGAACACCGAATATATTAGACCAGAAAAGAAAGTCCCCCTTGGCACATAATAATCAAAACACTAAGCATACAGAACAAAGAGAAAATATTAAAAGCTTTAAAGGAAAAAGACCAAGTAGCATATACAGTCAGACCTATCAGAATTACACCTGACTTCTCAGTGGAGACTCTAAAAGCCAGAAGAGCTTGGACAGATGTGCTGCAGACTCTAAGAGACCACAGATGCTATTCTAGGCCTTTCAATCATTTTAGATGGAGAAAATAAGATATTCCATAATAAAGTCAAATTTAAACAATATCCATTCAGAAATCCAACTCTCCAGAAGGCTTCAGAAGGAAAACGCCAATCTAAGGAGGTTAACTACACACATGAAAACACAGGGAGTAAATAACCTCACACCAGCGAAATCAAAAGAAGGAAAACACACGTATACACACACACCACCACCACCACCAACAACAACAACATAACACAATTCAACAATCCATGGTCATTGATATCTCTCAATATCAGTGTTCTCAACTGCCCAGTCAAAAGATACAGACTAACAGGACTCACCCTTCCGCTGAATTCATCCAAGAAACCTCAACATCGCGGATAGGGATTACCTCAGGGTGAAGCAGTGGAGACAGATATTCCAAACAAATGGACTTAAGGAGCAAGCTGGTGCTACCATTTTAATATCTAAAAATATAGGCTTTGAACCAAAACTAATCAAAAGAAATAAAGACACTACATACACATCAAAAGAAAGATCTAACAAGATGTCTCAATTCTTAATATCTCTACTCTAAATACAAGTTGGTAAAACAAACAAACACAAAAAACAGATAAACAAACAAACCACTACTACAGTGTATCACATATTAACCTTCACATGCTGCTATTGGAAGACTTCAATACCCCACTCTCATCAATGGACAGGACATCTAGACATAAAGCAGAGAAATTCTGGAGCTCACAGACATTATGAATCAAGTGGGCCTAACAGTTATCTACAGAACATTTTACCCCAAAACAAAAGGATATACCTTTTTCTCAGATCTCATTAGAACTTTCTCCAAAACTGACTACATGCTCAGATACAAAGCAGGCCTCAAGAGATTTAAGAAAATTGAAGTAAGTCCTTTTGTCTTATTAGACCACCATGGATTAAAAATAGATATCAACAACAACAGAAAGCTTACGAACTCATAAAATGGAATAAGTCCTCTCTACTGAATGACTACTGGGTCAAGCCAGAAATTTTAAAAAGTGAAAGTAAAGATTTCCTATAATTCAATGAAAAAGAAGTCAGGGCGTATACAAACTTATGGGACACAATGATAGGTATTAGGAGGCAAGCTCATTGCACTACATAAAAAGAAATGGAGAGATCTCAGTACTAGCAACTTAACAGCTCACCTGAAAGCTCTAGAACAAAAAGAAGAAATCACATCTAAGTGAAGTAGACAGCAAGAAGTCTTCAAACTGAGAACTGAAATCAATAAAGAAGAAACAAAGAGAACAATACAAAGAATCAAAGAAGCAATGAATTGGTTCTTTGAGAAAATCAACAAGATGGAAAAACCCTATGCAAGCTAACTAGAAGTCAGAGAGAGAATATCCAAAGTTACATTCAATTGAGTCAATTGGCTATGGGGGCTACGGGGGATGGGGGAAGAGCTCTGTAGAAATCCCCAAACAACCCAGGCTATTGCTAAACAACAGTCTACTCTCCTCAAGCTTGCAGTGGGACTGACCCACAGCACTCATTGGACACGGAGAAGTCCAGCTGGCGCCCACATGGTGCCCTCAGCCCTATGTTCCAGTCCCTTTGATGGAGGAAGCTACTCTGCAGGCTACCAAAAGAGAATATTGGACACCAACAGCCACAATACTTTTGATGTGTCCTCAGAAAGATGAGAATCAATTTACCTCAGAACCCAGTTATAACACTCTTGCGCATATACCCAAAGGAGCAAACCTTTCCTGACTACAAAAATGTGCTAGCACAATTGTGGCAAAGAACTTGTGGGTGTGGCCAACCACTGTCTGATTTGACCTATGGCACACTCCTCAGAAGGAGTCATACAGAACACAGCTTGAGTCACCATGAACAGACTAAGGCTATATAGCCCAGAGGCCTAGGGTAAAAGCAAACACTACCGGTCTTCAAAAAATTAATAAAATAATTCCTAATGATATTCTGCTATACTCATAGACCAGTGTCTTATCCAGTCATCACCAGAGAAGCTGACTCCAGCATCAGATGGGAACATATACAGGATACACTGCTAGACATGGGGAAAGAGATTCTAAATTGGAGCTCTCCGTCAAATCCCTTCCTTCTGAGCTCAGGGAATCCAGCAGAAGAAGAGGCAAAAAGATTGTTATAAGAGTCAGAGGACATAGGGCACATCTGGAGAATAAGGCCCTCTAAATCAGCTAAGCAGGGTCCTCATGAGCACACGGAGTCTGAAGCAGCAGGCGCAGGGTCAGCAGGAGTCTACACCAGGTCCTCGGCATGCACGTTATAGCTATTAGCTTAGTATTCTTATGTGACTCCTGACCAAAAGACCACATGAGTCTCTGACTCTCATGCCTGCTCTTGGGACTCTTTCCCTCCTGTTGGGTTGACATGTCCAATATTAATAAGATACATTTTCCTTCATCGTACTCTATCTTACATTGTCGTGTCTCATTGTCATCTCTTACAAGCCTCTCTCTCTTTTTTGGTGAGAGACCTGAAAGGAGTGAATCTGAAGGGGAGGAAAGGTGGATAGGACTGGGGAGGAGCTGACAGAGGGGAAACTACAACCAGGAACTATTATCTCAGAAAAGAATCTATCTTCAATAAAAGAAAAGAATAAACATTTAAGAGGAAAAAAAGAAAGAAAGAAACTTGCCAGCTCCTTAGTATAAGAAAAAAGCCAGGTACTTGGCAAATTTTCTGCCGTCATTGTTGTGACATTCTTGATAATCGTTCTTAACTGGACCTGTGATTTGGCATTTTATTTGGTTCCCTATAAAACAGAAGAGGTTCTGCGTGATAAGAAAGAGCCAAAGGTAGTCACTTTAACAAAACAATTCCTAGGTCTCATACATGGCTGTGAAGCCTTGAGGTGATGTGGACAGTCAGACAGCTCTTCCGACTCCAGTGCATGGCTTCCTTCTTTGTATCTGGCACGACTGTCCGTTCTCTCCACCACTTAGCTGGAAAGAGGCGGAAAGAGACCAGAGAAGTAATAAAAAACAAACAACAACAACAACAAAAAAAAAGTGGTCCTTGTCGCTTTCACTCTTCCCATTGGTCAAAACATGGTCACGTGGATGCTCAGCCCCCTCCAATCACGCAGGTGTGTGGAGGGCCAGTACACTCACTCCACTTCCTCTTTCTCAGGCTTCTGCATTCTCAAGACCGCTGCTCACAAACCAACCTGACGTCTTCATCGCTCCAGCTTCTAGAATGCTAAGATGTGCTTGTGATGCTCTTAGGGATGGAGAGGGTGCAAAGTAGCATGCAAAATGGCATGCACAAAGATACTGTGTAAGATCATCATGAGGATATACGAACTCGATGTATTCGAGAAATGAAAAAAATTCATGATTGGACTTGGGTAGCAGCCCCCAAATACCTTATTAGGTAAATGCAAATACTCAAAGCTCTGAAACACTTCCGGCCCCGATAAGGGCCCTGCCTTATATATGTGGGACGACAGGCAGGGGTAATAAAGCAGGGCAGAAGAGGAGCTTCAACAGTCATTCTGAAGACTGTCTGGAGATGACAACTGAGACTTCCAGACTCTTTATCTCCTGGACCTGACTATCACCAGGTGGCTTATAATACAGGAGTTGTGGTCGTTCCAGCTTCTGTGCTTTAGATCCTGGCTTACCACGGTACCCTGAGCGTGTTTTCCTGTTAGCACCATAAGGGTTTCATTAGGTGACTTCTCATGTTAAATACTCTTTGGTTCTCATGCTGTTGCCATGGTGCTTGTTTCTGGCTTCAGTGGCTCCAAAATCTCCTCATGACTCAGAAGAAATAACTCCTGATGGCCAAGAAAGAATCCATCGGGGACTCTAGTCAGAAGGCATCGTACACCATGTGTCCCTGGGGCTCTGTTCCCATCATGAGCACAGCTACGGAGCTAACCATCAGACATTGAGGAATTGAGAACGGAAAGGTAATACTGGGGTGTGCTTCAGTAAGATGAAACCATGAAGTATCCTTGCTGGTCATTCAATAAAGCTGAGATTTCCCAGTGTTAAGGCTGGACATGCTAACTGGACAAACCACATATCTGAGGGGTGAGCAGAGTGACTCGGAACCCAGACATCCCGTCAGACTGGTCTGAATTCAATTTTTCTTCCAGCACTAACTAGCTGCAGATGCTGATCTTCAGGGAACTTGTTTTCTCTAAAGCAAAAATAAGTAAGAGTACCTGACTAATACCGTCACTGTAAAGCTTAAATGATAAAGAATTCAATGTTGCAAGAACAAGAATGATAAAGAATTCAATGTTGCAAGAACAAGGTAACCCTGAAGAGCCGGACTCTCTCTGCTCACAGAGCCTTGAGCATCATAGCTTTGTGTTTCTTGTGCCTCTGGGCAAAAAAGAAGTAAATAATACTTGGCTCATTAAGCCAATTTAGCTACAAAGGGCTTAACAACTATCTGACATAGACACTTAGTAAAACTTTAGAAAACATAGTTCATATAAACAAAAGATAATGAGTTGTTTGTCTGTTTGTGTTTTCATTTGTAAATAGGCAAAATTACACTCATCCTTCTGTGTCTACTCAAGACTGGTTCCAGGATCTTTATGGATACAAAAAAAAAAAAAAAAAACCCAAAATCAAAAACAAAAACAAAAAAAAAAAACCCTGAGGATGTTCCGGACCCTTACAGTAAACGGCACTGAACCTGCATATGAATGATATACATACATCCTCATCTACGCTTGAACCGTCACTAGATGACATACCACACCCAACAACAGCAGCATCCTGGAGACAACTGCACTGGTCATGAAGAACAAACGGCCTGTGGGTCTTAGCGCACACCATGTTCTCTTCAAGTATCTTTGACGCATGACTGGTTGAACTGATACATGCTGAGCCTGCAAACAAAGGGCCTCCAGTCCTCAAGGAAGGACATGTGCTCCTTTTTGGGACTCCACATCTTCCCATACCCAGGGAAACAGAGGAGTCCTGCCACCTTTACCCCCTGCTTTATGCATTGGCAAGCTGTATTTGTGGTATATTATGGCTATTCATTGAAAGGCACATGCTGCTGACTTAGAGATAATAGTGTTTGTATGTGTGCTTACTGGTGTCTGTGTGTGTGTGTGTGTGTGTGTGTGTGTGTGTGTGTGTGTGTACATTCCCTTTGAATTTGCTGCAACACTTTGGAGTACTTTGGCTCATGGTTTAGCATGCTTGAAGGAAATCACTTGGGACATATCTGTTCTTCCTTCTCCTAATCTGCTCTTCCTCCTAACCCTCTTCCTTCTCTCTTCTTCTCGCCCTTTTGTCCCCTCCTTACTGTTTCAAACTCCTTCTCCCTCATTCAATTCTGGCAGTTATCAACTCCTAGAGGCACATCAAACTCTCCCTGTGCCTCCAGCACCCAGAACCAGGGTCTCTTTTGTTAAAATAAGTGGAATTCTACTGAGAGTCACTTTCTGAGTCTTGTTCCCTTTCGGTGAACCAAGCTAGCACCTCCCGTGGCACGCCAAGTGGAACGCAGCATAGATCTAAGGCTCTCACGTGTGTGGTTGGAAACTTTGACACACTTAACCTCAGTCCCGAGCTTGTTCCCTTGGTGGTGCTCTCCCCTTTGAGCCTAAGAATTCTTCTACCTGCTGACTCCATTAGAATCACCTCCAATCAATGTCTTTCAAGTACAGCAGTGTTTCTCAAAGGCTCTCAGGCCACCTGCCTTTGATCCACCCAGAATGCATGCTCATAGCCCAAGTCTAAGTCAACAGACTTTATTCTTTTACATTATTTCAAACTATTTCCCAAGATAATTCTATGCCAGTACCCTTGATATCCAATAATCTTTAATTTAGAGAATTAATGCTGAGCCACCACTATGCAACTAATTATTAGAAATTGTTCAGCCTCCAGGTCAACACAATCCAACCACCCCTGCCCCTCAATATCAACTGAGGAGTTTAGGGGAGATCACAGCTCTCTCTGAAGGCAGAGCCTCATGCTTAGATCATTGTGTTAAAGAGATACCTACATGTTGCCGAAATGGGTCAGTGGGTAAAGGTGCTTGCCGCCATGACTGATGAACTGAATTCAGTCCCTGGGACCCCATGGTGTAAGGAAAGAACCAACAGGAGCAGGTTATCCTGTGTAACAAAACTTCTCCTGGTGAGATATAGCACGTGTCTATGCACCCTACATAGGGAGTCCACAACGGAAGTACAAAACCACCAAAGACCAGTTTGGTGAGCCAGCGAGTGAGGGGACCTAACCCACTCCATTTTGGAATAGGCAGCTGTATTAGGTCTTGAGTTTCAGTTTCCCAAATAAGCAGGTAAGACTCCTCGGCAGAGCCACACCACAAACAATGTGTTGTTAGTCAATAGCAGCCCTGACATTCGGCCAAGAGGGAGGATGAGCCTAGAGCTGTGTCCTGGAGGATGAGTTCCCAGGACATCCAGCCTAGAGAGATAATGAGCCCCGAATTGGGTCTGTTCCAGGAATTCTTTAAGGTCTCACCAAATATAATAGCTAATATAGCAAGCAATAAAAAAATGTAGTAATACCACTGCTGCATGCCTAGCCAATCAGGTTAGAGGTTACTTAATCCGTTAGAAAATTCTCATAGCCCTGCATAAAAGGAGCTTTCAAGTTTCACTTGTTGTCGCCATTTTGTACGAGTGTTTGACCCCTACATACTGGTTGTTTATGCAAAATAAACACTCGTTGCTTTTGCCTACTATTTGAGTCTAGGGTCTTCCTTCAGCGATTCTCAGACCCTTACAGTGAGTTTTATTAGGGTTATCTATAGTAGTATGGGTGAGGGGTTACTTAGAAGAACAGAAATCACCCAAAGACAGTGGCATCATCAAAGCCCACTTCAGTATGGGTGAACCTAGAGCACACTGCACAGCCTGCAGACAGTTCAATTGGTTGGAGAATGTCCCTTCCAAGTGACTCTGTTTAAACCTCTTCCAAGCAGCTCTGCTAGTGTCTGCTTCTTCCAGGCCACTGGTCTGGTTTTGGAATCTTCTTTTGCAGCCCGTCTTGTCTGAGAGTGACTCTCAGCAGCTTTAGTGCTCACTCTGTAAAGGAGAGGCCTAGTGAAACTGGTCGGTTTCAGGGACTTCCTGGAAGATTTTAAGTTGATAACTCCCTTCTTAAAGGACTTCTCTGTAGGAGGGGACGTTTCAATCATGGCACACACAGACATAGACACACATGGAAACACACACATATACACACATCAAGGGATGTCTATTGACATCCATGTCTATTGAAGCATTGTCTACAATAGCCAAGATATGCAATCAATCAAAGGATTTATTGACAGGTGAACAAATAAAACATAGAAGCTAAAAAAGCTGATCTCGTGGAAGAAGAGCCTAGAACAGTGGTCACCAGAGAGTAAGAAGATGTGGAAATTGGGTGGAGACTAAGGTCATATAACAGGTACAGCTTGAAGCTAGGCATGGTGCCACATACCTATAATGCCACCACTTAGCAGGTAGAGACGGGAGGATCAGGAGTTCAAAGTCAGCCTCTGCTACTACATAGTGCGTACAAGGCTGGTCAGGTTGTATGACACTCTGTCTCAAACAAACAAAAATTCAGTAAGGAAGGAGAATTACCTATTGCTTTCTATAAACTCAGAAGAGTAACTAGATATCAGAGCAATTTATATAATATTTTAAATTAGCTAGAAGACATAAAAATAATAAATTTGAGGAGATAGAGGGCTTCCCATGAATCGTGATAATTACAAAGATAGATGATAGATAGACAGATAATCATAGTTTACCCTATAAATATTTGCATTGTCGTGTGTTGATTGTAAAAATAAATAATTTGAAAGCATAATTTCTTATAGATTCTTAAAACTTATACCTCAGTTCAGAGCACATTATTTTCCATTCTATCCTCTTGCCTAGTATGTTATTGGAGCCATCTTTGATCTGCCAGATTTGTTCTTCTAAAGGAATGTTGAGCACCTCAGCGCCCCTGACATTTCTCCAGGCTCCTAAATGTATCCAAAGAAACATCACAGCTGCCATGCAGTGGAACACTGGGGCCCGGTCTCCCCTGGCAATCAATCTGTCCCGACACCCACACACAGACTGCACCCCATTTTTTCCCTGATGCTTTTTTTCCCCGTCACATTGTTTTAAACTATCTTTTTCTATCCCCAAAAAGAAATTAGAACTGGGCATATGGCTCAGTGGTTACAGCATTTGCCTAGCCTGTTCCAGCTGCACTTGAAGTGATTGACATGGTTCACAGCTTTATCAGGGTGTGGCTGACAGCTAATACATCACACACTGTAAAAGCACAACTGAATGAGTTCTGATAAACACCATCAAAATCAAGGGGGTAAACTCACCCACTACCCCAGAAGCTTCCAGGTGATCCCTTATAAGCCACCCCTGCCCCCCAGGGGAGGAATGCATCACTATTTTGTTTTCAACCATTCTATATTTGTCTCCATTTTTAGAAATGGAAATTTCTAAATTGGGACGACTCCTCCCATTCTGCTTCCACAGTTACTAAGAAAGCAGTAAATGACCACATAGCTTTTAAGGTCAAGGTCTTTTTTTCTATTATGGTGGGGGGTGCACACATATAGCATGTGGATGCATGTGCCCTTCTGTGCAGAGCAGGACGCTGGAGTCTTCCTCTGTTGTTTGCTGTGTAACAAACAGTCTTGAAACAGGGTCTCCTATGGCCCAGAAGCTTGGGATTTTGGCCAGGCTAGCTGGCCCATGCACTGTTTGGATCCACTGTCTCTGGCTGGTGGGCACTGCAGTTTCAGGTACACGCAACTTTCCATATAGGTGCCTAGGGTTCAAACTGGATGCTCATACTTACAAAGCGAATGCTTCTTTAAAAACGTATCATTTAACAGTTTCATACATTTATGTAAGGAATGTTAGTTCCTTCCACTCCTTTAGTCCACCCTTCTCTTGACAGGTCTCCTTCCTTTCTTGCTGTCCTTTCTATGTAGAGCTTAATTAGCTCTTGCCTGAGCTAGAGCTGGAGGTAAATTAACTTCCCAATGGCTCTTCCTGCTGGGCCATTTCCCAGACTCCTCCTACACCCCAGGGTAAAAGACTTCAGAGGAAAGGTTGGGAAAGGTGCTCATAGCAGAGGGAAGAAGGGAAGAAGCAGGAGCTGGTGCCCTCATATCTGACCAAATGGACTTGCAATCAAGCCTACCCAAACCAGACAGTGGCATGCTCATTAAATAAATGATCTGTCAAGAAGATATGGTGGGCTGGCAAGATGGTTCAGTTACATTAGAGACTGCGGCCAAGTTGAACAACTGACCTGAAGTCAAGCCTCCAGACCCAAGGGAAGAAGAAGAGACCTGAGTCCCAAAAGCTGTGCTCTCACCTCCATGTGTATGCTGTGGCACACACACACACACAGGACTACATAAGTAAAATTTCCTAGATGGCCAAAAAGAACTAATGAAGGAAGATAGAGGAAAGGAAGAAGTCTGGGAGGGTCTTCAATGCAATATAGACACTGTCCAAATATTTACAAATAAATAATGTTTTTTGAGACAGTGTCTCACAATGTAACCCTGGTTGTCCTGGAACTCACTATGTAGGCCAGGCCAGCCTCCAGTTCACAGTCACCTAGGATGAAAGGAGTATGCCTCCAAGCCTGGTTAGAGATATACTTCCTTAAAAGATGCAAAAATCTTTGAATTTTGAAATTCAGCTTTGTTATTAATTTGGTTACTTCCGGCTTCTGGGCAGACTAAAGGAAGTCTGTGGATAATACCTGTGTATGACTTAGTTGCATCTGGATGTGCCTCTCTGCCATGTAGAGTTCTTGGGGGGAAAATTTAAGAACAACTGATGGCTGAGGAACTGGGGTCTGATGGCCAGGTGTCCTCAGTGAGGCATCCTTCCCCAACTCGTCCAGAAATGTAGGTTTTAGAACTGATGGAGTAGAGTTATAGGACAGGGAAGAGTCCCTGGCTGGGAGGAGGAGCCACGCCTGGCATCAATGATTTCTCACAGATGGCCACTCCTAGCCATTAATGCAAAAGGAAGTCCCCAGGCTTCCCTCTGGGCTGCTTTGGTGAAGAGGAGACAGCCAAGATGCAATCTAATAGCTTCCTGGTCCCAGGGCCCGCTGGACAGGATTGATTTACACAGGCAAGCCCATGTTCACCAAACTATTGGGTTACACGCAATGCACAAATCAACTTCCTGGAATAACTAATAGAGGAAGTTGAGAAGGAAGGAGCGATCTATCAATTATCAATAGGAAGCTCGAAGAAACTGGGCAAATGAAGTGGCAAAAAAAAAAAAAAAAGAGGGTTGGAGATGAAAAGAAAGCGATGGGGTTTTAAGGCACACATGCCGCTGTGATTCTGCAGATTAAAGGGGTGGGTGGATTTCCCTGCTGCCAGATCAAGTACAGCTGAGGAGGGAAGGGAGCCGGAGAACAGCCAACCTTGCCTGGAGGCGTGCATCATTATAAGCCAAAAGAAAATAGCCTTTCATCTGAGAAGCCGCGGCAGGAGGGGTCTGCTCGGTGTACTTGGCCTAGTATTAAATGACAGAGGGTTGCGGGAAAAGGAAATCCTTCCCATTTCGATTCTGCTTCAGTGTGGCACAACGGCTTCCTTCACACCTCCTTTGCCACGGGAGACAAGGAGACCCGCACACTTAGCCCGTGCCAGAGAGCAAGCCATCATCTGTTCGGCTTCTGTTTGGGTTGGGTTTTATTGTATTGGTATAGGACTTACCACGCCCTGGAACTCGCTCTTGTAAGTCAAGCTGCCCAGGAACTCAGGATCCTTCTGCCCCCATCTCCAGATAGCTCCTCTTTCTTGAACAACGCTGCATGCATAAAGATGTCTCTGTGAAGCACAGACCTACATATGACAGCGGTCTCATAAGAAAAGCTTCTCAGGGATGAGAGCTGCTGTCCTAACACAGTGTGGTTCGGCGCTCACATGTCTGCGGTGTGGCTGCTGTAAGCAAACCCACAGCTTCCAGATGTCTAGTCGTAGAGTACCCATGATTCTGGACTCCATAAAACAGTGAGTGCCTGTGGTTGTATTCGCAATGGCTGCGCCTGTAATAGTCTCAGTGCATTGCTGCCCTGTTGGGGTTTTGACTTCTGCTGTCAAACATTATGCTACTGTAAACAGGGGCAGTTTCTTCCATCTTCCATCTCCAGCATCAGATGATGTCATCAAGCCGCCACATCCAGGACCATTTGATTGGTACAGCCACACTCTGTGCTGGTTCCAGGACAGAATCCTTTTAACGCATTTCTCAGATAGCAGCCAGTTATTAAACGACACGATGGTATTCATTCTCAGTTGCTTTTCACACACCACATGTACTTTCCCTTGAAGGAGCTGCTGAAGACCTACTAAAACTGATAGACATAAGTTACAGAAAATGACGTGATTCAAACGGTACATTCAAGGGCTGCAGAGGTGGCTCGGAGGTTAAGAGCACTGATTATTCTTCAGAGAACCTGGATTCGGTTCCCAGCACCCACATGACAGCTCACAACCATCTATGACATCAGATCCGAGGGTTCTGAATTCTTCCCTCTTCTGTCCTCCTTGGCACTGCACACACATGAAATTTACATATATATATATATATATATATATATATATATATATATATATATATGTGTGTGTGTGTGTGTGTGTGTGTGTGTGTGTATATGTATGTATATGTGTGTATGTGTGTATATGTGTGTGTATATATGTGTATGTATGTATATATGTGTATATACACATATATACATATATATAATATAGACTTATACATATATATCATTTATATTGCATGCATGCACACATGATATGCATATACATATATGTACATATACATATATGTATACACATATATATGCAAAGTACTCATACACATAAAAATAAATTGATTTAAAAACACTTAAAAATCTTATTAAGAAAATCTCAGTCCCAAGTTATAGAGAGACAATCTTAGGACTCAATACATCTTACAAACGTCTACCACTCTTGCAACTGGTTTTGGGTTGCCACTGCTTGTCATCATTGTATAAAGAAACAGTATTGCCCACCTTTTACAAATGAAGTATCTGAGGTACAGAAACAAAGATCCCTACATAGGAAAATGTAGAGTCTAGATTGGCCCATGGGGGAGGGAGAGGGGTATTTGCTGCCTTCTCAAAACTTTCCTGGAGGTTAAATGAGGCAAAGCAGAGTGAGCCCTGCGCTGCGTGTCTTGACATGTAGCCTGAACCTAAAAAAAATCACTCTTGTGCACCCAGTGGTGTGCAAAGACTCTCAGCTTCATCATGAGCGGAATCTGGGGAGGGCGAGCATCTCGAAGGTCATGAAGCCAACTGCAGCAGAACGTATGTGCGCTCCCACTGGAAAATCCCAGAGTCTGAACCCAACTAAGAGATGTTACCATTCTTTCCAGGGCTGAGCACTGACTGGCCTCCTCAAAATGTGACTACCTCTACAAGGCCAACGACGTTCTCAGAGCTGCACAAGACACCACTCAAACACCCGAGGGTCCCTTCGGACCCATTTTAAGCTTTCAACATCTATCCATTGACTCTACCTTCTAGGAGAGATTCACACCACTGTTGAAGGCAGATCTGTGTTTTGCTTCCATGGAGCTTCGAACCCAGAAAGAGTGCCAGGCATTGGTCAAGAGACTGATGAAAGCAATACAAATTATCTACTGTTCCCTGTGCTGCAAAGGATCAGCTCAAGGAAGGAAGAGCCCCAGGAGGCTATTTCATAGCCTGCCCATAGAGTCCCTATCACCTCCGCTCCCTTTCCAACGATCTCTGTATGGCATCTGGATTAGTGTACACAGATTCCACTTATGCCCCTCTCTGGCTCTCAAGCCTTCAGTATCTCCCTAGAAGGAGCAATGTAAGGCTCTTAGTCAAACTTCCCACCCAGATTTCCATCCTCCCACCTGGACCCATTTCCAAAGCAAGAACTAGCATTTCCTTCTCTGCTGACATTGTCTGCACCTGGTTCTCCTGGCAATCTCAGCCTGCTCTCCTCCAGCGCGTTAGCCTTGTAGTTACTGCATCTTCTTCTATGGGCTTTTCTTTTTATCTCCCTTTACTCCCATAGTCCCACCAAAGCCTGAAGTTCATCCCAGTCAGAGAACTCCCAGGCTTCTTCTCTCCCATGCATTGCTTTCCAACTTGAGTATGAATTACTTAAGGTACGGTGGAGCCATAAAGGTTTTTACTTATGACTCTTATGACTCATTCCACACAAATCTACGAGCATGAATGAGACATTTATATCTGCATTGTTGTGTAACAACATTGTTGTCTTATTGTTCTGGCTAGTTCAATAAGCAGGAATTAGATTAAGTTGTTGCTAAAGAGAAGAGTTATGAGTTATGGCCCCCAACAAAGGATAATTTGGTTTTTATGAAAATTATCGGTGTTACTGTGACCCAGGCCACACAGTGGAAAATGAGGATGGGGAGTAAATGAGATGTGGACTTCATGCCTGAAGAAAAAACGGCTAGAGGAGAGGCAAGCATGCACACGTGGAACCGTCGCCAGCATAACAGAACGAGATCATAGTAGCAGCAGCTTGATCTGTGTACCAGAACTACACAGGCTTACTACTGCATTATCTCATCTAACTCTTGGAGAGATCCCAAGAGTAAGGGCTAATACACTTCCTTTGCTTTCCCTGGTGCCGGGTAGGGCATGAATTCAGTGGTATATTCTGTTGGTCCACCAACAAGTAGGCGGGACGAAGGTCCTTGGTTGTTACACTGACAGTGATGTCATCAAGAACCAAGCACTACCTGTCTGTCAGTCTGGCCATCCTTGATATGTGACCCTCATCTGTCACTTTGTCGCTTCACAATGACACGCTGGGCATAGCATATGTCTTTATCTCCAAGAGGTCTCCTTAAGGGCATGTCCCCAATGACCTAACTTCCTCTCATTAAGCCCCGCCTCCTGGGGGTTCCACCCCCTTTTAATGGCATCCCAATTGGGGATAAGGCCTTCAACTCCTCTGGAGCACACTTATCCAAACTGTGGCAGCACCCTTGATCTAAACAGGGAGTAGAAAAAAAAATGGCAGAGAGTGAACACCTGTAGCCAATTAGTGTGCTGTTTTAAGAGTTTCTGGGGTGGCACCTCCAGTACTCTCCGCCTGGGTCCCACTGGAGTGAGCGATGTCATCTGAGCACATTTCAGGCAGGAAACCCAGTTGTTTGGCTGGTATCCTTGCCAGGCCAAACAGAACTGGAGTTTCTTGAGTAAGAAGCAAGAGGAAATGGAAACGGGACAGACAGTAGTCAGTGTCCCCTCCCCTTTGCTTTCAAGCCTGGACTTGAATCACTGTTGTGACAATAAACACTTAATTGGCCAGCAGGGGTGAGACACCAGAAAACTGATACCCGGCATCTGCCACTTTCTGTAGGATAAACACACAACACCATATGCACAGCACACCAACAGCTCCCTTAGCAATAGAACCCAGGCATGACGGCAGAAGCATGAGGTGTAAATTATTCCTGTCTCCCGGTATTTTTTACTGTCTCTTTTCCATGGTTAAATACAACTGCCCACAGTATGCTAACATATACTGGTCTGTAGGTACAAGCAATGCACATACCTAGTTGTGTAGTAAGCTGTAAGTACTCGTATTTGTGTTGGTACAGTGTGAGAAGCACACGACACCAATTTTTTTTTTTTTTTTTTTTTTTTTTTTTTTTTAGTGATGCATCGCTCTGATTCTGTCCTCACCATTAGATGGCACGTGGCCGTGCTCTTACTGGGGAGAGATTCAAGCTCCTGACATGTCTACAAATGGCCCCCAGAATTCTTGAAGACTCGGCCATCAGCTTTCATGAGCTGATTCAACAAGCCTCCCGCAAACATCACTGACTTGAGCCTGCCTCAGTCAGCTCTGACATGAGTATCCTAGAGCATGGAGGAGGGAGCAGGGAGTGTATACCCCAAGGACCATGCAATTCTGGAACCTGGAAATCAATTAAAAAGGACTGTCATGGAGTCTGCAGAAGTTGTCTCCTTACTCAGAGCGACTGAGGATTGTCCCCTCACAGCTCCCATACTGCCAGGCAGGTATAGGGCAGGTCTGCAGTCTTTGGGAGCAAGAAGGCTCAGTAGAGCTGTTTCACAGAGCCTCCTCCCCAGGCTTTGGCCATTGCTGAGCCGTGAGGCATGAAGGGACAAGAAAAGGAAACAGTTAGCTCCCTCTCTCCTACTACTAGGCTGACAGTTCTCAGAACATCTCCCAAGGACAACCCTGCTCAACAAAATGACTAGAATGCTTTGGGATTATCCAAACTGAGATGTTTGCTGTTGCTGACATCTAGAGGGTGGAGTCTGGAGATGCTACCAAGCAGTCCACAGTACCCAGGACCCACGGTGGAGAACTGTCAGCTCTAAACAGCAGTGCCGATTGACAAGCCCTATTCCAAGCACTGAACCAATAAATGCCGACTGTGTGAATTTCGTGAGCCGCAAGCGGAGACCTATGCTCTTGCTTTTGGTGCTGAGGACTGGAATGAAAGGTGCTGTTTATTATTCCACAGCAGGGGAAAGCGCTGTTTATACAGAACATCAAAGGTCGCTGCCTCTGATATCAATTCCACATTGCAGGAGCCTTGGCCAAATCAAATTAGCTTATTTTCCTTGATATTAAGTTTGACAAGCAAAGAGACTGTGAAAACCAGAATTCCAACTGGGTGTGCCCCTATGATTCCGTTAAAAAAATTGAACCTTGAGATTCCAACAGTAGCCTCATTCTTCGTGCAAGGATTATGTTACAGCCGGTATTTATCTTGTCTAGAGAGGTACTTGCTAGATCCTCTGTTCTTTCTAAGATTCAGTTTCTTCGGGATGGGACCGAAGCAGCCAACGTTGGGTAGACCTGTGGTGGATGCCCACAGCGGATGCCCAGGAGAGAAGCCTTCGGCTCCACGCAAAACCTGGTATTAAGATAATTTGGTGTGGTGCAGTGGTGTGTCAGCATCTGTGTCTGCCAAAAGGACAAAAAAAAAAAAAAGGAAGAAAGAAATAGAGAGGGCTGGTCATTCTTAAGGGGACCCAATAACTTTGGAAATCTGGTGACCGCTGTGATCGCGCCTCTGCCGGCCAGTGCACATGCCTGACACACAGAGCTCTGCAGTATACTCCCGGCGTCCCAAGTGTCAGCCAGGAAGCCTCGCACTGGGATTATGAAGCGCTGCCGTAGGCCTGGGTGTGTACTAGGGTGGAGTTAATAGAGCAACCAGGAAGACTTGGGGCAGGGTACTGAGGTTGCACCTAGGAGCCTCCAGCTCAGCTGGAATCTGAATTTCCTCGGTCACAAAATGGGGTGTTGCAAAAAAAGGTGGCCCTGTCCCTCAGAACGGGGTGGCTCTAAAGCAGTGTGGAGAGTAGAGGGGGATGGTCTGTCTGAGGGAAGAAAGGCGGTTTTCACTTTTAAACAGAGCTCATGGGGCATCTACTGCATGCAGACATCAAGCACTGGAAATTTGAAGAAAACCTTCCATTACAGCCACTGTGAGCTTCCAAGTCTGGCGGTCCTATTAATGTCCAGAAGACACTGGTTGGCTTCAGTCCTTCTATACCTCTGGCTCTTTCTGCCCATATCCCTGTGATTGTCCCTTAGCCTTGGGGTGGAGTGTGACATAGATGTACCAGCTGTGGCAGAGCATCTATAGACGCCTGTTCTCTGCATTGCACTTGGGGGTCAGGCATTTTTACATCCAGCTTAGAATACAGAAGCTTCCATGTCTGGTAGTAGGACCTAGAATCTCTGGCAGAGGCTGACTCTCAAATGTAGCCTTCCAGGAATTACTTAACAGCTTTTTTGCCCTGTGGCTTCTGTGATGAAATTGGGACACACAACCTCTGCTGTCCTGATGAAGTCCTCTGTGGTGTGAAATGAACCTTTGAGGGGTGAGGGCAGGGCTGTCCCAGTCCCCTGTTTTGTTCTTAAGAGACAAACAGGGCCTGACATGTGAGGTGCTCACACAACAGCTCTGGAGGGTGAATGGAGTCCCCTACTTAGAAGATCAGACTTAAACAGACTGCAAAGGAAGATTGGGGGGACAGCTAATGAGGTCCCCTTTAAACAGGGCTGTAAGGAGGATGGGGTGGAGTTGAGAAAGAAGGCATCTGGTTGGGATGAAGCCTTGGAGATGGCGTATGAGGAGGCAGGGGCCTGAAGAGGAATGACAGGAGACACCCCATGCAGATGCTGCCTGGCAGATAGATAATCCTCATATCCAAGGGACTCTCAAAGGCAACAGGGAGGAAGTAGGGAAGATCCCAAGAAGGAAGCACAGGTGGCAGTAAAAGATGACCTCTAGATGACCTGGGGCCTGGTAGGTCAAGGCCAAGACTTCCACCTTTGTCCTGAGGGAGATGAATGGTTTCAGCCTCCTTGCTTGAGTCCTGCTGTCTGTTTGTCCATCCAGACAAAAGCAGAACCAAGGAGTATCTCCTGCCCATGTCTTTGGCCTTCCCATGTGCATCTTCCTCCTCTCTTTTCAGACTAACCCTGTGAATTTCCCTTGAAAGCTTACCCCTCTGCCTTCTCAGAATTTCCCTTGAAAGCTTACCCCTCTGCCTTCTCAGTGGCAGGAAGAGATCATCGACATCCCATCTCCACCTCCAACCTCCATTCCTCTTAGCCATGACTAAATCATCCTTACGTCAACAGATTCGGTCTGAAAACATTTGGAAGGTTAACCAAGATACCAGCATGGAAGCCTATAATCTTGGCATTCAGGAGGCTGAGGCAGGAAGATCATGGATTTAAGACCAGCTTGAACTGTATAGAAAGAGGCTATCAGAAGGAGGAGGAGAAGAAGGAGGAGGAGTGGGAGAAGGAGTATAAAAAAGGAGGAGAAGGAGAAGAAGAAAAAGGAGAAGAGAAAGAAGGAGAAGCAGTTAGATGAGACGTCCTGAAACTCTCCTATGAAAACCTTTTCCTTTTACCATTGGTCGAGAGGCATAAAACTCCCATTTTACCCATTTTCTATCAGGACTTGCAGCTCACCCATTGTCATTTCCCTTGAACAGAGGGAAGAGACTAGAACGGATATTTTGCAAGATCGCAAAAATATAGCAGAAGTGAGCCTTACTACTTTGTGGGCACTAGATCAAATCTTATCTCATGTCCAACATTCTCTAGCCCTTTAGCTTCCTGAGGCACTGAGTTCACTCTTCCTCAGCCGTGCTGAATAGGATTTGGGGTATGGGCGCGCTTCATTGATTCAGGAGACTAGGCCAATAGTCCAAAGTTGTTAATTCTACAGAATAGGATCTATAAAAGAGTTGCCAAAAAATAGAGGCATCTGGGAGATTGAAACTGAAATCTGCAGTCATAAAACCTTATGTTCTACCCAAGTCTATGACGGGCCATTAATCCACAACTTCACACCAGAGCACAACCAAATACACAGAGAGCAATCGGAAGCACATGTGACACCGTTCCAAAAGACTTGGGATTCAGTTTGTGTGTTTGGAGAACAGCCTAGAAAATTTGGATGTCTCCCCAAAGGAGGCAAGCTTAGGGGGTCTAAGGAACCAGCAGGGATCTCCTGCGAGCTTTTGCGTGGCTCTCCAGGACACTTCCTCTCTGGGGAAGGCTCTTAGCTGCTGGGCCTCTCCACCCTATGATGGAAGTTGGCCGTGCATCAGAAGGCGTGAGTAATGAAGGCCTGGTTTGCAGGCTCCGGAGAGCAACACTTGGTGTGGCTGGGCTGAATTTGCTGGGAGACAGCCCAGTGGGTGGGTCCTTGTCTGTCGAAGCTCATTTGTCCCTGCCTGGGTCTGTTGCCCATCTCGTTTGAACTTAAGGCAGATGACAAGGGGTGAGTCTCAAGCTGACTTGTGGAAGCTGCCAGCATTGACCCTGGGGCATCTGTACCCAGAATGGCCTCTGTTCAGCCACTCACCTTCAACATCGGGATCCTTTTCCTCAGCAATGGTCCAGAGAAGATAGAGCAGGAATCTTGCTTTAGGGAGGAAGAGCAGAAAGAGTATTTGTTCAACTCTGTTTGTTAAGGCTTCCCTTTTACACGCAATGGTTTTTGTTTTGTTTTGTTTTGTTTAGCTCATCTGTAAACTAAACAGTCACTCAATGCCCATGAACATCTGCTTCATCTTTGGTACAATGAAGAACACTGTAACTGTTTCAGTAAGTTGTCGTAACAATTAAACCCTGAGAACACAAATGGGAAGTGCTTTAGCATAGCCCCACATATTTAGTGAATTCCATCGATGTTGTCTGCAATCACCCAGTTCCAACAGGAGGATGCTGAGGCATTGTTTGCGGCCAAGAAAAGGGAGAAATCAAAATCAGACTGAGTTGCAGCACCGCCTCTGGTGAGTGCTTGCATGGACACACACAAGTAGCACCCTCCACTTTCCAGCAGCAAGGTCAAAGAGTTCAGCCTCTGGCTAGGCACATGTGGTTTCTGCCCACGATGGGGATATTAACTTGCTCAAACCGACTGATGTGCATGTCACACTCTTTATAAGGTGGTGTATGGCATACAGTCGCCACAAACGTCCCGTCGGGAGACTAAATAATGTTGTCTCCGGCTTGCCAATATGTCACCCACATCCAAAGTCCTGACATTAATCTAAACCATTTTGGGGTTGGCATTGGAGGAGAGGAGAAGACAGAAAGAGGGGGGGTCTGTGTTGCTGAGGATAGCCAGGTAGGTACGGAATGTTATCCTTCGTGCAATAGTGTTGTATCACCCTATCAGCTGCTCAGCCACCATACTGACTTAAGCAAAGCCAACTCTGGATCCCTCTTTCTCTGCTGCTCCAGATTATTCAAGTAACTGTTTGCACGTGGGTGGCTCCGTATTCCCAGGGGTGGGACTCTGTGGTGACTTCTGTCATTTCCTATCTGGGCCAAAGAAGCAAGTGCTACTTGAAGAGAGGTGACAGAAGCCTGGCTTCCAGGAGTCACTCTCAACGCTTAGACAGGTTGTCATCCTTTGGAGGAAGTTACTATTTGCCCAAGCCAGCTTCTCCATCACACCACAGTTGGAGTCTGGGAGAACTGCCTGTCTCTTCACAGCCATCATTATGTGAAAAGGACAGGTTGGAATCACAGGAAGGACTCAGATTTGCCCTTGCTCTGAGCCAAGAGAGGAAAGAGTGGGAGGGCGGGCGATCAGGCTCTGGCTGGAGACGTGGAACAATTTTCTCCATCTCAGGTCGAGCCAGTGTGCATCGAGACACCACGATTCCACTTGTGGACTTCCGCCCAGGCAGAACTTGCAGCACGAAAGGGACTCCTGTTTCCAGTTGGAGGATAATCCTTCAGACAAGGGATAAGTAAGTGAGATCGACTGGGGAGAGGGGATTAGAGCAGAGAGTGGGAAATCTCACCACAAAGACTGTTTACAACCTATAAATACTGTTGTTAATTTCAAGCCATCAAAATCATTCAAGAACCTGAGGGCAGCCAATGCCCCAGACCCTGCATGAATCTGTAAGGGATCTCTGAGCAAAGCTGCGAATTTGCTGCTATTCCTGGCCTATAAAAATATGACCTTAATTACAAGTCAAGTCATTCTCATTAGAAGGGGGATGGGAGAGGCTAGAGAGGGCTGGTTGAGAAATGGACACTGGTCATGGGGAGCAGAAATGTGCTTGCAATTTACATCAGGAAGAAAGCGGGTCTGATTTTTATAGAGGATGTGCCGAGAACATATCCGGCTACAGAAAAGACATGAGTGGGAACAGCCGAGGCCTCATTTACTTTGGAGGCAAGACCCAGCATCCTTACGCACAAAGAAGGCTTCCTTTCTCATATGTAAGAGAGTCCGGGGAACCCTTTCTCATAGCTGTCCTGTAGATTTATTTTGGAAAGGAACGTGGCTTCACTCCTCACTCCTATAAAGAAAGCCTGACGATAATGACTTTATCGTCTCATCCATTGGCTTACATGACTGTGTTTCTTATGTGCTTGACTCAAGGTTAATTACAATAAGTCAGATATTATCACAACCATCAGGAAATGGACGTGAAACCAGTTGCAGATGTGCATGGGAATCAGAGTGCGAGCAGATGTTGATGGGAGCCAGGGGCTTTGCTAATAGCTCAAAAAAAAAAAGAGGCTTCTGTTATTTACTTATTTATCTTTACTTTATGGTTCTGGGGGTTGAATCCAGAGCCTTTCCCATGGTAGGCAAATGATCCACTTATGAACAATATCACGAGCCAGCTTTTGCATTTCTGTAATAATGTCCGCCAAACCTTAGGTGTTGTCTCCTAACACAAAGGGAAACTGAGTTGGGTGGTGGTGGCACATGCCTTTAATCCCAGAACTTGGGAGGCAGAGGCAAGCAGATTTCTGAGTTCGAGACCAGCCTGGTCTACAGAGTAAGTTCCAAGACAGCCAGAGCTATACAGAGAAACCCTGTCTCGAAAAAACCAAAAAACAAACAAACAAACAAAACAAAACAAAAAAGGGAAACTGAGGCCAGGAGACACGAAAGGAGTGGTCCAAACTGGCTCACACCCTGTACTAACACTCTCTACTCTTGCCTGCATCACTCAGGGCCAGACACAGCATTCACAGGCATCACACGAGGGTTTCCGGACAGTTCAGTGCCATTCACAGCATGCAGGTCGCTAAAGTCCCCTCCTAATGGAACCAACCAGTGTGTAGATGGGGAACGGAGATGTGCCATGGGCTTCTGTTGCATTTTGATTTCCCTTTTTGTTTACTTGAGACAAGGATTCAATAGGAAGCTCAGGCTAGCCTGTAAGCCATTGACCACCTAGCTGTCTCTTCCTCCTGAGTCTTGTGACTATGGGTTTGTACATGCCCAAGCGGAGCAATTGATTTTAACATCTCCTAAAACGTGATTCACAATAGCAACAAGTGCTCAATGTATCAAGTGTCAAGGTGCCCTAACCTTCACCCAAATAGGCACATCACTGTCCTGAGGACTGATTCCCCTTTGTTCCAATCTACCCTACCTTGGACAAGGAATCTGTTGCTGTCAAAATTCATATGGGAATCTCTCAGCTTAGCTCAAAATTTGAATCCAGTCCCATCAGAGCTAGCAGCAGCATGCAAGAGGCTGCCTTTGCGTTTAGTGAATGGCTCAGAGCAGCAGCCACCCTCCCAGCTCCTCTAAGGTGAGTCAATAGCTCGGAGGAATCCGTTCTCCAGGGTTGTGGTGAGTAGGTGGGTGGGTGGGAGAGGCTTTTCCGAGACTTGACTAGCCACATTCTGGAAATTTTCATGGGCGCTAATTGTCACCTCTGGGGTGACAATTTTAACTTCACTTTCTGATAAGAAGCCCCAAAGCAAAGTGAAAATCCAGGCAGAAGATGATGAGGCAATATCTGTCTGTCCTCTGGGACATAAGTTCGAATGAGGAAGCTCCTTAGGGTTATAACCACTGTATCAGTCAGCTTGACAACACTATAATGAAATACCTGACACAGGCCGCTTACAAACTAAAGAAAGGTTTGTTCTAGCTCAAGGTTCTGAACAATCTATAGATAGTATAAGGATCCTAGTGTTCTGATTCAGGTATTACAAGAGGATTACACAGTGGCATAAGCTAAAATAATTGCATGTAGAGCTGGATAATATTCCTCCAAAAGATCTATGTTCTAATCCAGGAACCCATTTCTCAGGCCATTTTCTGTTACTATAATATAACTCCTGAGACTAGGTCATTTATAAAAAAGAAGTTATTTGGCAAACACTTGGGGAGTTAGAAGCCAAAGACTGAGCAGCAGCAGCTGACAAGGGCCTGGCGCTGGGTTATGCTGTGATGGAAAAGCAGAGGCTGTGACAGGGCTGGGGAGATGGGGGGGGGAGGGGAGGGCGGGGAGAAAATGTGGTATATATGTATAAACAATGGAGTTTGATTTTTCTCTAAAGAAGGAAATCGAGTCATGGTTTGCATGATAATGGGAGCAACTGGGGATTGTCATGTGAAATAAAGTAACCAGATTCAAAAAGATACATGCCCTGAGTGTTCACTCCTGCTGGGTGGGGTCCACATTTGGCAAGATGGAAGATGAGCGGAGGATGGTGTGAGGAGACTCACTGAAGAACACGATGCTGAAAACCTGCTAACGGATGGATGCAGGATGGATACCTTGGGGCCCGGGAAGCACGGGTACGAGGCTCTAGACCGGTGTTCTCCCCAAGAATGCCGAGAGAAAGCGCAGACACCATGACTGCAGCCTTCCAATTTCAGACATAGAGGTCTGACCTTCAGAAAATAAAATGAGCCTCTTTAGCCGCTGAATCTGCAGCAATTTCTAGTATCAAACAGAAGACAGAAACACACACAGTGACTCTGGAGGGTTTTTTTTCTTGCTTCAGAGATTAAGTGAGAAGTGTTCCACTCTGCTCTCAGATCTCAAGACCCAGTCAGAAATCTTAGAAATTAAATTTAAGTTGTCTGTCAAAAAAAAAAAAACCAACACCAAAAAAACAAAAAACAAAAAACAATAAAATCACTCAGGGCGCTAAAACTTATCAGGATACACCCCTTTGGAATTCGTATGGAAACCTTAATTAGGCTAATTCTCTAATTAACTTCAGTGCTGAGATTATAAGACAAACCACCAGGGCTGGTTTAAACTACTTTTGGTCTTTATAAACACTTAACCTAAGGGCACATAGACTAACAATTTACAGTCTGCTTCCTTAGTTTGCTCTGATATTGTTGGCATGTAGAATAATACCATGTTCAGTTCAGTTTACAGCCAACCAAAAGGACGGCCACAGTAGATAGAACTCGCATAGCTTCAGGGGTGAGTGAGGAGTCTATCAGTCATTGTGAATTTGGCTGCTGCCATGTTTAACCAAAATTAGATTTAAAAGGGAGAGGCTACTCACTCAGTCAAAAGGCAGACTTAACTCAGCCAAGGAAACAGTTACAATTCTCTTCTCCAGATGAAACACTTAAAAGCATATACAAAGTTAAAGCCAAAGGATGCTGAGAAGTTTTAGGCTAAAAAAAAAAAAATCAAGTCTTTCAGGAGACTGCTGGTGAGTGACCAGATAGCCTCACTAGAGTTTGACTCCAAGTAGATAAAATAAAAGAAATCAAGCAGAGGAGCTGGGTCCCTTCTGTGAGATCTACCCACAGGGGCCTCAAGACCAACCTTGGGAAGGTGGCTGGGGTCAGGCATGGGGGGAGCAGGGTCTGGGTAGATCTTTCATCTCAGCACTAGGGAGACAGAGGCAGGAAGATCTCTGAGTCTGCAGAGACAGAGACACGGAGAGAGGGGGGTGGCTGGGGCTAGTCCTGCACTGTCAGGGATTTGCCATCCATTCTTTATGAATCAAAGCCTGCTGCATCAACAACAAAAGCATAGAGCAAAACAAAGCCAATTGTGAATACATATGTCTACAGAACCCTGACCAGTGAGTGGTTCTGGTTCTCTGTGAGAGAAAGCCAGCGGCTTCTATGTGCTGAGAAAAGGGTATCTGTGGACCTGCTGGGCATTCAAAACTGCCCTTCCAGGCAGGAAGGAACGATCCCACAGCTCTGTCTGAAGCTAGTGGCTTGGTTCTCTAAGGTTCTGGGGCAGTGAGGTCAAAGTTCACGGTCTTTTAATGGCTTCAGCCTTCCCTTCCATCTTGACAGCCCCTCAACAGGTGCTGCTGTTAGGAAAACATTGTTAGAAAAGCGTTTTACTGGTGGCGTTACAAAGCAGGGATTCTCAGCCACAGCACCCTGCATCTCTCTCCTTACCCGGACTGTCAAGCGGTCTTTCTTCACCGCCCTAGTTTTCAGTCCAACAGAAGCCACCTGACCAGCACACCACACCTTCTAAAACCAACCGAGAAAAGTCAAAGTATCTCAGAAACAACAGAGGGCGCTCTTGTCAGTTAATAGCTGGCTGGGTGTCTCCAGGAGGCAGAAGGAAACAGCAGGTTTTCCTGGTGTCTGGAATTGTGTCTTGTTTGGCTTTTGTTCTTCTGCTTTGAGGGTACAGCAGTTTCCAGAAGAGCATCACTTCTTCCTTCACAAAGCAACTTTTGTTTGGATTGATTACAGTCCCCAAAAGAATCATGGGCAGGGTTAGTTATTAATGAGGACAGTAATAACTGAGCTCCTTAAAAGGCTCCTCTTACAGCCATTCAGAACTCAGAGCAGCAACAGAAATTCGATTTCCCTAAACAATATCTGATGCTAATAAAATTTATTCCTGAGTGACATATGCCCTGGCCAACCAAATAGGTTGTGTCTTCAAGCCACAATAAACCGTAATTACAGAAAGCACTGAGGAGACGGCTTCCTCTTCTGTGAAGATCACTCCTGCGTTCAGTACCTGCTCATATCTGTACTTTTATGTGATGAGAAGGATCATTTGAGAATGGTACAAAGACACACGTTCATTGAAACTCGGAGCTAAAATCAGTCAGGGGTGGGGGGGTTGGGGGGGGTTAGTTTCCTACTACAGACTTTTTTTTCACTCTATGTGAGGCTTTAATAAATCTCATCCACAAAAAAGGATTTAAAATTCCATTTTAAAGGACTTGCACATGAAAACATCACACAGCAGAATGTTCAGGTAGAATAGCCATTCTGAAGCTGTGGGTCTTCAGGATGGATTTTACATGTATATATGTTTTTATACCTTCACTGTGTATATATATTTATGCACTTATCTGCCACCCAAAATTGGAAAATTTGTGACCAAGCACTACAAAAAAAAAAAAAAAAAGCAATTAGCTCCAGGGCCTCCTTTAGGATGCAGGTGTTATCTATCTATCTATCTATCTATCTATCTATCTATCTATCTATCTATCTATCAGTTCTTTATAATAAAGTCTTAATAGATCATTTTAAAAAGACACTTAGATTGTGGGGATTATTCGTCAGATAGAGACAGAATTAAAAGGCTAACATCAGAGTAATTCCCAATATTATTAGATAAAAATACATGAGATTTGTTTTTAAAACATGCCAAGGAGAAGAGATAAGACTTGTACCTGGCGTGATGCTCAAAACATCAAACACCCGGTGAAGGAAGTTGACCCCTGATCCGGAGCTCTGGACCTGGCACAGCGCACATGGCATTTGCACTCCCCAAATAGATCCTTATTGCTATCAGCAAATAATGGCTGCTGAGAAAGGGAGATACGTTCTCTCTGAGGATGAGCCCCTAAACCGTTATCCAATACGAAGGGGTCAGACCTAAAAACATACCCATCCAAACAACAGTGGACAGACCCAGCAAGTTTTCATATGTATGCTTGGGTGTATGCAATAATAATTAGAGAAAAAGAAGCTATGGCCGGGCGGTGGTGATACACGCCTGTAATCCCAGCACTTTGGGAGGCAGAGGCAGGCAGATTTCTGAGTTCGAGGCCAGCCTGGTCTACAGAGTGAGTTCCAGGACAGCCAGGGCTATAAAGAGAAACCCTGTCTCCAAAAAACCAAAAAAGAAGAAGAAGAGAAGAAGAAGAAAAGGAGGAGGAGGAGGAGGAGGAGGAGGAGGAGGAGGAGGAGGAGGAGGAGGAGGAGGAGGAGGAGGAGGAGGAGGAGGAGAAGGAGAAGGAGAAGGAGAAGGAGAAGGAGAAGGAGAAGGAGAAGGAGAAGGAGAAGGAGAAGGAGAAGGAGAAGGAGAAGGAGAAGGAGAAGGAGAAGGAGAAGGAGAAGGAGAAGGAGAAGGAGAAGGAGAAGGAGAAGGAGAAGGAGAAGGAGAAGGAGAAGGAGAAGGAGAAGGAGAAGGAGAAGGAGAAGGAGAAGGAGAAGGAGAAGGAGAAGGAGAAGGAGAAGAAGAAGAAGAAGAAGAAGAAGAAGAAGAAGAAGAAGAAGAAGAAGAAGAAGAAGAAGAAGAAGAAGAAGAAGAAGAAGAAGAAGATATGAATCTGGGGAGGGAGCATGGAAGAGGTTGGAGAGCTGATTTTATTAAATG
The DNA here is from genome assembly GCF_947179515.1 of Apodemus sylvaticus. Taxonomy (NCBI): domain Eukaryota; kingdom Metazoa; phylum Chordata; class Mammalia; order Rodentia; family Muridae; genus Apodemus; species Apodemus sylvaticus. The sequence continues at coordinate 13,894,033 of NC_067485.1, forward strand.
ATAATAAGGTAAGGGGGTAATGGAGGGGGTCTGAGATGCTGTTGAGGCTGAGTATGATCAACCAACACTGTATGAAATCCTCAGAACTTCAATAAAATACTCCTTTTGTAAAAAGAAAACAAACAAAGCAAAATCCTGAGCCCCTCTCACATCCATAAGAAGTCTCTCCAGATCGCACAGGCTTCGTGCTGCTCCTGAGCCTTCAAGAGTTAACCCAACAGTGAACACTGGGTTCAGGGCGGTGGAAATCACCAGCTCACTCAGCAAGAATGAGATTTGTTCCTTCCTGCCCTGTAGAAAAGCATCTCAGCACATCTTTCATGCCTCGTGCTTCTAAATCTGCAAGAAAAGCCATGAACAATGCTAAAATGATACCAATAAAGCAAAGACTCACTGATGAACTGCTATGGGCAGAAGGAAGCCTCTGTCTCCTGCTTCCTACTGTGTGCTTTACCACATAGTAGGCCATTAACATAAATAGCCAAGATTTTTCCACAGGGGCAACCCTAACAAGGACTGTTTCCATCTTAGAAACTTGAGCTTGTGATATTTAGAAGCATCCAGAAAGAGTAAACCTACTGTACATGACTTCTTCTTCTTGTCTCCTTCTCCTTCTCCTTCTCCTTCTTCTTCTTTCCTCCTCCTCCTCCTCCTCCTTCTTAGCATAGAGTAAGTTTCTAGTCTCAGGTTCATGCTGATGGAAAAGAATGTAAAATAAAGGCCCCTGGAACCTCTATATACCTCAGTGACATCCTCATTTACTGACCCAGAAATGATGGCACCAGTCACTTCCCTAGTACTGATATCCAGTGGTGTCAGAATCCTCAGCCAGGGCTGTGCCTTCCCAGTCTGTTTCTACCCTGAATTTCTTTGCTAAAATCTCTGGATGGTCTACCACTCTCATCATATCCTGAAGACTGCACAGAACAAAGATGCACCATTTTTCTTCTTCCTAGCCAAGGGTGATGTCCCCTGACCTTGCTATGGAGTTCTGACCTTATCATTGAGGTTCTTAAAATTATCAGGTCTCCATCCAATGTCAAGGGTCTCCATCCAAATGTCAAGGGTCTCCATCCAAATGTCCTAGTGATCTTCAAAGCCCACCTTTGAATTCAGACCATTACTGGATCAGATCGTTAGCTATGCAGGAGGTGACTAAGATCCACCACTCCCGCTGGACTGTGAAGAATGTCCTATTAACTGCTGGGTGGTTCATCTTGTAGACTCTACCATGGAGAACATGTGGCACAAATGGGAACTTTGTACTATCTGTCAACTATTAAAAGAGTAAAAGGTTTCAACTTGGTGGGTATTTCCTCACTACAAAGCCAAGTTCTTCCATGCTGCCATTTTGGTAACAACTGTACCTTTCTGGCTATGGTGTCAGCTCTCTGTGCCATCCATCCCTGCTGAAGCTACTTAGTTCTTGCTATGATGTCGGTCCCCTGTAGCTGCTTAATGAACAAATGATGACATGTTTATGGAATAACCAGGCCAATATGAAAATTCTAGTGAGAAGTGTGCTTGGTTTCATCATTCATCAGTCAAGAATTACAGATCATTAAAAATCAAACAATCCATAATGAATATTATAGGCAGAATAATGCCTATACAAATTAAATTAACAAATGAAATTTTAATTTAATTTAAATCTATACCCAGAGGAGCTGATTCTCACAAACCATGAGAAATTGGTGAAGTAAAGCTGATATGGTTTAAATACCCTTAGGTTAGCCAAGTCTTTGGTAGAGTGTGCTTTTATAAGATATTAGAGATGGCCAAACGATCCCAACTTTGGCAGCAAAAGTTCCATGTCCTAGGAAGTTCTTTAATTCCTGAAGATGCACCTTGATAATCATTGACCCTACCAAAGGAAATCATGACTGTCCTGCTTACCAGCCTGATCACATGTCATTCTTATCTGTTTTCTTAAGAGTAATCATAGTTGCTAACAGATCTACTCGGTGTGTTCATATGAAGATAACTAAGATACTGTTCAGAAAGTGCTCACTGTGTGGTAAGCACTCAGAACACTTTCATGGTTTGTTTGTTTGTTTGTTTGCTTGTTTGTTTTAAGAAATTTATTTTATTTATGTGAGTATACGCCGTAGCTGTCTTCAGACACACCACAAGAGGACATTGGATCCCATTACAGATGGTCGTGAGCCACCATGTGGGTGCTGGGATTTGAACTCAGGACTCTGGAAGAGTAGTCAGTGCTCTTAACCACTGAGACATCTCTCCAGCCTCACATCATGGTTCTTATTGTTGTCGTTATCTTCTTACTACTGGCAGTAGTAGACTTTCAGGCTGAGACATTTCTCCTTACAGCTGTTCATTCCTATTCTACATTGCACATTTAGGGAAATCGGATTTAGTAAGGGAGTGGCTAGTTCTCAGGTGCATGTGATTAGAGGCAACACATGGCTACTGGACATCTTTGCACACAACTTTCAGAGAGGCAATGTTGTAAGAAGAAAGCCCTGATCACCTTGGGTCTCCATGGTGGGTATGACAGAAGCCCTTGAATATCGCTGGACATGTGTCCTCAAGGTTTGCATACAGTCTGTCCCATTCTAGGCTCCCGATAATTAGCCACCCTTTGAGCAGGGAGTAGCTGGGGCAAGCCTTGGATAGATTCCACCTGGGATGAATAAGAGACAAAGGTTCTCAAAGGGCACTCTCGTTAAAACAAACAAGCAGCCTGCAGGGTGATGTGTCAGGGACTCTCAGATCCTGTTGTGTCATCATTTGGATTGCAAACATAAAGCTGTCTTTTCATCTGGAGATGTGACTTAATTAAGCCCTTACATTTTTGCCATAGCTTTGTCATTGCTGCTTTGATTCCTAAGGCAGAAGAAGGTGGGCTCTAGGCTCAAACCCATTACAGAAGTGGAGGGAAAAGCTATGGGGTCAGGTGGGAATGGGCCAGCAGGAACCGTACCAAGAGTGTGTTTTAAAATCCCCACTTGGGTCCTGGTGGCCTTTTTGCTTCTGGTTCTTGCCATGGACAGACTCCCCCTGTCTCCAGGCCCTCTAACCAGTCTGCGTCTTCTGTCCACAGAGACACCACCAAGTCCCCCTGAAAGGTCTTCATCCCACAGCTTCAGATCTCAAAGGGTCTTCTCCACTGCTGATGTATGGGCAGGACTGTGCGGTTTCATCACCGATTTCCAAATAAGGATGCAAAGCTAAATCAGAGTTCAGAGAGGAAATCAGAGTGACCTCTAAAGTAATGATAGGGCTAAGTCCACACAAAAGAAAAAATGCTTGGTGACCCAGCCTGACCATAAAAGCCTTCGCAACTTGTCTGAAAACCACCAGAGTATTCAGAGGCTGTAACGTCTAGAAGCATGGCCCCCTTTCTCATGGCAATCTACCCTGTCTCTGAAGGGAAATTCAGAACCAACTTGAGTTTCAGTTGTGAGCAAGGAGACCTTTGAAGAGAAGGTATACCTAAAATTGCTGACCTTGTGAACCCTAATTCTGGGGTATCTTCAAGGAAGTTAGGATGCATGGGGAAAGGGAAGAGGCATTTTTAAAACTGGCAAATGGGAGACGGTGGGATTTTCTGTCCCATGGTTTGTTTAAATGAGTGACCCATGGTCTTCCAAGTAGGAGGCATTGCAAATGGTGAGAGAACTCCTGAACGGTGCAGTGGCTGGAGAGAGCTCAAGCCTGGATATCAGTTCACTGATTTAAAGGAAAACCAGAAAAATAAACCTAAAGACAGCTCACATTGGCATACTGAGACTCTTGTAATAGGTCTGCAAACCGTGGGACGTGTGAGGGAGCTCATCTTTTGGGGGAGTTGCTTTTTTCTGCATCCCCCCTAACAGAGTATGAGTTCTCCGCAGTAAAGGGCAGGTATCACTAGGATCTCCTTGAACCTGAATCTACCCAATTCTTCAAATCATGTAGGCAAGTATCTCCCCGACTCCCCTCCCTAACTGTGTGGTGAAGATTCCTCAGTTTCCTCTCTCCTGCTGCCTCAAACCTCAGGCGCCAACAGAATCCTGAAAGCTCTGATACATAGTCCCTACCATGGCCTGGCAGGATGTCTTTCCCAGAAGCCATGTCTCTAGGTACGCTGTCCCTGTGGCTTTTCGAAATTAAATAAAATAACATCGGTTTAATTCTGCAACGAACCCAGCCCCCCTCCTTCCTTTCCCGATGAGACTTGTGTGCCTGCATTTAATTAATTGGGCTTGTAGCTGATGGATCCTCTGATTTTCACAAACAATTAAGCATAATTACTCGGGAACACCCATACAGGCTCATAACCTATTATGCTTGGCAAATTTAGCCAAACAGAATTAGGGTTGCTGCTTCCAGATCTGGCTCTGCTGTCTACCAGACTTGCTCTGGGCAGCAAGAGCTGATGTGTACATTCAACCAAAGCACAGTTGGACTTTTACCTTGTCATCTCTCCAAGGGCTTGATGCTCTTGCTTTGAGAAGTAAAACCTTCTGGACTCCTTTGATCTGCATTCATGTCAGTGTCATGACTTTGAGACATCACTGATTTCCAACACCCTTCTGGCATGCCCCTGTGCGTTAAGTACTTCTTGGGGTGCTCTGCCTGCAATGTCTTGTTCTAGGTGGATCACTTGTGTGCCCTCTATTTGTTGGGGTTTTCATCGTTGTGTTTGTTTTTCTCCTTAAGAAACGCTTCCGGCTCCCTAGTCTTTTGGTTTTGGCCCTTTTGTTTTGTTTTGTTTTGTTTTGTGACAAAGTCTCATTACACATCCCCAGTGGGCCTCAAATTTGCTATGTAGACAGACCATGCTGGCCTCAAACTCAGAGATCCACCTGCCTCTGCATCCAGAGGACTGAGCTCAAAGGCCACAGCACTGCAACCACACCTGGCTCCACTGTCTTTTGAAAGTTTCCAGACACTGAGGAAGCATGTCTTTTTTCGCTTTACAGTTTTTAATGTCAGATTCCATGAACTCCATTTGTCTTCCCAGAGATCTGATCCTCTGAAGCTTGCTTAGATCAAGGTTTTGAAAGGGACAGTGGGATCATCCCCGAGGCTGACACCTTATCAGATCTGAGCCGCTGAGGCTGGTGCCCACCTGCATGTGTGTTAACTGGGCTGAGGTTTACGGAGAGGCTGAGACCTGAGGCGAAGGAGCCTGTATCTAGATCTCTAGGTGGCTCCTGTTATGGGATGCAGGCGGTGTGCAGAGGTCTCTTTGTAAAGCTGCAGCAGATAGAGGCTAAAGGTAGAAGTTTATAGGAAACAAATGACTGAAAGCAAGGCTCCGTCGATGCTTGGCTTCACGTCTTCTTCATCATCTTAGGCAAAGGAAGACAAAAGCCTCCATTAACAGAGGTCTAGTTCACATCAGACAGGGCACATTAGAACAAAGGAGGAGGACCACACCTCCCTTGAAGTGGTGTGAAGAGACACGGCTCATACTTTACCCAGGGACTAGGCAACATTTACTACAAAATACCTTTGCATCTAAGGCTAGACTCTGAAAGGGACATGTCTTATATCTGCTTTTCTTTTCCCTTCTGTTATTCTGTAGGATGGAGCCACACATGGGGAAACGGTTGTGGAGAGAAGAAAAAGCCTTGCCCATTACTACTCCATGGCTCCTAGGCAATAATAGGAAGCCAGGTGCTTGGCACTGCAGTTGACCTCTGACCTCTCAAGCCCACTGACAGACACGTTTGTGACAATCAGAAGAAACAGTTGGACTTGTATGGTCTAAAAATACTCTACAGATTAAGAAAAAGAATCTCACTTTATGCAATTATAAAACATGTAAGTACAGTTCATTTAACCAATTACTACATAAAATATATAAAAACCTATTGTTATGCCATTTACCGGAACACACATACAATTACAGACGCTCCTTATCCTTGCCCACAGTGGAAGGAAATGTAAACAACCTTGAAGATACATTGTTACATCATAGCCACATGCAGCTGACCTTGGGCCTGGCTTTCCTAAGACCCTTCCCGTGAGTCATCTTTGCTGACCATAGGCTGAGCATAGACTAGCAATTCCCCTTAAGTCCTGTCCAAATTGCAGAGACAGGAGTAAAATAAGCAACTGTGGTTGCATTAAGCCACACCACTTTGAATTTAGCTCCCTCACCTGTAAAGCAGCTCCCCCTCCCCATCTCACCCCTGCCACCCCTTCCCTCTTCCCCCCTTCCCACACTCTTCACTCCTTTCCCCTACTCTGCCTCCCCATGTTTTACAAAATCCTTTAAGGTCTATTCCTTTATTATTATTTTTTATTGGATATTTTCTTTATTTACATTTCAAATGTTATCCCCTTTCCTCATTTCTCCTCCCAAATCCCCCATGCCATCCCCCCCGCACCCCCCCATCCCTCTGCTCACCAACCCACCCACTCCCGCTTCCCTGTCCTGGCATTCCCTAACTGGGGCATCGAGCCTTCTCAGGACCAAGGGCCTCTCCTCTCACTGATGTCCGACCAGGTCATTCTCTGCTACATATGCAGCTGGAGACATGAGTCCCTCCATGTGTACTCTTTGGTTAGTGGTTTAGTCCCTGGGAGCTCTGGGGGTGACTGCTTGGTTCATATTGTTGTTCCTCCTATGGGGCTGCAAACCCCTTCAGTTACTTGGGTCCTTTCTCTAGCTCCTCCATTGGGGACCCTGTGCTCAGTCCAGTGGTTGGCTGAGAGCATCCCCCCTCTGTACTTGTCAAGCACTGGCAGATCCTCTCAGAAGACAGCTATATCAGGCTCCTGTCAGAAAGCACTTGTTGGCATCCACAATAGTGTCTGAGTTTTGTAACTTTATATGGGATGGATGCCCAGGTGGGGCAATCTCTGGATGTCTTTCCTTCAGTCTCTGCTCCACACTTTGTATCTCCTCCCATGGGTATTTTGTTCCCCCTTCTAAGAAGGACCGAAGTATCCACACGTTGGTCTTCCTTCTTGAGCTTCTTGTGGTCTGTGAATTATATCTTGGGTATTCCGAGCTTCTGGGCTAATATCCACTTATCAGTGAGTGCATACCATATGTGTTCTTTTGTGATTGGGTTACCTCACTCAGGATGATATTCTCTAGTTCCATCCATTTGTCTAAGAATTTCATGAATTCACTGTTTTTCATAGCTGAGTAGTACTCCACTGTGCTACTCCTTGAGACAACCTTGCAAATCTGAGATTGGCCCTTGCCATTCTATCCCCTTCCTTTTGTGACTCTCCCCATCGCCTCGCATATTTATATCATTTACTGTCCTCTTAGACTTATTAGAATGTCACTATTCTAGTGCTTCCTGCTGCTCTAGCAAAACAGGCATTTTGGCCTGGCTGGCTGGGCCTTGCTGTCCAGGGTTTAAGCTCAGTATTTCCAGGCACTCAGGTAGGAAGTATTGAGAACATCCGGAAGTTATCTGATTGCTGTGACATTTAACTTGGTCTGGAATCTAATCACAGTTTGCTGTTCGACACCCACCATCTTGTTTCTAGCCTGAAAACTCTCCTCTGTGCCTTGCATCTTTCTTGCGAAGAGGCTCCCAGGCATTCTGGAAATGCAGAGCACTGGATCCCACCACAGGAACAAATCAGAACTTTACAAGAAGCAGGGATCTTGCACCTTCACACTGGGGAGCGCAAGGCTGGGTCATTTGCTTGTTGCTGGGGGGTCTCTTGTGAACAGCACCCCAAAACATCAATCTTGTTACCTTCTCTCTTTACGTCCAACTCATTTTAAAGGCCACTTCCGGTGTTCCTTTCATCTTCATAAGCATTTGCCCCCTTCTCCCATTGCTCTGAAGCAAAGCCTCACTCTTTCACACCTGTCCTCTTTCCTGGAGGCTGCCTGTCAACAGTTCCCCCAGACTCTTTATTAAACCATAAGCTTCCGGAGGGCGGAGCTGCCTCTTAATTATACCCAGATCCTACTGCTCAAGCTGGCCTGTACACAGTAAAATCTGTCCTTGGAGTGAATGAATTATTTCATCTCTTTGGCTTGTATTTACCAGAGGAATCTAAAGATGTCTAGCATGGACATCTCGAATGTCATTTCTAATCACTTTCTAGCAGGGGGACCTCCCTCAAGCAAGGATCTGCTGCTTTTGATATTTGATATAACTAGAATCAATTTATTGATTTTTTTTTAGTAGAAAATGTTCTAGAACATTGTGAGAGTCTTCTTGGTTTCCTAAGACCTTGAAGCACACCACAAACCAGTCATCCCTTCGATTCTCACAATATTTTAATCAATGCGTTTATACCTATAAAATCTTCCGGATACATTGTTCCGTTCATTATTACATAAAGGCCATCTGTCCCTTCTGACACATTTTGGGTTGAAGTCTGCTTAATCAGTCACAAGTCCGTCCATTAGCTTTTACTCTCTATCCTCATGGTAGACTGACTCGCAGCTCCTCACTCTCAGACTGCGGGTGTCTTTGCCAGTGCGGTGTCTCTTAGAGACAACACACAGTTGAGTCTTGAGTGGTTTTTTCAGTTTGTCATGAGAGAGACAGAAAGAGAGAACTTGTGGCACAGTGCCTGCGTGGAAGTCATAGGACAACTTACTGTACCCATTCTCTTTCCTCCTTTGTGTATATCCCGGGGATGGAACTCAGGTCTCCAGGCTTTCGTGGCAATCAACTTGGCACACTAAGCCATCTTATTGGCCCTGGATGCTTAATCCAGTTAGCTGGTCTGTGCCTTTTTATTACTGACTTGATGCTATTTTAAAATAAGGCTGTTATTAAGAGGAGTTTGCCTCTCTGTATGATTTTGTTCATTGTTTTTCTAGATGGTCAGATTACTGTTCTTCTCATCTTCTATTGATTTTAGAAGTTTACTGATTTACTGTGTTGGGCATAATGGATCTCTTACTAGTTCTTCTTTGGTCATCTATTCCTCTCATAAAATGTATCTGTCTGAGTTTAGGATTACTCTTTGCTCTCATGAAACAATATGACCAACCAAAAGCATCATAGGAAGGAAAGGGTTTATTTCACTCACAGTCACATATGAAAAACAGGTCATCATTAAAAGCAGTGAGGGCAGGAACTCAAGCAGGGCAGGAACCGGGAGGCAGGAGCTGATGCAGAGGCCATGTGGGTGGTGGTGGAGGAGAGGATGCTGCTTACTGGCTTGTTCCTCATGGCTTGCTCAGCCTGCTTCTTCTACAACCCAGAACCACCAGCCAAGGATTAACTCTCTCATGTCAGTCATTAACTTTAAAGATGCCCTAAAGACGTGTCTGTAGCCTGGTCTTATGGGGGGAAGGGGTTAATTGAGGTCCCCTTCTCTCAGATGACTTTAGCTTATGTCAGGTTGACATAAAACTATCTAGCAAAATTGACCCTTTATTGGCTTGACACACAAACAGGCACCGATGTAAGGTGAAAACCGTTCCTTTCTTGTTTATTCCCAAGGTCACATATTAATACAAACATCAAATATAAAACAGTATTGTGGGCATAAATTTTGCTCAACCTACTTTAATAAGGGTTCAACCACCCCGATAGCCCACCACCCACTAGAGGTAGTGGAAAGGTTACTAGAACATGGGAAATTGGACCTGTTCAAAAATAGTTCTTTGTGGCAATTCCAATCTTCATTGTTCTCAGTCTAATACACTAGCAAAACATGAACCAGCAGTTGCAGTCTAGTTCACTTGGCAGACACCACACATGAATTAGCAAGGGCAGTTAGATCCAGAAGAATCCTAGAGGCTCACCAACTGGCACAGTTCCTAAGAAGCAGTGAGAAGCCACAGAAACCTCATGAGAAGTTCTTGGGTGAGTTTCTCTCTATGAAGTCAGCACAAGAGAAGCTCAGTAAAGCAATGTACGGCACACCAATACATGCATGTCATCAGCAAAGAATCCTTTCACGTGTCTGCTTTAGAAAAAACATCCTTTCACCTGTGTGCCACTGCAAAACATCGTTTGACATTAACTGACTTTCCAAAGAACTAGAAGTTTCCATTTCACAGTATTCTTGGGGTTTTGTCCACTCTTTTATGTCTTTGTTCATCTCTTGGGATGTCCATGGCTTTCATTTGTCCTTTTGAAGTTTCTGCATGCTTGTTTTATTTTATGTCAACTGGTGAGTTATGCTCACTTAGGTTTGTCTTAGCCTCTACTATTTAAGTCAGAAGCTGACTTCAGTGACAGAGACAATGATTTGATAGCAATCTCTGTGCTATCATGCAGTAAAAGACATCCGTGTGCTTCCCTTGTGGACTCTATGAGATGTAGACAGAGGCACGAAGGTATTGCTGGTTAAAATGTAATTCATGGTCTTTCAGGATTCCAGGTATTGATAATTAAAAATGAAGAAGAGAGGGAAACAGGAAAAAGGAAATGAAGGAGTAAGGTACGAACAGAAAATGTCTTAGTTAGGATTACTATTACTGTGATGAAACTCCATAACAGAAAGCAATGTGGGAAGGAAAGGATTTGTTTGGGTTACATATCCCAAGTCACATTCTACTCAGGGAAGCCAAGTCAGGAACTCAAACAGGCAGGAACCTGGAGGCAGGAACTGATAAAGAAGCCATGGAGGGGGGCTGCTTACTGGCTTGCTCCTCATGGCTTGCTCAGCGTACTTTCTTCTACAACCCAGAACCAACAGCCCAAAGAAGGCATCACCCACGAGGGACTCAGACTTCCCATGTCAATCATTAATTAAGACTATGCCCTGCAGGCTTGTCTACAGCCCAGTCTTCCAGAGACAATTTCTCAGTTGACTCAGATGATTCTAGCTTGGGTCTCTTTACATAAAATCAGCCAGCACAGTGGGGAAAGTATACGGTTGAAAGGTGTAAAAATTAACACAGAAAATATTATAGGAGTGGTACAGAAAAAAAGAAATGATGGCCCTAAAAAATAAATCCAGGCATTAAACATTACACACGCTAAAAACAAAACCACTAAATAATGAAGATCCAGAAATGTAGGTTCTAAAAAAGAAATAAAATAGAAACTATTTCAGTCAGCACTTTTCCTCTGTTGGCATGAATGTGGCTCTCCACCCCTCTTCTGTCCTCTCTACCTAGTTTTGCAGAGGAAAGAGGGTGCTAAGTCCTTATAATTAAAACAGGTTGAATCAGTGTGTTCTCTTGGCTGGAAGGAACTTCTGTATTGAACTCTGCTTTCCTTAGGAAAAGCCCCACATTCTACCTGTCCCCTAACCACAACTTACAGCCTTCACTCTGGTGTGCTGGGCATTGCCCTATCCATGCAGTTTCAGTGCCCAAGACTCCAGTGAGTGCAGAGTGGGGGATTAAGGGCATGTCCAGCTTATATGGAGTTCTCTTCCTGCCTGGGTTTTGTTTGTGTGTACCCACCACCACCACCAATACCCCCCAGTTCTTGCCTGGAGTAATTGTAGATCTATCCACAAGGCTGTGAAGGTTCGGTAGAGTGTTTGTCTTCCTGTGTTGGTATGGCTTTATGTACGCTCTAGGCTGGCTGATCCTGGATGATGGTGGAGGTTTTCAACTTTGGGCTCCCACATGCTAAAGAGACGTAGGAAAAGCAGGCACCTCAATTTGTTGTAGATTTCATGGAGAAAGAACTCCGTCATATACACATACACATACATATACATTATATATACATTATATATGCATTACACATACACATACACATTACATATGCATTACATATACATATACATTACACATACATTATACATATACAATCTACATACATATAGATGCATACATATACATACATGCATATATATGACACATATATAATGTCAGTTACAGATTCTTTCTTATACTCTGGGGTGTTTTATGTGTGTGGGGGGTGCTCCTTAGCAGTTTAAAAAAAAATACACCACTACTACCAGGCTGGCTTCAAACTCACAGAGATCCACCTGTCTCTGCCTCCAGGGTGCAGGGATTAAAGGTGTGCACAGCTTGGCTAAGTTTTTTTTTTTTTTTTTCAAAAGTACATTCAGTTGGGCAATGCTGCCTCCTTCTCTGTTTTGAAAGTGTTTGTGGAATGCTGGTGTTGTTTATAGAATTTACCAGAAAAATTTACACATGGTGTTTTCTTCTTAAGCTTCTAAAAACACAGCCAATGTCCTTAACCGACACAGAGATGATTTAGATACTATTTCTCGTGCTAATCTTGGCAAGCTTTATTTCCACATTTGCCCCCTTGTTTCCCTCTGTCCAATCTTTTCACGCTGAGTTACAGTGACCCTTCTGATGTCACTAGGATCAGCAGTGATCTGCTGTCTTGTTTCTAATCTTAGGAGTAATTTTTTTCTTTTTATTTTAAATCAATCTACTCAGAAGCTTGTCAGTCTTTTCCGGTTATTTGTGGAGAACCAGATACAGGTGTTCCTGGATTTCCCTTCTGTTTCCGTGTCATTGGCCTCTGGCCTCACTCCTGTGTTCTTCCTTGTGTTTGTTCTTAGCTCTCTCTCTCTCTCTCTCTCTCTCTCTCTCTCTCTCTCTCTCTCTCTCTCTCTCTCTCTCTTCCTACTTCATAAACAAGAAATGTCGGTCACTGACCTCGGATACAAAAGAAACATCTTAAAGCTACAATTGCCCCTCAAGCACTATTTAAGCCGCGCGGCATGCCACATGCTTTGCCTCTCAGATCATAACATTTTCCCAGTCTCTCCTATTATTTTTCTTGGGTCCGGGAGATGTGCTGTTTTAGTTTCTAGGTATCCATGACGGCTTACCACTAAGTTCTCATTTAATTCCACCCCGGCCAGAAAATAGTGTGCATGATTCAGATCCTTAAATTTACCGAGGTGAGTGTTACAGCTCAAGATATCATCTGTACCACGGATAATTGGCTGAGTGATTTTAGGCGAGCTCCTTAATCTCTTTGGTCTCAATTTACTCACTTATAAAAGAGGGAGATAGAGATGGAGCCTATCATAGATGGCTGCTACAAAGGTCAGAATAGGCAGCGTATGCCAAGTCCCAGGCAGGATGACCGGCATAGAGGTTTAACGTGTGTTCGATTTCAGAATCAGCACAATTATTCTTATCTAAAAAAAATAAAAGCCCAGTTAGAGTCAAGAATTGGGTTCATCCTGGGCTTTTCTAGGGCACCCCAAAGGCTCCCCACAAAACAGCTGAGGTTTCTCTCCTAAGTCCTGTGTCTTCCCACCACGCTTCGGACAAATCCAGAATCCCTTTCCAGGACCCCTGGGGACCTCCCCCATCCTCCTGGTCACCCGCTACTCTGTTTAAATCACAGATCCACAGCCATGGTGATTTCCTACCCAACATTTAAGCATGGAGAACAGAGATTTTCCCACAATGGAACTTGGTGTACCCTGCTCTCCCTGCCTGGGACGCCCCCTCCCCACAGTTCCTCCCCCTCCCACTTGAACGCTGGGTCCACCAGACCTCTCCTGATTCCATGGTCTCATTTCAGCTCATCTACTACTCCTTCTTAACCCTACTCGGATCTTCCCTTCAAATCATTTGGCCCAGTGTGCATCTAGACAAGAACCCTCACCACATATAAGATCCCTGGCCAGACGAGAAACAACAAGAGGGCAGGGTTCAGCTGATTGTCGTTTTGCTGTCTACTGGAAGGGCAGCAATCAGGTCCAATAAGCATACACCTAATGAGATATTTCGTGGAAGAGCAGATACTTGATGCAAGGGAAATAGTTGATCTTCTAGTTTTCCTTTTCTAGTCTCTAAAATGGACACCACCATCCCTTCCTTCCAGCGTTAAGGAAAAAAGTTTGCAAGTGTTTGGCCAAAATTATGTAAGAAGGCAGAAGCCATAAACAGTAAGCACAATATGTATTCATTTCTAGTCACCTTATTACAAGAAAGATTAAAAAACTAGAAGCAACTCCACAGAGCTAAATAATTTCAGTTTTCCCTAGTGCCCATTGGGGGCAGAATGGTGAAGGTTCTTTAGAAAATGCCGGCCATCACAATAGAAAAGTTGTATTAAAAGAACAGATGCTGAAGTCATGTGTCCCTGGATACTGATTCCAGAAACGTTGGTGTAGGGGTGGGGAGGGTGAGGAGCAGCTGCCCTCGGGAACAGGGTATTTTACTACCGTCTATGTCTTGGGTTTGATATTGGACATGGGATGCCCTTGTCATTCTAACTTTATTTTAAGTATTCTCCCTGGGTACCCAAGGCTTCTGTAAACAAGCCATTTATTCATATTTAAAAGCAGGGGTGGGATGCTGGTGGGCTGGATTCTTTTTTTTTATTCGATACATTTTTTATTTACATTTCAAATGATTTCCCCTTTTCTAGTCCCCCACTCCCCGAAAGTCCCGTAAGCCCCCTTCTCTCCCCCTGTCCTCCCACCCACCCCTTCCCACTTCCCCGTTCTGGTTTTGCCGAATACTGCTTCACTGAGTCTTTCCAGAACAAGGGGCCACTCCTCCTTTCTTCTTGTACCTCATTTGATGTGTGGATTATGTTTTGGGTATTCCAGTTTTCTAGGTTAATAACCACTTATTAGTGAGTGCATACCATGATTCACTTTTGAGTCTGGGTTACCTCACTTAGTATGATGTTCTCTAGCTCCATCCATTTGCCTAAGAATTTCATGAATTCATTGTTTCTAATGGCTGAATAGTACTCCATTGTGTAGATATACCACATTTTTTGCATCCACTCTTCTGTTGAGGGATACCTGGGTTCTTTCCAGCATCTGGCAATTATAAATAGGGCTGCTATGAACATAGTAGAGCATGTATCCTTATTACATGGTGGGGAATCCCCTGGGTATATGGTGGGCTGGATTCTTGCAGGTTCCTCCTCTTAATCTAGTTGTTTAGTGCTAGGTCCCCAGATCCAGCTGACACAGGAGCAGGCCACCATGCTTCTCAGCAGACAGTTTCCCCATGCAGGTTATTAGACCCCTGGTTCTGCTCCATGGCTTGTGTCTGCTCTGTCGAGACAAGACAAACAACACCAGCTCTTTCTGAAAAACAGAAACAGCAGCGGAAACCGTGAGGAGCAGGTCACAGGTTGCAGCTCGGCAAGTGATTTGTTACTTGATGATCCTAAGGCCCACCAGTTAGATTTTCCATGTGGCTCCAGCTATCGGTGTGGGCATCAGGCCTCAGAATTAGCTGTCGGCACACAGAACACTTCATTTTGGGGTACTGCTTGGCACCGCCCAAAGGGACGGAGATCTATCAGCTTTTGCCTGCCTGCCCTGCACTCAACAGTTCCTCCCAGGCAAGTCAGGGCCCTCTGTCCTCAGATGTTGAGCAGCACCTATAGAGGCGTAGAACAAGGCAGCCTTGGTAAGAGAGACCACCTAGAGGCCTTGAGGTCATGCCCAGACTATACCAAGAAGGAATCAGGCTGAGAGGCATATGGCTCTGATTCTGCCACCAGGTACCTATGGCCAGGCCCCGGGATCACGGCCTCTCCTCACACAGAACAAGGCCAGATGGCCCTTCCCTGTTTCAAAGCTGCTCCCACTTTGATCTTCCTTCTCCCTTAGTCGCTGTTCATACTCATGAGGCACCTTGGTAAAGCTATTCCAGGGCAATTGTATGCCTTTGATGTCCCTGGAACCCCCTGCCAAGAGCTGTTCTGGTGTAAGGCCGCTGGGCGGGGAAGCTGGTGCCACAGCCTCATGGTGCCAGAGCCGAAACATCAAGACATCAAAGGAGAAGGTGGCAGTGGGAGAGGAGCAGGCTCCTGCGAGGCTCTGGGACCTCCTCCTGGGAAGTCTTCTGCCAGTCCTCAGGCTGGGTCTGGGCAAGTGGCACAAACAGCCTGGAGAGCTTCAGCTGGAAGAAGCCATGTAGGCAGTTTGGTCTGAGTCTCTGCAGCTTGAAGTGGACAGACATGGACACTCATGACTGTCGAGCAAAAATGGACTCCAAGATAGCCTTGGAGATGTTTTCTTCATAGGACAACTTAGAAGGTGGTGTTAGTCACAGCATGATCAGTTGTCAGCCCGTGGGCCACTCAGGCCTGTAGATGTTTTGAAGTTATAAATAGGGCTGAAAGGTGTAGCATAGTGGTAGAGAAAGTAACCAAAAAACTCTGGGCCAAGGATTTAATCTCTAACACCATACACACACACACACACACACACACACACACACACACAAGGAAATGACACCAGTTGTAAATTATCTCTTAAGAGTTAGGAAAGTAGGATGTTAATTTTTATGTTGTGGATTTCTTTTTAAAACTTAAAAAGAAACTTCGAGATGCTGGGGCTGCTGTCCACCACTGGAGCTACACACAAGAGCCGGGCAACAGCTCCCACCTCTGTAAGAACTTCCGTTGTTTCTTGACCTCTGCCAGCCCCATCCCATATCACCGCTCTCATCTGACCTTGTGAGTGTGGGGTCCCTAACTTGGGTATTGTTCTGCCCGTCATGAACTGCTTTCATTTTATCGTCAAGAGATGAGGCACCTTAGCCCCAACCACACCACACAACCCCCCTCCCCCAGGAAGACACAAGCAGAGGTTTCTCCAAATGTTTCTCATGCCACCCTCCGAATTCCATGATGCAAGTCGGGATACAGAAAGGCCAGGGAGCCTCATCTACCAAATCTGGTTCTTCCAGGCATAGAATCTAGACATCTGAACTTCTAGTACAATCTCTGGGAGACATCGTACCCACACTGAATCTTTAGGTGTACTAATGGAGGGTGCAGTCCATGGTGGCCATGTCACAAAGCAGCTACTGCATTCCTGATGCCATTGCACTCTCTGCTGATGGAAGGCCAGGAATCAGTGTTTACCAAGCCACGCCCATTGTCCAGGTACCACACAGAGCTCCTTCTACTCATCATTCCACGTTGTCCTTCCAGCCCTTGAGTTCGGCTCACTAACCCTGACACTGGTTGACATCTGCAAGCAAGGGATTGGTTCCGGGACCTCTATAAATAACTCTCATTTTAAAATTAGCACATCCTTCAGACAAAACCCATTGCATGCTCCTGTGAAGTTCAACTCATGTCTGGGAGACTTTCCATAACTAGTGCAATGTGGGTGACTTGGGAAGAGCTGTTAGAATCTACTGTTTAGGCAGTGATGGAGGAAAAAAATATCTCTATTCAGGATAAATATTATTGCTTTCTCAGTAATTTTGGTCCATCAGCGGTGACCCATGGATGTGGAGTATGAAGGTACAGGAGGAGACACGGGGTTGGGGGAGGATGCTCTGTGTGTTAGATCACACCTCTAGGAGTGGCAGGGCTAGAATTCAAACCTAGGACTAGCTCAGAGTTACCACATAAGAACACAGTTGCCAATATGTCTCTTTCCGGCTAATGTCAAGGAGCACTTGGATAGAAGTGTGCGGGGGAGGGGTGTCTTAACATTTTCTTTTGCTCCCAAATAACTGCATGGGGTCTCTACACCCACTTAGCTCATATAGCTGCCAAATAAACGACATGGCAGCGTGGTATTTTTATTAACACACTGTTGGCACTATGCTGGGCAGGTTCTGAGTGAGGTTCTAACCCTCCAAGGCAGTTAGCACCCAGATAAACACCCCGTGACTTGCTGTCTCAGTCTCACCTTAGTTCACTCTGCTCTGTGTGTGTCCTTGAAGCTGCTCTCTCATCATGAAGTCAAGGGGAATCCTCCTGGGGTCTCCACATGGCCTCTCCACACGCGTCTTCTCTCTCTGCTCCTCTCTCTACCTGGGACCCTTTCACTAAGATCTGATGTCCCATGTCTACTGTCTTCTCCTGCTTAGTCAGGGTCCAAGTCTGTTCTTTATTAACCAATCAGAGATGATGGAAAACATTTTTTACAAAACACTGGGACCGGAGATGCTTGACCATGCTGCATCCAGATGTTTGGGCACAAAAATCAGCATCTGAATATATGCTACACAAGACCCCCCCCCAAAACCCTGGTTGAAAGCAAGTCAGGGAGGAAGTCATGTCTCCCCTATCGTACATCTGTACAACGAGATGTCAGAAGTGGAGAGGCTGCAGCAGGTGGACATCTGGACTGGCCTCCACCAATCTACTTCCTATTGCATGCCAGGGACATGTGACCCTGGAGACTGCTGATCACGTCATGTGACAGTACATTCTGGCTAGTGAAGTAATTTGTAATGTTATATGGGTAGCTGACTCCAGATTTAGTGTTGGGCTGTCTTAACAGAGGATTTAAGATCAAAACTTGAAAGCATTAGTTTTTGCAACAAAACTCAATAGTTCTGGGGTTGCTATCTGCTTTGCTTACTTCACAGTTGTGGGCTCGCTCTTCTCATTTTCTGTTATATGATCAGTCACCTTCCCGTTGGTCTGTTTTCTGCCTTTATTTTAGGTCTGCATCATGCAAACCACAAAAGTTGGTTTCCCCCAGGAAACCGTCTTTGCTCCCGTGACAGAAATAAGACTAAATGGGCAAAGCTAGAGTCCTGAAAGGTCGATTCGGTGGCCAATCTTTTGATAAGATCTGTCCTTAGGAGAGCAGCATTCACAGCAAAACCCCTAACTCCAGCTATTACATCCAGAGGGTCTCAAGACAGCCTTGGAATTTTGATATTCTCAAGGCAGAATGTCTTTGAACAGGTGGCTTCAAAAGGAAGATGTCACACTTGTAGGTCCATTCAAGCTCAAATATTAGGGACGGTTCTACTACCTAGAATAAGCCAATGGAGGAAAGAGAAGGAGGGCTAAGAAAGGGAGGCAAGCTATGAGTCCTGTCTTTTGTAGGGACCTGAGAGTGCTGCCCGCCGGTGAGGACACTCCCTCTGGATCGCTCCCATAGCCTGATTGCACTGCTGACATTTAACAAGCCCTGTCTATTGAATTTCACTTTGTAACCTATGTTGTCATAGAGGGAAATGAGTCAGTCGGAGCACTTAAACAAGGCTGCTGTTTGAAGAACATGTGAACTATTAATTGCAGTCAATTAGACGTGCTGGGTTGGTTCAGGCTCTAGGCGGAAGATTAGGGAACCGCCCACGGGCTCTTCCTCTCCGAGGCTACAAGCCTTGGAAATACACCCAGGAATGGCAGCGCACTCAACTTCATCTCCGGGGAAACTAGCCTTTCGGTGCTGGCTTAATCAGCAAGATTCTTTCCTCCTTTAGAAGGCATAGATTTCAAATGTCTTTGGCCTGCTACTGCATGGATGAGACACAAATTGTCCTTCAACAGCAGCGTTGTGGAGCCATGAAAAAAGAGTGAGCGTCGCCCGTGAAATGAGCGGTGGACGCCGTTGTCTGAGTGAAAAACGCCCCTCATACCGCACGGCTTTGAACATTTGGTCCCCATTTGGGAAAGCAGAGAAACATTTAGGAGGTGGGACCTTACTGGAGGAAGTATGTCACTGGGGGCGGGCTCTGATAGTTTATAGCCTGGCCTCACTTCCTGTTCTCTTTTTGCTTCCTGTCTGCCAGGACAACCTCACCCTCAAGTGGCCGTGCCTTCTCAGCCGTGATAGGCTATCTCCCCTCTGAGGCTGTAAGCCAAAATAAGCCCCTTCTTCCCTAAGCTGTTTGTCAATGCCATATATACATATACATATATACATACATAATATACATACACATATATACACACACATATATATACATCATATATACATACACATATAATATACATATACACATGCATATGAATATATATCATAGATATACATCATACACACATACACATATATACAAACATATTTATACATCATATACACATACACATATATACATATACACATACATATGAATATATATCATAGATATACATCATACACACATACACATGCATAATATATCTATACATATGCATATACATATATAATTTGTCTACATGTGCGTCTGTGTGAGGGTGTCAAATCCCCTGGAACTGTAGTTATAGACAGTTGTGAGCTGTCATGTAGGTGCTGGGAAGTGAACCTGTGTCCTCTGGAAAAACAGCCAATGTTCTTAACTGCTGAGCCATCTCAGCAGGCCCCTTCAGTGCAGTTTTCTATCACAGCAATGGAATGGTGACTGATAGAACATTCTGTAGAATATTTTCAGGAAGTTCTTTTAAGAACGCAGGGAAAATCTAGGAAGTTGCTTCAAACAATGGTGTTAGTTGGGGGTCTACCAACCTCTTCAAGTGAAGCAAAACTTACATTCAGTCACAATCTCACAGCCAGAAAATAAAAATCTAGGTCTACTGCAGATCCACCCAAACTATCCAAACTATGGATTGAGATGACTTTTCCATGGTGAAGGCCTCATGCCTAGAACCTCAGAATGTGACCTAGTTTGTAGGTGTCATTAGTTTATGTATGACAATTCTAGAGTAGATACCTAACCTAATACGATTCCTAATTAGAAAAGGAAATTTGTTTGTATTAATATGGCACTTACTATTTGGGTGGGTGTGGTAGGGAGAGGATACATACATGAGCCACAGCACACATGTGGAGGTCGGAGGTCAGAGATCAGCTTTGTGCAGTTGGCTCTCTCCCTCTACCTTTCCCTGGGTCCTGGAGTTTGAACTCAGGTCGCAAGGCTCACATGGCAACAGACCTAACTTGTTAAACCCTCTAACCTGTCCAAGAAAGAGAAAGTTCAGGGACAGACACACCCACGGGGAGAATTTCATGTGCAGATGAAGGCAGATGTTGGGGTAACCCATGTACAAGGTAGCCTCCAAAACTGTGAGATGATAAAATTTGTTGTTTAAGATCACTTATGTGTAGTACCTTCTTACCACAGCCATGACAAACCAATATATCTCACTACAGAAGAGAGGAGACTGTGGAAGCCTTAGTTCTCTAGGACCTGCCTCCTGGGCTCACCCGGAAGCCAAATGGGTTTCAGGTTGATGCATTAATTAGTATTAATATGGAAATCTGTGCCTTTGGGGGGAGGGTAAAGGGGCACATAACCCAAGGCTAGCCCTGTAGTATGCAGTTTCTCACCATTCCCTGGGTACTCCCCCTGCCTCCTCATTCCTAGAGCTCCTGGAAGCTCACATCCTGTTGGGGTTTTCTATTTTCAGAGCAATGTCCTCATCCTCTCCTCTGAGGACTCAGCACCCACTGTAACCCATACCCCTACAAATGCCCTTCCTCCCTAGCTGCAGTCAATACACTTATCTGGGGAAAGACATTCTGTATCCTTAACCATTAAGAAAACAATAAACTATTTTCAGCTTCATTAAAACAAGAAAAACTGTTAACTTTCTATGACTGTGCAACAAGCTACCATGGATTTGACAACTTAAAACAACTACACACATATTTTTAGGGGTTTTGTGGTTCAGATATCCAGATACCACTTAGTGGCATTCTCTGCCATCAAGGTGCTGGGGAAACTATGAGTCCTGTCTCATTTAGAGGCAGGACTTGGAATATCAGCTTTCAAGTTTACTTGAACTGTTGGCAGAACTCATTTGTTCATGGTGCAAAGACTGCAGGTCCCAGGATTCCTGGGCATCAGATGGCAGCTGCCCTGTGCTGCCCTAGGTGGCTGCTGGATGCTTCTCTCATTGAGCCAGCAATGTCCTAGAGGGGCCTGGCTAGCAAGATTGGGTCTTGTCTACTGAAACACAGTTATGGAAGGAATATTCTACCACCACTCGTTATGAGTTCAGAAAAAGTCACAATTGTGCTCAAGGAGAGAGAATTATACAAAGGGAAGACATCTCTTTTTCTCTTCTCTGGTACTTTGAAATCAACCCAATGCCTGTTTACTTCAGGTAAGTGCTATAACGCTGAGATATTCCCAACCCATGAACATTAGTCAAGCATCCTAGGATGTCTCCATGTTTAGCTGGAACTTAGGCTCTGCACCAGACATTGTGTTATCATAGTGTAATCATCACTAAATGTAGTAGAGAAGAAATGTGGAAGGACTCGGGTTGCTGGTGTCACTTGTAAAGGAATTTTAATCCAGGAAAATAGTTACTCTGGCAAGGGATCATATCCAAAGACCTTGTAGGTCTGTGTGGTCTGGCTGAAATGACACACCTTTAATCCCTCTGGCTGGAATACAGACAAGGCCTTTAATCCCAAACAATGAAGGTAAAGTTTATAGAAGGAAGAAGCCATGTTTGAAAGTGACATCTAATTGAAGGGCAGACAAAGTAACAAATCAGAGAAAGATTTGACAGAATGAGTCTGAGATAAGATATGCCCAACTCTCATGAGAATATCCAGGGAAAGGAGGCTCCTTCAGAACAGTGCAGAGTGAATCAGGATTGGAGGTCAGTTCAGTTGAGTGCAGTTCAGTGAGTGTGGGGGTGCTGAGTTGAGTTCTGATTTAAGTTTGTGAGTTCATTCACTGAGTTTGTTCATTGAGTTAATCTGAGAGTTTGTTCAGAGGCAGTTGAATCTAGAGAATAAGAAGAATCCAGAAGATTAGAACAAATTGCCAGAGTTAGTTTGAGGATAAGCAGTACAATTCAGTAAGAAGCCAAGAGAAGCCAGATTGAATTAGTCAGCTTGGAGAGGAGTTTGGGCCAGAGCAGTTGAGTTGAACTGCTCAGCCAGAGTTGAGAAAAAATTAGAAAAGCTTATTCAGCAGTAAGCCTCCATTATGAGCCTATGGTACCTAATGAAATTAAGGCTCAGATAGACAGTCCACTGAACCTATGGTACCAACCTCTTATTAAAATCGAGGAAAGGAGATCACCCTCACTAGCTTTCCCATTTCCCCAGGAACAAATATGCAAAAATTCACAAAATAAACAACTAGCCTAGAGTCCTGTTAAAATATAAAATCTTAAACATTTTAAAGAATGAATAGTAACTTATGGAATGAACTCACCCTATGTGAAACCAACATTATATATTTAGGCTATCTACAACAGATTTATCCCCCAAGACTGGAAAGATTTAGTAGCAGCTGTATTGGAAGCTGGTTCTCAATTATAATGGCTGACATGGTTGGAATCATGGAAAATTGTAATAGGTCTAAAGGTGCTAATATCATGAAAGACCAATTGTTAGGTGAAGGTCAATATGCTGATTTAAGATAGCAGATGCAATTTGATTACTCTGTTATACAATGTACTTTGGTAGCTTTAAGAGCCTGGGATAAGGTAGAGAACATGGGGAAAGGTCTATGTCATTCACAAAGATTATGGAAGGCCCCAGAGAGACTTTTACTGACTTCTTACATAAATTAATGTCCACCAGAAACAGGACAATATTAGATCCAGATGTGAAATGGATATGTGGTGGTTCGACTATGCTTGGCCCATGGGAAGTGATATTATTAGGAGATGTGGCCTTATTGGAGTAGGTATGGCTTTGTTGAAAGCACTATATTGCTGTGGTTATGGGCTTTAAGGCTCTATGCTCAAGATCACTCAGAGTGGAGGAGTGTCCCTTCTGGCTGCCTGCAGAAGACAGTCTTCTCCTAGCTGCCTTTAGATCAAGATGTAGAACTCATATCTCCTCCAGCACCATGTCTGCTTGCTTCCTGCCATGATGATAATGGACTGAGCCTCTGAAACTGTAAGCCAGCCCCAATTAAATGTTTTCTTTTATAAGAGTTGCCTCATGTCTCTTCACAGAAATAAAACCTTAAATAAGACATGGTACTAACTGAAACTTTCGCTTTTGAAAATGCAAATATAGAGTGTAAAAAAAACTCTTAGATCTTTAAAAGCTCCACCAGTACTCATAAATGAATGGATCAGAACTACTGCTGATATTGACCCTAATGACAATGTAATTAGATAATCAATGGCACAAAATCCTAGATATCAAAATGTCCATTGTTTTGACTGTGGAAGATGAGGTCATTTTGCAGCCAGTTTATTGGGCTGACCGCAGGGGTAGTGGGAAGGTTAGGGGGATGGGAGTGAGAGTCCTGTATTGTATGCATTGTTGTTTTTCTACATCTCTTCTTTCCTAGAGTCATGCCTTTCATATCGGAGTTTCTCTTATTCAGATTAGATCTTTATCAATTTTGATGGACCGCATAGACTTTCATCACCTGTGGAAATATAGACAAAAACCTCCTCCCCAACATAACACATTCCCTGACTTTCATTTGGGTGTCAAAACAATATCAACAAACTGGATGGAAAAGGACACATCATTCTTCAGACTGGCAAACTGGCAAACTCTGGTGCTGAATTGGACATTTGCTGAAGACAGATGATCAAGACTGAACTTATGAAGGAGCATCATCAAGGATCCTCATAAGGATATTTGGTCTATTAAGTTTATGGGATTAATAACTGGTTCTGTTGTAAAAGTTAAACTGTGTATAATTTTTAACTTAAAGGAAAGGGAAGGTATAGAGGAATTTTAATTCAGCAACATGGCTGCTCTGACAAGGGATCACAAGCAAAGACCTTCTGGGTGTAATCCAGATGGAATGACACACCTGTAATCCCTCTGTCTGGGATGCAGGCACACCCTTAGAACACACCTCTAATCCCAAACCATGATAGTCAATAGTTAGTAGAATGAAGCAGCCATATTTGAAAGTGACATGTAATTGAGGGGCAGACAAAGTGATGAGTCAGAGAAAGATTTGACAAAATGAGTCAGAGATAGGATATGTCCAGCTCTCATGAGAACAGCCAGGAAAGAGAGGCTACTTAAGAGCAATGAGGAGTGAGTCAGGAGTGAAGGACAGTTCAGTGAGTGCACTCAGTTGAGTTCAGGCAATGTAGTCAAGTTGAGTTCCCTTCACTTCATGCAGTGCAGTCAGTGCAGTTCAGTTTGTGGAATACAAAGGCAGTTTTCCCAACAAGAGAAATTCAGTGAGAAGTCAGTTTGAGTCAGTCAGCTTGTAAAAGAGTTTGAGTCAGAACAGCTGAGTTGAATCAGCCCCAAAATTCAGAAAGAACTCGAAAGTGTGAGCTTATTCAGCAGTAAACATCCAGAAGACAATTACATCTGGTGAATAAACATACTGTTTACATCTGGAACCCAACATGATTGGAGAAGGAGAAAGTCCAGTCAACACTAAAGAAAGCAGAGCACATCTGACAGAAATGTCTAATAGGACAGGAGACATCTGACAGAAAGTGGATAGGGAGAAATTTACTTGGGATCCTCTCCAGAAGAATCACCAGTTCTTCAAGTTAGGCTGGATGCCCAGAGAGATTTGGGAGACTTTGGAGCCATGGGAGATTCAAGCCCAGAGCAAGGAACGACTCAGGAGCCTCTGACACAGTGAATCACAGTAAGACATCCCCAAAAGACCAATTTAATTATATAAAGAGACTTT
Organism: Apodemus sylvaticus; assembly: GCF_947179515.1. Classification (NCBI taxonomy): domain Eukaryota; kingdom Metazoa; phylum Chordata; class Mammalia; order Rodentia; family Muridae; genus Apodemus; species Apodemus sylvaticus. The sequence goes on from NC_067485.1 coordinate 13,919,141, forward strand.
TCTTGCATTAAAAGATGGGAAACCCCATTTCAGTTACATTTACAATCACCACTGTCCCTAAATAGACTATACCTAAAACTATTCTGTTTCACCTTGAGTTTGACTTGCTGTTCCTTACAGCAAAACACTCCCTAGCACAGAATGACTTTCCAAAGACACAAAAGTATGGAACCCATGGTACCTGAACAGAAAACCAGGTCCACCAATGAGCTGATCCGTCTGTTCCATGGCCAAGAATTGGAAGACAGCATCAGCAGTCTGCAGAGTGTGAGTCCCCACTGCTGCATGCAACCAAGCTTGGCTACTGTGTACAGGGAGCTAGCATACTCTCCTCTAAATGGTTATTCCGTAACATACTCTGGTGGGAGAATTGTTATGGTAATTGAATGTAGAAGTGCTGTAACCATCAAGACAGGAAAGTAAGAGCTATTGGTCAAGAATAACTCATCTCTTTCAATTCTTCAAGGAAAAGAGATTAACTCTTATCGAGTGCCTTCAAAGCAGCAGCTATGTTCTAGGACCCATATGCCTCGGATTAATCCTTGCTATACTGCATACACAAAAGCTGTCGTGATAAAAGAACACTTCCAATGTAACATGACACACCCCTGCCATTTAGCATCGTTCTCTATTCCCTTCATAATGTGTCCCCCAGTATCAGGATAAGAGTAACATAAAATAGCCGGGCAGTGGTGGTGCATACCTTGATCCCAGCACTCAGTAGGCAGAGGCAGCTGGGTCTCTGTGAGTTGGAGGCTAGCCTAGTCTCCAAAGAGTGTTCAAGGACAGTCAGCTGTACACCAAGAAACCCTGTCTCAAAAGCCAAAAACAACAACAAAGAGTAACATAAAATAATATACCCTAGTCAACGGTACCAGAACCTAAGGCATGCAAATGTTCTACCCACTGAGCAACAAAAAGAACTGGAGTTCTCTAATTGCATATGAGTAAAGATTAGTAAGCTTACATGTTAATTGCAGAGACCTAATCCCATTTACTGTCATTAGCTCTGTGTCACATGGGACTCAGAAACTTCCACGCCACCTAATTGAACCACCCTGTTGCCAGAGGCAGAATCATTCAGGATAAATTCAAATCATGTTCTCTTGTTCACACAGCCTCCCCACTACTGAGCTGTCCCATGGTCTCTCCTAAAAGGATGACAGTCTTTGTCCCTTATGTTAGATGAAAAGCAGGGTACTCCTGGGCAGATCAAGCCAACCCAGTACAGTTCTCACGGGAGAGGTCGTTTATTGACAGAGGTGTCCCTGAAGGGGTTGAGGATGAGGAAAAGAAGTGAGGGAGTAAGAGAGCTCTGGGTTGGGGTCCATGTCTTTTATCCCGGCCGTGACATAGGTGACACAGGTGATGACCCACAGGTGATACAGGTAACACAGGTAATTCAGGTAACACTTGTGTAGGGTGTGTGTGACGGTTGCCATGGCAACTGATGCAGGAGGGTCTTCTTGCCTAGGGATGACATCGCTGGGTTCAGAGGCTGGCTGTAAACAGTTTCTGGCTGTCCTTGAAAGGTTCTGATGCTAACACCATTTACTCAGGGGAGGGTGATTGTCACCTATAGGCAGGGCTGTGTATCTGCCTGGAGTGGAATAAGCAAGCTGCCCAACAAGACACTTCTGGTTCCTAGGGACAATCCTGAGAGCAAGGAGGAACTGCTAATATCTTGTTGTTTCAGGAGATGCATTTTCTCTGTCGACTAAGAACTTTCTAATGCTGGAAAATGCAAACTGTGTAGCACAACTTGTTTGCTATTGCATCCTTGCTTGTTAACAGGCAAAATACATTACACAAGTGCAGCCCTAGTCAGGGCAACTGCCAGGAGCCATTCACGCCACTGCTTCTCTGACCCAGAGCATCTCACATTCTGACTGAGGCCCCAGCAAACCAAGTGCTATGGTGAATTAGTCTGTGGTGAGTTTCAGATGTGTTATCGAAGTTTAGCGTTTACGGCTGTTTATGACTAGTGATATTTTCTTATTTTTACTTGGAGGATGTTTATTTGTTTATTTAATAACCCATGCATACAAATGCATGGGGATCCAAACTGTTTCAAAGTATAGCATACCTGTTGCTACAGGTAAGCCTTCCTCTTGCCTCAGAGTTTCAGACATTCAGGTGCCCTCCCCAAAGACAATGGTTCTGATTGATTTGCACAAACACCACAAGCTTGTTATCACGCCCAGAGGAGCACACCATACATTCTGTTTTGTGCTGGGTCTGTTTCCAATATCGTCATCTAGCTATAGAGCAGTGTATCCAGTCCCTGTATGTGGGCAATTAGTTAGCTTTTATAGTTTTCCCAATACAGTTATGCAAATAATACTCTTGTGTTAATAATGCCTTTGCCCGTTCTTAAAAATATAACTGAACGATGCATTACTGGAATTGCTGAAAAGGAAAACTCATTTTCATTTCAGTAACTGCAACCTAATAGCTTTCCAAAAGTGCTTGACATGTGTTTTCCTTCCTCAATCTGAGGCAAATATGCCTGCTTCTCTACAAAGTCACCCGCCCAGGGCTTCACCAGGCTTCTCATCCCTTTCCATCTGATAGGTGCAGACGGTATCTCTCTCATAGTTTCTTAGTTTCGATTGCCTTTTTCTAGTTAGGAGATTGATCAGGGGAGCTGCTCTGTTTAAAGTTCTTGTTTTGCTCCTGGTTTTAATCTTAAAGTACCCTAAATCCTCTTAGCCGGTAGGGTTTGGATCTTAAACCTAGGTGGATTTACATAATGGGTTTATGAAAGGCCCAGAGAGTAAATAAGGCACAGGAGAATGGATCATACTAAGCCAAAGGCCTCTCCGGTGGGGCCCCCAGCCCATCCCTGACCCTTCTCCCTTTGCAGGGCATGCCCAGATCTGCTGCTCCTGGGGCATCTGCACACCAGCCCTGGCCATACCTCACTCTGAGGAGCTGGTCTCTGCACTGATTAGGATCTGAAGCTAAGATTAGCTGAAGGGAGGTTTTGGCAGATGGGAGGCAACTGATTCAGTGAAAATCAATGAGTATGTGAAAGGGTCCCATTGCCCCTTCCTGAGCGTCACCAGAGGGTGCTTCTCTCCACCATCCCTTGAGTGGATCTGACTACTCTGTTTCTTCGCCATGTGTGCCCATAGTATAATCTGGGCAACAAGAAGAGGGCACCCCCCCCCCCTTTATGGCCTTTTCTACCCCAGGGCACATTCCTCTACTGTCTCCAGCTACCCTTCCCAATTCCAAGTGAGGTTGGGGAGTATCTTTTTCAGAGGACAGAGGGGCTCAGACAATTCAGGTAAACTCTCCAGGTGTCTTACACCCAGTGATTCAAAGAGCTGACTTCAAACTGAGGCCTGGCTGACTCAAAGGCAGAGCCCTAAGGCAGTCTCCTAAGACTTGCGCAGGACCTCAGTAGGTCTCCACCATGAGAGAGAGATGCCCTGAGATGCCTCCTGGGCTACCCCCTGGGGAAGTCTGACTCATCCACCAGAGCCTCTGTGAGAGCAAAGGTCTGACCCTTCCTCAGCCTATCCTGGTCTTTCATGTCAGTGCCTCCCAGAATGAAGGCTTTCAGCATCCCAGAACATGGGATATTCTGCCAAATTATGCATAAAGCCAGAGTTGGCATCTAAACTAGTCTGACTTCAAATCGTGTGCTCCTATGACCCCTACTCCTCAAAATGAAGAATGTTTCCTAATAGGGTAGAGCCGGGTCCTCCCGTGTTATCTGGACAGAGAAAGCGAGTTGAAGACCTCACACTCCATCTGGAGTTTATCAACCTCCTTTCCAGGGTAGAGTTACAGTGAATGATTATCTACAGATCTGGAGCCAGCAGGGACTTTGAAGGTCCCTATTGCCAAGAGGTCTTGGCGGCAGAGGGGTGGGAAGCCCAGGAGATGAAAAGGCAACCCGAGCATCTTATCTCCCTGCTGAAGCCAATCAGGCCTGGCCTGGCCAGGGGAACGTCCCGCTGTGGGCCAGACAGCGCCACAGGCCCGGGCACCTGAGTGCTCCCTCTGCTCTCTGCTCCTTATCCTTTCTCCCTCAGTGTGACTTATTTTACTGTCCATTCACCGTCCATCCTCTCACTCATCCATTCACTCACTCCATCCTTCAGCCTGTTGGTTATAATGCTTGACATGTTTACAATTCTCACTTATAGCTTTGCTAATCTTCTCTCAATGAATCCTCACAATGGCACGCAGGAAAAAGTTGCCCAAATTAGTCTCATTTTTTTTTTCAGATAGATAATTCTAGGCCTCAATAAGCTATTCTGACTTCAGCATCTCCCAGCTGGCAAATGGCTGTCCCCATCCCCCCTTCGCAGGGATCCAGTCCCTCGGTGTCCATGTACCTACTCTTTGTGGACTTAACAGTTTCTTCCTTCCTCTTCTGCACTCTTCATTGATTTTCTTGCATGATGTATGTGTGTATATGTGTGTATGTATATATGTGTGTATGTGTGTATAATGTATGTGTGTATATGTGTATATGTATATATGTGTGTATATGTGTGTATGTGTGTATAATGTATGTGTGTATATGTGTATATGTATATGTGTGTGTATATGTGTGTATAATGTATGTGTGTATATGTGTATATGTATATGTGTGTGTATGTGTGTATGTGTGTATAATGTATGTGTGTATATGTGTATATGTATATGTGTGTATGTATATGTGTGTGTGTATATATATGTGTGTATGTGTGTATAATGTATGTATGTATATGTGTATATGTATACATGTGTGTATATATATGTATGTATGTATGCATGTATGCTTACAGGTAGGTGTTAATGTGCAGAGGCCAGAGATAACCTCATGATTGCCATTAATCTTTGGAAACAGGGTCTCTCTCTGACCTAGAGCACACCCTCGTAGGCTTCCCTGGTTGACCACCAAACCCCAGGCTCTTGTCTCTACATTCCTAATGCTGGGATTACAGGGTGTGTCTTTATAATCATGCCCAGTGCTTTCTTTTGCAGCTGGGGATCAAATGCAGGTCCTCGGGCTTACAAGGCAAGTGTTTTACCAAATAAGCCACACCCTTCTCCCTTCTGACTTGTTAAACAGTAGCCATCTAGTACTCACCATGTAGGCCAGGCTGGCTTGGAATTCACATCAATCCCCCTGCCCCAGCTTCCCAAGTGCCTTGGTTTGAGTTTGAGGAATTGACAGCCACATTTAGCTTATTTTTTAAAAGGAGATTTATTTGTTTTGTGTTGGGGGAATGGGGGAGTGTATGGGTGTGAACTCGGGCACCCTCAGATGTTGGAAGAGGTCATTAAATCCCCTGGAACTAGTGTCACAGTTGGTGGAAACCGCCTGAAGTCATAGGTGCTAGGAACCTGTCTTAGAGTTAATATCATTGTGATGAAACACCGGGACGAAAAGCCACTTGGTGAGCACAGGGTTTGACTGGCTAATGCTTCTACATACCATTATTATCACCAAAGGGAGTCAGTACTGGAACTCAAATATGGCAGGCACCTGGAGGCAGGAGCTGATGCATAGGAGTTCTCTTGACTGCCCTGTCCTTATGACTTGCTCAGCCTCTTATTATAGAACCCAGGACCGCGTGCCCATGGGTGGCACCACTCACAATGGCTTTCCCGAATCAATGGCTTTCCCACATCAACCACTAGTTAAGAAAATGCCCTACAGGCTTGCATATAGCCTGCTCTTGCGGAGACATTTTCTCAACTGAGGCTCCCTCCCCCTTCTCTAATGACTCTAATTTATGTCAAGTTGGCATGGCTGGACTTGGGTCCCCTGCAAGAGCAGGATGCTGTAGTAATCTCTCCAACCTGGGCACTCAACTTCCTGCATTCTCTTCCTATCCCTGATTCTCCTCCTCCTGTCTATCTGCCGAGCTAGCACATGATCCCATAGATTCACCCGGTTGTCTAAAGAAAAGATTTCTGGGATCTTCCACGCTCAATCTCTCAAATGGAGCCATTGGTCCTCATGTCTTAGGCCTTGGTCCTTCATGCCTTTCCAACATTCCTAACTTGTATCATCTGGTTCTGACAATGTCGGCCAAATACCCTGAGATGCTGTTGGTATAAGAATCTGAATGACTTGGGGACTGAGCCATGGTTCTAGCTGTGAGCAAGGTTTTCCCCTTTCTGCCCTTTATTCCTTCTCCAAAAACCAGTGAGGATCTGCTGGCAGCCACATTCTCAGCCCTCATGAAGACCGGAGCCTCTCTCTTGACTTTAGCCTCCCTTCAGTGAAGAGACCTTTATCTTCTAGAAGGTGGGATGGAGGATCAAAGAATCAGTGTTTACAACCTGGGCTCTAGTCCTTCCTTCACAGCCTCATTCATCTCTTCTCCTAGCACCTAACACAGGCTGGCATCGATGAATTCTGACAAGCACATGATATCACACTATCGCTCACGGTAGAAGACTGCACAGTGAGTGTTCCAGTCCAATACAGAACTCGAATTTCTAGTTGGGAATCCTCTCCCCTCTAGGTACGGTAATGATGTGACTGTCACCCAAAGTTCTTGGCACCTCAAGGGTTATGTGATTGCAGGTAGGACAATCAAGTTCTCCTTTTCTTGGGCTGGAAATTAGAAGCCCAGTGATAGGGAAAGAAGGCCTCAGAAACACCCAGAGGACCAATTTTCCCCCACTCGGGCAGGTCTGGCTTTCTACATCCCAGAACTCTCCCATTTTCTGTACTTTTCCAAGTCTGGTTTCCCATCCACTTAGAGAGCCATCCATCATCTGGATACATTGTTTCCATCATCTGAATACATTGTTTCTCGTCCTTAGTTAGCCTGCAGATGGCTTCTTTCAGGGCTCACAAACAAGGAGTCTTAAGGGATGCCCCAAGGCTTTGTTCCAAACACTCTGCCCCGCCCCACCAATAGCCTTGGCTGTCCTGTTTCCCCAGGCTCTCCTACCGGCTTCCCATCTGCCAACAGGGAGTCCTACCATCTCCTCCATTAGAAAGATCATCCTCCATCCCAGGGTGTAGAATGCTTTGTAAGGAATGGAGTGAGGATTCTCTTCCATTTAATGCAGCCTGAAATCCATTCACTTTCGTAACATTTACAACAAAGTAAAACTCTTGGACTTTAAAGAGATCGTCAGGTAAATTCTACATTCCAGCCATGTTCCTCATGACTTTGTCCGGTCTTCAAGAATCCAGGCTACATCGCCTCTGTAAGACTGTCAGAGTCCTTAGACATCTTCAACTTTGCCCGTGTCTTCCTCTCCTGCCTTTATATCTTCATCCCTGGTACTAACTGTGGAATTTGAAGTGTTTCTGAGGCCATAAACAAGAAGGGGAAAATGCTCACTGAGCAGGTGGGGGTTTGGATGGCTCAGATTGGGATGAAGAGTGTGCCTGCGCAGTAGCACCTCTCAGAAGGGATCATTCCCTGTACTATTGCAGACACTATTCCTAAAAGTCTGCTGTTCCCCCCACTGGGAGCCAATCAATTGTCACCCCTGGTTCATAGAGTAGGAACCAGAGCTTCGAAAGTAAATTGTTCCAAGATACATTGCCTGAAGGAGAATGAGGATCATTTGCAGTTTTCACAGGTTTTCAAGGCCAGTGTGAGTGGCCTTAGCAAGAGGGTGTGTGTGTGTGTGTGTGTGTGTGTGCAACCAGTAGTTTCATGCAGGCCCGCTGTGTACAGATGGCAAGGCGCATATTCCATTTCCTCTGTCACATTTCAGCCTCAGAAGCCCCTGTCTCGCCGAGGGTCACAGAATGAAAAGGCCTGACTGGACCCTGAGGCAAGCTCTGAACACTCAACTCTTTGGGGGCCACACCCCAAGTGGAGCCCCATTTTTTGCAAGTATTTGAGCAGTGTGACCTTTCCCCTGGTAAGTAGTGAATGTGCCCTCTTTCTGACCACCACTCTATCAGGATTCCCAGTAAGATCT